>NC_138133.1:2500-1202500 GCF_964188305.1 Podarcis bocagei
ATGAACATTCTTAGCCTTGTCACAAAACTCTTTAAACCTTTCTAAGGCTTCTTGTGGTTTCTGCAATACATATACCCACACATAATGAGAGAAATAATCCACACACACAAGATAATATCTTGCATTGCCTCTAGATGGTGCTAGAGGACCAATCACATCAGCATACACTCTCTGAAATGCCCTATTGACCCTGGTCGCCTTCTTGACGTCCTTCAACACACCTGCGAGAGAAATTATGTTAGAATCAGATGCATTAAAATTCATGCAATCACTTTGATCAAAAGTCAACAAATACAGTCCATCTTTCTCTCTGGCAGAAAGATACAGCTCTCCATCTTTGAAGATTTTGCAGCTTTCTCTATCATAGGACAAAGCCAGTCCTTTCTTTGTGATCTGCGAAACACTCAGCAGATTGAACTTTAAATCAGGAACCAAATACACATTGTTAATAGTCAAGGTCAGACTTTCAAGATATACAGTTCCAAACCTGGTCGCTTCCAGCTCCCGACCGTTGGCCTGTTTCACAGGGAAGCTTTGCTTCTTAAACGTTGAAAACAGTCCTTTGCGCGACGTCATGTGTTGCGTTGCTCCAGTGTCCAAAATAAAAGCGTTCTCCGTTGAAAATGCAGCTTTTGTTGACAGCAATGCTTTTGCAGGTTTCACCTGGGACTTGGTACGACTTTTGCCTGACGCTTCAGGCTTTGCAGAGCTCCCCTTAGCTCCTTTCTCTTGACGTGGCTTCTTATGCTGAAGATGCCCAGTCTGTCCACAATTGAAACAACGGACAACGTTCAAAGCAACAGCCTGTTCTTCACTAGCAATAGCAGTGGGGGTGTCAGAACTCCGAGCTTCTCTCCCCCTGTCTTTGACATCTATTGCAGCAAGGCGATCTCTCTCATTGAGAACGACGGCGCAGATTCTCTCCATCGTGAGATCTGCGGCAGGTAGAGAACCAAGCTGACTTGCAACCGTTTTATAAGTCCGATTAAGGCTGTTAATAATCATGAAGCAGAATATCTCTTCCTGTAGAAGGAAATTGCGTTCCGCCATCTGCTGGCGTAAGAACTTCATCTCTGTCAAATGCGCTTGTACATCTCCATCAGGCGCTAGCCTCAGATTGATCAGCTTTGCAAAATGCAGCAACGCGGAAGAACCAGCATCTCTTTGATGTTTTCTACGCAGCGTCTGCCAAATCTCACGCGTGTATTCCAAATTCAGAATATGCACGAGTTGGTCATCTGAGATACACAGAATTATGGCCGTCCTGGCTTTCACATTCTGTGAATTCCAACCTGGCATTGGTGCAGCAGGGATGGGGTTTTCAATCACCCCAAAAATCCTCTGATTTTTGAAACAGGGATTTCATCTTTACAGACCATGAGGAATAATTGTCATTAGTCAGTGGAGGTGGGTAAGGTAAGACTCCCCCCTTCTTGGCATCCATTTTGAATCCAAGCCTCAGCTCTCACTCTCGAGCCTGTAAAATTCCAAGAGTCTATTGGCCGTTTACTGCCTCACACTTGGCAGTTAAACGCAAGAAGCTTTGAAAGACCTTTGAAAGTTAGGGTTAGGGTTAGGGTTAGGGTTCGGGTAAGGGTGAATGACCACCGAAAGAACAATCCAAGATTATTTGTCCTTTTTCTATTGAGATGCAACCAAAACACGTATGCTTGATTTGGGCTGATAACAAACATGTCACTCTGCAATTTTTGAGTGAAAGTGCATTCTAACCCCAAAAACACCAATTTGAAATAATGCTAATCAGAGCTTTATCATCTTCTTTTTATGTAGATGGAACTCAAAACACCTTTTTGCTTTGGTTGGGGGTGATTCTGGTACACACCCGAAAAACACCATGTGAATTGAAATAAGTCCAATCAAAGCTTATACGTCTTCTTTCTACGCATATGGAAGCGAAAAGACGGTGTTGTGTTATTTTGGTCTCATTACACACACTGTGATTTCAAGGTCAATGTGCATGAACACCAAGGAAAACGACTTGAAATAAGTGAATTCCAAGATTCTTCTTTCTATGTAGCTTTAACACAAAACAACCTGTTTGGCTTTGTTTAGGCTTATTACACGTCGCTTTGCTAGGGTTAGGGTTAGCGATAGGGTTACGGTTACGGTTTTGGTTAGGGTTAGGGTTAGGGTTGGGGTTAATGTTAGGGTTGGGGTTTGGGTTGGGGTTAGCATTAGGGATAGGGATAGGGTTAGGGTTAGGGTCAGGGTCAGCGTTAGGGTTAGGGTTAGGGTTAGTGTCAGGGGCTCAGGAACAGAGGCACAGGGGAGAGAGGAAATGGAGAGCGAAGGGGGAGAATCTGAGGGCAGCGTAGGGGAGTATGGCAGTGACCTGAGAGATTCCATGAGCTTCTCCAGCGAATCAGAAGATTCCCAGAAGGAGGCGCCGATGGCCAGGGCAAGGGGGGTCCCAGGGGGGACGCACCAGAAACAAGGGGCCAGCGGGGACTCCCAAAGCAGCAGCGGGAGATCAGGACCAGCTTCCCCACCATAGCGTAGTGGGGGGGAAGAGTCCCATGTGTCAGGGCCAGCGTCTCCTCCAGCAGGGAGAGAAGATGAGTCAGGGCTGACCACGCCTCTATCGGAGAGTGGGGGAACGGAGGGGAGGTCAGGTCCAGCTAGCCTCCCCGAAGGGGGAAGCAGTGACAGGAGCAGTGTAACGGTCAGGAGGAAGGTTGCCAGCTGGGCGCGCGCGCCAAGTTCGAATGTACAGGCGCGTGGGACAGCAGAAAACCGGGATTGGGAACCAGGTCCTAAAGCCCGCCGGAGGCAGGGGGAAGACTCAGGGGACTCAGCGTCAGAAGAGTCTAGGAAGGGCAAGACCCCAGCTGACAGGCGGAACCAGAGGAGGAAAGAGCAAAGGAAGAGGTGGAGCAAGGCTAGAGTCTTAAACTGGTGTCTGGGGGGAGGAGATTCAGACGGAGCTTCAGCGGTCTAGAGTTTCAGACGTAGAGCTGCACGCTGCGGCTGTGAAAGCGAAACTGAACTTCAATAAAGACTTTTGTATATAACAACGAACCGGCGTTGGTCCTTTGTGAGCTGGGACCTCGGGCAGCTCTGACAGTTAGGGTTAGGGTTAGGGTTAGGAATAGGGTTAGGGTTAGGTTTAGGGTTAGGCTCAGGGTGAATGACCACCGAAAGAACAATCCAAGCTTATTTGTCCTCCTTCTATTGAGATGGAACCAAAACACCTATGCTTGATTTGGGATGATAACAAACATGTCACTCTGCGATTTTTGAGTGAATGTGCATTCTAACCCCAAAAACACCAATTTGAAATAAGCCCTATCAGAGTTTTATCATCATCTTTTTATGTAAATGGCACCCAAAACACCTTTTTGCTTTGGTCGGGGGTGATTCCCAATAAACACCATGCGAATTGAAATAAGACCAATCAAAGCTTATTCGGCTTCTTTCTACGCATAAGGAAGCAAAAAGACGGAGTTGCGTAATTTTCGTTTCATTACACACACTTTGTGATTTCTGGGTCAATGTGCATTAACACCTGTCAGGGGTTCAGGAGCAGAGGCAAGAGCAAGGGAGGAAACAGAGAGCGAGGGGGAGGAGGCAGAAGAAAAGATGAGTGATGACGACGACCCGAGATCTCCGAGTCTTTCCAGTGAATCGGAAGATTCACAGAAAGGAGCACCAGTGGCCAGGGCAAGGGGGGAGTCTAGGGGGGCACCCCAGGAAGATAGAGCCAGAGGGGACTCAGAGGAGAGCAGTTGGAAATCGGGACCAGCGTCACCGCCAGAGAGCAGGGAAGAGGAAGGGAGCCAGGGATCAAGCACTGACAGCTCACAACAGGGGGGAGGGCATGAGTCAGGAGTGGCCACACCTCCATCGGGGAGCGAAGAAACGGTCAGACGGAAAGTGGAAGGTTGGGCGCGCGCGCCAAGTTCAAATGCACAGGAAAGTGACGCAGTAGGCAGCCCTGAAAGAGAGCCAGGTCCTAAAGCCCGGCGCAAGGAGACAGGAGGGTCCGGGGGGTCGGCGTCAGAAGAATCCAGGAAGGAAGAGACCCCGGGGGGCAGAGGGACCCAGAGGAGAACAGTCAGGCGGAAAAGGTGGAGCAGGGCTAGGATATTAAGTTGGTGCACAAGGGGCGGAGACTCAGACGGAGCTTCGCCGATCTAGCCATTAGACGTAGAGTTGCACGCAGCAGCTTGAGAATGGAAACTGTAACTCAATAAAGACTTTTACTTAATGATCGCTGGCTAGCGTGATCCTCTGTGAGCTAGGATCTGGAAGCAGCTCTGACAACACCAAAGAACACGACTTGAAATAAGCGAAATCCAATATTCCTCTTTCTATGTAGCTGGAGCACAAAACAACCTGTTTGGCTTTGTTTAGGCTTATTACACTTCGCTTTGCTAGGGTTAGGGTTAGGGTTAGGGTTAGGGTTAGGGTTAGGGTTAGGGTTGGGGTTAGCGTTAGGGTTAGGGTTTTGGTTAGGGTTAGGGTTAGGGTTAGGATTAAGTTTAGGCTTAGGCTTCGGCTTCGGCTTAGGGTTATGGTCGGGGTGAAAGACCACCGAATAACCTGTGTGGCTTATTATACTTCGCTTTGCTAGGCTTAGGGATAGGGTTAGGGTTAGTGTCAGGGTTGGGGTTAGGGTTAGGGGTTGGGGTTGGGGTTGGGGTTGGGGTTAGGGTTAGGGTTAGGGGTTAGGGGTTAGGGGTTAGGGGTTAGGGGTTAGGGGTTAGGGGTTAGGGGTTAGGGTTAGGGTTAGGGTTAGGGGTTAGGGTTAGGGTTAGGGTTATGGTTAGGGTTAGGGTTAGGGTTAGGGTTAGGGTTAGGGTTAGGGTTAGAGTTAGGGTTAGGGTTAGGGTTAGGGTTAGTGTCAGGGCTGCCTCAGGTCTCAGCTCACGAAAGACCAACGCCGAGTTCTTCTTATATACAAGGACCAGTAAGAGCGATCCGTGTCCACCCCCGAGCACGATCCCCTTGGAGGGCTTGATTCTGGCGTGGTCTCCTCTGCAGAGGAGAACCCCCGAAAAGTGCTGCCTGAAAGTGTGGGCGTAAAAAGCCAGTCATCGAAATACTCCGCTGGCATGGGCCTGTGTGGGAAGAGTGCATGGAACTCGTCCTTAAGAAGAGGTTCCTCCAGAGCATAGTCCGGCACCAACTATTGTCACTGGCCGGGGTACCTTCTCTGGCGAGGAGGTATTCCACTCCCTCCTCCCCCCATCTCGAGTCCAGAATTTCCGTGACCTCGTTGAGTGTCGTGGCCCTCGGTGACTCCCCCCCCCTTGGTGACTCCCTGCGTGGGTCTGGCGCCGTCCCTGGCTCCTGAAACCTGTGTGGGGCTTTGTAGGGCGTAAGCACCGACCTATGAAAGACCGGGTGCATTCGGGAACCTTCTGGGAGGGTCAACCGATAAGCTACGGGGTTGATCTTGGCCTCAACTTGGTATGGCCCCAGCTGTTTGTGGCCTAGCTTCTTCTTGGCTAATGACTTGGTAGGCACCACCTGGGCTGCTAACCATACCCAGTCTCCTACCTGTATGTCTTCCCCTGCCCTCCTGTGCCTGTCTGCCTGCACCTTGTAGGCGTGTTTAGCTAGCTCTAAGTGCCGTCGGAGCTCCTCGTGGACCTCCTGCAATTCTGCGGCCAAATGGTCAGCTCCCTGCGTCGCTCCCTGCACCGTCGTCTCCACTCCCGGAAAGGTTCTGGGATGCCGCCCATTGTTGGCGAAGAACGGCGTCAACCCCGTGGACGCGTGCTTCGTGTTGTTGTAGGCAAACTCGGCCATCGGCAAGTAGTCCACCCAAGTCGCAGGCTGTTGATTGGCGTAACAGCGCAGGTACTGCTGCATGATGGCGTTGACCCTCTCCGCTTGGCCGTTGGTCTGCGGGTGTCTCGCCGACGCTAAGTTGATCTTGACGTTCAGGATACCCAGGAGCTTCTGCCAAAAACTGGAAACGAACTGGCGACCACGGTCGGACAGGATGGATCGCGGCAAGCCATGCACCCTGAACACGTGGTCTATGAACAGTTTGGCGGTCTGCTCCGCTGTCGCCACCTTCGCGCAAGGAATGAAATGCGCCATCTTGGTGAACAGGTCTACAACCACAAGCACCGCCGTCTTGCCTCGCGAACTGGGCAGATCAGTGACAAAGTCCAGCGCCACCCTCTCCCACGGTTGCAGTGGCGTCTCCAACGGTTCCAGCAGTCCCGCTGGCTTCTGGTGCACTGGCTTGGACCTTTGGCAAGTGTCACACCTGGCGACGTAGTCCGCGACCTCCCCTCGCATCTGGGGCCACCAAAAGTCTCTGGCCACTAATTCCGCCGTCTTTTCCTTGCTGAAGTGGCCAGGGCTGGGTGCGTCGTGCAACTGCTGCAGAACCTTCGCGCGGAGATCGTCTCCCGGAACGTAGAGCGCACCTTTACGGGTTAGCAGGCCATCGCGTATCTGGAACTCGTCGTCCTTCGCTGTGCCTCTCCGCACCTCTTCCATCTTGGACTGTGCGAACGGATCCGTCTGCAGCGCGCGACGCACCGCCTCCAGGTCCACGGCGGCTGAAGCGCACGCCCACGCCTGCGGGGCAAAAATGTGCTTGGCTGCCACAGGTGCCGCTTCCTCGAGATACTGCGGTTTCCTGGAGAGCGCATCTGCTATGACATTGTTGTCGCCTGGGATGTACTCTATCCTGAAATCTAAGTCCGCAAAGAACTCTGCCCAGCGTATGTGCCTCTGGCTCTGTAGCTTCGCCGTGCGCCTCCACGCCTTGAAAGCCGCGTGGATGGCCAGCAACTCCCTGTCCCAGATGGTGTAGTTCTGTTCCGACTTGCTGAGCTTCCGGGAGTAGAAAGCGCAGGGCCTCCAGTTCCCCTGCGGGTCTTCCTGTAAAAGGACGGCCCCCACTGCTCTGTCAGATGCGTCAGTCTCAACCCTCATGGGCCTGCCGGGATTCACGTGTAGCAGCTGTTCTTCGGACGCGAAGAGACTCTTAAGTCTCCTGAAGGACTGCTCCGCCTGGTCCGTCCAGGTGAACTTCTTCTTGGAGCTGAGAGTGTCCGTGATAGCTGCCGTCTCCCTGGCGAAACCCCTGATGAACTTGCGGTAAAAGTTGGCGAATCCGACGAACCTCTGGACCTCCTTCCGATTTTCGCGGGCTCTTCCAGTCCAACACCGCGCGGACCTTGGCGCTGTCCATGGCTAGTCCCCTGTCGGACAGCCTATAGCCCAGAAAATCCACCTCTGTCACGTCGAATTGGCACTTCTCCAGCTTGGCGTAGAGCCTGTGCTCCCATAGCCTCTGCAGGACCTCCTTAACGTCGCTCTCGTGAGCCTCCGGCGATTCCGAGAAGATCAGAATGTCGTCGAGGAAACATACGCACTTCTTGTAGAGGAGTCCCGCTAGCACGTGGTGCATAAAAGCTTGGAAATAGTGGGAGCCATTCTGGAGACCAAACGGCATAACTCTGTATTCGTAGGTGCCCAACGGCGTGAACATGACTGTCTTCCACTCATCACCCTCTCGCACGCGTATGAGATTGTAAGGAGATCCAACTTGGTGAAGATCTTCCCTTTCCGCACCGTCGCGAGCAGGTCGTCAATCTTGGGCATGGGAAAGGCCGCGGGCTTTGTCTTCGAGTTTATGAATCTAAAGTCTACGATCAGCCTCTTTTGGGGCGTGTCCTTCTTCTTCACGAAAAACACAGGACTGCCCCCTACCGCCTTTGATTCTTGGATGAATCCCCGCTGCAGGTTGTGATCTATGAACTCCCTGAGGTCCTGCAGCTCATCCTCGGACATGGAATACAGCTTCGCAGTCGGTAGTGTTGTCCCTGGCAAGAGGTCAATTGCGCAATCGTAGGGCCGGTGGGGTGGCAACTGGTCAGCCTCCTTTTCGCAGAAGACCTCCAAAAACCCCTTGTACTTGAGGGGTACTGCTTGCGCCATGCTGAGACTTAGCTGCTGCCCCTCCTCTTGGCCCTCCTCCTCCTGACCGGTCTGGATGCAATGCTGCGCGCAATAGGACGAGCCGAAGGTGAGAGTTGCAGTGAGCTGCACCACTGGCTTGGGTGGCAGGGGGTCTGTAGGCTGCAAAAGCCCTGGGGACTGCCCTACTGACTCGCCTGGCTGTGCCCCAGCATGTCTGCTTCCAGCCAGGCATTGTCGTTTCCCTGAAACTGCTCTTCACGTTGTGCTGCTGCAGTTACTGTTGCTAAGGCTGCAGTGTGCTTTTGGAGCCTCTGGGGACACTCTTTGGCCATGTGCATCGCACTGTCACAGATGTAACACTTCCTGTTCCCTCTAGGAGGCTTCGTCTTGACTGCTCCGGACGCTGAGGCTCCGGCAGCTGACTGAGCCTTTGCACTCCCAAGTTCCATTGGTTCCTCCCCTGCCTGCAGCTGAGGTGAGGGACGCGTACGTCCTAGATCCCTGGGAAGGAAAGGAGGCGCTCTAGACGGTGTGTGAAGCTGGCGACCCTCCTCATTGCGCCAAGGGCGTTCTTCGTGACGCACTCCAATGGCAAGCGCCCGCTGCACAACTTCTGCAAGGGTTTGAGGTCTGTCCCCCCTTGCCAATTCATCTTTTACAGGGCCAGACAACCCCTCCCAAAACAAGTCTCTTACTGCCAGGGAGTCCTTCTCCCATCGCAGCACATTCACCAAGGCGAAAAATTGAGCATGGTACTGACGTACTGTAGCCTTGCCTTGCCTTAAACCATGCATCTCTTTGCGTGCTACATCCACATCCACGGTAGATTGAAAGCAAGCGTCCATGGCTTTGATAAATTCATCGGAGTCCCTTCTAGCAGGACAATCTTCGCGCCACAGATTGCGCAGCCAAGCCTTCGCTTCCCCATGCAAGTGGGACACAATGAAACCCACTTTCTCCTCCTCATCCTTAAAGTCATCGCGAAGCAAATGCAACGCATATTCGACGTCTGCTCGAAAACTGGGGTACTGCTTCAGGTTCCCATCGAAGTGGGCTACCAAGTTGCCCCCCCTTCTGCCCAGTCCTACTCCTGCAGATCTGGACCCCCGAGAACCCCACTTGGCATGCATGATCCCACCTGGCTTGCAAATCCTGGCATCGCTTTTCCGCCTCTTCCCCCTTCTTCTGGGAGACCACTACCGCAGTGGAAAGCTCGGAGACTGCGTTGCGTAGAACTGCTATCTGCTCCTCCATATTCATGGCCGCCAAACTTCGTGAGCTTCGCAAAAAAAAAAATTGCGTTCTTGTGTGAGGGGACTTACTGTCAGGGCTGCTCCAGGTCTCAGCTCACAAAAGACCAACACCAAGTTCTTCTTATATACAAGGATGTTTATTGCAGTTCATTATTGGTTCCACAACCGAGGCGCGCAGCCCCGCGTCTCTTAGCCTTAGACATTAGAAGTCCCCTCTGAATCGGTCCCTCCCCTACACCAGTTTAATAAGCTAACGCTGCTCCACCTTTTCTCTCTTTCCTTTTCCGCAGGGTCTTTCTGCCCGTCGGGGTTCCTCCCTTCCTGCTCTCTCCTGAAGCGGAGTCTCCAGACTGCTCCTCCCCCCTCCTGCAGGCTTTGGGACCTGGCTCCTCCTCCTCCGGGCTCCCTGTTCTCCCGTGCGCCTCCTCATTTGAACTTGGCGCGCGCGCCCAACCTCTGACCTTCCTTTTGACAGTTATGCTACTCCCCTCACTGCCCTCCTCCCCTTCCGGGAGAACGGCTTGCTCTGATCCCTCCCCTTTCTCTGTCGCCGGAGCTGCTCCCTCTGACACACTGGAACCTCCCCCTCCTTCGCTGCGCTCTGGTGGGGAGGCTGGCCCTGATTCCCAACTGCCGCTTTGGGGTCCCCTGCTGGCCCCCCGCTCCTGACACTTTCCCCCTGGGGCTCCCCTTGCCCTTACCAGAGGCGCCCCCTTCTGGGAATCCTCTGATTCGCTGGAGAGACTCATGGAATCCCCTGCGTCATTGCTATCCTCTTCCTCGCTATCCTGGGATTCCTCTCCATCGCTCTCCATTTCCTGCCTTCCCTGTGCCTCTGTCCCTGTACCCCTGACAGCAGGTTACCTGGGAAAAAAATAAATAAACAAATAAATAATTCCTGTATGATGTGTTATGGAATGATACATTTTGTAGCTACCCGTTGGGTGAGGCGAGCGTCCTTCCCCTTACTGACTTCTGATTAGGAGAGTCCTTCGCGGTTAAGGAGCCACTACTGGGATTCTGCAACCCTCTGAGAAACCCTTCCAAAGATAGGATGCTGCACTTCCGTCCGGATGGATAGACAAGAGGTTGAGGAGAGGAGAAAGCTGAATTGGAGAAAATGCTAGACCCAGAAGGACTTTATCGATGGTTCCCTGCTGTGGGGGCTCGTCTGGAACTAGAGTGGTGGAAGCCCTGACCTCCCCAAAAGGGCCGCTTCCCTTTGTAACACGCTGTGGCTGGGTGAGCCCCCGCACATCTCTCACACTCGTGCGGGTACTTACAAGACTGCCTTTGGCATTGCCCTTTATTGAATTACCAGCACACCTTACGTTTTAAATCCTTTCTAAGGCCCAGCTTTCCAGTGCGATACACCTCTGATGGCTTCTTCTCGACATATGGGCTAACTACCAGATGCTAATAGCGGCGGCCTCCCCAGAAAGGGCGTAAGCCATTCTGACTCATCATCACTGGCTGATGAGGTGCCTGATTCTGGAAGCTGGACCCTGGGCTGCTTATTCTGCAAAGAACTAGAAGAACTGGAAGCAACCGGGTTATTGATACGGGTGCCCTGGTGCAGTTCTCAAAGTCGGCGAGCAAGCCTGAGACCTAGTTTGCACAGCCGCTGTTCCTGTCTGAGGGCTTGGGCCTGCACATGGGTAGTTTAAAGGCTGGCCACTGGTTTGCGAAACAAGGAAGTAGGAAATGCAAGGCAAATAGAACTAAAGAATAGCTAAGAGAAAGCGCTGTTCATAGTTGTCAGAGCTGCTTCAAGATCCTAGCTCACAGAGGATCACGCTAGCCAGCGGTCATTAAGTAAAAGTCTTTATTGAGTTACAGTTTCCATTCTCAAGCTGCTACTTGCAACTCTACGTCTAATGGCTAGATCGGCGAAGCTCCGTCTGAGTCTCCGCCCCTTGTGCACCAACTTAATATCCTAGCCCTGCTCCACCTTTTCCGCCTGACTGTTCTCCTCTGGGTCCCTCTGCCCCCCGGGGTTTCTTCCTTCCGGGATTCTTCTGACGCTGACCCGGACCCTCCTGCCTCCTTGCGCCGGGCTTTAGGACCTGGTTCCCTTTCCGGGCTGCTTACTGCGCCGCCTTCCTCTGCATTTGAACTTGGCGCGCGCGCCCAGCCTTCCACTTTCCTCTTAACCGTTTCTTCGCTCCCCGATGGAGGTGTGGCCACTCCTGACTCATGCCCTCCCTCCTGTGGTGAGCTGCCAGCGCTTGCCCCCTGGCTCCCTCCTTCTTCCCTGCTCCCTGGCGGTGACGCTGGTCCCGATTTCCAACTGCTCTCCCCTGAGTCCCCTCTGGCTCTATCTTCCTGGGGTGCCCCCCTAGACTCCCCCCTTGCCCTGGCCACTGGTGCTCCTTTCTGTGAATCCTCTGATTCACTGGAAAGACTAGGAGATCTCGGGTCGTCGTCATCACTCATCTTTTCTTCTGCCTCCTCCCCTTCGCTCTCTGTTTCCTCCCTTGGCCTTGCCTCTGCTCCTAAACCCCTGACATCCATCCCCCCCTCGAAGCCCCCCATTCCCCCCTCCCCTCCTTCCGGTGCTGGAGCTGGGTGCTGCTGTTGCAAAGGGACGAACGTCGGATATCGTTCGCTTCCCGTGGCGGGCCTCCATCTGAAGTCTCTCGGGTCTTCCTCCCTGCTCTCGTCGACGACGGTCACCTCCGCTTCCATCTCTGTGCCGCCGTGCTCGAAACCAGGGTCGTCCCCGAAAACGTCCATGTCCGTTTCTCCCTCACTTCCTCCTGGCGGCGTTGCTCGTCCTGGACCTTCCTGCCACTTCCTGCGCCACTGCTCCTCTGGTCTATCGTCCCACCAATACGAGGGTTCTGAGGCAGATCCTGAGGGTGACCCCTCCGGGGAACGGGCGTCTCGTATCGGGTCCTCGTCCGAGTCAAACCCCCGGAACGTGCTGGCAGAAAGCGTTGGCGTGAAAAACCAGTCGTCGAAAAAGTCTGCTGGCATAGGTCTATGTGGGAAGAGGGCATGAAACTCGTCTTTGAGTAGAGGTTCGTCCAAGGCGTAGCCCGGCACCCAGCTGTTCGCACTGGCCGGGGTGCCCTCCTTGGCGAGAAAGTATTCTACCCCCTCTTCCCCCCATCTGGAGTCCAAAATCTCCGTGACTTCGTTGATGCGCTCCTTCTGTGCCACTCCCGCGTGCCCTGTTCTGTCTCTGACCGGACTCGGCGCCGTTCCTGGTTCCTGGAACCTGTGCGGTGCCTTGTAGGGAGTGAGCACCGATCTGTGGAACACCGGATGCATTCTGGAACCCTCCGGAAGTGCCAGTCTGAAAGCTACCGGGTTGACCTGCTCTTCGACTTGGTAGGGCCCCAGTTGTTTATGCCCTAGTTTCTTCTTGGCCAACGACCTGGCCGGCACTGCGTGGGCTGCTAACCAGACCCAGTCTCCCACGTGGAGCTCTTCGCCAACCCTTCTGTGTCTGTCCGCTTGTACCTTGTATGCGTGTTTGGCCAGCTCCAGGTGGCGCCTCAGCTGATCGTGGACTTCCTGCAGCTCCGACGCGAACGCATCTGCCGTCTGCGGCTCCCCCTCCCCCATTCTTTCCAGTCCCGGGAAGGTTCTGGGGTGCCTCCCGTTGTTGGCGAAGAACGGCGTGACCCCCGTGGACACGTGCTTCGTGTTGTTGTAGGCGAACTCGGCAAGCGGCAGGTAATCCACCCACGTCGCAGGCTGTTGATTCGCATAGCATCTCAGGTACTGCTGCATGATGGCATTGACCCGCTCCGCTTGCCCGTTGGTCTGCGGGTGCCTCGCCGACGCCAGGTTGATCTTGACGTTTAGGAAGCCCATCAGCTTCTGCCAGAAATTCGAGATGAACTGCCGCCCGCGGTCGGACAGAATAGACCGTGGCAGACCGTGAACCTTGAACACGTGGTCTATGAACAGTTTGGCGGTTTGCTCCGCCGTGGCCACCTTAGCACACGGAATGAAATGGGCCATCTTGGAAAACAGGTCCACCACCACCAGCACTGCCGTCTTGCCCCTCGAGCTGGGCAGATCCGTGACAAAGTCCAGAGCCACCCTTTCCCAAGGTTCGACCGGAGTTTGCAGCGGTTCCAACAGTCCGGCCGGCGGTCTGTGCACTGGTTTGGCCCTCTGGCAGATGTCACACCTCGCCACGTAGTCTGCGACCTCCCCTCTCATTCCAGGCCACCAGAAATCCCTGGCTACTAATTCCACCGTCTTCTCCTTGCCAAAGTGCCCGGCCGTGGGCGCGTCGTGCAGCTGCTGCAGCACCTTGGCGCGAAGGTCGTCTCCCGGCACATAGATGGCCCCTTTACGGATGAGCAATCCATCTCGTAGCTGGAAACCGTCGGCCACAGCCTTGCCCCTTTGCACCTCTGCCATCTTTGCTTGCGCGAAGGAGTCATCCTGCAATGCTCGTCGCACCGCCTCCAGGTCCACGGTGGCCGCGGCGCACGCCCATACTGTTGGTGCGAAGATGTGCATGGCTGCCGCTGGCGTTGCGTCCTCCAGATACTGTGGCTTACGGGAGAGGGCGTCCGCCATGATGTTAGTGTCCCCCGGGACATACTCTATGCGGAAGTCGAAGTTCGCAAAAAACTCAGCCCAGCGTATCTGCCTCTGGTTTAGGAATTGTGCCGTGCGCCAGTGCTCCAGATTCTTGTGGTCCGTGCAAACCTGCACCGTGTGCTTGGCGCCGATCAGGAAGTGCCTCCACGCTTTGAACGCTGCATGAATGGCCAGCAACTCCCTGTCCCAGATGGTGTAGTTCTGCTCGGACTTGCTGAGCTTCCTGGAGTAAAACGCTCCCGGTCGCCACACCCCCTGCTGGTCCTTTTGCAGCAGGACCGCCCCCACGGCTCTGTCCGAGGCGTCTGTCTCCACCCTCATCGGCCTGCTGGGGTTGACGTGAAGCAGCTGCTCTTCCGACGCGAAGAGACGCTTGAGTGCCTGAAAGGACTGCTCCGCCTCCTCTGTCCAAACGAACTTCTTTTTCTTGGAGCTAAGCGTGTCTGTGATGGCCGCTGTCTGCATAGCGAAGCCCTTGATAAACTTGCGATAGAAGTTCGCAAAGCCGACAAACCTTTGGACCTCTTTCCGGTTGCGTGGGCTCTTCCAGTCCAATACCGCTCGAACCTTGGCGCTGTCCATGGCGAGCCCCTTGTCAGACAACTTGTAGCCCAGAAAATCCACCTCCGTCACGTCGAATTGGCACTTCTCCAGCTTGGCGTAGAGCCTATGTTGCTTTAGTCTGGTCAGCACTTCCTTGACGTGCCTGTCATGCTCCTGCTGCGATTCCGAAAAGATCAGGATGTCATCTAAGAAACAGACGCACGTCTTGTAGAGAAGTCCCGCCAACACGTGATGCATGAAAGCTTGAAAAACGTGGGAGCCATTTTGCAGTCCAAAAGGCATAACTCTGTATTCGTAGGTACCCAGTGGCGTGAACATGGCCGTCTTCCACTCATCTCCCTCCCGCATGCGAATGAGGTTGTACGCCCCTCGCAGGTCTAATTTGGTGAACACTTTTCCCTTCCGCACCTTCGCCAGGAGGTCGTCGATTCGGGGCATGGGGAAGTCCGACGGCTTGGTCACACTGTTTAAAATGCGATAGTCCACGACCAGTCTTTTTTGGGGCGTGTCTCGCTTTTTAACAAAGAATACAGGACTGCCCCCCGCTGCCTTGGACTCTCGGATGAAACCGCGCTCCAAATTATGATCGATGAACTCTTTGAGTTCCTGCAGCTCGTCCTCCGACATGGAATACAGTTTCCCTTTAGGCAGCGCCGCCCCCGGCAGCAGGTCAATTTTGCAGTCATATGGTCTGTGAGGGGGTAGCCTGTCCGCCTCCTTCTCGCAGAAAACTTCCAAAAATTCTGCGTACTTGTGGGGAATCGCTTGCAGCGTGCCTAGCAGCAGCTGTGACTCCTCTTCCTCTCCTTCCTGCCGGTGCACGATGCAGTGTTCAGCACAAAAGGAAGAGCCGAAGACCAGCTGCCTCTGGTACCAAGCCAGCGTTGGGCTGTGCTTGTCCAGCCAACTCATTCCCAATACAATGGGCGTATCCGATAGTTGAGTGACATTGAAGCTGATGATTTCTTTGTGATTCCCAAGTCGCATCGCCATTGGTGGCGTCTGCTTCACCACTTGCCCCCCTAGCAGCTCCCTGCCATCCACCGTGACAACCTGCAGGGGCAGTGTGGCTGGCAGCAACTGTATAGCGTGCTTGTCGACAAAGTCCTGCCCTATAAAGTCCGCGTTGCTGCCCGAGTCCACTGTGATGGGCACGTCCATGGTGATTCCATTGGGCAGCTGGAGAGATGCGGTGAGCCTCACCACTGGTTTGGGCGGGAGGGGGTTCACGGGCTGTAAAATCTCTGGGGACTGCGGCACTAACACGTCTGGCTGGGCCCCAGGGCCTCTTCCTCCAGCCAGACTGCTTCGTTTCCCTGCTGTGTTCCTCCTTGCTGCGTTGCTGCAGTCACCATTGCCGAGGCTGCAGTGAGCTTGTGGAGCCTCTGGGGACACTCTTTCGCCATATGCCCTGGCTCCCCACAGACGTAACACTTCCTGTTCCCTCTAGGAGGCTTCGCTTTCACTGCTGCCGGTGCTAGGGCTCTGGTTGCTGACTGAGCCCTTGCACCTCCAACCTCCATAGGTTCGGCTCCTCCTCCTGGCGGAGGCGTGGATTGCGCCCGCGCTGCTTCTCTGGGAAGGAAGGAGGGGCCCCTGGCTGGTTCGCGCCCTCCACGCCCTTCGTCCCTGCTCCACGGGCGTTCTTCCAGCCTCACCCCCACTGCCAGTGCCCTCTGAACGACCTCCTGGGTGGTTCGGGGTCTCTCCCCCCTCGCGATCTCATCTTTAATCGAGCTGTGCAACCCCTCCCAAAAGAGGTCTCTTACAGGGGCCGAATCTCTGTCCCACTCCAGGGCACTGACCAAGGCGAAAAAGCGGGCATGGTACTGCCTGACGCTGGCCCTCCCTTGTCTTAGCCCATGCACCTCCTTCCGGGCAAGATCCACGTCAATGCTTGATAAAAAACACCCATCCATCGCTTTAATAAAGGCATCTGCATTCTGGAGCGCCGGATCCTTATCTCTCCATAAATTGCGTAGCCATGCTTTAGCATCCCCATGCAAATGAGACATGATGAATCCCACTCTCTCTTGCTCATCTCTAAAGTCTTTATGCAGCAGTTGCAGTGCGCACAGTACGTCTGCTCTAAAGTTGGGATACTGTTGCAGGTTCCCATCGAAGTGAAAGACCAGCCCGCCTGTTCGTCTCGCCAACCCAATTCCCTCCTGCCGGGGTGTCTGCTTTGTCAGCACGTCTAACCTGACCTGGAGATCCCTGCAGGCGGCAGCTGCCTCCTCCTCTCTCTTCCTGGATGCGAGAGCCTCGGCAGTCAGTTGTGACACTGCTTTTCTGAGTTCCTCTATCTGCTGCTCAGCCGTCATGTTGTCTGCCGTTTGTGAGCTAGCTAGTAGGCACCTGCTTCTCTCCTCTCCTCGAGGCTGTAGATGCCCACAATTTTTGTGAGACGGAGCTTACTGTCAGAGCTGCTTCAAGATCCTAGCTCACAGAGGATCACGCTAGCCAGCGGTCATTAAGTAAAAGTCTTTATTGAGTTACAGTTTCCATTCTCAAGCTGCTACTTGCAACTCTACGTCTAATGGCTAGATCGGCGAAGCTCCGTCTGAGTCTCCGCCCCTTGTGCACCAACTTAATATCCTAGCCCTGCTCCACCTTTTCCGCCTGACTGTTCTCCTCTGGGTCCCTCTGCCCCCCGGGGTTTCTTCCTTCCGGGATTCTTCTGACGCTGACCCGGACCCTCCTGCCTCCTTGCGCCGGGCTTTAGGACCTGGTTCCCTTTCCGGGCTGCTTACTGCGCCGCCTTCCTCTGCATTTGAACTTGGCGCGCGCGCCCAGCCTTCCACTTTCCTCTTAACCGTTTCTTCGCTCCCCGATGGAGGTGTGGCCACTCCTGACTCATGCCCTCCCTCCTGTGGTGAGCTGCCAGCGCTTGCCCCCTGGCTCCCTCCTTCTTCCCTGCTCCCTGGCGGTGACGCTGGTCCCGATTTCCAACTGCTCTCCCCTGAGTCCCCTCTGGCTCTATCTTCCTGGGGTGCCCCCCTAGACCCCCCCCTTGCCCTGGCCACTGGTGCTCCTTTCTGTGAATCCTCTGATTCACTGGAAAGACTAGGAGATCTCGGGTCGTCGTCATCACTCATCTTTTCTTCTGCCTCCTCCCCTTCGCTCTCTGTTTCCTCCCTTGGCCTTGCCTCTGCTCCTAAACCGCTGACAATAGTCAACAATGAATGATCTGGAGGCATTAAGGAACTGCGAAATGGGTTTGGGTTTATTATTATGATGGCTGACAGCTGCAGTGTGTGCTGGTACTGCACCCATGCGCTTCCACTTGGGTGCCCTGAGCTGCTCTGTGCACTAGTAAAATGCGCCTACTATTTATTTCGTCACTTCTTCTTCTTCTTCTTCTTCTTCTTCTTCTTCTTATTATTATTATTATATATAATTTTTTTATTTATTTATATTTTAATATTAATTATTATTTTTATTTTATTTTTATTATTTGTAATTATTTATTTATTGTTATTATTAATTAGTATTTATTTATATTTCAAATTTATTTTATTTTATTATTGTTGTTATTTTTTAATTAGTATTAATATCACCACTCAATTAATAACTTAACTGTAATTAAATGCTAGTATACAATTATTGTGCATCAATAAATTTCCGAGCACTGTTAAGGGATTAATTATTAATCGATAGTATCTCAATTAATAGCCAATGGATTTATAGCTATGAGTAGGAATTACTATTATCAGTTGCTCTGCGTAACTGCTGACAAAATGAACAAGCTATACGTCACTTAACTGCACCGCTTGTATTTAAAATAAAAAAAAATTCCTTCCTGTAGCACCTTAAAGACCAACTAAGTTAGTTCTTGGTATAAGCTTTCGTGTGCATGCACACTTCTTCAGATACACAGAAGAAGTATTTACTTATATTTATTGTATTTACTTATATTTATTAAACTATTTGAATTTCAAATTGATTCACACAAGATCAACAGCCTGCTGCTGATGGTGTAGCTCCAATTATTGATAAAATTAAATGTAGAATCGAAACTGGTTGCTATCAATGTAGTCCTAATTAATCCAATTCAATGAAGCTGGAGGTAAACAATTAATGAGGGGTTATGAAACAATAACACTCTACTGGCACTCAATGCTTCCAGGTATCAATAGTTTCCTTAGAATCAATTGCCAGACAGTATAAACCCCAGCCACACAATACAGTATTAAACAGGCAGCAGCAGTGGCTTGCAATAAGCAGGCAAGGTTAAGGTCAAGGCACTTGTCCCTTAAGACCCTCAAACCAAAGGGCAAAATACTGTTTTATGAATGGACCAGCTGCCAAGCAAACAAGTAAATTAGCCTGGTAGCCGCCTATAGACAAAACACAGAAATAAAGTGAACAGCTGCAATAAGTTGGCAATAGGAAGGCAAAGAACTTGCCCCTCTAGCCCCCAAACAAAAGGCAGTCAAAGACACAATAACAGATCGATCTAGCTAACTAGGGACAAAGAATTACCCTGGGGGTGCAGCTACAGTATAGCTGCCTCTTACAAAGGAGAGGGCTCAGGGACAAGAGCTCTTAACTACCGATCGTTAACTACTATCCTCCTGCCCCCAGGCAGCAACCGCTTCTATGGCAACAGAATGAGACACTTGCAATAAGATCCAGCAGACGAAGTGAGCAGAATAAAATAAATGAATAAGGAAGGGGCAGGGAATGCCCACTAGGGGAGTAAGACTAAAATGATTTTAAAATGAAATAAGCCCCAAGGGGCAAAACAGCCTGTTTGTACGAAAAAACCCACAACCACATGCAATTTAAATAAGCAGGGAGAGCCGGTGATTTTTAAGGCAACTTTGTCTGAATGAACGCTGTCCCTTACACATGAGAAGGCTGTGGGACAAAGCCCTTTGCTATCGCTCTTTTACCCACTTTGTTTTTGCCCTTAAGCAGCAACAGGAAATAAAGCCACTCTCCTTCTAGGCGAGGGGCGGGGGAAATGAGAACCCGGGGCCAGGTTGTTTTTTAACAATTCATGTCTAAAGAAATACTAAGGTAAGGGGGAATGGGGGGGGGAGGATTACTGAACAAAAGAGACTGCAAAAACAACTCATTCAGCTGGATAGTGGGCAAGGAGAACGACAAATAATAGGGACAGCAGAAACGCACGTGGTGGCTTGAACACACTGAGCCGGATAGTTGATAGGAGTACCAGTAAACAAAGGACACACCAGGAAGGGTTTAAGGTAAAGCAATAAGCAGCAAAATGGGACAATAGCAAAATTGGGGCAATGGCAGTCTGAAAGAAGTTTTTAAATGGAGCTGCCACCCCCCCCCTATTATTATTTTGGAGCTGCCACCCCCCTATTATTATTTTAAACAATCCGCTGGTAAAGAAGTCCTCACAGGAATACACAGCGATATGGCAATTTTTAAATGCACCAGCAAATCCAAACAGAAGCAGCAGCTTAAAAGCCAAACCCGGCCAGAAAGCCAAACCAGGTAAAGGAACAATTGCTGGAAACTCTCACAGAACCCACACCAGCATCTCCCAGATTTCCCCCCTTTCAAGCACGCTGAGATGCTGCCGACAAAGACACGGAGAGTGTCTGTTTTAAAGTCTGAAGAGCAGCACAAACACACAGAGTGACTGATTTAAAGTATGAGAAGGGCAGCACACAGACACAGAGTAACTGATTTAAAGTAGGAGAAGCGCAGCTTACAGACACAGAGTGACTGATTTAAAGTAGGAGAATCGCAGCACACAGACACAGAGTGACTGATTTAAAGTCGGAGAAGCGCTTTAAAAGCGCAGCACAGACACACAGCGAAAAGGCTTCGGGATCAGAGATGAGGTATTTGGTGAAAAGTAAAGGGGGAATTAAAGGGGGAGAGTAAGGGGGGGAAGTAATGTAAAGGTACAACGTGAAGATAAAGGGGGTAAAGTAAAGATAAAGGTAAAAGCAAAGGGAGAATTAAAGGGCAAGACTTCCCTTTCTCAGAAGCCTTCTTCCCAGTTGACTCGCTGCAGGACGACGAGGACTGAGGGGGAGGAGAAGGTAAGGAGGGGCAGGGGCTAAGGCCCCTGCCAGGGCGGAGTCCGGGCTCCCGCCCACAACCACTCCCCTCTCTTGCAGGGAGGAGAGTCTTTGCCCTTATTTCACGTCGTGTTCTTTGGTGTTAATGCACATTGACCCAGAAATCGCAAAGTGTGTGTAATGAAACCAAAATAACACAACACCGTCTTTTCGCTTCCATATGCGTAGAAAGAAGACGAATAAGCTTTGATTGGGCTTATTTCAATTCGCATGCTATTTTTTGGGTGTGCACCAGAATCATCCCCAACTAAAGCAAAAAGGCCTTTGGGTTCCATCTACATAAAAAGAAGATAATAAAGCTCTGATTGGGATTATTTCAAATTAGTGTTTTGGGGATTAGAATGCACATTCACCCAAAAATCGTAGAGTGACATGTTTGTTATCGGCCCAACTCAACCATAGTTGTTTTGGTTCCATCTCAATATAAAGAGGACGAATAAACTTGGATTGTTCTTTCCGTGTTCATTCCACCACAAATAGCAAAGCGAAGTGTAATAAGCCTAAACAAAGCCAAACAGGTTGTTTTGAGTTCCAGCTACATAGAAAGAAGAATCTTGGATTGCACTTATTTCAAGTCGTGTTCTTTGCTGTTAATGCACATTGACCCAGAAATCGCAGTGTGTGTAATGAAACCAAAATAACACAACACCGTCTTTTCGCTTCCATAATGGTAGAAAGACGATGAATAAGCTTTGATTGGGCTTTTTTCATTTCGTATGGTGTTATTTGGTTGTGCACCAGAATCACCCCCAACCAAAGCAAAAAGGCCTTTTGTTTCCATCTACATATAAAGAAGATGATAAAGTTCTGATTGGGCTTATTTCAAATTGGTGTTGTTGGGGTTAGAATGCACATTCACAAAAAAATCGCAGAGTGACATGTTTGTTATAGCCCAAATCAAGCATAGGTGTATTGGTTCCATCTCGATAGAAAGAGGACAAATAAGCTTGGATTGTTCTTTCCGTGTTCATTCACCCACAATTAGCAAAGCGAAGTGTAATAAGCCGAAACAAAGAGAAACAGGTTGTTTTGGGTTCCACCTACATAGAAAGAAGGATCTTGGATTTTGCTTATTTCAAGTCTTCTTCTTTGCTGTTAATGCACATTGACCCAGAAATCGCAAAGTGTGTGGAATGAGACCAAAATAACACAACACCGTCTTTTCGCTTCTGTCAGGGGTACAGGGACAGAGGCACAGGGAAGGCAGGAGATGGAGAGCGATGGGGAGGAATCCCAGGACAGCGAGGAAGAAGATGGCGATGACACAAGGGATTCCATGAGTCTCTCCAGCGAATCAGAGGATTCCCAGAAGGGGGCGCCAGTGGTCAGGGCAAGGGGAGCCCCAGGGGGAGAGTGTCAGGAGAGGGGGGCCAGCAGGGGACCCCAAAGCGGCAACTGGGAATCAGGGCTGGCTTCCCCACCAGAGCGCAGCGAAGGGGGGGAGGTTCCAGTGTGTCAGGGGAAACAGCTCCGGCAGCAGCGAAGGAGGAGGGCTCAGAGGAAGCCATTCTCCCGGAAGGGGAGGAGGGCAGTGAGGGGAGTAGCATAACTGTCAAAAGGAAGGTTAGAGGTTGGGCGCGCGCGCCAAGTTCAAATGTAGAGGCGCGCGGAAGTACAGGAAGCCCTGGGGAGGAGCCAGGGCCCAAAGGACGCAGGAGGGGGGGAGAGCAGTCTGAGGATTCGGCGTCAGGAGAATCCCGAAGAAGCGGAACCCCAGCGGGCAGAAGGACCCTGCGGAAAAGGAAAGAGAGAAAGAGGTGGAGCAGCATAAGCCTCTTAAACTGGTGTAGGGGAGGGACGGATTCAGAGGGGACTTCTACCGTCTAAGGTTAACAGACGTGGGGGCTGCACGCCTCGGTTGTGGAACTTACTATGAACTGCAATAAACATCCTTGTATATAAGAAGAACTTGGCGTTGGTCTGTTGTGAGCTGAGCCCTGAGGCAGCCCTGACAGCTTCCATATGCGTAGAAAGAAGACGAGTAAGCTTTGATTAAGCTTATTTCAATTCGCATGGTCTTTTTTGGGTGTGCACCAGAATCACCCCCCAACCAAAGCAAAAAGGTCTTCTGGTACCCATCTACATAAAAAGAAGATGATAAAGCTCTGATTGGGCTTATTTCAAATTGGTGTTGTTGGGGTTAGAATGCACATTCACCCCAAAATCGCAGTGACATGTTTGTTATAGCCGAAATCAAGCATAGGTGTATTGGTTCCATCTCAATAGAAAGAGGACGAATAAGCTAGGATTGTTCTTTCCGTGTTCATTCACCCACAATTAGCAAAGTGAAGTGTAATAAGCTGAAACAAAGAGAAACAGGTTATTTTGGGTTCCAGCTACATAGAAAGAATAATCTTGGATTGCCCTTATTTAACGTCGTGTTCTTTGGTGGTAATGCACATTGACCCAGAAGTCGCAAAGTGTGTGGAGTGAGACCAAAATAACACAACACCGTCTTTTCACTTCCATATGCGTAGAAAGAAGACGAATAAGCTTTGATTGGGCTTATTTCAATTCGCATGCTATTTTTTGGGTGTGCACCAGAATCATCCCCAACTAAAGCAAAAAGGTGTTTTGGGTTTCATCCACATAAAAAGAAGTTGAAAAAGCTCTGATTGGGCTTATTTCAAATTGGTGTTTTTGGGGTTAGAATGCACATTCGCCCAAAAATCGCAGAGTGACATGTTTGTTATTAGCCCAAATCAAGCATAGGTGTATTCGTTCCAACTCAATAGAAAGAGGACGAATAAGCTTGGATTGTTCTTTCCGTGTTCATTCACCCACAAATAGCAAAGTGAAGTGTAATAAGCCTAAACAAAGCCAAGCAGGTTATTTTGGCTTCCCGCTACATAGAAAGAAGAATCTTGGATAGCGCTTATTTCACATCGTGTTCTTTGGTGTTAATGCACATTGACCCAGAAATCACAAAGTGTGTGTAATGAGACCAAAATAACACAACACCGTCTTTTCGCTTCCATATGGGTAGAAAGACGACGAATAAGCTTTGATTGGGCTTATTTCAATTCGTATGGTTTTTTTTGGGTGTACACCAGAATCACCCCCAACCAAAGCAAAATGGTGTTTTGGGCTCCATGTACACAAAAAGAAGATGATAAAGCTCGGATTGGGCTTATTTCAAATTGGTGTTTTTGGGGTTAGAATGCACATTCACCCAAAAATCGCAGAGTGACATGTTTGTTACCAGCGGAAAACAAGCATAGGTGTTTTGGTTCCATCGCAATAGGCAGAGGACGAATAAGCTTCGAATGATCTTTCGGTGTTCATTCACCCACAAATAGCAAAGTGAAGTGTAATAAACCCAAACAAAGCCAAACATTTTGTTTTGGGTTCCAGCTACATAGAAAGAATAATCTTGGATTGCCCTTATTTCACGTCGTGTTCCTTGGTGTTAATGCACATTGACTCAGAAATCGCAGTGTTTGTGTAATGAGACCAAAATAACACAACACCGTCTTTTCGCTTCCATTTGCGTAGAAAGACGACGAATAAGCTTTGATTGGGCTTATTTTAATTCGCATGGTTTTTTTGGGTGTGCACCAGAATCACCCCCCAACCAAAGCAAAAGGGTCTTCTGGTACCCATCTACATAAAAAGAAGATGATAAAGCTCTCATTGGGCTTATTTCAAATTGGTGTTGTTGGGGTTAGAATGTACATTTGTCAGAGCTGCCCAAGGTCCCAGCTCACAAAGGACCAACGCCAGTTCTTTGTTATATACAAAAGTCTTTACTGAAGTTCAGTTTGTCTTTCACATCAGCAGCGTGCAGCTCTGCGTCTGAAACTCTAGACCTCCGAAGCTCCGTCTGAGTCTCCTCCCCCCAGACACCAGTTCAAGACTCTAGCCTTGCTCCACCTCTTCCTTTGCTCTTTCCACCGCTGGGTCCGCCTGTCAGCTGGGGTCTCGCCCTTCCTAGACTCTTCTGATGCTGAGTCTCCTGATTCCTCCCCCTGCCTCCGGCGGGCTTTAGGACCTGGTTCCCGATCCGGGCTTTCTGCTGTCCCACGCGCCTGTACATTCGAACTTGGCGCGCGCGCCCAGCCGGCAACCTTCCTCCTGACCGTTTCACTGCTCCTGTCACTGCTTCCCCCTTCGGGGAGGCTAGCTGGACCTGACACCTGGGACTCTTCCCCCCCACTCTGCTCTGGTGGGGAAGCTGGTCCTGATTTCCAGCTGCTGCTTTGGGATTCCCCGCTGGCCCCCTGTTTCTGGCCCCCCTGGGACCCCTCTTGCCCTGACCATCGGCGCCTCCTTCTGGGAATCTTCTGATTCGCTGGAGAAGCTCATGGAATCTCTCGGGTCACTGTCATATTCCCCTATGCTGCTCTCAGATCCTTCCCCTTCGCTCTCCATCTCCTCTCTCCCCTGTGCCTCTGTCCCTGAGCCCCTGACATCCATCCCCCCCTCGAAGCCCCCCTTCCCCTCCCCCTCTTCTGGGGCGGGTTCTGGGTGCTCCAGTACTGTGGGGGTGAGTGCGGGATACAGTTCCTTCCCCCTGGTTTGCAGCCGACCCGTTGGGTCCTGCCAGTTCGTAATGGGCTCGTCGACGTCGATCTCCTCTGCTTCCATCTCTCTGCGTTCATGTTCGAACCCAAAGTCCTCCCCCAACACGTCCACGTCCGTCTCTCCCCCTGTTACCTCGGGTGATGCTGCGTGCCAGGGCCCCCTTAGTAGTTCCCTGCTCCACCCCACCTCCGGTTGAGTGTCCCACCAGTAGGAGCGATCCGTGGCAGACCCCGAGGGCGATCCCTCCGGGGAGCTCGTGTCTGGCGCCGTTTCCTCAGCGGATGAGAACCCCTGGAACGTGCTGGTTGAAAGTGTGGGTGTGAAAAGCCAGTCGTCGAAATAATCTGCTGGCATAGGTGTGTGCGGGAAGAGTGCATGGAACTCGTCTTTGAGGTAGTGCTCCTCCAAGGCGTAGTCCGGCACCCACCTGTTGGCGCTGGCTGGGGTGCCTTCCCTGGCGAGGAGATATTCAACTCCTTCTTCCCCCCATCTCGAGTCTAAAATCTCCGTGACCTCGTTGAGTGGTGCCGCCCTGTTGGCGACTTACTGAGTGGGCGAGGTGCGGTCCCTGGCGCCTGAAACCTGTGGGGTTCCTTGTAGGGTGTGAGGACTGACCTATGAAATACCGGGTGCATTCTGGAACCCTCCGGGAGTGTCAACCGGAAAGCCACTGGGTTGATTTGTGCCTCGACTTGGTAAGGCCCTAGCTGCTTGTGTTTGAGCTTCTTCTTAGCTAACGTTTTGGCCGGCACTGCCTGGGCCGCTAACCAGACCCAGTTCCCCAACTGGATGTCTTCCCCGACTCTCCTGTGCCTGTCTGCCTGCACCTTGTAGGCGTGTTTTGCTAGTTCCAAGTGCCTTCGGAGTTGCTCGTGGACCTCCTGTAACTCTGCTGCGAAGTGCTCTGCTCCCCGTGGCTCCCCCTCCCCCTTCGTCTCTAACCCCGGGAAGGTTCTGGGATGCCGCCCATTGTTGGCGAAGAACGGTGTCACCCCTGTAGACCCGTGCTTCGTGTTGTTGTAGGCAAACTCGGCCAGCGGTAGGTAGTCCACCCAGGTCGAGGGCTGTTGATTCGCGTAGCATCGCAGGTACTGCTGCATGATGGCGTTGACTCTCTCCGCTTGTCCGTTGGTCTGCAGGTGTCGTGCTGATGCTAAGTTGATCTTCACGTTCACGATGCCCAGCAGCTTCTGCCAGAAGCTCGAGATGAATTGGCGACCCCGGTCGGACAGGATGGACCGTGGTAAGCCGTGAACTTTGAACACGTGGTCTATGAACAGCTTGGCGGTCTGTTCCGCTGTGGCCACCTTCACGCAAGGAATGACGTGCGCCATCTTAGTGAACAGGTCTACAACCACGAGTACCGCTGTTTTGCCTCGCGAGCTGGGCAGATCTGTGACAAAGTCCAGGGCCACTTTTTCCCACGGTTCGAGCGGCGTCTGTAGCGGTTCCAGCAGTCCCGCCGGCTTCCTGTGTACTGGTTTGGCCCTTTGGCATGTGTCACAGTTAGAGACGTAATCCGCGACTTCTCCCCTCATCTGGGGCCACCAAAAGTCTCTGGCTACTAATTCCGTCGTCTTGTCCTTGCCGAAGTGCCCAGCGCTGGACGCGTCGTGTAACTGCTGCAGGACTTTCGCGCGGAGGTCGTCTCCTGGCACGTAGAGAGCCCATTTGCGGATGAGCAGTCCGTCGCGTATCTGGAACTCGCCGTCCTTCGCTGTGCCTCTTCGCACCTCCTCCATCTTGGATTGTGCGAACGAATCCGTCTGCAGCGCGCTACGCTCCGCGTCCAGGTCCACGGTGGCTGAAGCGCATGCCCATGCTTTCGGTGCGAAAATGTGTTTGGCCGCCACCGGTGCCGCTTCCTTGAGATACTGCGGTTTCCTGGATAGTGCATCCGCCATGAAGTTGTTGTCTCCCGGGATGTATTCTATCCGGAAGTCGAAATCCGCAAAGAACTCCGCCCAGCGGATGTGTCTCTGGTTCAGGAACCGCGCCGTGCGCCAGTACTCCAGGTTCTTATGGTCCGTGCGGACCTGCACTGTGTGTCTGGCTCCGATGAGGAAGTGCCGCCACGCCTTGAAGGCTGCATGAATGGCCAGCAACTCCCGGAGGGTTCCAGGATGCATCCGGTGTTCCACAGGTCGGTGCTCACTCCCTACAGGACACCTCACAGGTTCCAGGAACCAGGAACAGCACCGAGTCCGTCTCAGGAGCGGTCGGAGGCGGGAAGATTGCCACAGCAGGACCCCATCAACGAAGTCACGGAGATTTTGGACTCCAGATGGGGGGAAGACGGAGTGGAATACCTCCTAGCCAGAGAGGGCACCCGGGCTAGTGCTAATAGCTGGGTGCCAGACTACGCTTTGGAGGAACCCCTGCTCAAGGACGAGTTTCATGCCCTTTTCCCACACAGACCCATGCCAGCAGGCTTCTTCGACGACTGGTTGTTCACGCCCACACTTTCCTCCAGCACGTTCCATGGCTTCGACTCGGACGGGGAGCCCGCACAGTGCACACATTCCCCAGAGGGGTCACCGGAGGGTTCGGCGTCCGACACCTCGTATTGGTGGGACGATCGGCCAGAGGAGCAGTGGCGCCGGAGGTGGCTGGAGATGCCAGGTCAAGCGACCGACGCAGAGACTGACATGGACGTGTGCGGGGAGGATCTCGGTTTCGAGCACGGCGGCACTGAAATGGAGGCGGAGCAGCTCACCGTTGACGAACGCGAGGAGGAAGACTCGGAGGTCTTCAGTTGGCGGCCAGCAACGAGGAGCGAACTGTATCCGGCATTCACTCCTGTGATGATGGAGCACCCTGCAACCACCCTTGAAAGTGGGGAGGGGGGAAGGGGGGGCTTCGAGGGGGGGATGGATGTCAGGGGTTCAGAAGCAGAGACGCAGAGAAGGGAGGAGACAGAGAGCGAGGGGGAGGAATACGAAGGAAAGATGAGTGGGGATGACGAACCGAGATCGCCGAGCTTATCCAGTGAGTCCGAGGATTCCCAGAAGGGAGCGCCAGCAGTCAGAGCAAGGGGGAAAAGCAGGGGGACACCCCAGGAAGAAGGGTCCAGAGAGGAATCAGAGAGCAGCAGTTGGAGATCGGGACCCACGTACCCAGACGGGAACAGCGGGGAGAAAGGGGACCAGATATCGGGTTCCGGAGGCTTTCAGAAGGAGGGAGGGCATGAGTCAGGAGTAGTCACGCCCACCTCGGGGAGCGACGAAACGATCAAGAGGAAGGTTGAGAGTTGGGCGCGCGCGCCAAGTTCAAATGTAGCGGAAGCTGGCGCAGTAAGCAGCCCAGAGAGTGAACCAGGTCCCAAAGCCCGCCGCAAGGAGGCGGAAGGGTCAGGGGTGTCCGCGTCAGAAGAGAGTAGGAAAAAGGAGACCCCGGGGGGCAGAAGGACCCAGAGACGGAGGGAAAGGCGCAGGAGGTGGAGCAAGGCTAGGGTATTAAGCTGGTGTGCTAGAGGCGGAGACTCAGACGGGTCTTCGCCGGTCTGACCTAGAAGAAGTAGGGCTGCATATTGCAGTTTGGAAATGGAAGCTGTAATCCAATAAAGACTCTTTTAACCTGAACGCTGGCTAACGTGGTCCTATGTGAGCTGGGACTGAGTGGCAGCCCTGACAGTAAGACCCGTCTCATTTAAGCTTCGGACACCTGATACCTCGCAGCGGAGGCAGAAGCAGCGAGAGGAGGAAATTGGTGTTTGGGAGCGAGCTCACAACGGTTGGCAGAGATGACGGAAGCAGAGAAAATTTCAGCGCTGCAACAGGCAGTGACCCAATTGAACGCGGAGGTACAGGCATCCAAGAAAAGGGAGGAGGATGCGGCAGCCGCCTACAGAGATCTCCACGCCAGGTTTGAAGCATTGGTTAAGCATGGGCAGCCAGGACCCAGACCGGAGGGGGTTGGGTTGGCACGGAGAGCAGGAGGGCTTGTGGCTCACTTCGATGGGAATTTACAACAGTACCCCAATTTTCGAGCAGACGTAATGTGCGCACTGCAACTGCTGGCGAAAGACTTTAGGGATGAGGAAGAGAAAGTGGGGTTTATACTATCCCATTTGCATGGGGATGCTAAAGCATGGCTACGCAATTTGTGGAGGGATAAAGATCCGGCACTTCAGAATGCAGATGCCTTTATCAAAGCGATGGATGCGTGCTTTTTATCTACCATTGACGTGGATCTTGCCCGACGGGAGATTCATGGACTGAAACAAGGGAGGGCGAGCGTACGCCAGTATCACGCCCGCTTTTTTGCGCTGGTCAGTGCCTTGGAATGGGACCGGGATTCGCCCCCAGTCAGAGACCTATTCTGGGAGGGTTTAAGCAGTGCTGTTAAAGACGAAATTGCGAGGGGGGAGAGGCCCCGGAGCACGCAGGAGGTGGTCCAAAGGGCGCTGACTGTGGGGGTGAGGCTGGAAGAACGTCCGTGGTGCAGAGACGAAGGACGTGGAGGGCGCGAAGCAGCGAGAAGTTTCTCTTTCGTTCCCAGGGACGCTACGCGTGCGCAATCTACACCTCCGCCAGGAGGGGGAGTGGAACCTATGGAGGTGGGAGGAGCCAGTGCTCAGTCAGCTACCAGAGCCCCTGCACCGGCGGCAGTCAAGACTAAACCTCCTAGAGGGACCAGGAAGTGTTATATATGCAACAGCTCTCAACACTTGGCGAAAGAGTGTCCCCAGAGGAGCTCCAAGCACACTGCAGCCTCCGCAACGGTGAAAGCGGCCACGCAACACAGCGAACACCAGCAGGGAAACGACGATGTCTGGCTGGAGACAGAGGCACTGGGGCCCAGCCAGACGCATCACTGAAGCAGTCCCCAGCGATCTTGCAACCCACAGACCCCCTCCCACCCAAACCAGTAGTGCAACTCACAGCATCTCTCCAGCTGCCCGATGGCGTCACTATCGAAGTCCCGCTTTCTGTGGCTTCTGGAAGCAACGCAGAGTTTATAGCACAGGATTTTGTGGAGCAGCACGCTATACAGCTATTACCGGCCACTCTGCCCCTGCAAGTCGTCACAGTGGATGGCAGAGAGTTGCTGGGGGGGCAGGTGGTGAAGCAAACGTCGCCAATGGTGATGCGCCTTGGCAACCACAGGGAAGTCATCAGTTTTAACGTCACACGACTGTCGGACACACCCATTGTGTTGGGCATGAGTTGGCTGGACAGGCACAGTCCGACACTGGCTTGGTACCAGCGACAGCTGATCTTCGGCTCCTCTTACTGCGCAGAACACTGCATCCTGCCCGGACAGGAGGGAGAGGAGGAGGAATCACAACTGCAGTTGGGAACGTTGCAAGCAGTCCCCCACAAATACGCAGACTTTCTGGAGGTCTTCTGCGAGAAGGAGGCAGACAAGTTACCACCGCACAGGCAATATGACTGCAAGATTGACCTCCTACCAGGGGCGACGCTACCGAAGGGGAAGCTGTATTCCATGTCTGAGGATGAACTACAGGAACTCAAACAGTTCATAGATCACAATTTGGAGCGCGGTTTCATCCGGGAGTCCAGGGCAGTAGGGGGCAGTCCTGTTTTCTTTGTGAAGAAGAAGGACACGCCCCAAAAGAGGCTGGTGGTGGATTTTCGCCTCTTGAACAAGATGACCAAGCCCTCTGATTTCCCCATGCCCAGGATTGACGACCTACTGGCGACGGTGCACAAGGGACGCGTGTTTACCAAGTTGGACCTGCGAGGGGCGTACAATCTCATCCGCATGAGGGAGGGCGATGAGTGGAAGACAGCCATGTTCACGCCTCTGGGCACCTACGAGTACAGAGTGATGCCGTTTGGATTGCAAAACGGTTCTCACTGTTTTCAAGCTTTCATGCATCATGTGTTGGCGGGACTCCTCTACAAGAAGTGCGTCTGCTTTCTGGATGACATCCTGATATTCTCCGAGTCGCAGCAAGCGCATGACCAAGACGTTCGGGAGGTGCTGGAGAGGTTGCAGCAGCATAGACTGTACGCCAAACTGGAGAAGTGCCAGTTCGACACGACGGAGGTGGATTTCTTGGGTTACAAGTTGTCGGACAAGGGGCTAGCCATGGACAGCGCCAAGGTGCGAGCGGTGTTGGATTGGAAGAGCCCGCGCAACCGGAAGGAGGTCCAGCGGTTTGTCGGCTTCGCCAACTTCTATCGCAAGTTTATCAAAGGGTTCGCGATGCAGACGGCGGCTATTACGGACACGCTAAGCTCCAAGAAAAAGAAATTCATCTGGACGGAGCAGGCAGAGCAGTCCTTTCAGGCACTCAAGCGTCTCTTCGCGTCGGAAGAGCAACTGCTGCATATCGACCCCAGCAGACCGATGCGGGTAGAGACAGACGCGTCCGATAGAGCAGTGGGAGCTGTCCTGCTGCAGAGGGACCCACAGGGGGTCTGGAGACCGGGAGCGTTCTACTCCAGAAAGCTCAGCAAGTCGGAGCAGAACTACACCATCTGGGACAGGGAGTTGCTTGCCATTCATGCAGCATTCAAAGCATGGAGGCACTTCCTGATCGGCGCCAAGCACACGGTGCAGGTCTGCACGGACCACAAGAATCTGGAGCACTGGCGCACGGCGAAGTTCCTGAACCAGAGGCAGATACGTTGGGCGGAGTTCTTTGCTGACTTCGATTTCCGAATAGAGTACGTCCCAGGCGACACCAACATCATGGCGGATGCACTGTCCCGAAAACCGCAATACCTCGAAGAGGCGACGCCAGCGGCAGCCATGCACATCTTCGCGCCAACAGCGTGGGCGTGCGCTTCAGCCACAGTAGACCTGGATGCGGTGCGGCGGGCGTTGCAGGACGACTCATTCGCGCAGGCGAAGATGGCCGAGGTGCACAAGGGCACGGCGAAGAGCGACGAGTTCCAGATACGGGACAGCTTGCTCTTACGTAAAGGGGCCATCTACGTGCCGGGAGATGAACTTCGCGCCAAGGTACTGCAGCAGTTGCACGACGCACCCACGGCCGGGCACTTTGGCACGGAAAAAACGGTGGAATTAGTCGCAAGGGACTTTTGGTGGCCCAGACTGAGAGGGGAAGTCGCGGACTACGTCGCGAGGTGCGACACCTGCCAGAGGGCCAAGCCGGCGGGACTGCTCGAACCGCTGCAAACGCCGTTTGAACCGTGGGAGAGGGTGGCCCTGGACTTTGTCACGGATCTACCCAGCTCGAGAGGCAAGACGGCTGTACTAGTGGTGGTGGACTTGTTCACCAAGATGGCACACTTCATACCGTGTGCGAAGGTGACCACGGCAGAACAAACAGCCAAACTGTTCATAGATCACGTGTTCAAAGTGCACGGGCTGCCGCGGTCTATACTGTCCGACCGCGGTCGCCAGTTCATCTCGAATTTCTGGCAGAAGCTGATGGGCTTCCTGAACGTCAAAATCAACCTGACATCAGCGAGACACCCGCAGACCAACGGGCAAGCGGAGAGGGTCAATGCCATCATGCAGCAGTACCTGAGATGCTATGCCAATCAACAGCCTGCGACGTGGGTGGATTACCTGCCGCTCGCCGAGTTCGCCTACAACAACACGAAGCACGTGTCCACAGGGGTGACGCCGTTCTGGACAGAGTGGGGGAAGGGGAACCGCAGACGGCAGACGCTTTCGCGTCTGAGTTGCAGGAGGTCCACGATCAACTCCGACGGCAGCTGGAGCTAGCGAAGCACGCATACAAGGTGCAAGCGGACAAGCACAGGCGGGTTGGCGAAGAGATCCGAGTGGGAGACTGGGTCTGGTTGGCAGCCCACGCAGTGCCGACCAGATCGTTAGCCAAAAAGAAGTTGGGGCACAAGCAACTCGGTCCATACCAAGTCGAAGCGCAGATCAACCCAGTAGCTTTCAGGCTGGTGCTCCCGGAGGGTTCCAGGATGCATCCGGTGTTCCACAGGTCGGTGCTCACTCCCTACAGGACACCTCACAGGTTCCAGGAACCAGGAACAGCACCGAGTCCGTCTCAGGAGCGGTCGGAGGCGGGAAGATTGCCACAGCAGGACGCCATCAACGAAGTCACGGAGATTTTGGACTCCAGATGGGGGGAAGACGGAGTGGAATACCTCCTAGCCAGAGAGGGCACCCGGGCTAGTGCTAATAGCTGGGTGCCAGACTACGCTTTGGAGGAACCCCTGCTCAAGGACGAGTTTCATGCCCTTTTCCCACACAGACCCATGCCAGCAGGCTTCTTCGACGACTGGTTGTTCACGCCCACACTTTCCTCCAGCACGTTCCATGGCTTCGACTCGGACGGGGAGCCCGCACAGTGCACACATTCCCCAGAGGGGTCACCGGAGGGTTCGGCGTCCGACACCTCGTATTGGTGGGACGATCGGCCAGAGGAGCAGTGGCGCCGGAGGTGGCTGGAGATGCCAGGTCAAGCGACCGACGCAGAGACTGACATGGACGTGTGCGGGGAGGATCTCGGTTTCGAGCACGTCGGCACTGAAATGGAGGCGGAGCAGCTCACCGTTGACGAACGCGAGGAGGAAGACTCGGAGGTCTTCAGTTGGCGGCCAGCAACGAGGAGCGAACTGTATCCGGCATTCACTCCTGTGATGATGGAGCACCCTGCAACCACCCTTGAAAGTGGGGAGGGGGGAAGGGGGGGCTTCGAGGGGGGGATGGATGTCAGGGGTTCAGAAGCAGAGACGCAGAGAAGGGAGGAGACAGAGAGCGAGGGGGAGGAATACGAAGGAAAGATGAGTGGGGATGACGAACCGAGATCGCCGAGCTTATCCAGTGAGTCCGAGGATTCCCAGAAGGGAGCGCCAGCAGTCAGAGCAAGGGGGGAAAGCAGGGGGACACCCCAGGAAGAAGGGTCCAGAGAGGAATCAGAGAGCAGCAGTTGGAGATCGGGACCCACGTACCCAGACGGGAACAGCGGGGAGAAAGGGGACCAGATATCGGGTTCCGGAGGCTTTCAGAAGGAGGGAGGGCATGAGTCAGGAGTAGTCACGCCCACCTCGGGGAGCGACGAAACGATCAAGAGGAAGGTTGAGAGTTGGGCGCGCGCGCCAAGTTCAAATGTAGCGGAAGCTGGCGCAGTAAGCAGCCCAGAGAGTGAACCAGGTCCCAAAGCCCGCCGCAAGGAGGCGGAAGGGTCAGGGGGGTCCGCGTCAGAAGAGAGTAGGAAAAAGGAGACCCCGGGGGGCAGAAGGACCCAGAGACGGAGGGAAAGGCGCAGGAGGTGGAGCAAGGCTAGGGTATTAAGCTGGTGTGCTAGAGGCGGAGACTCAGACGGGTCTTCGCCGGTCTGACCTAGAAGAAGTAGGGCTGCATATTGCAGTTTGGAAATGGAAGATGTAATCCAATAAAGACTCTTTTAACCTGAACGCTGGCTAACGTGGTCCTATGTGAGCTGGGACTGAGTGGCAGCCCTGACAGGTGCCTAAAGGCGTAAACATGGCCGTCTTCCACTCATCGCCCTACCGCATGCGTATAAGGTTGTACGCCCCTCGTAGATCCAACTTGGTGAAGATTCGTCCCTTCCTCACCGTCGCGAGCAGGTCGTCGATCTTGGGCATGGGGAAAGCTGTGGGCTTTGTCCTGGAATTGATGATTCTGTAATCAACTACCAGCCTCCGTTGCGGCGTGTCTTTCTTCTTCACGAAAAACACAGGACTGTCCCCCACTGCTTTGGATTCTTGGATGAATCCCCGCTTCAAGTTGTGATCTATGAACTCCCTGAGTTCTTGCAGTTCGTCTTCAGACATGGAATACAGTTTTCCAGTCGGCAGCGTCGCCCCCGGCAGGAGGTCAATCATGCAGTCATAGGGTCTGTGGGGAGGCAGCTTGTCCGCTTCCTTCTCACAGAAGACCTCCAAAAACGCCTTGTACTTGTTGGGTACCGCTTGCACCATGCCTAGGTGTAGCTGTGGTTCATCCTCTTGCCCCTCCTCTTCCTGGCTGGTCCGGATGCAGTGTTCTGCGCAGTAGGAGGAGCAGAAGGTCAATTGCCGCTAGTACCATGCTAATGCCGGGCTGTGCCTATCCAGCCAACTCATGCCCAACACTATGGGCGTGTCCGACAGGTGGGTGACGTTGAAGCTGATGACTTCACGGTGATTTCCAATTTGCATTACCATAGGCGGTGTTTGCTGTACCACCTGTCCTCCCAGTAGCTCTCTGCCATCGACCGTGACGACGTTTAGGGGCATCGTGGCTGGTAGGAGCGCTATGCGATGTAGCCTGATAAAGTCCACTCCTACAAAGTCTGCATTACTACCAGAGTCAATGGTAATAGGGACTTCCAGGGTGAGTCCATTGGGCAGCTGGAGCGATGCGGTGAGTTGCACCACTGGTTTGGGTGGGAGGGGGTCTGTGGGCTGCAAAATCTCTGGGGACTGCTTCACTGACTCGCCTGGCTGGGCCCCAGTGCCTCTGCCTCCAACCAGGCTTCGTCGTTTCCCTGTAGCTGTTCCCCCTGCTGAACTGCTCCCCTTACTGTTGCTGAGGCTGCAGTGTGCCTCTGGATCCTCTGGGGACACTCTTTGGCCATGTGTTGTGCACTGTCGCAGATATAACACTTCCTGCTCCCTCTAGGAGCCTCCGCCTTGACTGCTCCTGGTGTTTGGGCTCTGGTCGCTGTCTGAGCCCTGGCACCCCCTATCTCCATCGGCTCTTCCCCCCCCCCCAGTGGAGGCGTGGATTGCACGCGTCCTGTCTCTCTGGATAGGAAGGGAGTTGTTCTGGCTGGTGTGCGTGCCATACATCCCTCATCCCTGCTCCAAGGGCGTTCTTCCAGGCGCACCCTTATCGCCAGCGCTCTATGGACGACTTCTGTGGTACTGTTAGGTCTCTCCCCCCTCGCCAGCTCATCTTTCACGGCCCCATTTAGCCCCTCCCAGAACAGATCCCTTACGGCAGCGGAGTCCTTCTCCCAGCCCAGCACATTTACTAACGCAAAAAAGCGGGAGTGATATTGTCTCACAGTGGCTTGGCCCTGCTTCAGCCCGTGCATTTCCCTCCTGGCCACATCCACATCCACCGTTGATTTAAAACAATCGTCCATAGCCTTGATAAATGCTTTTGAATCTTGGAGGGCGGGATCATTTTCGCGCCTGTCAGGGGTACAGGGACAGAGGCACAGGGAAGGCAGGAGATGGAGAGCGATGGGGAGGAATCCCAGGACAGCGAGGAAGAAGATGACGATGACGCAAGGGATTCCATGAGTCTCTCCAGCGAATGAGAGGATTCCCAGAAGGGGGCGCCAGTGGTCAGGGCAAGGGGAGCCCCAGGGGGAGAGTGTCAGGAGCGGGGGGCCAGCAGGGGACCCCCAAAGCGGCAGCTGGGAATCAGGGCCGGCTTCCCCACCAGAGCGCAGCGAAGGGGGGGAAGGTTCCAGTGTGTCAGGGGAAACAGCTCCGGCAGCAGCGAAGGAGGAGGGCTCAGAGGAAGCCATTCTCCCGGAAGGGGAGGAGGGCAGTGAGGGGAGTAGCATAACTGTCAAAAGGAAGGTTAGAGGTTGGGCGCGTGCGCCAAGTTCAAATGTAGAAGCACGCAGAAGTACAGGAAGCCCTGGGGAGGAGCCAGGGCCCAAAGCACGCAGGAGGGGGGGAGAGCAGTCTGAGGATTCGGCGTCAGGAGAATCCCGAAGAAGCGGAACCCCAGCGGGCAGAAGGACCCTGCGGAAAAGGAAAGAGAGAAAGAGGTGGAGCAGCGTAAGCCTCTTGAACTGGTGTAGGGGAGGGACCGATTCAGAGGGGACTTCTACCGTCTAAGGTTAACAGACATGGGGGCTGCGGGCCTCGGTAGTGGAACTTACTATGAACTGCAATAAACGTCCTTGTATATAAGAACTCGGCGTTGGTCTTTCGTGAGCTGAGACCTGAGGCAGCCCTGACAGTAAGTCCCCTCCAAAAAGAACGCAAATTTTTTTTTTGCGAAGCTCACGAAGTTTGGCGGCCATGAATGTGGAGGAGCAAATAACAGCCCTGCGCAGCACAGTTGTCAGAGCTGCTTCCAGATCTTAGCTCACAGAGGATCACGCTAGCCAGCGTTCACTTTATAAAAGTCTTTATTGAGTTACAGTTTCCATTCTCAAGCTGCCGCGTGCAGCTCTACGTCTTATGGGTTAGACCGGCGAAGCTCCGTCTGAGTCTCCGCCCCCTGTACACCAGCTTAATACCCTAGCCTTACTCCACCTTTTCCGCCTGACCGTTCTTCTCTGGGTCCCTCTGCCCCCCGCGGTCTCTTCCTTCCTGGACTCTTCTGACGCGGACCCCCCGGACCCTTCTGTCTCCTTGTGTCGGGCTTTAGGACCTGGCTCCCTTTCCGGGCTGCTTACTGCGCCACCTTCCTGTGCATTTGAACTTGGCGCGCGCGCCCAACCTTCCACTTTCCGCTTAACCGTTTCTTCGCTCCCCGATGGAGGTGTGGCCACTCCTGACTCATGCCCTCCCCCTTGCTGCGAGCTGCCAGAGCTCGATACCTCGTGCCCTTCCTCTCCACTGCGCTCTGTTGGTGACGCTGGCCCCGATTTCCAACTGCTGCCCTCTGAGCCCCCTCTGGACCCTTCTTCCTGGGGTGTCCCCCTAGGCTCCCCCCTTGCTCTGGCCACTGGCGCTCCTTTCTGTGAATCTTCTGATTCACTGGAAAGACTCGGAGATCTCGGGTCGTCGTCATCACTCATCTTTTCTTTGGCCTCCTCCCCCTCGCTCTCTGTTTCCTCCCTTGCCCTCGCCTCTGCTCCTGAACTCCTGACAGCAGTCTCCGAGCTTTCCACTGCGGTTGTGGTCTCCCAGCAGAAGGGGGAAGAAGCAGAAAAGCGATGCCAAGATCTGCAAGCCAGGTGGGATCATGCATGCAAAGTGGGGTTCCCGGGGTCCAAATCTGCAGGAATAGGTCTGGGCCGAAGGGGGGGCAGTTTAGTAGCCCACTTTGATGGGAACCTGAAGCAGTACCCCAGTTTTCGAGCAGACGTCGTGTATGCGCTGCTTTTGCTTCGCGAGGACTTTAAAGATGAGGAGGGAAAAGTGGGTTTCATTGTGTCCCACTTGCATGGGGAGGCAAGAGCTTGGCTGCGCAATTTATGGCGCGAAGATGGTCCTGCTCGAAGGGACTCTGATGAATTTATCAAGGCCATGGACGCTTGCTTCCAATCTACCGTAGATGTGGATGTCGCACGCAGAGAGATGCATGGATTACGACAAGGCAAGGCTACCGTACGTCAGTACCATTCTCACTTTTTCGCATTGCTGAATGTGCTGGGGTGGGAGAAAGACTCCCTGGCAATCAGAGACTTGTTCTGGGAGGGGCTCTCTGGCTCTGTAAAAGATGAATTGGCTAGGGGGGACAGACCTCAAACCCTAGCAGAAGTTGTGCAGCGGGCGCTCGCAATAGGAGTGCGCCACGAAGAACGCCCTTGGTGCAATGAGGAGGGTCGCCTGGACCGCGCACCAGCTAGAATGCCTCCTTTTATTCCCCGGGACCTGGGACGTGCGCATCCCTCACCTCAGCTGAAAGAGGGGGAGGAACCGATGGAGGTGGGTGGTGCAAAGGCTCAGGCAGCTGACGGAGCCCCAGCGTCTGGAGCAGTCAAGACGAAGCCTCCTAGAGGGAGCAGGAAGTGTTACATCTGTGACAGTGCAAAGCACATGGCCAGAGAGTGTCCCCAGAGGCTCCAAAAGCACACTGCAGCCTTAGCAACAGTAACAGCAACAATGCTCCACGAAGAGCAGTTTCAGGGAAACGACAATGCCTGGCTGGAAGCAGAGATGCTGGGGTTCCACCAGGCGAATCAGTAGAGCAATCCCCAGTACTTTTGAAGCCTACAGATCCTCTACCACCCAAACCAGTGGTGCAGCTTACTGCAACTCTTCGGCTACCCAATGGACGCACCCTGGAAGTCCCCATTACAATTGACAGTGGGAGCAACGCAGACTTCGTGGGGGTGCAGTTCATCAAGCAGCATCGCATACAGCTTCTACCAGCCACGCTGACCCTGAACGTCGTCACGGTGGATGGCAGGAAGTTGCTAGGTGGGCAAGTGGTACAGCAGACGCCGCCCATGATGATGCAGATTGGGAATCATCGCAAGGTCCTCAGTTTTAACGTCACCCGCCTGTCAGACACGCCTATAGTGTTAGGCATGAGTTGGCTGGATAGGTACAGCCCGGCCATGGCGTGGTACCAGCGGCAGCTCACCTTTTCCTCGTCCTACTGCGCGCAGCATTGCATCCAGACAGGTAAGGAGGAGGAAGGCCAAGAGGAGGGGCAGCAGTTACATCTCAGCATGGCGCAAGCAGTACCTCTCAAGTACAATGGGTTCTTGGAGGTCTTTTGCGAAAAGGAAGCTGACCAGTTGCCACCTCACCGACCCTACGACTGCGCAATTGACCTTTTGCCTGGGACAACACTGCCGCCCGTGAAGCTGTATTCCATGTCCGAGGATGAGCTGCAGGAGCTCAGGGAGTTCATAGATCACAACCTGCAGCAGGGATTCATCCGGGAATCCAAGGCAGTAGGGGGCAGTCCTGTGTTTTTTGTGAAGAAGAAAAACACGCCCCAAAAAAGGCTGATCGTAGACTATAGGTTCATAAATTCGAGGACAAAGCCCACGGCCTTTCCCATGCCCAAAATTGACGACCTGCTTGCGACGGTGAGGAAGGGGAGGATCTTCACCAAGTTGGATCTGCGAGGCGCATACAATCTCATACGCATGCGAGAGGGTGATGAGTGGAAGACGGCCATGTTCACGCCGTTGGGCACCTATGAATACAGAGTTATGCCGTTCGGTCTCCAAAATGGCTCCCACTGTTTCCAAGCATTCATGCACCACTGCTAGCGGGACTACTCTACAAGAAGTGCTTCTGCTTCCTCGACGACATCCTGATCTTCTCGGAATCTCAGGAGGCTCATGACAGTGACGTCAAGGAGGTCCTGCAGAGGCTACGGGAGCACAGGCTCTACGCCAAGCTGGAGAAGTGTCAATTCGACGTGACGGAGGTGGATTTCCTGGGCTATAGGCTGTCCGACAAGGGACTAGCCATGGACAGCGCCAAGGTCCACGCGGTGTTGGACTGGAAGAGCCCGCGAAATCGAAAGGAGGTACAGAGGTTCGTCGGTTTTGCCAACTTTTACCGCAAGTTCATCAGGGGCTTCGCCAAGGAGACGGCAGCTATCACGGACACCCTCAGTTCCAAGAATACCTCGAGGAATACCTCGAGGAAGCGGCACCGGTCTCAGCCAAGCACATTTTCGCACCGCAGGCATGGGCGTGCGCTTCAGCAGCTGTGGACCTGGAGGCGGTGCGTCGAGCGCTGCAGACGGATCCGTTCGCACAGTCCAAGATGGAGGACGTGCGAAGAGGCGCGGCGAAGGACGGCGAGTTCCAGATACGCGACGGCCTGCTAACCCGTAAAGGGGCTCTCTACGTTCCGGGGGACGATCTCCGCGCGAAGGTCCTGCAGCAGTTGCACGACGCACCCAGCGCGGGTCACTTCGGCAAGGAGAAGACGGCGGAATTAGTAGCCAGAGACTTTTGGTGGCCCCAGATGCGAGGGGAGGTCGCGGATTACGTCGCCAGGTGTGACACTTGCCAGAGGTCCAAGCCAGTGCACAAGAAGCCAGCGGGACTGTTGGAACCGTTGGAGACGCCACTACAACCGTGGGAGAGGGTGGCGCTGGACTTTGTTACTGATCTGCCCAGTTCGCGAGGCAAGACGGCGGTGCTTGTGGTTGTAGACCTGTTCACCAAGATGACGCATTTCATTCCTTGCGCGAAGGTGGCGACAGCGGAGCAGACCGCCAAGCTGTTCATAGACCACGTGTTCAGAGTGCACGGCTTGCCACGGTCCATCCTGTCCGACCGCAGTCGCCAGTTCGTTTCCAGTTTCTGGCAGAAGCTCCTGGGCATCCTGAACGTCAAGATCAACTTAGCGTCGGCGAGACACCCGCAGACCAACGGCCAAGCGGAGAGGGTCAACGCCATCATGCAGCAGTACCTGCGCTGTTACGCCAATCAGCAGTCTGCAACTTGGGTGGACTATTTACCGATGGCCGAGTTTGCCTACAACAACACAAAGCACGCGTCCACGGGGGTGACACCATTCTTCGCCAACAATGGGCGGCATCCCAGAACCTTTCCGGGATTGGAGACGACGGCGCAGGGAGAGAAGCAGGGAGCTGAGCATTTGGCGGCAGAATTGCAGGAGATCCACGAGGAACTCCGACGGCACTTAGAGCTAGCTAAACACGCATACAAAGTGCAGGCAGACAGGAACAGGAGGCCAGGAGAAGACATACAGGTGGGGGACTGGGTATGGTTAGCAGCCCAGGCGGTGCTGGCTAAGTCATTAGCTAAGAAGAAGCTAGGACACAAACAGCTGGGGCCATACCAAGTTGAGGCCAAAATCAATCCCGTAGCTTTTCGGTTGACCCTCCCAGAAGGTTCCAGAATGCACCCGGTCTTTCATAGGTCGGTGCTTACGCCCTACAAAGCCCCACACAGGTTTCAGGAGCCAGAGACGGCGCCAGACCCACGCAGGGAGTCACCAAGGGGGGGGGAGTCACCGAGGGCCGCGACACTCAACGAGGTCACGGAAATTCTAGACTCGAGATGGGGGGAGGAGGGAGTGGAATACCTCCTCGCCAGAGAAGGTACCCCGGCCAGTGACAATAGTTGGGTGCCGGACTATGCTCTGGAGGAACCTCTTCTTAAGGACGAGTTCCATGCACTCTTCCCACACAGGCCCATGCCAGCGGAGTATTTCGACGACTGGCTTTTTACACCCACACTTTCAGGCAGCACTTTTCGGGGGTTCTCCTCTGCAGAGGAGACCACGCCAGAATCGAGCCCTCCAAGGGGATCGTGCTCGGGGGTGGACACGGATCGCTCTTACTGGTGGGACGACCAACCGGAAGAGGAGTGGCGCAGGAGATGGCTGAGAGGGCCCTGGCAAACAGCACCGTCCGAAGTAACAGGGGGAGGGGAGGACATGGATGTGTTGGGAGAGGACCTTGGTTTCGAGCACACGTACACTGAACTGGAAGCAGAGGAGATCAACGTCGACGAACTGTATCCACCATCTACCCCGGCAACTGCGGAGCTCCCGGAACCTGCACCCGAGCAGCGGGAGGGGGGAAGGGGGGCTTCGAGGGGGGGATGGATGTCAGGGGTACAGGGACAGAGGCACAGGGAAGGCAGGAGATGGAGAGCGATGGGGAGGAATCCCAGGACAGCGAGGAAGAAGATGACGATGACGCAAGGGATTCCATGAGTCTCTCCAGCGAATGAGAGGATTCCCAGAAGGGGGCGCCAGTGGTCAGGGCAAGGGGAGCCCCAGGGGGAGAGTGTCAGGAGCGGGGGGCCAGCAGGGGACCCCAAAGCGGCAGCTGGGAATCAGGGCCGGCTTCCCCACCAGAGCGCAGCGAAGGGGGGGGAGGTTCCAGTGTGTCAGGGGAAACAGCTCCGGCAGCAGCGAAGGAGGAGGGCTCAGAGGAAGCCATTCTCCCGGAAGAGGAGGAGGGCAGTGAGGGGAGTAGCAGGTTAGAGCTCAACGTCGAGCCTACCAAGTGGCGATAGCGACGGCGAAGAAGACTTTCTTCACCGCCTCTATTGCATCTGCAGAAAATAGTAGCAGGAGACTCTTTCAGGTGGTCCGCAATTTAACGGAACCACCTTTACCACCGGGGCCTTGTAAAGACCCCAAGATCTCCTGCAACGATTTTGCAAAGTTTTTTGCAGATAAGATCACTCATATTCGGAAGGAGGTAGACACCACCGTGGGAGCAGGGCTGGGGCGGGAGAGTGCTGGAGCTCTGTCTGGTCAAGTTGCATGGAATCAATTTCAATCCGTTACCCCCGAGGATGTGGACAGGCTGCTTGGACGTGTGAAACCAACCACCTGTCTCCTTGATCCTTGCCCATCCTGGCTAATAAAAGCAAGCCGGGAAGGGCTGGGCGATGGGCTCTGCGGGGTGGTGAATGCTTCCCTCTGTGAGGGAACATTCCCAGATCCGCTGAAAGAGGCGGTCATTAAACCGCTTCTTAAAAAACCATCTTTAGACCCGGCCAGTATGGCCAACTATCGCCCAGTCTCAAATCTTCCATTCTTGGGCAAGGTGATTGAGCGTGTGGTTGCTGAACAACTCCAGGCACGCCTGGAGGATGCGGACCATTTGGATCCCTTCCAATCAGGGTTCAGGCCTCATCATGGGACTGAAACTGCCTTGGTCGCACTGGTTGATGATCTCCGGCGAGCTAGGGACAAAGGTGAGAGTTGTTTCCTGGTTCTGCTGGATCTCTCAGCGGCCTTTGATACAATCGACCATAACATCCTTCTGGACCGTCTAGAGGGGTTGGGAGCTGGGGGCACTGTTATACAGTGGTTTCGCTCCTTCCTCCTGGGCCGTGTTCAGAAAGTGGTGGTGGGGAATGAGTGTTCAGACCCTTGGGCCCTCACTTGTGGGGTGCCTCAGGGTTCCGTCCTCTCCCCCATGCTTTTTAACATCTATATGAAGCCGCTGGGAGAGATCATCAGGGGGTTTGGACTGGGTGTCCATCAATATGCAGATGATACCCAGCTCTACCTTTCTTTCAAATCAGAACCAGTGAAGGCGGTGAAGGTCCTGTGTGAGTGCCTGGAGGCGGTTGGAGGATGGATGGCGGCTAATGGATTGAAGTTGAATCCTGACAAGACAGAAGTACTGTTTTTGGGGGACAGGGGGCGGGCTGGTGTGGAGGACTCCCTGGTCCTGAATAGGGTAACTGTGCCCCTGAAGGTGCGTAGCCTGGGAGTCATTTTGGACTCACAGCTGTCCATGGAGGCACAGGTCAATTCTGTATCCAGGGCAGCTGTCTACCAACTCCACCTGGTACGCAGGCTGAGACCCTACCTGCCCGCGGACTGTCTGGCCAGAGTGGTGCATGCTCTAGTTATCTCCCGCTTGGACTACTGCAATGCGCTCTACGTGGGGCTACCTTTGAAGGTGACTCGGAAACTACAGCTAATCCAGAATGCGGCAGCTAGACTGGTGACTGGGGGCGGCCGCCGAGACCACATAACACCGGTCTTGAAAGACCTACATTGGCTCCCAGTACGTTTCCGAGCACAATTCACAGTGCTGGTGTTGACCTTTAAAGCCCTAAACGGCTTCGGCCCAGTATACCTGAAGGAGCGTCTCCACCCCCATCGTTCTGCCCGGACACTGAGGTCCAGTGCCGAGGGCCTTCTGGCGGTTCCCTCATTGCGAGAAGCGAAGCTACAGGGAACCAGGCAGAGGGCCTTTTCGGTGGTGGCGCCCGCCCTGTGGAATGCCCTCCCATTGGATGTCAAGGTGATGGACAACTACCTGACATTCAGAAGACATCTTAAGGCGGCCCTATTCAGGGAAGCTTTTAATGTATGATATTTTAGTGTTTTTTGGTTTCTGTGGAAGCCGCCCAGAGTGGCTGGGGAAACCCAGCCAGATGGGCGGTGTACAATTAATAAATTATTATTATTATTATTATTATTATTATTATTATTATTATTATTATTATTACTGTCAAAAGGAAGGTTAGAGGTTGGGCGCGCGCGCCAAGTTCAAATGTAGAGGCGCGCGGAAGTACAGGAAGCCCGGGGGAGGAGCCAGGGCCCAAAGCACGCAGGAGGGGGGGAGAGCAGTCTGAGGATTCGGCGTCAGGAGAATCCCGAAGAAGCGGAACCCCAGCGGGCAGAAGGACCCTGCGGAACTTACTATGAACTGCAATAAACGTCCTTGTATATAAGAAGAACTCGGCGTTGGTCTTTCGTGAGCTGAGACCTGAGGCAGCCCTGACAGCGCCATAAATTGCGCAGCCACGATTTAGCTTCCCCATGCAGATGAGTTATTATGAACCCTACTGTCAGGGCTGCCTCAGGTCCCAGCTCACAAAAGACCAACGCCAAGTCCTTCTTATATACAAGGATGTTTATTGCAGTTCAGTCCCTCCCCTACACCAGTTTAATAAGCTAACGCTGCTCCACCTTTTTCCCTCTTTCCTTTTCCGCAGGGTCTTTCTGCCCGCCGGGGTTCCTCCCCTCCTGCTTTCTCCTGAAGCGGAGTCTCCAGACTGCTCCTGCCCCCTCCTGCGGGCTTTGGGACCTGGCTCCTCCTCCTCCGGGCTCCCTGTTCTTCCGCGCGCCTCCTCATTTGAACTTGGCGCGCGCGCCCAGCCTCTGACCTTCCTTTTGACAGTTATGCCTTGCTCCACCTCTTCCTTTGCTCTTTCCTCCTCTGGCTCCGCCTGTCAGCTGGGGTCTCGCCCTTCCTAGATTCTTCTGACGCTGAGTCCCCTGAGTCTTCCCCCTGCCTCCGGCGGGCTTTAGGACCTGGTTCCCAATCCGGGTTTTCTGCTGTCCCACGCGCCTGTACATTCGAACTTGGCGCGTGCGCCCAGCCGGCAACCTTCCTCCTGACCGTTACACTGCTCCTGTCACTGCTTCCCCCTTCAGGGAGGCTAGCTGGACCTGACCTCCCCTCCGTTCCCCCACTCTCCGATAGAGGCGTGGTCAGCCCTGACTCATCTTCTCTCCCTGCTGGAGGAGACGCTGGCCCTGACACATGGGACTCTTCCCCCCCACTACGCTATGGTGGGGAAGCTGGTCCTGATCTCCCGCTGCTGCTTTGGGAGTCCCCGCTGGCCCCTTGTTTCTGGTGCGTCCCCCTGGGACCCCCCTTGCCCTGGCCATCGGCGCCTCCTTCTGGGAATCTTCTGATTTGCTGGAGAAGCTCATGGAATCTCTCGGGTCACTGCCATACTCCCCTACGCTGCCCTCAGATTCTTCCCCTTCACTCTCCATTTCCTCTCTCCCCTGTGCCTCTGTTCCTGAGCCCCTGACAAGATGATAAAGCTCTGATTGGGCTTATTTCAAATTGGGGGTTTTGGGGTTAGAATGCACATTCACCCAAAAATTGGAGTGACATTATTGTTATAGCTCAAATCAAGCATAGGTGTATTGTTTCCATCTCAATAGAAAGAGGATGAATAAGTTTGGATTGTTTTTTCGGTGTTCATTCACCACAAATAGCGAAGCGAAGTGTAATAAGCCTAAACAAAGCCAAACAGGTTGTTTTGGGTTCCAGCTACATAAATAGAAGAATCTTGGATTGTGCTTATTTCAATTCCTGTTCTTTGGTGTTTATGCACATTGACCCAGAAATCGCAAAGTGTGTGGAATGAGACCAAAATAACACAACACCGTCTTTTCGCTTCCATATGCATAGAAAGAAGACGAATAAGCTTTGATTGGGCTTATTTCAATTCGCATGGTGTTTTTTGGGTGTGCAGCAGAATCACCCCCAACAAAAGCAAAAAGGTCTTCTGGCACCCATCTACATAAAAAGAAGATGATAAAGCTCTGATTGGGCTTATTTCAAATTGGTGTTATTGGGGTTAGAATGCACATTCAACCAAAAATCACAGTGTGACATGTTTGCTATCAGCCCAAATCAAGCAAAGGTGTCTTGGTTCCATCTCAATAGAAAAAGGATGAATAAGCTTCGAATAAGCTCTTTCGGTATTCATTCACCCACAAATAGCAAAGCAGTGTACTAAGCCTAAACAAAGCCAGACAGGTTGTTTTGGTTTCGAACTACATAGAAAAAAGAATCTTGGATTGCACTTACTTCATGTCGTGTTCTTTGCTGTTAATGCACATTGACACAGAAATCGCAAAGTGTGTGCAATGAGACCAAAATAACACAACACCATCTTTTCGCTTCCATATGCGTAGAAAGAAGACGAAAAAGCTTTGATGGGGCTTTTTTCAATTCGCATGGTGTTATTTGGGTGTGCGCCAGAATCACACCAAAACCAAAGCAAAAAGGTTTTTTGGGTTCCATCTACGTAAAAAGAAGATAATAAAGCTCTGATTGGGCTTATTTCAAGTTGGTGTTTTTGGGGTCACAATGCACATTCACCCAAAAATCGCAAACATGTTTGTTACCAGCCCAAATCAAGCATAGGTAAACATTTGGTAACATCTCAATAGAAAAAGGACGAATAAGCTTTGATTGCCCTTTCGGTGTTCATTCACCCACAAATAGCAAAGTGGTGTAATAAGCCTAAACAAAGCCAGACAGGTTGTTTTGGTTTCGAACTACATAGAAAAAAGAATCTTGGATTGCACTTGCTTCATGTCGTGTTATTGCTGTTAATGCACATTGACACAGAAATCGCAAAGTGTGTGCAATGAGACCAAAATAACACAACACCATCTTTTCGCTTCCATATGCGTAGAAAGAAGACGAATAAGCTTTGATTGGGCTTTTTTCAATTCGCATGGTGTTATTTGGGTGTGCACCAGAATCACACCAAAACCAAATCAAAAAGGTGTTTTGCGTTCCATCTACATAAAAAGAAAATGATAAAGCTCTGATTGGGCTTATTTCAAGTTGGTGTTTTTGGGGTTAGAATGCACATTCACCCAAAAATCGCAGAGTGACATGTTTGTTACCAGCCCAAATCAAGCATAGGTAAACATATGGTAATGTCAGGGGTTCAGGAGCAGAGGCGAGGGCAAGGGAGGAAACAGAGAGCGAGGGGGAGGAGTCCGAAGGAAAGATGAGCGATGACGACGACCCGATATCTCCGAGTCTTTCCAGTGAATCGGAAGATTCACAGAAGGGAGCGCCAGTGGCCAGAGCGAGGGGGGAGATTAAGGGGACACCCCAGGAAAAAGGGACAAAAGGGGGTTCAGAGAGCAGCAGTTGGAAATCGGGGCCAATGTCCCCAACAGAGCGCAGTGGGGAGGAAGGGCGCCAGGTATCGGGATCCGGCGGCTCGCCGCAGGGGGGAGGGCATGAGTCAGGAGTGGCCACACCTCCATCGGGGAGCGAAGGAACGGTCAAGCGGAAAGTGGGAGGTTGGGCGTGTGCGCCAAGTTCAAATGCACAGGAAGGCGGCAGAGTAAGCAGCCCGGAAAGGGAGCCAGGTCCTAAAGCCCGCCGCAAGGAGACAGAAGGGTCCGGGGGGTCAGCGTCAGAAGAGTCCAGGAAGGAAGAAACCACGGGGGGCAGAGGGACCCAGAGAAGGAGGGCAAGGCGGAAAAGGTGGAGTAAGGCGAGGTTATTAAGTTGGTGTACAGGAGGCGGGGACTCAGACGGAGCTTCGCCGGTCTAGCTGATAAGACGTAGGGCTGCATGCGGCAGTTTGAAATTGGAAACTGTAACTCAATAAAGACTTTTATAAAGTGAACGCTGGCTAGCGTGATCCTCTGTGAGCTAGGATCTGGAAGCAGCCCTGACAGGTAACATCTCAATAAAAAAAGGACGAATAAGCTTCGATTGCTCTTTCGGTGTTCATTCACCCACAAATAGCAAAGCGAAGTGTACTAAGCCTAAACAAAGCCAATCAGGTTGTTTTGGTTTCCAACTACGTAGAAAGAAGAATCTTGGATTGCACTTATTTCAAGTTGTGTTTTTTGGTCTTTATGCACATTGACGCAGAAATCGCAAAGTGTGTGCAATGAGACCAAAATAATACAACACCATCTTTTCGCTTCTATATGCGTACAAAGAAGACGAATAAGCTTTGATTGGACTTTTTTCAATTCGCATGGTGTTATTTGGGTGTGCTCCAGAATCACCCCAAAGAAAAGCAAAAAGATCTTTTGGGTTCCATCTACATAAAAAGAAGATGATAAAGCTCTGATTGTTCTTATTTCAAATTGGTGTTTTGGGGGTTAGAATGTACATTCAACCAAAAATCGCAGAGTGACATGTTTGTTATCAGCCCAAATCAAGCAAAGGTGTCTTGGTTCCATCTCAATAGAAAAAGGATGAATAAGCTTCGATTTCTCTTTCGGTGTTCATTCACCCACAAATAGCAAAGCGGTGTAATAAGACTAAACAAAGCCAAACAGGTTGTTTTGGTTTCAAGCTACATAGATAAAAGAATCTTGGATTGCGCTTACTTCATGTCGTGTTCTTTGCGTGTTGAGTCCCACAATGCCACCCCAAAAAAAATTCACACTTCACGCATCAATTTTTGTTTATGGTTTTTGGCATAATTTTGGCCACAACTTTATTCAAAATACAAAAAAATGTGAGTGGTTGCTTAGGCATTGATTATGACTATCTTTCCATGCCCAGGGACAGAGCTGACTTCCGTATTCCAGCGGAAGCCAGCGTGAGAAACAAGAATTGGGTGAGAAAATGAAGCTGGGTATCAGTCCCTCACTTCTCACCCTCATGTTCCTGTGGGGCTTGCACGGCCCAAGTCCGATGCCAGGGACAAGGATGAAAAGAATGGCAAGCCCCTGGATTCCTTTAACGGAATTCCCCTTCCGCATCATTTGGAGGGATAGGCACTTACCCCTCCAAGCACCAATTTAACCAATGCCTAACCGCCAACCTTACAAGTTGTGACGATTTGCTACGCAGTAGGCAAAAACCAAATGGCACCAGCCAATCAGCCAAATGGCAAAATTCCTACCAGGCCCCCGCTCCAAGGCGGACGACCCCATGACAGGCATAGCAAGGTCAAGCGATCAAGAAAAAACCACCCTATTAAAGGGAGGGAGGGCGGGTGATCCGGTGGAAAACGGCCAAGAGGACGTCCAACGTCTGGCCCCTGTATTTAAAGACTCTGACCCCTCCTCCAAATTGGCAACAATCAAAACTCCCCAGCAACCCAGTTTTAACCACTTAAAGGCGTGGGTTCCTCACCAAATCTGCCCAGTAACGGCAGGGTGGCTTGTTCCCCCAACAGCAACACGTGCTCTCTGTTAGGGAGAACACGCTTTGCGTGTTGAGTCCCACAATGCCACCCCAAAAAAAATTCACACTTCACGCATCAATTTTTGTTTAAGGTTTTTGGCATAATTTTGGCCACAACTTTATTCAAAATACAAAAAATGTGAGTGGTTGCTTAGGCATTGGTTATGACTATCTGTCCATGCCCAGGGACAGAGCTGACTTCCGGATTCCAGCGGAAGCCAGCGTGGGAAACAAGTATTGGGTGAGAAAATGAAGCTGGGTATCAGTCCCTCACTTCTCACCCTCATGTTCCTGTGGTGCTTGCATGGCCCAAGTCCGATGCCAGGGACAAGGACGAAAAGAATGGCAAACCCCTGGATTCCTTTAATCGAATTCCCTTCCCGCATCATTTGGAGGGATAGGCACTTACCCCTCCAAGCACCAATTTAACCAATGCCTAACCGCCATGGAGCCCACAGCTCACCGCCAAACCACTCACAGACCCAACCAAGCCCTCAGCTTGGCCACCATTGCACCCAGCCAAGCCTCATTCCCTGAGGCAGAAAGATGCGCGCCATCAGCTCTGAAAAAGGGATGCAGCCTGAAAAAGAATCTCAGAATGGGAAATCACATCTCCACCCAGCTCAAAAATCTTTTTAGACACAGCAGAACTGATGCGCTTCCTGGCCCTTTCCGTGGCAGCTGGGCAACGACTACCCTTCCAAACACGTCGTTGCAAAAGCTTTGACCAAAATATTTTTGCTGTTGGCACCACTGCCCGCAGCTTCTCCAGGTCACCCAAAATTGCAGCACGTAGTGAAAAAACAGTCCATGGAAACCAGGTCGTTCTCACCCAGCTGCACCCCAACAGCAGTGGGTGGCCCTTCCAGCAGCACCTGCCTCCGAATCAGCGGCAGGAATTCTGGCCGGCGCATTCCCCGTCTGGACAGCCAAGGCAACTGCACATGTGGAGGAAGGCCGAGACCCGGTCCCAAACCAGACTGCCGTGCACTGATGCCAGCCCAATGCAGGATGCTGTGCCCCACCATCCAGATGCGGACAGCTGCTAAACCTAAGATAAAACAAGCAAAAATTGTAAGACACCAATAATGTTAACGAACATAACCTTTGAATGCATTCGATTTCCAATGACCTGTATTTTAATTCCACTGCCTTATTAACACATTTTCCGGCCTTCTTGGTGGTAGTTTGTCTAGGCATTGGTTCCCGACTAGCTGCACCTGACCTCAGCAGGGCAGCACTGACGACTGGGCCCCACCATATCGTCAGTACCAGCAAACATTGTGGGGGAGCAATGAATCCCAAGGCAATCGCATCCCGCCAGGTGTCGTTCCCCATAGGGGAAAGATGCACCCCATCTGCCCTTAAGAGAGCAACAGCCTTGAAGAAAAATAGCAGGGTGCAATATTACAGAACCACCTAAAGCAAGGACCTATTTTATTTTATTTGTTATTTTATTTTATTTTATTTTATTTTATTTTATTTACTTTATTTATTTTATTCTATTGTCCACCGCCTTATTAACATGCTTTCTGGCCTGCTCGGTGGTAGTTTGTCTAGGCATTGGTTCCCGACTAGCTGCACCTGACCACAGCAGGGCAGCACTGACAAATGGGCCCCACCATATCGTCAGTACAAATAAATAGCGTGGGGGAGCAATGAACCAGGATCAGACTCAAGCTAACCCCCAAATGCTCCCAGGGACTCTTGCGTGGCCCTACCCCTCGAAAGGGGTCGACAAAAGCATGGTGAATCCTTGGATTCCCTTAATGGAATATCTTTGCGCATTGGAGGGGACAGGTGCTCCAACCCCCCCTCCAGACCACCTTGAACCAATGCCTTAAATTATTTGAGTTCAGGGAGAGCTGCCATCAACTCTATCCAAGCCCTCTTGCATGCAGGAATGCAAACTTATGCTGGAGGAAGACAGCAAACATTCTCGCCCAGCTGTACCACCAGCACTGCGGGAGGACCTGCACAGGTCACACTCAACCGCACCAAAGGAAGGATCTCCTCCCAAAGCATTCCCCATCTGGACATCTAGTATATGTTCACATGGGCAGGAAGACTGAGATGGCGCCCCAGTCCAAACTCGTCAACATGCTTGCCAGCCTAGTGTACAATGCTGTGGCCCAAATGTGCACAGCTGGTCCTATGAAAAAAGGAAATAACAGACAAGCATCAGCACAGACATCATTGTGACACTTCCTGATATAATCCTTGTCAGCGTCAGACTTCCAATGACCCGTATTCACAATCCTGTCTACTGACAGGCCCCCAGTGTGCAGCCTTTGCAGCAGTACCTAATCGTAAGGAATGAGGTGTGTTCAGCGGTAAGCAAGCCGCAGGCCGTAATAACTGGTGCACGACGTAAGCACATTGATGCCTGGCTAACGGGAACCCATTTTCATGCACTAGGAGCGGGCCAGCCCCCATGGAATGAAAAGCCAAATATTCTGTTATCCATAACCGGGCAAGGGCCCTCCTCACCTGTGGCGGGAAGCCTGATTGTGGCACTCCTGCCCACTAAGTCTGCTTTAGAGTTCCCAACTCTAATGACAAGCTCCAAAGGATAAGGAAAAGTCCTGAAGCAATAAGCCTCCAGACTCAGCCCTGTGCTGGCTCCAACAACCATTTTCCCAACCCTCAGTGCGAAAATGCAATGGACTACTGAAAGGAGTCTCGCCTTGATCTTTAACCAGCAGACAAGTTTTAACTTGTTGCAGATACTGCATAGGTAAAAATTGACCAACTTCCTGCCCACTGTCCTATGAGGTTGGAGCCTATTCCAACCTTCCAAGGCCCTGCACACTACAAACTTTATACAAGGGTCTCTGAAAAATAAAGCTTCAGTGTAACAGGCATTGCAGCGGACTGAGTTCTGATAGTTATAACCGCATGCCCAATCTGCAGCAGATGGACCAAATACTGCGGATCTGCTCAGAGGATGGGGCCCAGTTCATCTGAATGGCCGAGGACTGCCAGCTTAAGGCTAAGAAATCCATCCAGGCCTTCCCATAAGAGCTAAAAGCAGAAGGGGAAATGGAAGCTGCTGCTCTCTGTAATTACTAATTGTTGTCAAAATGCCACAGGTGGTCTGGAAAAGTCTGGCAATAGCTGAGTCTGGAGCCCAGGATCCGAAGCGCTTCATCTGAAAATGGGATAGAGTGTCAGCGACATCATAGAGGATCCTGTAATTTGGAGAGTAGAAATCAAATCACAATATTAAACCTTAAGCGGCGCAGCTCGAAAGCATGAACGGAGGGGCGGAGACTGTGCTAGAGCATGAGGACTGTTTTGCCAAGACACTCACCACTACCTGGTTATCAGACCAAAAGCAGATCCGATGGTCACTGAACTCCTCGGGCCACATGCAAACTGCTACTACAATGGGGAAAACTCAAGAAAAGTTATGTCACATGATTGCCTCACCACACCGGGCTTGAGGCCATAGCTTTGCACACCAGCAGCCCTTGAAATAAAAACCAAAGGGCAAAGATCCAGCAGCACCAGCATGAACCTGAAAATCCCTGTGCGGGTTCAAGGTATCCTGCCATGGCGAACTACTATTGCATACATTCAGGAATTGCTACCATGGCCTGATATCTGCCTTCACCACACTTGGTAGGCGTACACAAAGGTAAGGGGACCTCAGGCCGCAGGCAGCCTGGCCTAGTGGGAAGATTAGTTAAGTGACCCAGCAAGATCGGATCTGATGAAGAATCACTTGCTACAGAGGAAGTATTACAAAATAACTTCCTTCAAGGCAGACAGCTTCTCCATAGGCAAGTGGTATGTTTTAGCAACGATATCCAACTGGATCCCTAAATAAAATGGGAATATGGGCAAAAGGTATTGAGCTATTGCTTGCCAGCTTCCAGCCCCCGCTTGGGCAGGGGGCATCTTGTGCTGCCATGATGATATGTAAATTTACAGGGCCGACGCTAGCCAGAACCCTTAAAGAAGTCCTGACAAAGCTGCCGCCGAGCCAGCTTCCTTTTCAGACACACACTCTGTGCAATGCACACACAAACCCTCCGTGCAATGCAACTACACACTCCGTGCAATGCAAAACACACTCCCTGCAATGCACACACACTCCCTGCAATGCAATGCAACTACACTCCATGCAATGCAACTACACACTCCGTGCAATGCAAAACACACTCCCTGCAATGCACACACACTCCCTGCAATGCAACTACACACTCCGTGCAATGCAAAACACACTCCCTGCAATGCACACACACTCCCTGCAATGCAATGCAACTACACTCCATGCAATGCAACTACACACTCCGTGCAATGCAAAACACACTCCCTGCAATGCACACACTCCGTGTAATGCAACAACACTCCATGCAATGCACCGACACTCTGTGCAATGCAACTACACACTCCGTGCACTGCACACACCATCCTTTCAATGCAACTACACACTCCGTGCAATGCACACGCACTCCGTGCAATGCAAAAAACACACTCTGTGCAATGCAACTACACCCTCCATGCAATGCGCACACATACTCCGTGAAATGCAACTACATACTCCGTGCAATGCACACACACACACCTTCCGTGCAATGCAACCACACCTTCCGTACAATGCAACAACACACTCCGTGCAATGCAACTACACCCTCCGTGCAATGCACACACACCCTCCATGCAATGCACACAACGCTCCGTGCAATGCAACTGCAAATCTCTCATGCAATGCAATGCAATTGCAGCCCGTGCAGCGCTGTGCCCTGCAACGCACAGAGCAAACTGCAATGCGGGCACGCAAAGGTGCTTTCTCCCACTTGCATATTGCAAACGTGGTGCCCGTTACATCCCTCGCAGTGAGGTAATCACCAAAAGGACTTAAGTGTCCAGGTAGAGCAATGGGGGAGCATGCAGCTGTCCCATACAGGGACCAATCCTGCAACCCAGGCATTACCAGCACTATGCGCTGACCCAGTGAAACCAATGCTTTATGGACCACATGGGGACACTATTCAGGCCGGAAACGCTTCCAGGCCATCGAATTCTAGGGCAAAGCCCTAGGATCACCTGCTAGGCCAGGCATAAATGTTTCCAGTGAAATAGCAGAGTTGAGGTAGCCCACCGCTTGTCCAGGTACCCCTGCTTGCCCTTTTAGAGGGAAGCACCCCTTCAAGAAACCCAAAGTTCTTTTATCACAAATGGGCCGAACTGCCCAGCAACAGAATAGCCCAAAAGGATCAGTTTGTTTTGTTTTGTTATAACAATGGCTAAGAGGGGGATATGAACCCTGTCTCCCAGGTCCTAGTCCTACACTTTAGCCACTAAGCCACAATGGCTCATCTCTAAAACGGCAGTCGCCACTATCAGGGCAAAACAAACTTAAAGAAAATAAACTTGTTCAGAAACAGCATAGTTCAAGAGCATATACAGAGTGCTCATAGTCCTTGGAGGCACAGGGAGCCTCTGGGCCCTCTGTCTGCCTCAGATATACATTAGCACAGTGTTTTTCAACCACTGTTCCGCGGCACACTAGTGTGCCACGGGATGTTGCCTGGTGTGCCGCGGGAAAAATTAAAAAATTCGAATTTTTTTTTTTTAAAAAAAAAGTCAAATTTTCGATTGGGGCGCCATCCCCGGAGGGAGGCGGGCGAGTCGGGCGGCGAGAGGCGGGGCGGCGGCGGCGAGGAGAGGCCGCCCAGCGCGGGGCTCTCGCCGTCTGCCTGCCTGGCTGCCTGCGAGCTCGGCGGGCAGCGCCTCTGTCCGCAGCGCCCGCCTCGCGGCTCTCATTCCCTGCCCCTGCCAAAGCTCACCCAGCCAAGCCGCGCTCTTCTTCCTGCCTCGCTTTGCTGCCTCCTCCCCCCCACCCCCAAAGCTTGGAGGTTCCCCGGCGAAGGAAGGCAAGGGGGAGGGAAAAACCGTTAAGGGATGGCTATGGACGCCCCTTCCCGATTGCATACGCGGGCTGCAAAGAGCGAAGTGCCACCGTGCCTCTTTTTGCAACGCAGCACAAGGGACCTCCTTAGGAAACGAAACACCTACGAGAGAAGGAGGGGACCCCCCCCTCCCGCTTCGTGTCCCAGCCTCCGAGATCAGAGGAGAGGAGGAGCTTGCCTTAAGGGTATACAGAGACCGATCGGCTTTGTTCAACCTGTCGCCAAAAGGTACAGGGGTGGGGGGGGGGACTTACTCTCGAGCAGCTAGCTCGGCAGTCACAGCTCACGTCACTATTCAAATGTTATAGCGTCCGTCTGTCTGTCTCCTCTGCGCCCAGCTCCACTTGCCTTGCGTAAAACGTTCGGTTTGAAATCGTTCCTTGCCAGCAAACTGCTCACCCTCTTCCCTCCGAAGTTTCCCTAAAACTGCGTGCAGACGACAGGTTGTCGGGTCTTGCACGCACACAAGGCTTGAGCAGAGTCAATGCGATCCTGGAATACAATTGTGCGGTCCAGGCCGAACTACACAGAGAAATCCCCGAACAGTGAGCAAGCGCTGCCTTCGCCAGCTAACCAGGGGCAAATCTCTCTCTTTCAACTTCAGCTCTCCGCCCATAAAGGGAAAATACGGTTTCTCGCTTGAGCTCGGCTCAATTAATCTCACATTGCTGGAGAAAAATAACAATCATTTCCTGCTATAAAGTATACAGATAAATATGTTTCGGATACAAGCAGAAAATACAGATTGGAAAAAGGCTGCAGAAGTAGAAGGAGAGAAAAGCAAAAGCTACATATTTCATATTATACTACTCAATTTTGTATTAGAATGCTTGTTGTAATGCGTTAGTTGCCATCATCAGGCAGCTATTATCAGCCCTAATTCCAACCAGAAGTATTTTAACAAACTTTCTAACTTTCTTATTGTTGAAAATATATTGCAATGCAAATAATAATTCAAAACTCCCCACTCCAGATACCTCCTTGACCTCTGTGGAATCCAGAACTGTATCAGATGAATCCCATGGAGACTCTGAAATGCATCTTAAAAGCAAGCATTAAGTTTGCTTTTTGCAACTGGAATCCTGCCATTTCTATTAGTCATGGTGTCAGGGCTGCCTCAGGTCTCAGCTCACAAAAGACCAACGCCAGGTTCTTCTTATATACAAGGATGTTTATTGCAGTTCATTATTGCTTTCACAACCGAGGCGCGCAGCCCCGCGTCTCTTAGCCTAGACGTTTTAAGTCCCCTCTGAATCGGTCCCGCCCCTACACCAGCTTAAGAGGCTTGTGCTAGTCCACCTCTTCCTGTCTTTCCTTTTCCGCAGGGTCTTTCTGCCCCCCTGGGTCCCTTCTCTCCTGCTCTCTCCTGAAGCGGATTCCTCAGATGCCTGTTCCCCCCTCCTTCGTGCTTTGGGGCCAGGCTCCTCCTCCGGGCTCTCTCCATTTCCGCGCGCCTCCACATTTGAACTTGGCGCGCGTTCGCTACCCCTGACCTTCCTCTTGACACTTACACTACTCCCTGTACTACTCTCCGCCTCTTCCGGCAGGACGTTCTGCCCCGATCTCCTTCCCCTGTCTCCTTCCTGCTCTGCTCCGTGTGTCACACTGGGAACTCCACTCTCTTCACTTCGTTCCTGCTGGGAAGCCGGCCCCGATCTCCCACTCCCACTCGGGGTTTCCCTGCTGCTTCCCTGCCCCTGGCATGTCCCCCCTGTGAACCCCCTTGGCCTGACTAGGGGCGCCCCCTTCTGGGAATCCTCCGATTCACTTGAGAGACTCATGGAAGACCTCAAGTCATTGTCCTCCTCTTCCTCACAGTCCTGGGATTCTTCCCCATCGCTCTCCGTCTCCCCCCTCACCTGTGCCTCTGTCCCTGAACCCCTGACACATGGGCATTCCACAGCTGACTCCTCCATCAGGCCGCAGATCAGCAAAGCCAGTGCTTTGCTTTAAAGCTGCAATCCTATACTGTGCACACTTACTTGGGAGTAAATGCAACTGAACTTTGCATTACCAAGTAAACATGTCTAGACTCATGATACTCATGAAAACTCAAGGTTCTTTGCTTGCTAAACTGATGGCTTCAAGGAAAACTTCAAACCACTGGAAGTCACTGGCAACAAAGAGCTGGACTTTTTAAACTTCACATTTAGGGCTGTGCTTTCATATTTTCCAGTCCTATGTGCAAAGAACATAACTCTGGAATAATTATATTTGGCACACTTAAATTACATGTGCATTTATGAATTCCCTGAAAGGTCAAAAAAGAAATCTGTACTTCTGAAAAGTCAGACAAAGCAGACTTTCTCCTACATAGAATTCAGATGCATTTACAAACAGATGTCACAACATAAATGTATGTCAAATGAGAGCACACTAAATCTTGACCACCTCTTTAACTTTACTGCTTTTAGTTTTTAAAAAGATACTGTCCTGCCCTTTTCTTTATTACCACAATAACCTTTCAAGATCAAAAGCTTTAGATCAAAGCCAAGATCAAACTCCTTGCTTTAAATCCTCCCCCCCACCCCCAAAGCTTGGAGGTTCCCCGGCACCGACCGGCAGGTTTGACCCCCTTCTCACACCTGTTCGCGCTCCTTGCACGGAATGGGGCGGATGGGGAGGAACGGGGCTCGCCGCTGCCTCCGCTCACCCTCCCCCCCTCCGCCGGCGGTCCCGCGATTCTTGGCTTTTTGGCGGTTGGCACAGAAGGAAGGCAAGGGGGAGGGGAAAAAATTGAAACTTACACTTTCGTGCGTCCCTCCCGGCGTGACGCTGCGCGCTGACGTCACGGGGCTGTAATGGTGGTGTGCCTCGAGATTTTTTTCATGAAACAAGTGTGCCTTTGCCCAAAAAAGGTTGGGAAACACTGCATTAACAGCAACTGGGCCTGCAAGCAGATACATTCCTATAGCGAGAATGAGTCACGTGTCAGAGACTTAACAATTAACTGCTACCTGTAGCAGACTAGGCTTGGAAGTTATGTGCAGGCCGAATAGGTCTCCCTGCTTCTGCTCTTGAGAATCTTAGTCTCATAGCAATATTAAAGGAACTCAAATTAATGCTCCCACCCAAGGCTAGCTTAAAATTTGGCCAACAGCACTGCACACACTCAAAATAAAGTCAACCTTCGGGGATACTATAAACGAAAGTGATACCAGCTAAGCTGGGAACAGCCCTGACTAGCCCCACAATTTCAACAAGAGAAATGGGGGAAACCTTTTTGCGAAAGAAAGCCCCTAACGGGGGCTCTCTCCCTATTGGGAAAGGCAAGCCACAGATACAGGGAGAATCTTCCCACAGGGCAGGGTAAGGGGTGGGGTGGGAAATCGAACAGGAAAAGGGGGGTATTAAATAATTTAAGGGACTAGAGAGGATTAAAAATAAAGGGGAAATAAAGAAATAAATAAATGTAACCAGACAATGAGAAGATTGTCCAAGTGCTCCATGTGATCCGGTGCAAAACGGCCAAGAGGACGTCCAACGTCTGGCCCCTGTATTTAAAGACTCTGACCCCTCCTCCAAATTGGCATCAATCAAAACTCCCCAGCAACCCAGTTTTAACCACTTAAAGGCTTGGGTCTGCCCATGGGCACCAAATCTGCCCATTAACGGCAGGGTGGCTTGTTCCCCCAATGTTAATGCACATTGACACAGAAATCGCAAAGTGTGTGCAATGAGACCAAAATAACACACCATCTTTTCGCTTCCATATGCGTAGAAAGAAGACGAATAAGCTTTGATTGGGCTTTTTTCAATTCGCATGGTGTTATTTGGGTGTGCGCCAGAATCACACCAAAACGAAAGCAAAAAGGTGTTTGGGGTTCCATCTACATAAAAAGAAGATAATAAAGCTCTGATTGGGCTTATTTCAAGTTGGTGTTTTTGGGGTTAGAATGCACATTCACCCAAAAACCGCAGACATGATTGTTACCAGCCCAAATCAAGCATAGGTAAACATATGGTAACATCTCAATAGAATAAGGACGAATAAGCTTCGATTGCCCTTTTGGTGTTCATTCACCCACAAATAGCAAAGCGGTGTAATAAGCCTAAACAAAGCCAGACAGGTTGTTTTGGTTTCGAACTAAGTAGAAAAAAAAATCTTGGATTGCGCTTACTTCATGTCGTGATCTTTGCTGTTAATGCACATTGACACAGAAATCGCAAATTGTGTGCAATGAGACAAAAATAACACAACACCATTGTCAGAGCTGCTTCAAGATCCTAGCTCACAGAGGATCACGCTAGCCAGCGATCATTAAGTAAAAGTCTTTATTGAATTACAGTTTCCATTCTCAAGCTGCTGCGTGCAACTCTACGTCTAGTGGCTAGATCGGCGAAGCTCCGTCTGAGTCTCCGCCCCTTGTGCACCAACTTAATATCCTAGCCCTGCTCCACCTTTTCCGCCTGACTGCTCTCCTCTGGGTCCCTCTGCCCCCCGGGGTCTCTTCCTTCCGGGATTCTTCTGACGCCGACCCCCCGGAACTCCCTGTCTCCTTGCGCCGGGCTTTAGGACCTGGCTCCCTTTCCTGGCTGCCTACTGCGTCACTTTCCTGTGCATTTGAACTTGGCGCGCGCGCCCAACCTTCCACTTTCCGTCTGACCGTTTCTTCGCTCCCCGATGGAGGTGTGGCCACTCCTGACTCGTGCCCTCCCCCCTGTTGCGAGCTGCCAGCGCTTGATCTCTGGCGCTCTTCCTCTTCCCTGCTCTCTGGCTGTGACGCTGTTCCCGATTTCCAACTGCTCTCCTCTGAGTCCCCTCTGGCTCTATCTTCCTGGGGTTTCCCCCTAGGCTCCCCCCTTGCCCTGACCACTGGTGCTCCTTTCTGTGAATCTTCTGATTCACTGGAAAGACTCGGAGATCTCGGGTCGTCGTCATCACTCATCTTTTCTTCTGCCTCCTCCCCCTCGCTCTCTGTTTCCTCCCTTGCCCTTGCCTCTGCTCCTGAACCCCTGACATCCATCCCCCCCTCGAAGCCCCCCGTTCCCCCTCCCCTCCTTCCGGTGCGGGAACTGGGTGCTGCTGTGTCAGAGGGACGAACGTCGGATACAGTTCGCTTCCCGTGGCGGGCCTCCATCTGAAGTCTCCCGGTTCTGCCTCCCTGCTCTCGTCGACGACGGTCACCTCCGCTTCCATCTCTGTGCCGCCGTGCTCGAAACCAGGGTCGTCCCCGAAAACGTCCATGTCCGTCTCTCCCTCACTTCCTCCTGGCGGCGTTGCTCGTCCTGGACCTTCCTGCCACTTCCTGCGCCACTGCTCCTCTGGTCTATCGTCCCACCAATACGAGGGTTCTGAGGCAGATCCCGAGGGTGACCCCTCCGGGGAACGGGCGTCTCGTATCGGGTCCTCGTCCGAGTCGAACCCCCGGAACGTGCTGGCAGAAAGCGTTGGCGTGAAAAGCCAGTCGTCGAAAAAGTCTGCTGGCATTGGTCTATGTGGGAAGAGGGCATGAAACTCGTCTTTGAGCAGAGGTTCGTCCAAGGTGTAGCCCGGCACCCAGCTGTTCGCACTGGCCGGGGTGCCCTCCTTGGCGAGAAGGTATTCTACCCCTTCTTCCCCCCATCTGGAGTCCAAAATCTCCGTGACTTCGTTGATGCGTTCCTTCTGTGCCACTCCCGCGTGCCCGGTTTCTTCTCTGAGCGGACTCGGTGCCGTTCCGGGTTCCTGAAACCTGTGCGGTGCCTTGTAGGGAGTGAGCACCGATCTGTGGAACACCGGATGCATTCTGGAACCCTCCGGAAGCGCCAGCCTGAAAGCAACCGGGTTGACCTGCTCTTCGACTTGGTAGGGCCCCAGTTGCTTATGCCCCAGCTTCTTCTTGGCCAACGACCTGGCCGGCACTGTGTGGGCTGCTAACCAGACCCAGTCTCCCACATGGATCTCTTCGCCAACCCTTCTGTGTTTGTCCGCTTGCACCTTGTATGCATGTTTGGCCAGCTCCAGGTGTCGCCGCAGCTGATCGTGGACCTCCTGCAACTCCGACGCGAACGCATCTGCTGTCTGCGGCTCCCCCTCCCCCATCCTTTCCAGTCCCGGGAAGGTTCTGGGGTGCCTCCCGTTGTTAGCGAAGAACGGCGTGACCCCCGTGGACACGTGCTTCGTGTTGTTGTAGGCAAACTCGGCGAGCGGCAGGTAATCCACCCACGTCGCAGGCTGTTGATTCGCATAACATCTCAGGTACTGCTGCATGATGGCATTGACCCGCTCCGCCTGCCCGTTGGTTTGCGGGTGTCTCGCCGACGCCAGGTTGATCTTGACGTTCAGGAAGCCCATCAGCTTCTGCCAGAAATTCGAGATGAACTGTCGCCCCCGGTCGGACAGAATAGACCGTGGCAGACCGTGAACCTTGAACACGTGGTCTATGAACAGTTTGGCGGTTTGCTCCGCCGTGGCCACCTTGGCACACGGAATGAAATGTGCCATCTTGGAGAACAAGTCCACCACCACCAGCACGGCCGTCTTGCCCCTCGAGCTGGGCAGATCCGTGACAAAGTCCAGGGCCACTCTCTCCCATGGTTCGACCGGAGTTTGCAGCGGTTCCAACAGTCCGGCCGGCGGTTTGTGCACCGGTTTGGCCCTCTGGCAGGTGTCACACCTCGCCACGTAGTCCGCGACCTCCCCTCTCATTCCGGGCCACCAGAAGTCCTTGGCGACTAATTCCACCGTCTTCTCCTTGCCAAAGTGCCCGGCAGTGGGCGCGTCGTGCAGCTGCTGTAGTACCTTGGCGCGAAGTTCGTCTCCCGGCACGTAGATGGCCCCTTTACGAATGAGCAATCCATCTCTCAGCTGGAACTCGTCGGTCGCTGCCGTGCCCCTGTGCACCTCTGCCATCTTTGCTTGCGTGAAGGAGTCATCCTGCAACGCTCGTCGCACCGCCTCCAGGTCCACTGTTGCCGCAGCGCACGCCCACACTGTTGGTGCGAAGATGTGCATGGCGGCCGCTGGCTTGGCGTCCTCCAGATATTGTGGCTTACGAGAGAGAGCGTCCGCCATGATGTTGGTGTCCCCCGGGACATACTCTATTCGGAAGTTGAAGTTCGCAAAGAACTCAGCCCAACGTATCTGCCTTTGGTTCAGGAACTGTGCCGTGCGCCAGTGCTCCAGATTCTTGTGGTCCGTGCAGACCTGCACCGTGTGCTTGGCGCCGATCAGGAAGTGCCTCCAGGCTTTGAACGCTGCATGAATGTCCAGCAACTCCCTGTCCCAGATGGTGTAGTTCTGTTCGGACTTGCTGAGCTTCCTGGAGTAAAACGCTCCCGGCCGCCAAACCCCCTGCGGGTCTTTCTGCAGCAGGACTGCTCCCACGGCTCTGTCCGAGGCGTCTGTCTCCACCCTCATCGGCCTGCTGGGGTCGACATGCAGCAGCTGCTCTTCCGACGCGAAGAGACGCTTGAGTGCCTGAAAGGACTGCTCCGCCTGCTCTGTCCAGATGAACTTCTTTTTCTTGGAGCTAAGCGTGTCCGTGATGGCCGCTGTCTGCATAGCGAAGCCTTTGATAAACTTGCGATAGAAGTTCACGAAGCCGACAAACCGTTGGACCTCCTTCCGGTTGAGTGGGCTCTTCCAGTCCAACACCGCTCGAACCTTGGCGCTGTCCATGGCGAGCCCCTTGTCAGACAACTTGTAGCCCAGAAAATCCACCTCCGTCACGTCGAATTGGCACTTCTCCAGCTTGGCGTAGAGCCTATGCTGCTGTAGCCTGCTTAGCACTTCTTTGACGTGTCTGTCATGCTCCTGCTGCGATTCCGAAAAGATCAGGATGTCATCTAAGAAACAGACGCACGTCTTGTAGAGGAGCCGCGCCAACACGTGATGCATGAACGCTTGAAAAACGTGGGAGCCATTTTGCAATCCAAAAGGCATAACTCTATATTCGTAGGTGCCCAGAGGCGTGAACATGGCTGTCTTCCACTCATCCCCTTCCCGCATGCGAATGAGGTTGTACGCCCCTCGCAGGTCTAACTTGGTGAACACGCTGCCCTTCCGTACCTTTGCGAGGAGGTCGTCGATTCGGGGCATGGGGAAGTCCGATGGCTTGGTCACACTGTTTAAGATGCGATAGTCCACTACAAGTCTTTTTTGGGGCGTGTCCCGCTTCTTAACAAAGAATACAGGACTGCCCCCCGCTGCCTTGGACTCCCGGATGAAACCGCGCTCCAAATTATGATCTATGAACTCTTTGAGTTCCTGCAGTTCGTCCTCAGACATGGAATACAGCTTCCCTTTAGGCAGCGCCGCCCCCGGCATCAGGTCAATTTTGCAGTCATATGGTCTGTGGGGGGGTAGCCTGTCTGCCTCCTTCTCGCAGAAAACCTCCAAAAATTCTGCGTACTTGTGGGGAATCGCTTGCAGCGTGCCTAGCAGCAGCTGTGACTCCTCTTCCTCTCCTTCCTGCCGGGGGACGATGCAGTGTTCAGCACAAAAGGAAGAGCCGAAGGTCAGCTGCCTCTGGTACCAAGCCAGCGTTGGGCTGTGCTTGTCCAGCCAACTCATGCCCAATACAATGGGCGTGTCCGATAGTTGAGTGACGTTGAAGCTGATGATTTCCTTGTGATTCCCAAGGCGCATCACCATTGGTGGCGTCTGCTTCACCACTTGCCCCCCTAGCAGCTCCCTGCCATCCACCGTGACCACCTGCAGGGGCAGCGTGGCCGGCAGCAACTGTATAGCGTGCCGGTCTACAAAGTCCTGCCCTATAAAGTCCGCATTGCTTCCCGAGTCAATGGTGAGCGGCACGTCCATGGTGATTCCATTGGGCAGCTGGAGCGATGCGGTGAGCCTCACTACTGGTTTGGGCGGGAGGGGGTCCATGGGCTGTGAAATCTCCGGGGACTTCTTCACTGACACGTCTGGCTGGGCCCCATTGCCTCTTCCTCCAGCCAGACATCGTCGTTTCCCTGCTGTGGTCCTCCTTGTTGCGTTGCTGCAGTTACCATTGCTGAGGCTGCAGTGTGCTTGTGGAGCCTCCGGGGACACTCTTTCGCCATATGCCCTGGATCCTCGCAGATATAACACTTCCTGTTCCCTCTAGGAGGCTTCGCTTTCACTGTTGTCGGTGCTAGGGCTCTGGCTGCTGATTGAGCCCTTGCACTTCCAACCTCCATAGGTTCCACCCCTCCTCCTGGCGGAGGCGTGGATTGCGCACGCGCTGCTTCTCTGGGAAGGAAGGAGGAGCCCCTGGCTGGTTTGCGCCCTCCACGCCCTTCGTCCCTGCTCCACGGACGTTCTTCCAGCCGCACCCCCACGGCTAGCGCCCTCTGAACGATCTCCTGCGTGGTCCGGGGTCTCTCCCCCCTCGCAATTTCATCTTTAACAGAGCCGTGCAATCCCTCCCAAAACAGGTCTCTTACAGGAGCCGAATCCCTGTCCCATTCCAGAGCACTGACCAAAGCGAAAAAGCGGGCATGATACTGCCTTACGCTGGCCCTCCCTTGTTTCAGTCCATGTATCTGCTGCCGAGCAAGATCCACGTCAATGCTTGATAAGAAACACCCATCCATCGCTTTAATAAAGGCATCCGCATTTTGGAGCGCCGGATCCTTATCCCTCCACAAATTGCGCAGCCATGCTTTAGCTTCCCCATGCAAATGGGACATGATGAACCCCACTTTCTCTTGCTCATCTCTAAAGTCTTTTTTCAGCAGTTCCAGTGCGCACATTACATCTGCTCTAAAGTTGGGGTACTGCTGCAGGTTCCCATCGAAGTGAGAGACCAGACCGCCTGTTCGTCTCGCCAACCCAATTCCCTCCTGTTTGGGTGTCAGTTGCCCGTGCTTCGTAAGCATGTCCAACCTGACCTGGAGATCCCTGCAGGCGGCAGCTGCCTCCTCCTCTCTCTTCCTGGATGCGAGAGCCTCGGCATTCAGTTGTGACACTGCTTTTCTGAGTTCCTCTATCTGCTGCTCAGCCGTCATGTTGTCTGCCGTTCGTGAGCTCGCTAGTAGGCACCTGCTTCTCTCCTCTCCTCGAGGCTGTAGATGCCCACAATTAGGAGACGGAGCTTACTGTCAGAGCTGCTTCAAGATCCTAGCTCACAGAGGATCACGCTAGCCAGCGATCATTAAGTAAAAGTCTTTATTGAATTACAGTTTCCATTCTCAAGCTGCTGCGTGCAACTCTACGTCTAGTGGCTAGATCGGCGAAGCTCCGTCTGAGTCTCCGCCCCTTGTGCACCAACTTAATATCCTAGCCCTGCTCCACCTTTTCCGCCTGACTGCTCTCCTCTGGGTCCCTCTGCCCCCCGGGGTCTCTTCCTTCCGGGATTCTTCTGACGCCGACCCCCCGGAACTCCCTGTCTCCTTGCGCCGGGCTTTAGGACCTGGCTCCCTTTCCTGGCTGCCTACTGCGTCACTTTCCTGTGCATTTGAACTTGGCGCGCGCGCCCAACCTTCCACTTTCCGTCTGACCGTTTCTTCGCTCCCCGATGGAGGTGTGGCCACTCCTGACTCGTGCCCTCCCCCCTGTTGCGAGCTGCCAGCGCTTGATCTCTGGCGCTCTTCCTCTTCCCTGCTCTCTGGCTGTGACGCTGGTCCCGATTTCCAACTGCTCTCCTCTGAGTCCCCTCTGGCTCTATCTTCCTGGGGTGTCCCCCTAGGCTCCCCCCTTGCCCTGACCACTGGTGCTCCTTTCTGTGAATCTTCTGATTCACTGGAAAGACTCGGAGATCTCGGGTCGTCGTCATCACTCATCTTTTCTTCTGCCTCCTCCCCCTCGCTCTCTGTTTCCTCCCTTGCCCTTGCCTCTGCTCCTGAACCCCTGACAACCATCTTTTCGCTTCCATATGCGTAGAAAGAAGACGAATAAGCTTTGATTGGGCTTTTTTCAATTCGCATGGTGTTATTTGGGTGTGCGCCAGAATCACACCAAAACCAAATCAATAAGGTGTTTTGTGTTCCATCTACGTAAAAAGAAGATAATAAAGCTCTGATTGGGCTTATTTTAAGTTGGTGTTTTTGGAGTTAGAATGCACATTCAACGAAAAATCGCAGATATGTTTGTTACCAGCCCAAATCAAGCATAAGTAAACATATGGTAACATCTCAATAGAAAAAGGACGAATAAGCTTTGATTGCACTTTCGGTGTTCATTCACCCACAAATAGCAAAGCGAAGTGTACTAAGCCTAAACAAAGCCAATCAGGTTGTTTTGGTTTCCAACTACATAGAAAGAAGAATCTTGGATTGCACTTCATTCATTTCGTGTTCTTTGCTGTTAATGCACATTGACACAGAAATCGCAAAGTGTGTGCAATGAGACCAAAATAACACAACACCATCTTTTCGCTTCCATATGCGTAGAAAGAAGACGAATAAGCTTTGATTGGGCTTTTTTCAATTCGCATGGTGTTATTTGGGTGTGCGCCAGAATCATACCAAAACCAAAGCAAAAAGGTGTTTTGGGTTCCTTCTACATAAAAAGAAGATGATAAAGCTGTGATTGGGCTTATTTCAAATTGGTGTTTTGGGGGTTAGAATGCACATTCACCCAAAAATCGCAGAGTGACATGTTTGTTACCAGCGGAAATCAACCATAGGTGTTTTGGTTCCATCGCAATAGGCAGAGGACGAATAAGCTTCGAATGCTCTTTCGGTGTTCATTCACCCACAAATAGCAAAGCGGTGTAATAAGCTCAAACAGGTTGTTTTGGCTTCAAAGTACATAGAAAGAATAATCTTGGATTGCACTTACTTCATGTCGTGTTCTTTGCTGTTAATGCTCATTGACAAAGAAATCGCAAAGTGTGTGCAATGAGACCAACATAACACAACACCATATTTTCGCTTCCATATGCGTAGAAAGAAGACGAATAAGCTTTGTGTCAGAGCTGTCCGAGGTCCCAGCTCACAAAGGACCAACGCCAGTTCGTTATTATATACAAAAGTCTTTATTAAAGTTCAGTTTCGCTTTCACAGCCGCAGCGTGCAGATCTACGTCTGAAACTCTAGACCGCTGAAGCTCCATCTGAATCTCCTCCCCCCAGACACCAGTTTAAGACTCTAGCCTTGCTCCACCTCTTCCTTTGCTCTTTCCTCCTCTGGCTCTGCCTGTCAGCTGGGGTCTCGCCCTTCCTAGACTCTTCTGACGCTGAATCCCCTGAGTCTTCTCCCTGCCTCCAGCGGGCTTTAGGACCTGGTTCCCAATCCGGGTTTTCTGCTGTCCCACGCGCCTGTACATTCGAACTTGGAGCGCGCGCCCAGCTGGCAACCTTCCTCCTGACCATTACACTGCTCTTGTCACTGCTTCCCCCTTCGGGGAGGCTAGCTGGACCCGACCTCCCCTCCGTTCCCCCACTCTCCGATGGAGGCATGGTCAGCCCTGACTCATCTTCTCTCCCTGCTGGAGGAGACGCTGGCCCTGACTCATGGGACTCTTCCCCCCCACTACGCTCTGGTGGGGAAGCTGGTCCTGATTTCCAGCTGCTGCTTTGGGAGTCCCCGCTGGCCCCTTGTTTCTGGTGTGTCCCCCCTGGGACCCCCCTTGCCCTGACCATCGGCGCCTCCTTCTGGGAATCTTCTGATTCGCTGGAGAAGCTCATGGAATATCTCGGGTCACTGCCATACTCCCCTAAGCTGCCCTCAGATTCTTCCCCTTCGCTCTCCATTTCCTCTCGCCCCTGTGCCTCTGTTCCTGAGCCCCTGACACTTTGATTGGGCTTTTTTCAATTCGCATGGTGTTATTTGGGTGTGCGCCAGAATCACACCAAAACCAAAGCAAAAAGGTGTTTTCGGTTCCATCTACGTAAAAAGAAGATAATAAAGCTCTTACTGGGCTCATTTCAAGTTGGTGTTTTGGGGCTTAGAATGCACATTCAACCAAAAATCGCAGACATGTTTGTTACCAGCCCAAATCAAGCATAAGTAAACATATGGTAACATCTCAATAGAAAAAGGACGAATAAACTTCGAATGCTCTTTCGGTGTTCATTCACCCACAAATAGCAAAGCGGTGTAATAAGCCTAAACAAAGCCAAACAGGTTGTTTTGGTTTCACAGTACATAGAAAGAATAATCTTGGATTGCACTTACTTCATGTCGTGTTCATTGCTGTTAATGCACATTGACACAGAAATCGCAAAGTGTGTGCAATGAGACCAAAATAACACAACACCATCTTTTCGCTTCCATATGCGTAGAAAAAAGACGAATAAGCTTTGATTGGCCTTTTTTCAATTCGCATGGTGTTATTTGGGTGTGCGCCAGAATCACACCAAAACCAAAGCAAAAAGGTGTTTTCGGTTCCATCTACGTAAAAAGAAGATAATAAAGCTCTTATTGGGCTCATTTCAAGTTGGTGTTTTTGGGGTTAGAATGCACATTCAACCAAAAATCGCAGACATGTTTGTTACCAGCCCAAATCAAGCATAAGTAAACTGTGATGGGACGATGAGCTGCTTGTGCGTAAAATCCAAGTCCCTCAGAGTTTGATCAAGTTTGCAAACCTCTGTCGGTAACGGAGCCCCTTAAACATGGCTCCCTCAGTCGCTGGCAGATTCCGACAGTGGTTGCTTTTGGAATCGCTTCCAACATAAAAGCTCCTTAACGGAAAGACGTTGTCAGGGGTTCAGGGAGAGAGGCACAGAGGAGGCAGGAGATGGACAACGATTGGGAAGAGTCCGAGGACAGCGAGGAGGAGGATGACAGTGACTCGAGGGATTCCATGAGCCTTTCCAGCGAATCAGAGGATTCCCAGAAGGGGGCGCCTGTGGTCAAGACAAGGGGAGTCCCAGGGGGGACGCATCAGGGGCAAGGGGCCAGCAGGGGATCCCAAAGCGGCAGCTGGAAATCAGGACCAGCTTCCCCACCAGAGCGTAGCGAAGAGGGGGGAGGTTCCAGTGTGTCAGGGGAAGCAGCTCCGTCAGCAGGAATGGAGGGGAGGTCAGAACAAGCCATCCTCCCGGAAGGGGAGGGAAGAAGTGAAGGGAGTAGTGTAACTATCAGAAGGAAGGTTGGAAATTGGGCGCGCGTGCCAAGTTCAAATGTGCAGGCGCGTGGAAGAACAGGGAGCCCGGAGGAGGAGCCAGGTCCCAAAGCCCGCAGGAGGGAGGGAGAGCAGTCTGGGGATTCAGCATCAGGGGAATCCAGGAGGGGCGAAACCCCAGCGGGCAGGAAGACCCTGCGGAAAAGGAGAGAAAGGAAGAGGTGGAGCAGCGCAAGCTTCTTAAACTGGTGCAGGGGAGGGACTGACTCAGAGGGGACTTCAACGGTCTAAGCGTAACAGACGTGGGGCTGCGCGCCTCGGCTGTGGAGCAGAAAATGAACTGCAATAAACATCTTTGTATATAAAGTGAACCTGGCGTTGGTCCTTTGTGAGCTGGGACCTGAGGCAGCCCTGACAGTAAGTCACCTCTCAAAAACCGCAAAATTTTTTTTGCAAGCTCACGAAGGTTGGCAGACATGACTACTGAGGAGCAAATAACAGCCCTGCGGAACGCAGTCGCAGAGCTTTCCACTGCGGTAGTGGTCTCCAAACAGAAAGGAGAAGAAGCAGAAGCGCGATGCCAGGATCTGCAAGCCAGGTGGGAGCGTGCGTGCAAAGAAGGGTTCCCGGGGTCCAGGTCAGAGGGAATTGGACTCGGCCGGCTTCAGGTTCGATGGGAACCTGAAGCATTATCCCAGTTTCAGAGCAGACGTCGTATATGCGCTGCATTTGCTTCGGAAAGACTTTAGAGATGAGGAGGAGAAAGTCGGCTTCATTGTATCCCACTTGCATGGGGAAGCTAAAGCCTGGCTACGCATTTTGTGGCGCGAAGATGGTCCTGCCCGGAGGGATTCTGACGCATTTATCGCGGCCATGGACGCTTGCTTCCAATCTACCGTGGACGTTGATGTGGCGCGACGGGAGATGCATGGATTGCGACAGGGCAAAGCGACAGTACGACAGTACCATTCACGCTTTTTTGCATTGCTGAATGTGCTGGGCTGGGAAAAGGACTCCCTGGCAGTGAGAGACTTGTTCTGGGAGGGACTTAAGGGCTCTGTAAAGGATGAGTTGGCCAGGGGGGGACAGACCTCAAACCCTCGCAGACGTCGTGCAGAGGGTGCTCACAATAGGAGTGCGCCACGAAGAACGCCCTTGGCACAGTGAGGAGGGTCGCGAGGTGCGCACACCAGCTAGAGCACCTCCTTTTCTTTCCAGGGACCTGGGACGTGCGCATCCCTCACCTCAGCTGAAAGAGGGGGAGGAACCGATGGAGGTGGGTGGTGCAAAGGCTCAGGCAGCTGACGGAGCCCCAGCGTCCGGAGCAGTCAAGACGAAGCCTCCTAGAGGGAGCAGGAAGTGTTACATCTGTGACAGTGCAAAGCACATGGCCAGAGAGTGTCCCCAGAGGCTCCAAAAGCACACTGCAGCCTTAGCAACAGTAACAGCAACAACGCTCCACGAAGAGCAGTTTCAGGGAAATGACAATGCCTGGCTGGAAGCAGAGATGCTGGGGCTCAGCCAGGCGAGTCAGTAAAGCAGTCCCCAGCGCTTTTGCAGCCTACAGACCCCCTACCACCCAAGCCAGTGGTGCAGCTCACTGCAACTCTCCAGTTACCTAATGGACTCACCCTGGAAGTCCCCATTCCAATTGACTCTGGTAGCAACGCAGACTTCGTGGGGGTGCAGTTCATCAAGCAACATCGCATAGCACTTCTACCAGCCATGCTGCCCCTGAACGTCGTCACGGTAGATGGCAGGAAGTTGCTAGGTGGGCAAGTGGTAAAGCAGACACCGCCCATGATGATGCAGATTGGGAATCATCGCGAGGTCCTCAGTTTTAACGTCACCCGCCTGTCAGACACGCCTATAGTGTTAGGCATGAGTTGGCTGGATAGGCACAGCCCGGCCATGGCGTGGTACCAGCGGCAGCTCACCTTTTGCTTGTCCTACTGCGCGCAGCATTGCATCCAGACCGGTCAGGAGGAGGAAGGCCAAGAGGAGGGGCAGCAGTTACATCTCAGCATGGCGCAAGCAGTACCTCTCAAATACAAGGGGTTCTTGGAGGTCTTTTGCGAAAAGGAAGCTGACCAGTTGCCACCTCACCGACCCTACGACTGCGCCATTGACCTTTTGCCTGGGACAACGCTGCCGCCTGTGAAGCTGTATTCCATGTCCGAGGATGAGATGCAGGAACTCAGGGAGTTCATTGAGCACAATTTGAAGCGGGGATTCATCCAAGAATCCAAGGCAGTGGGGGGCAGCCCTGTGTTTTTCGTGAAGAAGAAAGACACGCCCCAAAAAAGACTCATTGTGGACTATCGGGCCATAAACTCGATGACAAAGCCCAAGGCCTTTCCCATGCCCAAGATTGACGACCTGCTAGCGACGGTGAGGAAGGGGAGGATCTTCACCAAGTTGGATCTACACGGCGCATACAATCTCATACGCATGCGGGAGGGTGATGAGTGGAAGACGGCCATGTTCACGCCCTTGGGCACCTATGAATACAGAGTTATGCCGTTTGGTCTCCAAAATGGCTCCCACTGTTTCCAGGCATTCATGCACCACCTGCTAGCGGGACTCCTTTACAAGAAGTGCGTATGTTTCCTCGACGACATCTTGATCTTCTCGGAATCGCAGGAGGCTCATGAGAGGGACGTAAAGGAGGTCCTGCAGAGGCTACGGGAGCACAGACTCTACGCGAAACTGGAGAAGTGCCAGTTCGACGTGACGGAGGTGGATTTCCTGGGCTACAGGCTGTCTGACAAGGGACTAGCCATGTACAGCGCCAAGGTCCGTGCGGTGTTGGACTGGAAGAGCCCGCGCAATCGGAAGGAGGTCCAGAGATTCATCGGCTTCGCCAACTTTTACCGCAAGTTCATCAGGGGTTTCGCGAAGGAGACGGCGACTATCACGGACACCCTCAGTTCCAAGAAGAAGAAGTTCACCTGGACGGACCAGGCGGAGCAGTCCTTTCGGAAGCTTAAGAGCCTAAGAGCCAGTGTGGTGTAGTGGTTAAGAGCGGTAGACTCGTAATCTGGTGAACCGGGTTCGATTCCCCGCTCCTCCGCATGCAGCTGCTGGGTGACCTTGGGCTAGTCACACTTCTTTGAAGTCTCTCAGCCTCACTCACCTCACAGAGTGTTTGTTGTGGGGGAGGAAGGTAAAGGAGAATGTTAGCCGCTTTGAGACTCCTTCGGGTAGTGATAAAGCGGGATATCAAATCCAAACTCTTCTTCTTCTTCTATTCGCGTCCGAAGAACAGCTGCTACACGTGAATCCCAGCAGGCCCCTGCGGGTTGAGACTGACGCGTCAGACAGAGCGGTGGGGGCCGTCCTCTTGCAGGAAGATCCGCAGGGGAACTGGAGGCCCTGCGCGTTCTATTCCAGGAAGCTCAGCAAGTCGGAACAGAACTACACCATCTGGGACAGGGAGTTGTTGGCCATTCACACGGCTTTCAAGGCGTGGAGGCACTTCCTCATCGGGGCCAAACACACTGTGCAGGTCCTCACGGACCACAAGAACCTGGAGTATTGGCGCACTGCGAAGCTCCAGAGCCAGAGGCACATACGCTGGGCGGAGTTCTTTGCGGATTTCGACTTCAGGATAGAGTACATCCCGGGAGACAACAATGTCATAGCAGATGCGCTCTCCAGGAAACCGCAGTATCTCGAGGAAGCGGCGCCAGTCGCATTTTCGCACCGCAGGCATGGGCATGCGCTTCAGCAGCCGTGGACCTGGACGCGGTGCGTCGCGCGCTGCAGACGGATCTGTTCGCGCAATCCAAGATGGAGGAACTTCGGAGAGGCACGGCGAAGGACAACGATTTCCAGATACGAGACGGCCTGCTAACCCGCAAAGGTGCTCTCTACGTGCCGGGGGACGATCTCCGCGCGAAGGTCCTGCAGCAGTTGCACGACACACCCAGCGCGGGTCACTTCGGCAAGGAAAAGACGGCGGACTTAGTAGCCAGGGACTTTTGGTGGCCCCAGATGCGAGGAGAGGTCGCGGATTACGTCACCAGGTGTGATACTTGCCAGAGATCCAAACCAATGCACAAGAAGCCAGCGGGACTGCTGGAACCGCTGGAGATGCCGCTACAGCCGTGGGAGAGGGTGGCGCTGGACTTTGTTACGGATCTACCCAGTTCGCGAGGCAAGACGGCGGTACTTGTGGTTGTAGACCTGTTCACCAAGATGGCGCATTTCATTCCTTGCGCGAAGGTGGCCACAGCGGAACAGACTGCCAAGCTGTTCATAGACCACGTGTTCAGGGTTCACGGCTTACCACGGTCCATCCTGTCCGACCGCGGCCGCCAATTCATTTCCAGTTTCTGGCAGAAGCTGCTGGGTATCCTGAACGTCAAGATCAACTTAGCGTCGGCGAGGCATCCGCAGACCAATGGCCAGGCGGAGAGGGTCAACGCCATCATGCAGCAGTACCTGCGATGTTACGCCAATCAAAAGCCTGCGACTTGGGTGGACTACCTGCCGCTGGCCGAGTTTGCCTACAACAACACGAAGCACGCGTCAACGGGGGTGACACCATTCTTCGCCAACAATGGGCGGCATCCCAGAACCTTCCCGGGGTTGGAGCCGACGGCGCAGGCAGAGCCGCAGGGAGCTGAACACTTAGCAGCAGAATTGCAGGAGGTCCACGAGGAACTCCGACGGCACCTGGAGCTAGCTAAGCACGCCTACAAAGTACAGGCAGACAGGCACAGGAGGGCAGGGGAAGACATCCAGGTGGGGGACTGGCTATGGTTAGCGGCCCAGGCGGTGCCGGCCAAATCGTTAGCTAAGAAGAAGCTAGGACACAAACAGCTAGGGCCATACCAAGTTGAGGCCAAGATCAATCCTGTAGCTTTTCGGTTGACCCTCCCAGAAGGTTCCAGAATGCACCCGGTCTTTCATAGGTCGGTGCTCACACCCTATAAGGCCCCACACAGGTTTCAGGAGCCAGGGACAGCACCAGACCCACGCAGGAAGTCGCCAGAGGGGGGGAAGTCACCGAGGGCCACGACACTCAACGAGGTCATGGAAATTCTGGACTCGAGATGGGGGGAGGAGGGAATAGAATACCTCCTCGCCAGGGAAGGTACTGGACTATTGGGTGCCGGACTATGCTCTGGAGGAACCTCTTCTCAAAGACGAGTTCCATGCACTCTTCCCACACAGACCCATGCCAGCGGATTATTTCGACGACTGGCTTTTTACGCCCACACTTTCCGCCAGCACGTTCCAACGGTTCTCCTCCGCAGAGGAGATGACGCCGGAATCGAGCCCTCCAAGGGGATCGTGCTCGGGGGTGGACACGGACCGCTCTTACTGGTGGGACGATCAACCAGAAGTGGAGTGGGACAGGAGGTGGCGAAGGTGGCCTTGGCAAACAGCATCTCCCGAAGTAACAGGGGGAGAGGCGGACATGGACGGGTTGGGGGAGGAGCCCGGGTTCGAGCACACATACACTAAACTGGAAGCAGAGGAGATCGATGTCGACGAACTTGTTACGGACTGGCCGGATCCAGATAGACTGCGGCACACCGGGGGGAACGAACTGTTTCCAGCATCTACCCCCGCAACGATGGAGCACCCGGAACCTGCACCCGAGCAGCGGGAGGGGGGAAGGGGGGGCTTCGAGGGGGGATGGATGTCAGGGGTTCAGGGACAGAGGCACAGGGGAGGCAGGAGATGAAGAGCGATGGGGAAGAATCCCAGGACGCCGAGGAAGAGGATGGCAGTGGGTCAGAGGATTCCATGAGCCTCTCCAGCGAATCTGAGGATTCCCAGGAGGGGGCGCCTGTGGGCAAGACAAAGGGAGTCCCAGGGGGGACGCAGCGAGGGCAAGGGGCCAGCAGGGGATCCCAAAGTGGCAGCTGGGAGTCAGGACCAGCTTCCCCCCCAGAGCGCAGCGAAGGGGGAGGAGGTTCCAGTGTGACAGAGGAAGCAGCTCCGGCAGCAGAAAAGGAGGGGAGGTCAGAGGGAGAGCAGTCTGGGGATTCAGCGTCAGGGGAATCCAGGAGGGGCGAAACCCCAGCGGGCAGGAAGACCCTGCGGAAAAGGAGAGAAAGGAAGAGGTGGAGCAGCGCAAGCTTCTTAAACTGGTGCAGGGGAGGGACTGACTCAGAGGGGACTTCAACGGTCTAAGCGTAACAGACGTGGGGCTGCGCGCCTCGGCTGTGGAGCGGAAAATGAACTGCAATAAACATCTTTGTATATAAAGTGAACCTGGCGTTGGTCCTTTGTGAGCTGGGACCTGAGGCAGCCCTGACACACATCTTCTGGACTCTCTGCGTGACAGTTTCCGGCGAGGCGTGGGTGTCCCTACGGGAGGTCCTGAAACCTCCCCACTGCCCTCGCTGGAAGTGTCTCGGAGCCATCCCTCCTGCTCACTTTCCCTCAGCTCAGCTCCTCTCCCCCTACTGGTTCCCTCTTCAGCTGCTGAGTCTCTCCCAACCTGTGTGAGCCCTTCCACCTCCCTTCCTTCCGATGGCAGTTCCCTGACAGTAAACATATGGTAACATCTCAATAGAAAAAGGACGAATAAGCTTCGATTGCACTTTCGGTGTTCATTCACCCACAAATAGCAAAGCGAAGTGTACTAAGCCTAAACAAAGCCAATCAGGTTGTTTTGGTTTCCAACTACATAGAAAGAAGAATCTTGGATTGCACTTCATTCATTTCGTGTTCTTTGCTCTTAATGCACATTGACACAGAAATCGCAAAGTGTGTGCAATGAGACCAAAATAACACAACACCATCTTTTCGCTTCCATATGCGTAGAAAGAAGACGAATAAGCTTTGATTGGGCTTTTTTTCAATTTGCATGGTGTTATTTGGGTGTGCGCCAGAATCACACCAAAACCAAAGCAAAAAGGTGTTTTGGGTTCCAACTACGTAAAAAGAAGATGATAAAGCTGTGATTGGGCTTATTTCAAATTGGTGTTTTTGGGGTTAGAATGCACATTCACCCAAAAATCGCAGAGTGTAACAGGTCTGACAGTGGTTAAGAAGGTGAAATACCTAGGGGTTTATTTGACATCAAAAAATCTGAACTTGTATAAAGATAACTATGAAAAATGTTGGTCAGAAATTAAAAAAGATCTAGAAATATGGTCAAATTTGAAATTGTCAATGTTAGGCCGAATTGCAGTTATTAAGATGAATGTATTGCCTAGAATGTTATTTTTGTTCCAAACTCTGCAGATCCTTGACAAGATGGATTGTTTCAAGAGGTGGCAGAAAGACATTTCGAAATTTGTCTGGCAGGGCAAAAAGCCCAGAATAAAATTCAAAATATTGACAGATGCAAAAGAAAGAGGGGGATTTGCCCTGCCGGACTTAAAATTGTTCTATGAGGCAGCAGCGTTTTGCTGGCTGAAAGAGTGGATGCTCCTCGAGAATACAGATATCTTGGACTTGGAAGGTTTTAATAATGTATTTGGTTGGCATGCATATCTATGGTATGATAAAATCAAGGTGCATAGGGCCTTTAAAAATCATATTGTCAGAAAAGCCTTATACAATGTCTGGATAAGATATAAAGATCTGTTGGAAAACAAAACCCCTAGATGGTTGTCACCCTTGGAGGCTAAAGCATTAAAAAAGCTCAACATGGAGGCCGGATGGCCAAAGTATTGGGAAATTTTGGAACAAGAAGGAGATAAACTGAAGTTGCAGAGTCATGAGAAATTGAAACCCAAGGTACGAGATTGGCTCCATTATTATCAAATAATGGAGGTGTACAAACAAGATAGGAAAATTGGCTTCCAGGTGGAGAAATCAAAATTAGAAACTGAACTGTTAGAACCCAATACTAAGAATTTATCAAGAATGTATAACTTGCTGCTGAAATGGAATACACAAGATGAAACAGTCAAATCAGCTATGATTAAGTGGGCACAGGACATTGGTCATAACATCATGTTTGCTGACTGAGAATGGTTGTGGAACACCGGGATAAAATTTACGGCATGTAATGCCTTAAAGGAAAACATTATGAAAATGATTTACAGGTGGTACATGACCCCAGTAAAGCTAGCAAAGATTTATCATTTGCCTGATAATAAGTGTTGGAAATGTAAAGAATCTGAAGGTACTTTTTATCACCTTTGGTGGACGTGCCCAAAGATTAAGGCCTTCTGGGAAATGATTTATAATGAAATGAAAAAGGTACTTAAATGTACTTTCCCTAAGAAACCAGAGGCCTTCCTCTTGGGCATTGTCGGCCAATTGGTGTTAAAGAGAGACAGAAACTTTTTTATGTACGCTACAACAGCAGCAAGAGTTCTCATCGCAAAGTACTGGAAGACACAAGATCTACCCACTCTGGAAGAATGGCAGATGAAAGTGATGGACTACATGACACTGGCTGAGATGACAGGCAGAATCCGTGATCAGGGGAAGGAGACGTCGGAAGAAGATTGGAAGAAATTTAAAATTTATCTTAAGGACTATTATAAACTTGATGAATCTTAAAATGTTGAGGCTTTGAGAATGAAAGGGTTACAGCGATACAAGATTAGATTTAAGGAAAAATTAGGAAGACATATTTTGATAGACCTATTTAAAAGTTTCTGAAAAATTTTGGACATTGGGATGCAGAAGGGGGGGTATGGGGGAGTCCGAGAGACAAGGTTTATGGAAAAAAAGGTTATGAAAATTATACGTGTTTGTATGTCTTTTTATATGTTTGTATTGTGTTAAAATTTTTTGTAAAACTAATAAAAAATTTATAAAAATAAAAGAAAATCGCAGAGTGACATGTTTGTTACCAGCGGAAATCAAGCATAGGTGTTTTGGTTCCATCACAATAGGCAGAGGACGAATAAGCTTCGAATGCTCTTTCGGTGTTCATTCACCCACAAATAGCAAAGCGGTGTAATAAGCTCAAACAGGTTGTTTTGGCTTCAAAGTACATAGAAAGAATAATCTTGGATTGCACTTACTTCATGTCGTGTTCTTTGCTGTTAATGCTCATTGACACCAAAATCGCAAAGTGTGTGCAATGAGACCAAAATAACACAACACCATTGTCAGAGCTGCCCGAGGTCCCAGCTCACAAAGGACCAACGCCAGTTCGTTCTTATATACAAAAGTCTTTATTGAAGTTCAGTTTCGCTTTCACAGCCACAGCGTGCAGCTCTACGTCTGAAACTCTAGACCACTGAAGCTCCGTCTGAATCTCCTCCCCCCAGACACCAGTTTAAGACTATAGCCTTGCTCCACCTCTTCCTTTGCTCTTTCCTCCTCTGGCTCCGCCTGTCAGCTGGGGTCTCGCCCTTCCTAGATTCTTCTGACGCTGAGTCCCCTGAGTCTTCCCCCTGCCTCCGGCGGGCTTTAGGACCTGGTTCCCAATCCGGGTTTTCTGCTGTCCCACGCGCCTGTGCATTCGAACTTGGCGCGCACGCCCAGCCTGCAACCTTCCTCCTGACCGTTACACTGCTCCTGTCACTGCTTCCCCCTTCGGGGAGGCTAGCTGGACCTGACCTCCCCTCCGTTCCCCCACTCTCCGATAGAGGCGTGGTCAGCCCTGACTCATCTTCTCTCCCTGCTGGAGGAGACGCTGGCCCTGACACATGGGACTCTTCCCCCCCACTACCCTCTGGTGGGGAAGCTGGTCCTGATTTCCAGCTGCTGCTTTGGGAGTCCCCGCTGGCCCCTTGTTTCTGGTGTTTCCCCCCTGGGACCCCCCTTGCCCTGACCATCGGCACCTCCTTCTGGGAATCTTCTGATTCGCTGGAGAAGCTCATGGAATCTCTTGGGTCACTCCCATACTCCCCTACGCTGCCCTCAGATTCTTCCCCTTCGCTCTCCATTTCCTCTCTCCCCTCTGCCTCTGTTCCTGAGCCCCTGACATCCATCCCCCCTCGAAGCCCCCCTTCCCCCTCCCCCGCATCGGGTGTGGGTTCTGGGTGCTCCACTGCTGTGGGGGTGAGTGCGGGATACCATTCTTTCCCCCTGGTGTGCAGCCGGCCAGCTGGATCTGGCCAGCCCGTAATGGGCTCGTCGACGTCGATCTCCTCCGCTTCCATCTCTCTGTATTCGTGCTCGAACCCAGGATCCTCCCCCAACACGTCCATGTCCTCCACTCCCCCTGTTACCTCAGGTGATGCTGCGTGTAAGGGCCCCCTTAGCAGTTCCCTACTCCACCCCACCTCCAGTTGATTGTCCCACCAATAAGAGCGGTCTGTGCCAAACCCCGAGAGTGATCCCTCTGGGGAGCTTGTTTCTAGCGCCGTTTCCTCAGCTGATGAGAACCCCTGGAACGTGCTGGCTGAAAGTGTGGGTGTGAAAAGCCAGTCGTCGAAATAATCTGCCGGCATAGGTCTGTGTGGGAAGAGTGCATGGAACTCGTCTTTGAGGTAGTGCTCCTCCAGGGCATAGTACGGTACCCACCTGTTGGCGCTGGCTGGGGTACCTTCCCTGGCGAGGAGATATTCAACTCCCTCTTCCCCCCATCTCGAGTCTAAAATCTCCGTGACCTCGTTGAGTGGCGCCGCCCTCGGTGACTCCTCCCCTGTTGGCGATTTTCTGAGTGGGTCTGGTGCGTTCCCTGGTGCCTGAAACCTGTGGGGTTCCTTGTAGGGTGTGAGCACTGACCTATGAAAGACCGGGTGCATTCTGGAGCCCTCCGGGAGTGTCAACCGGAAGGCCACTGGATTGATTTGTGCCTCGACTTGGTAAGGCCCTAGCTGTTTGTGTCTGAGCTTCTTCTTAGCTAATGTTCTGGCCGGCACTGCCTGGGCTGCTAACCAGACCCAGTCCCCCACCTGGATGTCTTCCCCGACTCTCCTGTGCCTGTCTGCCTGCATTTTGTAGGCGTGCTATGCTAGTTCCAAGTGCCTTCGGAGTTGCTCGTGGACCTCCTGCAACTCTGCTGCCAAGTGCTCTACTCCCCGTGGCTCCCCCTCCCCCTTCGTCTCTAACCCCGGGAAGGTTCTGGGATGCCGCCCATTGTTGGCGAAGAACGGTGTCACCCCTGTAGACCCGTGCTTCGTGTTGTTGTAGGCAAACTCGGCTAGCGGTAGGTAGTCCACCCAGGTTGAGGGCTGTTGATTCGCGTAGCATCGCAGGTACTGCTGCATGATGGCGTTGACCCTCTCCGCTTGTCCGTTGGTCTGCGGGTGTCGTGCCGACGCTAAGTTGATCTTGACGTTCAGGATGCCCAGCAGTGACAGGAGCAGTGTAACGGTCAGGAGGAAGGTTGCAGGCTGGACGCGCGCGCCAAGTTCGAATGTACAGGCGCGCGGGACAGCAGAAAACCGGGTTGGGAACCAGGTCCTAAAGCCCGCCGGAGGCAGGAGGAAGACTCAGGGGACTCAGCGTCAGAAGAATCTAGGAAGGGCGAGACCCCAGCTGACAGGCGGAACCAGAGGAGGAAAGAGCAAAGGAAGAGGTGGAGCAAGGCTAGAGTCTTAAACTGGTGTCTGGGGGGAGGAGATTCAGACGGAGCTTCAGCGGTCTAGAGTTTCAGACGTAGAGCTGCACGCTGCGGCTGTGAAAGCGAAACTGAACTTTAATAAAGACTTTTGTATATAAGAACGAACTGGCGTTGGTCCTTTGTGAGCTGGGACCTCGGGCAGCTCTGACAACAGTACATAGAAAGAATAATCTTGGATTGCACTTACTTCATGTTGTGTTCTTTGCTGTTAATGCACATTGACACAGAAATCGCAAAGTGTGTACAATGAGACCAAAATAACACAACACCATCTTTTCGCTTCCATATGCGTAGAAAAAAGACGAATAAGCTTTGATTGGGCTTTTTTCAATTCGCATGTGTCAGGGGTTCAGGAGCAGAGGCGAGGGCAAGGGAGGAAACAGAGAGCGAGGGGGAGGAGGCCGAAGAAAAGATGAGTGATGACGACGACCCGAGATCTCCGAGTCTTTCCAGTGAATCAGAAGATTCACAGAAAGGAGCGCCAGTGGCCAGAGCAAGGGGGGAGCCTAGGGGGACACCCCAGGAAGAAGGGTCCAGAGGGGGCTCAGAGGGCAGCAGTTGGAGATCGGGGCCAGCGTCACCAACAGAGCGCAGTGGAGAGGAAGGGCACGAGGTATCGAGCTCTGGCAGCTCGCAGCAGAGGGGAGGGCATGAGTCAGGAGTGGCCACACCTCCATCGGGGAGCGAAGAAACGGTTAAGCGGAAAGTGGAAGGTTGGGCGCGCGTGCCAAGTTCAAATGCACAGGAAGGTGGCGCAGTAAGCAGCCCGGAAAGGGAGCCAGGTCCTAAAGCCCGACGCAAGGAGACAGAAGGGTCCGGGGGGTCAGCATCAGAAGAGTCCAGGAAGGAAGAGACCACGGGGGGCAGAGGGACCCAGAGAAGAACGGTCAGGCGGAAAAGGTGGAGTAAGGCTACGGTATTAAGCTGGTGTACAGGGGGCGGAGACTCAGACGGAGCTTCGCCGGTCTAACCCATAAGACATAGAGCTGCCTGCAGCAGCTTGAGAATGGAAACTGTAACTCAATAAAGACTTTTATAAAGTGAACGCTGGCTAGCGTGATCCTCTGTGAGCTAGGATCGGAGAGCAGCTCTGACAGTAAGCTCCGTCTCCAATTGTGGGCATCTGCAGCCTCGCGGAGAGGAGAGAAGGCGGGTGCCTACTAGCGAGCTCACGAACGGCAGACAATATGACGGCCGAACAGCAGATAGCGGATCTCAGAGAAGCAGTGACACGACTGAATGCCGAAATACTTGCATCCAGGAAGAGAGAGGAGGACGCAGCTGCCGCCTACAGGGATCTCCAGGTCAGGTTGGAAGTGCTTACGAAGCAAGGGCAACTGACACCCAAACCGGAGGGGATTGGGTTGGGGAGACGAACAGGCGGTCTAGTCTCTCACTTCGATGGGAATTTACAACAGTACCCCAACTTTAGAGCAGATGTACAGTGTGCACTGCAACTGCTGGACAAAGACTTTAGGAGATGAGCAAGAGAAGGTGGGATTTATCATGTCCCATTTGCATGGAGAGGCTAAAGCATGGCTGCGCAATTTGTGGAGAGATAAGGATCCGGCGCTCCAAACCGCAGATGCCTTTATTAAAGCGATGGATGGCTGCTTTTTATCTAGCATAGACGTGGATCTTGCCCGGAAGGAGGTACATGGGCTGAAGCAAGGGAGGGCCAGCGTAAGACAGTACCATGCCCGCTTTTTTGCATTGGTCAGTGCCTTGGAATGGGACAGAGATTCAGCTCCAGTCAGAGACCTATTTTGGGAAGGATTGAACAGTGCGGTTAAAGACGAAATTGCAAGGGGGGAGAGACCCCGGACCACGCAGGAGGTCGTTCAGAGGGCGCTGGCGGTGGGAGTGCGGCTGGAGGAACGTCCATGGAGCAGGGACGAAGGACGTGGAGGGCGCGAACCAGCGAGAGGGTTCTCCTTCGTTCCCAGGGAAGCTGCGCGTGCGCAATCCACGCCTCCGCCAGGAGGGGGAGCGGAACCGATGGAGGTTGGCGGTGCCAGGGCTCAGTCAGCAACCAGAGCCACAGCACCGGGAGCAGTCAGAGCGAAGCCTCCTAGAGGGAACAGGAAGTGTTACATCTGCGAAAGTCCGCAGCACATGGCGAAAGAGTGTCCCCAGAGGATCCACAAGCTCAATGCAGCCTCTGTGACGGTGACTGCAGCTACTCAGCATGGAGACGCACAGCAGGGAAACGACGGAGTCTGGCTGGAGACAGAGGCACTGGGGCCCAGCCAGACGAGTCAGTGAAGCAGTCCCCAGAGATTTTGCAACCCACAGACCCCCTCCCGCCCAAACCAGTAGTGCAGCTCACTGCATCGCTTCAGCTACCCAATGGCCTCACTCTAGACGTGCCAATCACCGTTGACTCAGGAAGCAATGCGGACTTTATAGGGCAGGACTTTGTCGATAAACACGCTATACAGCTGCTGCCTGCCACGCTGCCCCTGCAGGTCGTCACGGTGGATGGCAGGGAGCTGCTAGGGGGGCAGGTGGTGAAGCAAACACCACCAATGGTGATGCGACTTGGAAATCACAGGGAAATCATCAGTTTTAATGTGACCAGACTGTCGGACATGCCTATTGTCTTGGGCATGAGTTGGCTGGACAGACACAGTCCGACGTTGGCTTGGTACCAGCGGCAGCTAGTCTTTGGCTCATCATACTGCGCTGAACACTGCATTCTGCCCCAGCAGGAGGGAGAGGAGGAGGAAGCGCAGCTGCAGCTCGGGACGCTGCAAGCAATCCCCCACAAATACACGGGATTTTTAGAGGTCTTCTGCGAGAAGGAGGCGGACAAGCTACCCCCCCCCACAGATCATATGACTGCAAGATTGACCTACTGCCAGGGGCGGCGCTGCCCAAAGTGAAGCTGTATTCCATGTCTGAGGACGAACTACAGGAACTCAAAGAGTGTCCCCGGAGGCTCCACCAGCACACTGCAGCCTCAGCAATGGTAACTGCAGCAACGCAGCAGGGAAACGACGGAGTCTGGCTGGAGGAAGAGGCACTGGGGCCCAGCCAGACGTGTCAGTGAAGCAGTCCCCAGAGATTTTGCAGCCCATGGACCCCGTCCCGCCCAAACCAGTAGTGAGGCTCACCGCATCGCTCCAGCTGCCCAATGGAATCACCATGGACGTGCCAATCACCATTGACTCAGGAAGCAATGCGGACTTTATAGGGCAGGACTTTGTCGACTGGCACGCGATACAGTTGCTGCCTGCCACGCTGCCCCTGCAGGTTGTCACGGTGGATGGCAGGGAGCTGCTAGGGTGGCAAGTGGTGAAGCAGACGCCACCAATGGTGATGCGCCTTGGGAATCACAGGGAAGTCATCAGCTTCAACGTCACTCAACTATCGGACACGCCCATTGTATTGGGCATGAGTTGGCTGGACAAGCACAGCCCAACGCTGGCTTGGTACCAGAGGCAGCTGACCTTCGGCTCTTCCTTTTGTGCTGAACACTGCATCGTGCCCCGGCAGGAAGGAGAGGAAGAGGAGTCACAGCTGCAGCTAGGCACGCTGCAAGCGGTTCCCCACAAGTACGCAGAATTTTTGGAGGTTTTCTGCGAGAAGGAGGCAGACAGGCTACCCCCCCACAGACCATATGACTGCAAAATTGACCTGCTGCCGGGGGCGGCGCTGCCCAAAGGGAAGCTGTATTCCATGTCTGAGGACGAACTGCAGGAACTCAAAGAGTTCATAGATCATAATTTGGAGCGCGGTTTCATCCGAGAGTCCAAGGCAGCGGGGGGGCAGTCCTGTATTCTTTGTTAAGAAGCGGGACACGCCCCAAAGAGGCTTGTGGTGGACTATCGCATCTTAAACAGTGTGACCAAACCATCGGACTTCCCCATGCCCCGAATCGACGACCTCCTCGCAAAGGTACAGAAGGGCTGCGTGTTCACCAAGTTGGACCTGCGAGGGGCGTACAACCTCATTCGCATGCGGGAGGGAGATGAGTGGAAGACAGCCATGTTCACGCCCCTGGGCACCTACGAATATAGAGTTATGCCTTTTGGATTGCAAAATGGCTCCCACATTTTTCAAGCGTTCATGCATCACGTGTTGGCGGGGCTCCTCTACAAGACGTGCGTCTGTTTCTTGGATGACATCCTGATCTTTTCGGAATCGCAGCAGGAGCATGACAGACACGTCAAGGAAGTGCTGAGCAGGCTACAGCAGCATAGGCTTTACGCCAAGCTGGAGAAGTGCCAATTCGATGTGACGGAGGTGGATTTCCTGGGCTACAAGTTGTCTGACAAGGGGCTCGCCATGGACAGCGCCAAGGTTCGAGCAGTGTTGGATTGGAAAAGCCCACGCAACCGAAAGGAGGTCCAACGGTTTGTCGGCTTCGCGAACTTCTATCGCAAGTTTATCAAAGGCTTTGCAATGCAGACAGCGGCCATCACGGACACGCTCAGCTCCAAGAAGAAGAAGTTCATCTGGACAGAGCAGGCGGAGCAGTCCTTTCAGGCACTCAAGCGTCTCTTCGCGTCGGAAGAGCAGCTGCTTCATGTCAACCCCAGCAGTCCCATGAGAGTGGAGACAGACGCTTCGGACAGAGCCGTGGGAGCAGTCCTGCTGCAGAAAGACCCGCAGGGGGTTTGGAGGCCGGGAGCGTTTTACTCCAGGAAGCTCAGCAAGTCCGAACAGAACTACACCATCTGGGACAGGGAGTTGCTGGCCATTCATGCAGCGTTCAAAGCGTGGAGGCACTTCCTGATCGGCGCCAAGCACACGGTGCAGGTCTGCATGGACCACAAGAATCTGGAGCACTGGCGCACGTCACAGTTCCTGAACCAGAGGCAGATACGTTGGGCTGAGTTCTTTGCGAACTTCGACTTCCGAATAGAGTATGTCCCGGGGGACACCAACATCATGGCGGATGCTCTCTCCCGTAAGCCGCAGTATCTGGAGGAGGCGACGCCAGCGGCCGCCATGCACATCCTCGCACCAACAGTGTGGGCGTGCGCTGCGGCAACAGTTGACCTGGAGGCGGTGCGACGAGCGTTGCAGGATGACTCCTTCGTGCAAGCAAAGATGGCAGAGGTGCACAGGGGCACGGCAGCAACCGACGAGTTCCAGCTGCGAGATGGATTGCTCATCCGTAAAGGAGCCATCTACGTGCCGGGAGACGAACTTCGCGCCAAGGTACTGCAGCAGCTGCACGACGCGCCCACTGCCGGGCACTTTGGCAAGGAGAAGACGGTGGAATTAGTCGCCAGAGACTTCTGGTGGCCCGGAATGAGAGGGGAAGTCGCGGACTATGTAGCGAGGTGTGACACCTGCCAGAGGGCCAAACCAGTGCACAGACCGCCGGCCGGACTGTTGGAACCGCTGCAAACTCGGGTCGAACCATGGGAGAGAGTGGCCCTGGACTTTGTCACGGATCTGCCCAGCTCGAGGGGCAAGACGGCCGTGCTGGTGGTGGTGGACTTGTTCTCCAAGATGGCACATTTCATTCCGTGTGCTAAGGTGGCCACGGCGGAACAAACCGCCAAACTGTTCATAGACCACGTGTTCAAGGTTCACGGTCTGCCGCGGTCTATTCTGTCCGACCGAGGGCGACAGTTCATCTCGAATTTCTGGCAGAAGCTGATGGGCTTCCTGAACGTCAAGATCAACCTGGCGTTGGCTAGACACCCGCAGACCAACGGGCAAGCGGAGCGGGTCAATGCCATCATGCAGCAGTACCTGAGATGTTATGCGAATCAACAGCCTGCGACGTGGGTGGATTACCTGCCTCTCGCCGAGTTCGCCTACAACAACACGAAGCACGTGTCCACGGGGGTGACGCCGTTCTTCGCCAACAACGGGAGGCACCCCAGAACCTTCCCGGGACTGGAAAGAATGGGGGAGGGGGAGCCGCAGACAGCAGATGCGTTCGTGTCGGAGTTGCAGGAGGTCCACGACCAGCTGCGACGGCACCTGGAGCTGGCCAAACACGCATACAAGGTACAAGCGGACAAACACAGAAGGGTTGGCGAAGAGATCCATGTGGGAGACTGGGTCTGGTTAGCAGCCCACGCAGTGCCGGCCAGGTCGTTGGTGAAGAAGAAACTAGGGCATAAGCAACTGGGGCCCTACCAAGTCGAAGAGCAGGTCAACCCGGTGGCTTTCAGGCTGGCGCTTCCGGAGGGTTCCAGGATGCATCCGGTGTTCCACAGATCGGTGCTCACTCCCTACAAGGCACCGCACAGGTTTCAGGAACCAGGAACGGCACCGGGTCCGCTCAGAGAAAGAACCGGGCACGTGGGAGTGGCACAGGAGGAGCGCATCAACGAAGTCACAGAGATTTTGGACTCCATATGGGGGGAAGAGGGGGTAGAATACCTTCTCGCCAAGGAGGGCACCCCGGCCAGTGCCAACAGCTGGGTGCCGGGCTACGCTTTAGACGAACCTCTGCTCAAAGAAGAGTTTCATGCCCTCTTCCCACATAGTCCAATGCCAGCAGACTTTTTCGACGACTGGCTTTTCACGCCCACGCTTTCAGCCAGCACGTTCCGAGGGTTCGACTCGGAGGAGGAACCGACACGAGACGCCCGTTCCCCGGAGGGGTCACCCTCGGGATCTGCCTCAGAACCCTCGTATTGGTGGGACGATAGACCAGAGGAGCAGTGGCGCAGAAAGTGGCTGGAGGGTCCAGGACGAGCAACGCCGCCAGAAGGAAGCGAGGGAGAGACGGACATGGACGTTTTCGGGGACGACCCGGGTTTCGAGCACGGCAGCACAGAGATGGAAGCGGAGGTGACCGTCGTCGACGAGAGCAGGGAGGAAGAACCGGAAGACTTCAGATGGAGGCCCGCCACGGGAAGCGACCTGTATCCGACATTCGTCCCCCTGACACAGCAGCACCCAGATCCCGCACCGGAAGGAGGGGAGGGGGGAAGAGGGGGCTTCGAGGGGGGGAATGGATGTCAGGGGTTCAGGAGCAGAGGCAAGGGCAAGGGAGGAAACAGAGAGCGAGGGGGAGGAGGCAGAAGAAAAGATGAGTGATGACGACGACCCGAGATCTCCGAGTCTTTCCAGTGAATCAGAAGATTCACAGAAAGGAGCACCAGTGGCCAGGGCAAGGGGGGAGCCTAGGGGGAAGATAGAGCCAGAGGGGACTCAGAGGAGAGCAGTTGGAGATCGGGACCAGCGTCACAGCCAGAGAGCAGGGAAGAGGAAGGGCGCCAGGGATCAAGCGCTGGCAGCTCACAACAGGGGGGAGGGCACGAGTCAGGAGTGGCCACACCTCCATCGGGGAGCGAAGAAACGGTCAGACGGAAAGTGGAAGGTTGGGCGCGCGCGCCAAGTTCAAATGCACAGGAAAGTGACGCAGTAGGCAGCCCGGAAAGGGAGCCAGGTCCTAAAGCCCGGCACAAGGAGACAGGAGGTTCCGGGGGGTCGGGGTCAGAAGAATCCCGGAAGGAAGAGACCCCGGGGGGCAGAGGGACCCAGAGGAGAACAGTCAGGCGGAAAAGGTGGAGCAGGGCTAGGATATTAAGTTGGTGCACAAGGGGCGGAGACTCAGACGGAGCTTCGCCGATCTAACCACTAGATGTAGAGTTGCACGCAGCAGCTTGAGAATGGAAACTGTAACTCAATAAAGACTTTTACGTAATGATCGCTGGCTAGCGTGATCCTCTGTGAGCTAGGATCTGGAAGCAGCTCTGACAGCGACTGAATGCCGAGATACTTGCATCCAGGAAGAGGGAGGAGGACGCAGCTGCCGCCTACAGAGATCTCCAGGTCAGGTTGGAAATGCTTACGAAGCAAGGGCAACTGACACCCAGACCGGAGGGGATTGGGTTGGGGAGACGAACAGGCGGTCTAGTCTCTCACTTCGATGGGAATTTACAACAGTACCCCAACTTTAGAGCAGATGTAATGTGTGCACTGCAACTGCTGGACAAAGACTTTAGAGATGAGCAAGAGAAGGTGGGATTTATCATGTCCCATTTGCATGGAGATGCTAAAGCATGGCTGCGCAATTTGTGGAGAGATAAGGATCCGGCGCTCCAAAATGCGGATGCCTTTATTAAAGCGATGGATGGGTGCTTTTTGTCAAGCATAGACGTGGATCTTGCCCGGAAGGAGGTACATGGACTGAAGCAGGGGAGGGCCAGTGTAAGGCAGTATCATGCCCGCTTTTTTGCATTGGTCAGTGCCCTGGAATGGGACAGAGATTCGGCTCCAGTCAGAGACCTGTTTTGGGAAGGATTGAACAGCGCGGTTAAAGACGAAATTGCAAGGGGGGAGAGACCCCGGAGCACGCAGGAGATCGTTCAGAGGGCGCTGGCGGTGGGGGTGCGTCTGGAAGAACGTCCATGGAGCAGGGACGAAGGGCGTGGAGGGCGCGAACCAGCCAGGGGCTACTCCTCTCTACTCCCCAGAGAAGCAGCGCGTGCGCAATCCACGCCTCCGCCAGGAGGAGGAGCGGAACCTATGGAGGTTGGAGCTGCAAGGGCTCAGTCAGCAACCAGAGCCCTAGCACCGGGAGCAGTGAAAGCGAAGCCTCCTAGAGGGAACAGGAAGTGTTACATCTGCGACAATCCCCAGCATATGGCGAAAGAGTGTCCCCAGAGGCTCCACAAGCACACTGCAGCCTCAGCAATGGTAACTGCAGCAACGCAGCAAGGAGAACCACAGCAGGGAAACGGCGCAGTCTGGCTGGAGACAGAGGCACTGGGGCCCAGCCAGACGTGTCAGTGAAGCAGTCCCCAGAGATTTTGCAGCCCACAGACCCCCTCCCGCCCAAACCAGTAGTGCGGCTCACCGCATCGCTCCAGCTACCCAATGGAATCACCATGGACGTGCCGATCACCATTGACTCAGGAAGCAATGCGGACTTTATAGGGCAAGACTTTGTCGACCGGCACGCTATACAGTTGCTGCCGGCCACACTGCCCCTGCAGGTTGTCACGGTGGATGGCAGGGAGTTGCTCGGAGGGCAAGTGGTGAAGCAAATGCCACCAATGGTGATGCGCCTTGGGAATCACAGGGAAGTCATCAGCTTCAACGTCACTCAACTATCGGACACGCCCATTGTATTGGGCATGAGTTGGCTGGACAAGCACAGCCCAACGCTGGCTTGGTACCAGAGGCAGCTGACCTTCGGCTCTTCCTTTTGTGCTGAACACTGCATCCTGCCCCGGCAGGAAGGAGAGGAAGAGGAGTCACAGCTGCAACTAGGGACGCTGCAAGCGGTTCCCCACAAGTACGCAGAGTTTTTGGAGGTTTTCTGCGAGAAGGAGGCGGACAAGCTACCCCCCCACAGACCATACGACTGCAAGATTGACCTCCTGCCAGGGGCGGCGTTGCCAAAAGGGAAGCTGTATTCCATGTCTGAGGACGAACTGCAGGAACTCAAAGAGTTCATAGATCACAATTTGGAGCGCGGTTTCATCCGAGAGTCCAAAGCAGTGGGGGGTAGTCCTGTATTCTTTGTCAAGAAGAAGGACACGCCCCAAAAAAGGCTGGTAGTGGACTACCGAACCTTGAACAGCATGACCAAGCCATCGGACTTCCCCATGCCCAGGATCGACGACCTCCTCGCGACGGTGCGCAAGGGACGCGTCTTCACCAAGTTGGACCTGCGAGGGGCGTACAACCTCATTCGCATGCGGGAAGGCGATGAGTGGAAGACAGCCATGTTCACGCCCCTGAGCACCTACGAATACAGAGTTATGCCTTTTGGATTGCAAAATGGCTCCCACTGTTTTCAAGCTTTCATGCATCACGTGCTGGCGGGGCTCCTTTACAAGAAGTGTGTCTGTTTCCTGGATGACATACTCATCTTTTCTGAATCGCAGCAGGATCACGACAGAGACGTCAAGGAAGTGCTGGGCAGACTGCAGCAGCATAGACTCTACGCCAAGCTGGAAAAATGCCAGTTCGACGTGTCGGAGGTGGACTTCCTGGGCTACAGGTTGTCCGACAAGGGGCTCGCCATGGACAGCGCCAAGGTTCGAGCGGTTTTGGATTGGAAAAGTCCGCGCAACCGGAAGGAAGTCCAGCGGTTTGTCGGCTTTGCGAACTTCTATCGCAAGTTTATCAAGGGCTTTGCGATGCAAACGGCGGCCATCACAGACACGCTCAGCTCCAAGAAGAAGAAGTTCATCTGGACGGAGCAGGCGGAGCAGTCCTTTCAGGCACTCAAGCGTCTCTTCGCGTCGGAGGAGCAGCTACTGCACGTCAACCCCAGCAGACCGATGAGGGTGGAGACGGACGCCTCAGACAGAGCCGTGGGAGCAGTGCTGTTGCAGCAAGACCCGCAGGGGGCTTGGAGACCGGGAGCGTTCTACTCCAGGAAGCTCACTAAGTCAGAACAGAACTACACCATCTGGGACAGGGAGTTGTTGGCCATTCATGCAGCCTTCAAGGCGTGGAGGCACTTCCTGATCGGAGCCAAGCACACGGTGCAAGTCTGCACGGACCACAAGAATCCGGAGCACTGGCGCACGGCGCGGTTCCTGAACCAGAGGCAGATACCTTGGGCAGAGTGCTTCGCGGACTTCGACTTCCGTATAGAGTATGTCCCGGGGGACACCAACATCATGGCGGACGCCCTCTCCCGTAAACCGCAATACCTCGAGGAGGCGACACCAGCGGCGGCCATGCACATTTTCGCACCGACAGCGTGGGCGTGCGCTTCGGCGACTGTTGACCTGGAGGCGGTAAGAAGTGCGTTGATGGACGACTCCTTCGCGCGAGCCAAGATGGCAGAGGCGCAAATGGGCAGGGCGGCGACCGGCGAGTTCCAGGTTCGCAATGGATTACTCCTCCGTAAAGGGGCCATCTACGTGCCGGGGGACGATCTTCGGGCCAAGGTACTGCAGCAGTTGCACGACGCGCCCACGGCCGGGCACTTTGGCACAGAGAAGATGATAGAATTAGTCGCCAGAGACTTCTGGTGGCCCAGAATGAGAGGGGAAGTCGCGGACTACGTGGCGAGGTGCGACACCTGCCAGAGGGCCAAACCAGTACACAGACCGCCGGCGGGACTGCTGGAACCGCTGCAAACCCCGTTCGAACCATGGGAGAGAGTGGCCCTGGACTTTGTCACGGACCTGCCCAGCTCGAGGGGCAAGACGGCAGTGCTGGTGGTGGTGGACTTGTTCTCCAAGATGGCACATTTCATTCCGTGTGCGAAGGTGGCCACGGCGGAACAAACCGCCAAATTGTTCATAGATCACGTGTTCAAGGTTCACGGTCTGCCGCGGTCTATACTGTCCGACCGGGGGCGGCAGTTCATCTCGAACTTCTGGCAGAAGCTGATGGGCTTCCTGAACGTCAAGATCAACCTGGCGTCGGCGAGACACCCGCAGACCAACGGGCAAGCGGAGCGGGTCAATGCCATCATGCAGCAGTACCGGAGATGTTATGCGAATCAACAGCCTGCGACGTGGGTGGATAACCTGCCTCTCGCCGAGTTCGCCTACAACAACACGAAGCACGTGTCCACGGGGGTGACGCCATTCTTCGCCAACAACGGGAGGCACCCCAGAACTTTCCCGGGACTGGAAAGAATGGGGAGGGGGAGCCGCAGACAGCGGATGCGTTCGCGTCGGAGTTGCAGGAGGTCCACGATCAGCTTCGGCGACACCTGGAGCTGGCTAAACACGCATACAAGGTACAAGCGGACAAACACAGGAGGGTTGGCGAAGAGATCCATGTGGGAGACTGGGTCTGGTTAGCAGCCCACGCAGTGCCGGCCAGGTCGTTGGCAAAGAAGAAACTTGGGCATAAACAACTGGGGCCCTACCAAGTCGAAGAGCGGGTCAACCCGGTGGCTTTCAGGCTGGCGCTTCAGGAGGGTTCCAGGATGCATCCGGTGTTCCACAGATCGGTGCTCACTCCCTACAAGGCACCCCACAAATTTCAGGAACCAGGAACGGCACCAAGTCCGCTCCGGGAGGGAACCGAGCAAGGGGGAGTGACACAGAAGGAGCCCATCAACGAAGTCACAGAGATTTTGGACTCCAGATGGGGAGAAGAGGGGGTAGAATACCTTCTCGCCAAGGAGGGCACCCCGGTCAGTGCCAACAGCTGGGTGCCGGGCTACGCTTTGGAAGAACCTCTGCTCAAAGACGAGTTTCATGCCCTCTTCCCACACAGACCCATGCCAGCAGACTTTTTCGACGACTGGCTTTTCACACCCACGCTTTCAGCCAGCACGTTCCAGGGGTTCGACTCGTACGAGGAACCGACACGAGACACACGTTCCCCGGAGGGGTCACCCTCGGGATCTGCCTCAGAACCCTCGTATTGGTGGGATGATAGACCAGAGGAGCAGTGGCGCAGGAAGTGGCTGGAGGGTCCCGGGCGAGCAACGCCCCCAGGAGGGACCGACGAAGAGACGGACATGGACGTGTTCGGGGAGGACCTGGGCTTCGAGCACGGCGGCACAGAGATGGAAGCGGAGGTGACCGTTGTCGACGAGAGCAGGGAGGAAGAACCAGAAGTCTTCAGTTGGAGGCCCGCCACGGGAAGCGAACTGTATCCGGCATTCGTCCCCATGACACTGCAGCACCCAGCTCCCGCACCGGAAGGAGGGGAGGGGGGAGCTTCGAGGGGGGGATGGATGTCAGGGGTTCAGGAGCAGAGGCGAGGGCAAGGGAGGAAACAGAGAGCGAGGGGGAGGAGTCCGAAGAGAAAATGAGTGATGACGACGACCCAAGATCTCCGAGTCTTTCCAGTGAATCAGAAGATTCACAGAAAGGAGCGCCAGTGGCCAGAGCAAGGGGGGAGCCTAGGGGGACACCCCAGGAAGAAGGGTCCAGAGGGGGCTCAGAGGGCAGCAGTTGGAAATCGGGGCCAGCGTCACCAACAGAGCGCAGTGGAGAGGAAGGGCGCCAGGTATCGAGCTCTGGCAGCTCACAGCAGGGGGGAGGGCATGAGTCAGGAGTGGCCACACCTCCATCGGGGAGCGAAGAAACGGTTAAGCGGAAAGTGGAAGGTTCGGCGCGCGCGCCAAGTTCAAATGCACAGGAAGGTGGCGCAGTAAGCAGCCCGGAAAGGGAGCCAGGTCCTAAAGCCCGACGCAAGGAGACAGAAGGGTCCGGGGGGTCCGCGTCAGAAGAATCCAGGAAGGAAGAGACCGCGGGGGGCAGAGGGACCCAGAGAAGAACGGTCAGGCGGAAAAGGTGGAGTAAGGCTAGGGTATTAAGCTGGTGTACAGGGGGCGGAGACTCAGACGGAGCTTCGCCGGTCTAACCCATAAGACGTAGAGCTGCACGCAGCAGCTTGAGAATGGAAGCTGTAACTCAATAAAGACTTTTATAAAGTGAACGCTGGCTAGCGTGATCCTCTGTGAGCTAGGATCTGGAAGCAGCTTTGACAGGTGTTTTTGGGGTTAGAATGCACATTCACCCAAAAATCGCAGAGTGACATGTTTGTTACCAGCGGAAAACAAGCATAGGTGTTTTGGTTCCATCGCAATAGGCAGAGGACGAATTAGCTTCGAATGATCTTTCGGTGTTCATTCACCCAGAAATAGCAAAGCGGTTTAATAAGCCTAAACAAACAGGTTGTTTTGGTTTCACAGTACATAGAAAGAATAATCTTGGATTGCACTTACTTCATGTCGTGTTCTTTGCTGTTAATGCACATTGAAACAGAAATCGCAAAGTGTGTGCAACGAGTCCAAAATAACACAACACCATCTTTTCGCTTCCATATGCGTAGAAAAAAGACGAATAATCTTTGATTGGCCTTTTTTGAATTCGCATGTTGTTATTTGGGTGTGCGCCAGAATCACACCAAAACCAAAGCAAAAAGGTGTTTTGGGTTCCATCTACGTAAAAAGAAGATAATAAAGCTCTTATTGGGCTCATTTCAAGTTGGTGTTTTTGGGGTTAGAATGCACATTCAACCAAAAATGGCAGTCATGTTTGTTACCAGCCCAAATCAAGCATAAGTAAACATATGGTAACATCTCAATAGAAAAAGGACGAATAAGCTTCGATTCCACTTTCGCAGTTCATTCACTCACAAATAGCAAAGCGAAGTGTACTAATCCTAACCACAGCCAATCAGGTTCCTTCGGTTTCCAACTACATAGAAAGAAGAATCTTGGATTGCACTTCATTCATTTCGTGTTCTTTGCTGTTAATGCTCATTGACACAGAAATCGCAAAGTGTGTGCAATGAGACCAAAATAACACAACACCATCTTTTTGCTTCCATATGCGTAGAAAGAAGACGAACAAGCTTTGATTGGGCTTTTTTCAATTCGCATGGTGTTATTTGGGTGTGCGCCAGAATCACACCAAAACCAAAGCAAAAAGGTGTTTTGGGTTCCATCTACGTAAAAAGAAGATAATAAAGCTCTGATTGGGCTTATTTCAAGTTGGTGTTTTTGGGGTTAGAATGCACATTCACCCAAAAATCGCAGTGACATGTTTATTACCAGCGGAAATCAAGCATAGGTTCCATCGCAATAGGCAGAGGACTAATAAGCTTCGAATGCTCTTTCGGTGTTCATTCACCCACAAATAGCAAAGCGGTGTAATAAGCTCAAACAGGTTGTTTTGGCTTCAAAGTACATAGAAAGAATAATCTTGCATTGCACTTACTTCGTGCCGTGTTCTTTGCTGTTAATGCTCATTGACACAGAAATCGCAGTGTGTGTGCAATGAGACCAAAATAACACAACACCATCTTTTCGCTTCCATATGCGTAGAAAGAAGACGAATAAGCTTTGATTGGGCTTTTTTCAATTCGCATGGTGTTATTTGGGTGTGCGCCAGAATCACACCAAAACCAAAGCAAAAAGGTGTTTTGGGTTCCATCTACATAAAAAGAAGATAATAAAGCTCTGATTCGGCTTATTTCAAGTTGGTGTTTCTGGGGTTAAGAATGCACATTCAACCAAAAATCGCAGACATGTTTGTTACCAGCCCAAATCAAGCATAAGTAAACATATGGTAACATCTCAATAGAAAAAGGACGAATAAGCTTCGAATGCTCTTTCGGTGTTCATTCACCCACAAATAGCAAAGCGGTGTAATAAGCCTAAACAAAGCCAAACAGGTTGTTTTGGTTTCACAGTACATAGAAAGAAGAATCTTGGATTGCACTTCATTTCGTGTTCTTTGCTGTTAATGCACATTGACACAGAAATCGCAAAGTATGCAATGAGACCAAAATTATTTGGGTGTGCGCCAGAATCACTCCAAAACCAAAGCAAAAAGGTGTTTTGGGTTCCTTCTACATAAAAAGAGGATGATAAAGCTGTGATTGGGCTTATTTCAAATTGGTGTTTTTGGGGTTAGAATGCACATTCACCCAAAAATCGCAGAGTGACATGTTTGTTACCAGCGGAAAACAAGCATAGGTGTTTTGGTTCCATCGCAATAGGCAGAGGACGAATAAGCTTCGAGTGTTCATTCACCCACAAATAGCAAAGCGGTTTAATAAGCCTAAACAAACAGGTTGTTTTGGTTTCACAGTACATAGAAAGAATAATCTTGGATTGCACTTACTTCATGTCGTGTTCTTTGCTGTTAATGCACATTGAAACAGAAATCGCAAAGTGTGTGCAACGAGTCCAAAATAACACAACACCATCTTTTCACTTCCATATGCGTAGAAAAAAGACGAATAATCTTTGATTGGCCTTTTTTGAATTCGCATGTTGTTATTTGGGTGTGCGCCAGAATCACACCAAAACCAAAGCAAAAAGGTGTTTTGGGTTCCATCTACGTAAAAAGAAGATAATAAAGCTCTTATTGGGCTCATTTCAAGTTGGTGTTTTTGGGGTTAGAATGCACATTCAACCAAAAAATGGCAGTCATGTTTGTTACCAGCCCAAATCAAGCATAAGTAAACATATGGTAACATCTCAATAGAAAAAGGACGAATAAGCTTCGATTCCACTTTCGCAGTTCATTCACTCACAAATAGCAAAGCGAAGTGTACTAATCCTAACCACAGCTGTCAGGGGTTTAGGAGCAGAGGCAAGGGCAAGGGAGGAAACAGAGAGCGAAGGGTAGGAGGCAGAAGAAAAGATGAGTGATGACGACGACCCGAGATCTCCGAGTCTTTCCAGTGAATCAGAGGATTCACAGAAAGGAGCACCAGTGGCCAGGGCAAGGGGGGAGTTTAGGGGGGCACCCCAGGAAGATAGAGCCAGAGGGGACTCAGAGGAGAGCAGTTGGAAATCGGGACCAGCGTCACCGCTAGGGAGCAGGGAGGAGGAAGGGAGCCAGGGGGCAAGCGCTGGCAGCTTACCACAGGAGGGAGGGCATGAGTCAGGAGTGGCCACACCTCCATCGGGGAGCGAAGAAACGGTTAAGCGGAAAGTGGAAGGTTGGGCGCGCGCGCCAAGTTCAAATGCAGAGGAAGGCGGCGCAGTAAGCAGCCCGGAAAGGGAGCCAGGTCCTAAAGCCCGGCGCAAGGAGGCAGGAGGGTCCGTGTCAGCGTCAGAAGAATCCCGGAAGGAAGAAACCCCGGGGGGCAGAGGGACCCAGAGGAGAACAGTCAGGCGGAAAAGGTGGAGCAGGGCTAGGATATTAAGTTGGTGCACAAGGGGCGGAGAATCAGACGGAGCTTCGCCGATCTAGCTACTAGACGTAGAGTTGCACGCAGCAGCTTGAAAATGGAAACTGTAACTCAATAAAGACTTTTACTTAATGATCGCTGGCTAGCGTGATCCTCTGTGAGCTAGGATCTTCGAGCAGCTCTGACAACAGCCAATCAGGTTCCTTCGGTTTCCAACTACATAGAAAGAAGAATCTTGGATTGCACTTCATTCATTTCGTGTTCTTTGCTGTTAATGCACATTGACACAGAAATCGCAAAGTGTGTGCAATGAGACCAAAATAACGCAACACCATCTTTTCACTTCCATATGCGTAGAAGGAAGACGAATAAGCTTTGATTGGGCTTTTTTCAATTCGCATGGTGTTATTTGGGTGTGCACCAGAATCACACAAAACCAAAGCAAAAAGGTGTTTTGGGTTCCATCTACGTAAAAAGAAGATAATAAAGCTCTGATTGGGCTTATTTCGAGTTGGTGTTTTTGGGGTTAGAATGCACATTCAACCAAAAATGGCAGAAATGTTTGTTACCAGCAAAATCAAGCATAAGTAAACATAAGGTAACATCTCAATAGAAAAGGGACGAATAAGCTTCGAATGCTCTTTCGGTGTTCATTCACCCACATAGCAAAGCGGTGTAATAAGCCTAAACAAACAGGTTGTTTTGGTTTCACAGTACATAGAAAGAATAATCTTGGATTGCACTTCATTCATGTGTTCTTTGCTGTTAATGCTCATTGACACAGAAATCGCAAAGTGTGTGCAATGAGACCAAAATAACACAACACCATCTTTTCGCTTCCATATGCGTAGAAAGAAGACGAATAAGCTTTGATTGGGCTTTTTTCTATTCGCATGGTGTTATTTGGGTGTGCGCCAGAATCACACCAAAACCAAAGCAAAATGTGTTTTGGGTTCCATCTACGTAAAAAGAAGATAATAAAGCTCTGATTGTGCTTATTTCAAGTTGTTGTTTTTTGGGGTTAGAATGCACATTCACCCAAAAATCGCAGTGACATGTTTATTACCAGCGGAAATCAAGCATAGGTTCCATCGCAATAGGCAGAGGACTAATAAGCTTCGAATGCTCTTTCGGTGTTCATTCACCCACAAATAGCAAAGCGGTGTAATAAGCTCAAACAGGTTGTTTTGGCTTCAAAGTACATAGAAAGAATAATCTTGCATTGCACTTACTTCGTGCAGTGTTCTTTGCTGTTAATGCTCATTGACACAGAAATCGCAAAGTGTGTGCAATGAGACCACCATCTTTTCGCTTCCATATGCGTAGAAAGAAGACGAATAAGCTTTGATTGGGCTTTTTTCAATTCGCATGGTGTTATTTGGGTGTGCGCCAGAATCACACCAAAACCAAAGCAAAAAGGTGTTTTGGGTTCCATCTACATAAAAAGAAGATAATAAAGCTCTGATTCGGCTTATTTCAAGTTGGTGTTTCTGGGGTTAAGAATGCACATTCAACCAAAAATCGCAGACATGTTTGTTACCAGCCCAAATCAAGCATAAGTAAACATATGGTAACATCTCAATAGAAAAAGGACGAATAAGCTTCGAATGCTCTTTCGGTGTTCATTCACCCACAAATAGCAAAGCGGTGTAATAAGCCTAAACAAAGCCAAACAGGTTGTTTTGGTTTCACAGTACATAGAAAGAAGAATCTTGGATTGCACTTCATTTCGTGTTCTTTGCTGTTAATGCACATTGACACAGAAATCGCAAAGTATGCAATGAGACCAAAATTATTTGGGTGTGCGCCAGAATCACTCCAAAACCAAAGCAAAAAGGTGTTTTGGGTTCCTTCTACATAAAAAGAGGATGATAAAGCTGTGATTGGGCTTATTTCAAATTGGTGTTTTTGGGGTTAGAATGCACATTCACCCAAAAATCGCAGAGTGACATGTTTGTTACCAGCGGAAAACAAGCATAGGTGTTTTGGTTCCATCGCAATAGGCAGAGGACGAATAAGCTTCGAGTGTTCATTCACCCACAAATAGCAAAGCGGTTTAATAAGCCTAAACAAACAGGTTGTTTTGGTTTCACAGTACATAGAAAGAATAATCTTGGATTGCACTTACTTCATGTCGTGTTCTTTGCTGTTAATGCACATTGAAACAGAAATCGCAAAGTGTGTGCAACGAGTCCAAAATAACACAACACCATCTTTTCGCTTCCATATGCGTAGAAAAAAGACGAATAATCTTTGATTGGCCTTTTTTGAATTCGCATGTTGTTATTTGGGTGTGCGCCAGAATCACACCAAAACCAAAGCAAAAAGGTGTTTTGGGTTCCATCTACGTAAAAAGAAGATAATAAAGCTCTTATTGGGCTCATTTCAAGTTGGTGTTTTTGGGGTTAGAATGCACATTCAACCAAAAAATGGCAGTCATGTTTGTTACCAGCCCAAATCAAGCATAAGTAAACATATGGTAACATCTCAATAGAAAAAGGACGAATAAGCTTCGATTCCACTTTCGCAGTTCATTCACTCACAAATAGCAAAGCGAAGTGTACTAATCCTAACCACAGCTGTCAGGGGTTTAGGAGCAGAGGCAAGGGCAAGGGAGGAAACAGAGAGCGAAGGGTAGGAGGCAGAAGAAAAGATGAGTGATGACGACGACCCGAGATCTCCGAGTCTTTCCAGTGAATCAGAGGATTCACAGAAAGGAGCACCAGTGGCCAGGGCAAGGGGGGAGTTTAGGGGGGCACCCCAGGAAGATAGAGCCAGAGGGGACTCAGAGGAGAGCAGTTGGAAATCGGGACCAGCGTCACCGCTAGGGAGCAGGGAGGAGGAAGGGAGCCAGGGGGCAAGCGCTGGCAGCTCACCACAGGAGGGAGGGCATGAGTCAGGAGTGGCCACACCTCCATCGGGGAGCGAAGAAACGGTTAAGCGGAAAGTGGAAGGTTGGGCGCGCGCGCCAAGTTCAAATGCAGAGGAAGGCGGCGCAGTAAGCAGCCCGGAAAGGGAGCCAGGTCCTAAAGCCCGGCGCAAGGAGGCAGGAGGGTCCGTGTCAGCGTCAGAAGAATCCCGGAAGGAAGAAACCCCGGGGGGCAGAGGGACCCAGAGGAGAACAGTCAGGCGGAAAAGGTGGAGCAGGGCTAGGATATTAAGTTGGTGCACAAGGGGCGGAGAATCAGACGGAGCTTCGCCGATCTAGCTACTAGACGTAGAGTTGCACGCAGCAGCTTGAAAATGGAAACTGTAACTCAATAAAGACTTTTACTTAATGATCGCTGGCTAGCGTGATCCTCTGTGAGCTAGGATCTTCGAGCAGCTCTGACAACAGCCAATCAGGTTCCTTCGGTTTCCAACTACATAGAAAGAAGAATCTTGGATTGCACTTCATTCATTTCGTGTTCTTTGCTGTTAATGCACATTGACACAGAAATCGCAAAGTGTGTGCAATGAGACCAAAATAACGCAACACCATCTTTTCACTTCCATATGCGTAGAAGGAAGACGAATAAGCTTTGATTGGGCTTTTTTCAATTCGCATGGTGTTATTTGGGTGTGCACCAGAATCACACAAAACCAAAGCAAAAAGGTGTTTTGGGTTCCATCTACGTAAAAAGAAGATAATAAAGCTCTGATTGGGCTTATTTCGAGTTGGTGTTTTTGGGGTTAGAATGCACATTCAACCAAAAATGGCAGAAATGTTTGTTACCAGCAAAATCAAGCATAAGTAAACATAAGGTAACATCTCAATAGAAAAGGGACGAATAAGCTTCGAATGCTCTTTCGGTGTTCATTCACCCACATAGCAAAGCGGTGTAATAAGCCTAAACAAACAGGTTGTTTTGGTTTCACAGTACATAGAAAGAATAATCTTGGATTGCACTTCATTCATGTGTTCTTTGCTGTTAATGCTCATTGACACAGAAATCGCAAAGTGTGTGCAATGAGACCAAAATAACACAACACCATCTTTTCGCTTCCATATGCGTAGAAAGAAGACGAATAAGCTTTGATTGGGCTTTTTTCTATTCGCATGGTGTTATTTGGGTGTGCGCCAGAATCACACCAAAACCAAAGCAAAATGTGTTTTGGGTTCCATCTACGTAAAAAGAAGATAATAAAGCTCTGATTGTGCTTATTTCAAGTTGTTGTTTTTTGGGGTTAGAATGCACATTCACCCAAAAATCGCAGTGACATGTTTATTACCAGCGGAAATCAAGCATAGGTTCCATCGCAATAGGCAGAGGACTAATAAGCTTCGAATGCTCTTTCGGTGTTCATTCACCCACAAATAGCAAAGCGGTGTAATAAGCTCAAACAGGTTGTTTTGGCTTCAAAGTACATAGAAAGAATAATCTTGCATTGCACTTACTTCGTGCAGTGTTCTTTGCTGTTAATGCTCATTGACACAGAAATCGCAGTGTGTGTGCAATGAGACCAAAATAACACAACACCATCTTTTCGCTTCCATATGCATAGAAAGAAGACGAATAAGCTTTGATTGGACTTTTTTCAATTCGCATGGTGTTATTTGGGTGTGCGCCAGAATCACACCAAAACCAAAGCAAAAAGGTCTTTTGGGTTCTCTCAGAGCTGCTTCAAGATCCTAGCTCACAGAGGATCACGCTTGCCAGCGGTCATTAAATAAAAGTCTTTATTGAGTTACAGTTTCCATTCCCAAGCTGCTGCGTGCAACTCTACGTCTAATGGCTAGATCGGCGAAGCTCCGTCTGAGTCTCCGCCCCTTGTGCACCAACTTAATATCCTAGCCCTGCTCCACCTTTTCCGCCTGACTGCTCTCCTCTGGGTCCCTCTGCCCCCCGGGGTCTCTTCCTTCCGGGATTCTTCTGACGCCGACCCCCCGGAACTCCCTGTCTCCTTGCGCCGGGCTTTAGGACCTGGCTCCCTTTCCTGGCTGCCTACTGCGTCACTTTCCTGTGCATTTGAACTTGGCGCGCGCGCCCAACCTTCCACTTTCCGTCTGACCGTTTCTTCGCTCCCCGATGGAGGTGTGGCCACTCCTGACTCGTGCCCTCCCCCCTGTTGCGAGCTGCCAGCGCTTGATCTCTGGCGCTCTTCCTCTTCCCTGCTCTCTGGCTGTGACGCTGGTCCCGATTTCCAACTGCTCTCCTCGGAGTCCCCTCTGGCTCTATCTTCCTGGGGTGTCCCCCTAGGCTCCCCCCTTGCCCTGACCACTGGTGCTCCTTTCTGTGAATCTTCTGATTCACTGGAAAGACTCGGAGATCTCGGGTCGTCGTCATCACTCATCTTTTCTTCTGCCTCCTCCCCCTCGCTCTCTGTTTCCTCCCTTGCCCTTGCCTCTGCTCCTGAACCCCTGACATCCATCCCCCCCTCGAAGCCCCCCGTTCCCCCCTCCCCTCCTTCCGGTGCGGGAACTGGGTGCTGCTGTGTCAGAGGGACGAACGTCGGATACAGTTCGCTTCCCGTGGCGGGCCTCCATCTGAAGTCTCCCGGTTCTGCCTCCCTGCTCTCGTCGACGACGGTCACCTCCGCTTCCATCTCTGTGCCGCCGTGCTCGAAACCAGGGTCGTCCCCGAAAACGTCCATGTCCGTCTCTCCCTCACTTCCTCCTGGCGGCGTTGCTCGTCCTGGACCTCCCAGCCACTGCCTGCGCCACTGCTCCTCTGGTCTATCGTCCAACCAATACGAGGGTTCTGAGGCAGATCCCGAGGGTGACCCCTCCGGGGAACGGGCGTCTCGTATCGGGTCCTCGTCCGAGTCGAACCCCCGGAACGTGCTGGCAGAAAGCGTTGGCGTGAAAAGCCAGTCGTCGAAAAAGTCTGCTGGCATTGGTCTATGTGGGAAGAGGGCATGAAACTCGTCTTTGAGCAGAGGTTCGTCCAAGGCGTAGCCCGGCACCCAGCTGTTCGCACTGGCCGGGGTGCCCTCCTTGGCGAGAAGGTATTCTACCCCTTCTTCCCCCCATCTGGAGTCCAAAATCTCCGTGACTTCGTTGATGCGTTCCTTCTGTGCCACTCCCGCGTGCCCGGTTTCTTCTCTGAGCGGACTCGGTGCCGTTCCGGGTTCCTGAAACCTGTGCGGTGCCTTGTAGGGAGTGAGCACCGATCTGTGGAACACCGGATGCATTCTGGAACCCTCCGGAAGCGCCAGCCTGAAAGCCACCGGGTTGACCTGCTCTTCGACTTGGTAGGGCCCCAGTTGCTTATGCCCCAGCTTCTTCTTGGCCAACGACCTGGCCGGCACTGTGTGGGCTGCTAACCAGACCCAGTCTCCCACATGGATCTCTTCGCCAACCCTTCTGTGTTTGTCCGCTTGCACCTTGTATGCATGTTTGGCCAGCTCCAGGTGTCGCCGCAGCTGATCGTGGACCTCCTGCAACTCCGACGCGAACGCATCTGCTGTCTGCGGCTCCCCCTCCCCCATCCTTTCCAGTCCCGGGAAGGTTCTGGGGTGCCTCCCGTTGATAGCGAAGAACGGCGTGACCCCCGTGGACACGTGCTTCGTGTTGTTGTAGGCAAACTCGGCGAGCGGCAGGTAATCCACCCACGTCGCAGGCTGTTGATTCGCATAACATCTCAGGTACTGCTGCATGATGGCATTGACCCGCTCCGCCTGCCCGTTGGTCTGCGGGTGTCTCGCCGACGCCAGGTTGATCTTGACGTTCAGGAAGCCCATCAGCTTCTGCCAGAAATTCGAGATGAACTGTCGCCCCCGGTCGGACAGAATAGACCGTGGCAGACCGTGAACCTTGAACACGTGGTCTATGAACAGTTTGGCGGTTTGCTCCGCCGTGGCCACCTTGGCACACGGAATGAAATGTGCCATCTTGGAGAACAAGTCCACCACCACCAGCACGGCCGTCTTGCCCCTCGAGCTGGGCAGATCCGTGACGAAGTCCAGGGCCACTCTCTCCCATGGTTCGACTGGAGTTTGCAGCGGTTCCAACAGTCCGGCCGGCGGTTTGTGCACCGGTTTGGCCCTCTGGCAGGTGTCACACCTCGCCACGTAGTCCGCGACCTCCCCTCTCATTCCGGGCCACCAGAAGTCCCTGGCGACTAATTCCACCGTCTTCTCCTTGCCAAAGTGCCCGGCAGTGGGCGCGTCGTGCAGCTGCTGCAGTACCTTGGCGCGAAGTTCGTCTCCCGGCACGTAGATGGCCCCTTTACGAATGAGCAATCCATCTCTCAGCTGGAACTCGTCGGTCGCTGCCGTGCCCCTGTGCACCTCTGCCATCTTTGCTTGCGCGAAGGAGTCATCCTGCAACGCTCGTCGCACCGCCTCCAGGTCCAATGTTGCCGCAGCGCACGCCCACACTGTTGGTGCGAAGATGTGCATGGCGGCCGCTGGCGTGGCGTCCTCCAGATATTGTGGCTTACGGGAGAGAGCGTCCGCCATGATGTTGGTGTCCCCCGGGACATACTCTATTCGGAAGTCGAAGTTCGCAAAGAACTCAGCCCAACGTATCTGCCTCTGGTTCAGGAACTGTGCCGTGCGCCAGTGCTCCAGATTCTTGTGGTCCGTGCACACCTGCACCGTGTGCTTGGCGCCGATCAGGAAGTGCCTCCACGCTTTGAACGCTGCATGAATGGCCAGCAACTCCCTGTCCCAGATGGTGTAGTTCTGTTCGGACTTGCTGAGCTTCCTGGAGTAAAACGCTCCTGGCCTCCAAACCCCCTGCGGGTCTTTCTGCAGCAGGACTGCTCCCACGGCTCTGTCCGAAGCGTCTGTCTCCACCCTCATGGGACTGCTGGGGTTGACATGAAGCAGCTGCTCTTCCGACGCGAAGAGACGCTTGAGTGCCTGAAAGGACTGCTCCGCCTGCTCTGTCCAGATGAACTTCTTTTTCTTGGAGCTGAGCGTGTCCGTGATGGCCGCTGTCTGCATGGCAAAGCCTTTGATAAACTTGCGATAGAAGTTCGCGAAGCCGACAAACCGTTGGACCTCCTTCCGGTTGCGTGGGCTTTTCCAATCCAACACTGCTCGAACCTTGGCGCTGTCCATGGCGAGCCCCTTGTCAGACAACTTGTAGCCCAGGAAATCCACCTCCGTCACGTCGAATTGGCACTTCTCCAGCTTGGCGTAAAGCCTATGCTGCTGTAGTCTGCTCAGCACTTCCTTGACGTGTCTGTCATGTTCCTGCTGCGATTCCGAAAAGATCAGGATGTCATCCAAGAAACAGACGCACGTCTTGTAGAGGAGCCCGGCCAACACGTGATGCATGAACGCTTGAAAAACGTGGGAGCCATTTTGCAATCCAAAAGGCATAACTCTATATTCGTAGGTGCCCAGGGGCGTGAACATGGCTGTCTTCCACTCATCTCCTTCCCGCATGCGAATGAGGTTGTACGCCCCTCGCAGGTCCAACTTGGTGAACACGCTGCCCTTCCGTACCTTTGCGAGGAGGTCGTCGATTTGAGGCATGGGGAAGTCTGATGGCTTGGTCACACTGTTTAAGATGCGATAGTCCACCACAAGCCTTTTTTGGGGCGTGTCCCGCTTCTTAACAAAGAATACAGGACTGCCCCCCGCTGCCTTGGACTCTCGGATGAAACCGCGCTCCAAATTATGATCTATGAACTCTTTGAGTTCCTGCAGTTCGTCCTCAGACATGGAATACAGCTTCCCTTTGGGCAGCGCCGCCCCTGGCAGCAGGTCAATTTTGCAGTCATATGGTCTGTGGGGGGGTAGCCTGTCTGCCTCCTTCTCGCAGAAAACCTCCAAAAATTCTGCGTACTTGTGGGGAACCGCTTGCAGCGTGCCTAGCTGCAGCTGTGACTCCTCTTCCTCTCCTTCCTGCCGGGGCACGATGCAGTGTTCAGCACAAAAGGAAGAGCCGAAGGTCAGCTGCCTCTGGTACCAAGCCAGCGTTGGGCTGTGCTTGTCCAGCCAACTCATGCCCAATACAATGGGCGTGTCCGATAGTTGAGTGACGTTGAAGCTGATGATTTCCCTGTGATTCCCAAGGCGCATCACCATTGGTGGCGTCTGCTTCACCACTTGCCCCCCTAGCAGCTCCCTGCCATCCACCGTGACAACCTGCAGGGGCAGCGTGGCAGGCAGCAACTGTATAGCGTGCCGGTCGACAAAGTCCTGCCCTATAAAGTCCTCATTGCTTCCTGAGTCAATGGTGATTGGCACGTCCATGGTGATTCCATTGGGCAGCTGGAGCGATGCGGTGAGCCTCACTACTGGTTTGGGCGGGAGGGGGTCCATGGGCTGTAAAATCTCTGGGGACTTCTTCACTGACACGTCTGGCTGGGCCCCAGTGCCTCTTCCTCCAGCCAGACTCCGTCGTTTCCCTGCTGCGTTGCTGCAGTTACCATTGCTGAGGCTGCAGTGTGCTGGTGGAACCTCCGGGGACACTCTTTCGCCATATGCTGCGGATCATCGCAGATGTAACACTTCCTGTTCCCTCTAGGAGGCTTCGCTTTCACTGCTGCCGGTGCTAGGGCTCTGGCTGCTGACTGAGCCCTTGCACTTCCAATCTCCATAGGTTCGGTCCCTCCTCCAGGCGGAGGCGTGGATTGCGAACGCGCTGCTTCTCTGGGAAGGAAGGAGGAGCCCCTGGCTGGTTCGCGCCCTCCACGCCCTTCGTCCCTGCTCCACGGACGTTCTTCCAGCCGCACCCCCACCGCCAGCGCCCTCTAAACGATCTCCTGCGTGGTCCGGGGTCTCTCCCCCCTCGCAATTTCATCTTTAACCGAGCCGTGCAATCCCTCCCAAAACAGGTCTCTTACCGGAGCCGAATCTCTGTCCCATTCCAGGGCACTGACCAAAGCGAAAAAGCGGGCATGGTACTGCCTTACGCTAGCCCTCCCTTGCTTCAGTCCATGTATCTGCTGCCGAGCAAGATCCACGTCAATGCTTGATAAAAAGCACCCATCCATCGCTTTAATAAAGGCATCCGCATTTTGGAGCGCCGGATCCTTATCCCTCCACAAATTGCGCAGCCATGCTTTAGCGTCTCCATGCAAATGGGACATGATGAATCCCACTTTCTCTTGTTCATCTCTAAAGTCTTTGTTCAGCAGTTGCAGTGCACACATTACATCTGCTCTAAAGTTGGGGTACTGTTGCAGGTTCCCATCGAAGTGAGAGACCAGACCACCTGTTCGTCTCCCCAACCCAATTCCCTCCTGTTTGGGTGTCAGTTGCCCTTGCTTCGTAAGCATGTCCAACCTGACCTGGAGATCCCTGCAGGCGGCAGCTGCCTCCTCCTCTCTCTTCCTGGATGCGAGAGCCTCGGCATTCAGTTGTGACACTGCTTCTCTGAGTTCCGCTATCTGCTGCTCAGCCGTCATGTCGTCTGCCGTTCGTGAGCTCGCTAGTAGGCACCTGCTTCTCTCCTCTCCTCGAGGCTGTAGATGCCCACAATTAGGAGACGGAGCTTACTGTCAGAGCTGCTTCCAGATCCTAGCTCACAGAGGATCACGCTAGCCAGCGATCATTAAGTAAAAGTCTTTATTGAGTTACAGTTTCCATTCTCAAGCTGCTGCGTGCAACTCTACGTCTAGTGGTTAGATCGGCGAAGCTCCGTCTGAGTCTCCGCCCCTTGTGCACCAACTTAATATCCTAGCCCTGCTCCACCTTTTCCGCCTGACTGTTCTCCTCTGGGTCCCTCTGCCCCCCGGGGTCTCTTCCTTCCGGGATTCTTCTGACGCCGACCCCCCGGAACCTCCTGTCTCCTTGCGCCGGGCTTTAGGACCTGGCTCCCTTTCCGGGCTGCCTACTGCGTCACTTTCCTGTGCATTTGAACTTGGCGCGCGCGCCCAACCTTCCACTTTCCGTCTGACCGTTTCTTCGCTCCCCGATGGAGGTGTGGCCACTCCTGACTCGTGCCCTCCCCCCTGTTGTGAGCTGCCAGCGCTAGATCCCTGGCACCCTTCCTCTTCCCTGCTCTCTGGCGGTGACGCTGGTCCTGATTTCCAACTGCTCCCCTCTGAGCCCCCTCTGGACCCTTCTTCCTGGGGTGTCCCCCTAGGCTCCCCCCTTGCCCTGGCCACTGGTGCTCCTTTCTGTGAATCTTCTGATTCACTGGAAAGGCTCGGAGATCTCGGGTCGTCGTCATCACTCATCTTTTCTTCTGCCTCCTCCCCCTCACTCTCTGTTTCCTCCCTTGCCCTTGCCTCTGCTCCTGAACCCCTGACAATAAGGTAACATCTCAATAGAAAAAGGACGAATAAGCTTCGAATGCTCTTTCGGTGTTCATTCACCCACATAGCAAAGCGGTGTAATAAGCCTAAACAAACAGGTTGTTTTGGTTTCACAGTACATAGAAAGAATAATCTTGGATTGCACTTCATTCATGTGTTCTTTGCTGTTAATGCTCATTGACACAGAAATCGCAAAGTGTGTGCAATGAGACCAAAATAACACAACACCATCTTTTCGCTTCCATATGCGTAGAAAGAAGACGAATAAGCTTTGATTGGGCTTTTTTCAATTCGCATGGTGTTAGTTGGGTGTGCGCCAGAATCACACCAAAACCAAAGCAAAATGTGTTTTGGGTTCCATCTACGTAAAAAGAAGATAAAGCTCTGATTGTGCTTATTTCAACTTGGTGTTTTTGGGGTTAGAATGCACATTCACCCAAAAATCGCAGTGACATGTTTATTACCAGCGGAAATCAAGCATAGGTTCCATCGCAATAGGCAGAGGACTAATAAGCTTCGAATGCTCTTTCGGTGTTCATTCACCCACAAATAGCAAAGCGGTGTAATAAGCTCAAACAGGTTGTTTTGGCTTCAAAGTACATAGAAAGAATAATCTTGCATTGCACTTACTTCGTGCCGTGTTCTTTGCTGTTAATGCTCATTGACACAGAAATCGCAGTGTGTGTGCAATGAGACCAAAATAACACAACACCATCTTTTCGCTTCCATATGCGTAGAAAAAAGACGAATAATCTTTGATTGGCCTTTTTTGAATTCGCATGTTGTTATTTGGGTGTGGGCCAGAATCAAACCAAAACCAAAGCAAAAAGGTGTTTTGGGTTCCATCTACGTAAAAAGAAGATAATAAAGCTCTTATTGGGCTCATTTCAAGTTGGTGTTTTTGGGGTTAGAATGCACATTCAGCCAAAAATGGCAGTCATGTTTGTTACCAGCCCAAATCAAGCATAAGTAAACATATGGTAACATCTCAATAGAAAAAGGACGAATAAGCTTCGATTGCACTTTCGGAGTTCATTCACTCACAAATAGCAAAGCGAAGTGTACTAATCCTAACCACAGCCAATCAGGTTCCTTCGGTTTCCAACTACATAGAAAGAAGAATCTTGGATTGCACTTCATTCATTTCGTGTTCTTTGCTGTTAATGCACATTGACACAGAAATCGCAAAGTGTGTGCAATGAGACCAAAATAACGCAACACCATCTTTTCGCTTCCATATGCGTAGAAAGAAGACGAATAAGCTTTGATTGGGCTTTTTTCAATTCGCATGGTGTTATTTGGGTGTGCGCCAGAATCACACAAAACCAAAGCAAAAAGGTGTTTTGGGTTCCATCTACGTAAAAAGAAGATAATAAAGCTCTGATTGGGCTTATTTCGAGTTGGTGTTTTTGGGGTTAGAATGCACATTCAACCAAAAATGGCAGAAATGTTTGTTACCAGCAAAATCAAGCATAAGTAAACATAAGGTAACATCTCAATAGAAAAAGGACGAATAAGCTTCGAATGCTCTTTCGGTGTTCATTCACCCACATAGCAAAGCGGTGTAATAAGCCTAAACAAACAGGTTGTTTTGGTTTCACAGTACATAGAAAGAATAATCTTGGATTGCACTTCATTCATGTGTTCTTTGCTGTTAATGCTCATTGACACAGAAATCGCAAAGTGTGTGCAATGAGACCAAAATAGCACAACACCATCTTTTCGCTTCCATATGCGTAGAAAGAAGACGAATAAGCTTTGATTGGACTTTTTTCAATTCGCATGGTGTTATTTGGGTGTGCGCCAGAATCACACCAAAACCAAAGCAAAATGTGTTTTGGGTTCCATCTACGTAAAAAGAAGATAATAAAGCTCTGATTGTGCTTATTTCAAGTTGGTGTTTTTGGGGTTAGAATGCACATTCACCCAAAAATCGCAGTGTCATGTTTATTACCAGTGGAAATCAAGCATAGGTTCCATCGCAATAGGCAGAGGACTAATAAGCTTCGAATGCTCTTTCGGTGTTCATTCACCCACAAATAGCAAAGCGGTGTAATAAGCTCAAACAGGTTGTTTTGGCTTCAAAGTACATAGAAAGAATAATCTTGCATGGTGTTATTTGGGTGTGCGCCAGAATCACACCAAAACCAAAGCAAAAAGGTGTTTTGGGTTCCATCTACGTAAAAAGAAGATAATAAAGCTCTGATTGGGCTTATTTCGAGTTGGTGTTTTTGGGGTTAGAATGCACATTCAACCAAAAATGGCAGAAATGTTTGTTACCAGCAAAATCAAGCATAAGTAAACATAAGGTAACATCTCAATAGAAAAAGGACGAATAAGCTTCGAATGCTCTTTCGGTGTTCATTCACCCACATAGCAAAGCGGTGTAATAAGCCTAAACAAACAGGTTGTTTTGGTTTCACAGTACATAGAAAGAATAATCTTGGATTGCACTTCATTCATGTGTTCTTTGCTGTTAATGCTCATTGACACAGAAATCGCAAAGTGTGTGCAATGAGACCAAAATAGCACAACACCATCTTTTCGCTTCCATATGCGTAGAAAGAAGACGAATAAGCTTTGATTGGACTTTTTTCAATTCGCATGGTGTTATTTGGGTGTGCGCCAGAATCACACCAAAACCAAAGCAAAATGTGTTTTGGGTTCCATCTACGTAAAAAGAAGATAATAAAGCTCTGATTGTGCTTATTTCAAGTTGGTGTTTTTGGGGTTAGAATGCACATTCACCCAAAAATCGCAGTGTCATGTTTATTACCAGTGGAAATCAAGCATAGGTTCCATCGCAATAGGCAGAGGACTAATAAGCTTCGAATGCTCTTTCGGTGTTCATTCACCCACAAATAGCAAAGCGGTGTAATAAGCTCAAACAGGTTGTTTTGGCTTCAAAGTACATAGAAAGAATAATCTTGCATGGTGTTATTTGGGTGTGCGCCAGAATCACACCAAAACCAAAGCAAAAAGGTGTTTTGGGTTCCATCTACGTAAAAAGAAGATAAGAAAGCTCAGATTGGGCTTATTTCAGGTTGGTGTTTTTGGGGTTAGAATGCACATTCAACCAAAAATCGCAGACATGTTTGTTACCAGCCCAAATCAAGCATAAGTAAACATATGGTAACATCTCAATAGAAAAAGGACGAATAAGCTTCGATTGCACATTCGGTGTTCATTCACCCACAAATAGCAAAGCGAAGTGTACTAATCCTAACCAAAGCCAATCAGGTTGTTTCGGTTTCCAACTACACAGAAAGAAGAATCTTGGATTGCGCTTATTTCAAGTTGTGTTTTTTGGTGTTTATGCACATTGCCGCAGAAATCGCAAAGTGTGTGCAATGAGACCAAAATAGCACAACACCATCTTTTCGCTTCCATATGCGTAGAAAGAAGACGAATAAGCTTTGATTGGACTTCTTTCAATTCGCTGGGTGTTTTTTGGGTGTGCGCCAGAAGCACTCCAAAACCAAACCAAAAAGGTGTTTTGGGTTCCTTCTACATAAAAAGAGGATGATAAAGCTGTGATTGGGCTTATTTCAAATTGGTGTTTTTGGGGTTAGAATGCACATTCACCCAAAAATCGCAGTGACATGTTTGTTACCAGCGGAAAACAAGCATAGGTGTTTTGGTTCCATCACAATAGGCAGAGGACGAATAAGCTTCGAGTGTTCATTCACCCACAAATAGCAAAGAGGTTTAATAAGCCTAAACAAACAGGTTGTTTTGGTTTCACAGTACATAGAAAGAATAATCTTGGATTGCACTTACTTCATGTCGTGTTCTTTGCTGTTAATGCACATTGAAACAGAAATCGCAAAGTGTGTGCAACGAGTCCAAAATAACACACCATCTTTTCGCTTCCATATGCGTAGAAAAAAGACGAATAATCTTTGATTGGCCTTTTTTGAATTCGCATGTTGTTATTTGGGTTTGCGCCAGAATCAAACCAAAACCAAAGCAAAAAGGTGTTTTGGGTTCCTTCTACATAAAAAGAGGATGATAAAGCTGTGATTGGGCTTATTTCAAATTGGTGTTGTCAGGGGTTCAGGAGCAGAGACGCAGAGAAGGGAGGAGACAGAGAGCGAGGGGGAGGAATACGAAGGAAAGATGAGTGGGGATGACGAACCGAGATCGCCGAGCTTATCCAGTGAGTCCGAGGATTCCCAGAAGGGAGCGCCAGCAGTCAGAGCAAGGGGGGAAAGCAGGGGGGCACCCCAGGAAGAAGGGTCCAGAGAGGAATCAGAGAGCAGCAGTTGGAGATCGGGACCCACGTACCCAGCCGGGAGCAGCGGGGAGAAAGGGGACCAGATAGCGGGTTCCGGAGGCTTTCAGAAGGAGGGAGGGCATGAGTCAGGAGTAGTCACGCCCACCTCGGGGAGCGACGAAACGATCAAGAGGAAGGTTGAGAGTTGGGCGCGCGCGCCAAGTTCAAATGTAGCGGAAGCTGGCGCAGTAAGCAGCCCAGAGAGTGAGCCAGGTCCCAAAGCCCGCCGCAAGGAGGCGGAAGGGTCAGGGGGGTCCGCGTCAGAAGAGAGTAGGAAAGAAGAGACCCCGGGGGGCAGAAGGACCCAGAGACGGAAGGAAAGGCGCAGGAGGTGGAGCAAGGCTAGGGTATTAAGCTGGTGTGCTAGAGGCGGAGACTCAGACGGGTCTTCGCTGGTCTGACCTAGAAGAAGTAGGGCTGCACGTTGCAGTTTGGAAATGGAACCTGTAATCCAATAAAGACTCTTTTAACCTGAACGCTGGCTAACGTGGTCCTATGTGAGCTGGGACTGAGTGGCAGCCCTGACAGTAAGACCCGTCTCCTTAAAGCTTCGGACACCTGATACCTCGCAGCGGAGGCAGAAGCAGCGAGAGGAGGAAATTGGTGTTTGGGAGCGAGCTCACAACGGTTGGCAGAGATGACGGAAGCAGAGAAAATTTCAGCGCTGCAACAGGCAGTGACCCAATTGAACGCGGAGGTACAGGCATCCAAGAAAAGGGAGGAGGATGCGGCAGCCGCCTACAGAGATCTCCACGCCAGGTTTGAAGCATTGGTTAAGCATGGGCAGCCAGGACCCAGACCGGAGGGGGTTGGGTTGGCACGGAGAGCAGGAGGGCTTGTGGCTCACTTCGATGGGAATTTACAACAGTACCCCAATTTTCGAGCAGACGTAATGTGCGCACTGCAACTGCTGGTGAAAGACTTTAGGGATGAGGAAGAGAAAGTGGGGTTTATACTATCCCATTTGCATGGGGATGCTAAAGCGTGGCTACGCAATTTGTGGAGGGATAAAGATCCGGCGCTTCAGAATGCAGATGCCTTTATCAAAGCGATGGATGCATGCTTTTTATCTACCATTGATGTGGATCTTGCCCGACGGGAGATTCATGGACTGAAACAAGGGAGGGCGAGCGTACGCCAGTATCACGCCCGCTTTTTTGCGCTGGTCAGTGCCTTGGAATGGGACCGGGATTCGCCCCCAGTCAGAGACCTATTCTGGGAGGGTTTGAGCAGTGCTGTTAAAGACGAAATTGCGAGGGGGGAGAGGCCCCGGAGCACGCAGGAGGTGGTCCAAAGGGCGCTGGCTGTGGGGGTGAGGCTGGAAGAACGTCCGTGGTGCAGAGACGAAGGACGTGGAGGGCGCGAAGCAGCGAGAAGTTTCTCTTTCGTTCCCAGGGAAGCTGCGCGTGCGCAATCCACACCTCCGCCAGGAGGGGGAGTGGAACCTATGGAGGTGGGAGGCGCCAGGGCTCAGTCAGCTACCAGAGCCCCTGCACCGGCGGCAGTCAAGACTAAACCTCCTAGAGGGACCAGGAAGTGTTATATATGCGACAGCTCTCAACACTTGGCGAAAGAGTGTCCCCAGAGGAGCTCCAAGCACACTGCAGCCTCCGCAACGGTGAAAGCGGCCACGCAACACAGCGAACACCAGCAGGGAAACGACGATGTCTGGCTGGAGACAGTGGCACTGGGGCCCAGCCAGACGCATCACTGAAGCAGTCCCCAGCGATCTTGCAACCCACGGACCCCCTCCCACCCAAACCAGTAGTGCAACTCACAGCATCTCTCCAGCTGCCCGATGGCGTCACTATCGAAGTGCCGCTGTCTGTGGATTCTGGAAGCAACGCAGACTTTATAGCACAGGATTTTGTGGAGCAGCACGCTATACAGCTATTACCGGCCACTCTGCCCCTGCAAGTCGTCACAGTGGATGGCAGGGAGTTGCTGGGGGGGCAGGTGGTGAAGCAAACGCCGCCAATGGTGATGCGCCTTGGCAACCACAGGGAAGTCATCAGTTTTAACGTCACCCGACTGTCGGACACACCCATTGTGTTGGGCATGAGTTGGCTGGACAGGCACAGTCCGACACTGGCTTGGTACCAGCGACAGCTGATCTTCGGCTCCTCTTACTGCGCAGAACACTGCATCCTGCCAGGACAGGAGGGAGAGGAGGAGGAATCACAACTGCAGTTGGGAACGTTGCAAGCAGTCCCCCACAAATACGCAGACTTTCTGGAGGTCTTCTGCGAGAAGGAGGCAGACAAGTTACCACCGCACAGGCAATATGACTGCAAGATTGACCTCCTACCAGGGGCGACGCTACCGAAGGGGAGGCTGTATTCCATGTCTGAGGATGAACTACAGGAACTCAAACAGTTCATAGATCACAATTTGGAGCGCGGTTTCATCCGGGAGTCCAGAGCAGTAGGGGGCAGTCCTGTTTTCTTTGTGAAGAAGAAGGACACGCCCCAAAAAAGGCTGGTGGTGGATTTTCGCCTCTTGAACAAGATGACCAAGCCCTCTGATTTCCCCATGCCCAGGATTGACGACCTACTGGCGACGGTGCGCAAGGGACGCGTGTTTACCAAGTTGGACCTGCGAGGGGCGTACAATCTCATCCGCATGAGGGAGGGCGATGAGTGGAAGACAGCCATGTTCACGCCTCTGGGCACCTACGAGTACAGAGTGATGCCGTTTGGATTGCAAAACGGTTCTCACTGTTTTCAAGCTTTCATGCATCATGTGTTGGCGGGACTCCTCTACAAGAAGTGCGTCTGCTTTCTGGATGACATCCTGATATTCTCCGAGTCGCAGCAAGCGCATGACCAAGACGTTCGGGAGGTGCTGGAGAGGTTGCAGCAGCATAGACTGTACGCCAAACTGGAGAAGTGCCAGTTCGACACGACGGAGGTGGATTTCTTGGGTTACAAGTTGTCGGACAAGGGGCTAGCCATGGACAGCGCAAAGGTTCGGGCGGTGTTGGATTGGAAGAGCCCGCGCAACCGGAAGGAGGTCCAGCGGTTTGTCGGCTTCGCCAACTTCTATCGCAAGTTTATCAAAGGGTTCGCGATGCAGACGGCGGCTATTACGGACACGCTAAGCTCCAAGAAAAAGAAATTCATCTGGACGGAGCAGGCGGAGCAGTCCTTTCAGGCACTCAAGCGTCTCTTCGCGTCGGAAGAGCAACTGCTGCATATCGACCCCAGCAGACCGATGCGGGTAGAGACGGACGCGTCCGATAGAGCAGTGGGAGCTGTCCTGCTGCAGAGGGACCCACAGGGGGTCTGGAGGCCGGGAGCGTTCTACTCCAGAAAGCTCAGCAAGTCGGAGCAGAACTACACCATCTGGGACAGGGAGTTGCTTGCCATTCATGCAGCCTTCAAGGCGTGGAGACACTTCCTGATCGGCGCCAAGCACACGGTGCAGGTCTGCACGGACCACAAGAATCTGGAGCACTGGCGCACGGCGAAGTTCCTGAACCAGAGGCAGATACGTTGGGCGGAGTTCTTTGCTGACTTCGATTTCCGAATAGAGTACGTCCCAGGCAACACCAACATCATGGCGGATGCACTGTCCCGAAAACCGCAATACCTCGAAGAGGCGACGCCAGCGGCAGCCATGCACATCTTCGCGCCAACAGCGTGGGCGTGCGCTTCAGCCACCGTAGACCTGGATGCGGTGCGGCGGGCGTTGCAGGACGACTCATTCGCGCAGGCGAAGATGGCCGAGGTGCACAAGGGCACGGCGAAGAGCGACGAGTTCCAGATACGGGACGGCTTGCTCTTACGTAAAGGGGCCATCTACGTGCCGGGAGATGAACTTCGCGCCAAGGTACTGCAGCAGTTGCACGACGCACCCACGGCCGGGCACTTTGGCACGGAAAAAACGGTGGAATTAGTCGCAAGGGACTTTTGGTGGCCCAGACTGAGAGGGGAAGTCGCGGACTACGTCGCGAGGTGCGACACCTGCCAGAGGGCCAAGCCGGTACACAAACCACCGGCGGGACTGCTGGAACCGCTGCAAACGCCGTTTGAACCGTGGGAGAGGGTGGCCCTGGACTTTGTCACGGATCTACCCAGCTCGAGAGGCAAGACAGCTGTACTAGTGGTGGTGGACTTGTTCACCAAGATGGCACACTTCATACCGTGTGCGAAGGTGGCCACGGCAGAACAAACAGCCAAACTGTTCATAGATCACGTGTTCAAAGTGCACGGGCTGCCGCGGTCTATACTGTCCGACCGCGGTCGCCAGTTCATCTCGAATTTCTGGCAGAAGCTGATGCGCTTCCTGAACGTCAAGATCAACCTGACATCAGCGAGACACCCACAGACCAACGGGCAAGCGGAGAGGGTCAATGCCATCATGCAGCAGTACCTGAGATGCTATGCCAATCAACAGCCGGCGACGTGGGTGGATTACCTGCCGCTCGCCGAGTTCGCCTACAACAACACGAAGCACGTGTCCACAGGGGTGACGCCGTTCTTCGCCAACAATGGGAGGAATCCCAGAACCTTCCCGGGACTGGACAGAGTGGGGGAAGGGGAACCGCAGACGGCGGACGCTTTCGCGTCTGAGTTGCAGGAGGTCCACGATCAACTCCGACGGCAGCTGGAGCTAGCGAAGCACGCATACAAGGTGCAAGCGGACAAGCACAGGCGGGTTGGCGAAGAGATCCGAGTGGGAGACTGGGTCTGGTTGGCAGCCCACGCAGTGCCGACCAGATCGTTAGCCAAAAAGAAGTTGGGGCACAAGCAACTCGGTCCATACCAAGTCGAAGCGCAGATCAACCCAGTAGCTTTCAGGCTGGTGCTACCGGAGGGTTCCAGGATGCATCCGGTGTTCCACAGGTCGGTGCTCACTCCCTACAGGACACCTCACAGGTTCCAGGAACCAGGAACAGCACCAAGTCCGTCTCAGGAGCGGACGGAGGCGGGAAGATTGCCACAGCAGGACCCCATCAACGAAGTCACAGAGATTTTGGACTCCAGATGGGGGGAAGACGGAGTGGAATACCTCCTAGCCAGAGAGGGCACCCGGGCTAGTGCTAATAGCTGGGTGCCAGACTACGCTTTGGAGGAACCCCTGCTCAAGGACGAGTTTCATGCCCTTTTCCCACACAGACCCATGCCAGCAGGCTTCTTCGACGACTGGTTGTTCACGCCCACACTTTCCTCCAGCACGTTCCATGGCTTCGACTCGGACGGGGAGCCCGCACAGCGCGCACGTTCCCCAGAGGGGTCACCGGAGGGTTCGGCGTCCGACACCTCGTATTGGTGGGACGATCGGCCAGAAGAGCAGTGGCGCCGGAGGTGGCTGAGGATGCCAGGTCCAGCGACCGACGCAGAGACTGACATGGACGTGTGCGGGGAGGATCTCGGTTTCGAGCACGGCGGCACTGAAATGGAGGCGGAGCAGCTCAACGTTGACGAACGCGAGGAGGAAGACTCGGAGGTCTTCAGTTGGCGGCCAGCGACGAGGAGCGAACTGTATCCGGCATTCACTCCTGTGATGATGGAGCACCCGGCAACCACCCTTGAAAGTGGGGAGGGGGGAAGGGGGGGCTTCGAGGGGGGGATGGATGTCAGGGGTTCAGGAGCAGAGACGCAGAGAAGGGAGGAGACAGAGAGCGAGGGGGAGGAATACGAAGGAAAGATGAGTGGGGATGACGAACCGAGATCGCCGAGCTTATCCAGTGAGTCCGAGGATTCCCAGAAGGGAGCGCCAGCGGTCAGAGCAAGGGGGGAAAGCAGGGGGGCACCCCAGGAAGAAGGGTCCAGAGAGGAATCAGAGAGCAGCAGTTGGAGATCGGGACCCACGTACCCAGCCGGGAGCAGCGGGGAGAAAGGGGACCAGATAGCGGGTTCCGGAGGCTTTCAGAAGGAGGGAGGGCATGAGTCAGGAGTAGTCACGCCCACCTCGGGGAGCGACGAAACGATCAAGAGGAAGGTTGAGAGTTGGGCGCGCGCGCCAAGTTCAAATGTAGCGGAAGCTGGCGCAGTAAGCAGCCCAGAGAGTGAGCCAGGTCCCAAAGCCCGCCGCAAGGAGGCGGAAGGGTCAGGGGGGTCCGCGTCAGAAGAGAGTAGGAAAGAAGAGACCCCGGGGGGCAGAAGGACCCAGAGACGGAAGGAAAGGCGCAGGAGGTGGAGCAAGGCTAGGGTATTAAGCTGGTGTGCTAGAGGCGGAGACTCAGACGGGTCTTCGCTGGTCTGACCTAGAAGAAGTAGGGCTGCACGTTGCAGTTTGGAAATGGAACCTGTAATCCAATAAAGACTCTTTTAACCTGAAAGCTGGCTAACGTGGTCCTATGTGAGCTGGGACTGAGTGGCAGCCCTGACAGGTGTTTTTGGGGTTAGAATGCACATTCACCCAAAAATCGCAGTGACATGTTTGTTACCAGCGGAAAACAAGCATAGGTGTTTTGGTTCCATCACAATAGGCAGAGGACGAATAAGCTTCGAGTGTTCATTCACCCACAAATAGCAAAGCGGTTTAATAAGCCTAAACAAACAGGTTGTTTTGGTTTCACAGTACATAGAAAGAATAATCTTGGATTGCACTTACTTCATGTCGTGTTCTTTGCTGTTAATGCACATTGAAACAGAAATCGCAAAGTGTGTGCAACGAGTCCAAAATAACACACCATCTTTTCGCTTCCATATGCGTAGAAAAAAGACGAATAATCTTTGATTGGCCTTTTTTGAATTCGCATGTTGTTATTTGGGTGTGCGCCAGAATCAAACCAAAACCAAAGCAAAAAGGTGTTTTGGGTTCCATCTACGTAAAAAGAAGATAATAAAGCTCTTATTGGGCTCATTTCAAGTTGGTGTTTTTGGGGTTAGAATGCACATTCTGCCAAAAATGGCAGTCATGTTTTTACCAGCCCAAATCAAGCATAAGTAAACATATGGTAACATCTCAATAGAAAAAGGACGAATAAGCTTCGATTCCACTCTCGGAGTTCATTCACTCACAAATAGCAAAGCGAAGTGTACTAATCCTAACCACAGCCAATCAGGTTCCTTCGGTTTCTAACTACATAGAAAGAAGAATCTTGGATTGCACTTCATTCATTTCGTGTTCTTTGCTGTTAATGCACATTGACACAGAAATCGCAAAGTTGTGCAATGAGACCAAAATAACGCAACACCATCTTTTCGCTTCCATATGCGTAGAAGGAAGACGAATAAGCTTTGATTGGGCTTTTTTCAATTCGCATGGTGTTATTTGGGTGTGCGCCAGAATCACACAAAACCAAAGCAAAAAGGTGTTTTGGGTTCCATCTACGTAAAAAGAAGATAATAAAGCTCTGATTGGGCTTATTTCGAGTTGGTGTTTTTGGGGTTAGAATGCACATTCAACCAAAAATGGCAGAAATGTTTGTTACCAGCAAAATCAAGCATAAGTAAACATAAGGTAACATCTCAATAGAAAAAGGACGAATAAGCTTCGAATGCTCTTTCGGTGTTCATTCACCCACATAGCAAAGCGGTGTAATAAGCCTAAACAAACAGGTTGTTTTGGTTTCACAGTACATAGAAAGAATAATCTTGGATTGCACTTCATTCATGTGTTCTTTGCTGTCAATGCTCATTGACACAGAAATCGCAAAGTGTGTGCAATGAGACCAAAATAGCACAACACCATCTTTTCGCTTCCATATGCGTAGAAAGAAGACGAATAAGCTTTGATTGGACTTTTTTCAATTCGCATGGTGTTATTTGGGTGTGCGCCAGAATCACACCAAAACCAAAGCAAAATGTGTTTTGGGTTCCATCTACGTAAAAAGAAGATAATAAAGCTCTGATTGTGCTTATTTCAAGTTGGTGTTTTTGGGGTTAGAATGCACATTCACCCAAAAATCGCAGTGTCATGTTTATTACCAGCGGAAATCAAGCATAGGTTCCATCGCAATAGGCAGAGGACTAATAAGCTTCGAATGCTCTTTCGGTGTTCATTCACCCACAAATAGCAAAGCGGTGTAATAAGCTCAAACAGGTTGTTTTGGCTTCAAAGTACATAGAAAGAATAATCTTGCATGGTGTTATTTGGGTGTGCGCCAGAATCACACCAAAACCAAAGCAAAAAGGTGTTTTGGGTTCCATCTACGTAAAAAGAAGATAAGAAAGCTCAGATTGGGCTTATTTCAGGTTGGTGTTTTTGGGGTTAGAATGCACATTCAACCAAAAATCGCAGACATGTTTGTTACCAGCCCAAATCAAGCATAAGTAAACATATGGTAACATCTCAATAGAAAAAGGACGAATAAGCTTCGATTGCACATTCGGTGTTCATTCACCCACAAATAGCAAAGCGAAGTGTACTAATCCTAACCAAAGCCAATCAGGTTGTTTCGGTTTCCAACTACACAGAAAGAAGAATCTTGGATTGCGCTTATTTCAAGTTGTGTTTTTTGGTGTTTATGCACATTGCCGCAGAAATCGCAAAGTGTGTGCAATGAGACCAAAATAGCACAACACCATCTTTTCGCTTCCATATGCGTAGAAAGAAGACGAATAAGCTTTGATTGGACTTTTTTCAATTCGCATGGTGTTATTTGGGTGTGCGCCAGAATCACACCAAAACCAAAGCAAAATGTGTTTTGGGTTCCATCTACGTAAAAAGAAGATAATAAAGCTCTGATTGTGCTTATTTCAAGTTGGTGTTTTTGGGGTTAGAATGCACATTCACCCAAAAATCGCAGTGACATGTTTATTACCAGCGGAAATCAAGCATAGGTTCCATCGCAATAGGCAGAGGACTAATAAGCTTCGAATGCTCTTTCGGTGTTCATTCACCCACAAATAGCAAAGCGGTGTAATAAGCTCAAACAGGTTGTTTTGGCTTCAAAGTACATAGAAAGAATAATCTTGCATTGCACTTACTTCGTGCCGTGTTCTTTGCTGTTAATGCTCATTGACACAGAAATCGCAGTGTGTGTGCAATGAGACCAAAATAACACAACACCATCTTTTCGCTTCCATATGCGTAGAAAGAAGACGAATAAGCTTTGATTGGGCTTTTTTCAATTCGCATGGTGTTATTTGGGTGTGCGCCAGAATCACACAAAACCAAAGCAAAAAGGTGTTTTGGGTTCCATCTACGTAAAAAGAAGATAATAAAGCTCTGATTGGGCTTATTTCGAGTTGGTGTTTTTGGGGTTAGAATGCACATTCAACCAAAAATCGCAGACATGTTTGTTACCAGCCCAAATCAAGCATAAGTAAACATATGGTAACATCTCAATAGAAAAAGGACGAATAAGCTTCGATTGCACATTCGGTGTTCATTCACCCACAAATAGCAAAGCGAAGTGTACTAATCCTAACCAAAGCCAATCAGGTTGTTTCGGTTTCCAACTACACAGAAAGAAGAATCTTGGATTGCGCTTATTTCAAGTTGTGTTTTTTGGTGTTTATGCACATTGCCGCAGAAATCGCAAAGTGTGTGCAATGAGACCAAAATAGCACAACACCATCTTTTCGCTTCCATATGCATAGAAAGAAGACGAATAAGCTTTGATTGGACTTTTTTCAATTCGCATGGTGTTTTTTTGGGTGTGCGCCAGAATCACTCCAAAACCAAAGCAAAAAGGTGTTTGGGGTTCCTTCTACATAAAAAGAGGATGATAAAGCTGTGATTGGGCTTATTTCAAATTGGTGTTTTTGGGGTTAGAATGCACATTCACCCAAAAATCGGAGAGTGACATGTTTGTTACCAGCGGAAAACAAGCATAGGTGTTTTGGTTCCATCACAATAGGCAGAGGACGAATAAGCTTCGAGTGTTCATTCACCCACAAATAGCAAAGCGGTTTAATAAGCCTAAACAAACAGGTTGTTTTGGTTTCACAGTACATAGAAAGAATAATCTTGGATTGCACTTACTTCATGTCGTGTTCTTTGCTGTTAATGCACATTGAAACAGAAATCACAAAGTGTGTGCAACGAGTCCAAAATAACACAACACCATCTTTTCGCTTCCATATGCGTAGAAAAAAGACGAATAATCTTTGATTGGCCTTTTTTGAATTCGCATGTTGTTATTTGGGTGTGCGCCAGAATCAAACCAAAACCAAAGCAAAAAGGTGTTTGGGGTTCCATCTACGTAAAAAGAAGATAATAAAGCTCTTATTGGGCTCATTTCAAGTTGGTGTTTTTGGGGTTAGAATGCACATTCAGCCAAAAATGGCAGTCATGTTTGTTACCAGCTCAAATCAAGCATAAGTAAACATATGGTAACATCTCAATAGAAAAAGGACGAATAAGCTTCGATTCCACTTTCGGAGTTCATTCACTCACAAATAGCAAAGCGAAGTGTACTAATCCTAACCACAGCCAATCAGGTTCCTTCGGTTTCCAACTACATAGAAAGAAGAATCTTGGATTGCACTTCATTCATTTCGTGTTCTTTGCTGTTAATGCACATTGACACAGAAATCGCAAAGTGTGTGCAATGAGACCAAAATAACACAACACCATCTTTTCGCTTCCATATGCGTAGAAAGAAGACGAATAAGCTTTGATTGGGCTTTTTTCAATTCGCATGGTGTTATTTGGGCGTGCGCCAGAATCACACCAAAACCAAAGCAAAAAGGTGTTTGGGGTTCCATCTACGTAAAAAGAAGATAAGAAAGCTCAGATTGGGCTTATTTCAGGTTGGTGTTTTTGGGGTTAGAATGCACATTCAACCAAAAATCGCAGACATGTTTGTTACCAGCCCAAATCAAGCATAAGTAAACATATGGTAACATCTCAATAGAAAAAGGACGAATAACCTTCGATTGCCTTTTCGGTGTTCATTCACCCACAAATAGCAAAGCGAAGTGTACTAATCCTAACCAAAGCCAATCAGGTTGTTTCGGTTTCCAACTACACAGAAAGAAGAATCTTGGATTGCGCTTATTTCAAGTTGTGTTTTTTGGTGTTTATGCACATTGCCGCAGAAATCGCAAAGTGTGTGCAATGAGACCAAAATAGCACAACACCATCTTTTCGCTTCCATATGCGTAGAAAGAAGACGAATAAGCTTTGATTGGACTTTTTTCAATTCGCATGGTGTTTTTTGGGTGTGCGCCAGAATCACTCCAAAACCAAAGCAAAAAGGTGTTTTGGGTTCCTTCTACATAAAAAGAGGATGATAAAGCTGTGATTGGGCTTATTTCAAATTGGTGTTTTTGGGGTTAGAATGCACATTCACCCACAAATCGCAGAGTGACATGTTTGTTACCAGCGGAAAACAAGCATAGGTGTTTTGGTTCCATCACAATAGGCAGAGGACGAATAAGCTTCGAGTGTTCATTCACCCACAAATAGCAAAGCGGTTTAATAAGCCTAAACAAACAGGTTGTTTTGGTTTCACAGTACATAGAAAGAATAATCTTGGATTGCACTTACTTCATGTCGTGTTCTTTGCTGTTAATGCACATTGAAACAGAAATCGCAAAGTTTGTGCAACGAGTCCAAAATAACACAACACCATCTTTTCGCTTCCATATGCGTAGAAAAAAGACGAATAATCTTTGATTGGCCTTTTTTGAATTCGCATGTTGTTATTTGGGTGTGCGCCAGAATCAAACCAAAACCAAAGCAAAAAGGTGTTTTGTGTTCCATCTACGTAAAAAGAAGATAATAAAGCTCTTATTGGGCTCATTTCAAGTTTGTGTTTTTGGGGTTAGAATGCACATTCAGCCAAAAATGGCAGTCATGTTTGTTACCAGCCCAAATCAAGCATAAGTAAACATATGGTAACATCTCAATAGAAAAAGGACGAATAAGCTTCGATTCCACTTTCGGAGTTCATTCACTCACAAATAGCAAAGCGAAGTGTACTGTCAGAGCTGCTCGAAGATCCTAGCTCACAGAGGATCACGCTAGCCAGCGATCATTAAGTAAAAGTCTTTATTGAGTTACAGTTTCCATTTTCAAGCTGCTGCGTGCAACTCTACGTCTAGTAGCTAGATCGGCGAAGCTCCGTCTGATTCTCCGCCCCTTGTGCTCCAACTTAATATCCTAGCCCTGCTCCACCTTTTCCGCCTGACTGTTCTCCTCTGGGTCCCTCTGCCCCCCGGGGTTTCTTCCTTCCGGGATTCTTCTGACGCTGACCCGGACCCTCCTGCCTCCTTGCGCCGGGCTTTAGGACCTGGCTCCCTTTCCGGGCTGCTTACTGCGCCGCCTTCCTCTGCATTTGAACTTGGTTTCCAACTACATAGAAAGAAGAATCTTGGATTGCGCTTATTTCAAGTTGTTTTTTTTTTGGTGTTTATGCACATTGCCGCAGAAATCGCAAAGTGTGTGCAATGAGACCAAAATAACACAACACCATCTTTTCGATTCCATATGTGTAGAAAGAAGACGAATAAGGTTTGATTGGGCTTTTTTCAATTCGCATGGTTTTATTTGGGTGTGCGCCAGAAGCACACCAAAACCAAAGCAAAAAGGTGTTTTGGGTACCATCTACGTAAAAGGAAGATGTCAGGGGTTTAGGAGCAGAGGCACGGGCAAGGGAGGAAACAGAGAGCGAAGGGGAGGAGGCAGAAGAAAAGATGAGTGATGACGACGACCCGAGATCTCCTAGTCTTTCCAGTGAATCAGAGGATTCACAGAAAGGAGCACCAGTGGCCAGGGCAAGGGGGGAGTCAAGGGGGGCACCCCAGGAAGATAGAGCCAGAAGGGACTCAGAGGGGAGCAGCTGGAAATCGGGACCAGCGTCACCGCCAGGAAGCAGGGAAGAGGAAGGGAGCCAGGGGGGAAGCGCTGGCAGCTCACCACAGGAGGGAGGGCATGAGTCAGGAGTGGCCACACCTCCATCGGGGAGCGAAGAAACGGTTAAGAGGAAGGTGGAAGGTTGGGCGCGCGCGCCAAGTTCAAATGCAGAGGAAGGCGGCGCAGTAAGCAGCCCCGAAAGGGAACCAGGTCCTAAAGCCCGGCGCAAGGAGGCAGGAGGGTCCGGGTCAGCGTCAGAAGAATCCCGGAAGGAAGAAGCCCCGGGGGGTTAGAGGGACCCAGAGGAGGACAGTCAGGCGGAAAAGGTGGAGCAAGGCTAGGATATTAAGTTGGTGCACACGGGGCGGAGACTCAGACGGAGCTTCGCCGATCTAGCTACTAGACGTAGAGTTTGCGCGCAGCAGCGTGAGAATGGAAACTGTAATTCAATAAAGACTTTTACTTAATGATCGCTGGCTAGCGTGATCCTCTGTGAGCTAGGATCTTCAAGCAGCTCTGACAGTAAGCTCCGTCTCTCCATTGTGGGCATCTACAGCCTCGAGGAGGGGAGAGAAACAGGTGCCTACTAGCGAGCTCACGAACGGCAGACGACATGACGGCTGAGCAGCAGATAGAGGACCTCAGAAAAGCAGTGGCACAACTGAACGCCGAGGTTCTCGCATCCAGGAAGAGAGAGGAGGAGGCAGCTGCCGCCTGCAGGGATCTCCAGGTCAGGTTAGACGTGCTGACAAAGCAGACACCCCGGCAGGAGGGAATTGGGTTGGCGAGACGGACAGGCGGGCTGGTCTCTCACTTCGATGGGAACCTGCAACAGTATCCCAACTTTAGAGCCGACGTACTGTGTGCACTGCAACTGCTGCATAAAGACTTTAGAGATGAACAAGAGAGAGTGGGGTTCATCATGTCCCATCTGCATGGGGATGCGAAAGCATGGCTGCGCAATTTGTGGAGAGATAAGGATCCGGCGCTCCAAAATGCGGATGCCTTTATTAAAGCGATGGATGGATGCAGCCTCAGCAATGGTAACTGCAGCAACGCAGCAAGGAGTACCACAGCAGGGAAATGACGATGTCTGGCTGGAGGAAGAGGCACTGGGGCCCAGCCAGACGTGTCAGTGAAGCAGTCCCCAGGGATTTTACCGCCCATGTACCCCCTCCCGCCCAAACCAGTGGTGAGGCTCACCGCATCGCTCCAGCTGCCCAATGGAATCACCATGGACGTGCCAATCACCATTGACTCAGGAAGCAATGCGGACTTTATAGGGCAGGACTTTGTCGACCGGCACGATATACAGTTGCTGCCTGCCACGCTGCCCCTGCAGGTGGTCACGGTGGATGGCAGGGAACTGCTAGGGGGGCAAGTGGTGAAGCAGACACCACCAATGGTGATGCGGCTTGGGAATCACAGGGAAATCATCAGCTTCAACGTCACTCAACTATCGGACACGCCCATTGTATTGGGCATGAGTTGGCTGGACAAGCACAGCCCGACGCTGGCTTGGTACCAGAGGCAGCTGACCTTCGGCTCTTCCTTTTGTGCTGAACACTGCATTGTGCCCCGGCAGGAAGGAGAGGAAGAGGAGTCACAGCTGCTGCTAGGCACGCTGCAAGCGATTCCCCACAAGTACGCAGAATTTTTGGAGGTTTTCTGCGAGAAGGAGGCAGACAGGCTGCCCCCCCACAGACCATATGACTGCAAAATTGACCTGCTGCCGGGGGCGGCGCTGCCTAAAGGAAAGCTGTATTCCATGTCTGAGGACGAACTGCAGGGACTCAAAGAGTTCATAGATCATATCGTTGATGCGCTCCTTCTGTGCCACTCCCGCGTGCCCTGTTCTGTCTCTGACCGGACTCGGCATCGTTCCAGGTTCCTGGAACCTGTGCGGTGCCTTGTAGGGAGTGAGCACCGATCTGTGGAACACCGGATGCATTCTGGAACCCTCCGGAAGTGCCAGTCTGAAAGCTACCGGGTTGACCTGCTCTTCGACTTGGTAGGGCCCCAGTTGTTTATGCCCTAGTTTCTTCTTGGGCAACGACCTGGCCGGCACTGCGTGGGCTGCTAACCAGACCCAGTCTCCCACGTGGAGCTCTTCGCCAACCCTTCTGTGCTTGTCCGCTTGTACCTTGTATGCGTGTTTGGCCAGCTCCAGGTGGCGCCTCAGCTGATCGTGGACTTCCTGCAGCTCCGACGCGAACGCATCCGCTGTCTGCGGCTCCCCCTCCCCCATTCTTTCCAGTCCCGGGAAGGTTCTGGGGTGCCTCCCATTGTTGGCGAAGAACGGCGTGACCCCCGTGGACACGTGCTTCGTGTTGTTGTAGGCGAACTCGGCAAGCGGCAGGTAATCCACCCACGTCGCAGGCTGTTGATTCGCATAACATCTCAGGTACTGCTGCATGATGGCATTGACCCGCTCCGCTTGTCCGTTGGTCTGCGGGTGTCTAGCCGAAGCCAGGTTGATCTTGACGTTCAGGAAGCCCATCAGCTTCTGCCAGAAATTCGAGATGAACTGCCGCCCCCGGTCGGACAGAATAGACCGTGGCAGACCGTGAACCTTGAACACGTGGTCTATGAACAGTTTGGCGGTTTGCTCCGCCGTGGCCACCTTCGCACACGGAATGAAATGTGCCATCTTGGAAAACAGGTCCACCACCACCAGCACTGCCGTCTTGCCTCTCGAGCTGGGCAGATCCGTGACAAAGTCCAGGGCCACCCTCTCCCATGGTTCGACCGGAGTTTGCAGCGGTTCCAACAGTCCGGCCGGCGGTCTGTGCACTGCCTAAAGGGAGACTGTATTCCATGTCAGAGGACGAACTGCAAGAACTCAAGGAGTTCATTGATCATAATTTGCAGCGCGGCTTCATCCGGGAGTCCAAGGCAGTGGGGGGCAGTCCCGTATTCTTTGTTAAGAAGCGGGACACGCCCCAAAAGAGACTCGTAGTGGATTACAGGATTTTGAACAGTGTGACTAGGCCATCGGACTTCCCCATGCCCCGAATTGACGACCTCCTCGCAAAGGTACGGAAGGGCAGAGTGTTCACCAAGTTGGACCTGCGGGGGGCGTACAACCTCATTCGCATGCGGGAGGGTGATGAGTGGAAGACAGCCATGTTCACGCCACTGGGGACCTACGAATATAGAGTTATGCCTTTTGGATTGCAAAATGGCTCCCACGTTTTTCAAGCATTTATGCATCACGTGTTGGCGGGACTTCTCTACAAGACGTGCGTCTGTTTCTTAGATGACATCCTGATCTTTTCGGAGTCGCAGCAGGAGCATGACAAACACGTCAAGGAAGTGCTGAGCAGGCTAAAGCAACATAGGCTCTACGCCAAGCTGGAGAAGTGCCAATTTGACGTGACGGAGGTGGATTTTCTGGGCTACAAGCTGTCTGACAAGGGGCTCGCCATGGACAGCGCCAAGGTGCGAGCGGTGTTGGATTGGAAGAGCCCGCGCAACCGGAAGGAGGTCCAACGGTTTGTCGGCTTTGCGAACTTCTATCGCAAGTTTATCAAGGGCTTCGCGATGCAGACGGCGGCCATCACTGACACGCTTAGCTCCAAGAAAAAGAAGTTCATTTGGACAGAGCAGGCGGAGCAGTCCTTTCAGGCACTCAAGCGTCTCTTCGCGTCGGAAGAGCAGCTGCTTCATGTCAACCCCAGCAAGCCGATGAGGGTGGAGACAGACGCTTCGGACAGAGCCGTGGGGGCGGTCCTGCTGCAGAAAGACCCGCAGGGGGTGTGGCGACCGGGAGCGTTTTACTCCAGGAAGCTCAGCAAGTCCGAGCAGAACTACACCATATGGGACAGGGAGTTGCTGGCCATTCACGCAGCGTTCAAGGCGTGGAGGCACTTTCTGATCGGCGCCAAGCACACGGTGCAGGTTTGCACGGACCACAAGAATCTAGAGCACTGGCGCACGGCACAGTTCCTGAACCAGAGGCAGATACGTTGGGCTGAGTTCTTTGCGAACTTCGACTTCCGAATAGAGTATGTCCCGGGGGACACCAACATCATGGCAGACGCTCTCTCCCGTAAGCCACAGTATCTGGAGGACGCAACACCAGCGGCCGCCATGCACATCTTCGCACCGACAGTGTGGGCGTGCGCCGCGGCGACCGTGGACCTAGAGGCGGTGCGACGAGCGTTGCAGGGGGACTCCTTCGCACGAGCAAAGATGGCAGAGGTGCAAAGGGGCAAGGCAGCGGCCGACGGTTTCCAGCTAAGAGATGGATTGCTCATCCGTAAAGGGGCCATCTACGTGCCGGGAGACGAACTTCGAGCCAAGGTGCTGCAGCAGCTGCACGACGCGCCCACGGCCGGGCACTTTGGCAAGGAGAAGACGGTGGAATTAGTAGCCAGGGATTTCTGGTGGCCTGGAATGAGAGGGGAGGTCGCAGACTACGTGGCGAGGTGTGACACCTGCCAGAGGGCCAAACCAGTGCACAAACCGCCGGCCGGACTGTTGGAACCCCTGCAAACTCCGGTCGAACCTTGGGAAAGGGTGGCCCTGGACTTTGTCACGGATCTGCCCAGCTCAAGGGGCAAGACGGCAGTGCTGGTGGTGGTGGACCTGTTTTCCAAGATGGCCCATTTCATTCCGTGTGCTAAGGTGGCCACGGCGGAGCAAACCGCCAAACTGTTCATAGACCACGTGTTCAAGGTTCACGGTCTGCCACGGTCTATTCTGTCCGACCGGGGGCGGCAGTTCATCTCGAATTTCTGGCAGAAGCTGATGGGCTTCCTGAACGTCAAGATCAACCTGGCGTCGGCGAGACACCCGCAGACCAACGGGCAAGCGGAGCGGGTCAATGCCATCATGCAGCAGTACCTGAGATGTTATGCAAATCAACAGCCTGCGACGTGGGTGGATTACCTGCCGCTTGCCGAGTTCGCCTACAACAACACGAAGCACGTGTCCACGGGGGTCACGCCGTTCTTCGCCAACAACGGAAGGCACCCCAGAACCTTCCCGGGACTGGAAAGAATGGGGGAGGGGGAGCCGCAGACAGCAGATGCGTTCGCGTCGGAGCTGCAGGAAGTCCACGATCAGCTGAGGCGCCACCTGGAGCTGGCCAAGCACGCATACAAGGTACAAGCAGACAAGCACAGAAGGGTTGGAGAAGAGCTCCACGTGGGAGACTGGGTTTGGTTAGCAGCCAACGCAGTGCCGGCCAGGTCGTTGGCCAAGAAGAAACTAGGGCATAAGCAACTGGGGCCCTACCAAGTCGAAGAGCAGGTCAACCCGGTAGCTTTCAGACTGGCGCTTCCGGAGGGTTCCAGAATGCATCCGGTGTTCCACAGATCGGTGCTCACTCCCTACAAGGCACCGCACAGGTTCCAGGAACCCGGAACGGCGCCGAGTCCGGCCAGAGACAGAACAGGGCACGCGGGAGTGGCACAGAAGGAGCGCATCAACGAAGTCACGGAGATTTTGGACTCCAGATGGGGGGAAGAGGGGGTAGAATACTTTCTCGCCAAGGAGGGCACCCCGGCCAGTGCAAACAGCTGGGTGCCGGGCTACGCCTTAGACGAACCTCTGCTCAAAGACGAGTTTCATGCCCTCTTCCCACATAGACCTATGCCAGCAGACTTTTTCGACGACTGGCTTTTCACGCCCACGCTTTCGGCCAGCACGTTCCGAGGGTTCGACTCGGACGAGGAACCGACACGAGACGTCCGTTCCCCGGAGGGGTCACCCTCGGGATCCGCCTCAGAACCCTCGTATTGGTGGGACGATAGGCCAGAGGAGCAGTTCCGCAGAAAGTGGCTGGAATGCTCAGGACGAGCAACGCCGCCAGGAGGAAGTGAGGGAGAGACGGACATGGACATTTTCGGGGACGACCCTGGTTTCGAGCACGGCGGCACAGAGATGGAAGCGGAGGTGACCGTCGTCGACGAGAGCAGGGAGGAAGAACCGGAAGACTTCAGATGGAGGCCCGCCACGGGAAGCGACCGATATCCGACGTTCGTCCCTTTGCAACAGCAGCCCCCAGCTCCAGCACCGGAAGGAGGGGAGGGGGGAATGGGGGGCTTCGAGGGGGGGATGGATGTCAGGGGTTTAGGAGCAGAGGCACGGGCAAGGGAGGAAACAGAGAGCGAAGGGGAGGAGGCAGAAGAAAAGATGAGTGATGACGACGACCCGAGATCTCCTAGTCTTTCCAGTGAATCAGAGGATTCACAGAAAGGAGCACCAGTGGCCAGGGCAAGGGGGGAGTCAAGGGGGGCACCCCAGGAAGATAGAGCCAGAAGGGACTCAGAGGGGAGCAGCTGGAAATCGGGACCAGCGTCACCGCCAGGAAGCAGGGAAGAGGAAGGGAGCCAGGGGGGAAGCGCTGGCAGCTCACCACAGGAGGGAGGGCATGAGTCAGGAGTGGCCACACCTCCATCGGGGAGCGAAGAAACGGTTAAGAGGAAGGTGGAAGGTTGGGCGCGCGCGCCAAGTTCAAATGCAGAGGAAGGCGGCGCAGTAAGCAGCCCCGAAAGGGAACCAGGTCCTAAAGCCCGGCGCAAGGAGGCAGGAGGGTCCGGGTCAGCGTCAGAAGAATCCCGGAAGGAAGAAGCCCCGGGGGGTTAGAGGGACCCAGAGGAGGACAGTCAGGCGGAAAAGGTGGAGCAAGGCTAGGATATTAAGTTGGTGCACACGGGGCGGAGACTCAGACGGAGCTTCGCCGATCTAGCTACTAGACGTAGAGTTTGCGCGCAGCAGCGTGAGAATGGAAACTGTAATTCAATAAAGACTTTTACTTAATGATCGCTGGCTAGCGTGATCCTCTGTGAGCTAGGATCTTCAAGCAGCTCTGACAGAAGATAATAAAGCTCTGCTTGGGCTTATTTCAAGTTGGTGTTTTTGGGGTTAGAATGCACATTCAACCAAAAATCGCAGACATGTTTGTTACCATCCAAAATCAAGCATAAGTTATAATATGGTAACATCTCAATAGAAAAAGGACGAATAAGCTTCGAATGCTCTTTCGGTGTTCATTCACCCATAAATAGCAGAGCGGTGTAATGAGCCTAAACAAAGCCAAGCAGGTTGTTTTGGTTTCACAGTACATAGAAAGAAGAATCTTGGATTGCACTTCATTCATTTCGTGTTCTTAATGCACATTGACACAGAAATCGCAAAGTGTGTGCAATGAGACCAAAATAACACAACACCATCTTTTCGATTCCATATGTGTAGAAAGAAGACGAATAAGGTTTGATTGGGCTTTTTTCAATTCGCATGGTTTTATTTGGGTGTGCGCCAGAATCACTCCAAAACCAAAGCAAAAAGGTCTTTTGGGTTCCTTCTACATAAAAAGAGGATGATAAAGCTGTGATTGGGCTTATTTCAAATTGGTGTTTTTGGGGTTAGAATGCACATTCACCCAAAAATCGAAGAGAGACATGTTTGTTACCAGCCCAAATCAAGGATAAGTAAACATATGGTAACATCTCAATAGAAAAAGGACGAATAAGCTTCGATTGCCCTTTCGGTGCTCATTCACCCACAAATAGCAAAGCGAAGTGTACTAATCCTAACCAAAGCCAATCAGGTTGTTTCGGTTTCCAACTACACAGAAAGAAGAATCTTGGATTGCGCTTTTTTCAAGTTGTGTTTTTTGGTGTTTATGCACATTGCCGCAGAAATCACAAAGTGTGTGCAATGAGACCAAAATAGAATCATAGAATCATAGAATCATAGAATCATAGAGTTGGAAGAGACCACAAGGGCCATCGAGTCCAACCCCCTGCCAAGCAGGAAACACCATCAGAGCACTCCTGACATATGGTTGTCAAGCCTCTGCTTAAAGACCTCCAAAGTAGGAGACTCCACCACACTCCTTGGCAGCAAATTCCACTGTCGAACAGCTCTTACTGTCAGGAAGTTCTTCCTAATGTTTAGGTGGAATCTTCTTTCTTGTAGTTTGGATCCATTGCTCCGTGTCCGCTTCTCTGGAGCAGCAGAAAACAACCTTTCTCCCTCCTCTATGTGGCATCCTTTTATATATTTGAACATGGCTATCATATCACCCCTTAACCTCCTCTTCTCCAGGCTAAACATGCCCAGCTCCCTTAGCCGTTCCTCATAAGGCATCGTTTCCAGGCCTTTGACCATTTTGGTTGCCCTCCTCTGGACACGTTCCAGTTTGTCAGTGTCCTTCTTGAATTGTGGTGCCCAGAACTGGACACAGTACTCCAGGTGTGGTCTGACCAGAGCAGAATACAGTGGCACTATTACTTCCCTTGATCTAGATGCTATACTCCTATTGATGCAGCCCAGAATTGCATTGGCTTTTTTAGCTGCCGCGTCACACTGTTGGCTCATGTCAAGTTTGTGGTCAACCAAGACTCCTAGATCCTTTTCAAATGTACTGCTCTCAAGCCAGGTGTCCCCCATCTTGTATTTGTGCCTCTCATTTTTTTTGCCCAAGTGCAATACTTTACATTTCTCCCTGTTAAAATTCATTTTGTTTGTTTTTGCCCAGTTCTCTAATCTGTCAAGGTCGTTTTGAAGTGTGATCCTGTCCTCTGGGGTGTTAGCCACCCCTCCCAGTTTGGTGTCATCTGCAAATTTGATCAGGATGCCCTTGAGTCCATCATCCAAGTCGTTGATAAAGATGTTAAATAAGACCGGGCCCAAGACAGAACCCTGTGGCACCCCACTAGTCACTCTTCTCCAGGATGAAGAGGAACCATTGATGAGCACCCTTTGGGTTCGGTCAGTCAGCCAGTTACAAATCCACTGAGTGGTAGCAGAGTCAAGACCGCATTTTACCAGCTTCTTTACAAGAATATCATGGGGCACCTTGTCAAATGCCTTACTGAAATCAAGGTAGGCTATATCCACTGAGTTCCCTTCATCTACCAGGCTTGTAATTCTGTCAAAAAATGAGATCAGGTTAGTCTGACATGACTTATTTTTCAGAAATCCATGCTGACTATTGGTGATCACAGCATTCCTTTCTAGGTGCTCACAGACTGTTTGCTTAATGATCTGCTCCAGAATCTTCCCTGCTATTGATGTCAGACTGACTGGGCGGTAATTATTTGGGTCCTCTCTTTTCCCCTTTTTGAAAATAGGGACAACATTTGCCCTCCTCCAGTCTGCCGGGACTTCGCCTGTTCTCCAGGATTTCTCGAAGATGACTGCCAGTGGTTCTGAGATCACATCTGCCAGTTCTTTTAATACTCTTGGATGCAGTTCATCTGGCCCTGGAGACTTGAATACATCTAAACTAGCCAAATATTCTTGTACTGTCTCCTTAGTTATTCTGGGCTGTGTTTCCTTTGCTGAATCATTTGCTCCAAATTCTTCAGGTCGGGCATTGTTTTCTTTATCGGAGAAGACTGAGGCAAAGAAGGCATTGAGGAGTTCAGCCCTTTCTGTGTCCCCTGTTTGCATTTCACCATCTTCTCCTCTGAGTGACCCCACTGTTTCTTTGTTCTTCCTTTTGCTACGAACATACCCATAAAAGCCTTTTTTGTTGCTTTTAACCTCTCTAGCAAGCCTGAGTTCATTCTGTGCTTTAGCTTTTCTGACTTTGTGTCTACACGTGCTGGCTATTTGTTTGAATTCCTCTTTGGTGGTTTCCCCCCTTTTCCATTTTTTGTACACATCCTTTTTTAATCTTAATTCAGTTAAAAGTTCTTTAGATAGCCACCCTGGCTTCTTTAGGCACCTTCCATGTTTCCGTCTCATTGGTATTGCCTGACGTTGTGCTTTTACTATCTCCCTCTTAACAAACTCCCAGCCATCATGAACTCCCTTTCCTTTTAGTATTGCTGTCCATGGGATCTCACCCAGCACTTCCCTAAGTTTTATGAAGTCGGCTTTCTTAAAGTCAAGAAATTGAGTCCTAGTATGCTTGGCTGCTCCTTTCCACTGTATAGTAAACTTCAGAAGAGCATGATCACTCGCGCCTAATGATCCTTCCACTTCTACCCCACTAACCAGGTCATCAACATTGGTTAGGACCAGATCTAAAATGGCTGTTCCTCTTGTTGCTTCTCCCACTTTCTGGACAATGAAGTTGTCTGCAAGGCCAGTGAGGAATCTGTTTGACCTTATGCTCTTGGCTGAGTTTGACGTCCAACAAATATCCGGGTAATTGAAGTCCCCCATTACTACTATCTCCCTTCCTTTTGCATGCTTGGCCATCTGTTCCAGGAAGGCATCATCTATGTCCTCCGTTTGGCTTGGGGATCTATAGTAAACTCCCACAATGAGGTCTCTGTTATTCTTCTCTCCCTTAATTTTGACCCAAATGCTCTCACATTGGCTTTGAGGTTCTAAATCTTGGATCTCTTCACAGGTATACACATCCCTGACATATAACGCCACTCCTCCTCCTTTCTTGCCTGGTCTGTTTCTCTGAAATAGATTGTATCCCCCCATTATTACATTCCAATCGTGGGACTTATCCCACCAGGTTTCAGTGATGCCTATTATGTCATATTTAGTTTGCTGTACCAAGAGCTCAAGCTCATCTTGTTTATTTCCCATGCTTTGCGCATTAGTGTACAGACATTGAAGTCCATTAATCATTCCCCCGTGTCTCTTATTTAAGGATTTTTTCCTCCCACCACTAGGTCCGCGTGCTGTTTGCTCCATTTGGTCTATGACATTTGGATGATCATCTTCATTAATTGATAGACTCCTACCTTCAGGAGCACTGTCTCCCTCCCCCACATTAGTCAGTTTAAAGCCCTCCTGATGAGGTTTCTGAGATTTTTGGCAAAAACATTCCTCCCAACCGTTGTGAGGTGCAGCCCATCACTTGCCAGAAGTCCATCTTCAAGAAACTGCAGTCCGTGATCTAAGAATCCAAACCGTTCCTGTTTACACCATTTGCGAAGCCAGCTGTTCACTTCCACTATTTTCCCCTCTCTCCCTGGGCCACGTCGTTCAACTGGGAGGACAGACGAGATGACAATTTGTGCATTTAGTTGCTTCAATTTCCTGCCGAGAGCCTCGTAGTCTCTTTTGATCTTCTGGAGGCTATTGCTTGCAGTGTCATTGGTTCCCACATGAACCAAGAGGAAGGGGTATTTGTCAGTGGGTTTTATGATTCCTTGCAGTCGTTCAGTTACATCTTGGATCTTAGCCCCGGGGAGACAGCACACTTCCCGAGACATCTTGTCAGGCCCACAGATCACTGCTTCTGTTCCCCTCAGTAGGGAATCCCCTATCACCACTACACGCCTCCTCTTGGGTTTGGTCGGGGTTCTTCCGTGAGCTGTCCGTTCCAAGGTCGCCTGCACATTCCCTGAGGACTGACTTTGCTGCTCGTCTTCATATACCTGATCGACTGTAATGTGGGAGAGATCCTCAAATGGAGTCTGCTCTTCGTCTTCCATGCTAGGGGAGAGGACCTCAAAGCGATTGTGTATTTCTAAACAATCAGAGTGAACCCTGGGCCTCCTACTTCTTTGAGTCACGTTTCTCCATATATCTGGCTCCTGTGTTGATGAACTAGCCTCCTTCTCAGGGGAGTCCCCTGTCTCCTCCTTGGTGGGGACGGTGTGCTCTGTTGCTTCCAAGAAGAGCTCCAGCTCTCTAATTCTTTGGAGCGTAGCTACACGTTCCTCCAGTTGCTGGACTTTGTCTTTTAAAAGGGCAATCAACATGCAATTGCTGCAGGTGAAGCTGCCTGCAACCTTTGGCAAGATGGCAAACATTGCGCAGGAATCGCAGGCGACTGCAGCTGTTCCCTCCCCTTCCATCTTGAGATCGTGTTGTTGGGGGTGGCTACAGAGGTCCTCCATCATAAAAAGCTTGAAGACAGGACAAATAACTTCGCCCACAAAAAAAAACCTAGGTCTCCCCCAACAAACGTTTGAGACTAGCTCCCTTAAATCTAAAAGATGGATATAACTGCGCGCGCCGCTAGGCGCGCGCTGCTGCCCTACAAACTCTGATAAGCTCCTCCCACAGCTAATCCCCTGCCTCAACAGAAACCCTGCCCCCTTTAGAAAACAGCTAATCAGCCACAAGAAACACACACACACAAGAAAACCCTTTTTGCTCCTTCTTCAACTGCTGCCCTACAAAATAACACAACACCATCTTTTCGCTTCCATATGCGTAGAAAGAAGACGAATAAGCTTTGATTGGATTTTTTTCAATTCGCATGGTGTTATTTGGGTGTGCGCCAGAATCACTCCAAAACCAAAGCAAAAAGGTGTTTTGGGTTCTTTCTACATAAAAAGAGGATGATAAAGCTGTGATTGGGCTTATTTCAAATTAGTGTTTTTGGGGTTAGAATGCACACTCACCCAAAAATCGCAGTGACATGTTTGTTACCAGCGGAAATCAAGCATAGGTGTTTTGGTTCCATCACAATAGGCAGAGGACAAATAAGCTTCGAATGCTCTTTCGGTGTTCATTCACCCACAAATAGCAAAGCGATGTAATAAGCTCAAACAGGTTGTTTTGGCTTCAAAGTACATAGAAAGCACCAAAACCAAAGCAAAAAGGTGTTTTAGGTTCCATCTACGTAAAAAGAAGATAATAAAGCTCAGATTGGGCTTAATTGAAGTTGGTGTTTCTGGGGTTAGAATGCACATTCACCCAAAAATCGCAGACATGTTTGTTACCAGCCCAAATCAAGCATAAGTAAACATATGGTAACATCTCAATAGAAAAAGGACGAATAAGCTTCGAATGCTCGTTCGGTGTTCAATTCACCCACAAATAGCAAAGCGGTGTGATAAGCCTAAATAAAGCCAAACAGGTTGTTTTGGTTTCACAGTACATAGAAAGAAGAATCTTGGATTGCACTTCATTCATTTCGTGTTCTTTGCTGTTAATGCACATTGACACAGAAATCGCAAAGTGTGTGCAATGAGACCAAAATAACACAACACCATCTTTTCGCTTCCATATGCGTAGAAAGAAGACGAATAAGCTTTGATTGGGCTTTTTTCAATTCGCATGGTGTTATTTGGGTGTGCGCCAGAATCACACCAAAACCAAAGCAAAAAGGTCTTTTGGGTTCCATCTACGTAAAAAGAAGATAATAAAGCTCTGATTGGGCTTATTTCAAGTTGCTGTTTTTGGGGTTAGAATGCACATTCAACCAAAAATGGCAGACTTGATTGTTACCAGCCCAAATAAAGCATAAGTAAACATATGGTAACATCTCAATAGAAAAAGGACGAATAAGCTTCGAATGCTCTTTCGGTGTTTATTCACCCAAAAATAGCAAAGAAGTGTAATAAGCCTAAACAAACAGGTTGTTTTGGTTTCACAGTACATAGAAAGAATAATCTTGGATTGCACTTACTTCATGTCGTGTTCTTTGCTGTTAATGCACATTGAAACAGAAATCGCAAAGTGTGTGCAATGAGTCCAAAATAACACAACACCATCTTTTCGCTTCCATATGCGTAGAAAAAAGACGAATAATCTTTGATTGGCCTTTTTTGAATTCGCATGGTGTTATTTGGGTGTGCGTCAGAATCACACCAAAACCAAAGCAAAAAGGTGTTTTGGGTTCCATCAACGTAAAAAAAAGATAATAAAGCTCTTATTTGGCTCATTTCAAGTTGGTGTTTTTGGGGTTAGAATGCACATTCAACCAAAAATCGCAGACATGTTTGTTACCAGCCCAAATCAAGCATAAGTAAACATATGGTAACATCTCAATAGAAAAAGGACGAATAAGCTTCGATTGCCCTTTCGGTGTTCATTCAACCACAAATAGCAAAGCGAAGTGTACTAATCCTAACCAAAGCCAATCAGGTTGTTTTGGTTTCCAACTACACAGAAAGAAGAATCTTGGATTGCGCTTTTTTCAAGTTGTGTTTTTTGGTGTTTATGCACATTGCCCCAGAAATCGCAAAGTGTGTGTGAGGGGTTCAGGAGTAGAGGCAAGGGCAAGGGAGGAAACAGAGAGCGAGGGGGAGGAGGCAGAAGAAAAGATGAGTGATGACGACGACCCGAGATCTCCGAGTCTTTCCAGTGAATCAGAAGATTCACAGAAAGGAGCACCAGTGGCCAGGGCAAGGGGGGAGCCTAGGGGGACACCCCAGGAAGAAGGGTCCAGAGGGGGCTCAGAGGGGAGCAGTTGGAAATCGGGACCAGCGTCACCAACAGAGAGCAGGGGAGAGGAAGGGCGCCAGGTATCAAGCGCTGGCAGCTCACAACAGGAGGGAGGGCACGAGTCAGGAGTGGCCACACCTCCATCGGGGAGCGAAGAAACGGTCAGGCGGAAAGTGGAAGGTTGGGCGCGCGCGCCAAGTTCAAATGCACAGGAAGGTGGCGCAGTAAGCAGCCCGGAAAGGGAGCCAGGTCCTAAAGCCCGGCGCAAGGAGACAGGAGGATCCGGGGGGTCAGCGTCAGAAGAATCCTGGAAGGAAGAGACAACGGGGGGCAGAGGGACCCAGAGAAGAACGGTCAGGCGGAAAAGGTGGAGTAAGGCTAGGTTAGTAAGCTGGTGCACAGGGGGCGGAGACTCAGACGGAGCTTCGCCGGTCTAACCCTTAAGACGTAGAGCTGCACGCAGCAGCTTGAGAATGGAAACTGTAACTCAATAAAGACTTTTACAAGTGACCGCTGGCTAGCGTGATCCTCTGTGAGCTAGGATCTGGAAGCAGCTCTGACAGTGTGCAATGAGACCAAAATAACACAACACCATCTTTTCACTTCCATATGCGTAGAAAAAAGACGAATAAACTTTGATTGGCCTTTTTTGAATTCGCATGTTGTTATTTGGGTGTGCGCCAGAATCACACCAAAACCAAAGCAAAAAGGTGCTTTGGGTTCCATCTACGTAAAAAGAAGATAATAAAGCTCTTATTGGGCTCATTTCAAGTTGGTGTTTTTGGGGTTAGAATGCACATTCAGCCAAAAATGGCAGTCATGTTTGTTACCAGCTCAAATCAAGCATAAGTAAACATATGGTAACATCTCAATAGAAAAAGGACGAATAAGCTTCGATTCCACTTTCGGAGTTCATTCACTCACAAATAGCAAAGCGAAGTGTACTAATCCTAACCAAAGCCAATCAGGTTCCTTCGGTTTCCAACTACATAGAAAGAAGAATCTTGGATTGCACTTCATTCATTTCGTGTTCTTTGCTGTTAATGCACATTGACACAGAAATCGCAAAGTGTGTGCAATGAGACCAAAATAACACAACACCATCTTTTCGCTTCCATATGCGTAGAAAGAAGACGAATAAGCTTTGATTGGGCTTTTTTCAATTCGCATGGTGTTATTTGGGTGTGCGCCAGAATCACACCAAAACCAAAGCAAAAAGGTCTTTTCGGTTCCATCTAAGTAAAAAGAAGATAATAAAGCTCTGATTGGGCTTATTTCAAGTTGCTGTTTTTGGGGTTAGAATGCACATTCAACCAAAAATGGCAGACTTGATTGTTACCAGCCCAAATAAAGCATAAGTAAACATATGGTAACATCTCAATAGAAAAAGGACGAATAAGCTTCGAATGCTCTTTCGGTGTTTATTCACCCAAAAATAGCAAAGAAGTGTAATAAGCCTAAACAAACAGGTTGTTTTGGTTTCACAGTACATAGAAAGAATAATCTTGGATTGCACTTACTTCATGTCGTGTTCTTTGCTGTTAATGCACATTGAAACAGAAATCGCAAAGTGTGTGCAATGAGTCCAAAATAACACAACACCATCTTTTCGCTTCCATATGCGTAGAAAAAAGACGAATAATCTTTGATTGGCCTTTTTTGAATTCGCATGGTGTTATTTGGGTGTGCGTCAGAATCACACCAAAACCAAAGCAAAAAGGTGTTTTGGGTTCCATCTACGTAAAAAAAAGATAATAAAGCTCTTATTTGGCTCATTTCAAGTTGGTGTTTTTGGGGTTAGAATGCACATTCAACCAAAAATCGCAGACATGTTTGTTACCAGCCCAAATCAAGCATAAGTAAACATATGGTAACATCTCAATAGAAAAAGGACGAATAAGCTTCGATTGCCCTTTCGGTGTTCATTCAACCACAAATAGCAAAGCGAAGTGTACTAATCCTAACCAAAGCCAATCAGGTTGTTTTGGTTTCCAACTACACAGAAAGAAGAATCTTGGATTGCGCTTTTTTCAAGTTGTGTTTTTTGGTGTTTATGCACATTGCCCCAGAAATCGCAAAGTGTGTGTGAGGGGTTCAGGAGTAGAGGCAAGGGCAAGGGAGGAAACAGAGAGCGAGGGGGAGGAGGCAGAAGAAAAGATGAGTGATGACGACGACCCGAGATCTCCGAGTCTTTCCAGTGAATCAGAAGATTCACAGAAAGGAGCACCAGTGGCCAGGGCAAGGGGGGAGCCTAGGGGGACACCCCAGGAAGAAGGGTCCAGAGGGGGCTCAGAGGGGAGCAGTTGGAAATCGGGACCAGCGTCACCAACAGAGAGCAGGGGAGAGGAAGGGCGCCAGGTATCAAGCGCTGGCAGCTCACAACAGGAGGGAGGGCACGAGTCAGGAGTGGCCACACCTCCATCGGGGAGCGAAGAAACGGTCAGGCGGAAAGTGGAAGGTTGGGCGCGCGCGCCAAGTTCAAATGCACAGGAAGGTGGCGCAGTAAGCAGCCCGGAAAGGGAGCCAGGTCCTAAAGCCCGGCGCAAGGAGACAGGAGGGTCCGGGGGGTCAGCGTCAGAAGAATCCTGGAAGGAAGAGACCACGGGGGGCAGAGGGACCCAGAGAAGAACGGTCAGGCGGAAAAGGTGGAGTAAGGCTAGGTTAGTAAGCTGGTGCACAGGGGGCGGAGACTCAGACGGAGCTTCGCCGGTCTAACCCTTAAGACGTAGAGCTGCACGCAGCAGCTTGAGAATGGAAACTGTAACTCAATAAAGACTTTTACAAGTGACCGCTGGCTAGCGTGATCCTCTGTGAGCTAGGATCTGGAAGCAGCTCTGACAGTGTGCAATGAGACCAAAATAACACAACACCATCTTTTCACTTCCATATGCGTAGAAAAAAGACGAATAAACTTTGATTGGCCTTTTTTGAATTCGCATGTTGTTATTTGGGTGTGCGCCAGAATCACACCAAAACCAAAGCAAAAAGGTGCTTTGGGTTCCATCTACGTAAAAAGAAGATAATAAAGCTCTTAATGGGCTCATTTCAAGTTGGTGTTTCTGGGGTTAGAATGCACATTCAACCAAAAATCGCAGACATGTTTGTTACCAGCCCAAATCAAGCATAAGTAAACATATGGTAACATCTCAATAGAAAAAGGACGAATAACCTTCGATTGCACTTTCGGTGTTCATTCACTCACAAATAGCAAAGCGAAGTGTACTAATCCTAACCAAAGCCAATCAGGTTCCTTCGGTTTCCAACTACATAGAAAGAAGAATCTTGGATTGCACTTCATTCATTTCGTGTTCTTTGCTGTTAATGCACATTGACACAGAAATCGCAAAGTGTGTGCAATGAGACCAAAATAACACAACACCATCTTTTCGCTTCCATATGCATAGAAAGAAGACGAATAAGCTTTGATTGGGCTTTTTTCAATTCGCATGGTGTTATTTGGGTGTGCGCCAGAATCACACCAAAACCAAAGCAAAAAGGTCTTTTCGGTTCCATCTAAGTAAAAAGAAGATAATAAAGCTCTGATTGGGCTTATTTCAAGTTGCTGTTTTTGGGGTTAGAATGCACATTCAACCAAAAATGGCAGACTTGATTGTTACCAGCCCAAATAAAGCATAAGTAAACATATGGTAACATCTCAATAGAAAAAGGACGAATAAGCTTCGAATGCTCTTTCGGTGTTTATTCACCCAAAAATAGCAAAGAAGTGTAATAAGCCTAAACAAACAGGTTGTTTTGGTTTCACAGTACATAGAAAGAATAATCTTGGATTGCACTTACTTCATGTCGTGTTCTTTGCTGTTAATGCACATTGAAACAGAAATCGCAAAGTGTGTGCAATGAGTCCAAAATAACACAACACCATCTTTTCGCTTCCATATGCGTAGAAAAAAGACGAATAATCTTTGATTGGCCTTTTTTGAATTCGCATGGTGTTATTTGGGTGTGCGTCAGAATCACACCAAAACCAAAGCAAAAAGGTGTTTTGGGTTCCATCTACGTAAAAAAAAGATAATAAAGCTCTTATTTGGCTCATTTCAAGTTGGTGTTTTTGGGGTTAGAATGCACATTCAACCAAAAATCGCAGACATGTTTGTTACCAGCCCAAATCAAGCATAAGTAAACATATGGTAACATCTCAATAGAAAAAGGACGAATAAGCTTCGATTGCCCTTTCGGTGTTCATTCAACCACAAATAGCAAAGCGAAGTGTACTAATCCTAACCAAAGCCAATCAGGTTGTTTTGGTTTCCAACTACACAGAAAGAAGAATCTTGGATTGCGCTTTTTTCAAGTTGTGTTTTTTGGTGTTTATGCACATTGCCCCAGAAATCGCAAAGTGTGTGTGAGGGGTTCAGGAGTAGAGGCAAGGGCAAGGGAGGAAACAGAGAGCGAGGGGGAGGAGGCAGAAGAAAAGATGAGTGATGACGACGACCCGAGATCTCCGAGTCTTTCCAGTGAATCAGAAGATTCACAGAAAGGAGCACCAGTGGCCAGGGCAAGGGGGGAGCCTAGGGGGACACCCCAGGAAGAAGGGTCCAGAGGGGGCTCAGAGGGGAGCAGTTGGAAATCGGGACCAGCGTCACCAACAGAGAGCAGGGGAGAGGAAGGGCGCCAGGTATCAAGCGCTGGCAGCTCACAACAGGAGGGAGGGCACGAGTCAGGAGTGGCCACACCTCCATCGGGGAGCGAAGAAACGGTCAGGCGGAAAGTGGAAGGTTGGGCGCGCGCGCCAAGTTCAAATGCACAGGAAGGTGGCGCAGTAAGCAGCCCGGAAAGGGAGCCAGGTCCTAAAGCCCAGCGCAAGGAGACAGGAGGGTCCGGGGGGTCAGCGTCAGAAGAATCCTGGAAGGAAGAGACCACGGGGGGCAGAGGGACCCAGAGAAGAATGGTCAGGCGGAAAAGGTGGAGTAAGGCTAGGTTAGTAAGCTGGTGCACAGGGGGCGGAGACTCAGACGGAGCTTCGCCGGTCTAACCCTTAAGACGTAGAGCTGCACGCAGCAGCTTGAGAATGGAAACTGTAACTCAATAAAGACTTTTACAAGTGACCGCTGGCTAGCGTGATCCTCTGTGAGCTAGGATCTGGAAGCAGCTCTGACAGTGTGCAATGAGACCAAAATAACACAACACCATCTTTTCACTTCCATATGCGTAGAAAAAAGACGAATAAACTTTGATTGGCCTTTTTTGAATTCGCATGTTGTTATTTGGGTGTGCGCCAGAATCACACCAAAACCAAAGCAAAAAGGTGCTTTGGGTTCCATCTACGTAAAAAGAAGATAATAAAGCTCTTAATGGGCTCATTTCAAGTTGGTGTTTCTGGGGTTAGAATGCACATTCAACCAAAAATCGCAGACATGTTTGTTACCAGCCCAAATCAAGCATAAGTAAACATATGGTAACATCTCAATAGAAAAAGGACGAATAACCTTCGATTGCACTTTCTCTGGCCCTGTGAAAGACGAACTGGCAAGGGGGGACAGACCTAAAACCCTGGCAGACGTGGTGCAGCGGGCGCTTGCCATTGGAGTACGCCATGAAGAACGCCCTTGGCGCAATGAGGGGGGTAGCCAGCTTCACGCACCGTCTAGAGTGCCTCCCTTCTTTCCCAGAGATCCAGGACGTACGCGTCCCTCCCCTCAGCTGCAGGCAGGGGAGGAGCCGATGGAACTGGGGACTGCAAAGGCTCAGTCAGCAGCCGGAGCCCCAGCGTCCGGAGCAGTCAAGACAAAGCCTCCTAGAGGGAACAGGAAGTGTTACATCTGTAACAGTGGGACGCACATGGCCAAAGAGTGTCCCCAGAGGCTCCAAAAGCACACTGCAGCCTTAGCAACAGTAACTGCAGCAGCACAACATGAGGAGCAGTTTCAGGGAAACGGCAATGCCTGGCTGGAAGCTCAAATGCTGGGGCACAGCCAGGCGAGTCAGTAGGGCAGTCCCCAGCGCTTTTGCAGCCTACAGACCCCCTGCCACCTAAGCCAGTGGTGCAGCTCACTGCAACTCTCCAGCTACCTAATGGACGCACCCTAGAAGTCCCCATTACAATTGACAGTGGGAGCAACGCAGACTTCGTGGGGGTGCACTTCGTCAAGCAGAATCGCATAGAGCTCCTACCAGCCACGCTGCCTTTGAACGTCGTCACGGTGGATGGCAGGAAGTTGCTAGGTGGGCAGGTGGTGCAACAGACGCCACCCATGGTGATGCAGATTGGCAATCACCGAGAAATCATCAGTTTCAACGTCACCCGCCTGTCAGACACGCCTATAGTGTTAGGCATGAGTTGGCTGGATAGGCACAGCCCGACCATGGCGTGGTACCAGCGGCAGCTCACCTTCGGCTCGTCCTATTGCGCACAGCATTGCATCCAGACCGGTCAGGAGGAGGAGGGCCAAGAGGAGGGGCAGCAGCTACGTCTCAGCATGGCGCAAGCAGTACCCCTCAAGTACAAGGAGTTTTTGGAGGTTTTCTGCGAAAAGGAGGCAGACCAGTTGCCACCTCACCGGCCCTACGATTGCGCTATTGACCTCTTGCCAGGGACAACGCTGCCGCCTGTGAAGCTGTATTCCATGTCCGAGGAGGAGCTGCGGGAGCTCAGGGAGTTCATAGATCACAACCTGCAGCGGGGATTCATCCGAGAATCAAAGGCTGTAGGGGGCAGTCCTGTGTTTTTCGTGAAGAAGAAGGACACGCCCCAAAAAAGACTGATAGTGGACTTTAGATTCATAAACTCTAAGACAAAGCCCGCGGCCTTTCCCATGCCCAAGATTGACGACCTGCTCGCGACGGTGCGGAAAGGAAAGATATTCACCAAGTTGGATCTCCGCGGAGCTTACAATCTCATACGCGTGCGAGAGGGTGATGAGTGGAAGACGGCCATGTTCACGCCGTTGGGCACCTACGAATACAGAGTTATGCCGTTTGGTCTCCAGAATGGCTCCCACTATTTCCAAGCTTTTATGCACCACGTGCTAGCGGGACTCCTCTACAAGAAGTGCGTATGTTTCCTCGACGACATTCTGATCTTCTCGGAATCGCCGGAGGCTCACGAGAGCGACGTTAAGGAAGTCCTGCAGCGGCTACGGGAGCACAGGCTCTACGCCAAACTGGAGAAGTGCCAATTCGACGTGACGGAGGTGGATTTTCTGGGCTATAGGCTGTCCGACAGGGGACTAGCCATGGACAGCGCCAAGGTCCGCGCGGTGTTGGACTGGAAGAGCCCGCGAACGCGGAAGGAGGTCCAGAGGTTCGTCGGTTTCACCAACTTTTACCGCAAGTTCATCAGGGGTTTCGCCAGGGAGACGGCAGCTATCACGGACACTCTCAGCTCCAAGAAGAAGAAGTTCACCTGGACGGACCAGGCGGAGCAGTCCTTCAGGAGGCTTAAAAGTCTCTTTGCGTCCGAGGAACAGCTGTTACACGTGAATCCCGGCAGGCCCATGAGGGTGGAGACTGACGCATCTGACAGAGCGGTGGGGGCCGTCCTCTTGCAGGAGGACCCGCAGGGGTACTGGAGGCCCTGTGCTTTCTACTCCCGGAAGCTCAGCAAGTCGGAACAGAACTACACCATCTGGGACAGGGAGTTGCTGGCCATCCACGCAGCTTTCAAGGCATGGAGGCACTTTCTCATCGGAGCCAAGCACACCGTGCAGGTCTGCACGGACCACAAGAACCTAGAGCACTGGCGCACGGCGAAGCTACAGAGCCAGAGGCACATACGCTGGGCGGAGTTCTTTGCGGATTTCGATTTCAGAATCGAGTACATCCCAGGCGACAACAATGTCATAGCAGATGCGCTCTCCAGAAAACCGCAGTATCTCGAGGAAGCGGCACCGGCGGCAGCCAAGCACATTTTTGCACCACAGGCGTGGGCGTGCGCTTCAGCCGCCGTGGACCTGGAGGCGGTGCGGCGCGCGTTGCAGGCGGATCCGTTCGCACAGTCCAAAATGGAAGAGGTGCGGAGAGGCACGGCGAAGGATGACGAGTTCCAGATACGCGACGGCCTGCTGACCCGTAAAGGTGCTCTCTACGTTCCGGGAGACGATCTCCGCGCGAAGGTTCTGCAGCAGTTGCACGACGCACCCAGCGCTGGCCACTTCGGCAAGGAAAAGACGACGGAATTAGTGGCCAGAGACTTTTGGTGGCCCCAGATGCGAGGGGAGGTCGCGGAGTACGTCGCCAGGTGTGACACATGCCAAAGGTCCAAGCCAGTGCACCAGAAGCCAGCGGGACTGCTGGAACCGTTGGAGACGCCACTGCAACCGTGGGAGAGGGTGGCGCTGGACTTTGTCACTGATCTGCCCAGTTCGCGAGGCAAGACGACGGTGCTTGTGGTTGTAGACCTGTTCACCAAGATGGCGCATTTCATTCCTTGCGCGAAGGTGGCGACAGCGGAGCAGACCGCCAAACTGTTCATCGACCACGTGTTCAAGGTGCATGGCTTGCCACGGTCCATTCTGTCCGACAGGGGGCGCCAGTTTGTGTCCAGCTTTTGGCAGAAGCTCCTAGGGATTCTGCACGTCAAAATCAACCTGTCGTCGGCGAGACATCCGCAGACCAACGGCCAAGCGGAGAGGGTCAACGCGATCATGCAGCAGTACCTGAGATGTTACGCCAATCAGCGACCCGCGGCTTGGGTGGATTACCTGCCGATGGCTGAGTTTGCTTACAACATGAAGCACGCGTCGACGGGGGTGACGCCGTTCTTCGCTAACAATGGACGGCATCCCAGAACCTTCCCGGGGCTCGTTACGACGGGGGAGGGGACGCCACAGGAAGCCGACCATTTCGCAGCAGAATTGCAAGAGGTCCACGACGAGTTACGGAGACATTTGGAGCTAGCCAAACAGGCCTATAAGGTGCAGGCAGACAGACACAGGAGGGAGGGGGAAGACATCCAGGTGGGAGACTGGGTATGGTTAGCGGCCCAAGCAATGCCGGCCAAGTCGTTAGCTAAAAAGAAGCTAGGACACAGGCAACTAGGGCCGTACCAAGTTGAGGCCAGGATCAATCCTGTAGCGTTTCGACTGGCCCTCCCCGAAGGTTCCAGAATGCACCCGGTCTTTCATAGGTCGGTGCTCACCCCTTACAGGGCCCCACACAGATTTCAGGAGTCAGGGACGGCACCAGAACCGAGCAGAGAGTCGCCCAAGAGGGGGAGGTCACCTAGGGACGAACCAATCAACGAGGTCACAGAGATTCTGGACTCGAGATGGGGGGAAGAGGGAGTAGAATATTTTCTCGCCAGGGAGGGCGCCCCGGCCAGCGGCAACAGTTGGGTGCCGGACTACGCTTTGGACGAACCCCTCCTCAAGGACGAGTTCCATGCCCTTTTCCCACACAGGCCCATGCCAGCACAGTTTTTCGACGATTGGCTTTTTACGCCCACACTTTCCGCCAGCACCTTCCGAGGGTTCTCCTCCGCAGAGGAGACGACGCCAGAGTCGAGCCCTCCAAGGGGATCGTGTTCGGGGGTGGACACCGACACTCCTTACTGGTGGGACGACCAACCAGAAGAGGACTGGCGCACAAGGTGGCGGATGGGTCCTTGGCAAGCAGACCCCACCCAGGCAACAGGGGGAGGGGAGGACGTGAACATGTTGGGAGAGGACCATGGGTTTGAGCACACAAACAATGAACTGGAAGCAGAGGAGATCGACGTCGACGACCTGTGTCCGGCAGCGACCTCCGCAACGACGGAGCCCCCGGAACCTGCGCCCGAGCAGCGGGAGGGGGGAAGGGGGGGCTTCGAGGGGGGGATGGATGTCAGGGGTTCAGGGACAGAGGCACAGGTGAGGGGGGAGACGGAGAGCGATGGGGAAGAATCCCAGGACTGTGAGGAAGAGGAGGACAATGACTTGAGGTCTTCCATGAGTCTCTCAAGTGAATCGGAGGATTCCCAGAAGGGGGCGCCCCTAGTCAGGCCAAGGGGGTTCACAGGGGGGACATGCCAGGGGCAGGGAAGCAGCAGGGAAACCCCGAGTGGGAGTGGGAGATCGGGGCCGGCTTCCCAGCAGGAACGAAGTGAAGAGAGTGGAGTTCCCAGTGTGACACACGGAGCAGAGCAGGAAGGAGACAGGGGAAGGAGATCGGGGCAGAACGTCCTGCCGGAAGAGGCGGAGAGTAGTACAGGGAGTAGTGTAAGTGTCAAGAGGAAGGTCAGGGGTAGCGAACGCGCGCCAAGTTCAAATGTGGAGGCGCGCGGAAATGGAGAGAGCCCGGAGGAGGAGCCTGGCCCCAAAGCACGAAGGAGGGGGGAACAGGCATCTGAGGAATCCGCTTCAGGAGAGAGCAGGAGAGAAGGGACCCAGGGGGGCAGAAAGACCCTGCGGAAAGGGAAAGAAAGGAAGAGGTGGATTAGCACAAGCCTCTTAAGCTGGTGTAGGGGCGGGACCGATTCAGAGGGGACTTAAAACGTCTAGGCTAAGAGACGCGGGGCTGCGTGCCTCGGTTGTGACAGCAATAATAAACTGCAATAAACATCCTTGTATATAAGAAGAACCTGGCGTTGGTCTTTTGTGAGCTGAGACCTGAGGCAGCCCTGACAGCTTTGATTGGACTTTTTTCAATTCGCATGGTTTTATTTGGGTGTGCGCCAGAATCACACCAAAACCAAAGCAAAAAGGTGTTTTGGGTTCCATCTACGTAAAAGGAAGATAATAAAGCTCTGCTTGGGCTTATTTCAAGTTGGTGTTTTTGGGGTTAGAATGCACATTCAACCAAAAATCGCAGACATGTTTGTTACCAGCCCAAATCAAGCATAAGTTAACATATGGTAACATCTCAATAGAAAAAGGACGAATAAGCTTCGAATGCTCTTTCGGTGTTCATTCACCCATAAATAGCAGAGCGGTGTAATAAGCCTAAACAAAGCCAAACAGGTTGTTTTGGTTTCACAGTACATAGAAAGAAGAATCTTGGATTGCACTTCATTCATTTCGTGTTCTTAATGCACATTGACACAGAAATCGCAAAGTGTGTGCAATGAGACCAAAATAACACACCATCTTTTCGCTTCTATATACGTAGAAAGAAGACGAATAAGCTTTGATTGGCCTTTTTTCAATTCGCATGGTGTTATTTGGGTGTGCGCCAGAATCACACCAAAACCAAAGCAAAAAGGTGTTTTGGGTTCCTTCTACATAAAAAGAGGATGATAAAGCTGTGATTGGGCTTATTTCAAATTGGTGTTTTTGGGGTTAGAATGCACATTCACCCAAAAATCGCCGAGTGACATGTTTTTTACCAGCGGAAATCAAGCACAGGTGTTTTGGTTCCATCGCAATAGGCAGAGGACGAATAAACTTCGAATGCTCTTTCGGTGTTCATTCACCCACCAAAAGCAAGGCGGTGTAATAAGCTCAAACAGGTTGTTTTGCTTTCACAGTACATAGAAAGAATAATCTTGGATTGCACTTACTTCGTGCCGTGTTTTTTGCTGTTAATGCTCATTGACACAGAAATCGCAAAGTGTGTGCAATGAGACCAAAATAACACACCATCTTTTCGCTTCCATATGCGTAGAAAGATGACGAATAAGCTTTGATTGGGCTTTTTTCAATTCGCATGGTGTTATTTGGTTGTGCGCCAGAATGACACCAAAACCAAAGCAAAAAGGTGTTTTGGGTTCCATCTACCTAAAAAGAAGATAATAAAGCTCTTATTGGGCTCATTTCAAGTTGGTGTTTTTGGGGTTAGAATGCACATTCAACCAAAAATCGCAGACATGTTTGTTACCAGCCCAAATCAAGCATAAGTAAACATATGGTAACATCTCAATAGAAAAAGGACGAATAAGCTTCGAATGCTCGTTCGGTGTTCATTCACCCACAAATAGCAAAGCGGTGTGATAAGCCTAAACAAAGCCAAACAGGTTGTTTTGGTTTCACAGTACATAGAAAGAAGAATCTTGGATTGCACTTCATTCATTTCGTGTTCTTTGCTGTTAATGCACATTGACACAGAAATCGCAAAGTGTGTGCAATGAGACCAAAATAACACAACACCATCTTTTCGCTTCCATATGCGTAGAAAGAAGACGAATAAGCTTTGATTGGGGTTTTTTCAATTCGCATGGTGTTATTTGGGTGTGCGCCAGAATCACACCAAAACCAAAGCAAAAAGGTGTTTTGGGTTCCATCTACGTAAAAAGAAGATAATAAAGCTCTGAATGGGCTTATTTCAAGTTGGTGTTTTGGGGGTTAGAATGCACATTCACCCAAAAACCGCAGACATGATTGTTACCAGCCCAAATCAAGCATAGGTAAACAAATGGTAACATCTCAGTAGAATAAGGACGAATAAGCTTCAAATGCTCTTTCGGTGTTCATTCACCCAAAAATACGAAAGAGGTGTAATAAGCCTAAACAAAGCCAAACAGGTTGTTTTGGTTTCACAGTACATAGAAAGAAGGATCTTGGATTGCACTTACTTCATGTCGTGTTCTTTGCTGTTAATGCACATTGACACAGAAATCGCAAAGTGTGTGCAACGAGTCCAAAATAACACAACACCATCTTTTCGCTTCCATATGCGTAGAAAAAAGACGAATAATCTTTCATTGGCCTTTTTTGAATTCGCATGTGTCAGAGTTGCTTCCAGATCCTAGCTCACAGAGGATCACGCTAGCCAGCGATCATTAAGTAAAAGTCTTTATTGAGTTACAGTTTCCATTCTCAAGCTACTGCGTGCAACTCTACGTCTAGTGGCTAGATTGGCGAAGCTCCGTCTGAGTCTCCGCCCTTTGTGCACCAACTTAATATCCTAGCCCTGCTCCACCTTTTCCGCCTGACTGTTCTCCTCTGGGTCCCTCTGCCCCCCGGGGTCTCTTCCTTCCTGGATTCTTCTGACGCCGACCCCCCGGACCCTCCTGTCTCCTTGCGCCGGGCTTTAGGACCTGGCTCTCTTTCAGGTCTGCCTACTGCGTCACTTTCCTGTGCATTTGAACTTGGCGCGCGTGCCCAACCTTCCACTTTCCGTCTGACCGTTTCTTCGCTCCCCGATGGAGGTGTGGCCACTCCTGACTCATGCCCTCCCCCCTTTTGTGAGCTGCCAGCGCTTAATCCCTGGCTCCCTTCCTCTTCCCTGCTCTCTGGCGGTGACGCTGGTCCCGATTTCCAACTGCTCTCCTCTGAGTCCCCTCTGGCTCTATCTTGCTGGGGTGTCCCCCTAGGCTCCCCCCTTGCCCTGGCCACTGGTGCTCCTTTCTGTGAATCTTCCGATTCACTGGAAAGACTCGGAGATCTCGGGTCGTCGTCATCACTCATCTTTTCTTCTGCCTCCTCCCCCTCGCTCTCTGTTTCCTCCCTTGCCCTTGCCTCTGCTCCTGAACCCCTGACATCCATCCCCCCCTCGAAGCCCCCCGTTCCCCCCTCCTTCCGGTGCGGGAGCTGGGTGCTGCTGTGTCAGAGGGACGAATGTCGGATACAGTTCGCTTCTCGTGGCGGGCCTCCATCTGAAGTCTCCCGGTTCTTCCTCCCTGCTCTCGTCGACGACGGTCACCTCCTCTTCCATCTCTGTGCCGCCGTGCTCGAAACCAGGGTCGTCCCCGAAAACGTCCATGTCCGTCTCTCCCTCACTTCCTCCTGGCGGCGTTGCTCGTCCTGGACCTTCCAGCCACTTCCTGCGCCACTGCTCCTCTGGTCTATCGTCCCACCAATACGAGGGTTCAGAGGCAGATCCCGAGGGTGACCCCTCCGGGGAACGGGCGTCTCGTATCGGGTCCTCATCCGAGTCGAACCCCCGGAACGTGCTGGCAGAAAGCGTGGGCGTGAAAAGCCAGTCGTCGAAAAAGTCTGCTGGCATTGGTCTATGTGGGAAGAGGGCATGAAACTCGTCTTTGAGCAGAGGTTCGTCCAAAGCGTAGCCCGGCACCCAGCTGTTCGCACTGGCCGGGGTGCCCTCCTTGGCGAGAAGGTATTCTACCCCCTCTTCCCCCCATCTGGAGTCCAAAATCTCCGTGACTTCGTTGATGCGTTCCTCCTGTGCCACTCCCGCATGCCCGGTTCTTTCTCTGAGCGGACTCGGTGCCATTCCGGGTTCCTGAAACCTGTGCGGTGCCTTGTAGGGAGTGAGCACCGATCTGTGGAACACCGGATGCATTCTGGAACCCTCCGGCAGCGCCAGCCTGAAAGCCACCGGGTTGACCTGCTCTTCGACTTGGTAGGGCCCCAGTTGCTTATGCCCCAGCTTCTTCTTGGCCAACGACCTGGCCGGCACTGCGTGGGCTGCTAACCAGACCCAGTCCCCCACATGGATCTCTTCGCCAACTCTTCTGTGTTTGTCCGCCTGCACCTTGTATGCATGTTTGGCCAGCTCCAGGTGCCGCCGCAGCTGATCGTGGACCTCCTGCAACTCCGACGCGAACGCATCTGCTGTCTGCGGCTCCCCCTCCCCCATTCTTTCCAGTCCCGGGAAGGTTCTGGGGTGCCTCCCGTTGTTGGCGAAGAACGGCGTGACCCCCGTGGACACGTGCTTCGTGTTGTTGTAGGCGAACTCGGCGAGCGGCAGGTAATCCACCCACGTCGCAGGCTGTTGATTCGCATAACACCTCAGGTACTGCTGCATGATGGCATTGACCCGCTCCGCTTGCCCGTTGGTCTGCGGGTGTCTCGCCGACGCCAGGTTGATCTTGACGTTCAGGAAGCCCATCAGCTTCTGCCAGAAATTCGAGATGAACTGCCGCCCCCGGTCGGACAGAATAGACCGTGGCAGACCGTGAACCTTGAACACGTGGTCTATGAACAGTTTGGCGGTTTGCTCCGCCGTGGCCACCTTAGCACACGGGATGAAATGTGCCATCTTGGAGAACAAGTCCACCACCACCAGCACGGCCGTCTTGCCCCTCGAGCTGGGCAGATCCGTGACAAAGTCCAGGGCCACTCTCTCCCATGGTTCGACCGGAGTTTGCAGCGGTTCCAACAGTCCGGCCGGCGGTCTGTGTACTGGTTTGTCCCTCTGGCAGGTGTCACACCTCGCCACGTAGTCCGCGACCTCCCCTCTCATTCCGGGCCACCAGAAGTCCCTGGCGACTAATTCCACCGTCTTCTCCTTGCCAAAGTGCCCGGCAGTGGGCGCGTCGTGCAGCTGCTGCAGTACCTTGGCGCGAAGTTCGTCTCCCGGCACGTAGATGGCCCCTTTACGGATGAGCAATCCATCTCTCAGGTGGAACTCTTTGGTCGCTGCCGTGCCCCTTTGCACCTCTGCCATCTTTGCTTGCGTGAAGGAGTCATCCTGCAACGCTCGTCGCACCGCCTCCAGGTCCACTGTTGCCGCAGCGCACGCCCACACTGTTGGTGCGAAGATGTGCATGGCGGCCGCTGGCGTGGCGTCCTCCAGATACTGTGGCTTACGGGAGAGAGCGTCCGCCATGATGTTGGTGTCCCCCGGGACGTACTCTATTCGGAAGTCGAAGTTCGCAAAGAACTCAGCCCAACGTATCTGCCTCTGGTTCAGGAACTGTGCCGTGCGCCAGTGCTCCAGATTCTTGTGGTCCGTGCAGACCTGCACTGTGTGCTTGGCGCCGATCAGGAAGTGCCTCCACGCTTTGAACGCTGCATGAATGGCCAGCAACTCCCTGTCCCAGATGGTGTAGTTCTGTTCGGACTTGCTGAGCTTCCTGGAGTAAAACGCTCCCGGCCGCCAAACCCCCTGCGGGTCTTTCTGCAGCAGGACTGCTCCCACGGCTCTGTCCGAGGCGTCTGTCTCGACCCTCATCGGCCTGCTGGGGTGGACATGCAGCAGCTGCTCTTCTGACGCGAAGAGACGTTTGAGTGCCTGAAAGGACTGCTCCACCTGCTCTGTCCAGATGAACTTCTTTTCCTTGGAGCTAAGCGTGTCCGTGATGGCCGCTGTCTGCATAGCGAAGCCTTTGATAAACTTGCGATAGAAGTTCGCGAAGCCGACAAACCGTTGGACCTCCTTCCGGTTGCGTGGGCTTTTCCAGTCCAACACCGCTCGAACCTTGGCGCTGTCCATGGCGAGCCCCTTGTCAGACAACTTGTAGCCCAGAAAATCCACCTCCGTCACGTCGAATTGGCACTTCTCCAGCTTGGCGTAGAGCCTATGCTGCTGCAGCCTGCTCAGCACTTCCTTGACGTGTCTGTCATGCTCCTGCTGCGATTCCGAAAAGATCAGGATGTCATCTAAGAAACAGACGCACGTCTTGTAGAGGAGCCCCGCCAACACGTGATGCATGAACGCTTGAAAAACGTGGGAGCCATTTTGCAATCCAAAAGGCATAACTCTATATTCGTAGGTGCCCAGTGGCGTGAACATGGCTGTCTTCCACTCATCTCCTTCCCGCATGCGAATGAGGTTGTACGCCCCTCGCAGGTCTAACTTGGTGAACACGCTGCCCTTCCGTACCTTTGCGAGGAGGTCGTCGATTCGGGGCATGGGGAAGTCCGATGGCTTGGTCACACTGTTTAAGATGCGATAGTCCACTACAAGCCTTTTTTGGGGCGTGTCCCGCTTCTTAACAAAGAATACAGGACTGCCCCCCGCTGCCTTGGACTCCCGGATGAAACCGCGCTCCAAATTATGATCTATGAACTCTTTGAGTTCCTGCAGTTCGTCCTCAGACATGGAATACAGCTTTCCTTTAGGCAGCGCCGCCCCTGGCAGCAGGTCAATTTTGCAGTCATATGGTCTGTGGGGGGGGGCAGCCTGTCTGCCTCCTTCTCGCAGAAAACCTCCAAAAATTCTGCGTACTTGTGGGGAATCGCTTGCAGCGTGCCTAGCAGCAGCTGTGACTCCTCTTCCTCTTCTTCCTGCCGGGGCATGATGCAGTGTTCAGCACAAAAGGAAGAGCCGAAGGTCAGCTGCCTCTGGTACCAAGCCAGTGTTGGGCTGTGCTTGTCCAGCCAACTCATGCCCAATACAATGGGCGTGTCCGATAGTTGAGTGACGTTGAAGCTGATGATTTCCCTGTGATTCCCAAGCCGCATCACCATTGGTGGTGTCTGCTTCACCACTTGCCCCCCTAGCAGCTCCCTGCCATCCACCGTGACAACCTGCAGGGGCAGCGTGGCTGGCAGCAACTGTATAGCGTGTCGGTCGACAAAGTCCTGCCCTATAAAGTCCGCATTGCTTCCTGAGTCAATGGTGATTGGCACGTCCATGGTGATTCCATTGGGCAGCTGGAGCGATGCGGTGAGCCTCACCACTGGTTTGGGCGGGAGGGGGTCCATGGGCGGTAAAATCTCTGGGGACTGCTTCACTGACACGTCTGGCTGGGCCCCAGTGCCTCTTCCTCCAGCCAGACATCGTCGTTTCCCTGCTGTGGTTGTCCTTGCTGCGTTGCTGCAGTTACCATTGCTGAGGCTGCAGTGTGCTTGTGGAGCCTCCGGGGACACTCTTTCGCCATATGCTGTGGATCCTCGCAGATATAACACTTCCTGTTCCCTCTAGGAGGCTTCGCTTTCACTGTTGCCGGTGCTAGGGCTCTGGCTGCTGACTGAGCCCTTGCACTTCCAACCTCCATAGGTTCCACCCCTCCTCCTGGTGGATGCGTGGATTGCGCACGCGCTGCTTCTCTGGGAAGGAAGGAGGAGCCCCTGGCTGGTTCGCACCCGCCACGCCCTTCGTCCCTGCTCCACGGACATTCTTCCAGCCGCACCCCCACTGCCAGCGCCCTCTGAACGATCTCCTGCGTGGTCCGGGGTCTCTCCCCCCTCGCAATTTCATCTTTAACCGAGCCGTGCAATCCCTCCCAAAACAGGTCTCTTACAGGAGCCGAATCTCTGTCCCATTCCAGGGCACTGACCAAAGCAAAAAAGCGTGCATGGTACTGCCTGACGCTGGCCCTCCCTTGCTTCAGTCCATGTATCTGCTGCCGAGCAAGATCCACGTCAATGCTTGATAAAAAACACCCATCCATCGCTTTAATAAAGGCATCCGCATTTTGGAGCGCCGGATCCCCATCCCTCCACAAATTGCGCAGCCATGCTTTTGCATCTCCATGCAAATGGGACATGATGAATCCCACTTTCTCTTGCTCATCTCTAAAGTCTTTTTTCAGCAGTTGCAGTGCACACATTACATCTGCTCTAAAGTTGGGGTACTGTTGCAGATTCCCATCGAAGTGAGAGACCAGACCGCCTGTTCGTCTCGCCAACCCAATTCCCTCCTGTTTGGGTGTCAGTTGCCCTTGCTTAGTAAGCATGTCCAACCTGACCTGGAGATCCCTGCAGGCGGCAGCTGCCTCCTCCTCTCTCTTCCTGGATGCGAGAGCCTCGGCATTCAGTTGTGACACTGCTTCTCTGAGTTCCGCTATCTGCTGCTCAGCCGTCATGTCGTCTGCCGTTCGTGAGCTCGCTAGTAGGCACCTGCTTCTCTCCTCACCTCGAGGCTGTAGATGCCCACAATTATGAGACGGAGCTTACTGTCAGAGTTGCTTCCAGATCCTAGCTCACAGAGGATCACGCTAGCCAGCGATCATTAAGTAAAAGTCTTTATTGAGTTACAGTTTCCATTCTCAAGCTACTGCGTGCAACTCTACGTCTAGTGGCTAGATCGGCGAAGCTCCGTCTGAGTCTCCGCCCTTTGTGCACCAACTTAATATCCTAGCCCTGCTCCACCTTTTCCGCCTGACTGTTTTCCTCTGGGTCCCTCTGCCCCCCTGGGTCTCTTCCTTCCTGGATTCTTCTGACGCCGACCCCCCCCCGGACCCTCCTGTCTCCTTGCGCCGGGCTTTAGGACCTGGCTCTCTTTCAGGTCTGCCTACTGCGTCACTTTCCTGTGCATTTGAACTTGGCGCGCGCGCCCAACCTTCCACTTTCCGTCTGACCGTTTCTTCGCTCCACGATGGAGGTGTGGCCACTCCTGACTCATGCCCTCCCCCCTGTTGTGAGCTGCCAGCGCTTAATCCCTGGCTCCCTTCCTCTTCCCTGCTCTCTGGCGGTGACGCTGGTCCCGATTTCCAACTGCTCTCCTCTGAGTCCCCTCTGGCTCTATCTTGCTGGGGTGTCCCCCTAGGCTCCCCCCTTGCCCTGGCCACTGGTGCTCCTTTCTGTGAATCTTCCGATTCACTGGAAAGACTCGGAGATCTCGGGTCATCGTCATCACTCATCTTTTCTTCTGCCTCCTCCCCCTCGCTCTCTGTTTCCTCCCTTGCCCTTGCCTCTGCTCCTGAACCCCTGACAGCATGTGTCAGGGCTGCTTCCAGATCCTAGCTCACAGAGGATCACGCTAGCCAGCGTTCACTTTATTAAAGTCTTTATTGAGTTACAGTTTCCAATTTCAAACTGCCGCAGGCAGCCCTACGTCTTATCAGCTAGACCGGCGAAGCTCCGTCTGAGTCCCCGCCTCCTGTACACCAACTTAATAACCTCGCCTTACTCCACCTTTTCCGCCTTCCCCTCCTTCTCTGGGTCCCACTGCCCCCCGGGGTCTCTTCCTTCCTGGACTCTTCTGACGCTGACCCCCCGGACCCTTCTGTCTCCTTGCGGCGGGCTTTAGGACCTGGCTCCCTTTCCGGGCTGCTTACTCTGCCGCCTTCCCGTACATTTGAACTTGGCGCGCGCGCCCAACCTCCCACTTTCCGCTTGACCGTTCCTTCGCTCCCCGATGGAGGTGTGGCCACTCCTGACTCATGCTCTCCTCCCTGCGGCGAGCCGCCGGATCCCGATACCTGGTTTGTTACCAGCCCAAATCAAGCATAAGTAAACATATGGTAACATCTCAATAGAAAAAGGACGCATAAGCTTCGATTGCATTTTTGGTGTTCATTCACTCACAAATAGCAAAGCGAAGTGTGCTAATCCTAACCACAGCCAATCAGGTTGTTTCGGTTTCCAACTACATAGAAAGAAGAATCTTGGATTGAACTTGCCAGAGCTGCTTCCAGATCCTAGCTCACAGAGGATCACGCTAGCCAGCGGTCACTTGTAAAAGTCATTATTGAGTTACAGTTTCCATTCTCAAGCTGCTGCGCGCAGCTCTACGTCTTAAGGGTTAGACCGGCGAAGCTCCGTCTGAGTCTCCGCCCCCTGTGCACCAGCTTACTAACCTAGCCTTACTCCACCTTTTCCGCCTGACCGTTCTTCTCTGGGTCCCTCTGCCCCCCGTGGTCTCTTCCTTCCGGGATTCTTCTGACGCTGACCCCCCGGACCCTCCTGTCTCCTTGCGCCGGGCTTTAGGACCTGGCTCCCTTTCCGGGCTGCTTACTGCGCCACCTTCCTGTGCATTTGAACTTGGCGCGCGCGCCCAACCTTCCACTTTCCGCCTGACCGTTTCTTCGCTCCCCGATGGAGGTGTGGCCACTCCTGACTCGTGCCCTCCCTCCTGTTGTGAGCTGCCAGTGCTTGATACCTGGCGCCCTTCCTCTCCCCTGCTCTCTGTTGGTGACGCTGGTCCCGATTTCCAACTGCTCCCCTCTGAGCCCCCTCTGGACCCTTCTTCCTGGGGTGTCCCCCTAGGCTCCCCCCTTGCCCTGGCCACTGGTGCTCCTTTCTGTGAATCTTCTGATTCACTGGAAAGACTCGGAGATCTCAGGTCGTCGTCATCACTCATCTTTTCTTCTGCCTCCTCCCCCTCGCTCTCTGTTTCCTCCCTTGCCCTTGCCTCTACTCCTGAACCCCTGACATCCATCCCCCCCTCAAAGCCCCCCTTCCCCCCTCCCCTCCTTCCGGTGCGGGAGCTGGGTGCTGCCGTGTCAGGGGGACGAATGTCGGATACAGTTCGCTTCCCGTGGCGGGCCTCCACCTGTAGGCTTCCGGTTCTTCCTCCCTGCTCTCGTCGACAACGGTCACCTCCGCTTCCATCTCTGTGCCGCCGTGCTCGAAACCCGGGTCGTCCCCGAATACGTCCATGTCCGTCTCTCCCTCGTTTCCTTCTGGGGACGTTGCTCGTCCTGGACCCTCCAGCCACTTTCTGCGCCACTGCTCCTCTGGTCTATCGTCCCACCAATATGAGGGTTCTGAGGCATATCCCGTGGGTGACCCCTCCGGGGAACGGGCGTCTCGTGTCGGTTCCTCGTCCGAGTCAAACCCCTGGAACATGCTGGCTGAAAGCGTGGGCGTGAAAAGCCAGTCATCGAAAAAGTCTGCTGGCATGGGTCTATGTGGGAAGAGGGCATGAAACTCATCTTTGAGCAGAGGTTCCTCTAAAGCGTAGCCCAGCACCCAGCTGTTGGCACTGGCCGGGGTGCCCTCCTTGGCGAGAAGGTATTCTACCCCCTCTTCCCCCCATCTGGATTCCAAAATCTCTGTGACTTCGTTGATGGGCTCCTCCTGTGCCACTCCCCCTTGCTCGGTTCCCTCTCGGAGTGGACTCGGTGCCGTTCCTGGTTCCTGAAATCTGTGAGGTGCCTTGTAGGGAGTGAGCACCGATCTGTGGAACACCGGATGCATCCTGGAGCCCTCCGGAAGCGCCAGCCTGAAAGCCACCGGGTTGACCTGCTCTTCTACTTGGTAGGGCCCCAGTTGTTTATGCCCTAGTTTCTTCTTCGCCAACGACCTGGCCGGCACTGCGTGGGCTGCTAACCAGACCCAGTCTCCCACATGGATCTCTTCGCCAACCCTCCTGTGTCTGTCCGCTTGTACCTTGTATGCGTGTTTAGCCAGCTCCAGGTGCCGCCGAAGCTGATCGTGGACCTCCTGCAACTCCGACGCGAACGCATCCGCAGTCTGCGGCTCCCCCTCCCCCATTCTTTCCAGTCCCGGGAAAGTTCTGGGGTGCCGTCCGTTGTTGGCGAAGAACGGCGTCACCCCCGTGGACACGTGCTTCGTGTTGTTGTAGGCGAACTCGGCGAGAGGCAGGTAATCCACCCACGTCGCAGGCTGTTGATTAGCATAACATCTCAGGTACTGCTGCATGATGGCATTGACCCGCTCCGCTTGCCCGTTGGTCTGCGGGTGTCTAGCCGAAGCCAGGTTGATCTTGATGTTCAGGAAGCCCATCAGCTTCTGCCAGAAGTTCGAGATGAACTGCCGCCCCCGGTCGGACATTATAGACCGCGGCAGACCGTGAACCTTGAACACGTGATCTATGAACAGCTTGGCGGTTTGTTCCGCCGTGGCCACCTTCGCACACGGGATAAAATGTGCCATCTTGGAGAACAAGTCCACCACCACTAGCACTGCCGTCTTGCCCCTCGAGCTGGGTAGATCCGTGACAAAGTCCAGGGCCACTATCTCCCACGGTTCGAACGGGGTTTGCAGCGGTTCCAGCAGTCCCGCCGGCGGTCTGTGTACTGGTTTGGCCCTCTGGCAGGTGTCGCACCTCGCCACGTAGTCCGCGACCTTCCCTCTCATTCTGGGCCACCAGAAGTCCCTGGCGACTAATTCCATTGTCTTCTCCGTGCCAAAGTGCCCGGCAGTGGGTGCGTCGTGCAGCTGCTGCAGTACCTTGGCGCGAAGATCGTCCCCCGGCACGTAGATGGCCCCTTTACGGAGTAGTAATCCATCGCGAACTTGGAACTCGCCGAACGCCGCCGTGCCCCTTTGCGCCTCTGCCATCTTGGCTCGCGCGAAGGTGTCGTCCTGCAACGCTCTCCTCACCGCATCCAGGTCAACTGTCGCCGAAGCGCACGCCCACACCGTAGGCGCGAAGATGTGCATGGCAGCCGCTGGCGTCGCCTCCTCCAGATACTGTGGTTTACGGGATAGGGCATCCACCATGACGTTGGTGTCCCCCGGGACATACTCTATTCGGAAGTCGAAGTTTGCAAAGAATTCGGCCCAACGTATCTGCCTCTGGTTCAGGAACTGCGCCGTGCGCCAGTGCTCCAGATTCTTGTGGTCCGTGCAGACCTGCACCGTGTGCTTGGCGCCGATCAGGAAGTGCCTCCACGCCTTGAATGCTGCATGAATGGCAAGCAACTCCCTGTCCCAGATGGTGTAGTTCTGTTCAGACTTGCTGAGCTTCCTGGAGTAAAACGCTCCCGGCCTCCAAGCCCCCTGCGGGTCTTGCTGCAACAGGACTGCTCCCACGGCTCTGTCTGATGCGTCCATCTCCACCCTCATTGGCCTGCTGGGGTTGACATGCAACAGCTGCTCTTCCGACGCGAAGAGACGCTTGAGTGCCTGAAAGGACTGCTCCGCCTGTTCCGTCCAGATGAACTTCTTTTTCTTGGAACTGAGCGTGTCCGTGATGGCCGCTGTTTGCATAGCGAACCCCTTGATAAACTTGCGATAGAAGTTCGCAAAGCCAACAAACCTCTGGACCTCCTTCCGGTTGCGCGGGCTCTTCCAGTCCAACACTGCACGAACCTTGGCGCTGTCCATGGCGAGCCCCTTGTCTGACAACCTGTAGCCCAGGAAATCCACCTCCGTCACGTCGAACTGGCACTTTTCCAGCTTGGCGTAAAGCCTATGCTGCTGTAGTCTGCTCAGCACTTCCTTGACGTGTCTGTCGTGATCCTGCTGCGATTCAGAAAATATCAGGATGTCATCCAAGAAGCAGACACACGTCTTGTAGAGGAGCCCCGCCAGCACGTGATGCATGAAAGCTTGAAAACAGTGGGAGCCATTTTGCAATCCAAAAGGCATAACTCTGTATTCGTAGGTGCCCAGGGGTGTGAACATGGCTGTCTTCCACTCATCACCCTCCCGCATGCGAATGAGGTTGTACGCCCCACGCAGGTCCAACTTGGTGAACACGCTGAGCTTCCTTGCGTACCGTCGCGATGAGGTCGCCGATCCTGGGCATGGGGAAGTCCGATGGCTTGGTCACACTGTTCAAGATCCGGTAGTCCACTACAAGTCTTTTTTGGGGCGTGTCCTTCTTCTTAACAAAGAATACAGGACTGCCTCCCACTGCCTTGGACTCTCGGATGAAACCGCGCTCCAAATTATGATCTATGAACTCTTTGAGTTCCTGTAGTTCGTCCTCAGACATGGAATACAGCTTCCCTTTGGGCAGCGCCGCCCCTGGCAGTAGGTCAATCTTGCAGTCATATGATCTGTGGGGGGGTAGCTTGTCCGCCTCCTTCTCGCAGAAGACCTCTAAAAATCCCGCGTATTTGTGGGGGATTGCTTGCAGCGTCCCCAGCTGCAGCTGCGCTTCCTCCTCCTCTCCCTCCTGCCGGGGCAGAATGCAGTGTTCAGCGCAGTATGATGAGCCAAAGACTAGCTGCCGCTGGTACCAAGCCAACGTCGGACTGTGTCTGTCCAGCCAACTCATGCCCAAGACAATAGGCGTGTCCGACAGTCTGGTGACATTAAAACTGATGATTTCCCTGTGATTCCCAAGTCGCATCACCATTGGTGGCGTTTGCTTCACCACCGGCCCCCCTAGCAGCTCCCTGCCATCCACCGTGACGACCTGCAGGGGCAGCGTAGCGAGGCAGCAGCTGTATAGCGTGTTTATCGACAAAGTCCTGCCCTATAAAGTCCGCATTGATTCCTGAGTCAACGGTGATTGGCACGTCTAGAGTGAGGCCATTGGGTAGCTGAAGCGATGCAGTGAGCTGCACTACTGGTTTGGGCGGGAGGGGGTCTGTGGGTTGCAAAATCTCTGGGGACTGCTTCACTGACTCGTCTGGCTGGGCCCCAGTGCCTCTGTCTCCAGCCAGACTCCGTCGTTTCCCTGCTGTGCGTCTCCGTGCTGCGTAGCTGCAGTCACCATCGCTGAGGCTGCAGTGTTCTTGTGGAGCCTCTGGGGACACTCTTTCGCCATGTGCTGCGGACTTTCGCAGACGTAACACTTCCTGTTCCCTCTAGGAGGCTTCGCTTTGACTGCTCCCGGTGCTGTGGCTCTGGTTGCTGACTGAGCCCTGGCACCGCCAACCTCCATCGGTTCCGCTCCCCCTCCTGGCGGAGGCGTGGATTGCGCACGCGCAGCTTCCCTGGGAACGAAGGAGAACCCTCTCGCTGGTTCGCGCCCTCCACGTCCTTCGTCCCTGCTCCATGGACGTTCCTCCAGCCGCACTCCCACCGCCAGCGCCCTCTGAACGACCTCCTGCATGGTCCGGGGTCTCTCCCCCCTTGCAATTTCGTCTTTAACCGCACTGTTCAATCCTTCCCAAAATAGGTCTCTGACTGGAGCTGAATCTCTGTCCCATTCCAAGGCACTGACCAATGCAAAAAAGCGGGCATGGTACTGTCTTACGCTGGCCCTCCCTTGCTTCAGCCCATGTACCTCCTTCCGGGCAAGATCCACGTCTATGCTAGATAAAAAGCAGCCATCCATCGCTTTAATAAAGGCATCCGCGGTTTGGAGCGCCGGATCCTTATCTCTCCACAAATTGCGCAGCCATGCTTTAGCATCTCCATGCAAATGGGACATGATAAATCCCACCTTCTCTTGCTCATCTCTAAAGTCTTTGTCCAGTAGTTGCAGTGCACACTGTACATCTGCTCTAAAGTTGGAATACTGTTGTAAATTCCCATCGAAGTGAGAGACTAGACCGCCTGTTCTTCTCCCCAACCCAATCCCCTCCGGTTTGGGTGTCAGTTGCCCTTGCTTCGTAAGCACTTTCAACCTGACCTGGACATCCCTGTAGGCGGCAGCTGCGTCCTCCTCTCTCTTCCTGGATGCAAGTATCTCGGCATTCAGTCGTGTCACTGCTTCTCTGAGTTCTCCTATCTGCTGTTCGGCCGTCATATTGTCTGCCGTTCGTGAGCTGAGTCGTAGGCACCCGCCTTCTCTCCTGTCCGCGAGGCTGTAGATGCCCACAACGAGGGTCGGAGCTTACTGTCAGAGCTGCTTCCAGATCCTAGCTCACAGAGGATCACGCTAGCCAGCGGTCACTTGTTGTCAGGGGTTCAGGAGCAGAGGCAAGGGCAAGGGAGGAAACAGAGAGCGAGGGGGAGGAGGCAGAAGAAAAGATGAGTGATGACGACGACCCGAGATCTCCGAGTCTTTCCAGTGAATCGGAAGATTCACAGAAAGGAGCACCAGTGGCCAGGGGAAGGGGGGAGCCTAGGGGGACACCCAGCAAGATAGAGCCAGAGGGGACTCAGAGGAGAGCAGTTGGAAATCGGGACCAGCGTCACCGCCAGAGAGCAGGGAAGAGGAAGGGAGCCAGGGATTAAGCGCTGGCAGCTCACAACAGGGGGGAGGGCATGAGTCAGGAGTGGCCACACCTCCATCGGGGAGCGAAGAAACGGTCAGACGGAAAGTGGAAGGTTGGGCGCGCGCGCCAAGTTCAAATGCACAGGAAAGTGACGCAGTAGGCAGCCCTGAAAGAGAGCCAGGTCCTAAAGCCTGGCGCAAGGAGACAGGAGGGTCCGGGGGGTCGGCGTCAGAAGAATCCAGGAAGGAAGAGACCCCGGGGGGCAGAGGGACCCAGAGGAGAACAGTCAGGCGGAAAAGGTGGAGCAGGGCTAGGATATTAAGTTGGTGCACAAAGGGCGGAGACTCAGACGGAGCTTCGCCGATCTAGCCATTAGACGTAGAGTTGCACGCAGCAGCTTGAGAATGGAAACTGTAACTCAATAAAGACTTTTACTTAATGATCGCTGGCTAGCGTGATCCTCTGTGAGCTAGGATCTGGAAGCAGCTCTGACAGTAAGCTCCGTCCCTTAATTGTGGGCATCTACAGCCTCGAGGTGAGGAGAGAAGCAGGTGCCTACTAGCGAGCTCACGAACGGCAGACGACATGACGGCTGAGCAGCAGATAGCGGAACTCAGAGAAGCAGTGTCACAACTGAATGCCGAGGCTCTCGCATCCAGGAAGAGAGAGGAGGAGGCAGCTGCCGCCTGCAGGGATCTCCAGGTCAGGTTGGACATGCTTACTAAGCAAGGGCAACTGACACCCAAACAGGAGGGAATTGGGTTGGCGAGACGAACAGGCGGTCTGGTCTCTCACTTCGATGGGAATCTGCAACAGTACCCCAACTTTAGAGCAGATGTAATGTGTGCACTGCAACTGCTGAAAAAAGACTTTAGAGATGAGCAAGAGAAAGTGGGATTCATCATGTCCCATTTGCATGGAGATGCAAAAGCATGGCTGCGCAATTTGTGGAGGGATGGGGATCCGGCGCTCCAAAATGCGGATGCCTTTATTAAAGCGATGGATGGGTGTTTTTTATCAAGCATTGACGTGGATCTTGCTCGGCAGCAGATACATGGACTGAAGCAAGGGAGGGCCAGCGTCAGGCAGTACCATGCACGCTTTTTCGCTTTGGTCAGTGCCCTGGAATGGGACAGAGATTCAGCTCCTGTAAGAGACCTGTTTTGGGAGGGATTGCATGGCTCGGTTAAAGATGAAATTGCGAGGGGGGAGACACCCCGGACCACGCAGGAGATCGTTCAGAGGGCACTGGCGGTGGGGGTGCGGCTGGAAGAACGTCCGTGGAGCAGGGACGAAGGGCGTGGTGGGCTCGAACCAGCCAGGGGCTCCTCCTTCCTTCCCAGAGAAGCAGCGCATGCGCAATCCACGCATCCACCAGGAGGAGGGACGGAACCTATGGAGGTTGGAAGTGCAAGGGCTCAGTCAGCAGCCAGAGCCCTAGCACCGGCAACAGTGAAAGCGAAGCCTCCTAGAGGGAACAGGAAGTGTTATATCTGCGAGGATCCACAGCATATGGCGAAAGAGTGTCCCCGGAGGCTCCACAAGCACACTGCAGCCTCAGCAATGGTAACTGCAGCAACGCAGCAAGGAATCATAGAATCATAGAATCATAGAATCATAGAGTTGGAAGAGACCACAAGGGCCATCGAGTCCAACCCCCTGCCAAGCAGGAAACACCATCAGAGCACTCCTGACATATGGTTGTCAAGCCTCTGCTTAAAGACCTCCAAAGTAGGAGACTCCACCACACTCCTTGGCAGCAAATTCCACTGTCGAACAGCTCTTACTGTCAGGAAGTTCTTCCTAATGTTTAGGTGGAATCTTCTTTCTTGTAGTTTGGATCCATTGCTCCGTGTCCGCTTCTCTGGAGCAGCAGAAAACAACCTTTCTCCCTCCTCTATGTGACATCCTTTTATATATTTGAACATGGCTATCATATCACCCCTTAACCTCCTCTTCTCCAGGCTAAACATGCCCAGCTCCCTTAGCCGTTCCTCATAAGGCATCGTTTCCAGGCCTTTGACCATTTTGGTTGCCCTCCTCTGGACACGTTCCAGTTTGTCAGTGTCCTTCTTGAATTGTGGTGCCCAGAACTGGACACAGTACTCCAGGTGTGGTCTGACCAGAGCAGAATACAGTGGCACTATTACTTCCCTTGATCTAGATGCTATACTCCTATTGATGCAGCCCAGAATTGCATTGGCTTTTTTAGCTGCCGCGTCACACTGTTGGCTCATGTCAAGTTTGTGGTCAACCAAGACTCCTAGATCCTTTTCACATGTACTGCTCTCAAGCCAGGTGTCACCCATCTTGTATTTGTGCCTCTCATTTTTTTTGCCCAAGTGCAATACTTTACATTTCTCCCTGTTAAAATTCATTTTGTTTGTTTTTGCCCAGTTCTCTAATCTGTCAAGGTCGTTTTGAAGTGTGATCCTGTCCTCTGGGGTGTTAGCCACCCCTCCCAGTTTGGTGTCATCTGCAAATTTGATCAGGATGCCCTTGAGTCCATCATCCAAGTCGTTGATAAAGATGTTAAATAAGGAGTACCACAGCAGGGAAACGACGATGTCTGGCTGGAGGAAGAGGCACTGGGGCCCAGCCAGACGTGTCAGTGAAGCAGTCCCCAGAGATTTTACCGCCCATGGACCCCCTCCCGCCCAAACCAGTGGTGAGGCTCACCGCATCGCTCCAGCTGCCCAATGGAATCACCATGGACGTGCCAATCACCATTGACTCAGGAAGCAATGTGGACTTTATAGGGCAGGACTTTGTCGACCGGCACGCTATACAGTTGCTGCCTGCCACGCTGCCCCTGCAGGTTGTCACGGTGGATGGCAGGGAGCTGCTAGGGGGGCAAGTGGTGAAGCAGACGCCACCAATGGTGATGCGGCTTGGGATCACAGGGAAATCATCAGCTTCAACGTCACTCAACTATCGGACACGCCCATTGTATTGGGCATGAGTTGGCTGGACAAGCACAGCCCAACGCTGGCTTGGTACCAGAGGCAGCTGACCTTCGGCTCTTCCTTTTGTGCTGAACACTGCATCATGCCCCGGCAGGAAGGAGAGGAAGAGGAGTCACAGCTGCTGCTAGGCACGCTGCAAGCGATTCCCCACAAGTACGCAGAACTTTTGGAGGTTTTCTGCGAGAAGGAGGCAGACAGGCTGCCCCCCCACAGACCATATGACTGCAAAATTGACCTGCTGCCAGGGGCGGCGCTGCCTAAAGGAAAGCTGTATTCCATGTCTGAGGACGAACTGCAGGAACTCAAAGAGTTCATAGATCATAATTTGGAGCACGGTTTCATCCGGGAGTCCAAGGCAGCGGGGGGCAGTCCTGTATTCTTTGTTAAGAAGCGGGACACGCCCCAAAAAAGGCTTGTAGTGGACTATCGCATCTTAAACAGTGTGACCAAGCCATCGGACTTCCCCATGTCAATTTTTTTTCAAAAACCTTAGTTTTCTGCTTATTTAGTTTAAATCCCGCCACCCGACCAAATTCTTGAATCAGTTCCAATACCGTTTTCGTACTAGATTCTGACTCCTGTAATGTCAAAACTTAGTCATCTGCAACAGCTTTAACCACATAAAGGCTTGGGTTCCTCACCAAATCTGCCCAGTAACGACAGGGTAGCTTGTTCCCCCAACCGCGACACGTGCTCTCTGTTAGGGAGAACACGCTTTGCTGTTAATGCACATTGACAGAGAAATCGCAAAGTGTGTGCAATGAGACCAAAATAACACAACACCATCTTTTCGCTTCCATATGCGTAGAAAGGACGAATAAGCTTTGATTGGGCTTTTTTCAATTCGCATGGTGTTATTTGGGTGTGCGCCAGAATCACACCAAAACCAAAGCAAAAAGGTGTTTTGGGTTCCATCTACATAAAAAGAAGATAATAAAGCTCTGATTGGGCTTATTTCAAGTTGGTGTTTTTGGGGTTAGAATGCACATTCAACCAAAAATCACAGACATGTTGGTTACCAGCCCAAATCAAGCATAAGTAAACATATGGTAACATCTCAATAGAAAAAGGACGAATAAGCTTCGATTGCCATTTCGGTGTTCATTCACCCACAAATAGCAAAGTAAAGTGTAAGAACCCTAAACAAAGCCAAAAAGGTTGTTTTGGGTGCGAGCTACATAGAAAGAATAATCTTGGATTGCGCTTACTTCATGTCGTGTTCTTTGCTGTTAATGCACATTGACACAGAAATCACAAAGTTTGTGCAATGAGACCAAAATAACACACCATCTTTTCGCTTCCTTATGCGTAGAAAGAAGACGAATAAGCTTTGATTGGGCTTTTTTCAATTCGCATGGTGTTATTTGGGTGTGCGCCAGAATCACACCAAAGGAAAGCAAAAAGATCCTTTGGATGCCATCTACATAAAAAGAAGATGAGAGAGCTCTGATTGGGCTTATTTCAAATTGGTGTTTTTGGGGTTAGAATGCTGTCAGAGCTGCCCGAGGTCCCAGCTCACAAAGGACCAACGCCAGTTCGTTGTTATATACAAAAGTCTTTATTGAAGTTCAGTTTCGCTTTCACAGCCGCAGCGTGCAGATCTACGTCTGAAACTCTAGACCGCTGAAGCTCCATCTGAATCTCCTCCCCCCAGACACCAGTTTAAGACTCTAGCCTTGCTCCACCTCTTCCTTTGCTCTTTCCTCCTCTGGCTCCGCCTGTCAGCTGGGGTCTCGCCCTTCCTAGACTCTTCTGACGCTGAGTCCCCTGAGTCTTCCCCCTGCCTCCGGCGGGCTTTAGGACCTGGTTCCCAATCCGGGTTTTCTGCTGTCCCACGCGCCTGTACATTCGAACTTGGCGCGCGCGCCCAGCCGGCAACCTTCCTCCTGACCGTTACACTGCTCCTGTCACTGCTTCCCCCTTCGGGGAGGCTAGCTGGACCTGACCTCCCCTCCGTTCCCCCACTCTCCGATAGAGGCGTGGTCAGCCCTGACTCATCTTCTCTCCCTGCTGGAGGAGACGCTGGCCCTGACACATGGGACTCTTCCCCCCCCCCCACTACGCTCTGGTGGGGAATCTGGTCCTGATCTCCCGCTGCTGCTTTGGGAGTCCCCGCTGGCCCCTTGATTCTGGTGCGTCCCCCCTGGGACCCCCCTTGCCCTGGCCATCAGCGCCTCCTTCTGGGAATCTTCTGATTCGCTGGAGAAGCTCATGGAATCTCTCGGGTCACTGACATACTCCCCTACGCTGCCCTCAGATTATTCCCCTTGAGCGCGAAAACTATGTCTGCTCTGACGTTAGGATACTGCTGCAGGTTCCCGTCGAAGTGGGCTACGATCCTGCCCCCCCTCTTCCCGAGGCGAACTCCCTCCGGCTTGGGTCCTGGCAGCCCCTCTTTGCCCAAACGTTCCCACCTGGTTTGCAGATCCCGGCAGAGCGCTACTGCTTCTTCTTCTCTCTTTCTGGATGCTATTACTTCTGCGGAAAGCATCGTGACTGCTTCTTGCAGTGCTGTCACCTTCTCCTCCGTAGTCATCTTCGCCTATCTTCGTGAGCTCGCAAAAAAAGGTTTTTGTAAGACGGAGCTTACTGTCAGAGCGGCCCGAGGTCCCAGCTCACAAAGGACCAACACCAGTTTGTTCTTATATACAAAAGTCTTTATTGAAGTTCAGTTTCGCTTTCACAGCCGCAGCGTGCAGCCCTACGTCTGAAACTCTAGACCGCTGAAGCTGCGTCTGAATCTCCTCCCCCCAGACACCAGTTTAAGACTCTAGCCTTGCTCCACCTCTTCCTTTGCTCTTTCCTCCTCTGGCTCCGCCTGTCAGCTGGGGTCTCGCCCTTCCTAGACTCTTCTGACGCTGAGTCCCCTGAGTCTTCCCCCTGCCTCCGGCGGGCCTTAGGACCTGGTTCCCAATCCGGGTTTTCTGCTGTCCCACGCGCCTGTACATTCGAACTTGGCGCGCGCGCCCAGCCGGCAACCTTCCTCCTGACCATTACACTGCTCCTGTCACTGCTTCCCCCTTCGGGGATGCTAGCTGGACCTGACCTCCCCTCCGTTCCCCCACTCTCCGATGGAGGCGTGGTCAGCCCTGACTCATCTTCTCTCCCTGCTGGAGGAGACGCTGGCCCTAACACATGGGACTCTTCCCCCCCACTACGCTCTGGTGGGGAAGCTGGTCCTGATTTCCAACTGCTGCTTTGGGAGTCCCCGCTGGCCCCTTGTTTCTGGTGCGTCCCCCGTGGAACCCCCTTGCCCTGGCCATCGGCGCCTCCTTCTGGGAATCTTCTGTTTCGCTGGAGAAGATCATGGAATCTCTCGGGTCACTGCCATACTCCCCTACGCTGCCCTTCGCTCTCCATTTCCTCTCCAGTGAGAGCCAGTGTGGTGTAGTGGTTAAGAGCGGTAGTCACGTAATCTGGGGAACCGGGTTCGTGTCTCCGCTCCTCCACATGCAGCTGCTGGGTGACCTTGGGCCAGTCACACTTCTGTGAAGTCTCTCAGCCCCACTCACCTCACAGAGTGTTTGTTGTGGGGGAGGAAGGGAAAGGAGAATGTTAGCCGCTTTGAGACTCCTGAAGGGGAGTGAAAGGCGGGATATCAAATCCAAACTCTTCTTCTTCTTCTTCTTCTCTCTCCCCTGTGCCTCTGTTCCTGAGCCCCTGACACCTATGCTTGATTTCCGCTGGTAACGGTATTTGGGCTGATAACAAACATGTCACTGCGATTTTTGGTTGAATGTGCATTCTAACCCCAAAAACACCAACTTGAAATAAGCCCAATCACAGCTTTATTATCTTCTTTTTACGTAGATGGAACCCAAAACACCTTTTTGCTTTGGTTTTGGTGTGATTCTGGCGCACACCCAAATAACACCATGCGAATTGAAAAAAGCCCAATCAAAGCTTATTCGTCTTCTTTCTACGCATATGGAAGCGAACAGATGGTGTTGTGTTATTTTGGTCTCATTGCACACACTTTGCGATTTCTGTGTCAATGAGCATTAACAGCAAAGAACGCGGCACGAAATAAGTGCAATCCAAGATTATTCTTTCTATGTACTTTGAAGCCAAAACAACCGATTTGAGCTTATTACACCGCTTTGCTATTTGTGGGTGAATGAACACCGAAAGAGCATTTGAAGCTTATTCGTCCTCTGCCTATTGCGATGGAACCAAAACACCTATGCTTGATTTCCGCTGGTAACAAACATGTCACTCTGCGATTTTTGGTTGAATGTGCATTCTAACCCCAAAAACACCAATTTGAAATAAGCCCAATCAGAGCTTTATTATCTTCTTTTTACGTAGATGGAACCCAAAACACCTTTTTGCTTTGGTTTTGGTGTGATTCTGGCGCACACCCAAATAACACCATGCGAATTGAAAAAAGCCCAATCAAAGCATATTCGTCTTCTTTCTACGCATATGGAAGCGAAAAGATGGTGTTGTGTTATTTTGGTCTCATTGCATACTTTGCGATTTCTGTGTCAATGTGCATTAACAGCAAAGAACACGAAATGAAGTGCAATCCAAGATTCTTCTTTCTATGTACTGTGAAACCAAAACAACCTGTTTGGCTTTGTTTAGGCTTATTACACCGCTTTGCTATTTGTGGGTGAATGAACACCGAAAGAGCATTCGAAGCTTATTCGTCCTTTTTCTATTGAGATGTTACCATATGTTTACTTATGCTTGATTTGGGCTGGTAACAAACATGTCTGCGATTTTTGGTTGAATGTGCATTCTAACCCCAGAAACACCAACTTGAAATAAGCCCAATCTGAGCTTTATTATCTTCGTTTTACGTAGATGGAACCCAAAACACCTTTTTGCTTTGGTTTTGGTGTGATTCTGGCGCACACCCAAATAACACCATGCGAATTGAAAAAAGCCCAATCATAGCTGTCAGAGCTGCTTGAAGATCCTAGCTCACAGAGGATCACGCTAGCCAGCGATCATTAAGTAAAAGTCTTTATTGAATTGCAGTTTCCATTCTCACGCTGCTGCGCGCAACTCTACGTCTAGTAGCTAGATCGGCGAAGCTCCGTCTGAGTCTCCGCCCCTTGTGCACCAACTTAATATCCTAGCCCTGCTCCACCTTTTCCGCCTGACTGTCCTCCTCTGGGTCCCTCTACCCCCCGGGGTTTCTTCCTTCCTGGATTCTTCTGACGCTGACCCGGACCCTCCTGCCTCCTTGCGCCGGGCTTTAGGACCTGGTTCCCTTTCCGGGCTGCTTACTGCGCCGCCTTCCTCTGCATTTGAACTTGGCGCGCGCGCCCAACCTTCCACTTTCCTCTTAACCGTTTCTTCGCTCCCCGATGGAGGTGTGGCCACTCCTGACTCATGCCCTCCCTCCTGTGGTGAGCTGCCAGCGCTTGCCCCCTGGCTCCCTTCTTCTTCCCTGCTCCCTGGCGGTGACGCTGGTCCCGATTTCCAACTGCTCTCCCCTGAGTCCCCTCTGGCTCTATCTTCCTGGGGTGCCCCCCTAGACTCCCCCCTTGCCCTGGCCACTGGTGCTCCTTTCTGTGAATCCTCTGATTCACTGGAAAGACTAGGAGATCTCGGGTCGTCGTCATCACTCATCTTTTCTTCTGCCTCCTCCCCTTCGCTCTCTGTTTCCTCCCTTGGCCTTGCCTCTGCTCCTAAATCCCTGACAATAGCTTATTCGTCTTCTTTCTACGCATATGGAAGCGAAAAGATGGTGTTGTGTTATTTTGGTCTCATTGCACACACTTTGCGATTTCTGTGTCAATGAGCATTAACAGCAAATAACACGAAATGAATGAAGTTCTGTCAGGGGTTCAGGAGTAGAGGCAAGGGCAAGGGAGGAAACAGAGAGCGAGGGGGAGGAGGCAGAAGAAAAGATGAGTGATGACGACGACCCGAGATCTCCGAGTCTTTCCAGTGAATCAGAAGATTCACAGAAAGGAGCACCAGTGGCCAGGGCAAGGGGGGAGCCTAGGGGAACACCCCAGGAAGAAGGGTCCAGAGGGGGCTCAGAGGGGAGCAGTTGGAAATCGGGACCAGCGTCACCAACAGAGAGCAGGGGAGAGGAAGGGCGCCAGGTATCAAGCGCTGGCAGCTGACAACAGGAGGGAGGGCATGAGTCAGGAGTGGCCACACCTCCATCAGGGAGCGAAGAAAAGGTCAGGCGGAAAGCGGAAGGTTGGGCGCGCGCGCCAAGTTCAAATGCACAGGAAGGTGGCGCAGTAAGCAGCCCGGAAAGGGGGCCAGGTCCTAAAGCCCGGCGCAAGGAGACAGGAGGGTCCGGGGGGTCAGCGTCAGAAGAATCCCGGAAGGAAGAGACCACGGGGGGCAGAGGGACCCAGAGAAGAACGGTCAGGCGGAAAAGGTGGAGTAAGGCTAGGTTAGTAAGCTGGTGCACAGGGGGCGGAGACTCAGACGGAGCTTCGCCGGTCTAACCCTTAAGACGTAGAGCTGCGCGCAGCAGCTTGAGAATGGAAACTGTAACTCAATAAAGACTTTTACAAGTGTCAGAGCTGCTTCCAGATCCTAGCTCACAGAGGATCACGCTAGCCAGCGATCATTAAGTAAAAGTCTTTATTGAGTTACAGTTTCCATTCTCAAGCTGCTGCGTGCAACTCTACGTCTAATGGCTAGATCGGCGAAGCTCCGTCTGAGTCTCCGCCCCTTGTGCACCAACTTAATATCCTAGCCCTGCTCCACCTTTTCCGCCTGACTGTTCTCCTCTGGGTCCCTCTGCCCCCCGGGGTCTCTTCCTTCCTGGATTCTTCTGACGCCGACCCCCCGGACCCTCCTGTCTCCTTGCGCCGGGCTTTAGGACCTCCCTGCTCTCTGGCGGTGATGCTGGTCCCGATTTCCAACTGCTCTCCTCTGAGTCCCCTCTGGCTCTATCTTGCTGGGGTGTCCCCCTAGGCTCCCCCCTTGCCCTGGCCACTGGTGCTCCTTTCTGTGAATCTTCTGATTCACTGGAAAGACTCGGAGATCTCGGGTCGTCGTCATCACTCATCTTTTCTTCTGCCTCCTCCCCCTCGCTCTCTGTTTCCTCCCTTGCTCTCGCCTCTGCTCCTGAACCCCTGACATCCATCCCCCCCTTGAAGCCCCCCGTTCCCCCCTCCCCTCCTTCCGGTGCGGGAGCTGGGTGCTGCTGTGTCAGAGGGACGAACGTCGGATACAGTTCGCTTCCCGTGGCGGGCCTCCATCTGAAATCTCCCGGTTCTTCCTCCCTGCTCTCGTCGACGACGGTCACCTCCGCTTCCATCTCTGTGCCGCCGTGCTCGAAACCAGAGTCGTCCCCGAAAACGTCCATGTCCGTCTCTCCCTCACTTCCTCCTGGCGGCGTTGCTCGTCCTGGACCTTCCTGCCACTTCCTGCGCCACTGCTCCTCTGGTCTATCGTCCCACCAATACGAGGGTTCTGAGGCAGATCCCGAGGGCGTAGCCCGGCACCCAGCTGTTCGCACTGGCCGGGGTGCCCTCCTTGGCGAGAAGGTATTCTACCCCCTCTTCCCCCCATCTGGAGTCCAAAATCTCCGTGACTTCGTTGATGCGTTCCTCCTGTGCCACTCCCGCATGCCCGGTTCTTTCTCTGAGCGGACTCGGTGCCATTCCGGGTTCCTGAAACCTGTGCGGTGCCTTGTAGGGAGTGAGCACCGATCTGTGGAACACCGGATGCATTCTGGAACCCTCCGGAAGCGCCAGCCGGAAAGCCACCGGGTTGACCTGCTCTTCGACTTGGTAGGGCACCAGTTGCTTATGCCCTAGTTTCTTCTTGGCCAACGACCTGGCTGGCACTGCGTGGGCTGCTAACCAGACCCAGTCTCCCACATGGATCTCTTCGCCAACCCTTCTGTGTTTGTCCGCTTGCACCTTGTATGCATGTTTGGCCAGCTCCAGGTGCCGCCGCAGCTGATCGTGGACCTCCTGCAACTCCGACGCGAACGCATCTGCTGTCTGCGGCTCCCCCTCCCCCATCCTTTCCAGTCCCGGGAAGGTTCTGGGGTGCCTCCCGTTGTTGGCGAAGAACGGCGTGACCCCCGTGGACACGTGCTTCGTGTTGTTGTAGGCGAACTCGGCGAGCGGCAGGTAATCCACCCACGTCGCAGGCTGTTGATTCGCATAACATCTCAGGTACTGCTGCATGATGGCATTGACCCGCTCCGCTTGCCCGTTGGTCTGCGGGTGTCTCGCCGACGCCAGGTTGATCTTGACGTTCAGGAAGCCCATCAGCTTCTGCCAGAAATTCGAGATGAACTGCCGCCCCCGGTCGGACAGAATAGACCGTGGCAGACCGTGAACCTTGAACACGTGGTCTATGAACAGTTTGGCGGTTTGCTCCGCCGTGGCCACCTTGGCACACGGAATGAAATGTGCCATCTTGGAGAACAAGTCCACCACCACCAGCACGGCCGTCTTGCCCCTCGAGCTGGGCAGATCCGTGACAAAGTCCAGGGCCACTCTCTCCCATGGTTCGACCGGAGTTTGCAGCGGTTCCAACAGTCCGGCCGGCGGTCTGTGCACCGGTTTGGCCCTCTGGCAGGTGTCACACCTCGCCACGTAGTCCGCGACCTCCCCTCTCATTCCGGGCCACAAGAAGTCCCTGGCGACTAATTCCACCGTCTTCTCCTTGCCAAAGTGCCCGGCAGTGGGCGCGTCGTGCAGCTGCTGCAGTACCTTGGCACGAAGTTCGTCTCCCGGCACGTAGATGGCCCTTTTACGGATGAGCAATCCATCTCTCAGCTGGAACCCGTCGGTCGCTGCCGTACCCCTTTGCACCTCTGCCATCTTTGCTTGCGCGAAGGAGTCATCCTGCAACGCTCGTCGCACCGCCTCCAGGTCCACTGTTGCCGCAGCGCACGCCCACACTGTTGGTGCGAAGATGTGCATGGCGGCCGCTGGCGTGGCATCCTCCAGATATTGTGGCTTACGGGAGAGAGCGTCCGCCATGATGTTGGTGTCCCCCGGGACATACTCTATTCGGAAGTCGAAGTTCGCAAAGAACTCAGCCCAACGTATCTGCCTCTGGTTCAGGAACTGTGCCGTGCGCCAGTGCTCCAGATTCTTGTGGTCCGTGCAGACCTGCACCGTGTGCTTGGCGCCGATCAGGAAGTGCCTCCACGCTTTGAATGCTGCATGAATGGCCAGCAACTCCCTGTCCCAGATGGTGTAGTTCTGTTCGGACTTGCTGAGCTTCCTGGAGTAAAACGCTCCCGGCCGCCAAACCCCCTGCGGGTCTTTCTGCAGCAGGACTGCTCCCACGGCTCTAACTGAGGCGTCTGTCTCGACCCTCATCGGCCTGCTGGGGTCGACATGCAGCAGCTGCTCTTCCGACGCGAAGAGACGCTTGAGTGCCTGAAAGGAGTGCTCCGCCTGCTCTGTCCAGATGAACTTCTTTTTCTTGGAGCTAAGCGTGTCCGTGATGGCCGCTGTCTGCATAGCGAAGCCTTTGATAAACTTGCGATAGAAATTCGCGAAGCCGACAAACCGTTGGACCTCCTTCCGGTTGCGTGGGCTTTTCCAGTCCAACACCACTCGAACCTTGGCGCTGTCCATGGCGAGCCCCTTGTCAGACAACTTGTAGCCCAGAAAGTCCACCTCCGTCACGTCGAATTGGCACTTCTCCAGCTTGGCGTAGAGCCTATGCTGCTGTAGCCTGCTTAGCACTTCTTTGACGTGTCTGTCATGCTCCTGCTGCGATTCCGAAAAGATCAGGATGTCATCTAAGAAACAGACGCACGTCTTGTAGAGGAGCCCCGCCAACACGTGATGCATGAACGCTTGAAAAACGTGGGAGCCATTTTGCAATCCAAAAGGCATAACTCTATATTCGTAGGTGCCCAGTGGCGTGAACATGGCTGTCTTCCACTCATCTCCTTCCCGCATGCGAATGAGGTTGTACGCCCCTCGCAGGTCTAACTTGGTGAACACGCTGCCCTTCCGTACCTTTGCGAGGAGGTCGTCGATTCGGGGCATGGGGAAGTCCGATGGCTTGGTCACACTGTTTAAGATGCGATAGTCCACTACAAGTCTTTTTTGGGGCGTGTCCCGCTTCTTAACAAAGAATACAGGACTGCCCCCCGCTGCCTTGGACTCCCGGATGAAACCGCGCTCCAAATTATGATCTATGAACTCTTTGAGTTCCTGCAGTTCGTCCTCAGACATGGAATACAGCTTCCCTTTAGGCAGCGCCGCCCCCGGCAGCAGGTCAATTTTGCAGTCATATGGTCTGTGGGGGGGTAGCCTGTCTGCCTCCTTCTCGCAGAAAACCTCCAAAAATCCTGCGTACTTGTGGGGAATCGCTTGCAGCGTGCCTAGCAGCAGCTGAGACTCCTCTTCCTCTCCTTCCTGCCGGGGCACAATGCAGTGTTCAGCACAAAAGGAAGAGCCGAAGGTCAGCTGCCTCTGGTACCAAGCCAGCGTCGGGCTGTGCTTGTCCAGCCAACTCATGCCCAATACAATGGGCGTGTCCGATAGTTGAGTGACGTTGAAGCTGATGATTTCCCTGTGATTCCCAAGCCGCATCACCATTGGTGGCGTCTGCTTCACCACTTGCCCCCCTAGCAGCTCCCTGCCATCCACCGTGACCACCTGCAGGGGCAGCGTGGCAGGCAGCAACTGTACAGCGTGCCAGTCGACAAAGTCCTGCCCTATAAAGTCCGCATTGCTTCCCGAGTCCACGGTGAGCGGCACGTCCATGGTGATTCCATTGGGCAGCTGGAGCGATGCGGTGAGCCTCACTACTGGTTTGGGCGGGAGGGGGTCCATGGGCTGTGAAATCTCCGGGGACTTCTTCACTGACACGTCTGGCTGGGCCCCAGTGCCTCTTCCTCCAGCCAGACATCGTCGTTTCCCTGCTGTGGTTGTCCTTGCTGCGTTGCTGCAGTTACCATTGCTGAGGCTGCAGTGTGCTTGTGGAGCCTCCGGGGACACTCTTTCGCCATATGCCCTGGATCCTCGCAGATGTAACACTTCCTGTTCCCTCTAGGAGGCTTCGCTTTCACTGTTGTCGGTGCTAGGGCTCTGGCTGCTGACTGAGCCCTTGCACTTCCAACCTCCATAGGTTCCATCCCTCCTCCAGACGGAGGCGTGGATTGCGCACGCGCTGCTTCTCTGGGAAGGAAGGAGGGGCCCCTGGCTGGTTCGCGCCCTCCACGCCCTTCGTCCCTGCTCCACGGACGTTCTTCCAGCCGCACCCCCACCGCTAGCGCCCTCTGAACGATCTCCTGCGTGGTCCGGGGTCTCTCCCCCCTCGCAATTTCATCTTTAACAGAGCCGTGCAATCCCTCCCAAAACAGGTCTCTTACAGGAGCCGAATCCCTGTCCCATTCCAGGGCACTGACCAAAGCGAAAAAGCGGGCATGGTACTGCCTTACGCTGGCCCTCCCTTGTTTCAGTCCATGTATCTGCTGCCGAGCAAGATCCACGTCAATGCTTGATAAAAAGCACCCATCCATCGCTTTAATAAAGGCATCCGCATTTTGGAGCGCCGGATCCTTATCCCTCCACAAATTGCGCAGCCATGCTTTAGCTTCCCCATGCAAATGGGACATGATGAATCCCACTTTCTCTTGCTCATCTCTAAAGTCTTTTTTCAGCAGTTCCAGTGCGCACATTACATCTGCTCTAAAGTTGGGGTACTGTTGCAGGTTCCCATCGAAGTGAGAGACCAGCCCGCCTGTTCGTCTCGCCAACCCAATTCCCTCCTGTTTGGGTGTCAGTTGCCCTTGCTTCGTAAGCATGTCCAACCTGACCTGGAGATCCCTGCAGGCGGCAGCTGCCTCCTCCTCTCTCTTCCTGGATGCGAGAGCCTCGGCATTCAGTTGTGTCACTGCTTCTCTGAGTTCCGCTATCTGCTGCTCAGCCGTCATGTCGTCTGCCGTTCGTGAGCTCGCTAGTAGGCACCTGCTTCTCTCCTCTCCTCGAGGCTGTAGATGCCCACAATCATGAGACGCAGCTTACTGTCAGAGCTGCTTCCAGATCCTAGCTCACAGAGGATCACGCTAGCCAGCGATCATTAAGTAAAAGTCTTTATTGAGTTACAGTTTCCATTCTCAAGCTGCTGCGTGCAACTCTACGTCTAATGGCTAGATCGGCGAAGCTCCGTCTGAGTCTCCGCCCCTTGTGCACCAACTTAATATCCTAGCCCTGCTCCACCTTTTCCGCCTGACTGTTCTCCTCTGGGTCCCTCTGCCCCCCAGGGTCTCTTCCTTCCTGGATTCTTCTGACGCCGACCCCCCGGACCCTCCTGTCTCCTTGCGCCGGGCTTTAGGACCTGGCTCTCTTTCAGGGCTGCCTACTGCGTCACTTTCCTGTGCATTTGAACTTGGCGCGCGCGCCCAACCTTCCACTTTCCGTCTGACCGTTTCTTCGCTCCCCGATGGAGGTGTGGCCACTCCTGACTCATGCCCTCCCCCCTGTTGTGAGCTGCCAGTGCTTGATCCCTGGCTCCCTTCCTCTTCCCTGCTCTCTGGCGGTGATGCTGGTCCCGATTTCCAACTGCTCTCCTCTGAGTCCCCTCTGGCTCTATCTTCCTGGGGTGCCCCCCTAGACTCCCCCCTTGCCCTGGCCACTGGTGCTCCTTTCTGTGAATCTTCTGATTCACTGGAAAGACTCGGAGATCTCGGGTCGTCGTCATCACTCATCTTTTCTTCTGCCTCCTCCCCCTCGCTCTCTGTTTCCTCCCTTGCTCTTGCCTCTGCTCCTGAACCCCTGACACATTGCATGAGAGATTTGCAGTTGCATTGCACGGAGCGTTGTGTGCATTGCATGGAGGGTGTGTGTGCATTGCACGGAGGGTGTAGTTGCATTGCACGGAGTGTGTTGTTGCATTGTACGGAAGGTGTGGTTGCATTGCACGGAAGGTGTGTGTATGTGCATTGCACGGAGTATGTAGTTGCATTTCACGGAGTATGTGTGTGCATTGCATGGAGGGTGTAGTTGCATTGCACAGAGTGTGTTTTTTGCATTGCACGGAGTGTGTGCGCATTGCACGGAGTGTGTAATTGCATTGAAAGGATGGTGTGTGCAGTGCACGGAGTGTGTAGTTGCATTGCACGGAGTGTCGGTGCATTGCATGGAGTGTTGTTGCATTGCACGGAGTGTGTGCATTGCAGGGAGTGTGTTTTGCATTGCACGGAGTGTGTAGTTGCATTGCATGGAGTGTAGTTGCATTGCATTGCAGAGAGTGTGTGTGCATTGCAGGGAGTGTGTTTTGCATTGCAGGGAGTGTGTAGTTGCATTGCAGGGAGTGTAGTTGCATTGCAGGGAGTGTGTGTGCATTGCAGGGAGTGTGTTTTGTATTGCACGGAGTGTGTAGTTGCATTGCATGGAGTGTAGTTGCATTGCATTGCAGGGAGTGTGTGTGCATTGCAGGGAGTGTGTTTTGCATTGCACGGAGTGTGTAGTTGCATTGCATGGAGTGTAGTTGCATTGCATTGCAGGGAGTGTGTGTGCATTGCAGGGAGTGTGTTTTGCATTGCACGGAGTGTGTAGTTGCATTGCAGGGAGTGTAGTTGCATTGCAGGGAGTGTGTTTTGCATTGCACGGAGTGTGTAGTTGCATTGCATGGAGTGTAGTTGCATTGCATTGCAGGGAGTGTGTGTGCATTGCAGGGAGTTTGTTTTGCATTGCATGGAGTGTGTAGTTGCATTGCATGGAGTGTAGTTGCATTGCAGGGAGTGTGTGTGCATTGCAGGGAGTGTGTTTTGCATTGCACGGAGTGTGTAGTTGCATTGCACGGAGGGTTTGTGTGTGCATTGCACAGAGTGTGTGTCTGAAAAGGAAGCTGGCTCGGCGGCAGCTTTGTCAGGACTTCTTTAAGGGTTCTGGCCAGCGTCGGCCCTGTAAATTTACATATCATCATGGCAGCACAAGATGCCCCCTGCCCAAGCGGGGGCTGGAAGCTGGCAAGCAATAGCTCAATACCTTTTGCCCATATTCCCATTTTATTTAGGGATCCAGTTGGATATCGTTGCTAAAACATCCCACTTGCCTATGGAGAAGCTGTCTGCCTTGAAGGAAGTTATTTTGTAATACTTCCTCTGTAGCAAGTGATGCTTCATCAGATCCGATCTTGCTGGGTCACTTAACTAATCTTCCCACTAGGCCAGGCTGCCTGCGGCCTGAGGTCCCCTTACCTTTGTGTACGCCTACCAAGTGTGGTGAAGGCAGATATCAAGCCATGGTAGCAATTCCTGAATGTATGCAATAGTAGTTCGCCATGGCAGGATACCTTGAACCCGCACAGGCATTTTCAGGTTCATGCTGGTGCTGCTGGATCTTTGCCCTTTGGTTTTTATTTCAAGGGCTGCTGGTGTGCAAAGCTATGGCCTCAAGCCCGGTGTGGTAAGGCAATCATGTGACATAACTTTTCTTGAGTTTTCCCCATTGTAGTAGCAGTTCGCATGTGGCCCGAGGAGTTCAGTGACCATCGGATCTGCTTTTGGTCTGATAACCAGGTAGTGGTGAGCGTCTTGGCAAAACAGTCCTCATGCTCTAGCACAGTCTCCGCCCCTCCGTTCATGCTTTCGAGCTGCGCCGCTTATATTGTGATTTCTACTCTCCAAATTACAGGATCCTCTAATGATGTCGCTGACACTCTATCCCATTTTCAGATGAAGCGCTTCAGATCCTGGGCTCCAGACTCAGCTATTGCCAGACTTTTCCAGACCACCTGTGGCATTTTGACAACAATTAGTAATTACAGAGAGCAGCAGCTTCCATTTCCCCTTCTGCTTTTAGCTCTTATGGGAAGGCCTGGATGGATTTCTTAGCCTTAAGCTGGCAGTCCTCGGCCATTCAGATGAACTGGCCCCCATCCTCTGAGCAGATCCGCAGTATTTGGTCCATCTGCTGCAGATTGGGCATGCGGTTATAACTATCAGAACTCAGTCCGCTGCAATGTCTGTTACACTGAAGCTTTATTTTTCAGAGACCCTTGTATAAAGTTTGTAGTGCACAGGGCCTTGGAAGGTTGGAATAGGCTCCAACTTCATAGGACAGTGGGCAGGAAGTCGGTCAGTTTTTACCTATGCAGTATCTGCAACAAGTTAAAACTTGTCTGCTGGTTAAAGATCAAGGCGAGACTCCTTTCAGTAGTCCATTGCATTTTCGCACTGAGGGTTGGGAAAATGGTTGTTGGAGCCAGCACGGGGCTGAGTCTGGAGGCTTATTGCTTCAGGACTTTTCCTTATCCTTTGGAGCTTGTCATTAGAGTTGGGAACTCTAAAACAGTGGGCAGGAGTGCCACAATCAGGCTTCCCGCCACAGGTGAGGAGGGCCCTTGCCCGGTTATGGATAACAGAATATTTGGCTTTTCATTCCCTGGGGGCTGGCCCGCTCCTAGTGCATGAAAATGGGTTCCCGTTAGCCAGGCATCAATGTGCTTACGTCGTGCACCAGTTATTACGGCCTGCGGCTTGCTTACCGCTGAACACGCCTCATTCCTTACGATTAGGTACTGCTGCAAAGGCTGCACACTGGGGGCCTGTCAGTAGACAGGATTGTGAATACGGGTCATTGGAAGTCTGACGCTGACAAGGGAAGTGTCACAATGATGTCTGTGCTGATGCTTGTCTGTTATTTCCTTTTTTCATAGGAGCAGCTGTGCACATTTGGGCCACAGCATTGTACACTAGGCTGGCAAGCATGTTGACGAGTTTGGACTGGGGCGCCATCTCAGTCTTCCTGCCCATGTGAACATATACTGGATGTCCAGATGGGGAATGCTTTGGGAGGAGATCCTTCCTTTGGTGCGGTCGAGTGTGACCTTTGTGGAGTGTGACCTCGAGTGTGACCTTTGTGGAGTGTGACCTCGAGTGGAGCCAGTGTGGTGTAGTGGTTAAGAGCGGTAGACTCGTAATCTGGGGAACCGGGTTCGCGTCTCCGCTCCTCCACATGCAGCTGCTGGGTGACCTTGGGCCAGTCACACTTCTCTGAAGTCTCTCAGCCCCACTCACCTCACAGAGTGTTTGTTGTGGGGGAGGAAGGGAAAGGAGAATGTTAGCCGCTTTGAGACTCCTTCGGGTAGTGATAAAGCGGGATATCAAATCCAAACTCTTCTTCTTCTTCTTCTTCTTTGCAGGTCCTCCCGCAGTGCTGGTGGTACAGCTGGGCGAGAATGTTTGCTGTCTTCCTCCAGCATAAGTTTGCATTCCTGCATGCAAGAGGGCTTGGATTGAGTTGATGGCAGCTCTCCCTGGACTCAAATAATTTAAGGCATTGGTTCAAGGTGGTCTGGAGGGGGGGTTGGAGCACCTGTCCCCTCCAATGCGCAAAGATATTCCATTAAGGGAATCCAAGGATTCACCATGCTTTTGTCGACCCTTTTTGAGGGGTAGGGCCAAGCAAGAGTCCCTGGGAGCATTTGGGGGTCAGCTTGAGTCTGATCCTGGTTCATTGCTCCCCCACGCTATTTATTTGTACTGACGATATGGTGGGGCCCATTCGTCAGTGCTACCCTGCTGTGGTCAGGTGCAGCTAGTCGGAAACCAATGCCTAGACAAACTACCACCGAGCAGGCCAGAAAGCATGTTAATAAGGCGGTGGACAATAGAATAAAATAAATAAAGTAAATAAAATAAAATAAAATAAAATAAAATAAAATAAAATAACAAATAAAATAAAATGGGTCCTTGCTTTAGGTGGTTCTGTAATATTGCACCCTGCTATTTTTCTTCAAGGCTGTTGCTCTCTTTAGGGCAGATGGGGTGCATCTTTCCCCTATGGGGAACGACACCTGGCGGGATGCGATTGCCTTGGGATTCATTGCTCCCCCACAATGTTTGCTGGTACTGACGATATGGTGGGGCCCAGTCGTCAGTGCTGCCCTGCTGGGGTCAGGTGCAGCTAGTCGGGAACCAATGCCTAGACAAACTACCACCAAGAAGGCCGGAAAATGTGTTAATAAGGCAGTGGAATTAAAATACAGGTCATTGGAAATCGAATGCATTCAAAGGTTATGTTCGTTAACATTATTGGTGTCTTACAATTTTTGCTTGTTTTATCTTAGGTTTAGCAGCTGTCCGCATCTGGATGGTGGGGCACAGCATCCTGCATTGGGCTGGCATCAGTGCACGGCAGTCTGGTTTGGGACCGGGTCTCAGCCTTCCTCCACATGTGCAGTTGCCTTGGCTGTCCAGACGGGGAATGCGCCGGTCAGAATTCCTGCCACTGATTCGGAGGCAGGTGCTGCTGGAAGGGCCACCCACTGCTGTTGGGGTGCAGCTGGGTGAGAACGACCTGGTTTCCATGGACTGTTTTTTCACTACATGCTGCAATTTTGGGTGACCTGGAGAAGCTGCGGGCAGTGGTGCCAACAGCAAAAATATTTTGGTCAAAGCTTTTGCAACGACGTGTTTGGAAGGGTAGTCATTGCCCAGCTGCCACTGAAAGGGCCAGGAAGCGCATCAATTCTGCTGTGTCTAAAAAGATTTTTGAGCTGGGTGGAGATGTGATTTCCCATCCTGAGATTCTTTTTCAGGCTGCATCCTTTTTCAGAGCTGATGGCGCGCATCTTTCTGCCTCAGGGAATGAGGCTTGGCTGGGTGCAGTGGTGGCCAAGCTGAGGGCTTGGTTGGGTCTGTGAGTGGTTTGGCGGTGAGCTGTGGGCTCCATGGCAGTTAGGCATTGGTTAAATTGGTGCTTGGAGGGGTAAGTGCCTATCCCTCCAAATGATGCGGGAAGGGAATTCCGTTAAAGGAATCCAGGGGCTTGCCATTCTTTTCGTCCTTGTCCCTGGCATCGGACTTGGGCCATGCAAGCCCCACAGGAACATGAGGGTGAGAAGTGAGGGACTGATACCCAGCTTCATTTTCTCACCCAATACTTGTTTCCCACGCTGGCTTCCGCTGGAATCCGGAAGTCAGCTCTGTCCCTGGGCATGGACAGATAGTCATAACCAATGCCTAAGCAACCACTCACATTTTTTGTATTTTGAATAAAGTTGTGGCCAAAATTATGCCAAAAACCTTAAACAAAAATTGATGCGTGAAGTGTGAATTTTTTTGGGGGTGGCATTGTGGGACTCAACACGCAAAGCATGTTCTCCCTAACAGATAGCACGTGTTGCTGTTGGGGGAACAAGCCACCCTGCCGTTACTGGGCAGATTTGATGAGGAACCCAAGCCTTTAAGTGGTTAAAACTGGGTTGCTGGGGAGTTTTGATTGTTGCCAATTTGGAGGAGGGGTCAGAGTCTTTAAATACAGGGGCCAGACGTTGGACGTCCTCTTGGCCGTTTTCCACCGGATCACCCGCCCTCCCTCCCTTTAATAGGGTGGTTTTTTCTTGATCGCTTGACCTTGCTATGCCTGTCATGGGGTCGTCCACCTTGGAGCGGGGGCCTGGTAGGAATTTTGCCATTTGGCTGATTGGCTGGTGCCATTTGGCTTTTGCCTACTGCGTAGCAAATCGTCACAACTTGTAAGGTTGGCGGTTAGGCATTGGTTAAATTGGTGCTTGGAGGGGTAAGTGCCTATCCCTCCAAATGATGCGGAAAGGGAATTCCGTTAAAGGAATCCAGGGGCTTGCCATTCTTTTCGTCCTTTTCCCTCGCATCGGACTTGGGCCGTGCAAGCCCCACAAGAACATGAGGGTGAGAAGTGAGGGACTGATACCCAGCTTCATTTTCTCACCCAATACTTGTTTCTCACGCTGGCTTCCGCTGGAATCCGGAAGTCAGCTCTGTCCCTGGGCATGGAAAGATAGTCATAATAAATGCCTAAGCAACCACTCACATTTTTTGTATTTTGAATAAAGTTGTGGCCAAAATTATGCCAAAAACCTTAAACAAAAATTGATGCGTGAAGTGTGAATTTTTTGGGAGATGGCATTGTGGGACTCAACACGCAAAGAACACGACATGAAGTAAGCGCAATGCAAGATTCTTTTATCTATGTAGTTGGAAACCAAAACAACCTGATTGGTTTTGTTTAGCCTTGGTACACTTCGTTTGCTCTTTGTGGGTGAATGAACACCGAAAGAGCAATCGAAGCTTATTCGTCCTTTTTTTATTGAGATGTTACCATATGTTTACCTATGCTTGATTTGGGCTTGTAACAAACATGTCACTCTGAGATTTTTGGGTGAATGTGCATTCTAACCCCAAAAACATCAACTTGAAATAAGCCCAATCAGAGCTTTATTATCTTCTTTTTACGTAGATGGAACCCAAAACACCTTTTTGCTTTGGTTTTGGTGTGATTCTGGCGAACACCCAAATAACACCATGCGAATTGAAAAAAGCCCTATCAAAGCTTATTAGTCTTCTTTCTACGCATGTGGAAGCGAAAGGATGGTGTTGTGTTATTTTGGTCTCATTGCACACACTTTGAGATTTCTGTGTCAATGTGCATTAAGAGCAAAGAACACGACATGAAGTAAGTGCAATCCAAGATTCTTCTTTCTATGTACTTTGAAACCAAAACAACCTGTTTGGCTTTGTTTAGGCTTATTACACCGCTTTGCTATTTGTGGGTGAATGAACACCGAAAGAGCATTCGAAGCTTATTCGTCCTTTGCCTATTGCGATGGAACCAAAACACCTATGCTTGATTTCCACTGGTAACAAACATGTCACTCTGCGATTTTTGGGTGAATGTGCATTCTAACCCCAAAAACACCAATTTGAAATAAGCCCAATCACAGCTTTATCATCTTCTTTTTATGTAGAAGGAACCCAAAACACCTTTTTGCTTTGGTTTTGGAGTGATTCTGGCGCACACCCAAATAACACCATGCGAATTGAAAAAAGTCCAATCGAAGCTTCTTTCTACGCATATAGAAGCGAAAAGATGGTGTTGTGTTATTTTGGTCTCATTGCACACACTTTGCGATTTCTGTGTCAATGTGCATAAACACCAAAAAACACAACTTGAAATAAGCGCAATCCAAGATTCTTCTTTCTATGTAGTTGGAAACCAAAACAACCTGATTGGCTTTGTTTAGGATTAGTACACTTCGCTTTACTATTTGTGGGTGAATGAACACCGAAAGGGCAATCGAAGCTTATTTGTCCTTTTTCTATTGAGATGTTACCATATGTTTACTTATGCTTGATTTGGGCTGGTAACAAACATGTCTGCGATTTTTGGTTGAATGTGCATTCTAACTCCAAAAACACCAACTTGAAATAAGCCCAATCAGAGCTTTATTATCTTCTTTTTACGTAGATGGAACCCAAAACACCTTTTTGCTTTGGTTTTGGTGTGATTCTGGCGCACACCCAAATAACACCATGCGAATTGAAAAAAGCCCAATCAAAGCTTATTCGTCTTCTTTCTACGCATATGGAAGCGAAAAGATGGTGTTGTGTTATTTTGGTCTCGTTGCACATACTTTGAGATTTCTGTGTCAATGTGCATTAACAGCAAAGAACACGACATGAAGTAAGTGCAATCCAAGATTCTTCTTTCTATGTACTTTGAAACCAAAACAACCTGTTTGGCTTTGTTTAGGCTTATTACACCGCTTTGCTATTTGTGGGTGAATGAACACCGAAAGAGCATTTGAAGCTTATTCGTCCTTTGCCTATTGCGATGGAACCAAAACACCTATGCTTGATTTCCACTGGTAACAAACATGTCACTCTGCAATTTTTGGGTGAATGTGCATTCTAACCCCAAAAACACCTGTCAGGGGTTCAGGAGCAGAAGCAAGAGCAAGGGAGGAAACAGAGAGTGAGGGGGAGGAGGCAGAAGAAAAGATGAGTGATGACGACGACCCGAGGTCTCCGAGTCTTTCCAGTGAATCAGAAGATTCACAGAAAGGAGCACCAGTGGCCAGGGCAAGGGGGGAGTCTAGGGGGGCACCCCAGGAAGATAGAGCCAGAGGGGACTCAGAGGAGAGCAGTTGGAAATCGGGACCAGCGTCACCGCCAGAGAGCAGGGAACAGGAAGGGAGCCAGGGATCAAGCACTGGCAGCTCACAACAGGGGGGAGGGCATGAGTCAGGAGTGGCCACACCTCCATCGGGGAGCGAAGAAACAGTCAGACGGAAAGTGGAAGGTTGGGCGCGCGTGCCAAGTTCAAATGCACAGGAAAGTGACGCAGTAGGCAGCCCTGAAAGAGAGCCAGGGCCTAAAGCCCGGCGCAAGGAGACAGGAGGGTCCGGGGGGTCGGCGTCAGAAGAATCCAGGAAGGAAGAGACCCCGGGGGGCAGAGGGACCCAGAGGAGAACAGTCAGGCGGAAAAGGTGGAGCAGGGCTAGGATATTAAGTTGGTGCACAAGGGGCGGAGACTCAGACGGAGCTTCGCCGATCTAGCCATTAGACGTAGAGTTGCACGCAGCAGCTTGAGAATGGAAACTGTAACTCAATAAAGACTTTTACTTAATGATCGCTGGCTAGCGTGATCCTCTGTGAGCTAGGATCTGGAAGCACCTCTGACAGTAAGCTCCGTCTCCTAATTGTGGGCATCTACAGCCTCGAGGAGAGGAGAGAAGCAGGTGCCTACTAGCGAGCTCACGAACGGCAGACGACATGACGGCTGAGCAGCAGATAGCGGAACTCAGAGAAGCAGTGACACAACTGAATGCCGAGGCTCTCGCATCCAGGAAGAGAGAGGAGGAGGCAGCTGCCGCCTGCAGGGATCTCCAGGTCAGGTTGGACATGCTTACGAAGCAAGGGCAACTGACACCCAAACAGGAGGGAATTGGGTTGGCGAGACGAACAGGCGGGCTGGTCTCTCACTTCGATGGGAACCTGCAACAGTACCCCAACTTTAGAGCAGATGTAATGTGCGCACTGGAACTGCTGAAAAAAGACTTTAGAAATGAGCAAGAGAAAGTGGGATTCATCATGTCCCATTTGCATGGGGAAGCTAAAGCATGGCTGCGCAATTTGTGGAGGGATAAGGATCCGGCGCTCCAAAATGCGGATGCCTTTATTAAAGCGATGGATGGGTGTTTTTTATCAAGCATTGACGTGGATCTTGCTCGGCAGCAGATACATGGACTGAAGCAAGGGAGGGCCAGCGTAAGGCAGTATCATGCCCGCTTTTTCGCTTTGGTCAGTGCCCTGGAATGGGACAGAGATTCGGCTCCTGTAAGAGACCTGTTTTGGGAGGGATTGCACGGCTCGGTTAAAGATGAAATTGCGAGGGGGGAGAGACCCCGGACCACGCAGGAGGTCGTTCAGAGGGCACTGGCGGTGGGGGTGCGGCTGGAAGAACGTCCGGGGAGCAGGGACGAAGGGCGTGGAGGGCGCGAACCAGCCAGGGGCTCCTCCTTCCTTCCCAGAGAAGCAGCGCGTGCGCAATCCACGCCTCCGCCAGGAGGAGGGGCGGAACCTATGGAGGTTGGAAGTGCAAGGGCTCAGTCAGCAGCCAGAGCCCTAGCACCGACAACAGTGAAAGCGAAGCCTCCTAGAGGGAACAGGAAGTGTTACATCTGCGAGGATCCAGGGCATATGGCGAAAGAGTGTCCCCGGAGGCTCCACAAGCACACTGCAGCCTCAGCAATGGTAACTGCAGCAACGCAGCAAGGACAACCACAGCAGGGAAACGACGATGTCTGGCTGGAGGAAGAGGCACTGGGGCCCAGCCAGACGTGTCAGTGAAGAAGTCCCCGGAGATTTCACAGCCCATGGACCCCCTCCCGCCCAAACCAGTAGTGAGGCTCACCGCATCGCTCCAGCTGCCCAATGGAATCACCATGGACTCGGGAAGCAATGCGGACTTTATAGGGCAGGACTTTGTCGACCGGCACGCTGTACAGTTGCTGCCTGCCACGCTGCCCCTGCAGGTGGTCACGGTGGATGGCAGGGAGCTGCTAGGGGGGCAAGTGGTGAAGCAGACGCCACCAATGGTGATGCGACTTGGGAATCACAGGGAAATCATCAGCTTCAACGTCACTCAACTATCGGACACGCCCATTGTATTGGGCATGAGTTGGCTGGACAAGCACAGCCCAACGCTGGCTTGGTACCAGAGGCAGCTGACCTTCGGCTCTTCCTTTTGTGCTGAACACTGCATTGTGCCCCGGCAGGAAGGAGAGGAAGAGGAGTCTCAGCTGCTGCTAGGCACGCTGCAAGCGATTCCCCACAAGTACGCAGGATTTTTGGAGGTTTTCTGCGAGAAGGAGGCAGACAGGCTACCCCCCCACAGACCATATGACTGCAAAATTGGCCTGCTGCCAGGGGCGGCGCTGCCTAAAGGAAAGCTGTATTCCATGTCTGAGGATGAACTGCAGGAACTCAAAGAGTTCATAGATCATAATTTGGAGCGATGTTTCATCCGGGAGTCCACGGCAGCGGGGGGCAGTCCTGTATTCTTTGTTAAGAAGTGGGACACGCCCCAAAAAAGACTTGTAGTGGACTATCGCATCTTAAACAGTGTGACCAAGCCATCGGACTTCCCCATGCCCCGAATCGACGACCTCCTCGCAAAGGTACGGAAGGGCAGCGTGTTCACCAAGTTAGACCTGCGAGGGGCGTACAACCTCATTCGCATGCGGGAAGGAGACGAGTGGAAGACAGCCATGTTCACGCCACTGGGCACCTACGAATATAGAGTTATGCCTTTTGGATTGCAAAATGGCTCCCACGTTTTTCAAGCGTTCATGCATCACGTGTTGGCGGGGCTCCTCTACAAGACGTGCGTCTGTTTCTTAGATGACATCCTGATCTTTTCGGAATCGCAGCAGGAGCATGACAGACACGTCAAAGAAGTGCTAAGCAGGCTACAGCAGCATAGGCTCTACGCCAAGCTGGAGAAGTGCCAATTCGACGTGACGGAGGTGGATTTTCTGGGCTACAAGTTGTCTGACAAGGGGCTCGCCATGGACAGCGCCAAGGTTCGAGCGGTGTTGGACTGGAAAAGCCCACGCAACCGGAAGGAGGTCCAATGGTTTGTCGGCTTCGCAAACTTCTATCGCAAGTTTATCAAAGGCTTCGCTATGCAGACAGCGGCCATCACGGACACGCTTAGCTCCAAGAAAAAGAAGTTCATCTGGACAGAGCAGGCGGAGCACTCCTTTCAGGCACTCAAGCGTCTCTTCGCGTCGGAAGAGCAGCTGCTGCATGTCGACCCCAGCAGGCTGATGAGGGTCGAGACAGACGCCTCAGACAGAGCCGTGGGAGCAGTCCTGCTGCAGAAAGACCCGCAGGGGGTTTGGCGGCCGGGAGCGTTTTACTCCAGGAAGCTCAGCAAGTCCGAACAGAACTACACCATCTGGGACAGGGAGTTGCTGGCCATTCATGCAGCATTCAAAGCGTGGAGGCACTTCCTGATCGGCGCCAAGCACACGGTGCAGGTCTGCACGGACCACAAGAATCTGGAGCACTGGCGCACGGCACAGTTCCTGAACCAGAGGCAGATACGTTGGGCTGAGTTCTTTGCGAACTTCGACTTCCGAATAGAGTATGTCCCGGGGGACACCAACATCATGGCGGACGCTCTCTCCCGTAAGCCACAATATCTGGAGGACGCCACACCAGCGGCCGCCATGCACATCTTCGCACCAACAGTGTGGGCGTGCGCTGCGGCAACAGTTGACCTGGAGGCGGTGCGACGAGCGTTGCAGGATGACTCCTTCATGCAAGCAAAGATGGCAGAGGTGCAAAGGGGTAAGGCAGCGACCGACGGGTTCCAGCTGAGAGATGGATTGCTCATCCGTAAAGGGGCCATCTACGTGCCGGGAGACGAACTTCGCGCCAAGGTACTGCAGCAGCTGCACGACGCGCCCACTGCCGGGCACTTTGGCAAGGAGAAGACGGTGGAATTAGTCGCCAGGGACTTCTGGTGGCCCGGAATGAGAGGGGAGGTCGCGGACTACGTGGCGAGGTGTGACACCTGCCAGAGGGCCAAACCAGTACACAGACCGCCGGCCGGACTGTTGGAACCGCTGCAAACTCCGGTCGAACCGTGGGAGAGAGTGGCCCTGGACTTTGTCACGGATCTGCCCAGCTCGAGGGGCAAGACGGCCGTGCTGGTGGTGGTGGACTTGTTCTCCAAGATGGCACATTTCATTCCGTGTGCCAAGGTGGCCATGGCGGATCAAACCGCCAAACTGTTCATAGACCACGTGTTCAAGGTTCACGGTCTGCCACGGTCTATTCTGTCCGACCGGGGGCGGCAGTTCATCTCGAATTTCTGGCAGAAGCTGATGGGCTTCCTGAACGTCAAGATCAACCTGACATCAGCGAGACACCCGCAGACCAACGGGCAAGCGGAGCGGGTCAATGCCATCATGCAACAGTACCTGAGATGTTATGCGAATCAACAGCCTGCGACGTGGGTGGATTACCTACCTCTCGCCGAGTTCGCCTACAACAACACGAAGCACGTGTCCACGGGGGTCACGCCGTTCTTCGCTAACAACGGGAGGCACCCCAGAACCTTCCCGGGACTGGAAAGAATGGGGGAAGGGGAGCCGCAGACAGCAGATGCGTTCGCGTCGGAGTTGCAGGAAGTCCACGATCAGCTTCGGTGGCACCTGGAGCTGGCTAAACACGCATACAAGGTACAAGCAGACAAACACAGGAGGGTTGGCGAAGAGATCCATGTGGGAGACTGGGTCTGGTTAGCAGCCCACGCAGTGCCGGCCAGGTCGTTGGCGAAGAAGAAACTAGGGCATAAACAACTGGGGCCCTACCAAGTCGAAGAGCAGGTCAACCCGGTGGCTTTCAGGCTGGCGCTTCCGGAGGGTTCCAGGATGCATCCGGTGTTCCACAGATCGGTGCTCACTCCCTACAAGGCACCTCACAGATTTCAGGAACCAGGAACGGCACCAAGTCCGCTCCGAGAGAGAACCGAGCAAGGGGGAGTGGCACAGGAGGAGCACATCAACGAAGTCACAGAGATTTTGGACTCCAGATGGGGGGAAGAGGGGGTAGAATACCTTCTAGCCAAGGAGGGCACCCCGGCCAGTGCCAACAGCTGGGTGCCGGGCTACGCTTTAGAGGAACCTCTGCTCAAAGAAGAGTTTCATGCCCTCTTCCCACATAGGCCCATGCCAGCAGACTTTTTCGACGACTGGCTTTTCACGCCCACGCTTTCAGCCAGCACGTTCCAGGGGTTCGACTCGGACGAGGAACCAACACGAGACGCCCGTTCCCCGGAGGGGTCACCCTCGGGATCTGCCTCAGAACCCTCGTATTGGTGGGACGATAGACCAGAGGAGCAGTGGCGCAGAAAGTGGCTGGAGGGTCCAGGACGAGCGACGTCCCCAGAAGGAAACGAGGGAGAGACGGACATGGAAGTATTCGGGGACGACCCGGGTTTCAAGCACGGCGGCACAGAGATGGAAGCGGAGGTGACCGTCGTCGACGAGAGCAGGGAGGAAGAACCGGAAGTCTTCAGTTGGAGGCCCGCCACGGGAAGCGAACTGTATCCGACATTCGTCCCCATGACACTGCAGCACCCAGCTCCCGCACCGGAAGGAGGGGAGGGGGGAAAGGGGGGCTTCGAGGGGGGGATGGATGTCAGGGGTTCAGGAGCAGAGGCAAGGGCAAGGGAGGAAACAGAGAGCGAAGGGGAGGAGGCAGAAGAAAAGATGAGCAATGACGACGACCCGAGATCTCCGAGTCTTTCCAGTGAATCAGAAGATTCACAGGAAGGGGCGCCAGTGGCCAGAGCAAGGGGGGAGCCTAGGGAGACACCCCAGGAAGAAGGGTCCAGAGGGGGCTCAGAGAGCAGCAGTTGGAAATCGGGACCAGCATCACCAACAGAACGCAGTTGAGAGGAAGGGCGCCAGGTATCGAGCTCTGGCAGCTCGCAGCAGGAGGGAGGGCAGGAGTCAGGAGTGGCCACACCTCCATCGGGGAGCGAAGGAACGGTTAGGCGGAAAGTGGGAGGTTGGGCGCGCGCGCCAAGTTCAAATGCACAGGAAGGTGGCGCAGTAAGCAGCCCGGAAAGGGAGCCAGGTCCTAAAGCCCGACGCAAGGAGACAGGAGGGTCCGGGGGGTCAGCGTCAGAAGCGTCCCGGAAGGAAGAGACCACGGGGGGCAGAGGGACCCAGAGAAGAACGGTCAGGCGGAAAAGGTGGAGTAAGGCTAGGGTACTTAGCTGGTGTACAGGGGGCGGAGACTCAGACGGAGCTTCGCCGGTCTAACCCATAAGACGTAGAGTTGCACGCAGCAGCTTGAGAATGGAAACTGTAACTCAATAAAAGACTTTCATAAGTGACCGCTGGCTAGCGTTATCCTCTGTGAGCTAGGATCTGGAAGCAGCTCTGACATCTGCGATTTTTGGTTGAATGTGTATTCTAATTCCAAAAACACCAACTTGAAATACGCCCAATCAGAGCTTTATTATCTTCTTTTTACGTAGATGGAACCCAAAACACCTTTTTGCTTTGGTTTTGGTGTGATTCTGGCGCACACCCAAATAACACCATGCGAATTGAAAAAAGCCCAATCAAAGCTTATTCGTCTTCTTTCTACGCATATGGAAGCGAAAAGATGGTGTTGTGTTATTTTGGTCTCATTGCACACACTTTGCGATTTCTCTGTCAATGTGCATTAACAGCAAAGAACACGACATGATGTAAGTGCAATCCAAGATTATTCTTTCTATGTACTTTGAAGCCAAAACAACCTGTTTGAGCTTATTACACTGCTTTGCTATTTGTGGGTGAATGAACACCGAAAGAGCTTATTCGAAGCTTAATCATCCTTTTTCTATTGAGATGGAACCAAGACACCTTTGCTTGATTTGGGCTGATAACAAACATGTCACTCTGCGATTTTTGGTTGAATGTGCATTCTAACCCCAAAAACACCAACTTGAAATAAGCCCAATCAGAGCTTTATTCTCTTCTTTTTATGTAGATGGAACCCAAAACACCTTTTTGCTTTGGTTTTGGTGTGATTCTGGCGCACACCCAAATAACACCATGCGAATTGAAAAAAGCCCAATCAAAGCTTATTCGTCTTCTTTCTACGCATATAGAAGCGGAAAGATGGTGTTGTGTTATTTTGGTCTCATTGCACACACTTTGCGATTTCTGCATCAATGTGCATAAACACCAAAAAACACAACGAAATAAGCGCAATCCAAGATTCTTCTTTCTATGTAGTTGTAAACCAAAACAACCTGATTGGCTTTGTTTAGGCTTTGTACACTTCGCTTTGCTATTTGTGGGTGAATGAACACCGAAAGAACAATCGAAGCTTATTCGTCCTTTTTCTTTTGAGATGTTGCCATATGTTTACTTATGCTTGATTTGGGCTGGTAACAAACATGTCTGCAATTTTTGGTTGAATGTGCATTCTAACCCCAAAAACACCAACTTGAAATAAGCCCAATCAGAGCTTTATTATCTTCTTTTTATGTAGATGGAACCCAAAAAACCTTTTTGCTTTGGTTTTGGTGTGATTCTGGTGCACACCCAAATAACACCATGCGAATTGAAAAAGGCCAATCAAAGCTTTTTTGTCTTCTTTCTACGCATATTGAAGCGAAAAGATGGTGTTGTGTTATTTTGGTCTCATTGCACACACTTTGTGATTTCTGTGTCAATGTTCGTTAACAGCAAAGAACACGACATGAAGTAAGTGCAATCCAAGATTATTCTTTCTATGTAGCTCGCACCCAAAACAACCTTTTTGGCTTTGTTTAGGGTTCTTACACTTTACTTTGCTATTTGTGGGTGAATGAACACCGAAATGGCAATCAAAGCTTATTCGTCCTTTTTCTATTGAGATGTTACCATATGTTTACTTATGCTTGATTTGGGCTGGTAACAAACATGTCACTCTGCGATTTTTGGTTGAATGTGCATTCTAACCCCAAAAACACCAACTTGAAATAAGCCCAATCAGAGCTTTATTATCTTCTTTTTATGTAGATGGAACCCAAAACACCTTTTTGCTTTGGTTTTGGTGTGATTCAGGCGCACACCCAAATAACACCATGCGAATTGAAAAAAGCCCAATCAAAGCTTATTCGTCTTCTTTCTACGCATATGGAAGCGAAAAGATGGTGTTGTGTTATTTTGGTCTCATTGCACATACTTTGAGATTTCTGTGTCAATGTGCATTAACAGCAAAGAACACGACATGAAGTAAGTGCAATCCAAGATTAGTCTTTCTATGTACTTTGAAACCAAAACAACCTGTTTGGCTTTGTTTAGGCTTATTACACCGCTTTGCTATTTGTGGGTGAATGAACCCCGAAAGAGCAATCGACGCTTATTCGTCCTTTGCCTATTGCGATGGAACCAAAACACCTATGCTTGATTTGCGCTGGTAACAAACATGTCACTCTGCGATTTTTAGTTGAATGTGCATTCTAACCCCAAAAACAACAAATTGAAATAAGCCCAATCAGACCTTCATCATCTTCTTTTTATGTAGATGGCACCTGTGATGGGAGGATGAGCTGCTTGTGCGTAAAATCCAAGTCCCTCAGAGTTTGATCAAGTTTGCAAACCTCTGTCTGTAACGGAGCCCCTTAAACATGGCTCCCTCAGTCGCTGGCAGATTCCGACAGTGGTTGCTTTCGGAATCGCTTCCAACATAAAAGCTCCTTAACGGAAGCACGTTGTCAGGGGTACAGGGACAGAGGCACAGGGAAGGCAGGAAATGGAGAGCGATGAAGAGGAATCCCAGGATAGCGAGGAAGAGGATAGCAATGACGCAGGGGATTCCATGAGAGTCTCCAGCGAATCAGAGGATTCCCAGAAGGGGGTGCCTGTGGTAAGGGCAAGGGGAGCCCCAGGGGGAAAGTTCAGGAGCGGGGGGCCAGCAGGGGACCCCAAAGCGGCAGCTGGGAATCAGGGCCAGCCTCCCCACCAGAGCGCAGCGAGGGAGGGGGAGGTTCCAGTGTGTCAGAGGGAGCAGCTCCGGCGACAGAGAAAGGTGAGGGATCAGAGCAAGCCATTCTCCCGGAAGGGGAGGAAGGCAGTGAGGGGAGTAGCATAACTGTCAAAAGAAAGGTCAGAGGCTGGGCGCGCGCGCCAAGTTCAAATGAGGAGGCGCGCGGAAGAACAGGGAGCCCGGAGGAGGAGGAGCCAGGTCCCAAAGCCCGCAGGAGGGGGCAGGAGCAGTCTGGAGACTCCGCTTCAGGAGAAAGCAGGAGGGGAGGAACCCCGGCGGTCAGAAAGACCCTGCGGAAAAGGAAAGAGAGAAAAAGGTGGAGCAGCGTTAGCTTATTAAACTGGTGTAGGGGAGGGACCGATTCAGAGGGGACTTCTAATGTCTAAGGAAGAGACGCGGGGCTGCGCGCCTTGGTTGTGGAACCAATAATGAACTGTGTCAGGGGTTCAGAAGCAGAGACGCAGAGAAGGGAGGAGACAGAGAGCGAGGGGGAGGAATACGAAGGAAAGATGAGTGGGGATGACGAACCGAGATCGCCGAGCTTATCCAGTGAGTCCGAGGATTCCCAGAAGGGAGCGCCAGCAGTCAGAGCAAGGGGGGAAAGCAGGGGGACACCCCAGGAAGAAGGGTCCAGAGAGGAATCAGAGAGCAGCAGTTGGAGATCGGGACCCACGTACCCAGACGGGAACAGCGGGGAGAAAGGGGAGCAGATATCGGGTTCCGGAGGCTTTCAGAAGGAGGGAGGGCATGAGTCAGGAGTAGTTACGCCCACCTCGGGGAGCGACGAAACGATCAAGAGGAAGGTTGAGAGTTGGGCGCGCGCGCCAAGTTCAAATGTAGCGGAAGCTGGCGCAGTAAGCAGCCCAGAGAGTGAACCAGGTCCCAAAGCCCGCCGCAAGGAGGCGGAAGGGTCAGGGGGGTCCGCGTCAGAAGAGAGTAGGAAAAAGGAGACCCCGGGGGGCAGAAGGACCCAGAGACGGAGGGAAAGGCGCAGGAGGTGGAGCAAGGCTAGGGTATTAAGCTGGTGTGCTAGAGGCGGAGACTCAGACGGGTCTTCGCCGGTCTGACCTAGAAGAAGTAGGGCTGCATATTGCAGTTTGGAAATGGAAGCTGTAATCCAATAAAGACTCTTTTAACCTGAACGCTGGCTAACGTGGTCCTATGTGAGCTGGGACTGAGGGGCAGCCCTGACAGTAAGACCCGTCTCTTTTAAGCTTCGGACACCTGATACCTCGCAGCGGAGGCAGAAGCAGCGAGAGGAGGAACTTGGTGTTTGGGAGCGAGCTCACAACGGTTGGCAGAGATGACGGAAGCAGAGAAAATTTTAGCGCTGCAACAGGCAGTGACCCAATTGAACGCGGAGGTACAGGCATCCAAGAAAAGAGGAGGAGGAATCACAACTGCAGTTGGGAACGTTGCAAGCAGTCCCCCACAAATACGCAGACTTTCTGGAGGTCTTCTGCGAGAAGGAGGCAGACAAGTTACCACCGCACAGGCAATATGACTGCAAGATTGACCTCCTACCAGGGGCGACGCTACCGAAGGGGAGGCTGTATTCCATGTCTGAGGATGAACTACAGGAACTCAAACAGTTCATAGATCACAATTTGGAGCGCGGTTTCATCCGGGAGTCCAGGGCAGTAGGGGGCAGTCCTGTTTTCTTTGTGAAGAAGAAGGACACGCCCCAAAAGAGGCTGGTGGTGGATTTTCGCCTCTTGAACAAGATGACCAAGCCCTCTGATTTCCCCATGCCCAGGATTGACGACCTACTGGCGACGGTGCGCAAGGGACGCGTGTTTACCAAGTTGGACCTGCGAGGGGCGTACAATCTCATCCGCATGAGGGAGGGCGATGAGTGGAAGACAGCCATGTTCACGCCTCTGGGCACCTACGAGTACAGAGTGATGCCGTTTGGATTGCAAAACGGTTCTCACTGTTTTCAAGCTTTCATGCATCATGTGTTGGCGGGACTCCTCTACAAGAAGTGCGTCTGCTTTCTGGATGACATCCTGATATTCTCCGAGTCGCAGCAAGCGCATGACCAAGACGTTCGGGAGGTGCTGGAGAGGTTGCAGCAGCATAGGCTGTACGCCAAACTGGAGAAGTGCCAGTTCGACACGACGGAGGTGGATTTCTTGGGTTACAAGTTGTCGGACAAGGGGCTAGCCATGGACAGCGCCAAGGTGCGAGCGGTGTTGGATTGGAAGAGCCCGCGCAACCGGAAGGAGGTCCAGCGGTTTGTCGGCTTCGCCAACTTCTATCGCAAGTTTATCAAAGGGTTCGCGATGCAGACGGCGGCTATTACGGACACGCTAAGCTCCAAGAAAAAGAAATTCATCTGGACGGAGCAGGCAGAGCAGTCCTTTCAGGCACTCAAGCGTCTCTTCGCGTCGGAAGAGCAACTGCTGCATATCGACCCCAGCAGACCGATGCGGGTAGAGACAGACGCGTCCGATAGAGCAGTGGGAGCTGTCCTGCTGCAGAGGGACCCACAGGGGGTCTGGAGACCGGGAGCGTTCTACTCCAGAAAGCTCAGCAAGTCGGAGCAGAACTACACCATCTGGGACAGGGAGTTGCTTGCCATTCATGCAGCATTCAAAGCATGGAGGCACTTCCTGATCGGCGCCAAGCACACGGTGCAGGTCTGCACGGACCACAAGAATCTGGAGCACTGGCGCACGGCGAAGTTCCTGAACCAGAGGCAGATACGTTGGGCGGAGTTCTTTGCTGACTTCGATTTCCGAATAGAGTACGTCCCAGGCGACACCAACATCATGGCGGATGCACTGTCCCGAAAACCGCAATACCTCGAAGAGGCGACGCCAGCGGCAGCCATGCACATCTTCGCGCCAACAGCGTGGGCGTGCGCTTCAGCCACAGTAGACCTGGAGGCGGTGCGGCGGGCGTTGCAGGACGACTCATTCGCGCAGGCGAAGATGGCCGAGGTGCACAAGGGCACGGCGAAGAGCGACGAGTTCCAGATACGGGACGGCTTGCTCTTACGTAAAGGGGCCATCTACGTGCCTGGAGATGAACTTCGCGCCAAGGTACTGCAGCAGTTGCACGACGCACCCACGGCCGGGCACTTTGGCACGGAAAAAACGGTGGAATTAGTCGCAAGGGACTTTTGGTGGCCCAGACTGAGAGGGGAAGTCGCGGACTACGTCGCGAGGTGCGACACCTGCCAGAGGGCCAAGCCGGTGCACAAACCACCGGCGGGACTGCTCGAACCGCTGCAAACGCCGTTTGAACCGTGGGAGAGGGTGGCCCTGGACTTTGTCACGGATCTACCCAGCTCGAGAGGCAAGACGGCTGTACTAGTGGTGGTGGACTTGTTCACCAAGATGGCACACTTCATACCGTGTGCGAAGGTGGCCACGGCAGAACAAACAGCCAAACTGTTCATAGATCACGTGTTCAAAGTGCACGGGCTGCCGCGGTCTATACTGTCCGACCGCGGTCGCCAGTTCATCTCGAATTTCTGGCAGAAGCTGATGGGCTTCCTGAACGTCAAAATCAACCTGACATCAGCGAGACACCCGCAGACCAACGGGCAAGCGGAGAGGGTCAATGCCATCATGCAGCAGTACCTGAGATGCTATGCCAATCAACAGCCTGCGACGTGGGTGGATTACCTGCCGCTCGCCGAGTTCGCCTACAACAACACGAAGCACGTGTCCACAGGGGTGACACCGTTCTTCGCCAACAATGGGAGGAATCCCAGAACCTTCCCGGGACTGGACAGAGTGGGGGAAGGGGAACCGCAGACGGCGGACGCTTTCGCGTCTGAGTTGCAGGAGGTCCACGATCAACTCCGACGGCAGCTGGAGCTAGCGAAGCACGCATACAAGGTGCAAGCGGACAAGCACAGGCGGGTTGGCGAAGAGATCCGAGTGGGAGACTGGGTCTGGTTGGCAGCCCACGCAGTGCCGACCAGATCGTTAGCCAAAAAGAAGTTGGGGCACAAGCAACTCGGTCCATACCAAGTTGAAGCGCAGATCAACCCAGTAGCTTTCAGGCTGGTGCTCCCGGAGGGTTCCAGGATGCATCCGGTGTTCCACAGGTCGGTGCTCACTCCCTACAGGACACCTCACAGGTTCCAGGAACCAGGAACAGCACCGAGTCCGTCTCAGGAGCGGTCGGAGGCGGGAAGATTGCCACAGCAGGACCCCATCAACGAAGTCACGGAGATTTTGGACTCCAGATGGGGGGAAGACGGAGTGGAATACCTCCTAGCCAGAGAGGGCACCCGGGCTAGTGCTAATAGCTGGGTGCCAGACTACGCTTTGGAGGAACCCCTGCTCAAGGACGAGTTTCATGCCCTTTTCCCACACAGACCCATGCCAGCAGGCTTCTTCGACGACTGGTTGTTCACGCCCACACTTTCCTCCAGCACGTTCCATGGCTTCGACTCGGACGGGGAGCCCGCACAGCGCACACATTCCCCAGAGGGGTCACCGGAGGGTTCGGCGTCCGACACCTCGTATTGGTGGGACGATCGGCCAGAGGAGCAGTGGCGCCGGAGGTGGCTGGAGATGCCAGGTCAAGCGACCGACGCAGAGACTGACATGGACGTGTGCGGGGAGGATCTCGGTTTCGAGCATGGCGGCACTGAAATGGAGGCGGAGCAGCTCACCGTTGACGAACGCGAGGAGGAAGACTCGGAGGTCTTCAGTTGGCGGCCAGCAACGAGGAGCGAACTGTATCCGGCATTCACTCCTGTGATGATGGAGCACCCTGCAACCACCCTTGAAAGTGGGGAGGGGGGAAGGGGGGGCTTCGAGGGGGGGATGGATGTCAGGGGTTCAGAAGCAGAGACGCAGAGAAGGGAGGAGACAGAGAGCGAGGGGGAGGAATACGAAGGAAAGATGAGTGGGGATGACGAACCGAGATCGCCGAGCTTATCCAGTGAGTCCGAGGATTCCCAGAAGGGAGCGCCAGCCAAAGCGGCAGCTGGGAATCAGGGCCAGCCTCCCCACCAGAGCGCAGCGAGGGAGGGGGAGGTTCCAGTGTGTCAGAGGGAGCAGCTCCGGCGACAGAGAAAGGTGAGGGATCAGAGCAAGCCATTCTCCCGGAAGGGGAGGAAGGCAGTGAGGGGAGTAGCATAACTGTCAAAAGAAAGGTCAGAGGCTGGGCGCGCGCGCCAAGTTCAAATGAGGAGGCGCGCGGAAGAACAGGGAGCCCGGAGGAGGAGGAGCCAGGTCCCAAAGCCCGCAGGAGGGGGCAGGAGCAGTCTGGAGACTCCGCTTCAGGAGAAAGCAGGAGGGGAGGAACCCCGGCGGTCAGAAAGACCCTGCGGAAAAGGAAAGAGAGAAAAAGGTGGAGCAGCGTTAGCTTATTAAACTGGTGTAGGGGAGGGACCGATTCAGAGGGGACTTCTAATGTCTAAGGAAGAGACGCGGGGCTGCGCGCCTTGGTTGTGGAACCAATAATGAACTGTGTCAGGGGTTCAGAAGCAGAGACGCAGAGAAGGGAGGAGACAGAGAGCGAGGGGGAGGAATACGAAGGAAAGATGAGTGGGGATGACGAACCGAGATCGCCGAGCTTATCCAGTGAGTCCGAGGATTCCCAGAAGGGAGCGCCAGCAGTCAGAGCAAGGGGGGAAAGCAGGGGGACACCCCAGGAAGAAGGGTCCAGAGAGGAATCAGAGAGCAGCAGTTGGAGATCGGGACCCACGTACCCAGACGGGAACAGCGGGGAGAAAGGGGAGCAGATATCGGGTTCCGGAGGCTTTCAGAAGGAGGGAGGGCATGAGTCAGGAGTAGTTACGCCCACCTCGGGGAGCGACGAAACGATCAAGAGGAAGGTTGAGAGTTGGGCGCGCGCGCCAAGTTCAAATGTAGCGGAAGCTGGCGCAGTAAGCAGCCCAGAGAGTGAACCAGGTCCCAAAGCCCGCCGCAAGGAGGCGGAAGGGTCAGGGGGGTCCGCGTCAGAAGAGAGTAGGAAAAAGGAGACCCCGGGGGGCAGAAGGACCCAGAGACGGAGGGAAAGGCGCAGGAGGTGGAGCAAGGCTAGGGTATTAAGCTGGTGTGCTAGAGGCGGAGACTCAGACGGGTCTTCGCCGGTCTGACCTAGAAGAAGTAGGGCTGCATATTGCAGTTTGGAAATGGAAGCTGTAATCCAATAAAGACTCTTTTAACCTGAACGCTGGCTAACGTGGTCCTATGTGAGCTGGGACTGAGGGGCAGCCCTGACAAACTGCAATAAACATCCTTGTATATAAGAAGGACTTGGCGTTGGTCTTTTGTGAGCTGAGACCTGAGGCAGCCCTGACACACGTTGTCAGGGGTTCAGGAGCAGAGGCAAGGGCAAGGGAGGAAACAGAGCGAGGGGGAGGAGGCAGAAGAAAAGATGAGTGATGACGACGACCCGAGATCTCCGAGTCTTTCCAGTGAATCGGAAGATTCACAGAAAGGAGCACCAGTGGCCAGGGCAAGGGGGGAGCCTAGGGGGACACCCCAGCAAGATAGAGCCAGAGGGGACTCAGAGGAGAGCAGTTGGAAATCGGGACCAGCGTCACCGCCAGAGAGCAGGGAAGAGGAAGGGAGCCAGGGATTAAGCGCTGGCAGCTCACAACAGGGGGGAGGGCATGAGTCAGGAGTGGCCACACCTCCATCGGGGAGCGAAGAAACGGTCAGACGGAAAGTGGAAGGTTGGGCGCGCGCGCCAAGTTCAAATGCACAGGAAAGTGACGCAGTAGGCAGCCCTGAAAGAGAGCCAGGTCCTAAAGCCCGGCGCAAGGAGACAGGAGGGTCCGGGGGGTCGGCGTCAGAAGAATCCAGGAAGGAAGAGACCCCGGGGGGCAGAGGGACCCAGAGGAGAACAGTCAGGCGGAAAAGGTGGAGCAGGGCTAGGATATTAAGTTGGTGCACAAAGGGCGGAGACTCAGACGGAGCTACGCCGATCTAGCCACTAGACGTAGAGTTGCACGCAGTAGCTTGAGAATGGAAACTGTAACTCAATAAAGACTTTTACTTAATGATCGCTGGCTAGCATGATCCTCTGTGAGCTAGGATCTGGAAGCAACTCTGACACACGTTGTCAGGGGTTTAGGAGCAGAGGCACGGGCAAGGGAGGAAACAGAGAGCGAAGGGGAGGAGGCAGAAGAAAAGATGAGTGATGACGACGACCCGAGATCTCCTAGTCTTTCTAGTGAATCAGAGGATTCACAGAAAGGAGCACCAGTGGCCAGGGCAAGGGGGGCACCCCAGGAAGATAGAGCCAGAGGGGACTCAGGGGGGAGCAGCTGGAAATAGGGACCAGCGTCACCGCCAGGAAGCAGGGAAGAGGAAGGGAGCCAGGGGGGAAGCGCTGGCAGCTCACCACAGGAGGGAGGGCATGAGTCAGGAGTGGCCACACCTCCATCGGGGAGCGAAGAAACGGTTAAGAGGAAGGTGGAAGGTTGGGCGCGCGCGCCAAGTTCAAATGCAGAGGAAGGCGGCGCAGTAAGCAGCCCCGAAAGGGAACCAGGTCCTAAAGCCCGGCGCAAGGAGGCAGGAGGGTCCGGGTCAGCGTCAGAAGAATCCCGGAAGGAAGAAGCCCCGGGGGGTAGAGGGACCCAGAGGAGGACAGTCAGGCGGAAAAGGTGGAGCAAGGCTAGGATATTAAGTTGGTGCACACGGGGCGGAGACTCAGACGGAGCTTCGCCGATCTAGCTACTAGACGTAGAGTTTGCGCGCAGCAGCGTGAGAATGGAAACTGTAATTCAATAAAGACTTTTACTTAATGATCGCTGGCTAGCGTGATCCTCTGTGAGCTAGGATCTTCAAGCGACTCTGACACACGTCTTCTGGACTCTCTGCGTGACAGTTTCCGGCGAGGAGTGGGTGTCCCTACGGGAGGTCCTGAAACCTCCCCACTGCCCTCGCTGGAAGTGTCTCGGAGCCGTCCCTCCTGCTCACTTTCCCTCAGCTCAGCTCCTCTCCCCCTACTGGTTCCCTCTTCAGCTGCTGAATCTCTCCCAACCTGTGTGAGCCCTTCCACCTCCCTTCCTTCGGATGGCAGTTCCCTGACATCCACCTCCCCTCCAGGGCCCCCTTCTCCTCCTCCCGCCCCCTCCTCTATGGGCGGTGAGGAGGCAAAACCCCGGAAGGAACTTCCTTCATCTTCCGATGTCTCGAACACTTCTCTCCACCTGTTGCGGTTCCTAGTCTCGAAGTACTCCTCCTCCTCAGAGTCCATCTCCCCTTCCCCTTCCGAATCCGTGAATCCTTCCAACTCCTCCTCTTCATCGGTGGTGCCAAAGTATTCCCTCCGGAACCTCTCCACAGGCTGAGGTTTCCTTGGGAACCTTTGATGGAACGTTTCTATCAATACCTCGTCATTGAGATCTTCTGCCATTACCCAAGTGTTTTCTGACTCCGGTTCTCCTTCCCACGCTACCAAATACTCCACCTGATCCCCCTTCCACCTGGCGTCGAGGATTTCTGCCACATGGCTGCTGCATTCGCTTTCTTCTATGACTGGTCCCCGAGTGGACATCCCTTCCTGTCCCCCCTCATACGGTGACAGTAACGACCTGTGAAATACTGGAGGCAGTTTCATGTGGTTGGGTAACCGGAGCCTGAAAGCCACTGGGTTGACTTGTTGAATGACCTCAAATGGACCCAACCTCCTGGGTCTTAATTTCTTGCAACCTCCCTTGAATGGCAACCCTTGGGTTGACAGCCACACCCGATCTCCCACCCTTATGGTTTCACCTTCCCTTCGGTTCTTGTCTGCCTGCCTCTTGTATTCTTCCTTCGCCCTTTCTAAGTTGAGTTGAAGCTGACGATGGATTGCTTCCATTTCTTCTACAAAATGCTCGGCTGCCGGGACGCTCCATCTCTCCCCTCCTCCCCCTGGGAATGCCCTGGGATGACACCCATAATTAGCCAAGAAGGGGCTCATCCCTGTGGACACATTCTCTGCATTGTTGTAGGCAAATTCCGCCAGCGCCAACTTCTCTACCCAGTCATTCTCTCTGTCATTGACATAACACCTCAGGTATTGCTGGAGGACACCGTTTGCTCTTTCCGCCTGCCCGTTGGTTTCAGGGTGCCGGGCAGTCGAAAAGTTGACCTCCACCTGCAGTAAGCTCATGAGCTTCCTCCAGAACCTGGAAGTAAATTGTTTTCCCCTGTCTGAGACCACCCTCAATGGCACCCCGTGCAACCTAAAAATGTGTTCTACAAATAACTTTGCTGTCTCTTCCGCCGTGACTGCATGTGAGCAGGCTACAAAGTGGCACATCTTTGTTAGTAGGTCTACCACCACCATGATGGCTGTTTTCCCCTTGGACTTTGGCAGATCAGTCATAAAATCTATCGACACTGCCTCCCAAGGTCGTTCTGGGGTTGGTAAGGGTTCTAATAGCCCCGCCGACGCCCGCCTCTCCCCTTTGGCTCGCTGGCATTGCTCACACCCTCTTACATATTCCCGTACATCTTCCCTCACATTAGGCCACCAAAATTCCCTGGTGACCAACCACATGGTTTGTGTTGTCCAAAATGCCCCACCGTGGGGCTGTCGTGCAACTGCTTGAGTACCCTCCACCTTAAGTCTCCTTCGGGGATATACAGTGCCCCTTTGTAATACAACGCTCCATTTCTTTCCTCAAAACCCCCTGGTTCCTCTCCCTCACCCCTAAGACCTCTGAGCTTATTCTGGGCATATTCATCATTCTCTGTTTCCTCTACCAGTTCTCTTTGCCCCACCAATGCCGCCCCACACACCCAGTGGTCCTCTGGGATGACATGTCTCTCTTCTGGTGCCCCCTCCCCTTCCAAATATTCAGGTTTGCGTGAGAGAGCGTCCGCCCTAACATTTTCTGGACCTGGCGCATAACAAATTTCAAAGTGGAATTTGGAGAACTCCTGGGCCCATCTCACTTGCCGTTGGTTGAGCACTCGTGCCGTTCTCCAATACTCTAAGTTCTTGTGGTCTGTGCACACTTGCACCTTCTGTTGTGCCCCAATTAATAAATGCCTCCATCTCCTGAACGCTTCATGAATAGCTAGTAGTTCTCGGTCATACACCGTGTAGTTCCTCTCAGATTTGTTCAGCTTTCGCGAAAAAAAGGCACACGGTCTCCACTCCGACTTCTCCTTCCCCCCAGGCTGCAGAAGCACCGCCCCCACAGCCCGGTCTGATGCGTCCGTCTCCACTCGCATCGGTTTTTGTAAATCCACATGCAAGAGCTGTTCTTCCGAAGCAAACGCCCTTTTCAGTTCCTCAAAAGCTCGCTCCGCCTCCGCCGTCCAAACGAATTTCCTCTTACTGCTGAGACAGTCCGTAATGGGAGCCGTCAAGTGGGCAAAATTTCTGATGAACTTCCAATAGAAGTTTCCAAATCCAAGGAATCTTTGCACATCCTTCCTTGTTTTCGGTGTTTTCCATTCCAGTACCGCTTGGACCTTGCCAGGATCCATAGCCAATCCCTTGTCCGACAAGCGGTACCCCAGGAATTCCACCTCCTTGGCATGAAACTGACACTTCTCTAGTTTCACCCACAGCTGATTGGCTTGCAGTCTGCCCAACACTTCCCTGACGTCTTTTACATGCTGCTCCTCAGTCTCTGAATATACTAACACGTCATCTAAGAAGGCCACACAATTCTTGTAAAGCAAAGGCCCCAGGACGTGGTTCATAAACGATTGAAAGCACGTGGAGCCTGCTTGTAGGCCGAAGGGCATAACTAAATATTCAAATGCCCCCAAAGGGGTGAACATGGTGGTTTTCCATTCATCCCCCTTCCTTATTCGTATCAGGTTGTACGCCCCCCTCAGGTCCAGTTTAGTAAAAATCTTTCCCTGCCTGACCCTTGTCAAAATGTCATCAATTCTGGGCATCGGGAAAGTCACTGGTTCTGACACTGCATTCAAGGCCCTGAAGTCCACTACAAGCCTGGGTTTGTCCGTGTTTTTTTTTGTCCACAAAAAACACTGGGCTGCCCCCCACCGCCCTGGACTCTCTGATGAACCCTCTCTTCAGGTTCTTGTCAATGAACTCCCTTAGCTCCTGCATCTCTCTGTCTGACATGGCATACAGCTTGCCTACAGGGAGCTGTGCCCCAGGTAGTAAATTGATTTGACAGTCAAAGGGTCTGTGTGGGGGTAGTTTGTCTGCCTCCCTCTCACGGAAAACGTTGCTCAGGTCGGCGTACTGTTGGGGAACCTTCCCCTTCTCCGTTACTTCTGTCCCTGCTAGAGTGGCTCTGGCCCCCTCCTTGAGCCTCCCGCTCTTTGCAGTGTTCTAGACAATGCGCTGACCCAAAGGAGACCACTCTCTGATGCCAGCCCACTAGCGGATCATGTAATGCTAGCCAGCTCATCCCCAAAATAATGGGAGCTCCTCCCAAGGTAGCCACATTAAACGCTATTAGCTCAGTGTGTCTTGCTACCCTCATTATCATTGGGACGGTCTGCTGGCTGACCTCTCCTCCCAGCAGCTCCCTTCCATCGATCGTGGTCACCTGCAAAGGGTTACTTAAAGGGATAGTCTGTATCTGGTGCTCAGCAGCAAACTCCTTACTCATGAAATTGCAGGAGCTGCCTGAGTCCAATAGCGCCTTTATCTTTAGTGGGTGTCCGTTAGGCAGCTCTAGGAACACCTAGAATCATAGAATCATAGAATCATAGAGTTGGAAGAGACCACAAGGGCCATCGAGTCCAACCCCCTGCCAAGCAGGAAACACCATCAGAGCACTCCTGACATATGGTTGTCAAGCCTCTGCTTAAAGACCTCCAAAGTAGGAGACTCCACCACACTCCTTGGCAGCAAATTCCACTGTCGAACAGCTCTTACTGTCAGGAAGTTCTTCCTAATGTTTAGGTGGAATCTTCTTTCTTGTAGTTTGGATCCATTGCTCCGTGTCCGCTTCTCTGGAGCAGCAGAAAACAACCTTTCTCCCTCCTCTATGTGACATCCTTTTATATATTTGAACATGGCTATCATATCACCCCTTAACCTCCTCTTCTCCAGGCTAAACATGCCCAGCTCCCTTAGCCGTTCCTCATAAGGCATCGTTTCCAGGCCTTTGACCATTTTGGTTGCCCTCCTCTGGACACGTTCCAGTTTGTCAGTGTCCTTCTTGAATTGTGGTGCCCAGAACTGGACACAGTACTCCAGGTGTGGTCTGACCAGAGCAGAATACAGTGGCACTATTACTTCCCTTGATCTAGATGCTATACTCCTATTGATGCAGCCCAGGATTGCATTGGCTTTTTTAGCTGCCGCGTCACACTGTTGGCTCATGTCAAGTTTGTGGTCAACCAAGACTCCTAGATCCTTTTCACATGTACTGCTCTCAAGCCAGGTGTCACCCATCTTGTATTTGTGCCTCTCATTTTTTTTGCCCAAGTGCAATACTTTACATTTCTCCCTGTTAAAATTCATTTTGTTTGTTTTTGCCCAGTTCTCTAATCTGTCAAGGTCGTTTTGAAGTGTGATCCTGTCCTCTGGGGTGTTAGCCACCCCTCCCAGTTTGGTGTCATCTGCAAATTTGATCAGGATGCCCTTGAGTCCATCATCCAAGTCGTTGATAAAGATGTTAAATAAGACCGGGCCCAAGACAGAACCCTGTGGCACCCCACTAGTCACTCTTCTCCAGGATGAAGAGGAACCATTGATGAGCACCCTTTGGGTTCGGTCAGTCAGCCAGTTACAAATCCACTGAGTGGTAGCAGAGTCAAGACCGCATTTTACCAGCTTCTTTACAAGAATATCATGGGGCACCTTGTCAAATGCCTTGCTGAAATCAAGATAGGCTATATCCACTGAGTTCCCTTCATCTACCAGGCTTGTAATTCTGTCAAAAAATGAGATCAGGTTAGTCTGACATGACTTATTTTTCAGAAATCCATGCTGACTATCGGTGATCACAGCATTCCTTTCTAGGTGCTCACAGACTGTTTGCTTAATGATCTGCTCCAGAATCTTCCCTGCTATTGATGTCAGACTGACTGGGCGGTAATTATTTGGGTCCTCTCTTTTCCCCTTTTTGAAAATAGGGACAACATTTGCCCTCCTCCAGTCTGCCGGGACTTCGCCTGTTCTCCAGGATTTCTCGAAGGTGACTGCCAGTGGTTCTGAGATCACATCTGCCAGTTCTTTTAATACTCTTGGATGCAGTTCATCTGGCCCTGGAGACTTGAATACATCTAAACTAGCCAAATATTCTTGTACTGTCTCCTTAGTTATTCTGGGCTGTGTTTCCTTTGCTGAATCATTTGCTCCAAATTCTTCAGGTCGGGCATTGTTTTCTTTATCGGAGAAGACTGAGGCAAAGAAGGCATTGAGGAGTTCAGCCCTTTCTGTGTCCCCTGTTTGCATTTCACCATCTTCTCCTCTGAGTGACCCCACTGTTTCTTTGTTCTTCCTTTTGCTACGAACATACCCATAAAAGCCTTTTTTGTTGCTTTTAACCTCTCTAGCAAGCCTGAGTTCATTCTGTGCTTTAGCTTTTCTGACTTTGTGTCTACACGTTCTGGCTATTTGTTTGAATTCCTCTTTGGTGGTTTCCCCCCTTTTCCATTTTTTGTACACATCCTTTTTTAATCTTAATTCAGTTAAAAGTTCTTTAGATAGCCACCCTGGCTTCTTTAGGCACCTTCCATGTTTCCGTCTCATTGGTATTGCCTGACGTTGTGCTTTTACTATCTCCCTCTTAACAAACTCCCAGCCATCATGAACTCCCTTTCCTTTTAGTATTGCTGTCCATGGGATCTCACCCAGCACTTCCCTAAGTTTTATGAAGTCGGCTTTCTTAAAGTCAAGAAATTGAGTCCTAGTATGCTTGGCTGCTCCTTTCCGCTGTATAGTAAACTTCAGAAGAGCATGATCACTCGCGCCTAATGATCCTTCCACTTCTACCCCACTAACCAGGTCATCAACATTGGTTAGGACCAGATCTAAAATGGCTGTTCCTCTTGTTGCTTCTCCCACTTTCTGGACAATGAAGTTGTCTGCAAGGCCAGTGAGGAATCTGTTTGACCTTATGCTCTTGGCTGAGTTTGACGTCCAACAAATATCCGGGTAATTGAAGTCCCCCATTACTACTATCTCCCTTCCTTTTGCATGCTTGGCCATCTGTTCCAGGAAGGCATCATCTATGTCCTCCGTTTGGCTTGGGGATCTATAGTAAACTCCCACAATGAGGTCTCTGTTATTCTTCTCTCCCTTAATTTTGACCCAAATGCTCTCACATTGGCTTTGAGGTTCTAAATCTTGGATCTCTTCACAGGTATACACATCCCTGACATATAACGCCACTCCTCCTCCTTTCTTGTCTGGTCTGTTTCTCTGAAATAGATTGTATCCCCCCATTATTACATTCCAATCGTGGGACTTATCCCACCAGGTTTCAGTGATGCCTATTATGTCATATTTAGTTTGCTGTACCAAGAGCTCAAGCTCATCTTGTTTATTTCCCATGCTTTGCGCATTAGTGTACAGACATTGAAGTCCATTAATCATTCCCCCGTGTCTCTTATTTAAGGATTTTTTCCTCCCACCACTAGGTCCGCGTGCTGTTTGCTCCATTTGGTCTATGACATTTGGATGATCATCTTCATTAATTGATAGACTCCTACCTTCAGGAGCGCTGTCTCCCTCCCCCACATTAGTCAGTTTAAAGCCCTCCTGATGAGGTTTCTGAGATTTTTGGCAAAAACATTTCTCCCAACCATTGTGAGGTGCAGCCCATCACTTGCCAGAAGTCCATCTTCAAGAAACTGCAGTCCGTGATCTAAGAATCCAAACCGTTCCTGTTTACACCATTTGCGAAGCCAGCTGTTCACTTCCACTATTTTCCCCTCTCTCCCTGGGCCACGTCGTTCAACTGGGAGGACAGACGAGATGACAATTTGTGCATTTAGTTGCTTCAATTTCCTGCCGAGAGCCTTGTAGTCTCTTTTGATCTTCTGGAGGCTATTGCTTGCAGTGTCATTGGTTCCCACATGAACCAAGAGGAAGGGGTATTTGTCAGTGGGTTTTATGATTCCTTGCAGTCGTTCAGTTACATCTTGGATCTTAGCCCCGGGGAGACAGCACACTTCCCGAGACATCTTGTCAGGCCCACAGATCACTGCTTCTGTTCCCCTCAGTAGGGAATCCCCTATCACCACTACACGCCTCCTCTTGGGTTTGGTCGGGGTTCTTCCGTGAGCTGTCCGTTCCAAGGTCGCCTGCACATTCCCTGAGGACTGACTTTGCTGCTCGTCTTCATATACCTGATCGACTGTAATGAGGGAGAGATCCTCAAATGGAGTCTGCTCTTCGTCTTCCATGCTAGGGGAGAGGACCTCAAAGCGATTGTGTATTTCTAAACAATCAGAGTGAACCCTGGGCCTCCTACTTCTTTGAGTCACGTTTCTCCATATATCTGGCTCCTGTGTTGATGAACTAGCCTCCTTCTCAGGGGAGTCCCCTGTCTCCTCCTTGGTGGGGACGGTGTGCTCTGTTGCTTCCAAGAAGAGCTCCAGCTCTCTAATTCTTTGGAGCGTAGCTACACGTTCCTCCAGTTGCTGGACTTTGTCACTAGGGCTCTATCACTAGGGCGGGTTTAGGAGGTTCCGGCGTGGCCACTTTCACTGCTCTTTGGCCTGGCTGCTGTGCCCCGACGGTGGCAGCCAGGCGTTGGCTTTTACTTGCTCCGGTACCTTTTCCTCCCTCTCCCCAACAGCTCCCGCCATTCCTTGCCATTCCTTTCTTTGGGGGCAGACTCTGGCAAAATGACCTGGCTGTTGGCAGATGTCAGGGGTTCAGGGACAGAGGCACAGGTGAGGGGGGAGACGGAGAGCGATGGGGAAGAAACCCAGGACAGTGAGGAAGAGGATGACAATGACTTGAGGTCTTCCATGAGTCTCTCAAGTGAATCGGAGGATTCCCAGAAGGGGGCGCCCCTGGTCAAGCCAAGGGGGGTCACAGGGGGGACTTGCCAGGAGCAGGGAAGCAGCAGGGAAACCCCAAGTGGGAGTGGGAGATCGGGGTTGGCTTCCCAGGAGGAACGGAGTGAGAAGGGTGGAGTTCCCAGTGTGACACACGGAGCAGAGCAGGAAGGAGACAGGGGAAGGAGATCGGGGCAGGACGTCCTGTCGGAAGGGGCGGAGAGTAGTACAGGGAGTAGTGTAGCTGTCAAAAGGAAGGTCAGGGGTAGCGAACGCGTGCCAAGTTCAAATGTGGAGGCGCGCGGAAATGCAGAGAGCCCGGAGGAAGAGCCTGGCCCCAAAGCACGAAGGAGGGGGGAGCAGGCATCTGAGGGATCTGCGTCAGGGGAAAGCAGGAGGGAAGGAACCCAGGGGGGCAGGAAGACCCTGCGGAAAAGAAAGGACAGGAAGAGGTGGTCTAGCACAAGCCTCTTAAGCTGGTGTAGAGGCAGGACCGACTCAGAGGGGACTTCAAACGTCTAGGCTAAAAGACGCGGGCCTCAGTAGTGGAACCAATAATGAACTGCAATAAACATCCTTGTATATAAGAAGAGCTTGGCGTTGGTCTTTTGTGAGCTGAGACCTGAGGCAGCCTTTGACAGCAGAGATAACATTTCTTGGCGCCCTTCCCCTCCTTCCGCTCTTCACTGGGCTTTGAAATTGCGCGCGCGCGCGCTGTTCCAATTTCCATCGGCTCTCCCGGCGGGAGCGGTGGCTCTGGAATCTCTGGAATGCGAAGCTCCCTCCAACGTTCCCCCTTCCCTTCCTGCCTCTCCAAGGCTCTCGCCTCTTGGCGCGCTCCTATGGTCAGCGCTGATTTGGTCAGGTGGTCCATAGACTCCGCCCTGGGCGCCCGGGAAAGTTCATCCTTTACCGCTGAAGCAAGCCCTTCTTCAAAGAGCATTTGAATGGGTGCCGCCGATAGATCCCACCCCAATTTATGGATCAACATGGTAAACTCAGTCCAGTACTCACGAACAGATCGGCTCCCCTGTTTGCACGCCATTAACTGTCTGCGTACCACTCCCTGCTCAATATCGCTGGAATACATCAAATCCATGGCACGAAAAAACTTCCTCGTGTCCTTCAGGATGTCATTGTTTGTTGCCATCAGGGGCCTCACCCAGTGTTTCGCCCCCTTTTCGAGATGCCCAATCACAAAAGCCACCCGCGATTCCTCGTCGGGAAAGTCATCAAACTGCAGGTTAAGGGCATATTGCATCTCTGTCCTAAAGGCATGATAGTCCTTGGGCTCCCCCCCAAACTTCTGCACCAATCCTGGCAACTTTCTGGCGAGCGGGGCGGTTTTCCCCTTCTCTGCATCTTGAGCCCTCCTCTCCTCGAGCCTCGCCGTCTGCAGCGCTAGCTGGATCTCCAACGCCCGGTACCTTTCTTCCAGGCTTGGACCCGCTCCAGCTCCTGCTTCTCCGGTTCCGGCTGGGTTGCTCATGATGCCTTCTCCTGCACAAACTGCTCACAGAGACTGTCGGAATGCTGTGATGGGACGATGAGCTGCATGTGTGTAAAATCCAAGTCCCTCAGAGTTTGATCAAGTTTGCAAACCTCTGTCTGTAACGGAGCCCCTTAAACATGGCTCCCTCAGTCGCTGGCAGATTCCGACAGTGGTTGCTTTCGGAATCGCTTCCAACATAAAAGCTCCTTAACGTAAACACGTTGTCAGGGCTGCCTCAGGTCTCAGCTCACAAAAGACCAACGCCAAGTTCTTCTTATATACAATGATGTTTATTGCAGTTCATTATTGGTTCCACAACCGAGGCGCGCAGCCCCGTGTCTGTTTGCCTTAGACCGTTGAAGTCCCTTCTGAGTCGGTCCCTCCCCTACACCAGCTTAAGATGCTTGCTTTGCTCCACCTCCTCCTGTCTTTCTTTTGCGCAGGGTCTTTCTGCCCGCTGGAGTTCCGCCCCTCCTGGATTCCTCTGACGCTGAATCTCCCGATGGCTCTCCCTCCCTCCTGCGGGCTTTGGGACCTGGCTCCTCCCCCGGGCTCTCCATTTCCCCGCGCGCTTGCACATTTGAACGTGGCGCGCGCGCCCAGCCTCCAACCTTTCTCCTGACGGTAACGTCACTCCTCTCACTGCTCCCCTCCCCTTCCGGAAGAGTGGCCTCTCCTCCGTTCCAGCCAACGGAGCTGCTTCTCCTGACACACTGGAACTTCCCCCCCCCTTCGCTACGCTCTGGAGGGGAAGCCGGCTTTGATCTCCAACTGCTGCTTCGGGATTCCCCGTTGGCTCTTTCCCCCTGATGAGTCCCCCCTGGGGCTCCTCTTCCCCTGGCTACAGGCGCCCCCTCCTGGGAATCCCCTGATTCGCTGGAAAAGCTCATGGAGTCCCTTGGGCCGCAGCCCTCCTCCTCCTCGCTGTCCTCGGACTCTGCCCAATCGTCCTCCCTCTCCTGCCTCCCATGTGCCTCTGCCCCTGAATCCCTGACATCCATCCCCCCTCGAAGCCCCCCCCTTCTCCCTCCCGCTGCTGGGGTGCAGGTTCCGGGTGCTCCATTGTTGCGGGGGTAGATGCTGGAAACAGTTCGTTCCCCCCGGTGCGCCGCCGTCCTTCTGGATCCGGCCAGTCCGTAACAAGCTCGTCGACGTCGATCTCCTCTGCTTCCAGTTCAGTGTATGTATGCTCGAACCCGGCCTCCTCCCCCAATATGTCCATGTCCGCCTCTCCCCCAGTTACCTCGGGTGATGCTGTTTGCCAAGGCCCCCTCAGCCACCTCCTGCCCCACCCCACTTCTGGCTGATCGTCCTACCAGTAAGAGCGGTCCATGTCCACCCCCGAGCACGATCCCCTTGGAGGGCTCGATTCCGGCGGCGTCTCCTCTGCGGAGGAGAACCCCTGGAACGTGCTGGCGGAAAGTGTGGGCGTAAAAAGCCAGTCGTCGAAATAATCCGCTGGCATGGGTCCAGAATCTCCGTGACCTCGTTGAGTGTCGTGGCCCTCGGTGACTTCCCCCCCTCAGATGACTTTCTGCGTGGGTCTGGTGCTGTCCCTGGCTCCTGAAACCTGTGTGGGGCCCTGTAGGGTGTGAGCACCGACCTATGAAAGACCGGGTGCATTCTGGAACCTTATGGGAGGGCCAACCGAAAAGCTACAGGATTGATTTTGGCCTCAACCTGCTATGGCCCTAGTTGTTTGTGTCCTAGCTTCTTCTTAGCTAACGACTTGGCTGGCACCACCTGGGCCGCCAATCATACCCAGTCCCCCACCTGGATGTCTTCCCCCTGCCCTCCTGTGCCTGTCTGCCTACACTTTGTATGCGTGTTTAGCTAGCTCCAAGTGCCGTCGGAGCTCCTCGTGGACCTCCTGCAATTCTGCTGCGAATTCAGCTCCCTGGGGCTCCCCCTCCGCCGTCATCGTTAACCCCAGGAAGGTTCTGGGATGCCGCCCATTGTTGGCGAAGAACGGTGTCACCCCCGTTGACGCGTGCTTCGTGTTGTTGTAGGCAAACTCGGCCATCGGTAGGTAGTCCACCCAAGTCGCAGGCTTCTGATTGGCGTAACAGCGCAGGTACTGCTGCATGATGGCGTTGACCCTCTCCGCTTGGCCGTTGGTCTGCGGATGCCTTGCCGACGCTAAGTTGATCTTGACGTTCAGGATACCCAGGAGCTTCTGCCAGAAACTGGAAATGAATTGGCGGCCCCGGTCGGACAGGATGGACCGTGGTAAGCCGTGCACCCTGAACACGTGGTCTATGAACAGCTTGGCGGTCTGTTCCGCTGTAGCCAGCTTCGCGCAAGGAATGAAATGCGCCATCTTGGTGAACAGGTCTACAACCACAAGCACCGCCGTCTTGCCTCGCGAACTGGGTAGATCAGTAACAAAGTCCAGCGCCACTCTCTCCCACGGCTGTAGTGGCATCTCCAGCGGTTCCAGCAGCTGGCTTCTTGTGCACTGGCTTGGATCTTTGGCAAGTGTCACACCTGGCGACGTAATCCGCAACCTCTCCTCGCATCTGGGGCCACCAAAAGTCCCTGGCTACTAAATCCGCCGTCTTCTCCTTGCCGAAGTGACCCGCGCTGGGTGCGTCGTGCAACTGCTGTAGAACCTTCGCGCGGAGATCGTCCCCGGGCACATAGAGAGCACCTTTGTTGGTCAGCAGGCCGTCGCGTATCTGGAAAACGTCGTCCTGCGCTGTGCCCCTCCGCAGTTCTTCCATCTTGGATTGTGCGAACGGATTCGTCTGCAGCGCGCGACGCACCGCGTCCAGTTCCACGGTAACTGAAGCGCAGGCCCATGCCTGCGGTGTGAAAATGTGCCTTGCCGCCACTGGCGCCGCTTCCTCGAGATATTGCGGCTTCCTGGAAAGTGCATCCACTATGACATTGTTGTCTCCCGGGATGTACTCAATCCTGAAGTCGAAATCTGCAAAGAACTCCGCCCAGCGTATGTGCCTCTGGCTCTGGAGCTTCGCCGTGCGACAATACTCCAGGTTCTTGTGGTCCGTGCGGACCTGCACAGTGTGCTTGGCTCCGATGAGGAAGTGCCTCCACGCCTTGAAAGCTGCGTGGATGGCCAACAACTCCCTGTCCCAGGTGATGTAGTTCTGCTCCGACTTGCTGAGCTTCCGGGAGTAGAAAGCGCAAGGCCTCCAGTTCCCCTGCGGATCTTCCTGCAAGAGGACGGCCCCCACCGCTCTGTCAGACGCGTCAGTCTCAACCCGCATGGGCCTGCCAGGATTCACGTGTAGCAGCTGTTCTTCGAACGCGAAGAGGTTCTTAAGTCGCCTGAAGGACTGCTCCGCCTGGTCCATCCAGGTGAACTTCTTCCTCTTGGAACTGAGGGTGTCCGTGATAGCTGCCGTCTCTTTCGCGAAACCCCTGATGAACTTGCTGTAAAAGTTGGCGAAGCCGACGAACCTCTGGACCTCCTTCCGATTGCGTGGGCTCTTCCAGTCCAACACCGCGCGGACCTTGGCGCTGTCCATGGCTAGTCCCTTGTCAGACAGCCTGTAGCCCAGGAAATCCACCTCCGTCACGTCGAATAGGCACTTCTCCAGCTTGGCGTAGAGTCTGTGCTCCCGTAGCCTCTGCAGGACGTCCTTTACGTCATTCTCATGAGTCTCCTGTGATTCCGAGAATATCAGGATGTTGTCGAGGAAGCATACGCACTTCTTGTAGAGGAGTCCCGCTAGCACGTGGTGCATGAATGCTTGGAAACAGTGGGAGCCATTCTGGAGACCAAACGGCATAACTCTGTACTCATAGGTGCCCAACGGCGTGAACATGGCCGCCTTCCACTCATCACCCTCTCGCATGCTGTCAGGGGTTCAGGAGCAGAGGCAAGGGCAAGGGAGGAAACAGAGAGCGAGGGGGAGGAGGCAGAATAAAAGATGAGTGATGACGACGACCCGAGATCTCCGAGTCTTTCCAGTGAATCGGAAGATTCACAGAAAGGAGCACCAGTGGCCAGGGCAAGGGGGGAGCATAGGGGGACACCCCAGCAAGATAGAGCCAGAGGGGACTCAGAGGAGAGCAGTTGGAAATCGGGACCAGCGTCACCGCCAGAGAGCAGGGAAGAGGAAGGGAGCCAGGGATTAAGCGCTGGCAGCTCACAACAGGGGGGAGGGCATGAGTCAGGAGTGGCCACACCTCCATCGGGGAGCGAAGAAACGGTCAGACGGAAAGTGGAAGGTTGGGCGCGCACGCCAAGTTCAAATGCACAGGAAAGTGACGCAGTAGGCAGCCCTGAAAGACAGCCAGGTCCTAAAGCCCGGCGCAAGGAGACAGGAGGGTCCGGGGGGTCGGCGTCAGAAGAATCCAGGAAGGAAGAGACCCCGGGGGGCAGAGGGACCCAGAGGAGAACAGTCAGGCGGAAAAGGTGGAGCAGGGCTAGGATATTAAGTTGGTGCACAAAGGGCGGAGACTCAGACGGAGCTTCGCCGATCTAGCCACTAGACGTAGAGTTGCACGCAGTAGCTTGAGAATGGAAACTGTAACTCAATAAAGACTTTTACTTAATGATCGCTGGCTAGCGTGATCCTCTGTGAGCTAGGATCTGGAAGCAACTCTGACAGTAAGCTCCGTCTCTTAATTGTGGGCATCTACAGCCTCGAGGTGAGGAGAGAAGCAGGTGCCTACTAGCGAGCTCACGAACGGCAGACGACATGACGGCTGAGCAGCAGATAGCGGAACTCAGAGAAGCAGTGTCACAACTGAATGCCGAGGCTCTCGCATCCAGGAAGAGAGAGGAGGAGGCAGCTGCCGCCTGCAGGGATCTCCAGGTCAGGTTGGACATGCTTACTAAGCAAGGGCAACTGACACCCAAACAGGAGGGAATTGGGTTGGCGAGACGAACAGGCGGTCTGGTCTTTCACTTCGATGGGAATCTGCAACAGTACCCCAACTTTAGAGCAGATGTAATGTGTGCACTGCAACTGCTGAAAAAAGACTTTAGAGATGAGCAAGAGAAAGTGGGATTCATCATGTCCCATTTGCATGGAGATGCAAAAGCATGGCTGCGCAATTTGTGGAGGGATGGGGATCCGGCGCTCCAAAATGCGGATGCCTTTATTAAAGCGAAGGATGGGTGTTTTTTATCAAGCATTGACGTGGATCTTGCTCGGCAGCAGATACATGGACTGAAGCAAGGGAGGGCCAGCGTCAGGCAGTACCATGCACGCTTTTTTGCTTTGGTCAGTGCCCTGGAATGGGACAGAGATTCGGCTCCTGTAAGAGACCTGTTTTGGGAGGGATTGCACGGCTCGGTTAAAGATGAAATTGCGAGGGGGGAGAGACCCCGGACCACGCAGGAGATCGTTCAGAGGGCGCTGGCGGTGGGGGTGCGGCTGGAAGAACGTCCGTGGAGCAGGGACGAAGGGCGTGGAGGGCGCGAACCAGCCAGGGGCTCCTCCTTCCTTCCCAGAGAAGCAGCGCGTGCGCAATCCACGCATCCACCAGGAGGAGGGGTGGAACCTATGGAGGTTGGAAGTGCAAGGGCTCAGTCAGCAGCCAGAGCCCTAGCACCGGCAACAGTGAAAGCGAAGCCTCCTAGAGGGGACAGGAAGTGTTATATCTGCGAGGATCCACAGCATATGGAGAAAGAGTGTCCCCGGAGGCTCCACAAGCACACTGCAGCCTCAGCAATGGTAACTGCAGCAACGCAGCAAGGAGTACCACAGCAGGGAAACGACGATGTCTGGCTGGAGGAAGAGGCACTGGGGCCCAGCCAGACGTGTCAGTGAAGCAGTCCCCAGAGATTTTACCGCCCATGGACCCCCTCCCGCCCAAACCAGTGGTGAGGCTCACCGCATCGTTCCAGCTGCCCAATGGAATCACCATGGACGTGCCAATCACCATTGACTCAGGAAGCAATGCGGACTTTATAGGGCAGGACTTTGTCGACCGGCACGCTATACAGTTGCTGCCTGCCACGCTGCCCCTGCAGGTGGTCACGGTGGATGGCAGGGAGCTGCTAGCGGGGCAAGTGGTGAAGCAGACGCCACCAATGGTGATGCGGCTTGGGAATCACAGGGAAATCATCAGCTTCAACGTCACTCAACTATCGGACACGCCCATTGTATTGGGCATGAGTTGGCTGGACAAGCACAGCCCAACGCTGGCTTGGTACCAGAGGCAGCTGACCTTCGGCTCTTCCTTTTGTGCTGAACACTGCATCATGCCCCGGCAGGAAGGAGAGGAAGAGGAGTCACAGCTGCTGCTAGGCACGCTGCAAGCGATTCCCCACAAGTACGCAGAATTTTTGGAGGTTTTCTGCGAGAAGGAGGCAGACAGGCTGCCCCCCCACAGACCATATGACTGCAAAATTGACCTGCTGCCAGGGGCGGCGCTGCCTAAAGGAAAGCTGTATTCCATGTCTGAGGACGAACTGCAGGAACTCAAAGAGTTCATAGATCATAATTTGGAGCGCGGTTTCATCCGGGAGTCCAAGGCAGCGGGGGGCAGTCCTGTATTCTTTGTTAAGAAGCGGGACACGCCCCAAAAAAGGCTTGTAGTGGACTATCGCATCTTAAACAGTGTGACCAAGCCATCGGACTTCCCCATGCCCCGAATCGACGACCTCCTCGCAAAGGTACGGAAGGGCAGCGTGTTCACCAAGTTAGACCTGCGAGGGGCGTACAACCTCATTCGCATGCGGGAAGGAGATGAGTGGAAGACCACTGGGCACCTACGAATATAGAGTTATGCCTTTTGGATTGCAAAATGGCTCCCACGTTTTTCAAGCGTTCATGCATCACGTGTTGGCGGGGCTCCTCTACAAGACGTGCGTCTGTTTCTTAGATGACATCTAAGGAAGGAGATCGGGGCAGGACGTCCTGCTGGAAGGGGAGGAGAGTAGTACAGGGAGTAGTGTAACTGTCAAAAGGAAGGTCAGGGGTAGCGAACGCGCGCCAAGTTCAAATGTGGAGGCGCGCAGAAATGCAGAGAGCCCGGAGGAGGAGCCTGGCCCCAAAGCACGAAGGAGGGGGGAGCAGGCATCTGAGGGATCCGCGTCAGGGGAAAGCAGGAGGGAAGGAACCCAGGGGGGCAGAAAGACCCTGCGGAAAAGAAAGGACAGGAAGAGGTGGTCTAGCACAAGCCTCTTAAACTGGTGTAGAGGCGGGACCGATTCAGAGGGGACATCAAACGTCTAGGCTAAGAGACGCGGGGCTGCACGCCTCGGTTGTGGAACCAATAATGAACTGCAATAAACATCCTTGTATATAAGCTTGGCGTTGGTCTTTTGTGAGCTGAGACCTGAGGCAGCCCCTGACAGTAAGTCCCCTCCCAAAAGTACGCAAAATTTTTTTTTGCGAAGCTCACGAAGTTTGGCAGCCATGAGTATGGAGGAGCAGATAGCTGAGCTACGCAACGCAGTCTCCCAGCTTACCACTGCGGTAGTGGTCTCCCAGAAGAAGGGGGAAAGGGCGGAAAAGCGTTGCCAAAATCTGCAAGCCAGGTGGGATCATGCAAGCCAAGTGGGGTTCCCGGGGGCCAAATCTGCTGGAGTAGCACTGGGCAGAAGGGGAGGCAACTTGGTAGCCCACTTCGATGGGAACCTGAAGCAGTACCCCAGTTTTCGAGCAGACGTAGAATATGCGTTGCATTTGCTTCGCGACGACTTTAAAGATGAGGAGGAGAAAGTGGGTTTCATTGTGTCCCACTTGCATGGGGAAGCGAGGGCTTGGCTGCGCAATCTGTGGCGCGAGGATTGCCCTGCTCGAAGGGACTCCGATGAATTTATCAAATGCATGGACGCTTGCTTCCAGTCTAACGTGGGTGTGGATGTAGCGCGCCAAGAGATGCATGGTTTACGGCAAGGCAAGGCTACAGTACATCAGTACCATGCTAGGTTTTTCGCCTTGCTGAATGTGCTGCGATGGGAGGAAGACTCCCTGGCAGTAAGAGACTTGTTTTGGGAGGGGCTCTCTGGCCCTGTAAAAGATGAACTGGCAAGGGGGGACAGACCTCAAACCCTGGCAGAAGTGGTGCAGCGGGCGCTCGCCATTGGAGTACGCCACGAAGAACGCCCTTGGCGCAATGAGGAGGGTAGCCAGCTTCGCGCACCGTCTAGAGTGCCTCCTTTCCTTCCCAGAGATCTAGGACGTACGCGTCCCTCACCTCAGCTGCAGGCAGGGGAGGAGCCAATGGAACTGGGTGGTGCAAAGGCTCAGTCAGCTGCCGGAGCCCCAGCGTCCGGAGCAGTCAAGAAGAAGCCTCCTAGAGGGAACAGGAAGTGTTACATTTGTGACAGTGCGACGCACATGGCCAAAGAGTGTCCCCAGAGGCTCCAGAAGCACACTGCAGCCTTAGCAACAGTAACTGCAGCAGCACAACATGAAGAGCAATTTCAGGGAAACGGCAATGCCTGGCTGGAAGCAGCAATGCTGGGGCACAGCCAGGCGAGTCAGTAGGGCAGTCCCCAGCGCTTTTGCAGCCTACAGACCCCCTGCCACCCAAGCCAGTGGTGCAGCTCACTGCAACTCTCCAGCTACCTAATGGACGCACCCTGGAAGTCCCCATTACAATTGACAGTGGGAGCAACACAGACTTCGTGGGGGTGCAGTTCGTCAAGCAGCATCGCATAGAGCTCCTGCCAGCCACGCTGCCATTGAACGTCGTCACAGTGGATGGCAGGAAGCTGCTGGGTGGGCAGGTGGTACAACAGACGCCACCCATGGTGATGCAGATTGGCAATCACCGAGAAGTCATCAGTTTCAACGTCACCCGCCTGTCAGACACGCCTATAGTGTTAGGCATGAGTTGGCTGGATAGGCACAGCCCGACCATGGCGTGGTACCAGCGGCAGCTCACCTTCGGCTCGTCCTATTGCGCACAGCATTGCATCCAGACCGGTCAGGAGGAGGAGGGCCCAGAGGAGGGGCAGCAGCTACGTCTCAGCATGGCGCAAGCAGTACCCCTCAAGTACAAGGGGTTTTTGGAGGTTTTCTGTGAAAAGGAGGCACACCAGTTGCCACCTCACCGGCCCTACGATTGCGCTATTGACCTCTTGCCAGGGACAACGCTACCGACTGCGAAGCTGTATTCCATGTCCGAGGATGAGCTGCAGGAGCTCAGGGAGTTCATAGATCACAACCTGCAGCGGGGATTCATCCGAGAATCAAAGGCTGTAGGGGGCAGTCCTGTGTTTTTTGTGAAGAAGAAGGACACGCCCCAAAAAAGGCTGATCGTAGACTTCAGATTCATAAACTCGAAGACAAAGCCCGCGGCCTTTCCCATGCCCAAGATTGACGACCTGCTCGCGACGGTGCGGAAAGGGAAGATCTTCACCAAGTTGGATCTCCGCGGAGCTTACAATCTCATACGCGTGCGAGAGGGTGATGAGTGGAAGACGGCCATTGTCAGGGGTTCAGGAGCAGAGGCACAGGAAAGGGAGGAAACAGAGAGCGAGGGGGGGAATCCGAAGGAAATATGAGCGATGACAGCGGCCCGAGATCTCCGAGTCTTTCCAGTGAATCGGAAGATTCACAGAAAGGGGCGCCGGTGGTCAGAACAAGGGGGGCGCCTAGGGGGACACACCAGGAAGAAGGGACCAGAGGAGACTCAGAGAGCAGCAGTTGGAAATCGGGACCAGCTTCCCCACCAGAGCACAGTAGGGGGGAGGGGTCGCAGGCATCGGGAGCTGGCGGCTCGCCGCAAGCGGGAAGGCAGGAGTTAGGATTGGCCACACCTCCATCGGGGAGCGAGGAAACGGTCAAGAGGAAGGTCGAAGGCTGCGCGCACGCGCCAAGTTCAAATGCACAGGAAGGCGGCACAGTAAGCAGTCCGGATAGGGAGCCAGGTCCTAAAGCCCGCCGCAAAGAGGGAGCAGAGTCCGGGGGGTCGGCGTCAGAAGAGTCCAGGAAAGAAGAGACCACGGGGGGCAGAGGGACCCAGAGGAGGAGGGAAAGGCGGAAGAGGTGGAGTAAGGCTAGAGTATTAAGTTGGTGTACAGGAGGCGGAGACTCAGACGGAGCTTCGCCGGTCTAGCTTCTAAGACGTAGAGCTGCACGCTGCGGCTTGAAAATGGAACTTGTAACTCAATAAAGACTTTTGTACAGTAATACCGGCTAGCGTGGTCCTCTGTGAGCTGGGACCTGGGAGCAGTTCTGACAGTAAGCTCCGTCCCCAGTTGCACCAAAAGCCTAGCAGCGTGAGTGGACGCAGCGAGGGGTGAAGATTGGTGCTTTGCGAGCTCACGAAAGTCGGACGAGATGAATACTGAACAGCAGATAGCAGCCCTGCAAAATGCAGTGTCACATCTGAACACTGAGATACTCGCATCCAGGAAGAGGGAAGAAGAAGCGGCCGCCGCCTACAAGGATCTCCAAGTCAGGTTGGAAGTGCTTACAAAGCAGGGGCAACCGGGACCCAAATCGGAGGGAATTGGGCTGGGGAGAAGAGGAGGCAGCCTGGTATCTCATTTCAATGGGAATTTACAGCAGTACCCCAACTTCCGAGCAGATGTGCAGTTTGCGCTGCAACTGCTGGACAAAGACTTTAGAGATGAGCAAGAGAAGGTGGGGTTTATTCTATCCCATTTGCATGGAGACGCTAAAGCGTGGCTGCGCAATCTGTGGAGAGATAAGGATCCGGCACTCCGAAGTGCGGATGCCTTCATTAAAGCGATGGATTCGTGTTTTTTTACCAAATATAGACGTTGATATCGCCAGAAAAGAGATACATGGGCTGAAACAAGGGAGGGCCAGTGTAAGGCAGTATCATTCCCGCTTTTTTGCACTGGTCAGTGCACTGGAATGGGACAAAGATTCAGCTCCAGTCAGAGACCTTTTCTGGGAAGGTTTGAACAGTGCAGTAAAGGACGAAATTGCGAGGGGGGAGAGACCCCGGAGCACTCAGGAGATCGTTCAGCGGGCGCTGACGATTGGGGTACGGCTAGAAGACCGTCCATGGAGCAGGGATGAAGGGCGTGGAGGACGCGAGGTGGCAAGAGCACCTTCCTTCTTTCCCAGGGATGCAGCGCGTGCGCACTCCACGCCTCCGCCAGGAGGAGGAGGGGAACCTATGGAGGTTGGAGGTGCCAGGGCTCAATCAGCAACCAGAGCCCTAGCACCGGGAGCAGTCAAAGCGAAGCCTCCTAGAGGGAACAGGAAGTGCTACCTCTGTGACAGTCCTCAGCACATGGCGAAAGAGTGTCCCCAGAGGCTACACAAGCACACTGCAGCCTCAGCGACGGTAACAGAAGCAACTCAGCAGAGAGAACCACAGCAGGGAAACGACGGAGTCTGGCTGGAAACAGAGGCACTGGGGCCCAGCCAGACGAGTCAGTGAAGCAGTCCCCAGAGATTTTGCAGCCCACAGACCCCCTCCCGCCCAAACCAGTAGTGCAGCTCACCGCATCGCTCCAGCTACCCAATGGACTTACAATGGAAGTGCCAATTACCATTGACTCTGGTAGCAACGCGGACTTTATAGGACAGGATTTCATCGAGCAGCACAATATAACGCTGCTGCCAGCCACGCTGCCCCTGAAGGTTGTCACGGTGGATGGCAGGGAATTGCTAGGGGGGCAGGTGGTGCAGCAAACGCCACCGATGGTGATGCAAATTGGCAATCACAGGGAAGTCATCAGCTTTAATGTCACCCAGCTGTCGGACACGCCTATAGCATTGGGCATGAGTTGGCTGGACAGGCACAGTCCAACGCTGGCTTGGTACCAGCGGCAACTAACCTTCGGCTCCTCTTACTGTGCAGAACACTGCATCCTGTCCAGACCGGAGGGGGAAGAAGAGGACGCACAGCTGCAATTGGGCACGCTGCAAGCAGTCCCCCGCAAGTACGCAGAATTTTTGGAAGTTTTCTGCGAGAAGGAGGCGGACAAGCTGCCTCCCCACAGGCCCTATGACTGCAAGATTGACCTCCTGCCAGGGGCGACGCTGCCGACAGGGAAACTGTATTCCATGTCTGAAGATGAGATGCAGGAACTCAGGGAGTTCATAGATCATAATTTGGAGCGCGGATTCATCCGGGAGTCCAAGGCAGTGGGGGGCAGTCCCGTATTCTTTGTGAGGAAGAAGGACACGCCCCAGAAAAGACTTGTGGTGGACTATCGGATTTTGAACTCAAAAACCAAGCCCACGGCTTTCCCCATGCCCAAAATCGACGACCTCCTCGCGACAGTGCGCAAGGGACGCGTGTTCACCAAGTTGGATCTGCGAGGGGCGTACAACCTTATTCACATACGGGAGGGCAACGAGTGGAAGACGGCCATGTTCACACCCCTGGGCACCTACGAATACAGAGTTATGCCATTTGGATTACAAAATGGTTCCCACTGTTTTCCAGCTTCCATGCATCACGTGTTAGCGGGGCTCCTCTACAAGAAGTGTGTCTGCTTTCTGGACGACATCCTGATATTTTCAGAATCTCAGGAGGTTCACGACAGTGACGTCAAGGAAGTTCTGCAAAGACTACAGGAGCATAGACTGTACGCCAAGCTGGAGAAGTGCCAGTTCGACGTGACGGAGGTGGATTTCCTGGGCTACAAATTGTCGGACAAGGGGCTCGCCATGGACAGCGCCAAGGTTCGCGCAGTGTTGGACTGGAAGAGCCCGCGCAGCCGGAAGGAGGTCCAGCGGTTTATCGGTTTTGCCAACTTCTATCGCAAGTTCATCAAAGGGTTCGCGATGCAGACGGCGGCCATTACCGACACGCTCAGCTCCAAGAAGAAGAAATTCATCTGGACGGAGCAGGCGGAGCAGTCCTTTCGGAAACTCAAGCGTCTCTTCGCGTCCGAAGAGCAGCTACTGCATGTAAATCCCGGCAAACCGATGAGGGTTGAAACAGACGCCTCAGACAGAGCCGTGGGAGCAGTCCTGTTGCAGCAAGACCCGCATGGGGATTGGAGGCCGTGCGCCTTCTACTCCAGGAAGCTCAGCAAGTCGGAGCAGAACTACGCCATCTGGGACAGGGAGTTGCTTGCCATTCATGCAGCATTCAAGGCGTGGAGGCACTTCCTGATTGGAGCCAAACACCCAGTGCAGGTCCGCACGGACCATAAGAATCTGGAGTACTGGCACACGGCGAAGTTCCTGAACCAGAGGCACATACGTTGGGCGGAGTTCTTTGCGGATTTCGACTTCAGGATAGAGTACGTCCCTGGTGACAACAATGTCATGGCGGATGCGCTGTCCAGGAAGCCGCAATACCTCGAGGAGGCGATGCCAGCGGCGGCCAAGCACATTTTCGCACCAGAAGCGTGGGCGTGCGCTTCGGCAACCGTAGACCTGGATGCTGTACGTAGCGCGCTGCAGGAAGACTCCTTCGCACGAGTGAAGATGGAGGAGGTGCACAGAGGCACGGCGAAGGGCGACGAGTTCCAGATACGAGAGGGGTTGCTCATCCGCAAAGGGGCTCTCTACGTGCCGGGAGACGACCTCCGCGCCAAGGTACTGCAGCAGTTGCACGACGCACCCACAGCCGGGCACTTTGGCACAGAAAAGACGATAGAATTAGTCGCCAGAGACTTCTGGTGGCCCAAGATGCGGGGGGAGGTAGCGGATTACGTCGCGAGGTGCGACACCTGCCAGAGGGCTAAGCCAGTGCATAAACCGCCGGCGGGACTGCTGGAACCGCTACAAACTCCGCTCGAACCGTGGGAGAGGGTGGCCCTGGACTTTGTCACGGATCTGCCCAGCTCGAGGGGCAAGACAGCAGTGCTAGTGGTGGTGGACTTGTTAACCAAAATGGCACATTTCATTCCGTGTGCGAAGGTGGCCACGGCGGAACAGACCGCCAAACTGTTCATAGATCACGTGTTCAAGGTTCACAGACTGCCTCGGTCTATACTGTCCGACCGGGGGCGACAGTTCATCTCGAACTTCTGGCAGAAGCTGATGGGCATCCTGAACGTCAAGATCAACCTAGCGTCGGCGAGACACCCGCAGACCAACGGACAAGCGGAGCGGGTCAATGCCATCATGCAGCAGTACCTGAGATGTTACGCAAATCAACAGCCTGCAACGTGGGTGGACTACCTGCCACTCGCCGAGTTCGCTTACAACAACACGAAGCACGTGTCCACCGGGGTGACGCCGTTCTTCGCCAACAATGGGAGGCATCCCAGAACCTTCCCGGGACTAGAGAGAGTGGGGGAGGGGGACCCACAGGCAGCGGACGCTTTCGCGTCAGAGTTGCAGGAGGTCCACGACCAGCTTCGAAGTCAGTTAGAGCTAGCTAAGCACGCATACAAACTGCAGGCTGACAGACACAGGAGGGTTGGGGAAGAAATACAGGTGGGAGACTGGGTTTGGTTGGCAGCCCAGGCAGTGCCGGCCAGATCGTTAGCGAAAAAGAAGCTCGGACATAAGCAGCTGGGGCCCTACCAAGTCGAGGCACAGGTCAATCCGGTGGCTTACCGGCTGACGCTTCCGGAGGGATCCAGAATGCATCCGGTATTCCATAGATCAGTGTTCACTCCCTACAAGGCACCTCACAGGTTTCAAGAGCCGGGGACGGCACCGAGCCCGCTCAGGGAAAGGACCACGCAGGGGGGGTCGCCAGAGGGGGAGCCCATCAACGAGGTCACGGAGATTTTAGACTCTAGATGGGGGAAGAGGGAGTAGAATACCTTCTCGCCAGAGAGGGCACCCCAGCCAGTGCCAACAGCTGGGTGCCGGGCTACGCTTTGGAAGAACCTCTGCTCAAAGACGAGTTTCATGCCCTTTTCCCACACAGACCCATGCCAGCCGAGTTTTTCGACGACTGGCTTTTCACACCCACGCTTTCCGCCAGCACGTTCCGGGGGTTTGACTCGGACGAGGAGCCGACACTGGGCACACGCTCCCCGGAGGGGTCACCCGCGGGATCTGCCTCAGAACCCTCGTATTGGTGGGATGATCGACCAGAGGAGCAGTGGCACAGGAAGTGGCTGGAGGGTCCCGGGCGAGCAACGCCTCCAGGAGGGACCGATGACGAGACGGACATGGACGTGTTCGGGGAGGACCTTGGGTTCGAGCACGGCGGCACGGAGATGGAAGCAGAGGAGATTGACGTCGGTGAGTGCAGGGAAGAAGAGCCGGACTTGTCCAGTTGGATGGACGCCACGGGAAACGAACTGTATCCGGCACTTACCCCCGTGACAACGGAGCACCCAACACCCACGCCTGGAGGAGGGGAGGGGGGAAGGGGGGGCTTCGAGGGGGGATGGATGTCAGGGGTTCAGGAGCAGAGGCACAGGAAAGGGAGGAAACAGAGAGCGAGGGGGAGGAATCCGAAGGAAATATGAGCGATGACAGCGGCCCGAGATCTCCGAGTCTTTCCAGTGAATCGGAAGATTCACAGAAAGGGGCGCCAGTGGTCAGAACAAGGGGGGCGCCTAGGGGGACACACCAGGAAGAAGGGACCAGAGGAGACTCAGAGAGCAGCAGTTGGAAATCGGGACCAGCTTCCCCACCAGAGCACAGTAGGGGGGAGGGGTCGCAGGCATCGGGAGCTGGCGGCTCGCCGCAAGCGGGAAGGCAGGAGTTAGGATTGGCCACACCTCCATCGGGGAGCGAGGAAACGGTGAAGAGGAAGGTCGGAGGCTGCGCGCGCGCGCCAAGTTCAAATGCACAGGAAGGCGGCACAGTAAGCAGTCCGGATAGGGAGCCAGGTCCTAAAGCCTGCCGCAAAGAGGGAGCAGAGTCCGGGGGGTCGGCGTCAGAAGAGTCCAGGAAAGAAGAGACCACGGGGGGCAGAGGGACCCAGAGGAGGAGGGAAAGACGGAAGAGGTGGAGTAAGGCTAGAGTATTAAGTTGGTGTACAGGAGGCGGAGACTCAGACGGAGCTTCGCCGGTCTAGCTTCTAAGACGTAGAGCTGCACGCTGCGGCTTGAAAATGGAACTTGTAACTCAATAAAGACTTTTGTACAGTAATACCGGCTAGCGTGGTCCTCTGTGAGCTGGGACCTGGGAGCAGTTCTGACAGCCATGTTCACGCCGTTGGGCACCTACGAATACAGAGTTATGCCGTTTGGTCTCCAGAATGGCTCCCACTATTTCCAAGCTTTTATGCACCACGTGCTAGCAGGACTCCTCTACAAGAAGTGCGTATGTTTCCTCGACGACATTCTGATCCTCTCGGAATCGCCGGAAGTTCACGAGAGCGACGTTAAGGAGGTCCTGCAGAGGCTACGGGAGCACAGGCTCTACGCCAAGCTGGAGAAGTGCCAATTCGACGTGACGGAGGTGGATTTTCTAGGCTCTGTCAGACAGAGGACTTGCCATGGACAGCGCCAAGGTCCGCGCGGTGTTGGACTGGAAAAGCCCGCGAAATCGGAAGGAAGTCCAAAGGTTCGTCGGCTTCGCCAATTTTTACCGCAAGTTCATCAGAGGTTTCGCCAGGGAGACGGCAGCTATCACGGACACTCTCAGCTCCAAGAAGAAGAAGTTCACCTGGACAGACCAGGCGGAACAGTCCTTCCGGAGACTTAAGAGTCTCTTCGCGTCCTAAGAACAGCTGCTACACGTGAATCCCGGCAGGCCCATGAGAGTTGAGACTGACGCATCTGACAGAGCGGTGGGGGCCGTCCTTTTACAGGAAGACCCGCAGGGGAACTGGAGGCCCTGCGCTTTCTACTCCCGGAAGCTCAGCAAGTCGGAACAGAACTACACCATCTGGGACAGGGAGTTGCTGGCCATCCACGCGGCTTTCAAGGCGTGGAGGCACTTCCTCGTCGGAGCCAAGCACACCGTGCAGGTCCGCACGGACCACAAGAACCTTGAGTACTGGCGCACGGCGAAGCTACAGAGCCAGAGGCACATACGCTGGGCGGAGTTCTTTGCGGACTTCGATTTCAGGATTGAGTACATCCCAGGCGACAGCAATGTCATAGCAGATGCGCTCTCCAGGAAACCGCAGTATCTCGAGGAAGCGGCACCTGTGGCAGCCAAGCACATTTTTGCACCGCAGGCGTGGGCGTGCACTTCAGCCGCCGTGGACCTGGAGGCGGTGCGTCGCGCGCTGCAGACGGATCCGTTCGCACAGTCCAAGATGGAAGAGGTGCGGAGAGGCACAGCGAGGGACGACGAGTTCCAGATACGCGACGGCCTGCTAACCCGTAAAGGTGCTCTCTACGTTCCGGGAGACGATCTCCGCGCGAAGGTTCTGCAGCAGTTGCACGACGCACCCAGCGCTGACCACTTCGGCAAGGAGAAGACGGCGGAATTAGTGGCCAGAGACTTTTGGTGGCCCCAGATGCCAGGAGAGGTCGCGGACTACGTCGCCAGGTGTGACACTTGCCAAAGGTCCAAACCAGTGCACCAGAAACCAGCGGGACTGCTGGAACCGTTGGAGACGCCACTGCAACCGTGGGAGAGGGTGGCGCTGGACTTTGTCACTGATCTGCCCAGTTCGCGAGGCAAGACGGCGGTGCTTGTGGTTGTAGACCTGTTCACCAAGATGGCGCATTTCATTCCTTGCGCGAAGGTGGCGACAGCGGAGCAGACCGCCAAACTGTTCATAGACCACGTGTTCAGGGTGCACGGCTTGCCGCGATCCATCCTGTCCGACCGCGGTCGCCAGTTCGTTTCCAGTTTTTGGCAGAAGCTCCTGGGTATCCTGAACGTCAAGATCAACTTAGCGTCGGCGAGACACCCGCAGACCAACGGCCAAGCGGAAAGGGTCAACGCCATCATGCAGCAGTACCTGCGCTGTTACGCCAATCAGAAGCCTGCGACTTGGGTGGACTACTTGCCGATGGCCGAGTTTGCCTACAACAACACGAAGCACGCGTCCACGGGGGTGATGCCGTTCTTCGCCAACAATGGGAGGCATCCCAGAACCTTTCCGGGAGTGGAGACGACGGTGCAGGGAGCGACACAGGGAGCGGAGCATTTGGCCGCAGAATTGCAGGAGGTCCACGAGGAGCTCCGACGGCACTTAGAGCTGGCTAAACACGCCTACAAGGTGCAGGCAGACAGGCACAGGAGGGCAAGGGAAGACATACAGGTGGGGGACTGGGTATGGTTGGCAGCTCAGGCGGCGCCTAACAAGTCGTTAGCCAAGAAGAAGTTAGGACACAGACAGCTGGGACCATACCAAGTTGAGGCCAAGATCAACCCCGTAGCTTATCGGTTGACCCTCCCAGAAGGTTCCCGAATGCACCCGGTCTTTCATAGGTCGGTGCTTACGCCCTACAAAGCCCCACACAGGTTTCAGGAGCCAGGGACGGCACCGGACCCACACAGGGAGTCCCCGGGGGGGGGAAGTCACCGAAGGCCGAGACACTTAACGAGGTCACAGAAATTCTGGACTCGAGATGGGGGGCGGAGGGAGTAGAATACCTCCTCGCCAGAGAGGGCACCCCGGCCAGTGCCAATAGTTGGGTGCCGGGCTATGCTCTGGAAGAACCCCTTCTTAAGGACGAGTTCCATGCACTCTTCCCACACAGGCCCATGCCAGCGGAATTTTTCGACGACTGGCTTTTTACGCCTACACTTTCAGGCAGCACCTTCCGGGGGTTCTCCTCAGCAGAGGAGACCACGCCAGACTCGAGTCCTCCATGGGGATCGTGTTTGGGGGTGGACACGGATCGCTCTTACTGGTGGGACGACCAACCAGAGGATGAGTGGCGCAGGAGATTGCTGAGGGGGGCCTGGCAAACAGCAACGTCCGAAGAGACAGGGGGAGGGGAGGACATGGACATGTTAGGAGAGGACCTTGGTTTCGAGCACACATGCAATGAGCTGGAAGCAGAGACGATTGAATTCGACGAACTGTATCCAAGCTCTACCCCAGCGACTGAGGAGCTTCCGGAACCTGCACCCGAGCAGCGGGAGGGGGGAAGGGGGGCTTCGAGGGGGGGATGGATGTCAGGGGTACAGGGACAGAGGCACAGGGAGGGCAGGAAATGGAGAGCGATGGAGAGGAATCCCAGGAGAGCGAGGAAGAGGATAGCAATGACGCAGGGGATTCCATGAGTCTCTCCAGCGAATCAGAGGATTCCCGGAGAGGGGCACCTATGGTAAGGGCAAGGGGAGCCCCGGGGGGAAAGTGCCAGGAGCGGGGGGCCAGCAGGGGACCCCAAAGCGGCAGCTGGGAATCAGGGCCAGCCTCCCCACCAGAGCGCAGCGAGGGAGGGGGAGGTTCCAGTGTGTCAGAGGGAGCAGCTCCGGCGACAGAGAAAGGGGAGGGATCAGAGCAAGCTGTTCTCCCGGAAGGGGAGGAAAGCAGTGAGGGGAGTAGCATAACTGTCAAAAGGAAGGTCAGAAGTTGGGCGCGCGAGCCAAGTTCAAATGAGGAGGCGCACGGGAGAACAGGGAGCCCGGAGGAGGAGGGGCCAGGACCCAAAGCCCGCAGGAGGGGGCAGGAGCAGTCTGGAGACTCCGCTTCAGGAGAAAGCAGGAGGGGAGGAACCCCGACGGGTAGAAAGACCCTGCGGAAAAGGAAAGAGAGAAAAAGGTGGAGCAGCGTTAGCTTATTAAGCTGGTGTAGGGGAGGGACCGATTCAGAGGGGACTTCTAATGTCTAGGAGAAAGAGACGCGGGACTGCACGCCTCGGTTGTGGAACCATTAATGAACTGCAATAAACATCCTTGTACATAAGAAGAGCTTGGCGTTGGACTTTTGTGAGCTGAGACCTGAGGCAGCCCTGACAGAACGCAAAACACCTTTTTGCTTTGGTTTTGGTGTGATTCTGGCGCACACCCAAATAACACCATGCGAATTGAAAAAAGTCCAATCAAAGCTTATTCGTCTTCTTTCTACGCATATAGAAGTGAAAAGATGGTGTGTTATTTTGGTCTCATTGCACACACTTTGCGATTTCTGTGTCAATGTGCATTAACAGCAAAGAACACGACATGATGTAAGTGCAATCCAAGATTATTCTTTCTATGTACTTTGAAGTCAAAACAAGCTGTTTGAGCTTATTACACCGCTTTGCTATTTGTGGGTGAATGAACACCATAATAGCTTATTCGAAGCTTAATCATCCTTTTTCTATTGAGATGGAACCAAGACACCTTTGCTTTATTTGGGCTGATAACAAACATGTCAAACTGCGATTTTTGGTTGAATGTGCATTCTAACCCCAAAAACACCAATTTGAAATAAGCCCAATCACAGCTTTATCATCTTCTTTTTATGTAGAAGGAACCCAAAAGACCTTTTTGCTTTGGTTAGGAGTGATTCTGGCGCACACCCAAATAACACCATGCGAATTGAAAAAAGTCCAATCAAAGCTTATTCGTCTTCTTTCTACGCATATAGAAGCGAAAAGATGGTGTGTTATTTTGGTCTCATTGCACACACTTTGCGATTTCTGTGTCAATGTGCATTAACAGCAAAGAACACGACATGATGTAAGTGCAATCCAAGATTATTCTTTCTATGTACTTTGAAGTCAAAACAAGCTGTTTGAGCTTATTACACCGCTTTGCTATTTGTGGGTGAATGAACACCGAAATAGCTTATTCGAAGCTTAATCATCCTTTTTCTATTGAGATGGAACCAAGACACCTTTGCTTTATTTGGGCTGGTAACAAACATGTCAAACTGCGATTTTTGGTTGAATGTGCATTCTAACCCCAAAAACACCAATTTGAAATAAGCCCAATCACAGCTTTATCATCTTCTTTTTATGTAGAAGGAACCCAAAAGACCTTTTTGCTTTGGTTAGGAGTGATTCTGGCGCACACCCAAATAACACCATGCGAATTGAAAAAAGTCCAATCAAAGCTTATTCGTCTTCTTTCTACGCATATTGTCAGGGATTTAGGAGCAGAGGCAAGGCCAAGGGAGGAAACAGAGAGCGAAGGGGAGGAGGCAGAAGAAAAGATGAGTGATGACGACGACCTGAGATCTCCTAGTCTTTCCAGTGAATCAGAGGATTCACAGAAAGGAGCACCAGTGGCCAGGGCAAGGGGGGAGTCTAGGGGGGCACCCCAGGAAGATAGAGCCAGAGGGGACTCAGGGGAGAGCAGTTGGAAATCGGGACCAGCGTCACCGCCAGGGAGCAGGGAAGAAGAAGGGAGCCAGGGGGCAAGCGCTGGCAGCTCACCACAGGAGGGAGGGCATGAGTCAGGAGTGGCCACACCTCCATCGGGGAGCGAAGAAACGGTTAAGAGGAAAGTGGAAGGTTGGGGGCGCGCGCCAAGTTCAAATGCAGAGGAAGGCGGCGCAGTAAGCAGCCCGGAAAGGGAACCAGGTCCTAAAGCCCGGCGCAAGGAGGCAGGAGGGTCCGGGTCAGCGTCAGAAGAATCCAGGAAGGAAGAAACCCCGGGGGGTAGAGGGACCCAGAGGAGGACAGTCAGGCGGAAAAGGTGGAGCAGGGCTAGGATATTAAGTTGGTGCACAAGGGGCGGAGACTCAGACGGAGCTTCGCCGATCTAGCTACTAGACGTAGAGTTGCGCGCAGCAGCGTGAGAATGGAAACTGCAATTCAATAAAGACTTTTACTTAATGATCGCTGGCTAGCGTGATCCTCTGTGAGCTAGGATCTTCAAGCAGCTCTGACAGTAAGCTCCGTCTCACTCAATTGTGGGCATCTACAACCTCGAGGAGGGGAGAGAAGCAGGTGCCCACTAGCGAGCTCACGAACGGCAGACGACATGACGGCTGAGCAGCAGATAGAGGAACTCAGAAAAGCAGTGGCACAACTGAATGCCGAGGCTCTCGCATCCAGGAAGAGAGAGGAGGAGGCAGCTGCCGCCTGCAGGGATCTCCAGGTCAGGTTAGATGTGCTGACAAAGCAGACACCCCGGCAGGAGGGAATTGGGTTGGCGAGACGCACAGGCGGGCTGGTCTCTCACTTCGATGGGAACCTGCAACAGTATCCCAACTTTAGAGCAGACGTACTGTGCGCACTGCAACTGCTGCATAAAGACTTTAGAGATGAGCAAGAGAGAGTGGGATTCATCATGTCTCATTTGCATGGGGATGCTAAAGCATGGCTACGCAATTTATGGAGAGATAAGGATCCGGCACTCCAGAATGCAGATGCCTTTATTAAAGCGATGGATGGGTGTTTTTTATCAAGCATTGACGTGGATCTTGCCCGGAAGGAGGTGCATGGGCTAAGACAAGGGAGGGCCAGCGTCAGGCAGTACCATGCCCGCTTTTTCGCCTTGGTCAGTGCCCTGGAATGGGACAGAGATTCGGCCCCTGTAAGAGACCTCTTTTGGGAGGGGTTGCACAGCTCGATTAAAGATGAGATCGCGAGGGGGGAGAGACCCCGAACCACCCAGGAGGTCGTTCAGAGGGCACTGGCAGTGGGGGTGAGGCTGGAAGAACGCCCGTGGAGCAGGGACGAAGGGCGTGGAGGGCGCGAACCAGCCAGGGGCCCCTCCTTCCTTCCCAGAGAAGCAGCGCGGGCGCAATCCACGCCTCCGCCAGGAGGAGGAGCCGAACCTATGGAGGTTGGAGGTGCAAGGGCTCAGTCAGCAACCAGAGCCCTAGCACCGGCAGCAGTGAAAGCGAAGCCTCCTAGAGGGAACAGGAAGTGTTACGTCTGTGAGGAGCCAGGGCATATGGCGAAAGAGTGTCCCCAGAGGCTCCACAAGCTCACTGCAGCCTCGGCAATGGTGACTGCAGCAACGCAGCAAGGAGGAACACAGCAGGGAAACGAAGCAGTCTGGCTGGAGGAAGAGGCCCTGGGGCCCAGCCAGACGTGTTAGTGCCGCAGTCCCCAGAGATTTTACAGCCCGTGAACCCCCTCCCGCCCAAACCAGTGGTGAGGCTCACCGCATCTCTCCAGCTGCCCAATGGAATCACCATGGACGTGCCCATCACAGTGGACTCGGGCAGCAACGCGGACTTTATAGGGCAGGACTTTGTCGACAAGCACGCTATACAGTTGCTGCCGGCCACACTGCCCCTGCAGGTTGTCACGGTGGATGGCAGGGAGTTGCTAGGGGGGCAAGTGGTGAAGCAGACGCCGCCAATGGCGATGCGACTTGGGAATCACAAAGAAATCATCAGCTTCAATGTCACTCAACTATCGGATACGCCCATTGTATTGGGAATGAGTTGGCTGGACAAGCACAGCCCAACGCTGGCTTGGTACCAGAGGCAGCTGGTCTTCGGCTCTTCCTTTTGTGCTGAACACTGCATCATGCACCGGCAGGAAGGAGAGGAAGAGGAGTCACAGCTGCTGCTAGGCACGCTGCAGGCGATTCCCCACAAGTACGCAGAATTTTTGGAAGTTTTCTGCGAGAAGGAGGCGGACAGGCTACCCCCTCACAGACCATATGACTGCAAAATTGACCTGCTGCCGGGGGCGGCGCTGCCTAAAGGGAAACTGTATTCCATGTCGGAGGACGAGCTGCAGGAACTCAAAGAGTTCATCGATCATAATTTGGAGCGCGGTTTCATCCGAGAGTCCAAGGCAGCGGGGGGCAGTCCTGTATTCTTTGTTAAAAAGCGAGACACGCCCCAAAAAAGACTGGTCGTGGACTATCGCATTTTAAACAGTGTGACCAAGCCGTCGGACTTCCCCATGCCCCGAATCGACGACCTCCTGGCGAAGGTGCGGAAGGGAAAAGTGTTCACCAAATTAGACCTGCGAGGGGCGTACAACCTCATTCGCATGCGGGAGGGGGATGAGTGGAAGACGGCCATGTTCACGCCACTGGGTACCTACGAATACAGAGTTATGCCTTTTGGACTGCAAAATGGCTCCCACGTTTTTCAAGCTTTCATGCATCACGTGTTGGCGGGACTTCTCTACAAGACGTGCGTCTGTTTCTTAGATGACATCCTGATCTTTTCGGAATCGCAGCAGGAGCATGACAGGCACGTCAAGGAAGTGCTGACCAGACTAAAGCAACATAGGCTCTACGCCAAGCTGGAGAAGTGCCAATTCGACGTGACGGAGGTGGATTTTCTGGGCTACAAGTTGTCTGACAAGGGGCTCGCCATGGACAGCGCCAAGGTTCGAGCGGTATTGGACTGGAAGAGCCCACGCAACCGGAAAGAGGTCCAAAGGTTTGTCGGCTTTGCGAACTTCTATCGCAAGTTTATCAAGGGCTTCGCTATGCAGACAGCGGCCATCACAGACACGCTTAGCTCCAAGAAAAAGAAGTTCGTTTGGACGGAGGAGGCGGAGCAGTCCTATCAGGCACTCAAGCGTCTCTTCGCGTCGGAAGAGCAGCTGCTTCACGTCAACCCCAGCAGGCCGATGAGGGTGGAGACAGACGCCTCGGACAGAGCCGTGGGGGCGGTCCTGCTGCAAAAGGACCAGCAGGGGGTGTGGCGACCGGGAGCGTTTTACTCCGGGAAGCTCAGCAAGTCCGAGCAGAACTACACCATCTGGGACAGGGAGTTGCTGGCCATTCATGCAGCGTTCAAAGCGTGGCGGCACTTCCTGATCGGCGCCAAGCACACGGTGCAGGTTTGCACGGACCACAAGAATCTGGAGCACTGGCGCACGGCACAGTTCCTAAACCAGAGGCAGATACGCTGGGCTGAGTTTTTTGCGAACTTCGACTTCCGCATAGAGTATGTCCCGGGGGACACTAACATCATGGCGGACGCCCTCTCCCGTAAGCCACAGTATCTGGAGGACGCAACGCCAGCGGCAGCCATGCACATCTTCGCACCAACAGTATGGGCGTGCGCCGCGACCACCGTGGACCTGGAGGCGGTGCGACGAGCGTTGCAGGATGACTCCTTCGCGCAAGCAAAGATGGCAGAGGTGCAAAGGGGCAAGGCTGTGGCCGACGGTTTCCAGCTACGAGATGGATTGCTCATCCGTAAAGGGGCCATCTACGTGCCGGGAGACGACCTTCGCGCCAAGGTGCTGCAGCAGCTGCACGACGCGCCCACGGCCGGGCACTTTGGCAAGGAGAAGACGGTGGAATTAGTAGCCAGGGATTTCTGGTGGCCTGGAATGAGAGGGGAGGTCGCAGACTACGTGGCGAGGTGTGACACCTGCCAGAGGGCCAAACCAGTGCACAGACCGCCGGCCGGACTGTTGGAACCGCTGCAAACTCCGGTCGAACCTTGGGAAAGGGTGGCTCTGGACTTTGTCACAGATCTGCCCAGCTCGAGGGGCAAGACGGCAGTGCTGGTGGTGGTGGACCTGTTTTCCAAGATGGCCCATTTCATTCCGTGTGCTAAGGTGGCCACGGCGGAGCAAACCGCCAAACTGTTCATAGACCACGTGTTCAAGGTTCACGGTCTGCCACGGTCTATTCTGTCCGACCGCGGGCGGCAGTTCATCTCGAATTTCTGGCAGAAGTTGATGGGCTTCCTGAACGTCAAGATCAACCTGGCGTCGGCGAGACACCCGCAGACCAACGGGCAAGCGGAGCGGGTCAATGCCATCATGCAGCAGTACCTGAGATGCTATGCGAATCAACAGCCTGTGACGTGGGTGGATTACCTGCCGCTTGCCGAGTTCGCCTACAACACGAAGTACGTGTCCACGGGGGTCACGCCGTTCTTCGCCAACAACGGGAGGCACCCCAGAACCTTCCCGGGACTGGAAAGAATGGGGGAGGGGGAGCCGCAGACGGCAGATGCGTTCGCGTCGGAGCTGCAGGAAGTCCACGATCAGCTGAGGCGCCACCTGGAGCTGGCCAAACACGCATACAAGGTACAAGCGGACAGACACAGAAGGGTTGGCGAAGAGCTCCACGTGGGAGACTGGGTCTGGTTAGCAGCCCACGCAGTGCCGGCCAGGTCGTTGGCCAAGAAGAAACTAGGGCATAAACAACTGGGGCCCTACCAAGTCGAAGAGCAGGTCAACCCGGTAGCTTTCAGACTGGCACTTCCGGAGGGTTCCAGAATGCATCCGGTGTTCCACAGATCGGTGCTCACTCCCTACAAGGCACCGCACAGGTTCCAGGAACCCGGAACGGCGCCGAGTCCGGTCAGAGACAGAACAGGGCACGCGGGAGTGGCACAGAAGGAGCGCATCAACGAAGTCACGGAGATTTTGGACTCCAGATGGGGGGAAGAGGGGGTAGAATACTTTCTCGCCAAGGAGGGCACCCCGGCCAGTGCGAACAGCTGGGTGCCGGGCTACGCCTTGGACGAACCTCTACTCAAAGACGAGTTTCATGCCCTCTTCCCACATAGACCTATGCCAGCAGACTTTTTCGACGACTGGCTTTTCACGCCCACGCTTTCGGCCAGCACTTTCCGGGGGTTCGACTCGGAAGAGGACCCGACACAAGACGTCCGTTCCCCGGAGGGGTCACCCTCGGGATCTGCATCAGAACCCTCGTATTGGTGGGACGATAGACCAGAGGAGCAGTTCCGCAGAAGGTGGCTGGAAGGCCCAGGACGAGCAACGCCGCCAGGAGGAAGTGAGGGAGAAACGGACATGGACGTTTTCGGGGACGACCCTGGTTTCGAGCACGGCGGCACAGAGATGGAAGCGGAGGTGACCGTCGTCGACGAGAGCAGGGAGGAAGACCCGCGAGACTTCAGATGGAGGCCCGCCACGGGAAGCGAACGATATCCGACGTTCGTCCCTTTGCAACAGCAGCACCCAGCTCCAGCACCGGAAGGAGGGGAGGGGGGAATGGGGGGCTTCGAGGGGGGGATGGATGTCAGGGATTTAGGAGCAGAGGCAAGGCCAAGGGAGGAAACAGAGAGCGAAGGGGAGGAGGCAGAAGAAAAGATGAGTGATGACGACGACCCGAGATCTCCTAGTCTTTCCAGTGAATCAGAGGATTCACAGAAAGGAGCACCAGTGGCCAGGGCAAGGGGGGAGTCTAGGGGGGCACCCCAGGAAGATAGAGCCAGAGGGGACTCAGGGGAGAGCAGTTGGAAATCGGGACCAGCGTCACCGCCAGGGAGCAGGGAAGAAGAAGGGAGCCAGGGGGCAAGCGCTGGCAGCTCACCACAGGAGGGAGGGCATGAGTCAGGAGTGGCCACACCTCCATCGGGGAGCGAAGAAACGGTTAAGAGGAAAGTGGAAGGTTGGGCGCGCGCGCCAAGTTCAAATGCAGAGGAAGGCGGCGCAGTAAGCAGCCCGGAAAGGGAACCAGGTCCTAAAGCCCGGCGCAAGGAGGCAGGAGGGTCCGGGTCAGCGTCAGAAGAATCCAGGAAGGAAGAAACCCCGGGGGGTAGAGGGACCCAGAGGAGGACAGTCAGGCGGAAAAGGTGGAGCAGGGCTAGGATATTAAGTTGGTGCACAAGGGGCGGAGACTCAGACGGAGCTTCGCCGATCTAGCTACTAGACGTAGAGTTGCGCGCAGCAGCGTGAGAATGGAAACTGCAATTCAATAAAGACTTTTACTTAATGATCGCTGGCTAGCGTGATCCTCTGTGAGCTAGGATCTTCAAGCAGCTCTGACACATATAGAAGCGAAAAGATGGTGTGTTATTTTGGTCTCATTGCACACACTTTGCGATTTCTGTGTCAATGTGCATTAACAGCAAAGAACACGACATGAAGTAAGTGCAATCCAAGATTATTCTTTCTATGTACTTTGAAGCAAAAACAACCTGTATGAGCTTATTACACCGCTTTGCTATTTGTGAGTGAATGAACACCGAAAGAGCTTATTCGAAGCTTAATCATCCTTTTTCTATTGAGATGTCAAACAGCGATTTTTGGTTGAATGTGCATTCTAACCCCAAAAACACCAACTTGAAATAAGCCCAATCAGAGCTTTATTCTCTTCTTTTTATGTAGATGGAACCCAAAACACCTTTTTGCTTTGGTTTTGGTGTGATTCTGGCGCACACCCAAATAACACCATAAGAATTGAAAAAAGTCCAATCAAAGCTTATTCGTCTTCTTTCTACGCATATAGAAGCGAAAAGATGTACTTTGAAGTCAAAACAAGCTGTTTGAGCTTATTACACCGCTTTGCTATTTGTGGGTGAATGAACACCGAAATAGCTTATTCGAAGCTTAATCATCCTTTTTCATTTGAGATGGAACCAAGACACCTTTGCTTTATTTGGGCTGATAACAAACATGTCTGTCAGAGCTGCCTCCTCCCCCTCACTCTCTGTTTCCTCCCTTGCCCTTGCCTCTGCTCCTGAACCCCTGACATCCATCCCCCCCTCGAAGCCCCCCGTTCCCCCCTCCCCTCCTTCCGGTGCGGGAACTAGGTGCTGCTGTGTCAGAGGGACGAACGTCGTATACAGTTTGCTTCCCGTGGCGGGCCTCCATCTGAAGTTTCCCGGTTCTGCCTCCCTGCTCTCGTCGACGACGGTCACCTCCGCTTCCATCTCTGTGCCGCCGTGCTCGAAACCAGGGCGTCCCCGAAAACGTCCATGTCCGTCTCTCCCTCACTTCCTCCTGGCGGCGTTGCTCGTCCTGGACCTTCCTGCCACTTCCTGCGCCACTGCTCCTCTGGTCTATCGTCCCACCAATACGAGGGTTCTGAGCCAGATCCCGAGGGTGACCCCTCCGGGGAACGGGCGTCTCGTATCGGGTCCTCGTCCGAGTCGAACCCCCGGAACGTGCTGGCAGAAAGCGTTGGCGTGAAAAGCCAGTCGTCGAAAAATTCTGCTGGCATTGGTCTATGTGGGAAGAGGGCATGAAACTCGTCTTTGAGCAGAGGTTCGTCCAAGGCGTAGCCCGGCACCCAGCTGTTCGCACTGGCCGGGGTGCCCTCCTTGGCGAGAAGGTATTCTACCCCTTCTTCCCCCCATCTGGAGTCCAAAATCTCCGTGACTTCGTTGATGCGTTCCTTCTGTGCCACTCCCGCGTGCCCGGTTCCTTCTCTGAGCGGACTCGGTGCCGTTCCGGGTTCCTGAAACCTGTGCGGTGCCTTGTAGGGGGTGAGCACCGATCTGTGGAACACCGGATGCATTCTGGAACCCTCCGGAAGCGCCAGCCTGAAAGCCACCGGGTTGACCTGCTCTTCGACTTGGTAGGGCCCCAGTTGCTTGTGCCCCAGCTTCTTCTTGGCCAACGACCTGGCCGGCACTGCGTGGGCTGCTAACCAGACCCAGTCTCCCACATGGATCTCTTCGCCAACCCTTCTGTGTTTGTCCACTTGCACCTTGTATGCATGTTTGGCCAGCTCCAGGTGTCGCCGCAGCTGATCGTGGACCTCCTGCAACTCTGACGCGAACGCATCTGCCGTCTGCGGCTCCCCCTCCCCCATCCTTTCCAGTCCCGGGAAGGTTCTGGGGTGCCTCCCGTTGTTAGCGAAGAACGGCGTGACCCCCGTGGACACGTGCTTCGTGTTGTTGTAGGCAAACTCGGCGAGCGGCAGGTAATCCACCCACGTCGCAGGCTGTTGATTCGCATAACATCTCAGGTACTGCTGCATGATGGCATTGACCCGCTCCGCCTGCCCGTTGGTCTGCGGGTGTCTCGCCGACGCCAGGTTGATCTTGACGTTCAGGAAGCCCATCAGCTTCTGCCAGAAATTCGAGATGAACTGTCGCCCCCGGTCGGACAGAATAGACCGTGGCAGACCGTGAACCTTGAACACGTGGTCTATGAACAGTTTGGCGGTTTGCTCCGCCGTGGCCACCTTGGCACACGGAATGAAATGTGCCATCTTGGAGAACAAGTCCACCACCACCAGCACGGCCGTCTTGGCCCTCGAGCTGGGCAGATCCGTGACAAAGTCCAGGGCCACCCTCTCCCATGGTTCGACCGGAGTTTGCAGCGGTTCCAACAGTCCGGCCGGCGGTTTGTGCACCGGTTTGGCCCTCTGGCAGGTGTCACACCTCGCCACGTAGTCCGCGACCTCCCCTCTCATTCCGGGCCACCAGAAGTCCCTGGCGACTAATTCCACCGTCTTCTCCTTGCCAAAGTGCCCGGCAGTGGGCGCGTCGTGCAGCTGCTGCAGTACCTTGGCGCGAAGTTCGTCTCCCGGCACGTAGATGGCCCCTTTACGGATGAGCAATCCATCTCGCAGCTGGAACTCGTCGGTCGCTGCCGTGCCCCTGTGCACCTCTGCCATCTTCGCTTGCGCGAAGGAGTCATCCTGCAACGCTCGCCGCACCGCCTCCAGGTCCACTGTTGCCGCAGCGCACGCCCACACTGTTGGTGCGAAGATGTGCATGGCGGCCGCTGGCTTGGCGTCCTCCAGATATTGTGGCTTACGAGAGAGAGCGTCCGCCATGATGTTGGTGTCCCCCGGGACATACTCTATTCGGAAGTTAAAGTTCGCAAAGAACTCAGCCCAACGTATCTGCCTTTGGTTCAGGAACTGTGCCGTGCGCCAGTGCTCCAGATTCTTGTGGTCCGTGCAGACCTGCACCGTGTGCTTGGCGCCGATCAGGAAGTGCCTCCATGCTTTGAATGCTGCATGAATGGCCAGCAACTCCCTGTCCCAGATGGTGTAGTTCTGTTCGGACTTGCTGAGCTTCCTGGAGTAAAACGCTCCCGGCCGCCAAACCCCCTGCGGGTCTTTCTGCAGCAGGACTGCTCCCACGGCTCTGTCCGAGGCGTCTGTCTCCACCCTCATCGGCCTGCTGGGGTCGACATGCAGCAGCTGCTCTTCCGACGCGAAGAGACGCTTGAGTGCCTGAAAGGACTGCTCCGCCTGCTCTGTCCAGATGAACTTCTTTTTTTTGGAGCTAAGCGTGTCCGTGATGGCCGCTGTCTGCATAGCGAAGCCTTTGATAAACTTGCGATAGAAGTTCGCGAAGCCGACAAACCGTTGGACCTCCTTCCGGTTGCGTGGGCTCTTCCAGTCCAACACCACTCGAACCTTGGCGCTGTCCATGGTGAGCCCCTTGTCAGACAACTTGTAGCCCAGAAAATCCACCTCCGTCACGTCGAATTGGCACTTCTCCAGCTTGGCGTAGAGCCTATGCTGCTGTAGCCTGCTTAGCACTTCTTTGACGTGTCTGTCATGCTCCTGCTGCGATTCCGAAAAGATCAGGATGTCATCTAAGAAACAGACGCACGTCTTGTAGAGGAGCCCCGCCAACACGTGATGCATGAACGCTTGAAAAACGTGGGAGCCATTTTGCAATCCAAAAGGCATAACTCTATATTCGTAGGTGCCCAGCGGCGTGAACATGGCTGTCTTCCACTCATCCCCTTCCCGCATGCGAATGAGGTTGTACGCCCCTCGCAGGTCTAACTTGGTGAACACGCTGCCCTTCCGTACCTTTGCGAGGAGGTCGTCGATTCGGGGCATGGGGAAGTCCGATGGCTTGGTCACACTGTTTAAGATGCGATAGTCCACCACAAGTCTTTTTTGGGGCGTGTCCCGCTTCTTAACGAAGAATACAGGACTGCCCCCCGCTGCCTTGGACTCCCGGATGAAACCGCGCTCCAAATTATGATCTATGAACTCTTTGAGTTCCTGCAGTTCGTCCTCAGACATGGAATACAGCTTCCCTTTAGGCAGCGCCGCCCCCGGCAGCAGGTCAATTTTGCAGTCATATGGTCTGTGGGGGGGTAGCCTGTCTGCCTCCTTCTCGCAGAAAACCTCCAAAAATTCTGCGTACTTGTGGGGAATCGCTTGCAGCGTGCCTAGCAGCAGCTGTGACTCCTCTTCCTCTCCTTCCTGCCGGGGGACGATGCAGTGTTCAGCACAAAAGGAAGAGCCGAAGGTCAGCTGCCTCTGGTACCAAGCCAGCGTTGGGCTGTGCTTGTCCAGCCAACTCATGCCCAATACAATGGGCGTGTCCGATAGTTGAGTGACGTTGAAGCTGATGATTTCCTTGTGATTCCCAAGGCGCATCACCATTGGTGGCGTCTGCTTCACCACTTGCCCCCCTAGCAGCTCCCTGCCATCCACCGTGACCACCTGCAGGGGCAGCGTGGTCGGCAGCAACTGTATAGCGTGCCGGTCTACAAAGTCTTGCCCTATAAAGTCCGCATTGCTTCCCGAGTCAATGGTGAGCGGCACGTCCATGGTGATTCCATTGGGCAGCTGGAGCGATGCAGCGAGCCTCACTACTGGTTTGGGCGGGAGGGGGTCCATGGGCTGTGAAATCTCCGGGGACTTCTTCACTGACACGTCTGGCTGGGCCCCATTGCCTCTTCCTCCAGCCAGACATCGTCGTTTCCCTGCTGTGGTCCTCCTTGTTGCGTTGCTGCAGTTACCATTGCTGAGGCTGCAGGGTGCTTGTGGAGCCTCCGGGGACACTCTTTCGCCATATGCCCTGGATCCTCGCAGATGTAACACTTCCTGTTCCCTCTAGGAGGCTTCACTTTCACTGTTGTCGGTGCTAGGGCTCTGGCTGCTGATTGAGCCCTTGCACTTCCAACCTCCATAGGTTCCACTCCTCCTCCTGGCGGAGGCGTGGATTGCGCACGCGCTGCTTCTCTGGGAAGGAAAGAGGAGCCCCTGGCTGGTTCGCGCCCTCCACGCCCTTCGTCCCTGCTCCACGGACGTTCTTCCAGCCGCACCCCCACCGCTAGCGCCCTCTGAACGATCTCCTGCGTGGTCCGGGGTCTCTCCCCCCTCGCAATTTCATCTTTAACAGAGCCGTGCAATCCCTCCCAAAACAGGTCTCAAACAGGAGCCAAATCCCTGTCCCATTCCAGAGCACTGACCAAAGCGAAAAAGCGGGCATGATACTGCCTTACGCTGGCCCTCCCTTGTTTCAGTCCATGTATCTGCTGCCGAGCAAGATCCACGTCAATGCTTGATAAGAAACACCCATCCATCGCTTTAATAAAGGCATCCGCATTTTGGAGCGCCGGATCCTTATCCCTCCACAAATTGTGCAGCCATGCTTTAGCTTCCCCATGCAAATGGGACATGATGAACCCCACTTTCTCTTGCTCATCTCTAAAGTCTTCTTTCAGCAGTTCCAGTGCGCACATTACATCTGCTCTAAAGTTGGGGTACTGCTGCAGGTTCCCATCGAAGTGAGAGACCAGACCGCCTGTTCGTCTCGCCAACCCAATTCCCTCCTGTCTGGGTGTCAGTTGCCCGTGCTTCGTAAGCATGTCCAACCTGACCTGGAGATCCCTGCAGGCGGCAGCTGCCTCCTCCTCTCTCTTCCTGGATGCGAGAGCCACGGCATTCAGTTGTGACACTGCTTTTCTGAGTTCCTCTATCTGCTGCTCAGCCGTCATGTTGTCTGCCGTTCGTGAGCTCGCTAGTAGGCACCTGCTTCTCTCCTCACCTCGAGGCTGTAGATGCCCACAATTAAGGGACGGAGCTTACTGTCAGAGCTGCTTCCAGATCCTAGCTCACAGAGGATCACGCTAGCCAGCGGTCATTAAGTAAAAGTCTTTATTGAGTTACAGTTTCCATTCCCAAGCTGCTGCGTGCAACTCTACGTCTAATGGCTAGATCGGCGAAGCTCCGTCTGAGTCTCCGCCCCTTGTGCACCAACTTAATATCCTAGCCCTGCTCCACCTTTTCCGCCTGACTGCTCTCCTCTGGGTCCCTCTGCCCCCCGGGGTCTCTTCCTTCCGGGATTCTTCTGACGCCGACCCCCCAGAACTCCCTGTCTCCTTGCGCCGGGCTTTAGGACCTGGCTCCCTTTCCTGGCTGCCTACTGCGTCACTTTCCTGTGCATTTGAACTTGGCGCGCGCGCCCAACCTTCCACTTTCCGTCTGACCGTTTCTTCGCTCCCCGATGGAGGTGTGGCCACTCCTGACTCGTGCCCTCCCTCCTGTTGCGAGCTGCCAGCGCTTGATCTCTGGCGCTCTTCCTCTTCCCTGCTCTCTGGCTGTGACGCTGGTCCCGATTTCCAACTGCTCTCCTCGGATTCCCCTCTGGCTCTATCTTCCTGGGGTGTCCCCCTAGGCTCCCCCCTTGCCCTGACCACTGGTGCTCCTTTCTGTGAATCTTCTGATTCACTGGAAAGACTCGGAGATCTCGGGTCGTTGTCATCACTCATCTTTTCTTCTGCCTCCTCCCCCTCGCTCTCTGTTTCCTCCCTTGCCCTTGCCTCTGCTCCTGAACCCCTGACAATGTCAAACTGCGATTTTTGGTTGAATGTGCATTCTAACCCCAAAAACACCAATTTGAAATAAGCCCAATCACAGCTTTATCATCTTCTTTTTATGTAGAAGGAACCCAAAAGACCTTTTTGCTTTGGTTAGGAGTGATTCTGGCGCACACCCAAATAACACCATGCGAATTGAAAAAAGTCCAATCAAAGCTTATTCGTCTTCTTTCTACGCATATAGAAGCGAAAAGATGGTGTGTTATTTTGGTCTCATTGTACACACTTTGCGATTTCTGTGTCAATGTGCATTAACAGCAAAGAACACGACATGATGTAAGTGCAATCCAAGATTATTCTTTCTATGTACTTTGAAGTCAAAACAAGCTGTTTGAGCTTATTACACCGCTTTGCTATTTGTGGGTGAATGAACACCGAAATAGCTTATTCGAAGCTTAATCATCCTTTTTCTATTGAGATGGAACCAAGACACCTTTGCTTTATTTGGGCTGATAACAAACATGTCAAACAGAGATTTTTGGTTGAATGTGCATTCTAACCCCAAAAACACCAACTTGAAATAAGCCCAATCAGAGCTTTATTCTCTTCTTTTTATGTAGATGGAACCCAAAACACCTTTTTGCTTTGGTTTTGGTGTGATTCTGGCGCACACCCAAATAACACCATAAGAATTGAAAAAAGCCCAATCAAAGCTTATTCGTCTTCTTTCTACGCATATGGAAGCGAAAAGATGTTGTGTTATTTTGGTCTCATTGCACACACTTTGCGATTTCTGTGTCAATGTGCATTAACACCAAAGAACACGACATGAAGTAAGTGCAATCCAAGATTATTCTTTCTATGTAGTTGGAAACCAAAACAACCTGATTGGCTTTGTTTAGGCTTAGTACATTTCGCTTTGCCATTTGTGGGTGAATGAACACCGAAAGTGCAAGCGAAGCTTATTCGTCCTTTTTCTATTGAGATGTTACCTTATTTTTACTTATGCTTGATTTGGGCTGGTAACAAACATATCTGCGATTTTTGGTTGAATGTGCATTCTAACCCCAAAAACACCAACTTGAAATAAGCCCAACCAGAGCTTTATTATCTTCTTTTTACGTAGATGGAACCCAAAGCACCTTTTTGCTTTGGTTTTGGTGTGATTCTGGCGCACACCCAAATAACACCATGCGAATTGAAAAAAGTCCAATCAAAGCTTATTCGTCTTCTTTCTACGCATATAGAAGCGAAAAGATGGTGGTCTCATTGCACACACTTTGCGATTTCTGTGTCAATGTGCATTAACAGCAAAGAACACGACATGATGTAAGTGCAATCCAAGATTATTCTTTCTATGTACTTTGAAGTCAAAACAAGCTGTTTGAGCTTATTACACCGCTTTGCTATTTGTGGGTGAATGAACACCGAAAGAGCATTCGAAGCTTATTCGTACTTTGCCTATTGCTATGGAACCAAAACACCTATGCTTGATTTCCGCTAGTAACAAAAACGTCACTCTGCGATTTTTGGGTCAATCTGCATTCTAACCCCAAAAACACCAATTTGAAATACGCCCAATCACAGTTTTATCATCTTCTTTTTATGTAGAAGGAACCCAAAACTCTTTTTTGCTTTGGTTTGGAGTGATTCTGGCGCACACCCAAATAACACCATGCGAATTGAAAAAAGTCCAATCAAAGCTTATTCGTCTTCTTTCTACGCATATAGAAACGAAAAGATGGTGTTGTGTTATTTTGGTCTCATTGCACACACACTGCAATTTCTGTGTCAATGTGCATTAACAGCAAAGAACACGACATGATGTAAGTGCAATCCAAGATTATTCTTTCTATGTACTTTGAAGTCAAAACAAGCTGTTTGAGCTTATTTCACCGCTTTGCTATTTGTGGGTGAATGAACACCATAATAGCTTATTCGAAGCTTAATCATCCTTTTTCTATTGAGATGGAACCAAGACACCTTTGCTTTATTTGGGCTGATAACACACATGTCAAACTGCGATTTTTGGTTGAATGTGCATTCTAACCCCAAAAACACCAATTTGAAATAAGCCCAATCACAGCTTTATCATCTTCTTTTTATGTAGAAGGAACCCAAAAGACCTTTTTGCTTTGGTTAGGAGTGATTCTGCGCACACCCAAATAACACCATGCGAATTGAAAAAAGTCCAATCAAAGCTTATTCGTCTTCTTTCTACGCATATAGAAGCGAAAAGATGGTGTGTTATTTTGGTCTCATTGCACACACTTTGCGATTTCTGTGTCAATGTGCATTAACAGCAAAGAACACGACATGATGTAAGTGCAATCCAAGATTATTCTTTCTATGTACTTTGAAGTCAAAACAAGCTGTTTGAGCTTATTACACCGCTTTGCTATTTGTGGGTGAATGAACACCGAAATAGCTTATTCGAAGCTTAATCATCCTTTTTCTATTGAGATGGAACCAAGACACCTTTGCTTTATTTGGGCTGATAACAAACATGTCAAACAGCGATTTTTGGTTGAATGTGCATTCTAACCCCAAAAACACCAACTTGAAATAAGCCCAATCAGAGCTTTATTCTCTTCTTTTTATGTAGATGGAACCCAAAACACGTTTTTGCTTTGGTTTTGGTGTGATTCTGGCGCACACCCAAATAACACCATAAGAATTGAAAAAAGCCCAATCAAAGCTTATTCGTCTTCTTTCTACGCATATGGAAGCGAAAAGATGTTGTGTTATTTTGGTCTCATTGCACACACTTTGCGATTTCTGTGTCAATGTGCATTAACACCAAAGAACACGACATGAAGTAAGTGCAATCCAAGATTATTCTTTCTATGTAGTTGGAAACCAAAACAACCTGATTGGCTTTGTTTAGGCTTAGTACATTTCGCTTTGCCATTTGTGGGTGAATGAACACCGAAAGTGCAAGCGAAGCTTATTCGTCCTTTTTCTATTGAGATGTTACCTTATTTTTACTTATGTTTGATTTGGGCTGGTAACAAACATCTGCGATTTTTGGTTGAATGTGCATTCTAACCCCCAAAACACCAATTTGAAATAAGCCCAACCAGAGCTTTATTATCTTCTTTTTACGTAGATGGAACCCAAAGCACCTTCTTGCTTTGGTTTTGGTGTGATTCTGGTGCACACCCAAATAACACCATGCGAATTGAAAAAAGTCCAATCAAAGCTTATTCGTCTTCTTTCTACGCATATAGAAGCGAAAAGATGGTGGTCTCATTGCACACACTTTGCGATTTCTGTGTCAATGTGCCTTAACAGCAAAGAACACGACATGATGTAAGTGCAATCCAAGATTATTCTTTCTATGTACTTTGAAGTCAAAACAAGTGTTTGAGCTTATTACACCGCTTTGCTATTTGTGGGTGAATGAACACCGAAAGAGCATTCGAAGCTTATTCGTACTTTGCCTATTGCTATGGAACCAAAATACCTATGCTTGATTTCCGCTAGTAACAAAAACGTCACTCTGCGATTTTTGGGTCAATGTGCATTCTAACCCCAAAAACACCAATTTGAAATAAGCCCAATCACAGCTTTATCATCTTCTTTTTATGTAGAAGGAACCCAAAACACCTTTTTGCTTTGGTTTGGAGTGATTCTGGCGCACACCCAAATAACACCATGCGAATTGAAAAAAGTCCAATCAAAGCTTAGTCGTCTTCTTTCTACGCATATAGAAGCGAAAAGATGGTGTTGTGTTATTTTGGTCTCATTGCACACACTTTGCGATTTCTGTTTCAATGTGCATTAACAGCAAAGAACACGACATGATTGTAAGTGCAATCCAAGATTATTCTCTCTATGTACTTTGAAGTCAAAACAAGCTGTTTGAGCTTATTACACCGCTTTGCTATTTGTGGGTGAATGAACACCGAAATAGCTTATTCGAAGCTATTTTCTATTGAGATGGAACCAAGACACCTTTGCTTTATTTGGGCTGATAAAAAGTCAAACTGCGATTTTTGGTTGAATGTGCATTCTAACCCCGAAAACACCAATATGAAATAAGCCCAATCACAGCTTTATCATCTTCTTTTTCTGTAGAAGGAACCCAAAAGATCTTTTTGCTTTGGTTAGGAGTGATTCTGGCGCACACCCAAATAACACCATGCGAATTGAAAAAAGTCCAATCAAAGCTTATTCGTCTTCTTTCTACGCATATAGAAGCGAAAAGATGGTGTTGTGTCATTTTGGTCTCATTGCACACACTTTGCGATTTCTGTGTCAATGTGCATTAACAGCAAAGAATATGATGTAAGTGCAATCCAAGATTATTCTTTCTATGTACTTTGAAGTCAAAACAAGCTGTTTGAGCTTATTACACCGCTTTGCTATTTGTGGGTGAATGAACACCGAAAGAGCTTATTCGAAGCTTAATCATCCTTTTTCTATTGAGATGGAACCAAGACACCTTTGCTTTATTTGGGCTGATAACAAACATGTCAAACTGCGATTTTTGGTTGAATGTGCATTCTAACCCCAAAAACACCAACTTGAAATAAGCCAAATCAGAGCTTTATTATTTTCTTTTTATGTAGATGGAAACCAAAACACCTTTTTGCTTGGGTTTTGGTGTGATTCTGGCGCACACCTAAATAACACCATGCGAATTGAAAAAAGCCCAATCAAAGCTTCTTTCTACGTCTTCTTTCTACGCATATGGAAGCGCAAAGATGGTGTTGTGTTATTTTGGTCGCATTGCACACACTTTGGGATTTCTGTGTCAATGTGCATTAACAGCAAAGAACACGACACGAAGTAAGTGCAATCCAAGATTATTCTTTCTATGTACTTTGAAGTCAAAACAAGCTGTTTGAGCTTATTACACCGCTTTGCTATTTGTGGGTGAATGAACACCGAAAGAGCTTATTCGAAGCTTAATCATCCTTTTTCTATTGAGATGGAACCAAGACACCTTTGCTTTATTTGGGCTGATAACAAACATGTCAAACTGCGATTTTTTGTTGAATGTGCATTCCAACCCCAAAAACACCAACTTGAAATAAGCCCAACCAGCGCTTTATTATCTTCTTTTTACGTAGATGGAACCCAAAACACCTTTTTGCTTTGGTTTTGGTGTGATTCTGGCGCACACCCAAATAACACCATGCGAATTGAAAAAAGGCCAATCAAAGCTTATTCGTCTTCTTTCTACGCATATAGAAGCGAAAAGATGGTGTTGTGTTATTTTGGTCTCATTGCACACACTTTGCGATTTCTGTGTCAATGTGCATTAACAACAAAAAACACGACATGATGTAAGTGCAATCCAAGATTATTCTTTCTATGTACTTTGAAGTCAAAACAAGCTGTTTGAGCTTATTACACCGCTTTGCTATTTGTGGGTGAATGAACACCATAATAGCTTATTCGAAGCTTAATCATCCTTTTTCTATTGAGATGGAACCAAGACACCTTTGCTTTATTTAGGCTGATAACAAACATGTCAAACTGCGATTTTTGGTTGAATGTGCATTCTAACCCCAAAAACACCAATTTGAAATAAGCCCAATCACAGCTTTATCATCTTCTTCTTATGTAGAAGGAACCCAAAACACCTTTTTGCTTTGGTTAGGAGTGATTCTGGCGCACACCCAAATAACACCATGCGAATTGAAAAAAGTCCAATCAAAGCTTATTCGTCTTCTTTCTACGCATATAGAAGCGAAAAGATGGTGTTGTGTTATTTTGGTCTCATTGCACACACTTTGCGATTTTTGTTTCAATGTGCATTAACAGCAAAGAACACGACATGATGTAAGTGCAATCCAAGATTATTCTTTCTATGTACTTTGAAGTCAAAACAAGCTGTTTTAGCTTATTCCACCGCTTTGCTATTTGTGGGTGAATGAACACTGAAAGAGCTTATTCGAAGCTTAATCATCCTTTTTCTATTGAGATTTAACCAAGACACCTTTGCTTTATTTGGGCTGATAACAAACATGTCAAACTGCGATTTTTGGTTGAATGTGCATTCTAACCCCAAAAACACCAACTTGAAATAAGCCCAACCAGCGCTTTATTATCTTCTTTTTACGTAGATGGAACCCAAAGCACCTTTTTGCTTTGGTTTGGTGTGATTCTGGCGCACACCCAAATAACACCATGCGAATTGAAAAAAGTCCAATCAAAGCTTATTCGTCTTCTTTCTACGCATATAGAAGCGCAAAGATGGTGGTCTCATTGCACACACTTTGCGATTTCTGTGTCAATGTGCATTAACAGCAAAGAACACGACATGATGTAAGTGCAATCCAAGATTATTCTTTCTATGTACTTTGAAGTCAAAACAAGCTGTTTGAGCTTATTACACCGCTTTGCTATTTGTGGGTGAATGAACACCGAAAGAGCATTCGAAGCTTATTCGTACTTTGCCTATTGCTATGGAACCAAAACACCTATGCTTGATTTCCGCTAGTAACAAAAACGTCACTCTGCGATTTTTGGGTCAATGTGCATTCTAACCCCAAAAACACCAATTTGAAATAAGCCCAATCACAGCTTTATCATCTTCTTTTTATGTAGAAGGAACCCAAAACACCTTTTTGCTTTGGTTTGGAGTGATTCTGGCGCACACCCAAATAACACCATGCGAATTGAAAAAAGTCCAATCAAAGCTTATTCGTCTTCTTTCTACGCATATAGAAGCGAAAAGATGGTGTTGTGTTATTTTGGTCTCATTGCACACACTTTGCGATTTCTGTGTCAATGTGCATTAACAGCAAAGAACACGACATGATGTAAGTGCAATCCAAGATTATTCTTTCTATGTACTTTGAAGTCAAAACAAGCTGTTTGAGCTTATTCCACCGCTTTGCTATTTGTGGGTGAATGAACACCGAAAGAGCTTATTCGAAGCTTAATCATCCTTTTTCTATTGAGATGGAACCAAGACACCTTTGCTTTATTTCGGCTGATAACAAACATGTCAAACTGCGATTTTTGGTTGAATGTTCATTCTAACCCCAATAACACCAATTTGAAATAAGCCCAATCACAGCTTCATCATCTTCTTTTTATGTAGAAGGAACCCAAAACACCTTTTTGCTTTGGTTAGGAGTGATTCTGGCGCACACCCAAATAACACCATGCGAATTGAAAAAAGTCCAATCAAAGCTTATTCGTCTTCTTCCTACGCATATAGAAGCGAAAAGATGGTGTTGTGTTATTTTGGTCTCATAGCAGACACTTTGCGATTTCTGTGTCAATGTGCATTAACAGCAAAGAACACGACATGATGTAAGTGCAATCCAAGATTATTCTTTCTATGTACTTTGAAGTCAAAACAAGCTGTTTGAGCTTATTACACCGCTTTGCTATTTGTGGGTGAATGAACACCATAATAGCTTATTCGAAGCTTAATCATCCTTTTTCTATTGAGATGGAACCAAGACACCTTTGCTTTATTTAGGCTGATAACAAACATGTCAAACTGCGATTTTTGGTTGAATGTGCATTCTAACCCCAAAAACACCAATTTGAAATAAGCCCAATCACAGCTTTATCATCTTCTTTTTATGTAGAAGGAACCCAAAAGACCTTTTTGCTTTGGTTAGGAGTGATTCTGGCGCACACCCAAATAACACCATGCGAATTGAAAAAAGTCCAATCAAAGCTTATTCGTCTTCTTTCTACGCATATAGAAGCGAAAAGATGGTGTGTTATTTTGGTCTCATTGCACACACTTTGCGATTTCTGTGTCAATGTGCATTAACAGCAAAGAACACGACATGATGTAAGTGCAATCCAAGATTATTCTTTCTATGTACTTTGAAGTCAAAACAAGCTGTTTTAGCTTATTCCACCGCTTTGCTATTTGTGGGTGAATGAACACCGAAAGAGCTTATTCGAAGCTTAATCATCCTTTTTCTATTGAGATGGAACCAAGACACCTTTGCTTTATTTCGGCTGATAACAAACATGTCAAACTGCGATTTTTGGTTGAATGTTCATTCTAACCCCAAAAACACCAATTTGAAATAAGCACAATCACAGCTTTATCATCTTCTTTTTATGTAGAAGGAACCCAAAACACCTTTTTGCTTTGGTTAGGAGTGATTCTGGCGCACACCCAAATAACACCATGCGAATTGAAAAAAGTCCAATCAAAGCTTATTCTTCTTCCTACGCATATAGAAGCGAAAAGATGGTGTGTTATTTTGGTCTCATTGCACACACTTTGCGATTTCTGTGTCAATGTGCATTAACAGCAAAGAACACGACATGATGTAAGTGCAATCCAAGATTATTCTTTCTATGTACTTTGAAGTCAAAACAAGCTGTTTGAGCTTATTTCACCGCTTTGCTATTTGTGGGTGAATGAACACCATAATAGCTTATTCGAAGCTTAATCATCCTTTTTCTATTGAGATGGAACCAAGACACCTTTGCTTTATTTAGGCTGATAACAAACATGTCAAACTGCGATTTTTGGTTGAATGTGCATTCTAACCCCAAAAACACCAATTTGAAATAAGCCCAATCACAGCTTTATCATCTTCTTCTTATGTAGAAGGAACCCAAAACACCTTTTTGCTTTGGTTAGGAGTGATTCTGGCGCACACCCAAATAACACCATGCGAATTGAAAAAAGTCCAATCAAAGCTTATTCGTCTTCTTTCTACGCATATAGAAGCGAAAAGATGGTGTTGTGTTATTTTGGTCTCATTGCACACACTTTGCGATTTTTGTTTCAATGTTCATTAACAGCAAAGAACACGACATGATGTAAGTGCAATCCAAGATTATTCTTTCTATGTACTTTGAAGTCAAAACAAGCTGTTTTAGCTTATTCCACCGCTTTGGTATTTGTGGGTGAATGAACACTGAAAGAGCTTATTCGAAGCTTAATCATCCTTTTTCTATTGAGATTTAACCAAGACACCTTTGCTTTATTTGGGCTGATAACAAACATGTCAAACTGCGATTTTTGGTTGAATGTGCATTCTAACCCCAAAAACACCAATTTGAAATAAGCACAATCACAGCTTTATCATCTTCTTTTTATGTAGAAGGAACCCAAAACACCTTTTTGCTTTGGTTAGGAGTGATTCTGGCGCACACCCAAATAACACCATGCGAATTGAAAAAAGTCCAATCAAAGCTTATTCGTCTTCTTCCTACGCATATAGAAGCGAAAAGATGGTGTGTTATTTTGGTCTCATTGCACACACTTTGCGATTTCTGTGTCAATGTGCATTAACAGCAAAGAACACGACATGATGTAAGTGCAATCCAAGATTATTCTTTCTATGTACTTTGAAGTCAAAACAAGCTGTTTGAGCTTATTTCACCGCTTTGCTATTTGTGGGTGAATGAACACCATAATAGCTTATTCGAAGCTTAATCATCCTTTTTCTATTGAGATGGAACCAAGACACCTTTGCTTTATTTAGGCTGATAACAAACATGTCAAACTGCGATTTTTGGTTGAATGTGCATTCTAACCCCAAAAACACCAATTTGAAATAAGCCCAATCACAGCTTTATCATCTTCTTCTTATGTAGAAGGAACCCAAAACACCTTTTTGCTTTGGTTAGGAGTGATTCTGGCGCACACCCAAATAACACCATGCGAATTGAAAAAAGTCCAATCAAAGCTTATTCGTCTTCTTTCTACGCATATAGAAGCGAAAAGATGGTGTTGTGTTATTTTGGTCTCATTGCACACACTTTGCGATTTTTGTTTCAATGTTCATTAACAGCAAAGAACACGACATGATGTAAGTGCAATCCAAGATTATTCTTTCTATGTACTTTGAAGTCAAAACAAGCTGTTTTAGCTTATTCCACCGCTTTGGTATTTGTGGGTGAATGAACACTGAAAGAGCTTATTCGAAGCTTAATCATCCTTTTTCTATTGAGATTTAACCAAGACACCTTTGCTTTATTTGGGCTGATAACAAACATGTCAAACTGCGATTTTTGGTTGAATGTGCATTCTAACCCCAAAAACACCAACTTGAAATAAGCCCAACCAGCGCTTTATTATCTTCTTTTTACGTAGATGGAACCCAAAGCACCTTTTTGCTTTGGTTTGGTGTGATTCTGGCGCACACCCAAATAACACCATGCGAATTGAAAAAAGTCCAATCAAAGCTTATTCGTCTTCTTTCTACGCATATAGAAGCGAAAAGATGGTGGTCTCATTGCACACACTTTGCGATTTCTGTGTCAATGTGCATTAACAGCAAAGAACACGACATGATGTAAGTGCAATCCAAGATTATTCTTTCTATGTACTTTGAAGTCAAAACAAGCTGTTTGAGCTTATTACACCGCTTTGCTATTTGTGGGTGAATGAACACCGAAAGAGCATTCGAAGCTTATTCGTACTTTGCCTATTGCTATGGAACCAAAACACCTATGCTTGATTTCCGCTAGTAACAAAAACGTCACTCTGCGATTTTTGGGTCAATGTGCATTCTAACCCCAAAAACACCTGTCAGGGATTTAGGAGCAGAGGCAAGGCCAAGGGAGGAAACAGAGAGCGAAGGGGAGGAGGCAGAAGAAAAGATGAGTGATGACGACGACCCGAGATCTCCTAGTCTTTCCAGTGAATCAGAGGATTCACAGAAAGGAGCACCAGTGGCCAGGGCAAGGGGGGAGTCTAGGGGGGCACCCCAGGAAGATAGAGCCAGAGGGGACTCAGGGGAGAGCAGTTGGAAATCGGGACCAGCGTCACCGCCAGGGAGCAGGAAAGAAGAAGGGAGCCAGGGGGCAAGCGCTGGCAGCTCACCACAGGAGGGAGGGCATGAGTCAGGAGTGGCCACACCTCCATCGGGGAGCGAAGAAACGGTCAGACGGAAAGTGGAAGGTTGGGCGCGCGCGCCAAGTTCAAATGCAGAGGAAGGCGGCGCAGTAAGCAGCCCGGAAAGGGAACCAGGTCCTAAAGCCCGGCGCAAGGAGGCAGGAGGGTCCGGGTCAGCGTCAGAAGAATCCAGGAAGGAAGAAACCCCGGGGGGTAGAGGGACCCAGAGGAGGACAGTCAGGCGGAAAAGGTGGAGCAGGGCTAGGATATTAAGTTGGTGCACAAGGGGCGGAGACTCAGACGGAGCTTCGCCGATCTAGCTACTAGACGTAGAGTTGCGCGCAGCAGCGTGAGAATGGAAACTGCAATTCAATAAAGACTTTTACTTAATGATCGCTGGCTAGCGTGATCCTCTGTGAGCTAGGATCTTCAAGCAGCTCTGACAGTAAGCTCCGTCTCTTCTCAATTGTGGGCATCTACCACCTCGAGGAGGGGAGAGAAGCAGGTGCCCACTAGCGAGCTCACGAACGGCAGACGACATGACGGCTGAGCAGCAGATAGAGGAACTCAGAAAAGCAGTAGCACAACTGAATGCCGAGGCTCTCGCATCCAGGAAGAGAGAGGAGGAGGCAGCTGCCGCCTGCAGGGATCTCCAGGTCAGGTTAGATGTGCTGACAAAGCAGACACCCCGGCAGGAGGGAATTGGGTTGGCGAGACGCACAGGCGGGCTGGTCTCTCACTTCGATGGGAACCTGCAACAGTATCCCAACTTTAGAGCAGACGTACTGTGCGCACTGCAACTGCTGCATAAAGACTTTAGAGATGAGCAAGAGAGAGTGGGATTCATCATGTCTCATTTGCATGGGGATGCTAAAGCATGGCTACGCAATTTATGGAGAGATAAGGATCCGGCGCTCCAGAATGCAGATGCCTTTATTAAAGCGATGGATGGGTGTTTTTTATCAAGCATTGACGTGGATCTTGCCCGGAAGGAGGTGCATGGGCTAAGACAAGGGAGGGCCAGCGTCAGGCAGTACCATGCCCGCTTTTTCGCCTTGGTCAGTGCCCTGGAATGGGACAGAGATTCGGCCCCTGTAAGAGACCTCTTTTGGGAGGGGTTGCACAGCTCGATTAAAGATGAGATCGCGAGGGGGGAGCGACCCCGGACCACCCAGGAGGTCGTTCAGAGGGCACTGGCAGTGGGGGTGAGGCTGGAAGAACGCCCGTGGAGCAGGGACGAAGGGCGTGGAGGGCGCGAACCAGCCAGGGGCCCCTCCTTCCTTCCCAGAGAAGCAGCGCGGGCGCAATCCACGCCTCCGCCAGGAGGAGGAGCCGAACCTATGGAGGTTGGAGGTGCAAGGGCTCAGTCAGCAACCAGAGCCCTAGCACCGGCAGCAGTGAAAGCGAAGCCTCCTAGAGGGAACAGGAAGTGTTACGTCTGTGAGGAGCCAGGGCATATGGCGAAAGAGTGTCCCCAGAGGCTCCACAAGCTCACTGCAGCCTCGGCAATGGTGACTGCAGCAACGCAGCAAGGAGGAACACAGCAGGGAAACGAAGCAGTCTGGCTGGAGGAAGAGGCCCTGGGGCCCAGCCAGACGTGTTAGTGCCGCAGTCCCCAGAGATTTTACAGCCCGTGAACCCCCTCCCGCCCAAACCAGTGGTGAGGCTCACCGCATCTCTCCAGCTGCCCAATGGAATCACCATGGACGTGCCCATCACAGTGGACTCGGGCAGCAACGCGGACTTTATAGGGCAGGACTTTGTCGACAAGCACGCTATACAGTTGCTGCCGGCCACACTGCCCCTGCAGGTTGTCACGGTGGATGGCAGGGAGTTGCTAGGGGGGCAAGTGGTGAAGCAGACGCCGCCAATGGCGATGCGACTTGGGAATCACAAAGAAATCATCAGCTTCAATGTCACTCAACTATCGGATACGCCCGTTGTATTGGGAATGAGTTGGCTGGACAAGCACAGCCCAACGCTGGCTTGGTACCAGAGGCAGCTGGTCTTCGGCTCTTCCTTTTGTGCTGAACACTGCATCATGCACCGGCAGGAAGGAGAGGAAGAGGAGTCACAGCTGCTGCTAGGCACGCTGCAAGCGATTCCCCACAAGTACGCAGAATTTTTGGAAGTTTTCTGCGAGAAGGAGGCGGACAGGCTACCCCCTCACAGACCATATGACTGCAAAATTGACCTGCTGCCGGGGGCGGCGCTGCCTAAAGGGAAACTGTATTCCATGTCGGAGGACGAGCTGCAGGAACTCAAAGAGTTCATCGATCATAATTTGGAGCGCGGTTTCATCCGAGAGTCCAAGGCAGCGGGGGGCAGTCCTGTATTCTTTGTTAAAAAGCGAGACACGCCCCAAAAAAGACTGGTCGTGGACTATCGCATTTTAAACAGTGTGACCAAGCCGTCGGACTTCCCCATGCCCCGAATCGACGACCTCCTGGCGAAGGTGCGGAAGGGAAAAGTGTTCACCAAATTAGACCTGCGAGGGGCGTACAACCTCATTCGCATGCGGGAGGGGGATGAGTGGAAGACGGCCATGTTCACGCCACTGGGTACCTACGAATACAGAGTTATGCCTTTTGGACTGCAAAATGGCTCCCACGTTTTTCAAGCTTTCATGCATCACGTGTTGGCGGGACTTCTCTACAAGACGTGCGTCTGTTTCTTAGATGACATCCTGATCTTTTCGGAGTCGCAGCAGGAGCATGACAAACACGTCAAGGAAGTGCTGAGCGGTGCGACGAGCGTTGCAGGGGGACTCCTTCGCACAAGCAAAGATGGCAGAGGTGCAAAGGGGCAAGGCAGCGGCCGACGGTTTCCAGCTAAGAGATGGATTGCTCATCCGTAAGGGGGCCATCTACGTGCCGGGAGACGAACTTCGAGCCAAGGTGCTGCAGCAGCTGCACGACGCGCCCACGGCCGGGCACTTTGGCAAGGAGAAGACGGTGGAATTAGTAGCCAGGGATTTCTGGTGGCCTGGAATGAGAGGGGAGGTCGCAGACTACGTGGCGAGGTGTGACACCTGCCAGAGGGCCAAACCAGTGCACAAACCGCCGACCGGACTGTTGGAACCGCTGCAAACTCCGGTCGAACCTTGGGAAAGGGTGGCCCTGGACTTTGTCACGGATCTGCCCAGCTCAAGGGGCAAGACGGCAGTGCTGGTGGTGGTGGACCTGTTTTCCAAGATGGCCCATTTCATTCCGTGTGCTAAGGTGGCCACGGCGGAGCAAACCGCCAAACTGTTCATAGACCACGTGTTCAAGGTTCACGGTCTGCCACGGTCTATTCTGTCCGACCGGGGGCGGCAGTTCATCTCGAATTTCTGGCAGAAGCTGATGGGCTTCCTGAACGTCAAGATCAACCTGGCGTCGGCGAGACACCCGCAGACCAACGGGCAAGCGGAGCGGGTCAATGCCATCATGCAGCAGTACCTGAGATGTTATGCAAATCAACAGCCTGCGACGTGGGTGGATTACCTGCCGCTTGCCGAGTTCGCCTACAACAACACGAAGCACGTGTCCACGGGGGTCACGCCGTTCTTCGCCAACAACGGGAGGCACCCCAGAACCTTCCCGGGACTGGAAAGAATGGGGGAGGGGGAGCCGCAGACAGCAGATGCGTTCGCGTCGGAGCTGCAGGAAGTCCACGATCAGCTGAGGCGCCACCTGGAGCTGGCCAAGCACGCATACAAGGTACAAGCAGACAAGCACAGAAGGGTTGGAGAAGAGCTCCACGTGGGAGACTGGGTTTGGTTAGCAGCCCACGCAGTGCCGGCCAGGTCGTTGGCCAAGAAGAAACTAGGGCATAAGCAACTGGGGCCCTACCAAGTCGAAGAGCAGGTCAACCCGGTAGCTTTCAGACTGGCACTTCCGGAGGGTTCCAGAATGCATCCGGTATTCCACAGATCGGTGCTCACTCCCTACAAGGCACCGCACAGGTTCCAGGAACCCGGAACGGCGCCGAGTCCGGCCAGAGACAGAACAGGGCACGCGGGAGTGGCACAGAAGGAGCGCATCAACGAAGTCACGGAGATTTTGGACTCCAGATGGGGGGAAGAGGGGGTAGAATACTTTCTCGCCAAGGAGGGCACCCCGGCCAGTGCGAACAGCTGGGTGCCGGGCTATGCCTTAGACGAACCTCTGCTCAAAGACGAGTTTCATGCCCTCTTCCCACATAGACCTATGCCAGCAGACTTTTTCGACGACTGGCTTTTCACGCCCACGCTTTCGGCCAGCACGTTCCGGGGGTTCGACTCGGACGAGGAACCGACACGAGACGTCCGTTCCCCGGAGGGGTCACCCTCGGGATCCGCCTCAGAACCCTCGTATTGGTGGGACGATAGGCCAGAGGAGCAGTTCCGCAGAAAGTGGCTGGAATGCTCAGGACGAGCAACGCCGCCAGGAGGAAGTGAGGGAGAGACGGACATGGACATTTTCGGGGACGACCCTGGTTTCGAGCACGGCGGCACAGAGATGGAAGCGGAGGTGACCGTCGTCGACGAGAGCAGGGAGGAAGAACCGGAAGACTTCAGATGGAGGCCCGCCACGGGAAGCGACCGATATCCGACGTTCGTCCCTTTGCAACAGCAGCCCCCAGCTCCAGCACCGGAAGGAGGGGAGGGGGGAATGGGGGGCTTCGAGGGGGGGATGGATGTCAGGGGTTTAGGAGCAGAGGCACGGGCAAGGGAGGAAACAGAGAGCGAAGGGGAGGAGGCAGAAGAAAAGATGAGTGATGACGACGACCCGAGATCTCCTAGTCTTTCCAGTGAATCAGAGGATTCACAGAAAGGAGCACCAGTGGCCAGGGCAAGGGGGGAGTCAAGGGGGGCACCCCAGGAAGATAGAGCCAGAAGGGACTCAGGGGGGAGCAGCTGGAAATCGGGACCAGCGTCATCGCCAGGAAGCAGGGAAGAGGAAGGGAGCCAGGGGGGAAGCGCTGGCAGCTCACCACAGGAGGGAGGGCATGAGTCAGGAGTGGCCACACCTCCATCGGGGAGCGAAGAAACGGTTAAGAGGAAGGTGGAAGGTTGGGCGCGCGCGCCAAGTTCAAATGCAGAGGAAGGCGGCGCAGTAAGCAGCCCCGAAAGGGAACCAGGTCCTAAAGCCCGGCGCAAGGAGGCAGGAGGGTCCGGGTCAGCGTCAGAAGAATCCCGGAAGGAAGAAGCCCCGGGGGGTAGAGGGACCCAGAGGAGGACAGTCAGGCGGAAAAGGTGGAGCAAGGCTAGGATATTAAGTTGGTGCACACGGGGCGGAGACTCAGACGGAGCTTCGCCGATCTAGCTACTAGACGTACAAGTACGCTGAATTTTTGGAAGTTTTCTGCGAGAAGGAGGCAGACAGGCTACCCCCTCACAGACCATATGACTGCAAAATTGACCTGCTGCCGGGGGCGGCGCTGCCTAAAGGGAGACTGTATTCCATGTCAGAGGACGAACTGCAAGAACTCAAGGAGTTCATTGATCATAATTTGCAGCGCGGCTTCATCCGGGAGTCCAAGGCAGTGGGGGGCAGTCCCGTATTCTTTGTTGAGAAGCGGGACACGCCCCAAAAGAGACTCGTAGTGGATTACAGGATTTTGAACAGTGTGACTAGGCCATCGGACTTCCCCATGCCCCGAATTGACGACCTCCTCGCAAAGGTACGGAAGGGCAGAGTGTTCACCAAGTTGGACCTGCGGGGGGCGTACAACCTCATTCGCATGCGGGAGGGTGATGAGTGGAAGACAGCCATGTTCACGCCACTGGGGACCTACGAATATAGAGTTATGCCTTTTGGATTGCAAAATGGCTCCCACGTTTTTCAAGCATTTATGCATCACGTGTTGGCGGGACTTCTCTACAAGACGTGCGTCTGTTTCTTAGATGACATCCTGATCTTTTCGGAGTCGCAGCAGGAGCATGACAAACACGTCAAGGAAGTGCTGAGCAGGCTAAAGCAACATAGGCTCTACGCCAAGCTGGAGAAGTGCCAATTCGACGTGACGGAGGTGGATTTTCTGGGCTACAAGCTGTCTGACAAGGGGCTCGCCATGGACAGCGCCAAGGTTCGAGCGGTGTTGGATTGGAAGAGCCCGCGCAACCGGAAGGAGGTCCAACGGTTTGTCGGCTTTGCGAACTTCTATCGCAAGTTTATCAAGGGCTTCGCGATGCAGACGGCGGCCATCACTGACACGCTTAGCTCCAAGAAAAAGAAGTTCATTTGGACAGAGCAGGCGGAGCAGTCCTTCCAGGCACTCAAGCGTCTCTTCGCGTCGGAAGAGCAGCTGCTTCATGTCAACCCCAGCAAGCCGATGAGGGTGGAGACAGACGCTTCGGACAGAGCCGTGGGGGCGGTCCTGCTGCAGAAAGACCCGCAGGGGGTGTGGCGACCGGGAGCGTTTTACTCCAGGAAGCTCAGCAAGTCCGAGCAGAACTACACCATATGGGACAGGGAGTTGCTGGCCATTCACGCAGCGTTCAAGGCGTGGAGGCACTTTCTAATCGGCGCCAAGCACACGGTGCAGGTTTGCACGGACCACAAGAATCTAGAGCACTGGCGCACGGCCCAGTTCCTGAACCAGAGGCAGATACATTGGGCTGAGTTCTTTGCGAACTTCGACTTCCGAATAGAGTATGTCCCGGGGGACACCAACATCATGGCAGACGCTCTCTCCCGTAAGCCACAGTATCTGGAGGACGCAACACCAGCGGCCGCCATGCACATCTTCGCACCGACAGTGTGGGCGTGCGCCGCGGCGACCGTGGACCTAGAGGCGGTGCGACGAGCGTTGCAGGGGGACTCCTTCGCACAAGCAAAGATGGCAGAGGTGCAAAGGGGCAAGGCAGCGGCCGACGGTTTCCAGCTAAGAGATGGATTGCTCATCCGTAAAGGGGCCATCTACGTGCCGGGAGACGAACTTCGAGCCAAGGTGCTGCAGCAGCTGCACGACGCGCCCACGGCCGGGCACTTTGGCAAGGAGAAGACGGTGGAATTAGTAGCCAGGGATTTCTGGTGGCCTGGAATGAGAGGGGAGGTCGCAGACTACGTGGCGAGGTGTGACACCTGCCAGAGGGCCAAGCCAGTGCACAAACCGCCGGCCGGACTGTTGGAACCGCTGCAAACTCCGGTCGAACCTTGGGAAAGGGTGGCCCTGGACTTTGTCACGGATCTGCCCAGCTCAAGGGGCAAGACGGCAGTGCTGGTGGTGGTGGACCTGTTTTCTAAGATGGCCCATTTCATTCCGTGTGCTAAGGTGGCCACGGCGGAGCAAACCGCCAAACTGTTCATAGACCACGTGTTCAAGGTTCACGGTCTGCCACGGTCTATTCTGTCCGACCGGGGGCGGCAGTTCATCTCGAATTTCTGGCAGAAGCTGATTGGCTTCCTGAACGTCAAGATCAACCTGGCGTCGGCGAGACACCCGCAGACCAACGGGCAAGCGGAGCGGGTCAATGCCATCATGCAGCAGTACCTGAGATGTTATGCCAATCAACAGCCTGCGACGTGGGTGGATTACCTGCCGCTTGCCGAGTTCGCCTACAACAACACGAAGCACGTGTCCACGGGGGTCACGCCGTTCTTCGCCAACAACGGGAGGCACCCCAGAACCTTCCCGGGACTGGAAAGAATGGGGGAGGGGGAGCCGCAGACAGCAGATGCGTTCGCGTCGGAGCTGCAGGAAGTCCACGATCAGCTGAGGCGCCACCTGGAGCTGGCCAAGCATGCATACAAGGTACAAGCAGACAAGCACAGAAGGGTTGGAGAAGAGCTCCACGTGGGAGACTGGGTTTGGTTAGCAGCCCACGCAGTGCCGGCCAGGTCGTTGGCCAAGAAGAAACTAGGGCATAAGCAACTGGGGCCCTACCAAGTCGAAGAGCAGGTCAACCCGGTAGCTTTCAGACTGGCACTTCCGGAGGGTTCCAGAATGCATCCGGTATTCCACAGATCGGTGCTCACTCCCTACAAGGCACCGCACAGGTTCCAGGAACCCGGAACGGCGCCGAGTCCGGCCAGAGACAGAACAGGGCACGCGGGAGTGGCACGGAAGGAGCGCATCAACGAAGTCACGGAGATTTTGGACTCCAGATGGGGGGAAGAGGGGGTAGAATACTTTCTCGCCAAGGAGGGCACCCCGGCCAGTGCGAACAGCTGGGTGCCGGGCTACGCCTTAGACGAACCTCTGCTCAAAGACGAGTTTCATGCCCTCTTCCCACATAGACCTATGCCAGCAGACTTTTTCGACGACTGGCTTTTCACGCCCACGCTTTCGGCCAGCACGTTCCGGGGGTTCGACTCGGACGAGGAAACGACACGAGACGTCCGTTCCCCGGAGGGGTCACCCTCGGGATCTGCCTCAGAACCCTCGTATTGGTGGGACGATAGACCAGAGGAGCAGTGGCGCAGGAAGTGGCTGGAGGGTCCAGGACGAGCAACGCCGCCAGGAGGAAGTGAGGGAGAGACGGACATGGACATTTTCGGGGACGACCCTGGTTTCGAGCACGGCGGCACAGAGATGGAAGCGGAGGTGACTGTCGTCGACGAGAGCAGGGAGGAAGAACCGGAAGACTTCAGATGGAGGCCCGCCACGGGAAGCGACCGATATCCGACGTTCGTCCCTTTGCAACAGCAGCCCCCAGCTCCAGCACCGGAAGGAGGGGAGGGGGGAATGGGGGGCTTCGAGGGGGGGATGGATGTCAGGGGTTTAGGAGCAGAGGCACGGGCAAGGGAGGAAACAGAGAGCGAAGGGGAGGAAGCAGAAGAAAAGATGAGTGATGACGACGACCCGAGATCTCCTAGTCTTTCCAGTGAATCAGAGGATTCACAGAAAGGAGCACCAGTGCCCAGGGCAAGGGGGGAGTCAAGGGGGGCACCCCAGGAAGATAGAGCCAGAAGGGACTCAGGGGGGAGCAGCTGGAAATCGGGACCAGCGTCACCGCCAGGAAGCAGGGAAGAGGAAGGGAGCCAGGGGGGAAGCGCTGGCAGCTCGCCACAGGAGGGAGGGCATGAGTCAGGAGTGGCCACACCTCCATCGGGGAGCGAAGAAACGGTTAAGAGGAAGGTGGAAGGTTGGGCGCGCGCGCCAAGTTCAAATGCAGAGGAAGGCGGCGCAGTAAGCAGCCCCGAAAGGGAACCAGGTCCTAAAGCCCGGCGCAAGGAGGCAGGAGGGTCCGGGTCAGCGTCAGAAGAATCCCGGAGGGAAGAAGCCCCGGGGGGTAGAGGGACCCAGAGGAGGACAGTCAGGCGGAAAAGGTGGAGCAAGGCTAGGATATTAAGTTGGTGCACAAGGGGCGGAGATTCAGACGGAGCTTCGCCGATCTAGCTACTAGACGTAGAGTTTGCGCGCAGCAGCGTGAGAATGGAAACTGTAATTCAATAAAGACTTTTACTTAATGATCGCTGGCTAGCGTGATCCTCTGTGAGCTAGGATCTTCAAGCAGCTCTGACAGATACTGTCAGGGGTTTAGGTGCAGAGGCACGGGCAAGGGAGGAAACAGAGAGCGAAGGGGAGGAGACAGAGGAAAGGATGAGTGATGACGACGACCCGAGATCTCCCAGTCTTTCCAGTGAATCAGAGGATTCACAGAAAGGAGCACCAGTGGCCAGGGCAAGGGGGGCGTCTAGGGAGGCACCCCAGGAAGATAGAGCCAGAGGAGACTCAGGGGGGAGCAGCTGGAAATCGGGACCAGCGTCACCGCCAGGAAGCAGGGAAGAGGAAAGGAGCCAGGAGGGAAGCGCTGGCAGCTCACCACAGGAGGGAGGGCAGGAGTCAGGAGTGGCCACACCTCCATCGGGGAGCGAAGAAACGGTTAAGAGGAAAGTGGAAGGTTGGGCGCGCGCGCCAAGTTCAAATGCAGAGGAAGGCGGCGCAGTGAGCAGCCCCGAAAGGGAACCGGGTCCTAAAGCCCGGCGCAAGGAGGCAGAAGGGTCCGGGTCAGCGTCAGAAGAATCCCGGAAGGAAGAAGCCCCGGGGGGTAGAGGGACCCAGAGGAGGACAGTCAGGAGGAAAAGGTGGAGCAAGGCTAGGATATTAAGTTGGTGCGCACGGGGCGGAGACTCAGACGGAGCCTCGCCGATCTAGCTAGTAGACGTAGAGTTGCAGACAGCAGCGTGAGAATGGAAACTGTAATTCAATAAAGACTTTTACTTAATGACCGCTGGCTAGCGTGATCCTCTGTGAGCTAGGATCTTGAAGCAGCTCTGACAGTAGGCTCCGTCTCTACATTGTGGGCATCTGCAGCCTCGAGGAGAGGAGAGAAACAGGCGCCCACTAGCGAGCTCACGAACGGCAGGAGACATGACGGCTGAGCAGCAGATAGAGGACCTCAGAAAAGCAGTGGCACAACTGAACGCCGAGGTTCTCGCATCCAGGAAGAGAGAGGACGAGGCAGCTGCCGCCTGCAGGGATCTCCAGGTCAGGTTAGACGTACTGGCAAAGCAACCACCCCGGCAGGAGGGAATTGGGTTGGCGAGACGGACAGGCGGGCTGCTCTCTCACTTCGATGGGAACCTGCAACAGTATCCCAACTTTAGAGCCGACGTACTGTGCGCACTGCAACTGTTGCATAAAGACTTTAGAGATGAACAGGAGAGAGTGGGGTTCATCATGTCCCATCTGCATGGGGAGGCGAAAGCATGGTTGCGCAATTTATGGAGAGATAACGATCCGGCGCTCCAGAATGTGGATGCCTTTATTAAAGCGATGGATGGGTGTTTCTTATCAAGTATTGACATTGATCTTGCACGGAAGGAGGTGCATGGGCTGAGACAAGGGAGGGCCAGCGTCAGACAGTATCATGCACGCTTTTTCGCCTTGGTCAGCGCCCTGGAATGGGACAGAGATTCGGCTCCTGTAAGAGACCTCTTTTGGGAGGGACTGCACAACTCGATTAAAGATGAGATAGCGAGGGGGGAGAGACCCCGAACCACCCAGGAGGTCGTTCAGAGGGCACTGGCCGTGGGGGTGAGGCTGGAAGGACGTCCGTGGAGCAAGGACGAAGGACGTGGAGGGCGCGAACCAGTCGGGGGCCCCTCCTTCTTTCCCAGAGAAGCAGCGCGAACGCAATCCACGCCTCCGCCAGGAGGAGGAGCCGAACCTATGGAGGTTGGAGGTGCAAGGGCTCAGTCAGCAACCAGAGCCCTAGCACCGGCAGCAGTGAAGGCGAAGCCTCCTAGAGGGACCAGGAAGTGTTACGTCTGTGAGCAGCCAGGGCATATGGCGAAAGAGTGTCCCCAGAGGCCCCACAAGCTTACTGCAGCCTCAGCAATGGTGACTGCAGCAACGCAGCAGGGAGGACCACAGCAGGGAAACGACAATGTCTGGCTGGAGGAAGAGGCACTGGGGCCCAGCCAGACGTGTTAGTGACGCAGTCCCCAGAAATTTTACAGCCAGTGAACCCCCTCCCGCCCAAACCAGTAGTGAGGCTCACAGCATCTCTCCAGCTGCCCAATGGAATCACCATGGACGTGCCAATCACCATCGACTCCGGCAGCAACGCGGACTTTATAGGGCAGGAATTTGTCGACAGGCACGCTGTGCAGTTGCTGCCGGCCACACTGCCCCTGCAGGTTGTCACGGTGGATGGCAGGGAGCTGCTAGGGGGGCAAGTGGTGAAGCAGACGCCACCAATGGTGATGCGACTTGGGAATCACAGGGAAGTCATCAGCTTCAACGTCACTCAACTGTCTGACACGCCCATTGTATTGGGTATGAGTTGGCTGGACAAGCACAGCCCAACGATGGCTTGGTTCCAGAGGCAGCTGGTCTTCGGCTCTTCCTTTTGTGCTGAACACTGCATCGTACCCAGGCAGGAAGGAGAGGAAGAGGAGTCACAGCTGCTGCTAGGCACGCTGCAAGCGATTCCCCACAAGTACGCAGAATTTCTGGAAGTTTTCTGCGAGAAGGAGGCGGACAGGCTACCCCCTCACAGACCATATGACTGCAAAATTGACCTGCTGCCGGGGGCGGCGCTGCCTAAAGGGAAGCTGTATTCCATGTCTGAGGACGAACTGCAGGAACTCAAAGACTTCATCGATCATAATTTGGAGCGCGGTTTCATCCGGGAGTCTAAGGCAGTGGGGGGCAGTCCTGTATTCTTTGTTAAGAAGCGAGACACGCCCCAAAAAAGACTCGTAGTGGATTACAGGATTTTGAACAGTGTGACCAAGCCGTCGGGCTTCCCCATGCCCCGCATCGACGACCTCCTGGCGAAGGTACGGAAAGGAAAGGTGTTCACCAAGTTGGACCTGCGGGGGGCGTACAACCTCATTCGCATGCGGGAAGGTGATGAGTGGAAGACAGCCATGTTCACGCCACTGGGTACCTACGAATACAGAGTTATGCCTTTTGGACTACAAAATGGCGCTCACGTTTTTCAAGCATTTATGCATCACGTGTTGGCGGGACTTCTCTACAAGACGTGCGTCTGTTTCTTGGATGACATCCTGATCTTTTCGGAGTCGCAGCAAGAACATGACAAGCACGTCAAGGAAGTGCTGGGCAGGCTAAAGCAACACAGGCTCTACGCCAAGCTGGAGAAGTGCCAATTTGACGTGCCGGAGGTGGATTTTCTGGGCTACAAGCTGTCTGCCAAGGGGCTCGCCATGGACAGCGCCAAGGTTCGAGCGGTGTTGGATTGGAAGAGCCCACGCAACCGGAAGGAGGTCCAACGGTTTGTCGGCTTTGCGAACTTCTATCGCAAGTTTATCAAGGGCTTCGCGATGCAGACGGCGGCCATCACTGACACCCTTAGCTCCAAGAAGAAGAAGTTCATCTGGACAGAGCAGGCGGAGCAGTCCTTTCAGGCCCTCAAGCGTCTCTTCGCGTCGGAAGAGCAGCTGCTTCATGTCAACCCCAGCATGCCGATGAGGGTGGAGACAGACGCTTCGGACAGAGCAGTGGGGGCGGTCCTGCTGCAGAAGGACCCGCAGGGCGTGTGGCGGCCGGGAGCGTTTTACTCCAGGAAGCTCAGCAAGTCCGAGCAGAACTACACCATATGGGACAGGGAGTTGCTGGCCATTCATGCAGCGTTCAAGGCGTGGAGGCACTTTCTGATCGGCGCCAAGCACACGGTGCAGGTTTGCACGGACCACAAGAATCTGGAACACTGGCGCACGGCACAGTTCCTGAACCAGAGGCAGATACGTTGGGCTGAGTTCTTTGCGGACTTCGACTTCCGAATAGAGTATGTCCCGGGGGACACCAACATCATGGCAGACGCTCTCTCCCGCAAGCCACAGTATCTGGAGGACGCAACACCAGCGGCCGCCATGCACATCTTTGCACCGACAGTGTGGGCGTGCGCCGCGGCGACCGTGGACCTAGAGGCGGTGCGGCGAGCGTTGCAGGGGGACTCCTTCGCACAAACGAAGATGGCAGAGGTGCGAGGGGGCAAGGCAGCGGCCGACGGTTTCCAGCTACGAGATGGCTTGCTCATCCGTAAAGGGGCCATCTACGTGCCGGGTGACGAACTTCGAGCCAAGGTGCTACAGCAGCTGCACGACGCACCCACGGCCGGGCACTTTGGCAAGGAGAAGACGGTGGAATTAGTAGCCAGGGATTTCTGGTGGCCTGGAATGAGAGGGGAGGTCGCAGACTACGTAGCGAGGTGTGACACCTGCCAGAGGGCAAAGCCGGTGCACAAACCGCCGGCTGGACTGTTGGAGCCGCTGCAAACTCCGGTCGAACCTTGGGAAAGGGTGGCTCTGGACTTTGTCACGGATCTGCCCAGCTCAAGGGGCAAGACGGCAGTGTTGGTGGTGGTGGACCTGTTCTCCAAGATGGCGCATTTCATTCCGTGTGCTAAGGTGGCCACGGCGGAGCAAACCGCCAAACTGTTCATAGACCACGTGTTCAAGGTTCACGGTCTGCCACGGTCTATTCTGTCCGACCGCGGGCGGCAGTTCATCTCGAACTTCTGGCAGAAACTGATGGGCTTCCTAAACGTCAAGATCAATCTGGCGTCGGCGAGACACCCGCAGACCAACGGGCAAGCGGAGCGAGCCAATGCCATCATGCAGCAGTACCTGAGATGTTATGCAAACCAACAGCCTGCGACGTGGGTGGATTACCTGCCGCTTGCAGAGTTTGCCTACAACAACACGAAGCACGTATCCACGGGCGTCACGCCGTTCTTCGCCAACAACGGGCGGCACCCTAGAACCTTTCCGGGACTGGAATGCAGGGGAGAAGGGGAGCCGCAGTCAGCAGATGCGTTCGCGTCGGAGCTGCAGGAAGTCCACGATCAGCTGCGGCGCCACCTGGAGCTGGCTAAACACGCATACAAGGTACAAGCGGACAAACACAGAAGGGTTGGCGAAGAGCTCCACGTGGGAGACTGGGTCTGGTTAGCAGCCCACGCAGTGCCGGCCAGGTCGTTGGCCAAGAAGAAACTAGGGCATAAACAACTGGGGCCCTACCAAGTCGAAGAGCAGGTCAACCCGGTGGCTTTCAGGCTGGCGCTTCCGGAGGGTTCCAGAATGCATCCGGTGTTCCACAGATCGGTGCTCACTCCCTACAAGGCACCGCACAGGTTCCAGGAACCCGGAACGGCGCCGAGTCCGCTCAGAGAAGGAACGGGGCACGCGGGAGTGGCACAGGAGGAGCGCATCAACGAAGTCACGGAGATTTTGGACTCCAGATGGGGGGAAGAGGGAGTAGAATACTTTCTCGCCAGGGAGGGCACCCCGGCCAGTGCGAACAGCTGGGTGCCGGGCTACGCTTTAGACGAACCTCTGCTCAAAGACGAGTTTCATGCCCTCTTCCCACATAGACCTATGCCAGCAGACTTTTTCGACGACTGGCTTTTCACGCCCACGCTTTCGGACAGCACGTTCAGGGGGTTCGACTCGGACGAGGAACCAACACGAGACGTCCGTTCCCCGGAGGGGTCACCCTCGGGATCTGTCTCAGAACCCTCGTATTGGTGGGACGATAGGCCGGAGGAGCAGTTCCGCAGGAAGTGGCTGGACTGTTCCGGCCGAGCAACGCCGCCTGGAGGAAGTGCGGGAGAGACGGACATGGACATTTTCGGGGACGACCCTGGTTTCGAGCACGGCGGCACAGAGATGGAAGAGGAGGTGACTGTCGTCAACGAGAGCAGAGAGGAAGACCTGGAAGAGTTCCGCTGGAGGCCTGCCACGGGAAGCGACCGATATCCGACGTTCGTCCCTTTGCAACAGCAGCCCCCAGCTCCAGCATCGGAAGGAGGGGAGGGGGGACTGGGGGGCTTCGAGGGGGGGATGGATGTCAGGGGTTTAGGTGCAGAGGCACGGGCAAGGGAGGAAACAGAGAGCGAAGGGGAGGAGACAGAGGAAAGGATGAGTGATGACGACGACCCGAGATCTCCCAGTCTTTCCAGTGAATCAGAGGATTCACAGAAAGGAGCACCAGTGGCCAGGGCAAGGGGGGCGTCTAGGGAGGCACCCCAGGAAGATAGAGCCAGAGGAGACTCAGGGGGGAGCAGCTGGAAATCGGGACCAGCGTCACCGCCAGGAAGCAGGGAAGAGGAAAGGAGCCAGGAGGGAAGCGCTGGCAGCTCACCACAGGAGGGAGGGCAGGAGTCAGGAGTGGCCACACCTCCATCGGGGAGCGAAGAAACGGTTAAGAGGAAAGTGGAAGGTTGGGCGCGCGCGCCAAGTTCAAATGCAGAGGAAGGCGGCGCAGTGAGCAGCCCCGAAAGGGAACCGGGTCCTAAAGCCCGGCGCAAGGAGGCAGAAGGGTCCGGGTCAGCGTCAGAAGAATCCCGGAAGGAAGAAGCCCCGGGGGGTAGAGGGACCCAGAGGAGGACAGTCAGGAGGAAAAGGTGGAGCAAGGCTAGGATATTAAGTTGGTGCGCACGGGGCGGAGACTCAGACGGAGCCTCGCCGATCTAGCTAGTAGACGTAGAGTTGCAGACAGCAGCGTGAGAATGGAAACTGTAATTCAATAAAGACTTTTACTTAATGACCGCTGGCTAGCGTGATCCTCTGTGAGCTAGGATCTTGAAGCAGCTCTGACAGATACGCTGGGCTGAGTTTTTTGCGAACTTCGACTTCCGCATAGAGTATGTCCCGGGGGACACTAACATCATGGCGGACGCCCTCTCCCGTAAGCCACAGTATCTGGAGGACGCAACGCCAGCGGCAGCCATGCACATCTTCGCACCAACAGTATGGGCGTGCGCCGCGGCCACCGTGGACCTGGAGGCGGTGCGACGAGCGTTGCAGGATGACTCCTTCGCGCAAGCAAAGATGGCAGAGGTGCAAAGGGGCAAGGCTGTGGCCGACGGTTTCCAGCTACGAGATGGATTGCTCATCCGTAAAGGGGCCATCTACGTGCCGGGAGACGACCTTCGCGCCAAGGTGCTGCAGCAGCTGCACGACGCGCCCACGGCCGGGCACTTTGGCAAGGAGAAGACGGTGGAATTAGTAGCCAGGGATTTCTGGTGGCCTGGAATGAGAGGGGAGGTCGCAGACTACGTGGCAAGGTGTGACACCTGCCAGAGGGCCAAACCAGTGCACAGACCGCCGGCCGGACTGTTGGAACCACTGCAAACTCCGGTCGAACCTTGGGAAAGGGTGGCTCTGGACTTTGTCACAGATCTGCCCAGCTCGAGGGGCAAGACGGCAGTGCTGGTGGTGGTGGACCTGTTTTCCAAGATGGCCCATTTCATTCCGTGTGCTAAGGTGGCCACGGCGGAGCAAACCGCCAAACTGTTCATAGACCACGTGTTCAAGGTTCACGGTCTGCCACGGTCTATTCTGTCCGACCGCGGGCGGCAGTTCATCTCGAATTTCTGGCAGAAGCTGATGGGCTTCCTGAACGTCAAGATCAACCTGGCGTCGGCGAGACACCCGCAGACCAACGGGCAAGCGGAGCGGGTCAATGCCATCATGCAGCAGTACCTGAGATGCTATGCGAATCAACAGCCTGCGACGTGGGTGGATTACCTGCCGCTTGCCGAGTTCGCCTACAACAACACGAAGCACGTGTCCACGGGGGTCACGCCGTTCTTCGCCAACAACGGGAGGCACCCCAGAACCTTCCCGGGACTGGAAAGAATGGGGGAGGGGGAGCCGCAGACGGCAGATGCGTTCGCGTCGGAGCTGCAGGAAGTCCACGATCAGCTGAGGCGCCACCTGGAGCTGGCCAAACACGCATACAAGGTACAAGCGGACAGACACAGAAGGGTTGGCGAAGAGCTCCACGTGGGAGACTGGGTCTGGTTAGCAGCCCACGCAGTGCCGGCCAGGTCGTTGGCCAAGAAGAAACTAGGGCATAAACAACTGGGGCCCTACCAAGTCGAAGAGCAGGTCAACCCGGTAGCTTTCAGACTGGCACTTCCGGAGGGTTCCAGAATGCATCCGGTGTTCCACAGATCGGTGCTCACTCCCTACAAGGCACCGCACAGGTTCCAGGAACCCGTAACGGCGCCGAGTCCGGTCAGAGACAGAACAGGGCACGCGGGAGTGGCACAGAAGGAGCGCATCAACGAAGTCACGGAGATTTTGGACTCCAGATGGGGGGAAGAGGGGGTAGAATACTTTCTCGCCAAGGAGGGCACCCCGGCCAGTGCGAACAGCTGGGTGCCGGGCTACGCCTTGGACGAACCTCTACTCAAAGACGAGTTTCATGCCCTCTTCCCACATAGACCTATGCCAGCAGACTTTTTCGACGACTGGCTTTTCACGCCCACGCTTTTGGCCAGCACTTTCCGGGGGTTCGACTCGGAAGAGGACCCGACACAAGACGTCCGTTCCCCGGAGGGGTCACCCTCGGGATCTGCATCAGAACCCTCGTATTGGTGGGACGATAAACCAGAGGAGCAGTTCCGCAGAAGGTGGCTGGAAGGCCCAGGACGAGCAACGCCGCCAGGAGGAAGTGAGGGAGAAACGGACATGGACGTTTTCGGGGACGACCCTGGTTTCGAGCACGGCGGCACAGAGATGGAAGCGGAGGTGACCGTCGTCGACGAGAGCAGGGAGGAAGACCCGCGAGACTTCAGATGGAGGCCCGCCACGGGAAGCGAACGATATCCGACGTTCGTCCCTTTGCAACAGCAGCACCCAGCTCCAGCACCGGAAGGAGGGGAGGGGGGAATGGGGGGCTTCGAGGGGGGGATGGATGTCAGGGATTTAGGAGCAGAGGCAAGGCCAAGGGAGGAAACAGAGAGCGAAGGGGAGGAGGCAGAAGAAAAGATGAGTGATGACGACGACCCGAGATCTCCTAGTCTTTCCAGTGAATCAGAGGATTCACAGAAAGGAGCACCAGTGGCCAGGGCAAGGGGGGAGTCTAGGGGGGCACCCCAGGAAGATAGAGCCAGAGGGGACTCAGGGGAGAGCAGTTGGAAATCGGGACCAGCGTCACCGCCAGGGAGCAGGGAAGAAGAAGGGAGCCAGGGGGCAAGCGCTGGCAGCTCACCACAGGAGGGAGGGCATGAGTCAGGAGTGGCCACACCTCCATCGGGGAGCGAAGAAACGGTCAGACGGAAAGTGGAAGGTTGGGCGCGCGCGCCAAGTTCAAATGCAGAGGAAGGCGGCGCAGTAAGCAGCCCGGAAAGGGAACCAGGTCCTAAAGCCCGGCGCAAGGAGGCAGGAGGGTCCGGGTCAGCGTCAGAAGAATCCAGGAAGGAAGAAACCCCGGGGGGTAGAGGGACCCAGAGGAGGACAGTCAGGCGGAAAAGGTGGAACAGGGCTAGGATATTAAGTTGGTGCACAAGGGGCGGAGACTCAGACGGAGCTTCGCCGATCTAGCTACTAGACGTAGAGTTGCGCGCAGCAGCGTGAGAATGGAAACTGCAATTCAATAAAGACTTTTACTTAATGATCGCTGGCTAGCGTGATCCTCTGTGAGCTAGGATCTTCAAGCAGCTCTGACAACACCAATTTGAAATAAGCCCAATCACAGCTTTATCATCTTCTTTTTATGTAGAAGGAACCCAAAACACCTTTTTGCTTTGGTTTGGAGTGATTCTGGCGCACACCCAAATAACACCATGCGAATTGAAAAAAGTCCAATCAAAGCTTATTCGTCTTCTTTCTACGCATATAGAAGCGAAAAGATGGTGTTGTGTTATTTTAGTCTCATTGCACACACTTTGCGATTTCTGTTTCAATGTGCATTAACAGCAAAGAACACGACATGATTGTAAGTGCAATCCAAGATTATTCTCTCTATGTACTTTGAAGTCAAAACAAGCTGTTTGAGCTTATTACACCGCTTTGCTATTTGTGGGTGAATGAACACCGAAAGAGCTTATTCGAAGCTTCATCATCCTTTTTCTATTGAGATGGAACCAAGACACCTTTGCTTTATTTGGGCTTATAACAAGTCAAACTGCGATTTTTGGTTGAATGTGCATTCTAACCCCAAAAACACCAATATGAAATAAGCCCAATCACAGCTTTATCATCTTCTTTTTATGTAGAAGGAACCCAAAAGATCTTTTTGCTTTGGTTAGGAGTGATTCTGGCGCACACCCAAATAACACCATGCGAATTGAAAAAAGTCCAATCAAAGCTTATTCGTCTTCTTTCTACGCATATAGAAGCGAAAAGATGGTGTTGTGTCATTTTGGTCTCATTGCACACACTTTGCGATTTCTGTGTCAATGTGCATTAACAGCAAAGAACACGACATGATGTAAGTGCAATCCAAGATTATTCTTTCTATGTACTTTGAAGTCAAAACAAGCTGTTTGAGCTTATTCCACCGCTTTGCTATTTGTGGGTGAATGAACACCGAAAGAGCTTATTCGAAGCTTAATCATCCTTTTTCTATTGAGATGGAACCAAGACACCTTTGCTTTATTTCGGCTGATAACAAACATGTCAAACTGCGATTTTTGGTTGAATGTTCATTCTAACCCCAAAAACACCAATTTGAAATAAGCCCAATCACAGCTTTATCATCTTCTTTTTATGTAGAAGGAACCCAAAACACCTTTTTGCTTTGGTTAGGAGTGATTCTGGCGCACACCCAAATAACACCATGCGAATTGAAAAAAGTCCAATCAAAGCTTATTCGTCTTCTTCCTACGCATATAGAAGCGAAAAGATGGTGTGTTATTTTGGTCTCATTGCACACACTTTGCGATTTCTGTGTCAATGTGCATTAACAGCAAAGAACACGACATGATGTAAGTGCAATCCAAGATTATTCTTTCTATGTACTTTGAAGTCAAAACAAGCTGTTTGAGCTTATTACACCGCTTTGCTATTTGTGGGTGAATGAACACCATAATAGCTTATTCGAAGCTTAATCATCCTTTTTCTATTGAGATGGAACCAAGACACCTTTGCTTTATTTAGGCTAACAAACATGTCAAACTGCGATTTTTGGTTGAATGTGCATTCTAACCCCAAAAACACCAATTTGAAATAAGCCCAATCACAGCTTTATCATCTTCTTTTTATGTAGAAGGAACCCAAAAGACCTTTTTGCTTTGGTTAGGAGTGATTCTGGCGCACACCCAAATAACACCATGCGAATTGAAAAAAGTCCAATCAAAGCTTATTCGTCTTCTTTCTACGCATATAGAAGCGAAAAGATGGTGTGTTATTTTGGTCTCATTGCACACACTTTGCGATTTCTGTGTCAATGTGCATTAACAGCAAAGAACACGACATGATGTAAGTGCAATCCAAGATTATTCTTTCTATGTACTTTGAAGTCAACACAAGCTGTTTTAGCTTATTCCACCGCTTTGCTATTTGTGGGTGAATGAACACCGAAAGAGCTTATTCGAAGCTTAATCATCCTTTTTCTATTGAGATGGAACCAAGACACCTTTGCTTTATTTGGGCTGATAACAAACATGTCAAACTGCGATTTTTGGTTGAATGTGCATTCTAACCCCAAAAACACCAACTTGAAATAAGCCCAACCAGCGCTTTATTATCTTCTTTTTACGTAGATGGAACCCAAAGCACCTTTTTGCTTTGGTTTGGTGTGATTCTGGCGCACACCCAAATAACACCATGCGAAATGAAAAAAGTCCAATCAAAGCTTATTCGTCTTCTTTCTACGCATATAGAAGCGAAAAGATGGTGGTCTCATTGCACACACTTTGCGATTTCTGTGTCAATGTGCATTAACAGCAAAGAACACGACATGATGTAAGTGCAATCCAAGATTATTCTTTCTATGTACTTTGAAGTCAAAACAAGCTGTTTGAGCTTATTACACCGCTTTGCTATTTGTGGGTGAATGAACACCGAAAGAGCATTCGAAGCTTATTCGTACTTTGCCTATTGCTATGGAACCAAAACACCTATGCTTGATTTCCGCTAGTAACAAAAACGTCACTCTGCGATTTTTGGGTCAATGTGCATTCTAACCCCAAAAACACCAATTTGAAATAAGCCCAATCACAGCTTTATCATCTTCTTTTTATGTAGAAGGAACCCAAAACACCTTTTTGCTTTGGTTTGGAGTGATTCTGGCGCACACCCAAATAACACCATGCGAATTGAAAAAAGTCCAATCAAAGCTTATTCGTCTTCTTTCTACGCATATAGAAGCGAAAAGATGGTGTTGTGTTATTTTGGTCTCATTGCACACACTTTGCGATTTCTGTGTCAATGTGCATTAACAGCAAAGAACACGACATGATGTAAGTGCAATCCAAGATTATTCTTTCTATGTACTTTGAAGTCAAAACAAGCTGTTTGAGCTTATTCCACCGCTTTGCTATTTGTGGGTGAATGAACACCGAAAGAGCTTATTCGAAGCTTAATCATCCTTTTTCTATTGAGATGGAACCAAGACACCTTTGCTTTATTTCGGCTGATAACAAACATGTCAAACTGCGATTTTTGGTTGAATGTTCATTCTAACCCCAATAACACCAATTTGAAATAAGCCCAATCACAGCTTTATCATCTTCTTTTTATGTAGAAGGAACCCAAAACACCTTTTTGCTTTGGTTAGGAGTGATTCTGGCGCACACCCAAATAACACCATGCGAATTGAAAAAAGTCCAATCAAAGCTTATTCGTCTTCTTCCTACGCATATAGAAGCGAAAAGATGGTGTTGTGTTATTTTGGTCTCATTGCACACACTTTGCGATTTCTGTGTCAATGTGCATTAACAGCAAAGAACACGACATGATGTAAGTGCAATCCAAGATTATTCTTTCTATGTACTTTGAAGTCAAAACAAGCTGTTTGAGCTTATTACACCGCTTTGCTATTTGTGGGTGAATGAACACCATAATAGCTTATTCGAAGCTTAATCATCCTTTTTCTATTGAGATGGAACCAAGACACCTTTGCTTTATTTAGGCTGATAACAAACATGTCAAACTGCGATTTTTGGTTGAATGTGCATTCTAACCCCAAAAACACCAATTTGAAATAAGCCCAATCACAGCTTTATCATCTTCTTTTTATGTAGAAGGAACCCAAAAGACCTTTTTGCTTTGGTTAGGAGTGATTCTGGCGCACACCCAAATAACACCATGCGAATTGAAAAAAGTCCAATCAAAGCTTATTCGTCTTCTTTCTACGCATATAGAAGCGAAAAGATGGTGTGTTATTTTGGTCTCATTGCACACACTTTGCGATTTCTGTGTCAATGTGCATTAACAGCAAAGAACACGACATGATGTAAGTGCAATCCAAGATTATTCTTTCTATGTACTTTGAAGTCAAAACAAGCTGTTTTAGCTTATTCCACCGCTTTGCTATTTGTGGGTGAATGAACACCGAAAGAGCTTATTCGAAGCTTAATCATCCTTTTTCTATTGAGATGGAACCAAGACACCTTTGCTTTATTTCGGCTGATAACAAACATGTCAAACTGCGATTTTTGGTTGAATGTTCATTCTAACCCCCAAAACACCAATTTGAAATAAGCCCAATCACAGCTTTATCATCTTCTTTTTATGTAGAAGGAACCCAAAACACCTTTTTGCTTTGGTTAGGAGTGATTCTGGCGCACACCCAAATAACACCATGCGAATTGAAAAAAGTCCAATCAAAGCTTATTCGTCTTCTTCCTACGCATATAGAAGCGAAAAGATGGTGTGTTATTTTGGTCTCATTGCACACACTTTGCGATTTCTGTGTCAATGTGCATTAACAGCAAAGAACACGACATGATGTAAGTGCAATCCAAGATTATTCTTTCTATGTACTTTGAAGTCAAAACAAGCTGTTTGAGCTTATTTCACCGCTTTGCTATTTGTGGGTGAATGAACACCATAATAGCTTATTCGAAGCTTAATCATCCTTTTTCTATTGAGATGGAACCAAGACACCTTTGCTTTATTTAGGCTGATAACAAACATGTCAAACTGCGATTTTTGGTTGAATGTGCATTCTAACCCCAAAAACACCAATTTGAAATAAGCCCAATCACAGCTTTATCATCTTCTTTTTATGTAGAAGGAACCCAAAACACCTTTTTGCTTTGGTTTGGAGTGATTCTGGCGCACACCCAAATAACACCATGCGAATTGAAAAAAGTCCAATCAAAGCTTATTCGTCTTCTTTCTACGCATATAGAAGCGAAAAGATGGTGTTGTGTTATTTTGGTCTCATTGCACACACTTTGCGATTTTTGTTTCAATGTTCATTAACAGCAAAGAACACGACATGATGTAAGTGCAATCCAAGATTATTCTTTCTATGTACTTTGAAGTCAAAACAAGCTGTTTTAGCTTATTCCACCGCTTTGCTATTTGTGGGTGAATGAACACTGAAAGAGCTTATTCGAAGCTTAATCATCCTTTTTCTATTGAGATGGAACCAAGACACCTTTGCTTTATTTGGGCTGATAACAAACATGTCAAACTGCGATTTTTGGTTGAATGTGCATTCTAACCCCAAAAACACCAACTTGAAATAAGCCCAACCAGCGCTTTATTATCTTCTTTTTACGTAGATGGAACCCAAAGCACCTTTTTGCTTTGGTTTGGTGTGATTCTGGCGCACACCCAAATAACACCATGCGAATTGAAAAAAGTCCAATCAAAGCTTATTCGTCTTCTTTCTACGCATATAGAAGCGAAAAGATGGTGGTCTCATTGCACACACTTTGCGATTTTTGTTTCAATGTGCATTAACAGCAAAGAACACGACATGATGTAAGTGCAATCCAAGATTATTCTTTCTATGTACTTTGAAGTCAAAACAAGCTGTTTTAGCTTATTCCACCGCTTTGCTATTTGTGGGTGAATGAACACCGAAAGAGCATTCGAAGCTTATTCGTACTTTGCCTATTGCTATGGAACCAAAACAGCTATGCTTGATTTCCGCTAGTAACAAAAACGTCACTCTGCGATTTTTGGGTCAATGTGCATTCTAACCCCAAAAACACCAATTTGAAATAAGCCCAATCACAGCTTTATCATCTTCTTTTTATGTAGAAGGAACCCAAAACACCTTTTTGCTTTGGTTTGGAGTGATTCTGGCGCACACCCAAATAACACCATGCGAATTGAAAAAAGTCCAATCAAAGCTTATTCGTCTTCTTTCTACGCATATAGAAGCGAAAAGATGGTTGTCAGAGCTGCTCGAAGATCCTAGCTCACAGAGGATCACGCTAGCCAGCGATCATTAAGTAAAAGTCTTTATTGAGTTACAGTTTCCATTTTCAAGCTGCTGCGTGCAACTCTACGTCTAGTAGCTAGATCGGCGAAGCTCCGTCTGATTCTCCGCCCCTTGTGCACCAACTTAATATCCTGGCCCTGCTCCACCTTTTCCGCCTGACTGTTCTCCTCTGGGTCCCTCTGCCCCCCGGGGTTTCTTCCTTCCGGGATTCTTCTGACGCTGACCCGGACCCTCCTGCCTCCTTGGGCCGGGCTTTAGGACCTTGCTCCCTTTCCGGGCTGCTTACTGCGCCGCCTTCCTCTGCATTTGAACTTGGCGCGCGCGCCCAACCTTCCACTTTCCGCTTAACCGTTTCTTCGCTCCCCGATGGAGGTGTGGCCACTCCTGACTCATGCCCTCCCTCCTGTGGTGAGCTGCCAGCGCTTGCCCCCTGGCTCCCTTCCTCCTCCCTGCTCCCTACCGGTGACGCTGGTCCCGATTTCCAACTGCTCTCCTCTGAGTCCCCTCTGGCTCTATCTTCCTGGGGTGCCCCCCTAAACTCCCCCCTTGCCCTGGCCACTGGTGCTCCTTTCTGTGAATCCTCTGATTCACTGGAAAGACTCGGAGATCTCGGGTCGTCGTCATCACTCATCTTTTCTTCTGCCTCCTCCCCTTCGCTCTCTGTTTCCTCCCTTGCCCTTGCCTCTGCTCCTAAACCCCTGACATCCATCCCCCCCTCGAAGCCCCCCATTCCCCCCTCCCCTCCTTCCGGTGCTGGAACTGGGTGCTGCTGTTGCAAAGGGACGAATGTCGGATATCGTTCGCTTCCCGTGGCGGGCCTCCATCTGAAGGCTCCCGGGTCTTCCTCCCTGCTCCCGTCGACGACGGTCACCTCCGCTTCCATCTCTGTGCCGCCGTGCTCGAAACCAGGGTCGTCCCCGAAAACGTCCATGTCCGTCTCTCCCTCACTTCCTCCTGGCGGCGTTGCTCGTCCTGGGCATTCCAGCCACTTTCTGCGGAACTGCTCCTCTGGTCGATCGTCCCACCAATACGAGGGTTCTGATGCAGATCCCGAGGGTGACCCCTCCGGGGAACGTACGTCTTGTGTCGGGTCCTCGTCCGAGTCGAACCCCCGGAAAGTGCTGGCCAAAAGCGTGGGCGTGAAAAGCCAGTCGTCGAAAAAGTCTGCTGGCATTGGTCTATGTGGGAAGAGGGCGTGAAACTCGTCTTTGAGTAGAGGTTCGTCCAAAGCGTAGCCCGGCACCCAGCTGTTCGCACTGGCCGGGGTGCCCTCCTTGGCGAGAAAGTATTCTACCCCCTCCTCCCCCCATCTGGAGTCCAAAATCTCCGTGACTTCGTTGATGCGCTCCTTCTGTGCCACTCCCGCGTGCCCTGTTCTGTCTCTGACCGGACTCGGCGCCGTTCCGGGTTCTTGGAACCTGTGCGGTGCCTTGTAGGGAGTGAGCACCGATCTGTGGAACACCGGATGCATTCTGGAACCCTCCGGAAGTGCCAGTCTGAAAGCTACCGGGTTGACCTGCTCTTCGACTTGGTAGGGCCCCAGTTGTTTATGCCCTAGTTTCTTCTTGGCCAACGACCTGGCCGGCACTGCGTGGGCTGCTAACCAGACCCAGTCTCCCACGTGGAGCTCTTCGCCAACCCTTCTGTGTTTGTCCGCTTGTACCTTGTAGGCGTGTTTGGCCAGCTCCAGGTGGCGCCTCAGCTGATCGTGGACTTCCTGCAGCTCCGACGCGAACGCATCTGCTGTCTGCGGCTCCCCCTCCCCCATTCTTTCCAGTCCCGGGAAGGTTCTGGGGTGCCTCCCATTGTTGGCGAAGAACGGCGTGACCCCCGTGGACACGTGCTTCGTGTTGTTGTAGGCGAACTCGGCAAGCGGCAGGTAATCCACCCACGTCGCAGGCTGTTGATTTGCATAACATCTCAGGTACTGCTGCATGATGGCATTGACCCGCTCCGCTTGCCCGTTGGTCTGCGGGTGTCTCGCCGACGCCAGGTTGATCTTGACGTTCAGGAAGCCCATCAGCTTCTGCCAGAAATTCGAGATGAACTGCCGCCCCCGGTCGGACAGAATAGACCGTGGCAGACCGTGAACCTTGAACACGTGGTGTATGAACAGTTTGGCGGTTTGCTCCGCCGTGGCCACCTTCGCACACGGAATGAAATGTGCCATCTTGGAAAACAGGTCCACCACCACCAGCACTGCCGTCTTGCCTCTCGAGCTGGGCAGATCTGTGACAAAGTCCAGAGCCACCCTCTCCCAAGGTTCGACCGGAGTTTGCAGCGGTTCCAACAGTCCGGCCGGCGGTCTGTGCACTGGCTTGGCCCTCTGGCAGGTGTCGCACCTCGCCACGTAGTCTGCGACCTCCCCTCTCATTCCAGGCCACCAGAAATCCCTGGCTACTAATTCCACCGTCTTCTCCTTGCCAAAGTGCCCAGCCGTGGGCGCGTCGTGCAGCTACTGCAGCACCTTGGCGCGAAGGTCGTCTCCCGGCACGTAGATGGCCCCTTTACGGATGAGCAATCCATCTCGTAGCTGGAAACCGTCGGCCGCAGCCTTGCCCCTTTGCACCTCCGCCATCTTTGTTTGCGCGAAGGAGTCATCCTGCAACGCTCGTCGCACCGCCTCCAGGTCCACGGTGGCCGCGGCGCACGCCCACAATGTTGGTGCGAAGATGTGCATGGCGGCCGCTGGCGTTGCGTCCTCCAGATACTGTGGCTTACGGGAGAGGGCGTCCGCCATGATGTTAGTGTCCCCCGGGACATACTCTATGCGGAAGTCAAAGTTCGCAAAGAACTCAGCCCAACGTATCTGCCTCTGGTTTAGGAACTGTGCCGTGCGCCAGTGCTCCAGATTCTTGTGGTCCGTGCAAACCTGCACCGTGTGCTTGGCTCCGATCAGGAAGTGCCTCCACGCTTTGAACGCTGCATGAATGGCCAGCAACTCCCTGTCCCAGATGGTGTAGTTCTGCTCGGACTTGCTGAGCTTCCTGGAGTAAAACGCTCCCGGTCGCCACACCCCCTGCTGGTCCTTCTGCAGCAGGACCGCCCCCACGGCTCTGTCCGAGGCGTCTGTCTCCACCCTCATCGGCCTGCTGGGGTTGACATGAAGCAGCTGCTCTTCCGACGCGAAGAGACGCTTGAGCGCCTGAAAGGACTGCTCCGCCTGCTCTGTCCAAACGAACTTCTTTTTCTTGGAGCTAAGCGTGTCTGTGATGGCCGCTGTCTGCATAGCGAAGCCTTTGATAAACTTGCGATAGAAGTTCGCGAAGCCGACAAACCGTTGGACCTCCTTCCGGTTGCGTGGACTCTTCCAATCCAACACCGCTCGAACCTTGGCGCTGTCCATGGCGAGCCCCTTGTCAGACAGCTTGTAGCCCAGAAAGTCCACCTCCGTCACGTCAAATTGGCACTTCTCCAGCTTGGCGTAGAGCCTATGTTGCTTTAGCCTGCTCAGCACTTCCTTGACGTGCCCGTCATGCTCCTGCTGCGATTCCGAAAAGATCAGGATGTCATCTAAGAAACAGACGCACATCTTGTAGAGAAGTCCCGCCAACACGTGATGCATGAAAGCTTGAAAAACGTGGGAGCCATTTTGCAATCCAAAAGGCATAACTCTATATTCGTAGGTCCCCAGTGGCGTGAACATGGCCGTCTTCCACTCATCTCCTTCCCGCATGCGAATGAGGTTGTACGCCCCTCGCAGGTCCAACTTGGTGAACACTTTTCCCTTCCGCACCTTCGCTAGGAGGTCGTCGATTCGGGGCATGGGGAAGTCCGATGGCTTGGTCCCACTGTTCAAAATGCGATAGTCCACGACCAGTCTTTTTTGGGGCGTGTCTCGCTTTTTAACAAAGAATACAGGACTGCCCCCCGCTGCCTTGGACTCTCGGATGAAACCGCGCTCCAAATTATGATCTATGAACTCCTTGAGTTCTTGCAGTTCGTCCTCTGACATGGAATACAGTTTCCCTTTAGGCAGCGCCGCCCCCGGCAGCAGGTCAATTTTGCAGTCATATGGTCTGTGAGGGGGTAGTCTGTCCGCCTCCTTCTCGCAGAAAACTTCCAAAAATTCTGCGTACTTGTGGGGAATCGCTTGCAGCGTGCCTAGCAGCAGCTGTGACTCCTCTTCCTCTCCTTCCTGCCGGGGCACGATGCAGTGTTCAACACAAAAGGAAGAGCCGAAGATCAGCTGCCTCTGGTACCAAGCCAGCGTTGGGCTGTGCTTGTCCAGCCAACTCATTCCCAATACAATGGGCGTGTCCGATAGCTGAGTGACATTGAAGCTGATGACTTCTCTGTGATTCCCAAGTCGCATCACCATCGGTGGCGTCTGCTTCACCACTTGCCCCCCTAGCAGCTCCCTGCCATCCACCGTGACAACCTGCAGGGGCAGTGTGGCCGGCAGCAACTGTATAGCGTGTTTGCCGACAAAGTCCTGCCCTATAAAGTCCGCGTTGCTGCCCGAGTCCACAGTGATCGGCACGTCCATGGTGATGCCATTGGGCAGCTGGAGAGATGCGGTGAGCCTCACTACTGGTTTGGGCGGGAGGGGGTTCACGGGCTGTAAAATCTCTGGGGACTGCGTCACTAACACGTCTGGCTGGGCCCCAGGGCCTCTTCCTCCAGCCAGACTGCGTCGTTTCCCTGCTGTGGTCCACCTTGCTGCGTCGCTGCAGTCACCATTGCTGAGGCTGCAGTGAGCTTGTGGGGCCTCTGGGGACACTCTTTCGCCATGTGCCCTGGCTCCTCACAGACGTAACACTTCCTGTTCCCTCTAGGAGGCTTCGCTTTCACCGCTGCCGGTGCTAGGTCTCTGGTTGCTGACTGAGCCCTTGCACCTCCCACCTCCATAGGTTCCGCTCCTCCTCCTGGTGGAGGCGTGGATTGCGCCCGCGCTGCGTCTCTGGGAAGGAAGGAGGGGCCCCTGGCTGGTTCGCGCCCTCCACGCCCTTCGTCCCTGCTCCACAGACGTTCTTCCAGCCGCACCCCCACTGCCAGTGCCCTCTGAACGACCTCCTGGGTGGTCCGGGGTCGTTCCCCCCTCGCGATCTCATCTTTAATCGAGCTGTGCAGCCCCTCCCAAAAGAGGTCTCTCACAGGGGCCGAATCTCTGTCCCAGTCCAGGGCACTGACCAAAGCGAAAAAGCGGGCATGATATTGCCTTACGCTGGCCCTCCCTTGCCTTAGTCCATGCACCTCCTTCCGGGCAAGATCCACGTCAATGCTTGATAAAAAACACCCATCCATCACTTTAATAAAGGCATCCACATCTTGGAGCGCCGGATCCTTATCCCTCCATAGATTGCGCAGCCATGCTTTAGCATCCCCATGCAAATGGGACATGATGAATCCCACCTTCTCTTGCTCATCTCTAAAGTCTTTATTCAGCAGTTGCAGTGCGCACAGTACATCTGCTCTAAAGTTGGGATACTGTTGCAGGTTCCCATCGAAGTGAGAGACCAGACCGCCTGTACGTCTCGCCAACCCAATTCCCTCCTGTCTGGGTGTCTGCTTTGTAAGCACGTCTAACCTGACTTGGAGATCCCTGCAGGCGGCAGCTGCCTCCTCCTCTCTCTTCCGGGATGCGAGAGCCTCTGCATTCAGTTGTGACACTGCTTTTCTGAGTTCCTCTATCTGCTGCTCAGCCGTCATGTCGGCTGCCGTTCGTGAGCTCGCTGGTAGGCACCTGCTTCTCTCCCCTCCTCGAGGCTGTAGATGCCCACACTTGTGAGACGGAGCTTACTGTCAGAGCTGCTCGAAGATCCTAGCTCACAGAGGATCACGCTAGCCAGCGATCATTAAGTAAAAGTCTTTATTGAGTTACAGTTTCCATTTTCAAGCTGCTGCGTGCAACTCTACGTCTAGTAGCTAGATCGGCGAAGCTCCGTCTGATTCTCCGCCCCTTGTGCACCAACTTAATATCCTGGCCCTGCTCCACCTTTTCCGCCTGACTGTTCTCCTCTGGGTCCCTCTGCCCCCCGAGGTTTCTTCCTTCCGGGATTCTTCTGACGCTGACCCGGACCCTCCTGCCTCCTTGGGCCGGGCTTTAGGACCTGGCTCCCTTTCCGGGCTGCTTACTGCGCCGCCTTCCTCTGCATTTGAACTTGGCGCGCGCGCCCAACCTTCCACTTTCCGCTTAACCGTTTCTTCGCTCCCCGATGGAGGTGTGGCCACTCCTGACTCATGCACTCCCTCCTGTGGTGAGCTGCCAGCGCTTGCCCCCTGGCTCCCTTCCTCCTCCCTGCTCCCTAGCGGTGACGCTGGTCCCGATTTCCAACTGCTCTCCTCTGAGTCCCCTCTGGCTCTATCTTCCTGGGGTGCCCCCCTAAACTCCCCCCTTGCCCTGGCCACTGGTGCTCCTTTCTGTGAATCCTCTGATTCACTGGAAAGACTCGGAGATCTCGGGTCGTCGTCATCACTCATCTTTTCTTCTGCCTCCTCCCCTTCGCTCTCTGTTTCCTCCCTTGCCCTTGCCTCTGCTCCTAAACCCCTGACAACGCTAGCCAGCGATCATTAAGTAAAAGTCTTTATTGAGTTACAGTTTCCATTTTCAAGCTGCTGCGTGCAACTCTACGTCTAGTAGCTAGATCGGCGAAGCTCCGTCTGATTCTCCGCCCCTTGTGCACCAACTTAATATCCTAGCCCTGCTCCACCTTTTCCGCCTGACTGTTCTCCTCTGGGTCCCTCTGCCCCCCGGGGTTTCTTCCTTCCGGGATTCTTCTGACGCTGACCCGGACCCTCCTGCCTCCTTGCGCCGGGCTTTAGGACCTGGCTCCCTTTCCGGGCTGCTTACTGCGCCGCCTTCCTCTGCATTTGAACTTGGCGCGCGCGCCCAACCTTCCACTTTCCGCTTAACCGTTTCTTCGCTCCCCGATGGAGGTGTGGCCACTCCTGACTCATGCCCTCCCTCCTGTGGTGAGCTGCCAGCGCTTGCCCCCTGGCTCCCTTCCTCCTCCCTGCTCCCTAGCGGTGACGCTGGTCCCGATTTCCAACTGCTCTCCTCTGAGTCCCCTCTGGCTCTATCTTCCTGGGGTGCCCCCCTAAACTCCCCCCTTGCCCTGGCCACTGGTGCTCCTTTCTGTGAATCTTCTGATTCACTGGAAAGACTCGGAGATCTCGGGTCGTCGTCATCACTCATCTTTTCTTCTGCCTCCTCCCCTTCGCTCTCTGTTTCCTCCCTTGCCCTTGCCTCTGCTCCTAAACCCCTGACAATGGTTGTCAGAGCTGCTTGAAGATCCTAGCTCACAGAGGATCACGCTAGCCAGCGATCATTAAGTAAAAGTCTTTATTGAATTACAGTTTCCATTCTCACGCTGCTGCGCGCAAACTCTACGTCTAGTAGCTAGATCGGCGAAGCTCCGTCTGAGTCTCCGCCCCGTGAGCACCAGCTTAATATCCTAGCCTTGCTCCACCTTTTCCGCCTGACTGTCCTCCTCTGGGTCCGTCTACCCCCCGGGGCCTCCTCCTTCCGGGATTCTTCTGACGCTGACCCGGACCCTCCTGCCTCCTTGCGCCGGGTTTTAGGACCTGGTTCCCTTTCGGGGCTGCTTACTGCGCCGCCTTCCTCTGCATTTGAACTTGGCGCGCGCGCCCAACCTTCCACCTTCCTCTTAACCGTTTCTTCGCTCCCCGATGGAGGTGTGGCCACTCCTGACTCATGCCCTCCCTCCTGTGGTGAGCTGCCAGCGCTTCCCCCCTGGCTCCCTTCCTCTTCCCTGCTTCCTGGCGGTGACGCTGGTCCCGATTTCCAGCTGCTCCCCCCTGAGTCCCTTCTGGCTCTATCTTCCTGGGGTGCCCCCCTTGACTCCCCCCTTGCCCTGGCCACTGGTGCTCCTTTCTGTGAATCCTCTGATTCACTGGAAAGACTAGGAGATCTCGGGTCGTCGTCATCACTCATCTTTTCTTCTGCCTCCTCCCCTTCGCTCTCTGTTTCCTCCCTTGCCCGTGCCTCTGCTCCTAAACCCCTGACATCCATCCCCCCCTCGAAGCCCCCCATTCCCCCCTCCCCTCCTTCCGGTGCTGGAGCTGGGGGCTGCTGTTGCAAAGGGACGAACGTCGGATATCTGTCGCTTCCCGTGGCGGGCCTCCATCTGAAGTCTTCCGGTTCTTCCTCCCTGCTCTCGTCGACGACGGTCACCTCCGCTTCCATCTCTGTGCCGCCGTGCTCGAAACCAGGGTCGTCCCCGAAAATGTCCATGTCCGTCTCTCCCTCACTTCCTCCTGGCGGCGTTGCTCGTCCTGAGCATTCCAGCCACTTTCTGCGGAACTGCTCCTCTGGCCTATCGTCCCACCAATACGAGGGTTCCGAGGCGGATCCCGAGGGTGACCAATCCGGGGAACGGACGTCTCGTGTCGGTTCCTCGTCCGAGTCGAACCCCCGGAACGTGCTGGCCGAAAGCGTGGGCGTGAAAAGCCAGTCGTCGAAAAAGTCTGCTGGCATAGGTCTATGTGGGAAGAGGGCATGAAACTCGTCTTTGAGCAGAGGTTCGTCTAAGGCGTAGCCCGGCACCCAGCTGTTCGCACTGGCCGGGGTGCCCTCCTTGGCGAGAAAGTATTCTACCCCCTCTTCCCCCCATCTGGAGTCCAAAATCTCCGTGACTTCGTTGATGCGCTCCTTCTGTGCCACTCCCGCGTGCCCTGTTCTGTCTCTGGCCGGACTCGGCGCCGTTCCGGGTTCCTGGAACCTGTGCGGTGCCTTGTAGGGAGAGAGCACCGATCTGTGGAATACCGGATGCATCCTGGAACCCTCCAGAAGTGCCAGTCTGAAAGCTACCGGGTTGACCTGCTCTTCGACTTGGTAGGGCCCCAGTTGCTTATGCCCTAGTTTCTTCTTGGCCAACGACCTGGCCGGCACTGCGTGGGCTGCTAACCAAACCCAGTCTCCCACGTGGAGCTCTTCTCCAACCCTTCTGTGCTTGTCTGCTTGTACCTTGTATGCGTGCTTGGCCAGCTCCAGGTGGCGCCTCAGCTGATCGTGGACTTCCTGCAGCTCCGACGCGAACGCATCTGCTGTCTGCGGCTCCCCCTCCCCCATTCTTTCCAGTCCCGGGAAGGTTCTGGGGTGTCTCCCGTTGTTGGCGAAGAACGGCGTGACCCCCGTGGACACGTGCTTCGTGTTGTTGTAGGCGAATTCGGCAAGCGGCAGGTAATCCACCCACGTCGCAGGCTGTTGATTCGCATAACATCTCAGGTACTGCTGCATGATGGCATTGACCCGCTCCGCTTGCCCGTTGGTCTGCGGGTGTCTCGCCGACGCCAGGTTGATCTTGACGTTCAGGAAGCCCATCAGCTTCTGCCAGAAATTCGAGATGAACTGCCGCCCCCGGTCGGACAGAATAGACCGTGGCAGACCGTGAACCTTGAACACGTGGTCTATGAACAGTTTGGCGGTTTGCTCCGCCGTGGCCACCTTAGCACACGGAATGAAATGGGCCATCTTGGAAAACAGGTCCACCACCACCAGCACTGCCGTCTTGCCCCTTGAGCTGGGCAGATCCGTGACAAAGTCCAGGGCCACCCTTTCCCAAGGTTCGACCGGAGTTTGCAGCGGTTCCAACAGTCCGGCCGGCGGTTTGTGCACCGGTTTGGCCCTCTGGCAGGTGTCACACCTCGCCACGTAGTCTGCGACCTCCCCTCTCATTCCAGGCCACCAGAAATCCCTGGCTACTAATTCCACCGTCTTCTCCTTGCCAAAGTGCCCGGCCGTGGGCGCGTCGTGCAGCTGCTGCAGCACCTTGGCTCGAAGTTCGTCTCCCGGCACGTAGATGGCCCCTTTACGGATGAGCAATCCATCTCTTAGCTGGAAACCGTCGGCCGCTGCCTTGCCCCTTTGCACCTCTGCCATCTTTGCTCGTGCGAAGGAGTCCCCCTGCAACGCTCGTCGCACCGCCTCCAGGTCCACGGTCGCCGCGGCGCACGCCCACACTGTCGGTGCGAAGATGTGCATGGCGGCCGCTGGTGTTGCGTCCTCCAGATACTGTGGCTTACGGGAGAGAGCGTCTGCCATGATGTTGGTGTCCCCCGGGACATACTCTATTCGGAAGTCGAAGTTCGCAAAGAACTCAGCCCAACGTATCTGCCTCTGATTCAGGAACTGTGCCGTGCGCCAGTGCTCTAGATTCTTGTGGTCCGTGCAAACCTGCACCGTGTGCTTGGCGCCGATCAGAAAGTGCCTCCACGCCTTGAACGCTGCGTGAACGGCCAGCAACTCCCTGTCCCATATGGTGTAGTTCTGCTCGGACTTGCTGAGCTTCCTGGAGTAAAACGCTCCCGGTCGCCACACCCCCTGCGGGTCTTTCTGCAGCAGGACCGCCCCCACGGCTCTGTCCGAAGCGTCTGTCTCCACCCTCATCGGCTTGCTGGGGTTGACATGAAGCAGCTGCTCTTCCGACGCGAAGAGACGCTTGAGTGCCTGAAAGGACTGCTCCGCCTGCTCTGTCCAAATGAACTTCTTTTTCTTGGAGCTAAGCGTGTCAGTGATGGCCGCCGTCTGCATCGCGAAGCCCTTGATAAACTTGCGATAGAAGTTCGCAAAGCCGACAAACCGTTGGACCTCCTTCCGGTTGCGCGGGCTCTTCCAATCCAACACCGCTCGAACCTTGGCGCTGTCCATGGCGAGCCCCTTGTCAGACAGCTTGTAGCCCAGAAAATCCACCTCCGTCACGTCGAATTGGCACTTCTCCAGCTTGGCGTAGAGCCTATGTTGCTTTAGCCTGCTCAGCACTTCCTTGACGTGTTTGTCATGCTCCTGCTGCGACTCCGAAAAGATCAGGATGTCATCTAAGAAACAGACGCACGTCTTGTAGAGAAGTCCCGCCAACACGTGATGCATAAATGCTTGAAAAACGTGGGAGCCATTTTGCAATCCAAAAGGCATAACTCTATATTCGTAGGTCCCCAGTGGCGTGAACATGGCTGTCTTCCACTCATCACCCTCCCGCATGCGAATGAGGTTGTACGCCCCCCGCAGGTCCAACTTGGTGAACACTCTGCCCTTCCGTACCTTTGCGAGGAGGTCGTCAATTCGGGGCATGGGGAAGTCCGATGGCCTAGTCACACTGTTCAAAATCCTGTAATCCACTACGAGTCTCTTTTGGGGCGTGTCCCGCTTCTTAACAAAGAATACGGGACTGCCCCCCACTGCCTTGGACTCCCGGATGAAGCCGCGCTGCAAATTATGATCAATGAACTCCTTGAGTTCTTGCAGTTCGTCCTCTGACATGGAATACAGTCTCCCTTTAGGCAGCGCCGCCCCCGGCAGCAGGTCAATTTTGCAGTCATATGGTCTGTGAGGGGGTAGCCTGTCTGCCTCCTTCTCGCAGAAAACTTCCAAAAATTCAGCGTACTTGTGGGGAATCGCTTGCAGCGTGCCGAGCAGCAGCTGTGACTCCTCTTCCTCTCCTTCCTGCCTGGGCACGATGCAGTGTTCAGCACAAAAGGAAGAGCCGAAGGTCAGCTGCCTCTGGTACCAAGCCATCGTTGGGCTGTGCTTGTCCAGCCAACTCATGCCCAATACAACGGGCGTGTCAGATAGTTGAGTGACGTTGAAGCTGATGATTTCTCTGTGATTCCCAAGTCGCATCACCATTGGTGGCGTCTGCTTCACCACTTGCCCCCCGAGCAGCTCCCTGCCATCCACCGTGACAACCTGCAGGGGCAGTGTGGCCGGCAGCAACTGCACAGCGTGCCTGTCGACAAAGTCCTGCCCTATAAAGTCCGCATTGCTGCCTGAGTCAATGGTGATTGGCACGTCTATGGTGATTCCATTGGGCAGCTGGAGAGATGCTGTGAGCCTCACTACTGGTTTGGGCGGGAGGGGGTTCACGGGCTGTAAAATCTCTGGGGACTGCGTCACTAACACGTCTGGCTGGGCCCCAGTGCCTCTTCCTCCAGCCAGACTGCGTCGTTTCCCTGCTGTGGTCCTCCTTGCTGCGTTGCTGCAGTCACCATTGCTGAGGCTGCAGTGAGCTTGTGGGGCCTCTGGGGACACTCTTTTGCCATATGCCCTGGTTCCTCACAGACATAACACTTCCTGTTCCCTCTAGGAGGCTTCGCTTTCACTGCTGCCGGTGCTAGGGCTCTGGTTGCTGACTGAGCCCTTGCACCTCCAACCTCCATAGGTTCGGCTCCTCCTCCTGGCGGAGGCGTGGATTGCGCCCGCGCTGCTTCTCTGGGAAGGAAGGAGGGGCCCCCGGCTGGTTCGCGCCCTCCACGCCCTTCGTCCTTGCTCCACGGACGTCCTTCCAGCCTCACCCCCACTGCCAGTGCCCTCTGAACGACCTCCTGGGTGGTTCGGGGTCTCTCCCCCCTCGCGATCTCATCTTTAATCGAGTTGTGCAGCCCCTCCCAAAAGAGGTCTCTTACAGGAGCCGAATCTCTGTCCCATTCCAGGGCACTGACCAAGGCGAAAAAGCGGGCATGATACTGCCTGACGCTGGCCCTCCCTTGTCTCAGCCCATGCACCTCCTTCCGTGCAAGATCCACGTCAATACTTGATAAAAAGCACCCATCCATCGCTTTAATAAAGGCATCCGCATTCTGGAGCGCCGGATCCTTATCTCTCCATAAATTGCGTAGCCATGCTTTCGCATCCCCATGCAGATGGGACATGATGAACCCCACTCTCTCTTGTTCATCTCTAAAGTCTTTATGCAGCAGTTGCAGTGCGCACAGTACGTCGGCTCTAAAGTTGGGATACTGTTGCAGGTTCCCATCGAAGTGAGAGACCAGCCCGCCTGTCCGTCTCGCCAACCCAATTCCCTCCTGCCGGGGTGTCTGCTTTGTCAGCACGTCTAACCTGACCTGGAGATCCCTGCAGGCGGCAGCTGCCTCCTCCTCTCTCTTCCTGGATGCGAGAACCTCGGCGTTCAGTTGTGCCACTGCTTTTCTGAGGTCCTCTATCTGCTGCTCAGCCGTCATGTCGTCTGCCGTTCGTGAGCTCGCTAGTAGGCACCTGTTTCTCTCCCCTCCTCGAGGCTGTAGATGCCCACAATGGAGAGACGGAGCTTACTGTCAGAGCTGCTTGAAGATCCTAGCTCACAGAGGATCACGCTAGCCAGCGATCATTAAGTAAAAGTCTTTATTGAATTACAGTTTCCATTCTCACGCTGCTGCGCGCAAACTCTACGTCTAGTAGCTAGATCGGCGAAGCTCCGTCTGAGTCTCCGCCCCGTGAGCACCAGCTTAATATCCTAGCCTTGCTCCACCTTTTCCGCCTGACTGTCCTCCTCTGGGTCCCTCTACCCCCCGGGGCCTCCTCCTTCCGGGATTCTTCTGACGCTGACCCGGACCCTCCTGCCTCCTTGCGCCGGGCTTTAGGACCTGGTTCCCTTTCGGGGCTGCTTACTGCGCCGCCTTCCTCTGCATTTGAACTTGGCGCGCGCGCCCAACCTTCCACCTTCCTCTTAACCGTTTCTTCGCTCCCCGATGGAGGTGTGGCCACTCCTGACTCATGCCCTCCCTCCTGTGGTGAGCTGCCAGCGCTTCCCCCCTGGCTCCCTTCCTCTTCCCTGCTTCCTGGCGGTGACGCTGGTCCCGATTTCCAGCTGCTCCCCCCTGAGTCCCTTCTGGCTCTATCTTCCTGGGGTGCCCCCCTTGACTCCCCCCTTGCCCTGGCCACTGGTGCTCCTTTCTGTGAATCCTCTGATTCACTGGAAAGACTAGGAGATCTCGGGTCGTCGTCATCACTCATCTTTTCTTCTGCCTCCTCCCCTTCGCTCTCTGTTTCCTCCCTTGCCCGTGCCTCTGCTCCTAAACCCCTGACAATGGTGTTGTGTTATTTTGGTCTCATTGCACACACTTTGCGATTTCTGTTTCAATGTGCATTAACAGCAAAGCACACGACATGATGTAAGTGCAATCCAAGATTATTCTTTCTATGTACTTTGAAGTCAAAACAAGCTGTTTGAGCTTATTACACCGCTTTGCTATTTGTGGGTGAATGAACACCGAAATAGCTTATTCGAAGCTTAATCATCCTTTTCCTATTGAGATGGAACCAAGACACCTTTGCTTTATTTAGGCTGATAACAAACATGTCAAACTGCGATTTTTGGTTGAATGTGCATTCTAACCCCAAAAACACCAATTTGAAATAAGCCCAATCACAGCTTTATCATCTTCTTTTTATGTAGAAGGAACCCAAAAGACATTTTTGCTTTGGTTAGGAGTGATTCTGGCGCACACCCAAATAACACCATGCGAATTGAAAAAAGTCCAATCAAAGCTTATTCGTCTTCTTTCTACGCATATAGAAGCGGAAAGATGGTGTGTTATTTTGGTCTCATTGCACACACTTTGCGATTTCTGTGTCAATGTGCATTAACAGCAAAGAACACGACATGATGTAAGTGCAATCCAAGATTATTCTTTCTATGTACTTTGAAGTCAAAACAAGCTGTTTTAGCTTATTCCACCGCTTGCGATTTCTGTTTCAATGTGCATTAACAGCAAAGCACACGACATGATGTAAGTGCAATCCAAGATTATTCTTTCTATGTACTTTGAAGTCAAAACAAGCTGTTTGAGCTTATTACACCGCTTTGCTATTTGTGGGTGAATGAACACCGAAAGAGCTTATTCGAAGCTTAATCATCCTTTTTCTATTGAGATGGAACCAAGACACCTTTGCTTTATTTGGGCTGATAACAAACATGTCAAACTGCGATTTTTGGTTGAATGTGCATTCTAACCCCAAAAACACCAACTTGAAATAAGCCCAACCAGCACTTTATTATTATTTTTTTTACGTAGATGGAACCTGTCAGGGGTTCAGGAGCAGAGGCAAGGGCAAGGGAGGAAACAGAGAGCGAGGGGGAGGAGGCAGAAGAAAAGATGAGTGATGACGACGACCCGAGATCTCCGAGTCTTTCCAGTGAATCAGAAGATTCACAGAAAGGAGCACCAGTGGCCAGGGCAAGGGGGGAGCCTAGGGGGACACCCCAGGAAGATAGAGCCAGAGGGGACTCCGAGGAGAGCAGTTGGAAATCGGGACCAGCGTCACAGCCAGAGAGCAGGGAAGAGGAAGAGCGCCAGAGATCAAGCGCTGGCAGCTCGCAACAGGGGGGAGGGCACGAGTCAGGAGTGGCCACACCTCCATCGGGGAGCGAAGAAACGGTCAGACGGAAAGTGGAAGGTTGGGCGCGCGCGCCAAGTTCAAATGCACAGGAAAGTGACGCAGTAGGCAGCCAGGAAAGGGAGCCAGGTCCTAAAGCCCGGCGCAAGGAGACAGGGAGTTCTGGGGGGTCGGCGTCAGAAGAATCCAGGAAGGAAGAGACCCCGGGGGGGGCAGAGGGACCCAGAGGAGAGCAGTCAGGCGGAAAAGGTGGAGCAGGGCTAGGATATTAAGTTGGTGCACAAGGGGCGGAGACTCAGACGGAGCTTTGCCGATCTAGCCATTAGACGTAGAGTTGCACGCAGCAGCTTGAGAATGGAAACTGTAACTCAATAAAGACTTTTACTTAATGACCGCTGGCTAGCGTGATCCTCTGTGAGCTAGGATCTTGAAGCAGCTCTGACAGTAAGCTCCGTCCCCAAATTGTGGGCATCTACAGCCTCGAGGAGAGGAGAGAAGCAGGTGCCTACTAGCTAGCTCACGAACGGCAGACAACATGACGGCTGAGCAGCAGATAGAGGAACTCAGAAAAGCAGTGTCACAACTGAATGCCGAGGCTCTCGCATCCAGGAAGAGAGAGGAGGAGGCAGCTGCCGCCTGCAGGGATCTCCAGGTCAGGTTGGACATGCTTACGAAGCAAGGGCAACTGACACCCAAACAGGAGGGAATTGGGTTGGCGAGACGAACAGGCGGGCTGGTCTCTCACTTCGATGGGAACCTGCAGCAGTACCCCAACTTTAGAGCAGATGTAATGTGCGCACTGGAACTGCTGAAAAAAGACTTTAGAGATGAGCAAGAGAAAGTGGGGTTCATCATGTCCCATTTGCATGGGGAAGCTAAAGCATGGCTGCGCAATTTGTGGAGGGATAAGGATCCGGCGCTCCAAAATGCGGATGCCTTTATTAAAGCGATGGATGGGTGTTTCTTATCAAGCATTGACGTGGATCTTGCTCGGCAACAGATACATGGACTGAAACAAGGAAGGGCCAGCGTAAGGCAGTATCATGCCCGCTTTTTCGCTTTGGTCAGTGCTCTGGAATGGCACAGGGATTCGGCTCCTGTAAGAGACCTGTTTTGGGAGGGATTGCACGGCTCTGTTAAAGATGAAATTGCGAGGGGGGAGAGACCCCGGACCACGCAGGAGATCGTTCAGAGGGCGCTAGCCGTGGGGGTGCGGCTGGAAGAACGTCCGTGGAGCAGGGACGAAGGGCGTGGCGGGCGCGAACCAGCCAGGGGCTCCTCCTTCCTTCCCAGAGAAGCAGCGCGTGCGCAATCCACGCCTCCACAAGGAGGAGGTGTGGAACCTATGGAGGTTGGAAGTGCAAGGGCTCAATCAGCAGCCAGAGCCCTAGCACCGACAACAGTGAAAGCGAAGCCTCCTAGAGGGAACAGGAAGTGTTACATCTGCGAGGATCCAGGGCATATGGCGAAAGAGTGTCCCCGGAGGCTCCACAAGCACACTGCAGCCTCAGCAATGGTAACTGCAGCAACGCAACAAGGAGGACCACAGCAGGGAAACGACGATGTCTGGCTGGAGGAAGAGGCAATGGGGCCCAGCCAGACATGTCAGTAAAGAAGTCCCCGGAGATTTTTCAGCCCATGGACCCCCTCCCGCCCAAACCAGTAGGGAAGCAATGCGGACTTTATAGGGCAGGACTTTGTAGACCGGCACGCTATACAGTTGCTGCCGGCCACGCTGCCCCTGCAGGTGGTCACGGTGGATGGCAGGGAGCTGCTAGGGGGGCAAGTGGTGAAGCAGACGCCACCAATGGTGATGCGCCTTGGGAATCACAAGGAAATCATCAGCTTCAACGTCACTCATCTATCGGACACGCCCATTGTATTGGGCATGAGTTGGCTGGACAAGCACAGCCCAACGCTGGCTTGGTACCAGAGGCAGCTGACCTTCGGCTCTTCCTTTTGTGCTGAACACTGCATCGTCCCCCGGCAGGAAGGAGAGGAAGAGGAGTCACAGCTGCTGCTAGGCACGCTGCAAGCGATTCCCCACAAGTACGCAGAATTTTTGGAGGTTTTCTGCGAGAAGGAGGCAGACAGGCTACCCCCCCACAGACCATATGACTGCAAAATTGACCTGCTGCCGGGGGCGGCGCTGCCTAAAGGGAAGCTGTATTCCATGTCTGAGGACGAACTGCAGGAACTCAAAGAGTTCATAGATCATAATTTGGAGCGCGGTTTCATCCGGGAGTCCAAGGCAGCGGGGGGCAGTCCTGTATTCTTTGTTAAGAAGCGGGACACGCCCCAAAAAAGACTTGTGGTGGACTATCGCATCTTAAACAGTGTGACCAAGCCATCGGACTTCCCCATGCCCCGAATCGACGACCTCCTCGCAAAGGTACGGAAGGGCAGCGTGTTCACCAAGTTAGACCTGCGAGGGGCGTACAACCTCATTCGCATGCGGGAAGGGGATGAGTGGAAGACGGCCATGTTCACGCCTCCGGGCACCTACGAATATAGAGTTATGCCTTTTGGATTGTGTCAGGGGTTCAGAAGCAGAGACGCAGAGAAGGGAGGAGACAGAGAGCGAGGGGGAGGAATACGAAGGAAGGATGAGTGGGGATGACGAACCGAGATCGCCGAGCTTATCCAGTGAGTCCGAGGATTCCCAGAAGGGAGCGCCAGCAGTCAGAGCAAGGGGGGAAAGCAGGGGGACACCCCAGGAAGAAGGGTCCAGAGAGGAATCAGAGAGCAGCAGTTGGAGATCGGGACCCACGTACCCAGACGGGAACAGCGGGGAGAAAGGGGACCAGATATCGGGTTCCGGAGGCTTTCAGAAGGAGGGAGGGCATGAGTCAGGAGTAGTCACGCCCACCTCGGGGAGCGACGAAACCATCAAGAGGAAGGTTGAGAGTTGGGCGCGCACGCCAAGTTCAAATGTAGCGGAAGCTGGCGCAGTAAGCAGCCCAGAGAGTGAACCAGGTCCCAAAGCCCGCCGCAAGGAGGCGGAAGGGTCAGGGGGGTCCGCGTCAGAAGAGAGTAGGAAAAAGGAGACCCCGGGGGGCAGAAGGACCCAGAGACGGAGGGAAAGGCGCAGGAGGTGGAGCAAGGCTAGGGTATTAAGCTGGTGTGCTAGAGGCGGAGACTCAGACGGGTCTTCGCCGGTCTGACCTAGAAGAAGTAGGGCTGCATATTGCAGTTTGGAAATGGAAGCTGTAATCCAATAAAGACTCTTTTAACCTGAACGCTGGCTAACGTGGTCCTATGTGAGCTGGGACTGAGTGGCAGCCCAGACAGTAAGACCCGTCTCTTTTAAGCTTCGGACACCTGATACCTCGCAGCGGAGGCAGAAGCAGCGAGAGGAGGAAATTGGTGTTTGGGAGCGAGCTCACAACGGTTGGCAGAGATGACGGAAGCAGAGAAAATTTTAGCGCTGCAACAGGCAGTGACCCAATTGAACGCGGAGGTACAGGCATCCAAGAAAAGGGAGGAGGATGCGGCAGCCGCCTACAGAGATCTCCACGCCAGGTTTGAAGCATTGGTTAAGCATGGGCAGCCAGGACCCAGACCGGAGGGGGTTGGGTTGGCACGGAGAGCAGGAGGGCTTGTGGCTCACTTCGATGGGAATTTACAACAGTACCCCAATTTTCGAGCAGACGTAATGTGCGCACTGCAACTGCTGGCGAAAGACTTTAGGGATGAGGAAGAGAAAGTGGGGTTTATACTATCCCATTTGCATGGGGATGCTAAAGCGTGGCTACGCAATTTGTGGAGGGATAAAGATCCGGCGCTTCAGAATGCAGATGCCTTTATCAAAGCGATGGATGCGTGCTTTTTATCTACCATTGACGTGGATCTTGCCCGACGGGAGATTCATGGACTGAAACAAGGGAGGGCGAGCGTACGCCAGTATCACGCCCGCTTTTTTGCGCTGGTCAGTGCCTTGGAATGGGACCGGGATTCGCCCCCAGTCAGAGACCTCTTCTGGGAGGGATTAAGCAGTGCTGTTAAAGACGAAATTGCGAGGGGGGAGAGGCCCCGGAGCACGCAGGAGGTGGTCCAAAGGGCGCTGACTGTGGGGGTGAGGCTGGAAGAACGTCCGTGGTGCAGAGACGAAGGACGTGGAGGGCGCGAAGCAGCGAGAAGTTTCTCTTTCGTTCCCAGGGACGCTACGCGTGCGCAATCTACACCTCCGCCAGGAGGGGGAGTGGAACCTATGGAGGTGGGAGGAGCCAGGGCTCAGTCAGCTACCAGAGCCCCTGCACCGGCGGCAGTCAAGACTAAACCTCCTAGAGGGACCAGGAAGTGTTATATATGCGACAGCTCTCAACACTTGGCGAAAGAGTGTCCCCAGAGGAGCTCCAAGCACACTGCAGCCTCCGCAACGGTGAAAGCGGCCACGCAACACAGCGAACACCAGCAGGGAAACGACGATGTCTGGCTGGAGACAGAGGCACTGGGGCCCAGCCAGACGCATCACTGAAGCAGTCCCCAGCGATCTTGCAACCCACAGACCCCCTCCCACCCAAACCAGTAGTGCAACTCACAGCATCTCTCCAGCTGCCCGATGGCGTCACTATCGAAGTCCCGCTTTCTGTGGATTCTGGAAGCAACGCAGACTTTATAGCACAGGATTTTGTGGAGCAGCACGCTATACAGCTATTGCCGGCCACTCTGCCCCTGCAAGTCGTCACAGTGGATGGCAGAGAGTTGCTGGGGGGGCAGGTGGTGAAGCAAACGCCGCCAATGGTGATGCGCCTTGGCAACCACAGGGAAGTCATCAGTTTTAACGTCACACGACTGTCGGACACACCCATTGTGTTGGGCATGAGTTGGCTGGACAGGCACAGTCCGACACTGGCTTGGTACCAGCGACAGCTGATCTTCGGCTCCTCTTACTGCGCAGAACACTGCATCCTGCCCGGACAGGAGGGAGAGGAGGAGGAATCACAACTGCAGTTGGGAACGTTGCAAGCAGTCCCCCACAAATACGCAGACTTTCTGGAGGTCTTCTGCGAGAAGGAGGCAGACAAGTTACCACCGCACAGGCAATATGACTGCAAGATTGACCTCCTACCAGGGGCGACGCTACCGAAGGGGAGGCTGTATTCCATGTCTGAGGATGAACTACAGGAACTCAAACAGTTCATAGATCACAATTTGGAGCGCGGTTTCATCCGGGAGTCCAGGGCAGTAGGGGGCAGTCCTGTTTTCTTTGTGAAGAAGAAGGACACGCCCCAAAAGAGGCTGGTGGTGGATTTTCGCCTCTTGAACAAGATGACCAAGCCCTCTGATTTCCCCATGCCCAGGATTGACGACCTACTGGCGACGGTGCGCAAGGGACGCGTGTTTACCAAGTTGGACCTGCGAGGGGCGTACAATCTCATCCGCATGAGGGAGGGCGATGAGTGGAAGACAGCCATGTTCACGCCTCTGGGCACCTACGAGTACAGAGTGATGCCGTTTGGATTGCAAAACGGTTCTCACTGTTTTCAAGCTTTCATGCATCACGTGTTGGCGGGGCTCCTCTACAAGACGTGCGTCTGTTTCTTAGATGACATCCTGATCTTTTCGGAATCGCAGCAGGAGCATGACAGACACGTCAGAGAAGTGCTAAGCAGGCTACAGCAGCATAGGCTCTACGCCAAGCTGGAGAAGTGCCAATTCGACGTGACGGAGGTGGATTTTCTGGGCTACAAGTTGTCTGACAAGGGGCTCGCCATGGACAGCGCCAAGGTTCGAGCGGTGTTGGACTGGAAGAGCCCACGCAACCGGAAGGAGGTCCAACAGTTTGTCGGCTTCGCGAACTTCTATCGCAAGTTTATCAAAGGCTTCGCTATGCAGACAGCGGCCATCACGGACACGCTTAGCTCCAAGAAAAAGAAGTTCATCTGGACAGAGCAGGCGGAGCAGTCCTTTCAGGCACTCAAGCGTCTCTTCGCGTCGGAAGAGCAGCTGCTGCATGTCGACCCCAGCAGGCCGATGAGGGTGGAGACAGATGCCTCGGACAGAGCCGTGGGAGCAGTCCTGCTGCAGAAAGACCCGCAGGGGGTTTGGCGGCTGGGAGCGTTTTACTCCAGGAAGCTCAGCAAGTCCGAACAGAATTACACCATCTGGGACAGGGAGTTGCTGGCCATTCATGCAGCATTCAAAGCATGGAGGCACTTCCTGATCGGCGCCAAGCACACGGTGCAGGTCTGCACGGACCACAAGAATCTGGAGCACTGGCGCACGGCACAGTTCCTGAACCAGAGGCAGATACGTTGGGCTGAGTTCTTTGCGAACTTTAACTTCCGAATAGAGTATGTCCCGGGGGACACCAACATCATGGCGGACGCTCTCTCTCGTAAGCCACAATATCTGGAGGACGCCAAGCCAGCGGCCGCCATGCACATCTTCGCACCAACAGTGTGGGCGTGCGCTGCGGCAACAGTGGACCTGGAGGCGGTGCGGCGAGCGTTGCAGGATGACTCCTTCGCGCAAGCAAAGATGGCAGAGGTGAAAAGGGGTACGGCAGCGACCGACGGGTTCCAGCTGAGAGATGGATTGCTCATCCGTAAAGGGGCCATCTACGTGCCGGGAGACGAACTTCGCGCCAAGGTACTGCAGCAGCTGCACGACGCGCCCACTGCCGGGCACTTTGGCAAGGAGAAGACGGTGGAATTAGTCGCCAGGGACTTCTGGTGGCCCGGAATGAGAGGGGAGGTCGCGGACTACGTGGCGCGGTGTGACACCTGCCAGAGGGCCAAACCGGTGCACAGACCGCCGGCCGGACTGTTGGAACCGCTGCAAACTCCGGTCGAACCATGGGAGAGAGTGGCCCTGGACTTTGTCACGGATCTGCCCAGCTCGAGGGGCAAGACGGCCGTGCTGGTGGTGGTGGACTTGTTCTCCAAGATGGCACATTTCATTCCGTGTGCCAAGGTGGCCACGGCGGAGCAAACAGCCAAACTGTTCATAAACCACGTGTTCAAGGTTCACGGTCTGCCACGGCCTATTCTGTCCGACCGGGGGCGGCAGTTCATCTCGAATTTCTGGCAGAAGCTGATGGGCTTCCTGAACGTCAAGATCAACCTAGCGTCGGCGAGACACCCGCAGACCAACGGGCAGGCGGAGCGGGTCAATGCCATCATGCAGCAGTACCTGAGATGTTATGCGAATCAACAGCCTGCGACGTGGGTGGATTACCTGCCGCTCGCCGAGTTTGCCTACAACAACACGGAGCACGTGTCCACGGGGGTCACGCCGTTCTTCGCTAACAACGGGAGGCACCCCAGAACCTTCCCGGGACTGGAAAGGATGGGGGAGGGGGAGCCACAGACAGCAGATGCGTTCTCGTCGGAGTTGCAGGAGGTCCACGATCAGCTGCGACGACACCTGGAGCTGGCCAAACATGCATACAAGGTGCAAGCGGACAAACACAGAAGGGTTGGCGAAGAGATCCATGTGGGAGACTGGGTCTGGTTAGCAGCCCACGCGGTGCCGGCCAGGTCGTTGGCCAAGAAGAAGCTGGGGCATAAGCAACTGGGGCCCTACCAAGTCGAAGAGCAGGTCAACCCGGTGGCTTTCAGGCTGGCGCTGCCGGAGGGTTCCAGAATGCATCCGGTGTTCCACAGATCGGTCCTCACTCCCTACAAGGCACCGCACAGGTTTCAGGAACCCGGAACGGCACCGAGTCCGCTCAGAGAAGGAACCGGGCACGCGGGAGTGGCACAGAAGGAACGCATCAACGAAGTCACAGAGATTTTGGACTCCAGATGGGGGGAAGAAGGGGTAGAATACCTTCTCGCCAAGGAGGGCACCCCGGCCAGTGCGAACAGCTGGGTGCCGGGCTACGCCTTGGACGAACCTCTGCTCAAAGACGAGTTTCATGCCCTCTTCCCACATAGACCAATGTCAGCAGACTTTTTCGACGACTGGCTTTTCACGCCAACGCTTTCTGCCAGCACGTTCCGGGGGTTCGACTCGGACGAGGACCCGATACGAGACGCCCGTTCCCTGGAGGGGTCACCCTCGGGATCTGCCTCAGAACCCTCGTATTGGTGGGACGATAGACCAGAGGAGCAGTGGCGCAGGGAGTGGCTGGAAGGTCCAGGACGAGCAACGCCGCCAGGAGGAAGTGAGGGAGAGACGGACATGGACGTTTTCGGGGACGACCCTGGTTTCGAGCACGGCGGCACAGAGATGGAAGCGGAGGTGACCGTCGTCGACGAGAGCAGGGAGGCAGAACCGGGAGACTTCAGATGGAGGCCCGCCACGGGAAGCGAACTGTATCCGACGTTCGTCCCTCTGACACAGCAGCACCCAGTTCCCGCACCGGAAGGAGGGGAGGGGGGAACGGGGGGCTTCGAGGGGGGGGATGGATGTCAGGGGTTCAGGAGCAGAGGCAAGGGCAAGGGAGGAAACAGAGAGCGAGGGGGAGGAGGCAGAAGAAAAGGTGAGTGATGACGACGACCCGAGATCTCCGAGTCTTTCCAGTGAATCAGAAGATTCACAGAAAGGAGCACCAGTGGTCAGGGCAAGGGGGGAGCCTAGGGGGACACCCCAGGAAGATAGAGCCAGAGGGGACTCCGAGGAGAGCAGTTGGAAATCGGGACCAGCGTCACAGCCAGAGAGCAGGGAAGAGGAAGAGCGCCAGAGATCAAGCGCTGGCAGCTCGCAACAGGGGGGAGGGCACGAGTCAGGAGTGGCCACACCTCCATCGGGGAGCGAAGAAACGGTCAGACGGAAAGTGGAAGGTTGGGCGCGCGCGCCAAGTTCAAATGCACAGGAAAGTGACGCAGTAGGCAGCCAGGAAAGGGAGCCAGGTCCTAAAGCCCGGCGCAAGAAGACAGGAAGTTCCGGGGGGTCGGCGTCAGAAGAATCCAGGAAGGAAGAGACCCCGGGGGGCAGAGGGACCCAGAGGAGAGCAGTCAGGCGGAAAAGGTGGAGCAGGGCTAGGATATTAAGTTGGTGCACAAGGGGCGGAGACTCAGACGGAGCTTCGCCGATCTAGCCATTAGACGTAGAGTTGCACGCAGCAGCTTGAGAATGGAAACTGTAACTCAATAAAGACTTTTACTTAATGACCGCTGGCTAGCGTGATCCTCTGTGAGCTAGGATCTTGAAGCAGCTCTGACAGAACCCAAAGCACCTTTTTGCTTTGGTTTTGGTGTGATTCTGGCGCACACCCAAATAACACCATGCGAATTGAAAAAAGTCCAATCAAAGCTTATTCGTCTTCTTTCTACGCATATAGAAGCGAAAAGATGGTGGTCTCATTGCACACACTTTGCGATTTCTGTGTCAATGTGCATTAACAGCAAAGAACACGACATGATGTAAGTGCAATCCAAGATTATTCTTTCTATGTACTTTGAAGTCAAAACAAGCTGTTTGAGCTTATTACACCGCTTTGCTATTTGTGGGTGAATGAACACTGAAAGAGCATTCGAAGCTTATTCGTACTTTGCCTATTGCTATGGAACCAAAACACCTATGCTTGATTTCCGCTAGTAACAAAAACGTCACTCTGCGATTTTTGGGTCAATGTGCATTCTAACCCCAAAAACACCAATTTGAAATAAGCCCAATCACAGCTTTATCATCTTCTTTTTATGTAGAAGGAACCCAAAACACCTTTTTGCTTTGGTTTGGAGTGATTCTGGCGCACACCCAAATAACACCATGTGAATTGAAAAAAGTCCAATCAAAGCTTATTTCGTCTTCTTTCTACGCATATAGAAGCGAAAAGATGGTGTGTTGTTTTGGTCTCATTGCACACACTTTGCGATTTCTGTTTCAATGTGCATTAACAGCAAAGAACACGACATGATGTAAGTGCAATCCAAGATTATTCTTTCTATGTACTTTGAAGTCAAAACAAGCTGTTTGAGCTTATTACACCGCTTTGCTATTTGTGGGTGAATGAACACCGAAATAGCTTATTCGAAGCTTAATCATCCTTTTTCTATTGAGATGGAACCAAGACACCTTTGCTTTATTTGGGATGATAACAAACATGTCAAACTGCGAGTATTGGTTGAATGTGCATTCTAACCCCAAAAACACCAACTTGAAATAAGCGAAATCAGAGCTTTATTATTTTTTTTATGTAGATGGAACCCAAAACACCTTTTTGCTTTGGTTTGGAGTGATTCTGGCGCACACCCAAATAACACCATGCGAATTGAAAAAAGACCAATCAAAGCTTATTCGTCTTCTTTCTACGCATATAGAAGCGAAAAGATGGTGTGTTATTTTGGTCTCATTGCACACACTTTGCGATTTCTGTTTCAATGTGCATTAACAGCAAAGAACACGACATGATGTAAGTGCAATCCAAGATTATTCTTTCTATGTACTTTGAAGTCAAAACAAGCTGTTTGAGCTTATTCCACCGCTTTGCTATTTGTGGGTGAATGAACACCGAAAGAGCTTATTCGAAGCTTAATCATCCTTTTTCTATTGAGATGGAACCAAGACACCTTTGCTTTATTTAGGCTGATAACAAACATGTCAAACTGCGATTTTTGGGTCAATGTGCATTCTAACCCCAAAAACACCAATTTGAAATAAGCCCAATCACAGCTTTATCATCTTCTTTTTATGTAGAAGGAACCCAAAACAACTTTTTGCTTTGGTTTGGAGTGATTCTGGCGCACACCCAAATAACACCATGCGAATTGAAAAAAGTCCAATCAAAGCTTATTCGTCTTCTTTCTACGCATATAGAAGCGAAAAGATGGTGTGTTATTTTGGTCTCATTGCACACACTTTGCGATTTCTGTGTCAATGTGCATTAACAGCAAAGAACACGACATGATGTAAGTGCAATCCAAGATTATTCTTTCTATGTACTTTGAAGTCAAAACAAGCTGTTTTAGCTTATTCCACCGCTTTGCTATTTGTGGGTGAATGAACACCGAAAGAGCTTATTCGAAGCTTAATCATCCTTTTTCTATTGAGATGGAACCAAGACACCTTTGCTTTATTTGGGCTGATAACAAACATGTCAAACTGCGATTTTTGGTTGAATGTGCATTCTAACCCCAAAAACACCAACTTGAAATAAGCCCAACCAGCGTTTTATTATCTTCTTTTTACGTAGATGGAACCCAAAGCACCTTTTTGCTTTGGTTTTGGTGTGATTCTGGCGCACACCCAAATAACACCATGCGAATTGAAAAAAGTCCAATCAAAGCTTATTCGTCTTCTTTCTACGCATATAGAAGCGAAAAGATGGTGGTCTCATTGCACACACTTTGCGATTTCTGTGTCAATGTGCATTAACAGCAAAGAACACGACATGATGTAAGTGCAATCCAAGATTATTCTTTCTATGTACTTTGAAGTCAAAACAAGCTGTTTGAGCTTATTACACCGCTTTGCTATTTGTGGGTGAATGAACACCGAAAGAGCATTCGAAGCTTATTCGTACTTTGCCTATTGCTATGGAACCAAAACACCTATGCTTGATTTCCGCTAGTAACAAAAACGTCACTGCGATTTTTGGGTCAATGTGCATTCTAACCCCAAAAACACCAATTTGAAATAAGCCCAATCACAGCTTTATCATCTTCTTTTTATGTAGAAGGTACCCAAAACACCTTTTTGCTTTGGTTTGGAGTGATTCTGGCGCACACCCAAATAACACCATGCGAATTGAAAAAAGTCAAATCAAAGCTTATTCGTCTTCTTTCTACGCATATAGAAGCGAAAAGATGGTGTGTGTCAGGGGTTCAGGAGCAGAGGCAAGGGCAAGGGAGGAAACAGAGAGCGAGGGGGAGGAGTCAGAAGAAAAGATGAGTGATGACGACGACCCGATATCTCCGAGTCTTTCCAGTGAATCAGAAGATTCACAGAAAGGAGCACCAGTGGTCAGGGCAAGGGGGGATCCTAGGGGGACACCCCAGGAAGATAGGGCCAGAGGGGACTCCGAGGAGAGCAGTTGGAAATCGGGACCAGCGTCACAGCCAGAGAGCAGGGAAGAGGAAGAGCGCCAGAGATCAAGCGCTGGCAGCTCGCAACAGGGGGGAGGGCACGAGTCAGGAGTGGCCACACCTCCATCGGGGAGCGAAGAAACGGTCAGACGGAAAGTGGAAGGTTGGGCGCGCGCGCCAAGTTCAAATGCACAGGAAAGTGACGCAGTAGGCAGCCAGGAAAGGGAGCCAGATCCTAAAGCCCGGCGCAAGGAGACAGGGAGTTCCGGGGGGTCGGCGTCAGAAGAATCCCGGAAGGAAGAGACCCCGGGGGGCAGAGGGACCCAGAGGAGAGCAGTCAGGCGGAAAAGGTGGAGCAGGGCTAGGATATTAAGTTGGTGCACAAGGGGCGGAGACTCAGACGGAGCTTCGCCGATCTAGCCATTAGACGTAGAGTTGCACGCAGCAGCTTGGGAATGGAAACTGTAACTCAATAAAGACTTTTACTTAATGACCGCTGGCTAGCGTGATCCTCTGTGAGCTAGGATCTTGAAGCAGCTCTGACAGTGTGTTATTTTGGTCTCATTGCACACACTTTGCGATTTCTGTTTCAATGTGCATTAACAGCAAAGAACACGACATGATGTAAGTGCAATCCAAGATTAGTCTCTCTATGTACTTTGAAGTCAAAACAAGCTGTTTGAGCTTATTACACCTGTCAGAGCTGCTTGAAGATCCTAGCTCACAGAGGATCACGCTAGCCAGCGATCATTAAGTAAAAGTCTTTATTGAATTACAGTTTCCATTCTCACGCTGCTGCGCGCAAACTCTACGTCTAGTAGCTAGATCGGCGAAGCTCCGTCTGAGTCTCCGCCCCGTGAGCACCAACTTAATATCCTAGCCTTGCTCCACCTTTTCCGCCTGACTGTCCTCCTCTGGGTCCCTCTACCCCCCGGGGCTTCTTCCTTCCGGGATTCTTCTGACGCTGACCCGGACCCTCCTGCCTCCTTGCGCCGGGCTTTAGGACCTGGTTCCCTTTCGGGGCTGCTTACTGCGCCGCCTTCCTCTGCATTTGAACTTGGCGCGCGCGCCCAACCTTCCACCTTCCTCTTAACCGTTTCTTCGCTCCCCGATGGAGGTGTGGCCACTCCTGACTCATGCCCTCCCTCCTGTGGTGAGCTGCCAGCGCTTCCCCCCTGGCTCCCTTCCTCTTCCCTGCTTCCTGGCGGTGACGCTGGTCCCGATTTCCAGCTGCTCCCCCCTGAGTCCCTTCTGGCTCTATCTTCCTGGGGTGCCCCCCTTGCCCTGGCCACTGGTGCTCCTTTCTGTGAATCCTCTGATTCACTGGAAAGACTCGGAGATCTCGGGTCGTCGTCATCACTCATCTTTTCTTCTGCCTCCTCCCCTTCGCTCTCTGTTTCCTCCCTTGCCCGTGCCTCTGCTCCTAAACCCCTGACATCCATCCCCCCCTCGAAGCCCCCCATTCCCCCCTCCCCTCCTTCCGGTGCTGGAGCTGGGGGCTGCTGTTGCAAAGGGACGAACGTCGGATATCGGTCGCTTCCCGTGGCGGGCCTCCATCTGAAGTCTTCCGGTTCTTCCTCCCTGCTCTCGTCGACGACGGTCACCTCCGCTTCCATCTCTGTGCCGCCGTGCTCGAAACCAGGGTCGTCCCCGAAAATGTCCATGTCCGTCTCTCCCTCACTTCCTCCTGGCGGCGTTGCTCGTCCTGAGCATTCCAGCCACTTTCTGCGGAACTGCTCCTCTGGCCTATCGTCCCACCAATACGAGGGTTCTGAGGCGGATCCCGAGGGTGACCCCTCCGGGGAACGGACGTCTCGCGTCGGTTCCTCGTCCGAGTCGAACCCCCGGAACGTGCTGGCCGAAAGCGTGGGCGTGAAAAGCCAGTCGTCGAAAAAGTCTGCTGGCATAGGTCTATGTGGGAAGAGGGCATGAAACTCGTCTTTGAGCAGAGGTTCGTCTAAGGCGTAGCCCGGCACCCAGCTGTTCGCACTGGCCGGGGTGCCCTCCTTGGCGAGAAAGTATTCTACCCCCTCTTCCCCCCATCTGGAGTCCAAAATCTCCGTGACTTCGTTGATGCGCTCCTTCTGTGCCACTCCCGCGTGCCCTGTTCTGTCTCTGGCCGGACTCGGCGCCGTTCCGGGTTCCTGGAACCTGTGCGGTGCCTTGTAGGGAGTGAGCACCGATCTGTGGAATACCGGATGCATCCTGGAACCCTCCGGAAGTGCCAGTCTGAAAGCTACCGGGTTGACCTGCTCTTCGACTTGGTAGGGCCCCAGTTGCTTATGCCCTAGTTTCTTCTTGGCCAACGACCTGGCCGGCACTGCGTGGGCTGCTAACCAAACCCAGTCTCCCACGTGGAGCTCTTCTCCAACCCTTCTGTGCTTGTCTGCTTGTACCTTGTATGCGTGCTTGGCCAGCTCCAGGTGGCGCCTCAGCTGATCGTGGACTTCCTGCAGCTCCGACGCGAACGCATCTGCTGTCTGCGGCTCCCCCTCCCCCATTCTTTCCAGTCCCGGGAAGGTTCTGGGGTGCCTCCCGTTGTTGGCGAAGAACGGCGTGACCCCCGTGGACACGTGCTTCGTGTTGTTGTAGGCGAACTCGGCAAGCGGCAGGTAATCCACCCACGTCGCAGGCTGTTGATTTGCATAACATCTCAGGTACTGCTGCATGATGGCATTGACCCGCTCTGCTTGCCCGTTGGTCTGCGGGTGTCTCGCCGACGCCAGGTTGATCTTGACGTTCAGGAAGCCCATCAGCTTCTGCCAGAAATTCGAGATGAACTGCCGCCCCCGGTCGGACAGAATAGACCGTGGCAGACCGTGAACCTTGAACACGTGGTCTATGAACAGTTTGGCGGTTTGCTCCGCCGTGGCCACCTTAGCACACGGAATGAAATGGGCCATCTTGGAAAACAGGTCCACCACCACCAGCACTGCCGTCTTGCCCCTTGAGCTGGGCAGATCCGTGACAAAGTCCAGGGCCACCCTTTCCCAAGGTTCGACCGGAGTTTGCAGCGGTTCCAACAGTCCGGCCGGCGGTTTGTGCACTGGTTTGGCCCTCTGGCAGGTGTCACACCTCGCCACGTAGTCTGCGACCTCCCCTCTCATTCCAGGCCACCAGAAATCCCTGGCTACTAATTCCACCGTCTTCTCCTTGCCAAAGTGCCCGGCCGTGGGCGCGTCGTGCAGCTGCTGCAGCACCTTGGCTCGAAGTTCGTCTCCCGGCACGTAGGTGGCCCCTTTACGGATGAGCAATCCATCTCTTAGCTGGAAACCGTCGGCCGCTGCCTTGCCCCTTTGCACCTCTGCCATCTTTGCTTGTGCGAAGGAGTCCCCCTGCAACGCTCGTCGCACCGCCTCTAGGTCCACGGTCGCCGCGGCGCACGCCCACACTGTCGGTGCGAAGATGTGCATGGCGGCCGCTGGTGTTGCGTCCTCCAGATACTGTGGCTTACGGGAGAGAGCGTCTGCCATGATGTTGGTGTCCCCCGGGACATACTCTATTCGGAAGTCGAAGTTCGCAAAGAACTCAGCCCAACGTATCTGCCTCTGATTCAGGAACTGTGCCGTGCGCCAGTGCTCTAGATTCTTGTGGTCCGTGCAAACCTGCACCGTGTGCTTGGCGCCGATCAGAAAGTGCCTCCACGCCTTGAACGCTGCGTGAATGGCCAGCAACTCCCTGTCCCATATGGTGTAGTTCTGCTCGGACTTGCTGAGCTTCCTGGAGTAAAACGCTCCCGGTCGCCACACCCCCTGCGGGTCTTTCTGCAGCAGGACCGCCCCCACGGCTCTGTCCGAAGCGTCTGTCTCCACCCTCATCGGCTTGCTGGGGTTGACATGAAGCAGCTGCTCTTCCGACGCGAAGAGACGCTTGAGTGCCTGAAAGGACTGCTCCGCCTGCTCTGTCCAAATGAACTTCTTTTTCTTGGAGCTAAGCGTGTCAGTGATGGCCGCCGTCTGCATCGCGAAGCCCTTGATAAACTTGCGATAGAAGTTCGCAAAGCCGACAAACCGTTGGACCTCCTTCCGGTTGCGCGGGCTCTTCCAATCCAGCACCGCTCGAACCTTGGCGCTGTCCATGGCGAGCCCCTTGTCAGACAGCTTGTAGCCCAGAAAATCCACCTCCGTCACGTCAAATTGGCACTTCTCCAGCTTGGCGTAGAGCCTATGTTGCTTTAGCCTGCTCAGCACTTCCTTGACGTGCTTGTCATGCTCCTGCTGCGACTCCGAAAAGATCAGGATGTCATCTAAGAAACAGACGCACGTCTTGTAGAGAAGTCCCGCCAACACGTGATGCATAAATGCTTGAAAAACGTGGGCGCCATTTTGCAATCCAAAAGGCATAACTCTATATTCGTAGGTCCCCAGTGGCGTGAACATGGCTGTCTTCCACTCATCACCCTCCCGCATGCGAATGAGGTTGTACGCCCCCCGCAGGTCCAACTTGGTGAACACTCTGCCCTTCCGTACCTTCACGAGGAGGTCGTCAATTCGGGGCATGGGGAAGTCCGATGGCCTAGTCACACTGTTCAAAATCCTGTAATCCACTACGAGTCTCTTTTGGGGCGTGTCCCGCTTCTTAACAAAGAATACGGGACTGCCCCCCACTGCCTTGGACTCCCGGATGAAGCCGCGCTGCAAATTATGATCAATGAACTCCTTGAGCTCTTGCAGTTCGTCCTCTGACATGGAATACAGTTTCCCTTTAGGCAGCGCCGCCCCCGGCAGCAGGTCAATTTTGCAGTCATATGGTCTGTGAGGGGGTAGCCTGTCTGCCTCCTTCTCGCAGAAAACTTCCAAAAATTCAGCGTACTTGTGGGGAATCGCTTGCAGCGTGCCTAGCAGCAGCTGTGACTCCTCTTCTTCTCCTTCCTGCCTGGGCACGATGCAGTGTTCAGCACAAAAGGAAGAGCCGAAGGTCAGCTGCCTCTGGTACCAAGCCATCGTTGGGCTGTGCTTGTCCAGCCAACTCATGCCCAATACAACGGGCGTGTCAGATAGTTGAGTGACGTTGAAGCTGATGATTTCTCTGTGATTCCCAAGTCGCATCACCATTGGTGGCGTCTGCTTCACCACTTGCCCCCCGAGCAGCTCCCTGCCATCCACCGTGACAACCTGCAGGGGCAGTGTGGCCGGCAGCAACTGCACAGCGTGCCTGTCGACAAAGTCCTGCCCTATAAAGTCCGCATTGCTGCCTGAGTCAATGGTGATTGGCACGTCTATGGTGATTCCATTGGGCAGCTGGAGAGATGCTGTGAGCCGCACTACTGGTTTGGGCGGGAGGGGGTTCACGGGCTGCAAAATTTCTGGGGACTGCGTCACTAACACGTCTGGCTGGGCCCCAGTGCCTCTTCCTCCAGCCAGACTGCGTCGTTTCCCTGCTGTGGTCCTCCTTGCTGCGTTGCTGCAGTCACCATTGCTGAGGCTGCAGTGAGCTTGTGGGGCCTCTGGGGACACTCTTTTGCCTTATGCCCTGGTTCCTCACAGACGTAACACTTCCTGTTCCCTCTAGGAGGCTTCGCTTTCACTGCTGCCGGTGCTAGGGCTCTGGTTGCTGACTGAGCCCTTGCACCTCCAACCTCCATAGGTTCGGCTCCTCCTCCTGGCGGAGGCGTGGATTGCGCCCGCGCTGCTTCTCTGGGAAGGAAGGAGGGGCCCCCGGCTGGTTCGCGCCCTCCACGCCCTTCGTCCCTGCTCCACGGACGTCCTTCCAGCCTCACCCCCACTGCCAGTGCCCTCTGAACGACCTCCTGGGTGGTTCGGGGTCTCTCCCCCCTCGCGATCTCATCTTTAATCGAGTTGTGCAGCCCCTCCCAAAAGAGGTCTCTTACAGGAGCCGAATCTCTGTCCCATTCCAGGGCACTGACCAAGGCGAAAAAGCGGGCATGATACTGCCTGACGCTGGCCCTCCCTTGTCTCAGCCCATGCACCTCCTTCCGTGCAAGATCCACGTCAATACTTGATAAAAAGCACCCATCCATCGCTTTAATAAAGGCATCCGCATTCTGGAGCGCCGGATCCTTATCTCTCCATAAATTGCGTAGCCATGCTTTCGCATCCCCATGCAGATGGGACATGATGAACCCCACTCTCTCTTGTTCATCTCTAAAGTCTTTATGCAGCAGTTGCAGTGCGCACAGTACGTCGGCTCTAAAGTTGGGATACTGTTGCAGGTTCCCATCGAAGTGAGAGACTAGCCCGCCTGCCCGTCTCGCCAACCCAATTCCCTCCTGCCGGGGTGTCTGCTTTGTCAGCACGTCTAACCTGACCTGGAGATCCCTGCAGGCGGCAGCTGCCTCCTCCTCTCTCTTCCTGGATGCGAGAACCTCGGCGTTCAGTTGTGCCACTGCTTTTCTGAGGTCCTCTATCTGCTGCTCAGCCGTCATGTCGTCTGCCGTTCGTGAGCTCGCTAGTAGGCACCTGTTTCTCTCCCCTCCTCGAGGCTGTAGATGCCCACAATGAGGAGACGGAGCTTACTGTCAGAGCTGCTTGAAGATCCTAGCTCACAGAGGATCACGCTAGCCAGCGATCATTAAGTAAAAGTCTTTATTGAATTACAGTTTCCATTCTCACGCTGCTGCGCGCAAACTCTACGTCTAGTAGCTAGATCGGCGAAGCTCCGTCTGAGTCTCCGCCCCGTGAGCACCAACTTAATATCCTAGCCTTGCTCCACCTTTTCCGCCTGACTGTCCTCCTCTGGGTCCCTCTACCCCCCGGGGCTTCTTCCTTCCGGGATTCTTCTGACGCTGACCCGGACCCTCCTGCCTCCTTGCGCCGGGCTTTAGGACCTGGTTCCCTTTCGGGGCTGCTTACTGCGCCGCCTTCCTCTGCATTTGAACTTGGCGCGCGCGCCCAACCTTCCACCTTCCTCTTAACCGTTTCTTCGCTCCCCGATGGAGGTGTGGCCACTCCTGACTCATGCCCTCCCTCCTGTGGTGAGCTGCCAGCGCTTCCCCCCTGGCTCCCTTCCTCTTCCCTGCTTCCTGGCGGTGACGCTGGTCCCGATTTCCAGCTGCTCCCCCCTGAGTCCCTTCTGGCTCTATCTTCCTGGGGTGCCCCCCTTGCCCTGGCCACTGGTGCTCCTTTCTGTGAATCCTCTGATTCACTGGAAAGACTCGGAGATCTCGGGTCGTCGTCATCACTCATCTTTTCTTCTGCCTCCTCCCCTTCGCTCTCTGTTTCCTCCCTTGCCCGTGCCTCTGCTCCTAAACCCCTGACAACACCGCTTTGCTATTTGTGGGTGAATGAACACCGAAATAGCTTATTCGAAGCTTAATCATCCTTTTTCTATTGAGATGGAACCAAGACACCTTTGCTTTATTTGGGCTGATAACAAACATGTCAAACTGCGATTATTGGTTGAATGTGCATTCTAACCCAAAAACACCAACTTGAAATAAGCCAAATCAGAGCTTTATTATTTTTTTTATGTAGATGGAACCCAAAACACCTTTTTGCTTTGGTTTGGAGTGATTCTGGCGCACACCCAAATAACACCATGCGAATTGAAAAAAGTCCAATCAAAGCTTATTCGTCTTCTTTCTACGCATATAGAAGCGAAAAGATGGTGTGTTATTTTGGTCTCATTGCACACACTTTGCGATTTCTGTGTCAATGTGCATTAACAGCAGAGAACACGACATGATGTAAGTGCAATCCAAGATTATTCTTTCTATGTACTTTGAAGTCAAAACAAGCTGTTTTAGCTTATTCCACCGCTTTGCTATTTGTGGGTGAATGAACACCGAAAGAGCTTATTCGAAGCTTAATCATCCTTTTTCTATTGAGATGGAACCAAGACACCTTTGCTTTATTTGGGCTGATAACAAACATGTCAAACTGCGATTTTTGGTTGAATGTGCATTCTAACCCCCAAAACACCAACTTGAAATAAGCCAAATCAGAGCTTTATTATTTTTTTTATGTAGATGGAACCCAAAACACCTTTTTGCTTTGGTTTTGGTGTGATTCTGGCGCACACCTACATAACACCATGCGAATTGAAAAAAGCCCAATCAAAGCTTATTCGTCTTCTTTCTACGCATATAGAAGCGAAAAGATGGTGGTCTCATTGCACACACTTTGCGATTTCTGTGTCAATGTGCATTAACAGCAAAGAACACGACATGATGTAAGTGCAATCCAAGATTATTCTTTCTATGTACTTTGAAGCCAAAACAACCTGTTTGAGCTTATTACACCGCTTTGCTATTTGTGGGTGAATGAACACCGAAAGAGCATTCGAAGCTTATTCGTACTTTGCCTATTGCTATGGAACCAAAACACCTATGCTTGATTTCCGCTAGTGACAAACACGTCACTCTGCGATTTTGGGGTCAATGTGCATTGTAACCCCAAAAACACCAATTTGAAATAAGCCCAATCACAACTTTATCATCTTCTTTTTATGTAGAAGGAACCCAAAACACCTTTTTGCTTTGGTTTGAAGTGATTCTGGCGCACACCCAAATAACACCATGCGAATTGAAAAAAGTCCAATCAAAGCTTATTCGTCTTCTTTCTACGCATATAGAAGCGAAAAGATGGTGTGTTATTTTGGTCTCATTGCACACACTTTGCGATTTCTGTTTCAATGTGCATTAACAGCAAAGAACACGACATGATGTAAGTGCAATCCAAGATTATTTTCTCTATGTACTTTGAAGTCAAAACAAGCTGTTTGAGCTTATTACACCTGTCAGGGGTTCAGGAGCAGAGACGCAGAGAAGGGAGGAGACAGAGAGCGAGGGGGAGGAATACGAAGGAAAGATGAGTGGGGATGACGAACTGAGATCGCCGAGCTTATCCAGTGAGTCCGAGGATTCCCAGAAGGGAGCGCCAGCAGTCAGAGTAAGGGGGAAAAGCAGGGGGACACCCCAGGAAGAAGGGTCCAGAGAGGAATCAGAGAGCAGCAGTTGGAGATCGGGACCCACGTACCCAGCCGGGAGCAGCGGGGAGAAAGGGGACCAGATATCGGGTTCCGGAGGCTTTCAGAAGGAGGGAGGGCATGAGTCAGGAGTAGTCACGCCCACCTCGGGGAGCGACGAAACGATCAAGAGGAAGGTTGAGAGTTGGGCGCGCGCGCCAAGTTCAAATGTAGCGGAAGCTGGCGCAGTAAGCAGCCCAGAGAGTGAGCCAGGTCCCAAAGCCCGCCGCAAGGAGGCGGAAGGGTCAGGGGGGTCCGCGTCAGAAGAGAGTAGGAAAGAAGAGACCCTGGGGGGTAGAAGGACCCAGAGACGGAAGGAAAGGCGCAGGAGGTGGAGCAAGGCTAGGGTATTAAGCTGGTGTGCTAGAGGCGGAGACTCAGACGGGTCTTCGCCGGTCTGACCTAGAAGAAGTAGGGCTGCACATTGCAGTTTGGAAATGGAACCTGTAATCCAATAAAGACTCTTTTAACCTGAACGCTGGCTAGCGTGGTCCTATGTGAGCTGGGACTGAGTGGCAGCCCTGACAGTAAGACCCGTCTCTTTGAAGCTTCGGACACCTGATACCTCGCAGCGGAGGCAGAAGCAGCGAGAGGAGGAAATTGGTGTTTGGGAGCGAGCTCACAACGGTTGGCAGAGATGACGGAAACAGAGAAAATTTCAGCGCTGCAACAGGCAGTGACCCAATTGAACGCGGAGGTACAGGCATCCAAGAAAAGGGAGGAGGATGCGGCAGCCGCCTACAGAGATCTCCACGCCAGGTTTGAAGCATTGGTTAAGCATGGGCAGCCAGGACCCAGACCGGAGGGGGTTGGGTTGGCACGGAGAGCAGGAGGGCTTGTGGCTCACTTCGATGGGAATTTACAACAGTACCCCAATTTTCGAGCAGACGTAATGTGCGCACTGCAACTGCTGGCGAAAGACTTTAGGGATGAGGAAGAGAAAGTGGGGTTTATACTATCCCATTTGCATGGGGATGCGAAAGCGTGGCTACGCAATTTGTGGAGGGATAAAGATCCGGCGCTTCAGAATGCAGATGCCTTTATCAAAGCGATGGATGCGTGCTTTTTATCTACCATTGACGTGGATCTTGCCCGACGGGAGATTCATGGACTGAAACAAGGGAGGGCGAGCGTACGCCAGTATCACGCCCGCTTTTTTGCGCTGGTCAGTGCCTTAGAATGGGACCGGGATTCACCCCCAGTCAGAGACCTCTTCTGGGAAGGTTTGAGCAGTGCTGTTAAAGACGAAATTGCGAGGGGGGAGAGGCCCCGGAGCACGCAGGAGGTGGTCCAAAGGGCGCTGACTGTGGGGGTGAGGCTGGAAGAACGTCCATGGTGCAGAGACGAAGGACGTGGAGGGCGCGAAGCAGCGAGAAGTTTCTCTTTCGTTCCCAGGGAAGCTGCGCGTGCGCAATCCACACCTCCGCCAGGAGGGGGAGTGGAACCTATGGAGGTGGGAGGCGCCAGGACTCAGTCAGCTACCAGAGCCCCTGCACCGGCGGCAGTCAAGACTAAACCTCCTAGAGGGACCAGGAAGTGTTATATATGCGACAGCTCTCAACACTTGGCGAAAGAGTGTCCCCAGAGGAGCTCCAAGCACACTGCAGCCTCCGCAACGGTGAAAGCGGCCACGCAACACAGCGAACAACAGCAGGGAAACGACGATGTCTGGCTGGAGACAGAGGCACTGGGGCCCAGCCAGACGCATCACTGAAGCAGTCCCCAGCGATCTTGCAACCCACGGACCCCCTCCCACCCAAACCAGTAGTGCAACTCACAGCGTCTCTCCAGCTGCCCGATGGCGTCACTATCGAAGTGCCGCTTTCTGTGGATTCTGGAAGCAACGCAGACTTTATAGCACAGGATTTTGTGGAGCAGCACGCTATACAGCTATTACCGGCCACTCTGCCCCTGCAAGTCGTCACAGTGGATGGTAGAGAGTTGCTGGGGGGGCAGGTGGTGAAGCAAACGCCGCCAATGGTGATGCGCCTTGGCAACCACAGGGAAGTCATCAGTTTTAACGTCACCCGCCTGTCGGACACACCCATTGTGTTGGGCATGAGTTGGCTGGACAGGCACAGTCCGACACTGGCTTGGTACCAGCGACAGCTGATCTTCGGCTCCTCTTACTGCGCAGAACACTGCATCCTGCCCGGACAGGAGGGAGAGGAGGAGGAATCACAACTGCAGTTGGGAACGTTGCAAGCAGTCCCCCACAAATACGCGGACTTTCTGGAGGTCTTCTGCGAGAAGGAGGCAGACAAGTTACCACCGCACAGGCAATATGACTGCAAGATTGACCTCCTACCAGGGGCGACGCTACCGAAGGGGAAGCTGTATTCCATGTCGGAGGATGAACTACAGGAACTCAAACAGTTCATAGATCACAATTTGGAGCGCGGTTTCATCCGGGAGTCCAGGGCAGTAGGGGGCAGTCCTGTTTTCTTTGTGAAGAAGAAGGACACGCCCCAAAAAAGGCTGCTGGTGGATTTTCGCCTCTTGAACAAGATGACCAAGCCCTCTGATTTCCCCATGCCCAGGATTGACGACCTACTGGCGACGGTGCGCAAGGGACGCGTGGTTACCAAGTTGGACCTGCGAGGGGCGTACAATCTCATCCGCATGAGGGAGGGCGATGAGTGGAAGACAGCCATGTTCACGCCTCTGGGAACCTACGAGTACAGAGTGATGCCGTTTGGATTGCAAAACGGTTCTCACTGTTTTCAAGCTTTCATGCATCATGTGTTGGCGGGACTCCTCTACAAGAAGTGCGTCTGCTTTCTGGATGACATCCTGATATTCTCCGAGTCGCAGCAAGCGCATGACCAGGATGTTCGGGAGGTGCTGGAGAGGTTGCAGCAGCATAGACTGTACGCCAAACTGGAGAAGTGCCAGTTCGACACGACGGAGGTGGATTTCTTGGGTTACAAGTTGTCGGACAAGGGGCTAGCCATGGACAGCGCCAAGGTTCGAGCGGTGTTGGATTGGAAGAGCCCGCGCAACCGGAAGGAGGTCCAGCGGTTTGTCGGCTTCGCCAACTTCTATCGCAAGTTTATCAAAGGGTTCGCGATGCAGACGGCGGCTATTACGGACACGCTAAGCTCCAAGAAAAAGAAATTCATCTGGACGGAGCAGGCGGAGCAGTCCTTTCAGGCACTCAAGCGTCTCTTCGCGTCGGAAGAGCAACTGCTGCATATCGACCCCAGCAGACCGATGCAGGTAGAGACAGACGCGTCCGATAGAGCAGTGGGAGCTGTCCTGCTGCAGAGGGACCCACAGGGGGTCTGGAGGCCGGGAGCGTTCTACTCCAGAAAGCTCACCAAGTCGGAGCAGAACTACACCATCTGGGACAGGGAGTTGCTTGCCATTCATGCAGCCTTCAAGGCGTGGAGACACTTCCTGATCGGCGCCAAGCACACGGTGCAGGTCTGCACGGACCACAAGAATCTGGAGCACTGGCGCACGGCGAAGTTCCTGAACCAGAGGCAGATACGTTGGGCGGAGTTCTTTGCTGACTTCGATTTCCGAATTGAGTACGTCCCAGGCGACACCAACATCATGGCGGATGCACTGTCCCGAAAACCGCAATACCTCGAAGAGGCGACGCCAGCGGCACCCATGCACATCTTCGCGCCAGCTGCGTGGGCGTGCGCTTCAGCCACAGTAGACCTGGATGCGGTGCGGCGGGCGTTGCAGGACGACTCATTCGCGCAGGCGAAGATGGCCGAGGTGCACAAGGGCACAGCGAAGAGCGACGAGTTCCAGATACGGGACGGCTTGCTCTTACGTAAAGGGGCCATCTACGTGCCGGGAGATGAACTTCGCGCCAAGGTACTGCAGCAGTTGCACGACGCACCCACGGCCGGGCACTTTGGCACGGAAAAAACGGTGGAATTAGTCGCAAGAGACTTTTGGTGGCCCAGACTGAGAGGGGAAGTCGCGGACTACGTCGCGAGGTGCGACACCTGCCAGAGGGCCAAACCGGTGCACAAACCACCGGCGGGACTGCTGGAACCGCTGCAAACGCCGTTTGAACCGTGGGAGAGGGTGGCCCTGGACTTTGTCACGGATCTCCCCAGCTCGAGAGGCAAGACAGCTGTACTAGTGGTGGTGGACTTGTTCACCAAGATGGCACACTTCATACCGTGTGCGAAGGTGGCCACGGCAGAACAAACAGCCAAACTGTTCATAGATCACGTGTTCAAAGTGCACGGGCTGCCGCGGTCTATACTGTCCGACCGCGGTCGCCAGTTCATCTCGAATTTCTGGCAGAAGCTGATGGGCTTCCTGAACGTCAAGATCAACCTGACATCAGCGAGACACCCGCAGACCAACGGGCAAGCGGAGAGGGTCAATGCCATCATGCAGCAGTACCTGAGATGCTATGCCAATCAACAGCCTGCGACGTGGGTGGATTACCTGCCGCTCGCCGAGTTCGCCTACAACAACACGAAGCACGTGTCCACAGGGGTGACGCCGTTCTTCGCCAACAATGGGAGGAATCCCAGAACCTTCCCGGGACTGGACAGAGTGGGGGAAGGGGAACCGCAGACGGCGGACGCTTTCGCGTCTGAGTTGCAGGAGGTCCACGATCAACTCCGACGGCAGCTGGAGCTAGCGAAGCACGCTTACAAGGTGCAAGCGGACAAGCACAGGCGGGTTGGCGAAGAGCTCCGAGTGGGAGACTGGGTCTGGTTGGCAGCCCACGCAGTGCCGACCAGATCGTTAGCCAAAAAGAAGTTGGGGCACAAGCAACTCGGTCCATACCAAGTCGAAGCGCAGATCAACCCAGTAGCTTTCAGGCTGGTGCTACCGGAGGGTTCCAGGATGCATCCGGTGTTCCACAGGTCGGTGCTCACTCCCTACAGGACACCTCACAGGTTCCAGGAACCAGGAACAGCACCGAGTCCGTCTCAGGAGCGGACGGAGGCGGGGAGATTGCCACAGCAGGACCCCATCAACGAAGTCACGGAGATTTTGGACTCCAGATGGGGGGAAGACGGAGTGGAATACCTCCTAGCCAGAGAGGGCACCCGGGCCAGTGCTAATAGCTGGGTGCCAGACTACGCTTTGGAGGAACCCCTGCTCAAGGACGAGTTTCATGCCCTTTTCCCACACAGACCCATGCCAGCAGGCTTCTTCGACGACTGGCTGTTCACACCCACACTTTCCTCCAGCACGTTCCATGGCTTCGACTCGGACGGGGAGCCCGCACAGCGCACACGTTCCCCAGAGGGGTCACCGGAGGGTTCGGCGTCCGACACCTCGTATTGGTGGGACGATCGGCCAGAGGAGCAGTGGCGCCGGAGGTGGCTGGAGATGCCAGGTCAAGCGACCGACGCAGAGACTGACATGGACGTGTGCGGGGAGGATCTCGGTTTCGAGCACGGCGGCACTGAAATGGAGGCGGAGCAGCTCAACGTTGACAAACGCGAGGAGGAAGACTCGGAGATCTTCAGTTGGCGGCCAGCGACGAGGAGCGAACTGTATCCGGCATTCACTCCTGTGATGATGGAGCACCCAGCAACCACCCTTGAAAGCGGGGAGGGGGGAAGGGGGGGCTTCGAGGGGGGGGATGGATGTCAGGGGTTCAGGAGCAGAGACGCAGAGAAGGGAGGAGACAGAGAGCGAGGGGGAGGAATACGAAGGAAAGATGAGTGGGGATGACGAACCGAGATCGCCGAGCTTATCCAGTGAGTCCGAGGATTCCCAGAAGGGAGCGCCAGCGGTCAGAGCAAGGGGGGAAAACAGGGGGACACCCCAGGAAGAAGGGTCCAGAGAGGGATCAGAGAGCAGCAGTTGGAGATCGGGACCTACGTACCCAGCCGGGAGCAGCGGGGAGGAAGGGGACCAGATATCGGGTTCCGGAGGCTTTCAGAAGGAGGGAGGGCATGAGTCAGGAGTAGTCACGCCCACCTCGGGGAGCGACGAAACGATCAAGAGGAAGGTGGAGAGTTGGGCGCGCGCGCCAAGTTCAAATGTAGCGGAAGCTGGCGCAGTAAGCAGCCCAGAGAGTGAGCCAGGTCCCAAAGCCCGCCGCAAGGAGGCGGAAGGGTCAGGGGGGTCCGCGTCAGAAGAGAGTAGGAAAGAAGAGACCCCGGGGGGCAGAAGGACCCAGAGACGGAAGGAAAGGCGCAGGAGGTGGAGCAAGGCTAGGGTATTAAGCTGGTGTGCTAGAGGCGGAGACTCAGACGGGTCTTCGCCGGTCTGACCTAGAAGAAGTAGGGCTGCACATTGCAGTTTGGAAATGGAACCTGTAATCCAATAAAGACTCTTTTAACCTGAACGCTGGCTAGCGTGGTCCTATGTGAGCTGGGACTGAGTGGCAGCCCTGAAACTGTGAATCTTCTGATTCACTGGAAAGACTCGGAGATCTCGGGTCATCGTCATCACTCATCTTTTCTTCTGCCTCCTCCCCCTCGCTCTCTGTTTCCTCCCTTGCCCTTGCCTCTGCTCCTGAACCCCTGACATCCACCCCCCCTCGAAGCCCCCCGTTCCCCCCTCCCCTCCTTCCGGTGCGGGAACTGGGTACTGCTGTGTCAGAGGGACGAACGTCGGATACAGTTCGCTTCCCGTGGCGGGCCTCCATCTGAAGTCTCCCGGTTCTGCCTCTCTGCTCTCGTCGACGACGGTCACCTCCGCTTCCATCTCTGTGCCGCCGTGCTCGAAACCAGGGTCGTCCCCGAAAACGTCCATGTCCGTCTCTCCCTCACTTCCTCCTGGCGGCGTTGCTCGTCCTGGACCTTCCTGCCACTTCCTGCGCCACTGCTCCTCTGGTCTATCGTCCCACCAATACGAGGGTTCTGAGGCAGATCCCGAGGGTGACCCCTCCGGGGAACGGGCGTCTCGTATCGGGTCCTCGTCCGAGTCGAACCCCCGGAACGTGCTGGCAGAAAGCGTTGGCGTGAAAAGCCAGTCGTCGAAAAAGTCTGCTGGCATTGGTCTATGTGGGAAGAGGGCATGAAACTCGTCTTTGAGCAGAGGTTCGTCCAAGGCGTAGCCCGGCACCCAGCTGTTCGCACTGGCCGGGGTGCCCTCCTTGGCGAGAAGGTATTCTACCCCTTCTTCCCCCCATCTGGAGTCCAAAATCTCCGTGACTTCGTTGATGCGTTCCTTCTGTGCCACTCCCGCGTGCCCGGTTCCTTCTCTGAGCGGACTCGGTGCCGTTCCGGGTTCCTGAAACCTGTGCGGTGCCTTGTAGGGAGTGAGCACCGATCTGTGGAACACCGGATGCATTCTGGAACCCTCCGGAAGCGCCAGCCTGAAAGCCACCGGGTTGACCTGCTCTTCGACTTGGTAGGGCCCCAGTTGCTTATGCCCCAGCTTCTTCTTGGCCAACGACCTGGCCGGCACTGCGTGGGCTGCTAACCAGACCCAGTCTCCCACATGGATCTCTTCGCCAACCCTTCTGTGTTTGTCCGCTTGCACCTTGTATGCATGTTTGGCCAGCTCCAGGTGTCGCCGCAGCTGATCGTGGACCTCCTGCAACTCCGACGCGAACGCATCTGCTGTCTGCGGCTCCCCCTCCCCCATCCTTTCCAGTCCCGGGAAGGTTCTGGGGTGCCTCCCGTTGTTAGCGAAGAACGGCGTGACCCCCGTGGACACGTGCTTCGTGTTGTTGTAGGCAAACTCGGCGAGCGGCAGGTAATCCACCCACGTCGCAGGCTGTTGATTCGCATAACATCTCAGGTACTGCTGCATGATGACATTGACCCGCTCCGCCTGCCCATTGGTCTGCGGGTGTCTCGCCGACGCCAGGTTGATCTTGATGTTCAGGAAGCCCATCAGCTTCTGCCAGAAATTCGAGATGAACTGTCGCCCCCGGTCGGACAGAATAGACCGTGGCAGACCGTGAACCTTGAACACGTGGTCTATGAACAGTTTGGCGGTTTGCTCCGCCGTGGCCACCTTGGCACACGGAATGAAATGTGCCATCTTGGAGAACAAGTCCACCACCACCAGCACGGCCGTCTTGCCCCTTGAGCTGGGCAGGTCCGTGACAAAGTCCAGGGCCACTCTCTCCCATGGTTCGACCGGAGTTTGCAGCGGTTCCAACAGTCCGGCCGGCGGTTTGTGCACCGGTTTGGCCCTCTGGCAGGTGTCACACCTCGCCACGTAGTCCGCGACCTCCCCTCTCATTCCGGGCCACCAGAAGTCCCTGGCGACTAATTCCACCGTCTTCTCCTTGCCAAAGTGCCCGGCAGTGGGCGCGTCGTGCAGCTGCTGCAGTACCTTGGCGCGAAGTTCGTCTCCCGGCACGTAGATGGCCCCTTTACGAATGAGCAATCCATCTCTCAGCTGGAACTCGTCGGTCGCTGCCGTGCCCCTGTGCACCTCTGCCATCTTTGCTTGCGCGAAGGAGTCATCCTGCAACGCTCGTCGCACCGCCTCCAGGTCCACTGTTGCCGCAGCGCACGCCCACACCGTTGGTGCGAAGATGTGCATGGCGGCCGCTGGCTTGGCGTCCTCCAGATATTGTGGCTTACGAGAGAGAGCGTCCGCCATGATGTTGGTGTCCCCCGGGACATACTCTATTCGGAAGTTGAAGTTCGCAAAGAACTCAGCCCAACGTATCTGCCTTTGGTTCAGGAACTGTGCCGTGCGCCAGTGCTCCAGATTCTTGTGGTCCGTGCAGACCTGCACCGTGTGCTTGGCGCCGATCAGGAAGTGCCTCCATGCTTTGAATGCTGCATGAATGGCCAGCAACTCCCTGTCCCAGATGGTGTAGTTCTGTTCGGACTTGCTGAGCTTCCTGGAGTAAAACGCTCCCGGCCGCCAAACCCCCTGCGGGTCTTTCTGCAGCAGGACTGCTCCCACGGCTCTGTCTGAGGCGTCTGTCTCCACCCTCATCGACCTGCTGGGGTCGACATGCAGCAGCTGCTCTTCCGACGTGAAGAGACGCTTGAGTGCCTGAAAGGACTGCTCCGCCTGCTCTGTCCAGATGAACTTCTTTTTCTTGGAGCTAAGCGTGTCCGTGATGGCCGCTGTCTGCATAGCGAAGCCTTTGATAAACTTGCGATAGAAGTTCGCGAAGCCGACAAACCGTTGGACCTCCTTCCGGTTGCGTGGGCTCTTCCAGTCCAACACCGCTCGAACCTTGGCGCTGTCCATGGCGAGCCCCTTGTCAGACAACTTGTAGCCCAGAAAATCCACCTCCGTCACGTCGAATTGGCACTTCTCCAGCTTGGCGTAGAGCCTATGCTGCTGTAGCCTGCTTAGCACTTCTTTGACGTGTCTGTCATGCTCCTGCTGCGATTCCGAAAGGATCAGGATGTCATCTAAGAAACAGACGCACGTCTTGTAGAGGAGCCCCGCCAACACGTGATGCATGAACGCTTGAAAAAGTGGGAGCCATTTTGCAATCCAAAAGGCATAACTCTATATTCATAGGTGCCCAGCGGCGTGAACATGGCTGTCTTCCACTCATCCCCTTCCCGCATGCGAATGAGGTTGTACGCCCCTCGCAGGTCCAACTTGGTGAACACGCTGCCCTTCCGTACCTTTGCGAGGAGGTCGTCGATTCGGGGCATGGGGAAGTCCGATGGCTTGGTCACACTGTTTAAGATGCGATAGTCCACCACAAGTCTTTTTTGGGGCGTGTCCCGCTTCTTAACAAAGAATACAGGACTGCCCCCCGCTGCCTTGGACTCCCGGATGAAACCGCGCTCCAAATTATGATCTATGAACTCTTTGAGTTCCTGCAGTTCGTCCTCAGACATGGAATACAGCTTCCCTTTAGGCAGCGCCGCCCCCGGCAGCAGGTCAATTTTGCAGTCATATGGTCTGTGGGGGGGTAGCCTGTCTGCCTCCTTCTCGCAGAAAACCTCCAAAAATTCTGCGTACTTGTGGGGAATCGCTTGCAGCGTGCCTAGCAGCAGCTGTGTCTCCTCTTCCTCTCCTTCCTGCCGGGGGACGATGCAGTGTTCAGCACAAAAGGAAGAGCCGAAGGTCAGCTGCCTCTGGTACCAAGCCAGCGTTGGGCTGTGCTTGTCCAGCCAACTCATGCCCAATAAAATGGGCGTGTCCGATAGTTGAGTGACGTTGAAGCTGATGATTTCCTTGTGATTCCCAAGGCGCATCACCATTGGTGGCGTCTGCTTCACCACTTGCCCCCCTAGCAGCTCCCTGCCATCCACCGTGACCACCTGCAGGGGCAGCGTGGTCGGCAGCAACTGTATAGCGTGCCGGTCAACAAAGTCTTGCCCTATAAAGTCTGCATTGCTTCCCGAGTCAATGGTGAGCGGCACGTCCATGGTGATTCCATTGGGCAGCTGGAGCGATGCGGTGAGCCTCACTACTGGTTTGGGCGGGAGGGGGTCCATGGGCTGTGAAATCTCCGGGGACTTCTTCACTGACACGTCTGGCTGGGCCCCATTGCCTCTTCCTCCAGCCAGACATCGTCGTTTCCCTGCTGTGGTCCTCCTTGTTGCGTTGCTGCAGTTACCATTGCTGAGGCTGCAGTGTGCTTGTGGAGCCTCCGGGGACACTCTTTCGCCATATGCCCTGGATCCTCGCAGATGTAACACTTCCTGTTCCCTCTAGGAGGCTTCGCTTTCACTGTTGTCGGTGCTAGGGCTCTGGCTGCTGATTGAGCCCTTGCACTTCCAACCTCCATAGGTTCCACTCCTCCTCCTGGCGTAGGCGTGGATTGCGCACGCGCTGCTTCTCTGGGAAGGAAGGAGGAGCCCCTGGCTGGTTCGCACCCTCCACGCCCCTCGTCCCTGCTCCACGGACGTTCTTCCAGCCGCACCCCCACGGCTAGCGCTCTCTGAACGATCTCCTGCGTGGTCCGGGGTCTCTCCCCCCTCGCAATTTCATCTTTAACAGAGCCGTGCAATCCCTCCCAAAACAGGTCTCTTACAGGAGCCGAATCCCTGTCCCATTCCAGAGCACTGACCAAAGCGAAAAAGCGGGCATGATACTGCCTTACGCTGGCCCTCCCTTGTTTCAGTCCATGTATCTGCTGCCGAGCAAGATCCACGTCAATGCTTGATAAGAAACACCCATCCATCGCTTTAATAAAGGCATCCGCATTTTGGAGCGCCGCATCCTTATCCCTCCACAAATTGCGCAGCCATGCTTTAGCTTCCCCATGCAAATGGGACATGATAATCCCCACTTTCTCTTGCTCATCTCTAAAGTCTTTTTTCAGCAGTTCCAGTGCGCACATTACATCTGCTCTAAAGTTGGGGTACTGCTGCAGGTTCCCATCGAAGTGAGAGACCAGACCGCCTGTTCGTCTCACCAACCCAATTCCCTCCTGTCTGGGTGTCAGTTGCCCGTGCTTCGTAAGCATGTCCAACCTGACCTGGAGATCCCTGCAGGCGGCAGCTGCCTCCTCCTCTCTCTTCCTGGATGCAAGAGCCTCGGCATTCAGTTGTGACACTGCTTTTCTGAGTTCCTCTATCTGCTGCTCAGCCGTCATGTTGTCTGCCGTTCGTGAGCTTGCTAGTAGGCACCTGCTTCTCTCCTCTCCTCGAGGCTGTAGATGCCCACAATTTTATGAGACGGAGCTTACTGTCAGAGCTGCTTCAAGATCCTAGCTCACAGAGGATCACGCTAGCCAGCGGTCATTAAGTAAAAGTCTTTATTGAGTTACAGTTTCCATTCCCAAGCTGCTGCGTGCAACTCTACGTCTAATGGCTAGATCGGCGAAGCTCCGTCTGAGTCTCCGCCCCTTGTGCACCAACTTAATATCCTAGCCCTGCTCCACCTTTTCCGCCTGACTGCTCTCCTCTGGGTCCCTCTGCCCCCCGGGGTCTCTTCCTTCCGGGATTCTTCTGACGCCGACCCCCCGGAACTCCCTGTCTCCTTGCGCCGGGCTTTAGGACCTGGCTCCCTTTCCTGGCTGCCTACTGCGTCACTTTCCTGTGCATTTGAACTTGGCGCGCGCGCCCAACCTTCCACTTTCCGTCTGACCGTTTCTTCGCTCCCCGATGGAGGTGTGGCCACTCCTGACTCGTGCCCTCCCCCCTGTTGCGAGCTGCCAGCGCTTGATCTCTGGCGCTCCTCCTCTTCCCTGCTCTCTGGCTGTGACGCTGGTCCCGATTTCCAACTGCTCTCCTCTGAGTCCCCTTTGGCTCTATCTTCCTGGGGTGTCCCCCTAGGCTCCCCCCTTGCCCTGACCACTGGTGCTCCTTTCTGTGAATCTTCTGATTCACTGGAAAGACTCGGAGATCTCGGGTCGTCGTCATCACTCATCTTTTCTTCTGCCTCCTCCCCCTCGCTCTCTGTTTCCTCCCTTGCCCTTGCCTCTGCTCCTGAACCCCTGACAACACCAAAAAACAAAATCAAAGCTTATTCGTCTTTCTACGCATATGGCAGCGAAAAGATGGTGTGTTATTTTGATCTCATTGCACACACTTTGCGATTTCTGTGTCAAAGTGCATTAACAGCAAAGAACACGACATGAAGTAAGTGCAATCCAAGATGATTCTATCTATGTACTTTGAAGCCAAAACAACCTGTTTGAGCTTATTACACCGCTTTGCTATTTGTGGGTGAATGAACACCGAAAGAGCTTATTCGAAGCTTAATCATCCTTTGCCTATTGCGATGGAACCAAAACACCTGTGCTTGATTTCCGCTAGTAACAAACACGTCACTCTGCGATTTTGGGGTCAATGTGCATTCTAACCCCAAAAACACCAATTTGAAATAAGCCGAATCACAGCTTTATCATCTTCTTTTTATGTAGAAGGAACCCAAAACATCTTTTTGCTTTGGTTTTGGAGTGATTCTGGCGCACACCCAAATAACACCATGCGAATTGAAAAAAGTCCAATCAAAGCTTATTCGTCTTCCTTCTACGCATATAGAAGCGAAAAGATGGTGTGTTATTTTGGTCTCATTGCACACACTTTGGGATTTCTGTGTCAATGTGATTTCTGTGATTTCTGTGTCAACAGCAAAGAACACGACATGAAGTAAGTGCAATCCAAGATTATTCTTTCTATGTACTTTGAAGTCAAAACAAGCTGTTTTAGCTTATTCCACCGCTTTGCTATTTGTGGGTGAATGAACACCGAAAGAGCTTATTCGAAGCTTTGCCTATTGCGATGGAACCAAGACACCTTTGCTTTATTTGGGCTGATAACAAACATGTCAAACTGCGATTTTTGGTTGAATGTGCATTCTAACCCCAAAAACACCAACTTGAAATAACCCCAATCAGAGCTTTATTATATTCTATTTATGTAGATGGAACCCAAAACACCTGTCAGAGCTACTCGAAGATCCTAGCTCACAGAGGATCACGCTAGCCAGCGATCATTAAGTAAAAGTCTTTATTGAGTTACAGTTTCCATTTTCAAACTGCTGCGTGCAACTCTACGTCTAGTAGCTAGATCGGCGAAGCTCCGTCTGATTCTCCGCCCCTTGTGCACCAACTTAATATCCTAGCCCTGCTCCACCTTTTCCGCCTGACTGTTCTCCTCTGGGTCCCTCTGCCCCCCGGGGTTTCTTCCTTCCGGGATTCTTCTGATGCTGACCCGGACCCTCCTGCCTCCTTGCGCCGGGCTTTAGGACCTGGCTCCCTTTCCGGGCTGCTTACTGCGCCGCCTTCCTCTGCATTTGAACTTGGCGCGCGCGCCCAACCTTCCACTTTCCGCTTAACCGTTTCTTCGCTCCCCGATGGAGGTGTGGCCACTCCTGACTCATGCCCCCCCTCCTGTGGTGAGCTGCCAGCGCTTGCCCCCTGGCTCCCTTCCTCCTCCCTGCTCCCTAGCGGTGACGCTGGTCCCGATTTCCAACTGCTCTCCTCTGAGTCCCCTCTGGCTCTATCTTCCTGGGGTGCCCCCCTAAACTCCCCCCTTGCCCTGGCCACTGGTGCTCCTTTCTGTGAATCCTCTGATTCACTGGAAAGACTCGGAGATCTCGGGTCGTCGTCATCACTCATCCTTTCTTCTGCCTCCTCCCCTTCGCTCTCTGTTTCCTCCCTTGCCCTTGCCTCTGCTCCTAAACCCCTGACATCCATCCCCCCCTCGAAGCCCCCCATTCCCCCCTCCCCTCCTTCCGGTGCTGGAACTGGGTGCTGCTGTTGCAAAGGGACGAATGTCGGATATCGTTCGCTTCCCGTGGCGGGCCTCCATCTGAAGGCTCCCGGGTCTTCCTCCCTGCTCCCGTCGACGACGGTCGCCTCCGCTTCCATCTCTGTGCCGCCGTGCTCGAAACCAGGGTCGTCCCCGAAAACGTCCATGTCCGTCTCTCCCTCACTTCCTCCTGGCGGCGTTGCTCGTCCTGGGCATTCCAGCCACGTTCTGCGGAACTGCTCCTCTGGTCGATCGTCCCACCAATACGAGGGTTCTGATGCAGATCCCGAGGGTGACCCCTCCGGGGAACGTACGTCTTGTGTCGGGTCCTCGTCCGAGTCGAACCCCCGGAAAGTGCTGGCCGAAAGCGTGGGCGTGAAAAGCCAGTTGTCGAAAAAGTCTGCTGGCATTGGTCTATGTGGGAAGAGGGCGTGAAACTCGTCTTTGAGTAGAGGTTCGTCCAAAGCGTAGCCCGGCACCCAGCTGTTCGCACTGGCCGGGGTGCCCTCCTTGGCGAGAAAGTATTCTACCCCCTCCTCCCCCCATCTGGAGTCCAAAATCTCTGTGACTTCGTTGATGCGCTCCTTCTGTGCCACTCCCGCGTGCCCTGTTCTGTCTCTGACCGGACTCGGCGCCGTTCCGGGTTCTTGGAACCTGTGCGGTGCCTTGTAGGGAGTGAGCACCGATCTGTGGAACACCGGATGCATTCTGGAACCCTCCGGAAGTGCCAGTCTGAACGCTACCGGGTTGACCTGCTCTTCGACTTGGTAGGGCCCCAGTTGTTTATGCCCTAGTTTCTTCTTGGCCAACGACCTGGCCGGCACTGCGTGGGCTGCTAACCAGACCCAGTCTCCCACGTGGAGCTCTTCGCCAACCCTTCTGTGCTTGTCCGCTTGTACCTTGTATGCGTGTTTGGCCAGCTCCAGGTGGCGCCTCAGCTGATCGTGGACTTCCTGCAGCTCCGACGCGAACGCATCTGCTGTCTGCGGCTCCCCCTCCCCCATTCTTTCCAGTCCCGGGAAGGTTCTGGGGTGCCTCCCATTGTTGGCGAAGAACGGCGTGACCCCCGTGGACACGTGCTTCGTGTTGTTGTAGGCGAACTCGGCAAGCGGCAGGTAATCCACCCACGTCGCAGGCTGTTGATTTGCATAACATCTCAGGTACTGCTGCATGATGGCATTGACCCGCTCCGCTTGCCCGTTGGTCTGCGGGTGTCTCGCCGACGCCAGGTTGATCTTGACGTTCAGGAAGCCCATCAGCTTCTGCCAGAAATTCGAGATGAACTGCCGCCCCCGGTCGGACAGAATAGACCGTGGCAGACCGTGAACCTTGAACACGTGGTGTATGAACAGTTTGGCGGTTTGCTCCGCCGTGGCCACCTTCGCACACGGAATGAAATGTGCCATCTTGGAAAACAGGTCCACCACCACCAGCACTGCCGTCTTGCCTCTCGAGCTGGGCAGATCTGTGACAAAGTCCAGAGCCACCCTCTCCCAAGGTTCGACCGGAGTTTGCAGCGGTTCCAACAGTCCGGCCAGCGGTCTGTGCACTGGCTTGGCCCTCTGGCAGGTGTCGCACCTCGCCACGTAGTCTGCGACCTCCCCTCTCATTCCAGGCCACCAGAAATCCCTGGCTACTAATTCCACCGTCTTCTCCTTGCCAAAGTGCCCAGCCGTGGGCGCGTCGTGCAGCTGCTGCAGCACCTTGGCGCGAAGGTCGTCTCCCGGCACGTAGATGGCCCCTTTACGGATGAGCAATCCATCTCGTAGCTGGAAACCGTCGGCCGCAGCCTTGCCCCTTTGCACCTCCGCCATCTTTGTTTGCGCGAAGGAGTCATCCTGCAACGCTCGTCGCACCGCCTCCAGGTCCACGGTGGCCGCGGCGCACGCCCACAATGTTGGTGCGAAGATGTGCATGGCGGCCGCTGGCGTTGCGTCCTCCAGATACTGTGGCTTACGGGAGAGGGCGTCCGCCATGATGTTAGTGTCCCCCGGGACATACTCTATGCGGAAGTCGAAGTTCGCAAAGAACTCAGCCCAACGTATCTGCCTCTGGTTTAGGAACTGTGCCGTGTGCCAGTGCTCCAGATTCTTGTGGTCCGTGCAAACCTGCACCGTGTGCTTGGCGCCGATCAGGAAGTGCCTCCACGCTTTGAACGCTGCATGAATGGCCAGCAACTCCCTGTCCCAGATGGTGTAGTTCTGCTCGGACTTGCTGAGCTTCCTGGAGTAAAACGCTCCCGGTCGCCACACCCCCTGCTGGTCCGTCTGCAGCAGGACCGCCCCCACGGCTCTGTCCGAGGCGTCTGTCTCCACCCTCATCGGCCTGCTGGGGTTGACATGAAGCAGCTGCTCTTCCGACGTGAAGAGACGCTTGAGCGCCTGAAAGGACTGCTCCGCCTGCTCTGTCCAAACGAACTTCTTTTTCTTGGAGCTAAGCGTGTCTGTGATGGCCGCTGTCTGCATAGCGAAGCCTTTGATAAACTTGCGATAGAAGTTCGCGAAGCCGACAAACCGTTGGACCTCCTTCCGGTTGCGTGGACTCTTCCAATCCAACACCGCTCGAACCTTGGCGCTGTCCATGGCGAGCCCCTTGTCAGACAGCTTGTAGCCCCGAAAGTCCACCTCCGTCACGTCAAATTGGCACTTCTCCAGCTTGGCGTAGAGCCTATGTTGCTTTAGCCTGCTCAGCACTTCCTTGACGTGCCCGTCATGCTCCTGCTGCGATTCCTAAAAGATCAGGATGTCATCTAAGAAACAGACGCACGTCTTGTAGAGAAGTCCCGCCAACACGTGATGCATGAAAGCTTGAAAAACGTGGGAGCCATTTTGCAATCCAAAAGGCATAACTCTATATTCGTAGGTCCCCAGTGGCGTGAACATGGCCGTCTTCCACTCATCTCCTTCCCGCATGCGAATGAGGTTGTACGCCCCTCGCAGGTCCAACTTGGTGAACACTTTTCCCTTCCGCACCTTCGCTAGGAGGTCGTCGATTCGGGGCATGGGGAAGTCCGATGGCTTGGTCCCACTGTTCAAAATGCGATAGTCCACGACCAGTCTTTTTTGGGGCGTGTCTCGCTTTTTAACAAAGAATACAGGACTGCCCCCCGCTGCCTTGGACTCTCGGATGAAACCGCGCTCCAAATTATGATCTATGAACTCCTTGAGTTCTTGCAGTTCGTCCTCTGACATGGAATACAGTTTCCCTTTAGGCAGCGCCGCCCCCGGCAGCAGGTCAATTTTGCAGTCATATGGTCTGTGAGGGGGTAGTCTGTCCGCCTCCTTTTCGCAGAAAACTTCCAAAAATTCTGCGTACTTGTGGGGAATCGCTTGCAGCGTGCCTAGCAGCAGCTGTGACTCCTCTTCCTCTCCTTCCTGCCGGGGCACGATGCAGTGTTCAGCACAAAAGGAAGAGCCGAAGATCAGCTGCCTCTGGTACCAAGCCAGCGTTGGGCTGTGCTTCTCCAGCCAACTCATTCCCAATACAATGGGCGTATCCGATAGCTGAGTGACATTGAAGCTGATGACTTCTCTGTGATTCCCAAGTCGCATCACCATCGGTGGCGTCTGCTTCACCACTTGCCCCCCTAGCAGCTCCCTGCCATCCACCGTGACAACCTGCAGGGGCAGTGTGGCCGGCAGCAACTGTATAGCGTGTTTGCCGACAAAGTCCTGCCCTATAATGTCCGCGTTGCTGCCCGAGTCCACGGTGATTGGCACGTCCATGGTGATGCCATTGGGCAGCTGGAGAGATGCGGTGAGCCTCACTACTGGTTTGGGCGGGAGGGGGTTCACGGGCTGTAAAATCTCTGGGGACTGCGTCACTAACACGTCTGGCTGGGCCCCAGTGCCTCTTCCTCCAGCCAGACTGCGTCGTTTCTCTGCTGTGGTCCACCTTGCTGCGTCGCTGCAGTCACCATTGCTGAGGCTGCAGTGAGCTTGTGGGGCCTCTGGGGACACTCTTTCGCCATGTGCCCTGGCTCCTCACAGACGTAACACTTCCTGTTCCCTCTAGGAGGCTTCGCTTTCACCGCTGCCGGTGCTAGGTCTCTGGTTGCTGACTGAGCCCTTGCACCTCCCACCTCCATAGGTTCCGCTCCTCCTCCTGGTGGAGGCGTGGATTGCGCCCGCGCTGCGTCTCTGGGAAGGAAGGAGGGGCCCCTGGCTGGTTCGCGCCCTCCACGCCCTTCGTCCCTGCTCCACGGACGTTCTTCCAGCCGCACCCCCACTGCCAGTGCCCTCTGAACGACCTCCTGGGTGGTCCGGGGTCGCTCCCCCCTCGCGATCTCATCTTTAATCGAGCTGTGCAGCCCCTCCCAAAAGAGGTCTCTCACAGGGGCCGAATCTCTGTCCCATTCCAGGGCACTGACCAAAGCGAAAAAGCGGGCATGATATTGCCTTACGCTGGCCCTCCCTTGCCTTAGTCCATGCACCTCCTTCCGGGCAAGATCCACGTCAATGCTTGATAAAAAACACCCATCCATCGCTTTAATAAAGGCATCCGCATCTCGGAGCGCCGGATCCTTATCTCTCCATAGATTGCGCAGCCATGCTTTAGCATCCCCATGCAAATGGGACATGATGAATCCCACCTTCTCTTGCTCATCTCTAAAGTCTTTATTCAGCAGTTGCAGTGCGCACAGTACATCTGCTCTAAAGTTGGGATACTGTTGCAGGTTCCCATCGAAGTGAGAGACCAGACCGCCTGTACGTCTCGCCAACCCAATTCCCTCCTGTCTGGGTGTCTGCTTTGTAAGCACGTCTAACCTGACTTGGAGATCCCTGCAGGCGGCAGCTGCCTCCTCCTCTCTCTTCCGGGATGCGAGAGCCTCTGCAGTCAGTTGTGACCCTGCTTTTCTGAGTTCCTCTATCTGCTGCTCAGCCGTCATGTCGGCTGCCGTTCGTGAGCTCGCTGGTAGGCACCTGCTTCTCTCCCCTCCTCGAGACTGTAGATGCCCACACTTGTGAGACGGAGCTTACTGTCAGAGCTGCTCGAAGATCCTAGCTCACAGAGGATCACGCTAGCCAGCGATCATTAAGTAAAAGTCTTTATTGAGTTACAGTTTCCATTTTCAAGCTGCTGCGTGCAACTCTACGTCTAGTAGCTAGATCGGCGAAGCTCCGTCTGATTCTCCGCCCCTTGTGCACCAACTTAATATCCTAGCCCTGCTCCACCTTTTCCGCCTGACTGTTCTCCTCTGGGTCCCTCTGCCCCCCGGGGTTTCTTCCTTCCGGGATTCTTCTGACGCTGACCCGGACCCTCCTGCCTCCTTGCGCCGGGCTTTAGGACCTGGCTCCCTTTCCGGGCTGCTTACTGCGCCGCCTTCCTCTGCATTTGAACTTGGCGCGCGCGCCCAACCTTCCACTTTCCGCTTAACCGTTTCTTCGCTCCCCGATGGAGGTGTGGCCACTCCTGACTCATGCCCTCCCTCCTGTGGTGAGCTGCCAGCGCTTGCCCCCTGGCTCCCTTCCTCCTCCCTGCTCCCTAGCGGTGACGCTGGTCCCGATTTCCAACTGCTCTCCTCTGAGTCCCCTCTGGCTCTATCTTCCTGGGGTGCCCCCCTAAACTCCCCCCTTGCCCTGGCCACTGGTGCTCCTTTCTGTGAATCCTCTGATTCACTGGAAAGACTCGGAGATCTCGGGTCGTCGTCATCACTCATCCTTTCTTCTGCCTCCTCCCCTTCGCTCTCTGTTTCCTCCCTTGCCCTTGCCTCTGCTCCTAAACCCCTGACAACACCTTTTTGCTTTGGTTTTGGTGTGATTCTGGCGCACACCCAAATAACACCATGCGAATTGAAAAAGCCCAATCAAAGCTTCTTTCTACGTCTTCTTTCTACGCATATGGAAGCGAAAAGATAGTGTTGTGTTATTTTGGTCGCATTGCACACACTTTGGGATTTCTGTGTCAATGTGCATTAACAGCAAAGAACACGACATGAAGTAAGTGCAATCCAAGATTATTCTTTCTATGTACTTAGAAGTCAAAAGAAGCTGTTTTAGCTTATTCCACCGCTTTGCTATTTGTGGGTGAATGAACACCGAAAGAGCTTATTCGAAGCTTAATCATCCTTTTTCTATTGAGATGGAACCAAGACACCTTTGCTTTATTTGGGCTGATAACAAACATGTCAAACTGTGATTTTTGGTTGAATGTGCATTCTAACCCCAAAAACACCAACTTGAAATAAGCCAAATCAGAGCTTTATTATTTTCTTTTTATGTAGATGGAAACCAAAACACCTTTTTGCTTTGGTTTTGGTGTGATTCTGGCACACACCTAAATAACACCATGCGAATTGAAAAATGCCCATTCAAAGCTTCTTTCTACGTCTTCTTTCTACGCATATGGAAGCGAAAAGATGGTGTTGTGTTATTTTGGTCGCATTGCACACACTTTGTGATTTCTGTGTCAATGTGCATTAACAGCAAAGAACACGACATGAAGTAAGTGCAATCCAAATTATTCTTTCTATGTACTTTGAAGTCAAAACAAGCTGTTTTAGCTTATTACACCGCTTTGCTATTTGTGGGTGAATGAACACCGAAAGAGCTTATTCGAAGCTTAATCATCCTTTTTCTATTGAGATTGAACCAAGACACCTTTGCTTTATTTGGGCTGATAACAAACATGTCAAACTGCGATTTTTGGTTGAATGTGCATTCTAACTCCAAAAACACCAACTTGAAATAAGCCAAATCAGAGCTTTATTATTTTCTTTTTATGTATATGTGTCAGAGCTGCTTCCAGATCCTAGCTCACAGAGGATCACGCTAGCCAGCGATCATTAATTAAAGTCTTTATTGAGTTACAGTTTCCATTCTCAAGCTGCTGCGTGCAACTCTACGTCTAGTGGTTAGATCGGCGAAGCTCCGTCTGAGTCTCCGCCCCTTGTGCACCAACTTAATATCCTAGCCCTGCTCCACCTTTTCCGCCTGACTGTTCTCCTCTGGGTCCCTCTGCCCCCCGGGGTCTCTTCCTTCCGGGATTCTTCTGACGCCGACCCCCCGGACCCTCCTGTCTCCTTGCGCCGGGCTTTAGGACCTGGCTCCCTTTCCGCGCTGCCTACTGCGTCACTTTCCTGTGCATTTGAACTTGGCGCGCGCGCCCAACCTTCCACTTTCCGTCTGACCGTTTCTTCGCTCCCCGATGGAGGTGTGGCCACTCCTGACTCGTGCCCTCCCCCCTGCTGTGAGCTGCCAGCGCTTGATCCCTGGCGCCCTTCCTCTTCCCTGCTCTCTGGCGGTGACGCTGGTCCCGATTTCCAACTGCTCCCCTCTGAGTCCCCTCTGGCTCTATCTTCCTGGGGTGTCCCCCTAGGCTCCCCCCTTGCCCTGGCCACTGGTGCTCCTTTCTGTGAATCTTCTGATTCACTGGAAAGACTCGGAGATCTCGGGTCGTCGTCATCACTCATCTTTTCTTCTGCCTCCTCCCCCTCGCTCTCTGTTTCCTCCCTTGCCCTTGCCTCTGCTCCTGAACCCCTGACATCCATCCCCCCTCGAAGCCCCCTCTTCCCCCCTCCCCTCCTTCCGGTGCGGGAGCTGGGTGCTGCTGTGCCAGGGGGACGAATGTCGGATACAGTTCGCTTCCCGTGGCGGGCCTCCATCTGAAGTCTTCCGGTTCTTCCTCCCTGCTCTCGTCGACGACGGTCACCTCCGCTTCCATCTCTGTGCCGCCGTGCTCGAAACCCGGGTCGTCCCCGAGAACGTCCATGTCCGTCTCTCCCTCGCTTCCTTCTGGCGGCGTTGCTCGTCCTGGACCCTCCAGCCACTTTCTGCGCCACTGCTCCTCTGGTCTATCGTCCCACCAATACGAGGGTTCTGAGGCAGATCCCGAGGGTGACCCCTCCGGGGAACGGGCGTCTCGTGTCGGTTCCTCCTCCGAGTCGAACCCCCGGAACGTGCTGGCTGAAAGCGTGGGCGTGAAAAGCCAGTCGTCGAAAAAGTCTGCTGGCATTGGCCTATGCGGGAAGAGGGCATGAAACTCTTCTTTGAGCAGAGGTTCGTCCAAAGCGTAGCCTGGCACCCAGCTGTTGGCACTGGCCGGGGTGCCCTCCTTGGCGAGAAGGTATTCTACCCCCTCTTCCCCCCATCTGGAGTCCAAAATCTCCGTGACTTCGTTGATGCGCTCCTCCTGTGCCACTCCCGCGTGCCCGGTTCTCTCTCTGAGCGGACTCGGTGCCGTTCCTGGTTCCTGAAACCTGTGCGGGGCCTTGTAGGGAGTGAGGACCGATCTGTGGAACCCCGGATGCATCCTGGAGCCCTCCGGAAGTGCCAGCCTGAAAGCCACCGGGTTGACCTGCTCTTCGACTTGGTAGGGCCCCAGTTGCTTATGCCCTAGTTTCTTCTTCGCCAACGACCTGGCCGGCACTGCGTGGGCTGCTAACCAGACCCAGTCTCCCACATGGATCTCTTCTCCAACCCTTCTGTGTTTGTCCGCTTGTACCTTGTATGCGTGTTTGGCCAGCTCCAGGTGCCGCCGCAGTTGATCGTGGACCTCCTGCAACTCCGACGCGAACGCATCTGCTGTCTGCGGCTCCCCCTCCCCCATTCTTTCCAGTCCCGGGAAGGTTCTGGGGTGCCTCCCGTTGTTGGCGAAGAATGGCGTGACCCCCGTGGACACGTGCTTCGTGTTGTTGTAGGCGAACTCGGCGAGAGGCAGGTAATCCACCCACGTCGCAGGCTGTTGATTCGCATAACATCGCAGGTACTGCTGCATGATGGCATTGACCCGCTCCGCTTGCCCGTTGGTCTGCGGGTGTCTCGCCGACGCCAGGTTGATCTTGACGTTCAGGAAGCCCATCAGCTTCTGCCAGAAGTTCGAAATGAACTGTCACCCTCGGTCGGACAGAATAGACCGCGGCAGACCGTGAACCTTGAACACGTGGTCTATGAACAGTTTGGCGGTTTGTTCCGCCGTGGCCACCTTCGCACACGGAATGAAATGTGCCATCTTGGAGAACAAGTCCACCACCACCAGCACGGCCGTCTTGCCCCTCGAGCTGGGCAAATCCATGACAAAGTCCAGGGCCACTCTCTCCAATGGTTCGACCGGAGTTTGCAGCGGTTCCAACAGTCCGGCCGGCGGTCTGTGCACCGGTTTGGCCCTCTGGCAGGTGTCACACCTCGCTACGTAGTCCGCGACCTCCCCTCTCATTCCGGGCCACCAGAAGTCTCTGGAGACTAATTCCACCGTCTTCTCCTTGCCAAAGTGCCCGGCAGTGGGCGCGTCGTGCAGCTGCTGCAGTACCTTGGCGCGAAGTTCGTCTCCCGGCACGTAGATGGCCCCTTTACGGATGAGCAATCCATCTTGCAGCTGGAACTCGTCGGTCGCTGCCGTGCCCCTGTGCACCTCTGCCATCTTTGCTTGCGGGAAGGAGTCATCCTGCAACGCTCGTCTCACCGCCTCCAGGTCAACTGTTGCCGCAGCGCACGCCCACACTGTTGGTGCGAAGATGTGAATGGCGGCCGCTGGCGTTGCCTCCTCCAGATACTGCGGCTTACGGGAGAGAGCATCCGCCATGATGTTGGTGTCCCCCGGGACATATTCTATTCGGAAGTCGAAGTTCGCAAAGAACTCAGCCCAACGTATCTGCCTCTGGTTCAGGAACTGTGCCGTGCGCCAGTGCTCCAGATTCTTGTGGTCCGTGCAGACCTGCACCGTGTGCTTGGCGCCGATCAGGAAGTGCCTCCACGCTTTGAACGCTGCATGAATGGCCAGCAACTCCCTGTCCCAGATGGTGTAGTTCTGTTCGGACTTGCTGAGCTTCCTGGAGTAAAACGCTCCCGGCCTCCAAACCCCCTGCGGGTCTTTCTGCAGCAGGACTGCTCCCACGGCTCTGTCCGAAGCGTCTGTCTCCACCCTCATCGGCCTGCTGGGGTTGACATGTAGCAGCTGCTCTTCCGACGCGAAGAGACGCTTGAGTGCCTGAAAAGACTGCTCCGCCTGCTCTGTCCAGATGAACTTCTTTTTCTTCGAGCTGAGCGTGTCCGTGATGGCCGCTGTCTGCATGGCAAACTTGCGATAGAAGTTCGCGAAGCCGACAAACCGTTGGACCTCCTTCCGGTTGCGTGGGCTTTTCCAATCCAACACTGCTCGAACCTTGGCGCTGTCCATGGCGAGCCCCTTGTCAGACAACTTGTAGCCCAGGAAATCCACCTCCGTCACGTCGAATTGGCACTTCTCCAGCTTGGCGTAAAGCCTATGCTGCTGTAGCCTGCTCAGCACTTCCTTGACGTGTCCGTCATGCTCCTGCTGCGATTCCGAAAAGATTAGGATGTCATCCAAGAAACAGACGCACGTCTTGTAGAGGAGCCCCGCCAACACGTGATGCATGAACGCTTGAAAAACGTGGGAGCCATTTTGCAATCCAAAAGGCATAACTCTATATTCGTAGGTGCCCAGGGGCGTGAACATGGCTGTCTTCCACTCATCTCCTTCCCGCATGCGAATGAGGGTGTACGCCCCTCGCAGGTCCAACTTGGTGAACACGCTGCCCTTCCGTACCTTTGCGAGGAGGTCGTCGATTCGGGGCATGGGGAAGTCCGATGGCTTGGTCACACTGTTTAAGATGCGATAGTCCACCACAAGCCTCTTTTGGGGCGTGTCCCGCTTCTTAACAAAGAATACAGGACTGCCCCCCGCCGCCTTGGACTCTCGGATGAAACCGCGCTCCAAATTATGATCTATGAACTCTTTGAGTTCCTGCAGTTCGTCCTCAGACATGGAATACAGCTTCCCTTTGGGCAGCGCCGCCCCCGGCAGCAGGTCAATTTTGCAGTCATATGGTCTGTGGGGGGGTAGCCTGTCTGCCTCCTTCTCGCAGAAAACCTCCAAAAATTCTGCGTACTTGTGGGGAACCGCTTGCAGCGTGCCTAGCTGCAGCTGTGACTCCTCTTCCTCTCCTTCCTGCCGGGGCACGATGCAGTGTTCAGCACAAAAGGAAGAGCCGAAGGTCAGCTGCCTCTGGTACCAAGCCAGCGTTGGGCTGTGCTTGTCCAGCCAACTCATACCCAATACAATGGGCGTGTCCGATAGTTGAGTGACGTTGAAGCTGATGATTTCCCTGTGATTCCCAAGTCGCATCACCATTGGTGGCGTCTGCTGCACCACTTGCCCCCCTAGCAGCTCCCTGCCATCCACCGTGACAACCTGCAGGGGCAGCGTGGCAGGCAGCAACTGTATAGCGTGCCGGTCGACAAAGCCCTGCCCTATAAAGTCCGCATTGCTTCCTGAGTCAATGGTGATTGGGACGTCCATGGTGATTCCATTGGGCAGCTGGAGCAATGCGGTGAGCCTCACTACTGGTTTGGGCGGGAGGGGGTCCATGGGCTGTAAAATCTCTGGGGACTGCTTCACTGACACGTCTGGCTGGGCCCCAGTGCCTCTTCCTCCAGCCAGACTCCGTCGTTTCCCTGCTGCGTTGCTGTAGTTACCATTGCTGAGGCTGCAGTGTGCTTGTGGAGCCTCCGGGGACACTCTTTCGCCATATGCTGTGGATCATCGCAGATGTCAGAGCTGCTTCAAGATCCTAGCTCACAGAGGATCACGCTAGCCAGCGGTCATTAAGTAAAAGTCTTTATTGAATTACAGTTTCCATTCTCACGCTGCTGTCTGCAACTCTACGTCTACTAGCTAGATCGGCGAGGCTCCGTCTGAGTCTCCGCCCCGTGCGCACCAACTTAATATCCTAGCCTTGCTCCACCTTTTCCTCCTGACTGTCCTCCTCTGGGTCCCTCTACCCCCCGGGGCTTCTTCCTTCCGGGATTCTTCTGACGCTGACCCGGACCCTTCTGCCTCCTTGCGCCGGGCTTTAGGACCTGGTTCCCTTTCGGGACTGCTCACTGCGCCGCCTTCCTCTGCATTTGAACTTGGCGCGCGCGCCCAACCTTCCACTTTCCTCTTAACCGTTTCTTCGCTCCCCGATGGAGGTGTGGCCACTCCTGACTCCTGCCCTCCCTCCTGTGGTGAGCTGCCAGCGCTTCCCCCCTGGCTCCTTTCCTCTTCCCTGCTTCCTGGCGGTGACGCTGGTCCCGATTTCCAGCTGCTCCCCCCTGAGTCTCCTCTGGCTCTATCTTCCTGGGGTGCCTCTCTAGATTCCCCCCTTGCCCTGGCCACTGGTGCTCCTTTCTGTGAATCCTCTGATTCACTGGAAAGACTGGGAGATCTCGGGTCGTCGTCATCACTCATCCTTTCCTCTGTCTCCTCCCCTTCGCTCTCTGTTTCCTCCCTTGCCCGTGCCTCTGCACCTAAACCCCTGACATCCATCCCCCCCTCGAAGCCCCCCAGTCCCCCCTCCCCTCCTTCCGGTGCTGGAGCTGGGGGCTGCTGTTGCAAAGGGACGAACGTCGGATATCGGTCGCTTCCCGTGGCAGGCCTCCATCGGAACTCTTCCGGGTCTTCCTCCCTGCTCTCGTTGACGACAGTCACCTCCTCTTCCATCTCTGTGCCGCCGTGCTCGAAACCAGGGTCGTCCCCGAAAATGTCCATGTCCGTCTCTCCCGCACTTCCTCCAGGCGGCGTTGCTCGGCCGGAACAGTCCAGCCACTTCCTGCGGAACTGCTCCTCCGGCCTATCGTCCCACCAATACGAGGGTTCTGAGACAGATCCCGAGGGTGACCCCTCCGGGGAACGGACGTCTCGTGTCGGTTCCTCGTCCGAGTCGAACCCCCTGAACGTGCTGTCCGAAAGCGTGGGCGTGAAAAGCCAGTCGTCGAAAAAGTCCGCTGGCATAGGTCTATGTGGGAAGAGGGCATGAAACTCGTCTTTGAGCAGAGGTTCGTCTAAAGCGTAGCCCGGCACCCAGCTGTTCGCACTGGCCGGGGTGCCCTCCCTGGCGAGAAAGTATTCTACTCCCTCTTCCCCCCATCTGGAGTCCAAAATCTCCGTGACTTCGTTGATGCGCTCCTCCTGTGCCACTCCCGCGTGCCCCGTTCCTTCTCTGAGCGGACTCGGCGCCGTTCCGGGTTCCTGGAACCTGTGCGGTGCCTTGTAGGGAGTGAGCACCGATCTGTGGAACACCGGATGCATTCTGGAACCCTCCGGAAGCGCCAGCCTGAAAGCCACCGGGTTGACCTGCTCTTCGACTTGGTAGGGCCCCAGTTGTTTATGCCCTAGTTTCTTCTTGGCCAACGACCTGGCCGGCACTGCGTGGGCTGCTAACCAGACCCAGTCTCCCACGTGGAGCTCTTCGCCAACCCTTCTGTGTTTGTCCGCTTGTACCTTGTATGCGTGTTTAGCCAGCTCCAGGTGGCGCCGCAGCTGATCGTGGACTTCCTGCAGCTCCGACGCGAACGCATCTGCTGACTGCGGCTCCCCTTCTCCCCTGCATTCCAGTCCCGGGAAGGTTCTAGGGTGCCGCCCGTTGTTGGCGAAGAACGGCGTGACGCCCGTGGATACGTGCTTCGTGTTGTTGTAGGCAAACTCTGCAAGCGGCAGGTAATCCACCCACGTCGCAGGCTGTTGGTTCGCATAACATCTCAGGTACTGCTGCATGATGGCATTGGCTCGCTCCGCTTGCCCGTTGGTCTGCGGGTGTCTCGCCGACGCCAGATTGATCTTGACGTTTAGGAAGCCCATCAGCTTCTGCCAGAAGTTCGAGATGAACTGCCGCCCGCGGTCGGACAGAATAGACCGTGGCAGACCGTGAACCTTGAACACGTGGTCTATGAACAGTTTGGCGGTTTGCTCTGCCGTGGCCACCTTAGCACACGGAATGAAATGCGCCATCTTGGAGAACAGGTCCACCACCACCAACACTGCCGTCTTGCCCCTTGAGCTGGGCAGATCCGTGACAAAGTCCAGAGCCACCCTTTCCCAAGGTTCGACCGGAGTTTGCAGCGGCTCCAACAGTCCAGCCGGCGGTTTGTGCACCGTCTTTGCCCTCTGGCAAGTGTCACACCTCGCCACGTAGTCTGCGACCTCCCCTCTCATTCCAGGCCACCAGAAATCCCTGGCTACTAATTCCACCGTCTTCTCCTTGCCAAAGTGCCCGGCCGTGGGTGCGTCGTGCAGCTGCTGTAGCACCTTGGCTCGAAGTTCGTCACCCGGCACGTAGATGGCCCCTTTACGGATGAGCAATCCATCTCGTAGCTGGAAACCGTCGGCCGCTGCCTTGCCCCCTCGCACCTCTGCCATCTTCGTTTGTGCGAAGGAGTCCCCCTGCAACGCTCGCCGCACCGCCTCTAGGTCCACGGTCGCCGCGGCGCACGCCCACACTGTCGGTGCAAAGATATGCATGGCGGCCGCTGGTGTTGCGTCCTCCAGATACTGTGGCTTGCGGGAGAGAGCGTCTGCCATGATGTTGGTGTCCCCCGGGACATACTCTATTCGGAAGTCGAAGTCCGCAAAGAACTCAGCCCAACGTATCTGCCTCTGGTTCAGGAACTGTGCCGTGCGCCAGTGTTCCAGATTCTTGTGGTCCGTGCAAACCTGCACCGTGTGCTTGGCGCCGATCAGAAAGTGCCTCCACGCCTTGAACGCTGCATGAATGGCCAGCAACTCCCTGTCCCATATGGTGTAGTTCTGCTCGGACTTGCTGAGCTTCCTGGAGTAAAACGCTCCCGGCCGCCACACGCCCTGCTGGTCCTTCTGCAGCAGGACCGCCCCCACTGCTCTGTCCGAAGCGTCTGTCTCCACCCTCATCGGCATGCTGGGGTTGACATGAAGCAGCTGCTCTTCCGACGCGAAGAGACGCTTGAGGGCCTGAAAGGACTGCTCCGCCTGCTCTGTCCAGATGAACTTCTTCTTCTTGGAGCTAAGGGTGTCAGTGATGGCCGCCGTCTGCATCGCGAAGCCCTTAATAAACTTGCGATAGAAGTTCGCAAAGCCGACAAACCGTTGGACCTCCTTCCGGTTGCGTGGGCTCTTCCAATCCAACACTGCTCGAACCTTGGCGCTGTCCATGGCGAGCCCCTTGTCAGACAGCTTGTAGCCCAGAAAATCCACCTCCGGCACGTCAAATTGGCACTTCTCCAGCTTGGCGTAGATCCTGTGTTGCTTTAGCCTGCCCAGCACTTCCTTGACGTGCTTGTCATGTTCTTGCTGCGACTCCGAAAAGATCAGGATGTCATCCAAGAAACAGACGCACGTCTTGTAGAGAAGTCCCGCCAACACGTGATGCATAAATGCTTGAAAAACGTGAGCGCCATTTTGCAGTCCAAAAGGCATAACTCTGTATTCGAAGGTACCCAGTGGCGTGAACATGGCTGTCTTCCACTCATCACCCTCCCGCATGCGAATGAGGTTGTACGCCCCCCGCAGGTCCAACTTGGTGAACACCTTTCCCTTCCGTACCTTCGCCAGGAGGTCGTCGATGCGGGGCATGGGGAAGTCCGACGGCTTGGTCACACTGTTCAAAATCCTGTAATCCACTACGAGTCTTTTTTGGGGCGTGTCTCGCTTCTTAACAAAGAATACAGGACTGCCCCCCGCTGCCTTAGACTCTCGGATGAAACCGCGCTCCAAATTATGATCGATGAAGTCTTTGAGTTCCTGCAGTTCGTCCTCAGACATGGAATACAGCTTCCCTTTAGGCAGCGCCGCCCCCGGCAGCAGGTCAATTTTGCAGTCATATGGTCTGTGAGGGGGTAGCCTGTCCGCCTCCTTCTCGCAGAAAACTTCCAGAAATTCTGCGTACTTGTGGGGAATCGCTTGCAGCGTGCCTAGCAGCAGCTGTGACTCCTCTTCCTCTCCTTCCTGCCTGGGTACGATGCAGTGTTCAGCACAAAAGGAAGAGCCGAAAACCAGCTGCCTCTGGAACCAAGCCATCGTTGGGCTGTGCTTGTCCAGCCAACTCATGCCCAATACAATGGGCGTGTCAGACAGTTGAGTGACGTTGAAGCTGATGACTTCCCTGTGATTTCCAAGTCGCATCACCATTGGTGGCGTCTGCTTCACCACTTGCCCCCCTAGCAGCTCCCTGCCATCCACAGTGACAACCTGCAGGGGCAGTGTGGCCGGCAGCAACTGCACAGCGTGCCTGTCGACAAATTCCTGCCCTATAAAGTCCGCGTTGCTGCCGGAGTCGATGGTGATTGGCACGTCCATGGTGATTCCAGTGGGCAGCTGGAGAGATGCTGTGAGCCTCACTACTGGTTTGGGCGGGAGGGGGTTCACTGGCTGTAAAATCTCTGGGGACTGCGTCACTAACACGTCTGGCTGGGCCCCAGTGCCTCTTCCTCCAGCCAGACATCGTCGTTTCCCTGCTGTGGTCCTCCCTGCTGCGTTGCTGCAGTCACCATTGCTGAGGCTGCAGTAAGCTTGTGGGGCCTCTGGGGACACTCTTTCGCCATATGCCCTGGCTGCTCACAGACGTAACACTTCCTGGTCCCTCTAGGAGGCTTCGCCTTCACTGCTGCCGGTGCTAGGGCTCTGGTTGCTGACTGAGCCCTTGCACCTCCAACCTCCATAGGTTCGGCTCCTCCTCCTGGCGGAGGCGTGGATTGCGCCCGTGCTGCTTCTCTGGGAAAGAAGGAAGGGCCCCCGGCTGGTTCGCGCCCTCCACGTCCTTCGTCCTTGCTCCAAGGACGTCCTTCCAGCCTCACCCCCACAGCCAGTGCCCTCTGAACGACCTCCTGGGTGGTTCGGGGTCTCTCCCCCCTCGCTATCTCATCTTTAATCGAGTTGTGCAGTCCCTCCCAAAAGAGGTCTCTTACAGGAGCCGAATCTCTGTCCCATTCCAGGGCGCTGACCAAGGCGAAAAAGCGGGCATGATACTGTCTGACGCTGGCCCTCCCTTGTCTCAGCCCATGCACCTCCTTCCGTGCAAGATCAATGTCAATACTTGATAAGAAACACCCATCCATCGCTTTAATAAAGGCATCCGCATTCTGGAGCGCCGGATCGTTATCTCTCCATAAATTGCGCAACCATGCTTTCGCCTCCCCATGCAGATGGGACATGATGAACCCCACTCTCTCCTGTTCATCTCTAAAGTCTTTATGCAACAGTTGCAGTGCGCACAGTACGTCGGCTCTAAAGTTGGGATACTGTTGCAGGTTCCCATCGAAGTGAGAGAGCAGTCCGCCTGTCCGTCTCGCCAACCCAATTCCCTCCTGCCGGGGTGTTTGCTTTGCCAGTACGTCTAACCTGACCTGGAGATCCCTGCAGGCGGCAGCTGCCTCGTCCTCTCTCTTCCTGGATGCGAGAACCTCGGCGTTCAGTTGTGCCACTGCTTTTCTGAGGTCCTCTATCTGCTGCTCAGCCGTCATGTCTCCTGCCGTTCGTGAGCTCGCTAGTGGGCGCCTGTTTCTCTCCCCTCCTCGAGGCTGCAGATGCCCACAATGTAGAGACGGAGCCTACTGTCAGAGCTGCTTCAAGATCCTAGCTCACAGAGGATCACGCTAGCCAGCGGTCATTAAGTAAAAGTCTTTATTGAATTACAGTTTCCATTCTCACGCTGCTGTCTGCAACTCTACGTCTACTAGCTAGATCGGCGAGGCTCCGTCTGAGTCTCCGCCCCGTGCGCACCAACTTAATATCCTAGCCTTGCTCCACCTTTTCCTCCTGACTGTCCTCCTCTGGGTCCCTCTACCCCCCGGGGCTTCTTCCTTCCGGGATTCTTCTGACGCTGACCCGGACCCTTCTGCCTCCTTGCGCCGGGCTTTAGGACCTGGTTCCCTTTCGGGACTGCTCACTGCGCCGCCTTCCTCTGCATTTGAACTTGGCGCGCGCGCCCAACCTTCCACTTTCCTCTTAACCGTTTCTTCGCTCCCCGATGGAGGTGTGGCCACTCCTGACTCCTGCCCTCCCTCCTGTGGTGAGCTGCCAGCGCTTCCCCCCTGGCTCCTTTCCTCTTCCCTGCTTCCTGGCGGTGACGCTGGTCCCGATTTCCAGCTGCTCCCCCCTGAGTCTCCTCTGGCTCTATCTTCCTGGGGTGCCTCTCTAGATTCCCCCCTTGCCCTGGCCACTGGTGCTCCTTTCTGTGAATCCTCTGATTCACTGGAAAGACTGGGAGATCTCGGGTCGTCGTCATCACTCATCCTTTCCTCTGTCTCCTCCCCTTCGCTCTCTGTTTCCTCCCTTGCCCGTGCCTCTGCACCTAAACCCCTGACAGCAGATATAACACTTCCTGTTCCCTCTAGGAGGCTTCGCTTTCACTGCTGCCGGTGCTAGGGCTCTGGCTGCTGACTGAGCCCTTGCACTTCCGACCTCCATAGGTTCCGTCCCTCCTCCTGGCGGAGGCGTGGATTGCGCACGCGCTGCTTCTCTGGGAAGGAAGGAGGAGCCCCTGGCTGGTTCGCGCCCTCCACGCCCTTCGTCCCTGCTCCACGGACGTTCTTCCAGCCGCACCCCCACCGCCAGCGCCCTCTGAACGATCTCCTGGGTGGTCCGGGGTCGCTCCCCCCTCGCGATCTCATCTTTAATCGAGCTGTGCAGCCCCTCCCAAAAGAGGTCTCTCACAGGGGCCGAATCTCTGTCCCATTCCAGGGCACTGACCAAAGCGAAAAAGCGGGCATGATATTGCCTTACGCTGGCCCTCCCTTGCCTTAGTCCATGCACCTCCTTCCGGGCAAGATCCACGTCAATGCTTGATAAAAAGCACCCATCCATCGCTTTAATAAAGGCATCCGCATTTTGGAGCGCCGGATCCTAGTCCCTCCACAAATTGCGCAGCCATGCTTTAGCATCTCCATGCAAATGGGACATGATGAATCCCACTTTCTCTTGCTCATCTCTAAAGTCTTTGTTCAGCAGTTGCAGTGCACACATTACATCTGCTCTAAAGTTGGGGTACTGTTGCAGGCTCCCATCGAAGTGAGAGACCAGACCGCCTGTTCGTCTCCCCAACCCAATTCCCTCCTGTTTGGGTGTCAGTTGCCCTTGCTTCGTAAGCATTTCCAACCTGACCTGGAGATCCCTGTAGGCGGCAGCTGCCTCCTCCTCTCTCTTCCTGGATGCAAGAGCCTCGGCATTCAGTTGTGACACTGCTTCTCTGAGTTCCGCTATCTGCTGCTCAGCCGTCATGTTGTCTGCCGTTCGTGAGCTCGCTAGTAGGCACTCGCTTTCTCTCCTCTCCTTGAGGCTGTAGATGCCCACAATTATGAGACGGAGCTTACTGTCAGAGCTGCTTCCAGATCCTAGCTCACAGAGGATCACGCTAGCCAGCGATCATTAAGTAAAAGTCTTTATTGAGTTACAGTTTCCATTCTCAAGCTGCTGCGTGCAACTCTACGTCTAGTGGTTAGATCGGCGAAGCTCCGTCTGAGTCTCCGCCCCTTGTGCACCAACTTAATATCCTAGCCCTGCTCCACCTTTTCCGCCTGACTGTTCTCCTCTGGGTCCCTCTGCCCCCCGGGGTCTCTTCCTTCCGGGATTCTTCTGACGCCGACCCCCCGGACCCTCCTGTCTCCTTGCGCCGGGCTTTAGGACCTGGCTCCCTTTCCGGGCTGCCTACTGCGTCACTTTCCTGTGCATCTGAACTTGGCGCGCGCGCCCAACCTTCCACTTTCCGTCTGACCGTTTCTTCGCTCCCCGATGGAGGTGTGGCCACTCCTGACTCGTGCCCTCCCCCCTGCTGTGAGCTGCCAGCGCTTGATCCCTGGCGCCCTTCCTCTTCCCTGCTCTCTGGCGGTGACGCTGGTCCCGATTTCCAACTGCTCCCCTCTGAGTCCCCTCTGGCTCTATCTTCCTGGGGTGTCCCCCTAGGCTCCCCCCTTGCCCTGGCCACTGGTGCTCCTTTCTGTGAATCTTCTGATTCACTGGAAAGACTCGGAGATCTCGGGTCGTCGTCATCACTCATCTTTTCTTCTGCCTCCTCCCCCTCGCTCTCTGTTTCCTCCCTTGCCCTTGCCTCTGCTCCTGAACCCCTGACAATATGGAACCCAAAACACCTTTTTGCTTTGGTTTTGGTGTGATTCTGGCGCACACCCAAATAACAACATGCGAATTGAAAAAAAACCCAATCAAAGCTACTTTCTACGCATATGGCAGCGAAAAGATGGTGTGTTATTTTGGTCTCATTGCACACACTTTGCGATTTCTGTGTCAATGTGCATTAACAGCAAAGAACACGACATGAAGTAAGTGCAATCCAAGATGATTCTTTCTATGTACTTTGAAGCCAAAACAACCTGTTTGAGCTTATTACACCGCTTTGCTATTTGTGGGTGAATGAACACCGAAAGAGCTTATTCAAAGCTTAATCATCCTTTGCCTATTGCGATGGAACCAAAACACCTATGCTTGATTTCCGCTAGTAACAAACACGTCACTCTGCGATTTTGGGGTCAATGTGCATTCTAACCCCAAAAACACCAATTTGAAATAAGCCCAATCACAGCTTTATCATCTTCTTTTTATGTAGAAGGAACCCAAAACACCTTTTTGCTTTGGTTTTGGAGTGATTCTGGCGCACACCCAAATAACACCATGCGAATTGAAAAAAGTCCAATCACTGCTTATTCGTCTTCTTTCTACGCATATAGAAGCGAAAAGATGGTGGTCTCATTGAACACACTTTGCGATTTCTGTGTCAATGTGCATTAACAGCAAAGAACACGACATGAGGTAAGTGCAATCCAAGATTATTCTTTCTATGTACTTAGAAGTCAAAACAAGCTGTTTTAGCTTATTACACCGCTTTGCTATTTGTGGGTGAATGAACACCGAAATAGCTTATTCGAAGCTTAATCATCCTTTTTCTATTGAGATGGAACCAAGACACCTTTGCTTTATTTGGGCTGATAACAAACATGTCAAACTGCGATTTTTGGTGTGCATTCTAACCCCAAAAACACCAACTTGAAATAAGCCAAATCAGAGCTTTATTATTTTCTTTTCATGTAGATGGAATCCAAAGCACCTTTTTGCTTTGGTTTTGGTGTGATTCTGGCGCACACCCAAATAACAACATCGAATTGAAAAAAACCCAATCAAAGCTTCTTTCTACGCATATGGAAGCGAAAAGATGGTGTGTTATTTTGGTCTCATTGCACACTGCGATTTCTGCGTCAATGTGCATAAACACCAAAAAACAAAATCAAAGCTTATTCGTCTTTCTACGCATATGGCAGCGAAAAGATGGTGTGTTATTTTGATCTCATTGCACACACTTTGTGATTTCTGTGTCAAAGTGCATTAACAGCAAAGAACATGACATGAAGTAAGTGCAATCCAAGATGATTCTATCTATGTACTTTGAAGCCAAAACAACCTGTTTGAGCTTATTACACCGCTTTGCTATTTGTGGGTGAATGAACACCGAAAGAGCTTATTCGAAGCTTAATCATCCTTTGCCTATTGCGATGGAACCAAAACACCTACGCTTGATTTCCGCTAGTAACAAACACGTCACTCTGCGATTTTGGGGTCAATGTGCATTCTAACCCCAAAAACACCAATTTGAAATAAGCCCAATCACAGCTTTATCATCTTCTTTTTATGTAGAAGGAACCCAAAACATCTTTTTGCTTTGGTTTTAGAGTGATTCTGGCGCATACCCAAATAACACCATGCGAATTGAAAAAAGTCCAATCAAAGTTTATTCGTCTTCTTTCTACGCATATAGAAGCGAAAAGATGGTGTGTTATTTTGGTCTCATTGCACACACTTTGGGATTTCTGTGTCAATGTGCATTAACAGCAAAGAACACGACATGAAGTAAGTGCAATCCAAGATTATTCTTTCTATGTACTTTGAAGTCAAAACAAGCTGTTTTAGCTTATTCCACCGCTTTGCTATTTGTGGGTGAATGAACACCGAAAGAGCTTATTCGAAGCTTTGCCTATTGCGATGGAACCAAGACACCGTTGCTTTATTTGGGCTGGTAACAAACATGTCAAACTGCGATTTTTGGTTGAATGTGCATTCTAACCCCAAAAACACCACCTTGAAATAACCCCAATCAGAGCTTTATTATATTCTATTTATGTAGATGGAACCCAAAACACCTTTTTGCTTTGGTTTTGGTGTGATTCTGGCGCACACCCAAATAACACCATGCGAATTGAAAAAGCCCTATCAAAGCTTCTTTCTACGTCTTCTTTCTACGCATATGGAAGCGAAAAGATGGTGTTGTGTTATTTTGGTCGCATTGCACACACTTTGGGATTTCTGTGTCAATGTGCATTAACAGCAAAGAACACGACATGAAGTAAGTGCAATCCAAGATTATTCTTTCTATGTACTTTGAAGTCAAAACAAGCTGTTTGAGCTTATTACACCGCTTTGCTATTTGTGGGTGAATGAACATTCGAAGCTTAATCATCCTTTTTCTATTGAGATGGAACCAAGACACCTTTGCTTTATTTGGGCTGATAACAAACATGTCAAACTGCGATTTTTGGTTGAATGTGCATTCTAACCCCAAAAACACCAACTTGAAATAAGCCAAATCAGAGCTTTATTATTTTCTTTTTATGTAGATGGAAACCAAAACACCTTTTTGCTTTGGTTTTGGTGTGATTCTGGCGCACACCTAAATAACACCATGCGAATTGAAAAAAGCCCAATCAAAGCTTCTTTCTACGTCTTCTTTCTACGCATATGGAAGCGCAAAGATGGTGTTGTGTTATTTTGGTCGCATTGCACACACTTTGGGATTTCTGTGTCAATGTGCATTAACAGCAAAGAACACGACACGAAGTAAGTGCAATCCAAGATTATTCTTTCTATGTACTTTGAAGTCAAAACAAGCTGTTTGAGCTTATTACACCGCTTTGCTATTTGTGGGTGAATGAACACCGAAAGAGCTTATTCGAAGCTTAATCATCCTTTTTCTATTGAGATGGAACCAAGACACCTTTGCTTTATTTGGGCTGATAACAAACATGTCAAACTGCGATTTTTGGTTGAATGTGCATTCTAACGCCCAAAACACCAACTTGAAATAAACCAAATCAGTGCTTTATTATTTTCTTTTTATGTAGATGGAACCCAAAACACCTTTTTGCTTTTGTTTTGGTGTGATTCTGGCGTACACCCAAATAACAACGTGCGAATTGAAAAAAAACCCAATCAAAGCTTCTTTCTACGCATATGGCAGCGAAAAGATGGTGTGTTATTTTGGTCTCATTGCACACACTTTGCGATTTCTGCGTCAAAGTGCATTAACAGCAAAGAACACGACATGAAGTAAGTGCAATCCAAGATGATTCTTTCTATGTACTTTGAAGCCAAAACAACCTGTTTGAGCTTATTACACCGCTTTGCTATTTGTGGGTGAATGAACACCCAAAGAGCTTATTCGAAGCTTAATCATCCTTTGCCTATTGCGATGGAACCAAAACACCTATGCTTGATTTCCGCTAGTAACAAACGCGTCACTCTGCGATTTTTGGGTCAATGTGCATTCTAACCCCAAAAACACCAATTTGAAATAAGCCCAATCACAGCTTTATCATCTTCTTTTTATGTAGAAGGAACCCAAAACATCTTTTTGCTTTGGTTTTGGAGTGATTCTGGCGCACACCCAAATAACACCATGCGAATTGAAAAAAGTACAATCAAAGCTTATTCGTCTTCTTTCTACGCATATAGAAGCGAAAAGATGGTGTGTTATTTTGGTCGCATTGCACACACTTTGGGATTTCTGTGTCAATGTGCATTAACAGCAAAGAACACGACATGAAGTAAGTGCAATCCAAGATTATTCTTTCTATGTACTTTGAAGTCAAAACAAGCTGTTTTAGCTTATTACACCGCTTTGCTATTTGTGGGTGAATGAACACTGAAAGAGCTTATTCGAAGCTTAATCATCCTTTTTCTATTGAGATGGAACCAAGACACCTTTGCTTTATTTGGGCTGATAACAAACATGTCAAACTGCGATTTCTGGTTGAATGTGCATTCTAACCCCAAAAACACCAACTTGAAATAAGCCAAATCAGAGCTTTATTATTTTCTTTTTATGTAGATGGAAACCAAAACACCTTTTTGCTTTGGTTTTGGTGTGATTCTGGCGCACACCTAAATAACACCATGCGAATTAAAAAAGCCCAATCAAAGCTTCTTTCTACGTCATCTTTCTACGCATATGGAAGCGAAGAGATGGTGTTGTGTTACTTTGGTCGCATTGCACACACTTTGTGATTTCTGTGTCAATGTGCATTAACAGCAAAGAACACGACATGAAGTAAGTGCAATCCAAGATTATTCTTTCTATGTACTTTGAAGTCAAAACAAGCTGTTTGAGCTTATTACACCGCTTTGCTATTTGTGGGTGAATGAACACCGAAAGAGCTTATTCGAAGCTTAATCATCCTTTTTCTATTGAGATGGAACCAAGACACCTTTGCTTTATTTGGGCTGATAACAAACATGTCAAACTGCGATTTTTGGTTGAATGTGCATTCTAACGCCCAAAACACCAACTTGAAATAAACCAAATCAGTGCTTTATTATTTTCTTTTTATGTAGATGGAACCCAAAACACCTTTTTGCTTTTGTTTTGGTGTGATTCTGGCGTACACCCAAATAACAACGTGCGAATTGAAAAAAAACCCAATCAAAGCTTCTTTCTACGCATATGGCAGCGAAAAGATGGTGTGTTATTTTGGTCTCATTGCACACACTTTGCGATTTCTGCGTCAAAGTGCATTAACAGCAAAGAACACGACATGAAGTAAGTGCAATCCAAGATGATTCTTTCTATGTACTTTGAAGCCAAAACAACCTGTTTGAGCTTATTACACCGCTTTGCTATTTGTGGGTGAATGAACACCCAAAGAGCTTATTCGAAGCTTAATCATCCTTTGCCTATTGCGATGGAACCAAAACACCTATGCTTGATTTCCGCTAGTAACAAACGCGTCACTCTGCGATTTTTGGGTCAATGTGCATTCTAACCCCAAAAACACCAATTTGAAATAAGCCCAATCACAGCTTTATCATCTTCTTTTTATGTAGAAGGAACCCAAAACATCTTTTTGCTTTGGTTTTGGAGTGATTCTGGCGCACACCCAAATAACACCATGCGATTTGAAAAAAGTACAATCAAAGCTTATTCGTCTTCTTTCTACGCATATAGAAGCGAAAAGATGGTGTGTTATTTTGGTCGCATTGCACACACTTTGGGATTTCTGTGTCAATGTGCATTAACAGCAAAGAACACGACATGAAGTAAGTGCAATCCAAGATTATTCTTTCTATGTACTTTGAAGTCAAAACAAGCTGTTTTAGCTTATTACACCGCTTTGCTATTTGTGGGTGAATGAACACCGAAAGAGCTTATTCGAAGCTTAATCATCCTTTTTCTATTGAGATGGAACCAAGACACCTTTGCTTTATTTGGGCTGATAACAAACATGTCAAACTGCGATTTTTGGTTGAATGTGCATTCTAACCCCAAAAACACCAACTTGAAATAAGCCAAATCAGAGCTTTATTATTTTCTTTTTATGTAGATGGAAACCAAAACACCTTTTTGCTTTGGTTTTGGTGTGATTCTGGCGCACACCTAAATAACACCATGCGAATTAAAAAAGCCCAATCAAAGCTTCTTTCTACGTCTTCTTTCTACGCATATGGAAGCGAAGAGATGGTGTTGTGTTACTTTGATCGCATTGCACACACTTTGTGATTTCTGTGTCAATGTGCATTAACAGCAAAGAACACGACATGAAGTAAGTGCAATCCAAGATTATTCTTTCTATGTAGTTGGAAACCAAAACAACCTGATTGGCTTTGTTTAGGCTTAGTATATTTCGCTTTGCCATATGTGGGTGAATGAACACCGAAAGTGCAAGCGAAGCTTATTCGTCCTTTTTCTATTGAGATGTTACCTTATTTTTACTTATGCTTGATTTGGGCTGGTAACAAACATGTCTGCGATTTTTGGTTGAATGTGCATTCTAACCCCAAAAACATCAACTTGAAATAAGCCCAACCAGAGCTTTATTATTTTCTTTTTATGTAGATCGAACCCAAAACACCTTTTTGCTTTTGTTTTGGTGTGATTCTGGCGCACACCCAAATAACAACGTGCGAATTGAAAAAAAACCCAATCAAAGCTTCTTTCTACGCATATGGCAGCGAAAAGATGGTGTGTTATTTTGGTCTCATTGCACACACTTTGCGATTTCTGCGTCAAAGTGCATTAACAGCAAAGAACACGACATGAAGTAAGTGCAATCCAAGATGATTCTTTCTATGTACTTTGAAGCCAAAACAACCTGTTTGAGCTTATTACACCGCTTTGCTATTTGTGGGTGAATGAACACCGAAAGAGCTTATTCGAAGCTTAATCATCCTTTGCCTATTGCGATGGAACCAAAACACCTATTGTCAGAGCTGCTTGAAGATCCTAGCTCACAGAGGATCACGCTAGCCAGCGATCATTAAGTAAAAGTCTTTATTGAATTGCAGTTTCCATTCTCACGCTGCTGCGCGCAACTCTACGTCTAGTAGCTAGATCGGCGAAGCTCCGTCTGAGTCTCCGCCCCTTGTGCACCAACTTAATATCCTAGCCCTGCTCCACCTTTTCCGCCTGACTGTCCTCCTCTGGGTCCCTCTACCCCCCGGGGTTTCTTCCTTCCTGGATTCTTCTGACGCTGACCCGGACCCTCCTGCCTCCTTGCGCCGGGCTTTAGGACCTGGTTCCCTTTCCGGGCTGCTTACTGCGCCGCCTTCCTCTGCATTTGAACTTGGCGCGCGCGCCCAACCTTCCACTTTCCTCTTAACCGTTTCTTCGCTCCCCGATGGAGGTGTGGCCACTCCTGACTCATGCCCTCCCTCCTGTGGTGAGCTGCCAGCGCTTGCCCCCTGGCTCCCTTCTTCTTCCCTGCTCCCTGGCGGTGACGCTGGTCCCGATTTCCAACTGCTCTCCCCTGAGTCCCCTCTGGCTCTATCTTCCTGGGGTGCCCCCCTAGACTCCCCCCTTGCCCTGGCCACTGGTGCTTCTTTCTGTGAATCCTCTGATTCACTGGAAAGACTAGGAGATCTCGGGTCGTCGTCATCACTCATCTTTTCTTCTGCCTCCTCCCCTTCGCTCTCTGTTTCCTCCCTTGGCCTTGCCTCTGCTCCTAAATCCCTGACATCCATCCCCCCCTCGAAGCCCCCCATTCCCCCCTCCCCTCCTTCCGGTGCTGGAGCTGGGTGCTGCTGTTGCAAAGGGACGAACATCGGATATCGTTCGCTTCCCGTGGCGGGCCTCCATCTGAAGTCTCGCGGGTCTTCCTCCCTGCTCTCGTCGACGACGGTCACCTCCTGTCAGAGCTGCTTCAAGATCCTAGCTCACAGAGGATCACGCTAGCCAGCGGTCATTAAGTAAAAGTCTTTATTGAATTACAGTTTCCATTCTCACGCTGCTGTCTGCAACTCTACGTCTACTAGCTAGATCGGCGAGGCTCCGTCTGAGTCTCCGCCCCGTGCGCACCAACTTAATATCCTAGCCTTGCTCCACCTTTTCCTCCTGACTGTCCTCCTCTGGGTCCCTCTACCCCCCGGGGCTTCTTCCTTCCGGGATTCTTCTGACGCTGACCCAGACCCTTCTGCCTCCTTGCGCCGGGCTTTAGGACCCGGTTCCCTTTCGGGGCTGCTCACTGCGCCGCCTTCCTCTGCATTTGAACTTGGCGCGCGCGCCCAACCTTCCACTTTCCTCTTAACCGTTTCTTCGCTCCCCGATGGAGGTGTGGCCACTCCTGACTCCTGCCCTCCCTCCTGTGGTGAGCTGCCAGCGCTTCCCTCCTGGCTCCTTTCCTCTTCTCTGCTTCCTGGCGGTGACGCTGGTCCCGATTTCCAGCTGCTCCCCCCTGAGTCTCCTCTGGCTCTATCTTCCTGGGGTGCCTCCCTAGACTCCCCCCTTGCCCTGGCCACTGGTGCTCCTTTCTGTGAATCCTCTGATTCACTGGAAAGACTGGGAGATCTCGGGTCGTCGTCATCACTCATCCTTTCCTCTGTCTCCTCCCCTTCGCTCTCTGTTTCCTCCCTTGCCTGTGCCTCTGCACCTAAACCCCTGACATCCATCCCCCCCTCGAAGCCCCCCAGTCCCCCCTCCCCTCCTTCCGGTGCTGGAGCTGGGGGCTGCTGTTGCAAAGGGACGAACGTCGGATATCGGTCGCTTCCCGTGGCAGGCCTCCAGCGGAACTCTTCCAGGTCTTCCTCTCTGCTCTCGTTGACGACAGTCACCTCCTCTTCCATCTCTGTGCCGCCGTGCTCGAAACCAGGGTCGTCCCCGAAAATGTCCATGTCCGTCTCTCCCGCACTTCCTCCAGGCGGCGTTGCTCGGCCGGAACAGTCCAGCCACTTCCTGCGGAACTGCTCCTCCGGCCTATCGTCCCACCAATACGAGGGTTCTGAGACAGATCCCGAGGGTGACCCCTCCGGGGAACGGACGTCTCGTGTTGGTTCCTCGTCCGAGTCGAACCCCCTGAACGTGCTGTCCGAAAGCGTGGGCGTGAAAAGCCAGTCGTCGAAAAAGTCTGCTGGCATAGGTCTATGTGGGAAGAGGGCATGAAACTCGTCTTTGAGCAGAGGTTCGTCTAAAGCGTAGCCCGGCACCCAGCTGTTCGCACTGGCCGGGGTGCCCTCCCTGGCGAGAAAGTATTCTACTCCCTCTTCCCCCCATCTGGAGTCCAAAATCTCCGTGACTTCGTTGATGCGCTCCTCCTGTGCCACTCCCGCGTGCCCCGTTCCTTCTCTGAGCGGACTCGGCGCCGTTCCGGGTTCCTGGAACCTGTGCGGTGCCTTGTAGGGAGTGAGCACCGATCTGTGGAACACCGGATGCATTCTGGAACCCTCCGGAAGCGCCAGCCTGAAAGCCACCGGGTTGACCTGCTCTTCGACTTGGTAGGGCCCCAGTTGTTTATGCCCTAGTTTCTTCTTGGCCAACGACCTGGCCGGCACTGCGTGGGCTGCTAACCAGACCCAGTCTCCCACGTGGAGCTCTTCGCCAACCCTTCTGTGTTTGTCCGCTTGTACCTTGTATGCGTGTTTAGCCAGCTCCAGGTGGCGCCGCAGCTGATCGTGGACTTCCTGCAGCTCCGACGCGAACGCATCTGCTGACTGCGGCTCCCCTTCTCCCCTGCATTCCAGTCCCGGAAAGGTTCTAGGGTGCCGCCCGTTGTTGGCGAAGAACGGCGTGACGCCCGTGGATACGTGCTTCGTGTTGTTGTAGGCAAACTCTGCAAGCGGCAGGTAATCCACCCACGTCGCAGGCTGTTGGTTTGCATAACATCTCAGGTACTGCTGCATGATGGCATTGGCTCGCTCCGCTTGCCCGTTGGTCTGCGGGTGTCTCGCCGACGCCAGATTGATCTTGACGTTTAGGAAGCCCATCAGTTTCTGCCAGAAGTTCGAGATGAACTGCCGCCCGCGGTCGGACAGAATAGACCGTGGCAGACCGTGAACCTTGAACACGTGGTCTATGAACAGTTTGGCGGTTTGCTCCGCCGTGGCCACCTTAGCACACGGAATGAAATGCGCCATCTTGGAGAACAGGTCCACCACTACCAACACTGCCGTCTTGCCCCTTGAGCTGGGCAGATCCGTGACAAAGTCCAGAGCCACCCTTTCCCAAGGTTCGACCGGAGTTTGCAGCGGCTCCAACAGTCCAGCCGGCGGTTTGTGCACCGGCTTTGCCCTCTGGCAGGTGTCACACCTCGCTACGTAGTCTGCGACCTCCCCTCTCATTCCAGGCCACCAGAAATCCCTGGCTACTAATTCCACCGTCTTCTCCTTGCCAAAGTGCCCGGCCGTGGGTGCGTCGTGCAGCTGCTGTAGCACCTTGGCTCGAAGTTCGTCACCCGGCACGTAGATGGCCCCTTTACGGATGAGCAAGCCATCTCGTAGCTGGAAACCGTCGGCCGCTGCCTTGCCCCCTCGCACCTCTGCCATCTTCGTTTGTGCGAAGGAGTCCCCCTGCAACGCTCGCCGCACCGCCTCTAGGTCCACGGTCGCCGCGGCGCACGCCCACACTGTCGGTGCAAAGATGTGCATGGCGGCCGCTGGTGTTGCGTCCTCCAGATACTGTGGCTTGCGGGAGAGAGCGTCTGCCATGATGTTGGTGTCCCCCGGGACATACTCTATTCGGAAGTCGAAGTCCGCAAAGAACTCAGCCCAACGTATCTGCCTCTGGTTCAGGAACTGTGCCGTGCGCCAGTGTTCCAGATTCTTGTGGTCCGTGCAAACCTGCACCGTGTGCTTGGCGCCGATCAGAAAGTGCCTCCACGCCTTGAACGCTGCATGAATGGCCAGCAACTCCCTGTCCCATATGGTGTAGTTCTGCTCGGACTTGCTGAGCTTCCTGGAGTAAAACGCTCCCGGCCGCCACACGCCCTGCGGGTCCTTCTGCAGCAGGACCGCCCCCACTGCTCTGTCCGAAGCGTCTGTCTCCACCCTCATCGGCATGCTGGGGTTGACATGAAGCAGCTGCTCTTCCGACGCGAAGAGACGCTTGAGGGCCTGAAAGGACTGCTCCGCCTGCTCTGTCCAGATGAACTTCTTCTTCTTGGAGCTAAGGGTGTCAGTGATGGCCGCCGTCTGCATCGCGAAGCCCTTGATAAACTTGCGATAGAAGTTCGCAAAGCCGACAAACCGTTGGACCTCCTTCCGGTTGCGTGGGCTCTTCCAATCCAACACCGCTCGAACCTTGGCGCTGTCCATGGCGAGCCCCTTGGCAGACAGCTTGTAGCCCAGAAAATCCACCTCCGGCACGTCAAATTGGCACTTCTCCAGCTTGGCGTAGAGCCTGTGTTGCTTTAGCCTGCCCAGCACTTCCTTGACGTGCTTGTCATGTTCTTGCTGCGACTCCGAAAAGATCAGGATGTCATCCAAGAAACAGACGCACGTCTTGTAGAGAAGTCCCGCCAACACGTGATGCATAAATGCTTGAAAAACGTGAGCGCCATTTTGCAGTCCAAAAGGCATAACTCTGTATTCGTAGGTACCCAGTGGCGTGAACATGGCTGTCTTCCACTCATCACCTTCCCGCATGCGAATGAGGTTGTACGCCCCCCGCAGGTCCAACTTGGTGAACACCTTTCCCTTCCGTACCTTCGCCAGGAGGTCGTCGATGCGGGGCATGGGGAAGTCCGACGGCTTGGTCACACTGTTCAAAATCCTGTAATCCACTACGAGTCTTTTTTGGGGCGTGTCTCGCTTCTTAACAAAGAATACGGGACTGCCCCCCACTGCCTTAGACTCCCGGATGAAACCGCGCTCCAAATTATGATCGATGAAGTCTTTGAGTTCCTGCAGTTCGTCCTCAGACATGGAATACAGCTTCCCTTTAGGCAGCGCCGCCCCCGGCAGCAGGTCAATTTTGCAGTCATATGGTCTGTGAGGGGGTAGCCTGTCCGCCTCCTTCTCGCAGAAAACTTCCAGAAATTCTGCGTACTTGTGGGGAATCGCTTGCAGCGTGCCTAGCAGCAGCTGTGATTCCTCTTCCTCTCCTTCCTGCCTGGGTACGATGCAGTGTTCAGCACAAAAGGAAGAGCCGAAGACCAGCTGCCTCTGGAACCAAGCCATCGTTGGGCTGTGCTTGTCCAGCCAACTCATACCCAATACAATGGGCGTGTCAGACAGTTGAGTGACGTTGAAGCTGATGACTTCCCTGTGATTCCCAAGTCGCATCACCATTGGTGGCGTCTGCTTCACCACTTGCCCCCCTAGCAGCTCCCTGCCATCCACCGTGACAACCTGCAGGGGCAGTGTGGCCGGCAGCAACTGCACAGCGTGCCTGTCGACAAATTCCTGCCCTATAAAGTCCGCGTTGCTGCCGGAGTCGATGGTGATTGGCACGTCCATGGTGATTCCATTGGGCAGCTGGAGAGATGCTGTGAGCCTCACTACTGGTTTGGGCGGGAGGGGGTTCACTGGCTGTAAAATTTCTGGGGACTGCGTCACTAACACGTCTGGCTGGGCCCCAGTGCCTCTTCCTCCAGCCAGACATCGTCGTTTCCCTGCTGTGGTCCTCCCTGCTGCGTTGCTGCAGTCACCATTGCTGAGGCTGCAGTAAGCTTGTGGGGCCTCTGGGGACACTCTTTCGCCATATGCCCTGGCTGCTCACAGACGTAACACTTCCTGGTCCCTCTAGGAGGCTTCGCCTTCACTGCTGCCGGTGCTAGGGCTCTGGTTGCTGACTGAGCCCTTGCACCTCCAACCTCCATAGGTTCGGCTCCTCCTCCTGGCGGAGGCGTGGATTGCGCTCGCGCTGCTTCTCTGGGAAAGAAGGAGGGGCCCCCGGCTGGTTCGCGTCCTCCACGTCCTTCGTCCTTGCTCCACGGACGTCCTTCCAGCCTCACCCCCACAGCCAGTGCCCTCTGAACGACCTCCTGGGTGGTTCGGGGTCTCTCCCCCCTCGCTATCTCATCTTTAATCGAGTTGTGCAGTCCTTCCCAAAAGAGGTCTCTTACAGGAGCCGAATCTCTGTCCCATTCCAGGGCGCTGACCAAGGCGAAAAAGCGTGCATGATACTGTCTGACGCTGGCCCTCCCTTGTCTCAGCCCATGCACCTCCTTCCGTGCAAGATCAATGTCAATACTTGATAAGAAACACCCGTCCATCGCTTTAATAAAGGCATCCGCATTCTGGAGCGCCGGATCGTTATCTCTCCATAAATTGCGCAACCATGCTTTCGCCTCCCCATGCAGATGGGACATGATGAACCCCACTCTCTCCTGTTCATCTCTAAAATCTTTATGCAACAGTTGCAGTGCGCACAGTACGTCGGCTCTAAAGTTGGGATACTGTTGCAGGTTCCCATCGAAGTGAGAGAGCAGCCCGCCTGTCCGTCTCGCCAACCCAATTCCCTCCTGCCGGGGTGGTTGCTTTGCCAGTACGTCTAACCTGACCTGGAGATCCCTGCATGCGGCAGCTGCCTCGTCCTCTCTCTTCCTGGATGCGAGAACCTCGGCGTTCAGTTGTGTCACTGCTTTTCTGAGGTCCTCTATCTGCTGCTCAGCCGTCATGTCTCCTGCCGTTCGTGAGCTAGCTAGTGGGCGCCTGTTTCTCTCCCCTCCTCGAGGCTGCAGATGCCCACAATGTGGAGACGGAGCCTACTGTCAGAGCTGCTTCAAGATCCTAGCTCACAGAGGATCACGCTAGCCAGCGGTCATTAAGTAAAAGTCTTTATTGAATTACAGTTTCCATTCTCACGCTGCTGTCTGCAACTCTACGTCTACTAGCTAGATCGGCGAGGCTCCGTCTGAGTCTCCGCCCCGTGCGCACCAACTTAATATCCTAGCCTTGCTCCACCTTTTCCTCCTGACTGTCCTCCTCTGGGTCCCTCTACCCCCCGGGGCTTCTTCCTTCCGGGATTCTTCTGACGCTGACCCAGACCCTTCTGCCTCCTTGCGCCGGGCTTTAGGACCCGGTTCCCTTTCGGGGCTGCTCACTGCGCCGCCTTCCTCTGCATTTGAACTTGGCGCGCGCGCCCAACCTTCCACTTTCCTCTTAACCGTTTCTTCGCTCCCCGATGGAGGTGTGGCCACTCCTGACTCCTGCCCTCCCTCCTGTGGTGAGCTGCCAGCGCTTCCCTCCTGGCTCCTTTCCTCTTCTCTGCTTCCTGGCGGTGACGCTGGTCCCGATTTCCAGCTGCTCCCCCCTGAGTCTCCTCTGGCTCTATCTTCCTGGGGTGCCTCCCTAGACTCCCCCCTTGCCCTGGCCACTGGTGCTCCTTTCTGTGAATCCTCTGATTCACTGGAAAGACTGGGAGATCTCGGGTCGTCGTCATCACTCATCCTTTCCTCTGTCTCCTCCCCTTCGCTCTCTGTTTCCTCCCTTGCCTGTGCCTCTGCACCTAAACCCCTGACACCTCCGCTTCCATCTCTGTGCCGCCGTGCTCGAAACCAGGGTCGTCCCCGAAAACGTCCATGTCCGTTTCTCCCTCACTTCCTCCTGGCGGCGTTGCTCGTCCTGGGCCTTCCAGCCACCTTCTGCGGAACTGCTCCTCTGGTCTATCGTCCCACCAATACGAGGGTTCTGATGCAGATCCCGAGGGTGACCCCTCCGGGGAACGGACGTCTTGTGTCGGGTCCTCTTCCGAGTCGAACCCCCGGAAAGTGCTGGCCGAAAGTGTGGGCGTGAAAAGCCAGTCGTCGAAAAAGTCTGCTGGCATAGGTCTATGTGGGAAGAGGGCATGAAACTCGTCTTTGAGTAGAGGTTCGTCCAAGGCGTAGCCCGGCACCCAGCTGTTCGCACTGGCCGGGGTGCCCTCCTTGGCGAGAAAGTATTCTACCCCCTCTTCCCCCCATCTGGAGTCCAAAATCTCCGTGACTTCGTTGATGCGCTCCTTCTGTGCCACTCCCGCGTGCCCTGTTCTGTCTCTGACCGGACTCGGCGCCGTTCCGGGTTCCTGGAACCTGTGCGGTGCCTTGTAGGGAGTGAGCACCGATCTGTGGAACACCGGATGCATTCTGGAACCCTCCGGAAGTGCCAGTCTGAAAGCTACCGGGTTGACCTGCTCTTCGACTTGGTAGGGCCCCAGTTGTTTATGCCCTAGTTTCTTCTTGGCCAACGACCTGGCCGGCACTGCGTGGGCTGCTAACCAGACCCAGTCTCCCACGTGGAGCTCTTCGCCAACCCTTCTGTGTCTGTCCGCTTGTACCTTGTATGCGTGTTTGGCCAGCTCCAGGTGGCGCCTCAGCTGATCGTGGACTTCCTGCAGCTCCGACGCGAACGCATCTGCTGTCTGCGGCTCCCCCTCCCCCATTCTTTCCAGTCCCGGGAAGGTTCTGGGGTGCCTCCCGTTGTTGGCGAAGAACGGCGTGACCCCCGTGGACACGTGCTTCGTGTTGTTGTAGGCGAACTCGGCAAGCGGCAGGTAATCCACCCACGTCGCAGGCTGTTGATTCGCATAGCATCTCAGGTACTGCTGCATGATGGCATTGACCCGCTCCGCTTGCCCGTTGGTCTGCGGGTGTCTCGCCGACGCCAGGTTGATCTTGACGTTCAGGAAGCCCATCAGCTTCTGCCAGAAATTCGAGATGAACTGCCGCCCGCGGTCGGACAGAATAGACCGTGGCAGACCGTGAACCTTGAACACGTGGTCTATGAACAGTTTGGCGGTTTGCTCCGCCGTGGCCACCTTAGCACACGGAATGAAATGGGCCATCTTGGAAAACAGGTCCACCACCACCAGCACTGCCGTCTTGCCCCTCGAGCTGGGCAGATCTGTGACAAAGTCCAGAGCCACCCTTTCCCAAGGTTCGACCGGAGTTTGCAGCGGTTCCAACAGTCCGGCCGGCGGTCTGTGCACTGGTTTGGCCCTCTGGCAGGTGTCACACCTCGCCACGTAGTCTGTGACCTCCCCTCTCATTCCAGGCCACCAGAAATCCCTGGCTACTAATTCCACCGTCTTCTCCTTGCCAAAGTGCCCGGCCGTGGGCGCGTCGTGCAGCTGCTGCAGCACCTTGGCGCGAAGGTCGTCTCCCGGCACGTAGATGGCCCCTTTACGGATGAGCAATCCATCTCGTAGCTGGAAACCGTCGGCCACAGCCTTGCCCCTTTGCACCTCTGCCATCTTTGCTTGCGCGAAGGAGTCATCCTGCAACGCTCGTCGCACCGCCTCCAGGTCCACGGTGGCCGCGGCGCACGCCCATACTGTTGGTGCGAAGATGTGCATGGCTGCCGCTGGCGTTGCGTCCTCCAGATACTGTGGCTTACGGGAGAGGGCGTCCGCCATGATGTTAGTGTCCCCCGGGACATACTCTATGCGGAAGTCGAAGTTCGCAAAAAACTCAGCCCAGCGTATCTGCCTCTGGTTTAGGAACTGTGCCGTGCGCCAGTGCTCCAGATTCTTGTGGTCCGTGCAAACCTGCACCGTGTGCTTGGCGCCGATCAGGAAGTGCCGCCACGCTTTGAACGCTGCATGAATGGCCAGCAACTCCCTGTCCCAGATGGTGTAGTTCTGCTCGGACTTGCTGAGCTTCCTGGAGTAAAACGCTCCCGGTCGCCACACCCCCTGCTGGTCCTTTTGCAGCAGGACCGCCCCCACGGCTCTGTCCGAGGCGTCTGTCTCCACCCTCATCGGCCTGCTGGGGTTGACGTGAAGCAGCTGCTCTTCCGACGCGAAGAGACGCTTGAGTGCCTGAAAGGACTGCTCCGCCTCCTCCGTCCAAACGAACTTCTTTTTCTTGGAGCTAAGCGTGTCTGTGATGGCCGCTGTCTGCATAGCGAAGCCCTTGATAAACTTGCGATAGAAGTTCGCAAAGCCGACAAACCTTTGGACCTCTTTCCGGTTGCGTGGGCTCTTCCAGTCCAATACCGCTCGAACCTTGGCGCTGTCCATGGCGAGCCCCTTGTCAGACAACTTGTAGCCCAGAAAATCCACCTCCGTCACGTCGAATTGGCACTTCTCCAGCTTGGCGTAGAGCCTATGTTGCTTTAGTCTGGTCAGCACTTCCTTGACGTGCCTGTCATGCTCCTGCTGCGATTCCGAAAAGATCAGGATGTCATCTAAGAAACAGACGCACGTCTTGTAGAGAAGTCCCGCCAACACGTGATGCATGAAAGCTTGAAAAACGTGGGAGCCATTTTGCAGTCCAAAAGGCATAACTCTGTATTCGTAGGTACCCAGTGGCGTGAACATGGCCGTCTTCCACTCATCCCCCTCCCGCATGCGAATGAGGTTGTACGCCCCTCGCAGGTCTAATTTGGTGAACACTTTTCCCTTCCGCACCTTCGCCAGGAGGTCGTCGATTCGGGGCATGGGGAAGTCCGACGGCTTGGTCACACTGTTTAAAATGCGATAGTCCACGACCAGTCTTTTTTGGGGCGTGTCTCGCTTTTTAACAAAGAATACAGGACTGCCCCCCGCTGCCTTGGACTCTCGGATGAAACCGCGCTCCAAATTATGATCGATGAACTCTTTGAGTTCCTGCAGCTCGTCCTCCGACATGGAATACAGTTTCCCTTTAGGCAGCGCCGCCCCCGGCAGCAGGTCAATTTTGCAGTCATATGGTCTGTGAGGGGGTAGCCTGTCCGCCTCCTTCTCGCAGAAAACTTCCAAAAATTCTGCGTACTTGTGGGGAATCGCTTGCAGCGTGCCTAGCAGCAGCTGTGACTCCTCTTCCTCTCCTTCCTGCCAGTGCATGATGCAGTGTTCAGCACAAAAGGAAGAGCCGAAGACCAGCTGCCTCTGGTACCAAGCCAGCGTTGGGCTGTGCTTGTCCAGCCAACTCATTCCCAATACAATGGGCGTATCCGATAGTTGAGTGACATTGAAGCTGATGATTTCTTTGTGATTCCCAAGTCGCATCGCCATTGGCGGCGTCTGCTTCACCACTTGCCCCCCTAGCAACTCCCTGCCATCCACCGTGACAACCTGCAGGGGCAGTGTGGCCGGCAGCAACTGTATAGCGTGCTTGTCGACAAAGTCCTGCCCTATAAAGTCCGCGTTGCTGCCCGAGTCCACTGTGATGGGCACGTCCATGGTGATTCCATTGGGCAGCTGGAGAGATGCGGTGAGCCTCACCACTGGTTTGGGCGGGAGGGGGTTCACGGGCTGTAAAATCTCTGGGGACTGCGGCACTAACACGTCTGGCTGGGCCCCAGGGCCTCTTCCTCCAGCCAGACTGCTTCGTTTCCCTGCTGTGTTCCTCCTTGCTGCGTTGCTGCAGTCACCATTGCCGAGGCTGCAGTGAGCTTGTGGAGCCTCTGGGGACACTCTTTCGCCATATGCCCTGGCTCCTCACAGACGTAACACTTCCTGTTCCCTCTAGGAGGCTTCGCTTTCACTGCTGCCGGTGCTAGGGCTCTGGTTGCTGACTGAGCCCTTGCACCTCCAACCTCCATAGGTTCGGCTCCTCCTCCTGGCGGAGGCGTGGATTGCGCCCGCGCTGCTTCTCTGGGAAGGAAGGAGGGGCCCCTGGCTGGTTCGCGCCCTCCACGCCCTTCGTCCCTGCTCCACGGGCGTTCTTCCAGCCTCACCCCCACTGCCAGTGCCCTCTGAACGACCTCCTGGGTGGTTCGGGGTCTCTCCCCCCTCGCGATCTCATCTTTAATCGAGCTGTGCAACCCCTCCCAAAAGAGGTCTCTTACAGGGGCCGAATCTCTGTCCCATTCCAGGGCACTGACCAAGGCGAAAAAGCGGGCATGGTACTGCCTGACGCTGGCCCTCCCTTGTCTTAGCCCATGCACCTCCTTCCGGGCAAGATCCACGTCAATGCTTGATAAAAAACACCCATCCATCGCTTTAATAAAGGCATCTGCATTCTGGAGCGCCGGATCCTTATCTCTCCATAAATTGCGTATCCATGCTTTAGCATCCCCATGCAAATGAGACATGATGAATCCCACTCTCTCTTGCTCATCTCTAAAGTCTTTATGCAGCAGTTGCAGTGCGCACAGTACGTCTGCTCTAAAGTTGGGATACTGTTGCAGGTTCCCATCGAAGTGAGAGACCAGCCCGCCTGTGCGTCTCGCCAACCCAATTCCCTCCTGCCGGGGTGTCTGCTTTGTCAGCACATCTAACCTGACCTGGAGATCCCTGCAGGCGGCAGCTGCCTCCTCCTCTCTCTTCCTGGATGCGAGAGCCTCGGCATTCAGTTGTGCCACTGCTTTTCTGAGTTCCTCTATCTGCTGCTCAGCCGTCATGTCGTCTGCTGTTCGTGAGCTCGCTAGTGGGCACCTGCTTCTCTCCCCAACTCGAGGTTGTAGATGCCCACAATTGAGTGAGACGGAGCTTACTGTCAGAGCTGCTTGAAGATCCTAGCTCACAGAGGATCACGCTAGCCAGCGATCATTAAGTAAAAGTCTTTATTGAATTGCAGTTTCCATTCTCACGCTGCTGCGCGCAACTCTACGTCTAGTAGCTAGATCGGCGAAGCTCCGTCTGAGTCTCCGCCCCTTGTGCACCAACTTAATATCCTAGCCCTGCTCCACCTTTTCCGCCTGACTGTCCTCCTCTGGGTCCCTCTACCCCCCGGGGTTTCTTCCTTCCTGGATTCTTCTGACGCTGACCCGGACCCTCCTGCCTCCTTGCGCCGGGCTTTAGGACCTGGTTCCCTTACCGGGCTGCTTACTGCGCCGCCTTCCTCTGCATTTGAACTTGGCGCGCGCGCCCAACCTTCCACTTTCCTCTTAACCGTTTCTTCGCTCCCCGATGGAGGTGTGGCCACTCCTGACTCATGCCCTCCCTCCTGTGGTGAGCTGCCAGCGCTTGCCCCCTGGCTCCCTTCTTCTTCCCTGCTCCCTGGCGGTGACGCTGGTCCCGATTTCCAACTGCTCTCCCCTGAGTCCCCTCTGGCTCTATCTTCCTGGGGTGCCCCCCTAGACTCCCCCCTTGCCCTGGCCACTGGTGCTCCTTTCTGTGAATCCTCTGATTCACTGGAAAGACTAGGAGATCTCGGGTCGTCGTCATCACTCATCTTTTCTTCTGCCTCCTCCCCTTCGCTCTCTGTTTCCTCCCTTGGCCTTGCCTCTGCTCCTAAATCCCTGACACCTATGCTTGATTTCCGCTAGTAACAAACGCGTCTGTCAGAGTTGCTTGAAGATCCTAGCTCACAGAGGATCACGCTAGCCAGCGATCATTAAGTAAAAGTCTTTATTGAATTACAGTTTCCATTCTCACGCTGCTGCGCGCAAACTCTACGTCTAGTAGCTAGATCGGCGAAGCTCCGTCTGAGTCTCCGCCCCGTGTGCACCAACTTAATATCCTAGCCTTGCTCCACCTTTTCCGCCTGACTGTCCTCCTCTGGTTCCCTCTACCCCCCGGGGCTTCTTCCTTCCGGGATTCTTCTGACGCTGACCCGGACCCTCCTGCCTCCTTGCGCCGGGCTTTAGGACCTGGTTCCCTTTCGGGGCTGCTTACTGCGCCGCCTTCCTCTGCATTTGAACTTGGCGCGCGCGCCCAACCTTCCACTTTCCTCTTAACCGTTTCTTCGCTCCCCGATGGAGGTGTGGCCACTCCTGACTCATGCCCTCCCTCCTGTGGTGAGCTGCCAGCGCTTCCCCCCTGGCTCCCTTCCTCTTCCCTGCTTCCTGGCGGTGACGCTGGTCCCGATTTCCAGCTGCTCCCCCCTGAGTCCCCTCTGGCTCTATCTTCCTGGGGTGCCCCCCTTGCCCTGGCCACTGGTGCTCCTTTCTGTGAATCCTCTGATTCACTAGAAAGACTAGGAGATCTCGGGTCGTCGTCATCACTCATCTTTTCTTCTGCCTCCTCCCCTTCGCTCTCTGTTTCCTCCCTTGCCCGTGCCTCTGCTCCTAAACCCCTGACATCCATCCCCCCCTCGAAGCCCCCCATTCCCCCCTCCCCTCCTTCCGGTGCTGGAGCTGGGGGCTGCTGTTGCAAAGGGACGAACGTCGGATATCGGTCGCTTCCCGTGGCGGGCCTCCATCTGAAGTCTCCCGGGTCTTCCTCCCTGCTATCGTCGACGACGGTCACCTCCGCTTCCATCTCTGTGCCGCCGTGCTCGAAACCAGGGTCGTCCCCGAAAATGTCCATGTCCGTCTCTCCCTCACTTCCTCCTGGCGGCGTTGCTCGTCCTGAGCATTCCAGCCACTTTCTGCGGAACTGCTCCTCTGGCCTATCGTCCCACCAATACGAGGGTTCTGAGGCGGATCCCGAGGGTGACCCCTCCGGGGAACGGACGTCTCGTGTCGGTTCCTCGTCCGAGTCGAACCCCCGGAACGTGCTGGCCGAAAGCGTGGGCGTGAAAAGCCAGTCGTCGAAAAAGTCTGCTGGCATAGGTCTATGTGGGAAGAGGGCATGAAACTCGTCTTTGAGCAGAGGTTCGTCTAAGGCGTAGCCCGGCACCCAGCTGTTCGCACTGGCCGGGGTGCCCTCCTTGGCGAGAAAGTATTCTACCCCCTCTTCCCCCCATCTGGAGTCCAAAATCTCCGTGACTTCGTTGATGCGCTCCTTCTGTGCCACTCCCGCGTGCCCTGTTCTGTCTCTGGCCGGACTCGGCGCCGTTCCGGGTTCCTGGAACCTGTGCGGTGCCTTGTAGGGAGTGAGCACCGATCTGTGGAATACCGGATGCATTCTGGAACCCTCCGGAAGTGCCAGTCTGAAAGCTACCGGGTTGACCTGCTCTTCGACTTGGTAGGGCCCCAGTTGTTTATGCCCTAGTTTCTTCTTGGCCAACGACCTGGCCGGCACTGCGTGGGCTGCTAACCAAACCCAGTCTCCCACGTGGAGCTCTTCTCCAACCCTTCTGTGCTTGTCTGCTTGTACCTTGTATGCGTGCTTGGCCAGCTCCAGGTGGCGCCTCAGCTGATCGTGGACTTCCTGCAGCTCCGACGCGAACGCATCTGCTGTCTGCGGCTCCCCCTCCCCCATTCTTTCCAGTCCCGGGAAGGTTCTGGGGTGCCTCCCGTTGTTGGCGAAGAACGGCGTGACCCCCGTGGACACGTGCTTCGTGTTGTTGTAGGCGAACTCGGCAAGCGGCAGGTAATCCACCCACGTCGCAGGCTGTTGATTTGCATAACATCTCAGGTACTGCTGCATGATGGCATTGACCCGCTCCGCTTGCCCGTTGGTCTGCGGGTGTCTCGCCGACGCCAGGTTGATCTTGACGTTCAGGAAGCCCATCAGCTTCTGCCAGAAATTCGAGATGAACTGCCGCCCCCGGTCGGACAGAATAGACCGTGGCAGACCGTGAACCTTGAACACGTGGTCTATGAACAGTTTGGCGGTTTGCTCCGCCGTGGCCACCTTAGCACACGGAATGAAATGCGCCATCTTGGAAAACAGGTCCACCACCACCAGCACTGCCGTCTTGCCCCTTGAGCTGGGCAGATCCGTGACAAAGTCCAGGGCCACCCTTTCCCAAGGTTCGACCGGAGTTTGCAGCGGTTCCAACAGTCCGGCCGGCGGTTTGTGCACTGGTTTGGCCCTCTGGCAGGTGTCACACCTCGCCACGTAGTCTGCGACCTCCCCTCTCATTCCAGGCCACCAGAAATCCCTGGCTACTAATTCCACCGTCTTCTCCTTGCCAAAGTGCCCGGCCGTGGGCGCGTCGTGCAGCTGCTGCAGCACCTTGGCTCGAAGTTCGTCTCCCGGCACGTAGATGGCCCCTTTACGGATGAGCAATCCATCTCTTAGCTGGAAACCGTCGGCCGCTGCCTTGCCCCTTTGCACCTCTGCCATCTTTGCTTGTGCGAAGGAGTCCCCCTGCAACGCTCGTCGCACCGCCTCTAGGTCCATGGTCGCCGCGGCGCACGCCCACACCGTCGGTGCGAAGATGTGCATGGCGGCCGCTGGTGTTGCGTCCTCCAGATACTGTGGCTTACGGGAGAGAGCGTCTGCCATGATGTTGGTGTCCCCCGGAACATACTCTATTCGGAAGTCGAAGTTCGCAAAGAACTCAGCCCAACGTATCTGCCTCTGGTTCAGGAACTGTGCCGTGCGCCAGTGCTCTAGATTCTTGTGGTCCGTGCAAACCTGCACCGTGTGCTTGGCGCCGATCAGAAAGTGCCTCCACGCCTTGAACGCTGCGTGAATGGCCAGCAACTCCCTGTCCCAGATGGTGTAGTTCTGCTCGGACTTGCTGAGCTTCCTGGAGTAAAACGCTCCCGGTCGCCACACCCCCTGCGGGTCTTTCTGCAGCAGGACCGCCCCCACGGCTCTGTCCGAAGCGTCTGTCTCCACCCTCATCGGCTTGCTGGGGTTGACATGAAGCAGCTGCTCTTCCGACGCGAAGAGACGCTTGAGTGCCTGAAAGGACTGCTCCGCCTGCTCTGTCCAAATGAACTTCTTTTTCTTGGAGCTAAGCGTGTCAGTGATGGCCGCCGTCTGCATCGCGAAGCCCTTGATAAACTTGCGATAGAAGTTCGCAAAGCCGACAAACCGTTGGACCTCCTTCCGGTTGCGCGGGCTCTTCCAATCCAACACTGCTCGAACCTTGGCGCTGTCCATGGCGAGCCCCTTGTCAGACAGCTTGTAGCCCAGAAAATCCACCTCCGGCACGTCAAATTGGCACTTCTCCAGCTTGGCGTAGAGCCTATGTTGCCTTAGCCTGCTCAGCACTTCCTTGACGTGTTTGTCATGCTCCTGCTGCGACTCCGAAAAGATCAGGATGTCATCTAAGAAACAGACGCACGTCTTGTAGAGAAGTCCCGCCAACACGTGATGCATAAATGCTTGAAAAACGTGGGAGCCATTTTGCAATCCAAAAGGCATAACTCTATATTCGTAGGTCCCCAGTGGCGTGAACATGGCTGTCTTCCACTCATCACCCTCCCGCATGCGAATGAGGTTGTACGCCCCCCGCAGGTCCAACTTGGTGAACACTCTGCCCTTCCGTACCTTTGTGAGGAGGTCGTCAATTCGGGGCATGGGGAAGTCCGATGGCCTAGTCACACTGTTCAAAATCCTGTAATCCACTACGAGTCTCTTTTGGGGCGTGTCCCGCTTCTTAACAAAGAATACGGGACTGCCCCCCACTGCCTTGGACTCCCGGATGAAGCCGCGCTGCAAATTATGATCAATGAACTCCTTGAGTTCTTGCAGTTCGTCCTCTGACATGGAATACAGTCTCCCTTTAGGCAGCGCCGCCCCCGGCAGCAGGTCAATTTTGCAGTCATATGGTCTGTGAGGGGGTAGCCTGTCTGCCTCCTTCTCGCAGAAAACTTCCAAAAATTCAGCGTACTTGTGGGGAATCGCTTGCAGCGTGCCTAGCAGCAGCTGTGACTCCTCTTCCTCTCCTTCCTGCCTGGGCACGATGCAGTGTTCAGCACAAAAGGAAGAGCCGAAGGTCAGCTGCCTCTGGTACCAAGCCATCGTTGGGCTGTGCTTGTCCAGCCAACTCATGCCCAATACAACGGGCGTGTCAGATAGTTGAGTGACGTTGAAGCTGATGATTTCTCTGTGATTCCCAAGTCGCATCACCATTGGTGGCGTCTGCTTCACCACTTGCCCCCCGAGCAGCTCCCTGCCATCCACCGTGACAACCTGCAGGGGCAGTGTGGCCGGCAGCAACTGCACAGTGTGCCTGTCGACAAAGTCCTGCCCTATAAAGTCCGCATTGCTGCCTGAGTCAATGGTGATTGGCACGTCTATGGTGATTCCATTGGGCAGCTGGAGAGATGCTGTGAGCCTCACTACTGGTTTGGGCGGGAGGGGGTTCACGGGCTGTAAAATCTCTGGGGACTGCGTCACTAACACGTCTGGCTGGGCCCCAGTGCCTCTTCCTCCAGCCAGACTGCGTCGTTTCCCTGCTGTGGTCCTCCTTGCTGCGTTGCTGCAGTCACCATTGCTGAGGCTGCAGTGAGCTTGTGGGGCCTCTGGGGACACTCTTTTGCCATATGCCCTGGTTCCTCACAGACGTAACACTTCCTGTTCCCTCTAGGAGGCTTCGCTTTCACTGCTGCCGGTGCTAGGGCTCTGGTTGCTGACTGAGCCCTTGCACCTCCAACCTCCATAGGTTCGGCTCCTCCTCCTGGCGGAGGCGTGGATTGCGCCCGCGCTGCTTCTCTGGGAAGGAAGGAGGGGCCCCCGGCTGGTTCGCGCCCTCCACGCCCTTCGTCCTTGCTCCACGGACGTCCTTCCAGCCTCACCCCCATGCCAGTGCCCTCTGAACGACCTCCTGGGTGGTTCGGGGTCTCTCCCCCCTCGCGATCTCATCTTTAATCGAGTTGTGCAGCCCCTCCCAAAAGAGGTCTCTTACAGGAGCCGAATCTCTGTCCCATTCCAGGGCACTGACCAAGGCGAAAAAGCGGGCATGATACTGCCTGACGCTGGCCCTCCCTTGTCTCAGCCCATGCACCTCCTTCCGTGCAAGATCCACGTCAATACTTGATAAAAAGCACCCATCCATCGCTTTAATAAAGGCATCCGCATTCTGGAGCGCCGGATCATTATCTCTCCATAAATTGCGTAGCCATGCTTTCGCATCCCCATGCAGATGGGACATGATGAACCCCACTCTCTCTTGTTCATCTCTAAAGTCTTTATGCAGCAGTTGCAGTGCGCACAGTACGTCGGCTCTAAAGTTGGGATACTGTTGCAGGTTCCCATCGAAGTGAGAGACCAGCCCGCCTGTCCGTCTCGCCAACCCAATTCCCTCCTGCCGGGGTGTCTGCTTTGTCAGCACGTCTAACCTGACCTGGAGATCCCTGCAGGCGGCAGCTGCCTCCTCCTCTCTCTTCCTGGATGCGAGAACCTCGGCGTTCAGTTGTGCCACTGCTTTTCTGAGGTCCTCTATCTGCTGCTCAGCCGTCATGTCGTCTGCCGTTCGTGAGCTCGCTAGTAGGCACCTGTTTCTCTCCCCTCCTCGAGGCTGTAGATGCCCACAATGGGGAGACGGAGCTTACTGTCAGAGTTGCTTGAAGATCCTAGCTCACAGAGGATCACGCTAGCCAGCGATCATTAAGTAAAAGTCTTTATTGAATTACAGTTTCCATTCTCACGCTGCTGCGCGCAAACTCTACGTCTAGTAGCTAGATCGGCGAAGCTCCATCTGAGTCTCCGCCCCGTGTGCACCAACTTAATATCCTAGCCTTGCTCCACCTTTTCCGCCTGACTGTCCTCCTCTGGGTCCCTCTACCCCCCGGGGCTTCTTCCTTCCGGGATTCTTCTGACGCTGACCCGGACCCTCCTGCCTCCTTGCGCCGGGCTTTAGGACCTGGTTCCCTTTCGGGGCTGCTTACTGCGCCGCCTTCCTCTGCATTTGAACTTGGCGCGCGCGCCCAACCTTCCACTTTCCTCTTAACCGTTTCTTCGCTCCCCGATGGAGGTGTGGCCACTCCTGACTCATGCCCTCCCTCCTGTGGTGAGCTGCCAGCGCTTCCCCCCTGGCTCCCTTCCTCTTCCCTGCTTCCTGGCGGTGACGCTGGTCCCGATTTCCAGCTGCTCCCCCCTGAGTCCCCTCTGGCTCTATCTTCCTGGGGTGCCCCCCTTGCCCTGGCCACTGGTGCTCCTTTCTGTGAATCCTCTGATTCACTAGAAAGACTAGGAGATCTCGGGTCGTCGTCATCACTCATCTTTTCTTCTGCCTCCTCCCCTTCGCTCTCTGTTTCCTCCCTTGCCCGTGCCTCTGCTCCTAAACCCCTGACAGCGTCACTGCGATTTTTGGGTCAATGTGCATTCTAACCCCAAAAACACCAATTTGAAATAAGCCCAATCACAGCTTTATCATCTTCTTTTTATGTAGAATGAACCCAAAACATCTTTTTGCTTTGGTTTTGGAGTGATTCTGGCGCACACCCAAATAACACCATGCGAATTGAAAAAAGTACAATCAAAGCTTATTCGTCTTCTTTCTACGCATATAGAAGCGAAAAGATGGTGTTGTGTTATTTTGGTCGCATTGCACACACTTTGGGATTTCTGTGTCAATGTGCATTAACAGCAAAGAACACGACATGAAGTAAGTGCAATCCAAGATTATTCTTTCTATGTACTTTGAAGTCAAAACAAGCTGTTTGAGCTTATTACACCGCTTTGCTATTTGTGGGTGAATGAACACCGAAAGAGCTTATTCGAAGCTTAATCATCCTTTTTCTATTGAGATGGAACCAAGACACCTTTGCTTTATTTGGGCTGATAACAAACATGTCAAACTGCGATTTCTGGTTGAATGTGCATTCTAACCCCAAAAACACCAACTTGAAATAAGCCAAATCAGTGCTTTATTATTTTCTTTTTATGTAGATGGAACCCAAAACACCTTTTTGCTTTTGTTTTGGTGTGATTCTGGCGTACACCCAAATAACAACGTGCGAATTGAAAAAAAACCCAATCAAAGCTTCTTTCTACGCATATGGCAGCGAAAAGATGGTGTGTTATTTTGGTCTCATTGCACACACTTTGCGATTTCTGCGTCAAAGTGCATTAACAGCAAAGAACACGACATGAAGTAAGTGCAATCCAAGATGATTCTTTCTATGTACTTTGAAGCCAAAACAACCTGTTTGAGCTTATTACACCGCTTTGCTATTTGTGGGTGAATGAACACCCAAAGAGCTTATTCGAAGCTTAATCATCCTTTGCCTATTGCGATGGAACCAAAACACCTATGCTTGATTTCCGCTAGTAACAAACGCGTCACTCTGCGATTTTTGGGTCAATGTGCATTCCAACCCCAAAAACACCAATTTGAAATAAGCCCAATCACAGCTTTATCATCTTCTTTTTATGTAGAAGGAACCCAAAACATCTTTTTGCTTTGGTTTTGGAGTGATTCTGGCGCACACCCAAAATAACACCATGCGAATTGAAAAAAGTACAATCAAAGCTTATTCGTCTTCTTTCTACGCATATAGAAGCGAAAAGATGGTGTGTTATTTTGGTCGCATTGCACACACTTTGGGATTTCTGTGTCAATGTGCATTAACAGCAAAGAACACGACATGAAGTAAGTGCAATCCAAGATTATTCTTTCTATGTACTTTGAAGTCAAAACAAGCTGTTTGAGCTTATTACACCGCTTTGCTATTTGTGGGTGAATGAACACCGAAAGAGCTTATTCGAAGCTTAATCATCCTTTTTCTATTGAGATGGAACCAAGACACCTTTGCTTTATTTGGGCTGATAACAAACATGTCAAACTGCGATTTCTGGTTGAATGTGCATTCTAACCCCAAAAACACCAACTTGAAATAAGCCAAATCAGAGCTTTATTATTTTCTTTTTATGTAGATGGAAACCAAAACACCTTTTTGCTTTGGTTTTGGTGTGATTCTGGCGCACACCTAAATAACACCATGCGAATTAAAAAAGCCCAATCAAAGCTTCTTTCTACGTCATCTTTCTACGCATATGGAAGCGAAGAGATGGTGTTGTGTTACTTTGGTCGCATTGCACACACTTTGTGATTTCTGTGTCAATGTGCATTAACAGCAAAGAACACGACATGAAGTAAGTGCAATCCAAGATTATTCTTTCTATGTACTTTGAAGTCAAAACAAGCTGTTTGAGCTTATTACACCGCTTTGCTATTTGTGGGTGAATGAACACCGAAAGAGCTTATTCGAAGCTTAATCATCCTTTTTCTATTGAGATGGAACCAAGACACCTTTGCTTTATTTGGGCTGATAACAAACATGTCAAACTGCGATTTTTGGTTGAATGTGCATTCTAACCCCCAAAACACCAACTTGAAATAAGCCAAATCAGTGCTTTATTATTTTCTTTTTATGTAGATGGAACCCAAAACACCTTTTTGCTTTTGTTTTGGTGTGATTCTGGCGCACACCCAAATAACAACGTGCGAATTGAAAAAAAACCCAATCAAAGCTTCTTTCTACGCATATGGCAGCGAAAAGATGGTGTGTTATTTTGGTCTCATTGCACACACTTTGCGATTTCTGCGTCAAAGTGCATTAACAGCAAAGAACACGACATGAAGTAAGTGCAATCCAAGATGATTCTTTCTATGTACTTTGAAGCCAAAACAACCTGTTTGAGCTTATTACACCGCTTTGCTATTTGTGGGTGAATGAACACCCAAATAGCTTATTCGAAGCTTAATCATCCTTTGCCTATTGCGATGGAACCAAAACACCTATGCTTGATTTCCGCTAGTAACAAACGCGTCACTCTGCGATTTTTGGGTCAATGTGCATTCTAACCCCAAAAACACCAATTTGAAATAAGCCCAATCACAGCTTTATCATCTTCTTTTTATGTAGAAGGAACCCAAAACATCTTTTTGCTTTGGTTTTGGAGTGATTCTGGCGCACACCCAAATAACACCATGCGAATTGAAAAAAGTACAATCAAAGCTTATTCGTCTTCTTTCTACGCATATAGAAGCGAAAAGATGGTGTGTTATTTTGGTCGCATTGCACACACTTTGGGATTTCTGTGTCAATGTGCATTAACAGCAAAGAACACGACATGAAGTAAGTGCAATCCAAGATTATTCTTTCTATGTACTTTGAAGTCAAAACAAGCTGTTTGAGCTTATTACACCGCTTTGCTATTTGTGGGTGAATGAACACCGAAAGAGCTTATTCGAAGCTTAATCATCCTTTTTCTATTGAGATGGAACCAAGACACCTTTGCTTTATTTGGGCTGATAACAAACATGTCAAACTGCGATTTCTGGTTGAATGTGCATTCTAACCCCAAAAACACCAACTTGAAATAAGCCAAATCAGAGCTTTATTATTTTCTTTTTATGTAGATGGAAACCAAAACACCTTTTTGCTTTGGTTTTGGTGTGATTCTGGCGCACACCTAAATAACACCATGCGAATTAAAAAAGCCCAATCAAAGCTTCTTTCTACGTCTTCTTTCTACGCATATGGAAGCGAAGAGATGGTGTTGTGTTACTTTGGTCGCATTGCACACACTTTGTGATTTCTGTGTCAATGTGCATTAACAGCAAAGAACACGACATGAAGTAAGTGCAATCCAAGATTATTCTTTCTATGTAGTTGGAAACCAAAACAACCTGATTGGCTTTGTTTAGGCTTAGTATATTTCGCTTTGCCATATGTGGGTGAATGAACACCGAAAGTGCAAGCGAAGCTTATTCGTCCTTTTTCTATTGAGATGTTACCTTATTTTTACTTATGCTTGATTTGGGCTGGTAACAAACATGTCTGCGATTTTTGGTTGAATGTGCATTCTAACCCCAAAAACATCAACTTGAAATAAGCCCAACCAGAGCTTTATTATTTTCTTTTTATGTAGATCGAACCCAAAACACCTTTTTGCTTTTGTTTTGGTGTGATTCTGGCGCACACCCAAATAACAACGTGCGAATTGAAAAAAAACCCAATCAAAGCTTCTTTCTACGCATATGGCAGCGAAAAGATGGTGTGTTATTTTGGTCTCATTGCACACACTTTGGGATTTCTGCGTCAAAGTGCATTAACAGCAAAGAACACGACATGAAGTAAGTGCAATCCAAGATGATTCTTTCTATGTACTTTGAAGCCAAAACAACCTGTTTGAGCTTATTACACCGCTTTGCTATTTGTGGGTGAATGAACACCCAAAGAGCTTATTCGAAGCTTAATCATCCTTTGCCTATTGCGATGGAACCAAAACACCTATGCTTGATTTCCGCTAGTAACAAACGCGTCACTGCGATTTTTGGGTCAATGTGCATTCTAACCCCAAAAACACCAATTTGAAATAAGCCCAATCACAGCTTTATCATCTTCTTTTTATGTAGAAGGAACCCAAAACATCTTTTTGCTTTGGTTTTGGAGTGATTCTGGCGCACACCCAAATAACACCATGCGAATTGAAAAAAGTACAATCAAAGCTTATTCGTCTTCTTTCTACGCATATAGAAGCGAAAAGATGGTGTTGTGTTATTTTGGTCGCATTGCACACTCTTTGCGATTTCTGTGTCAATGTGCATTAACAGCAAAGAACACGACATGAAGAAAGTGCAATCCAAGATTAATCTTTCTATGTACTTTGAAGTCAAAACAAGCTGTTTGAGCTTATTACACCGCTTTGCTATTTGTGGGTGAATGAACACCGAAAGAGCTTATTCGAAGCTTAATCATCCTTTTTCTATTGAGATGGAACCAAGACACCTTTGCTTTATTTGGGCTGATAACAAACATGTCAAACTGCGATTTTTGGTTGAATGTGCATTCTAACCCCAAAAACACCAACTTGAAATAAGCCAAATCAGAGCTTTATTATTTTCTTTTTATGTAGATGGAAACCAAAACACCTTTTTGCTTTGGTTTTGGTGTGATTCTGGCGCACACCTAAATAACACCATGCGAATTAAAAAAGCCCAATCAAAGCTTCTTTCTACGTCTTCTTTCTACGCATATGGAAGCGAAGAGATGGTGTTGTGTTACTTTGGTCGCATTGCACACACTTTGTGATTTCTGTGTCAATGTGCATTAACAGCAAAGAACACGACATGAAGTAAGTGCAATCCAAGATGATTCTATGTACTTTGAAGCCAAAACAACCTGTTTGAGCTTATTACACCGCTTTGCTATTTGTGGGTGAATGAACACCCAAAGAGCTTATTCGAAGCTTAATCATCCTTTGCCTATTGCGATGGAACCAAAACACCTATGCTTGATTTCCGCTAGTAACAAACGCGTCACTGCGATTTTTGGGTCAATGTGCATTCTAACCCCAAAAACACCAATTTGAAATAAGCCCAATCACAGCTTTATCATCTTTTTATGTAGAAGGAACCCAAAACATCTTTTTGCTTTGGTTTTGGAGTGATTCTGGCGCACACCCAAATAACACCATGCGAATTGAAAAAAGTACAATCAAAGCTTATTCGTCTTCTTTCTACGCATATAGAAGCGAAAAGATGGTGTTGTGTTATTTTGGTCGCATTGCACACACTTTGCGATTTCTGTGTCAATGTGCATTAACAGCAAAGAACACGACATGAAGTAAGTGCAATCCAAGATTATTCTTTCTATGTACTTTGAAGTCAAAACAAGCTGTTTGAGCTTATTACACCGCTTTGCTATTTGTGGGTGAATGAACACCGAAAGAGCTTATTCGAAGCTTAATCATCCTTTTTCTATTGAGATGGAACCAAAGACACCTTTGCTTTATTTGGGCTGATAACAAACATGTCAAACTGCGATTTCTGGTTGAATGTGCATTCTAACCCCAAAAACACCAACTTGAAATAAGCCAAATCAGAGCTTTATTATTTTCTATTTATGTAGATGGAAACCAAAACACCTTTTTGCTTTGGTTTTGGTGTGATTCTGGCGCACACCTAAATAACACCATGCGAATTAAAAAAGCCCAATCAAAGCTTCTTTCTACGTCTTCTTTCTACGCATATGGAAGCGAAGAGATGGTGTTTGTGTTACTTTGGTCGCATTGCACACACTTTGTGATTTCTGTGTCAATGTGCATTAACAGCAAAGAACACGACATGAAGTAAGTGCAATCCAAGATTATTCTTTCTATGTAGTTGGAAACCAAAACAACCTGATTGGCTTTGTTTAGGCTTAGTATATTTCGCTTTGCCATATGTGGGTGAATGAACACCGAAAGTGCAAGCGAAGCTTATTCGTCCTTTTTCTATTGAGATGTTACCTTATTTTTACTTATGCTTGATTTGGGCTGGTAACAAACATGTCTGCGATTTTTGGTTGAATGTGCATTCTAACCCCAAAAACATCAACTTCAAATAAGCCCAACCAGAGCTTTATTATTTTCTTTTTATGTAGATCGAACCCAAAACACCTTTTTGCTTTTGTTTTGGTGTGATTCTGGCGCACACCCAAATAACAACGTGCGAATTGAAAAAAAACCCAATCAAAGCTTCTTTCTACGCATATGGCAGCGAAAAGATGGTGTGTTATTTTGGTCTCATTGCACACACTTTGCGATTTCTGCGTCAAAGTGCATTAACAGCAAAGAACACGACATGAAGTAAGTGCAATCCAAGATGATTCTTTCTATGTACTTTGAAGCCAAAACAACCTGTTTGAGCTTATTACACCGCTTTGCTATTTGTGGGTGAATGAACACCGAAAGAGCTTATTCGAAGCTTAATCATCCTTTGCCTATTGCGATGGAACCAAAACACCTATTGTCAGAGCTGCTTGAAGATCCTAGCTCACAGAGGATCACGCTAGCCAGCGATCATTAAGTAAAAGTCTTTATTGAATTGCAGTTTCCATTCTCACGCTGCTGCGCGCAACTCTACGTCTAGTAGCTAGATCGGCGAAGCTCCGTCTGAGTCTCCGCCCCTTGTGCACCAACTTAATATCCTAGCCCTGCTCCACCTTTTCCGCCTGACTGTCCTCCTCTGGGTCCCTCTACCCCCCGGGGTTTCTTCCTTCCTGGATTCTTCTGACGCTGACCCGGACCCTCCTGCCTCCTTGCGCCGGGCTTTAGGACCTGGTTCCCTTTCCGGGCTGCTTACTGCGCCGCCTTCCTCTGCATTTGAACTTGGCGCGCGCGCCCAACCTTCCACTTTCCTCTTAACCGTTTCTTCGCTCCCCGATGGAGGTGTGGCCACTCCTGACTCATGCCCTCCCTCCTGTGGTGAGCTGCCAGCGCTTGCCCCCTGGCTCCCTTCTTCTTCCCTGCTCCCTGGCGGTGACGCTGGTCCCGATTTCCAACTGCTCTCCCCTGAGTCCCCTCTGGCTCTATCTTCCTGGGGTGCCCCCCTAGACTCCCCCCTTGCCCTGGCCACTGGTGCTCCTTTCTGTGAATCCTCTGATTCACTGGAAAGACTAGGAGATCTCGGGTCGTCGTCATCACTCATCTTTTCTTCTGCCTCCTCCCCTTCGCTCTCTGTTTCCTCCCTTGGCCTTGCCTCTGCTCCTAAATCCCTGACATCCATCCCCCCCTCGAAGCCCCCCATTCCCCCCTCCCCTCCTTCCGGTGCTGGAGCTGGGTGCTGCTGTTGCAAAGGGACGAACGTCGGATATCGTTCGCTTCCCGTGGCAGGCCTCCATCTGAAGTCTCGCGGGTCTTCCTCCCTGCTCTCGTCGACGACGGTCACCTCCGCTTCCATCTCTGTGCCGCCGTGCTCGAAACCAGGGTCGTCCCCGAAAACGTCCATGTCCGTTTCTCCCTCACTTCCTCCTGGCGGCGTTGCTCGTCCTGGGCCTTCCAGCCACCTTCTGCGGAACTGCTCCTCTGGTCTATCGTCCCACCAATACGAGGGTTCTGATGCAGATCCCGAGGGTGACCCCTCCGGGGAACGGACGTCTTGTGTCGGGTCCTCTTCCGAGTCGAACCCCCGGAAAGTGCTGGCCGAAAGCGTGGGTGTGAAAAGCCAGTCGTCGAAAAAGTCTGCTGGCATAGGTCTATGTGGGAAGAGGGCATGAAACTCGTCTTTGAGTAGAGGTTCGTCCAAGGCGTAGCCCGGCACCCAGCTGTTCGCACTGGCCGGGGTGCCCTCCTTGGCGAGAAAGTATTCTACCCCCTCTTCCCCCCATCTGGAGTCCAAAATCTCCGTGACTTCGTTGATGCGCTCCTTCTGTGCCACTCCCGCGTGCCCTGTTCTGTCTCTGACCGGACTCGGCGCCGTTCCGGGTTCCTGGAACCTGTGCGGTGCCTTGTAGGGAGTGAGCACCGATCTGTGGAACACCGGATGCATTCTGGAACCCTCCGGAAGTGCCAGTCTGAAAGCTACCGGGTTGACCTGCTCTTCGACTTGGTAGGGCCCCAGTTGTTTATGCCCTAGTTTCTTCTTGGCCAACGACCTGGCCGGCACTGCGTGGGCTGCTAACCAGACCCAGTCTCCCACGTGGAGCTCTTCGCCAACCCTTCTGTGTCTGTCCGCTTGTACCTTGTATGCGTGTTTGGCCAGCTCCAGGTGGCGCCTCAGCTGATCGTGGACTTCCTGCAGCTCCGACGCGAACGCATCTGCCGTCTGCGGCTCCCCCTCCCCCATTCTTTCCAGTCCCGGGAAGGTTCTGGGGTGCCTCCCGTTGTTGGCGAAGAACGGCGTGACCCCCGTGGACACGTGCTTCGTGTTGTTGTAGGCGAACTCGGCAAGCGGCAGGTAATCCACCCACGTCGCAGGCTGTTGATTCGCATAGCATCTCAGGTACTGCTGCATGATGGCATTGACCCGCTCCGCTTGCCCGTTGGTCTGCGGGTGTCTCGCCGACGCCAGGTTGATCTTGACGTTCAGGAAGCCCATCAGCTTCTGCCAGAAATTCGAGATGAACTGCTGCCCGCGGTCGGACAGAATAGACCGTGGCAGACCGTGAACCTTGAACACGTGGTCTATGAACAGTTTGGCGGTTTGCTCCGCCGTGGCCACCTTAGCACACGGAATGAAATGGGCCATCTTGGAAAACAGGTCCACCACCACCAGCACTGCCGTCTTGCCCCTCGAGCTGGGCAGATCTGTGACAAAGTCCAGAGCCACCCTTTCCCAAGGTTCGACCGGAGTTTGCAGCGGTTCCAACAGTCCGGCCGGCGGTCTGTGCACTGGTTTGGCCCTCTGGCAGGTGTCACACCTCGCCACGTAGTCTGCGACCTCCCCTCTCATTCCAGGCCACCAGAAATCCCTGGCTACTAATTCCACCGTCTTCTCCTTGCCAAAGTGCCCGGCCGTGGGCGCGTCGTGCAGCTGCTGTAGCACCTTGGCGCGAAGGTCGTCTCCCGGCACGTAGATGGCCCCTTTACGGATGAGCAATCCATCTCGTAGCTGGAAACCGTCGGCCACAGCCTTGCCCCTTTGCACCTCTGCCATCTTTGCTTGCGCGAAGGAGTCATCCTGCAACGCTCGTCGCACCGCCTCCAGGTCCACGGTGGCCGCGGCGCACGCCCATACTGTTGGTGCGAAGATGTGCATGGCTGCTGCTGGCGTTGCGTCCTCCAGATACTGTGGCTTACGGGAGAGGGCGTCCGCCATGATGTTAGTGTCCCCCGGGACATACTCTATGCGGAAGTCGAAGTTCGCAAAAAACTCAGCCCAGCGTATCTGCCTCTGGTTTAGGAACTGTGCCGTGCGCCAGTGCTCCAGATTCTTGTGGTCCGTGCAAACCTGCACCGTGTGCTTGGCGCCGATCAGGAAGTGCCGCCACGCTTTGAACGCTGCATGAATGGCCAGCAACTCCCTGTCCCAGATGGTGTAGTTCTGCTCGGACTTGCTGAGCTTCCTGGAGTAAAACGCTCCCGGTCGCCACACCCCCTGCTGGTCCTTTTGCAGCAGGACCGCCCCCACGGCTCTGTCCGAGGCGTCTGTCTCCACCCTCATCGGCCTGCTGGGGTTGACGTGAAGCAGCTGCTCTTCCGACGCGAAGAGACGCTTGAGTGCCTGAAAGGACTGCTCCGCCTCCTCCGTCCAAACGAACTTCTTTTTCTTGGAGCTAAGCGTGTCTGTGATGGCCGCTGTCTGCATAGCGAAGCCCTTGATAAACTTGCGATAGAAGTTCGCAAAGCCGACAAACCTTTGGACCTCTTTCCGGTTGCGTGGGCTCTTCCAGTCCAATACCGCTCGAACCTTGGCGCTGTCCATGGCGAGCCCCTTGTCAGACAACTTGTAGCCCAGAAAATCCACCTCCGTCACGTCGAATTGGCACTTCTCCAGCTTGGCGTAGAGCCTATGTTGCTTTAGTCTGGTCAGCACTTCCTTGACGTGCCTGTCATGCTCCTGCTGCGATTCCGAAAAGATCAGGATGTCATCTAAGAAACAGACGCACGTCTTGTAGAGAAGTCCCGCCAACACGTGATGCATGAAAGCTTGAAAAACGTGGGAGCCATTTTGCAGTCCAAAAGGCATAACTCTGTATTCGTAGGTACCCAGTGGCGTGAACATGGCCGTCTTCCACTCATCCCCCTCCCGCATGCGAATGAGGTTGTACGCCCCTCGCAGGTCTAATTTGGTGAACACTTTTCCCTTCCGCACCTTCGCCAGGAGGTCGTCGATTCGGGGCATGGGGAAGTCCGACGTTTTGGTCACACTGTTTAAAATGCGATAGTCCACGACCAGTCTTTTTTGGGGCGTGTCTCGCTTTTTAACAAAGAATACAGGACTGCCCCCCGCTGCCTTGGACTCTCGGATGAAACCGCGCTCCAAATTATGATCGATGAACTCTTTGAGTTCCTGCAGCTCGTCCTCCGACATGGAATACAGTTTCCCTTTAGGCAGCGCCGCCCCCGGCAGCAGGTCAATTTTGCAGTCATATGGTCTGTGAGGGGGTAGCCTGTCCGCCTCCTTCTCGCAGAAAACTTCCAAAAATTCTGCGTACTTGTGGGGAATCGCTTGCAGCGTGCCTAGCAGCAGCTGTGACTCCTCTTCCTCTCCTTCCTGCCGGTGCATGATGCAGTGTTCAGCACAAAAGGAAGAGCCGAAGACCAGCTGCCTCTGGTACCAAGCCAGCGTTGGGCTGTGCTTGTCCAGCCAACTCATTCCCAATACAATGGGCGTATCCGATAGTTGAGTGACATTGAAGCTGATGATTTCTTTGTGATTCCCAAGTCGCATCGCCATTGGCGGCGTCTGCTTCACCACTTGCCCCCCTAGCAACTCCCTGCCATCCACCGTGACAACCTGCAGGGGCAGTGTGGCCGGCAGCAACTGTATAGCGTGCTTGTCGACAAAGTCCTGCCCTATAAAGTCTGCGTTGCTGCCCGAGTCCACTGTGATGGGCACGTCCATGGTGATTCCATTGGGCAGCTGGAGAGATGCGGTGAGCCTCACCACTGGTTTGGGCGGGAGGGGGTTCACGGGCTGTAAAATCTCTGGGGACTGCGGCACTAACACGTCTGGCTGGGCCCCAGGGCCTCTTCCTCCAGCCAGACTGCTTCGTTTCCCTGCTGTGTTCCTCCTTGCTGCGTTGCTGCAGTCACCATTGCCGAGGCTGCAGTGAGCTTGTGGAGCCTCTGGGGACACTCTTTCGCCATATGCCCTGGCTCCTCACAGACGTAACACTTCCTGTTCCCTCTAGGAGGCTTCGCTTTCACTGCTGCCGGTGCTAGGGCTCTGGTTGCTGACTGAGCCCTTGCACCTCCAACCTCCATAGGTTCGGCTCCTCCTCCTGGCGGAGGCGTGGATTGCGCCCGCGCTGCTTCTCTGGGAAGGAAGGAGGGGCCCCTGGCTGGTTCGCGCCCTCCAAGCCCTTCGTCCCTGCTCCACGGGCGTTCTTCCAGCCTCACCCCCACTGCCAGTGCCCTCTGAACGACCTCCTGGGTGGTTCGGGGTCTCTCCCCCCTCGCGATCTCATCTTTAATCGAGCTGTGCAACCCCTCCCAAAAGAGGTCTCTTACAGGGGCCGAATCTCTGTCCCATTCCAGGGCACTGACCAAGGCGAAAAAGCGGGCATGGTACTGCCTGACGCTGGCCCTCCCTTGTCTTAGCCCATGCACCTCCTTCCGGGCAAGATCCACGTCAATGCTTGATAAAAAACACCCATCCATCGCTTTAATAAAGGCATCTGCATTCTGGAGCGCCGGATCCTTATCTCTCCATAAATTGCGTATCCATGCTTTAGCATCCCCATGCAAATGAGACATGATGAATCCCACTCTCTCTTGCTCATCTCTAAAGTCTTTATGCAGCAGTTGCAGTGCGCACAGTACGTCTGCTCTAAAGTTGGGATACTGTTGCAGGTTCCCATCGAAGTGAGAGACCAGCCCGCCTGTGCGTCTCGCCAACCCAATTCCCTCCTGCCGGGGTGTCTGCTTTGTCAGCACATCTAACCTGACCTGGAGATCCCTGCAGGCGGCAGCTGCCTCCTCCTCTCTCTTCCTGGATGCGAGAGCCTCGGCATTCAGTTGTGCCACTGCTTTTCTGAGTTCCTCTATCTGCTGCTCAGCCGTCATGTCGTCTGCCGTTCGTGAGCTCGCTAGTGGGCACCTGCTTCTCTCCCCTCCTCGAGGTTGTAGATGCCCACAATTGAGTGAGACGGAGCTTACTGTCAGAGCTGCTTGAAGATCCTAGCTCACAGAGGATCACGCTAGCCAGCGATCATTAAGTAAAAGTCTTTATTGAATTGCAGTTTCCATTCTCACGCTGCTGCGCGCAACTCTACGTCTAGTAGCTAGATCGGCGAAGCTCCGTCTGAGTCTCCGCCCCTTGTGCACCAACTTAATATCCTAGCCCTGCTCCACCTTTTCCGCCTGACTGTCCTCCTCTGGGTCCCTCTACCCCCCGGGGTTTCTTCCTTCCTGGATTCTTCTGACGCTGACCCGGACCCTCCTGCCTCCTTGCGCCGGGCTTTAGGACCTGGTTCCCTTACCGGGCTGCTTACTGCGCCGCCTTCCTCTGCATTTGAACTTGGCGCGCGCGCCCAACCTTCCACTTTCCTCTTAACCGTTTCTTCGCTCCCCGATGGAGGTGTGGCCACTCCTGACTCATGCCCTCCCTCCTGTGGTGAGCTGCCAGCGCTTGCCCCCTGGCTCCCTTCTTCTTCCCTGCTCCCTGGCGGTGACGCTGGTCCCGATTTCCAACTGCTCTCCCCTGAGTCCCCTCTGGCTCTATCTTCCTGGGGTGCCCCCCTAGACTCCCCCCTTGCCCTGGCCACTGGTGCTCCTTTCTGTGAATCCTCTGATTCACTGGAAAGACTAGGAGATCTCGGGTCGTCGTCATCACTCATCTTTTCTTCTGCCTCCTCCCCTTCGCTCTCTGTTTCCTCCCTTGGCCTTGCCTCTGCTCCTAAATCCCTGACACCTATGCTTGATTTCCGCTAGTAACAAACGCGTCACTGCGATTTTTGGGTCAATGTGCATTCTAACCCCAAAAACACCAATTTGAAATAAGCCCAATCACAGCTTTATCATCTTCTTTTTATGTAGAAGGAACCCAAAACATCTTTTTGCTTTGGTTTTGGAGTGATTCTGGCGCACACCCAAATAACACCATGCGAATTGAAAAAAGTACAATCAAAGCTTATTCGTCTTCTTTCTACGCATATAGAAGCGAAAAGATGGTGTTGTGTTATTTTGGTCGCATTGCAGACACTTTGGGATTTCTGTGTCAATGTGCATTAACAGCAAAGAACACGACATGAAGTAAGTGCAATCCAAGATTATTCTTTCTATGTACTTTGAAGTCAAAACAAGCTGTTTGAGCTTATTACACCGCTTTGCTATTTGTGGGTGAATGAACACCGAAAGAGCTTATTCGAAGCTTAATCATCCTTTTTCTATTGAGATGGAACCAAGACACCTTTGCTTTATTTGGGCTGATAACAAACATGTCAAACCGCGATTTCTGGTTGAATGTGCATTCTAACCCCAAAAACACCAACTTGAAATAAGCCAAATCAGTGCTTTATTATTTTCTTTTTATGTAGATGGAACCCAAAACACCTTTTTGCTTTTGTTTTGGTGTGATTCTGGCGTACACCCAAATAACAACGTGCGAATTGAAAAAAAACCCAATCAAAGCTTCTTTCTACGCATATGGCAGCGAAAAGATGGTGTGTTATTTTGGTCTCATTGCACACACTTTGCGATTTCTGCGTCAAAGTGCATTAACAGCAAAGAACACGACATGAAGTAAGTGCAATCCAAGATGATTCTTTCTATGTACTTTGAAGCCAAAACAACCTGTTTGAGCTTATTACACCGCTTTGCTATTTGTGGGTGAATGAACACCCAAAGAGCTTATTCGAAGCTTAATCATCCTTTGCCTATTGCGATGGAACCAAAACACCTATGCTTGATTTCCGCTAGTAACAAACGCGTCACTCTGCGATTTTTGGGTCAATGTGCATTCTAACCCCAAAAACACCAATTTGAAATAAGCCCAATCACAGCTTTATCATCTTCTTTTTATGTAGAAGGAACCCAAAACATCTTTTTGCTTTGGTTTTGGAGTGATTCTGGCGCACACCCAAAATAACACCATGCGAATTGAAAAAAGTACAATCAAAGCTTATTCGTCTTCTTTCTACGCATATAGAAGCGAAAAGATGGTGTGTTATTTTGGTCGCATTGCACACACTTTGGGATTTCTGTGTCAATGTGCATTAACAGCAAAGAACACGACATGAAGTAAGTGCAATCCAAGATTATTCTTTCTATGTACTTTGAAGTCAAAACAAGCTGTTTGAGCTTATTACACCGCTTTGCTATTTGTGGGTGAATGAACACCGAAAGAGCTTATTCGAAGCTTAATCATCCTTTTTCTATTGAGATGGAACCAAGACACCTTTGCTTTATTTGGGCTGATAACAAACATGTCAAACTGCGATTTCTGGTTGAATGTGCATTCTAACCCCAAAAACACCAACTTGAAATAAGCCAAATCAGAGCTTTATTATTTTCTTTTTATGTAGATGGAAACCAAAACACCTTTTTGCTTTGGTTTTGGTGTGATTCTGGCGCACACCTAAATAACACCATGCGAATTAAAAAAGCCCAATCAAAGCTTCTTTCTACGTCATCTTTCTACGCATATGGAAGCGAAGAGATGGTGTTGTGTTACTTTGGTCGCATTGCACACACTTTGTGATTTCTGTGTCAATGTGCATTAACAGCAAAGAACACGACATGAAGTAAGTGCAATCCAAGATTATTCTTTCTATGTACTTTGAAGTCAAAACAAGCTATTTGAGCTTATTACACCGCTTTGCTATTTGTGGGTGAATGAACACCGAAAGAGCTTATTCGAAGCTTAATCATCCTTTTTCTATTGAGATGGAACCAAGACACCTTTGCTTTATTTGGGCTGATAACAAACATGTCAAACTGCGATTTTTGGTTGAATGTGCATTCTAACCCCCAAAACACCAACTTGAAATAAGCCAAATCAGTGCTTTATTATTTTCTTTTTATGTAGATGGAACCCAAAACACCTTTTTGCTTTTGTTTTGGTGTGATTCTGGCGCACACCCAAATAACAACGTGCGAATTGAAAAAAAACCCAATCAAAGCTTCTTTCTACGCATATGGCAGCGAAAAGATGGTGTGTTATTTTGGTCTCATTGCACACACTTTGCGATTTCTGCGTCAAAGTGCATTAACAGCAAAGAACACGACATGAAGTAAGTGCAATCCAAGATGTACTTTGAAGCCAAAACAACCTGTTTGAGCTTATTACACCGCTTTGCTATTTGTGGGTGAATGAACACCCAAATAGCTTATTCGAAGCTTAATCATCCTTTGCCTATTGCGATGGAACCAAAACACCTATGCTTGATTTCCGCTAGTAACAAACGCGTCACTCTGCGATTTTTGGGTCAATGTGCATTCTAACCCCAAAAACACCAATTTGAAATAAGCCCAATCACAGCTTTATCATCTTCTTTTTATGTAGAAGGAACCCAAAACATCTTTTTGCTTTGGTTTTGGAGTGATTCTGGCGCACACCCAAATAACACCATGCGAATTGAAAAAAGTACAATCAAAGCTTATTCGTCTTCTTTCTACGCATATAGAAGCGAAAAGATGGTGTTGTGTTATTTTGGTCGCATTGCACACACTTTGCGATTTCTGTGTCAATGTGCATTAACAGCAAAGAACACGACATGAAGTAAGTGCAATCCAAGATTATTCTTTCTATGTACTTTGAAGTCAAAACAAGCTGTTTGAGCTTATTACACCGCTTTGCTATTTGTGGGTGAATGAACACCGAAAGAGCTTATTCGAAGCTTAATCATCCTTTTTCTATTGAGATGGAACCAAGACACCTTTGCTTTATTTGGGCTGATAACAAACATGTCAAACTGCGATTTCTGGTTGAATGTGCATTCTAACCCCAAAAACACCAACTTGAAATAAGCCAAATCAGAGCTTTATTATTTTCTTTTTATGTAGATGGAAACCAAAACACCTTTTTGCTTTGGTTTTGGTGTGATTCTGGCGCACACCTAAATAACACCATGCGAATTAAAAAAGCCCAATCAAAGCTTCTTTCTACGTCTTCTTTCTACGCATATGGAAGCGAAGAGATGGTGTTGTGTTACTTTGGTCGCATTGCACACACTTTGTGATTTCTGTGTCAATGTGCATTAACAGCAAAGAACACGACATGAAGTAAGTGCAATCCAAGATTATTCTTTCTATGTAGTTGGAAACCAAAACAACCTGATTGGCTTTGTTTAGGCTTAGTATATTTCGCTTTGCCATATGTGGGTGAATGAACACCGAAAGTGCAAGCGAAGCTTATTCGTCCTTTTTCTATTGAGATGTTACCTTATTTTTACTTATGCTTGATTTGGGCTGGTAACAAACATGTCTGCGATTTTTGGTTGAATGTGCATTCTAACCCCAAAAACATCAACTTGAAATAAGCCCAACCAGAGCTTTATTATTTTCTTTTTATGTAGATCGAACCCAAAACACCTTTTTGCTTTTGTTTTGGTGTGATTCTGGCGCACACCCAAATAACAACGTGCGAATTGAAAAAAAACCCAATCAAAGCTTCTTTCTACGCATATGGCAGCGAAAAGATGGTGTGTTATTTTGGTCTCATTGCACACACTTTGCGATTTCTGCGTCAAAGTGCATTAACAGCAAAGAACACGACATGAAGTAAGTGCAATCCAAGATGATTCTTTCTATGTACTTTGAAGCCAAAACAACCTGTTTGAGCTTATTACACCGCTTTGCTATTTGTGGGTGAATGAACACCGAAAGAGCTTATTCGAAGCTTAATCATCCTTTGCCTATTGCGATGGAACCAAAACACCTATTGTCAGAGCTGCTTGAAGATCCTAGCTCACAGAGGATCACGCTAGCCAGCGATCATTAAGTAAAAGTCTTTATTGAATTGCAGTTTCCATTCTCACGCTGCTGCGCGCAACTCTACGTCTAGTAGCTAGATCGGCGAAGCTCCGTCTGAGTCTCCGCCCCTTGTGCACCAACTTAATATCCTAGCCCTGCTCCACCTTTTCCGCCTGACTGTCCTCCTCTGGGTCCCTCTACCCCCCGGGGTTTCTTCCTTCCTGGATTCTTCTGACGCTGACCCGGACCCTCCTGCCTCCTTGCGCCGGGCTTTAGGACCTGGTTCCCTTACCGGGCTGCTTACTGCGCCGCCTTCCTCTGCATTTGAACTTGGCGCGCGCGCCCAACCTTCCACTTTCCTCTTAACCGTTTCTTCGCTCCCCGATGGAGGTGTGGCCACTCCTGACTCATGCCCTCCCTCCTGTGGTGAGCTGCCAGCGCTTGCCCCCTGGCTCCCTTCTTCTTCCCTGCTCCCTGGCGGTGACGCTGGTCCCGATTTCCAACTGCTCTCCCCTGAGTCCCCTCTGGCTCTATCTTCCTGGGGTGCCCCCCTAGACTCCCCCCTTGCCCTGGCCACTGGTGCTCCTTTCTGTGAATCCTCTGATTCACTGGAAAGACTAGGAGATCTCGGGTCGTCGTCATCACTCATCTTTTCTTCTGCCTCCTCCCCTTCGCTCTCTGTTTCCTCCCTTGGCCTTGCCTCTGCTCCTAAATCCCTGACACCTATGCTTGATTTCCGCTAGTAACAAACGCGTCACTGCGATTTTTGGGTCAATGTGCATTCTAACCCCAAAAACACCAATTTGAAATAAGCCCAATCACAGCTTTATCATCTTCTTTTTATGTAGAAGGAACCCAAAACATCTTTTTGCTTTGGTTTTGGAGTGATTCTGGCGCACACCCAAATAACACCATGCGAATTGAAAAAAGTACAATCAAAGCTTATTCGTCTTCTTTCTACGCATATAGAAGCGAAAAGATGGTGTTGTGTTATTTTGGTCGCATTGCAGACACTTTGGGATTTCTGTGTCAATGTGCATTAACAGCAAAGAACACGACATGAAGTAAGTGCAATCCAAGATTATTCTTTCTATGTACTTTGAAGTCAAAACAAGCTGTTTGAGCTTATTACACCGCTTTGCTATTTGTGGGTGAATGAACACCGAAAGAGCTTATTCGAAGCTTAATCATCCTTTTTCTATTGAGATGGAACCAAGACACCTTTGCTTTATTTGGGCTGATAACAAACATGTCAAACTGCGATTTCTGGTTGAATGTGCATTCTAACCCCAAAAACACCAACTTGAAATAAGCCAAATCAGAGCTTTATTATTTTCTTTTTATGTAGATGGAAACCAAAACACCTTTTTGCTTTGGTTTTGGTGTGATTCTGGCGCACACCTAAATAACACCATGCGAATTAAAAAAGCCCAATCAAAGCTTCTTTCTACGTCTTCTTTCTACGCATATGGAAGCGAAGAGATGGTGTTGTGTTACTTTGGTCGCATTGCACACACTTTGTGATTTCTGTGTCAATGTGCATTAACAGCAAAGAACACGACATGAAGTAAGTGCAATCCAAGATTATTCTTTCTATGTAGTTGGAAACCAAAACAACCTGATTGGCTTTGTTTAGGCTTAGTATATTTCGCTTTGCCATATGTGGGTGAATGAACACCGAAAGTGCAAGCGAAGCTTATTCGTCCTTTTTCTATTGAGATGTTACCTTATTTTTACTTATGCTTGATTTGGGCTGGTAACAAACATGTCTGCGATTTTTGGTTGAATGTGCATTCTAACCCCAAAAACATCAACTTGAAATAAGCCCAACCAGAGCTTTATTATTTTCTTTTTATGTAGATCGAACCCAAAACACCTTTTTGCTTTTGTTTTGGTGTGATTCTGGCGCACACCCAAATAACAACGTGCGAATTGAAAAAAAACCCAATCAAAGCTTCTTTCTACGCATATGGCAGCGAAAAGATGGTGTGTTATTTTGGTCTCATTGCACACACTTTGCGATTTCTGCGTCAAAGTGCATTAACAGCAAAGAACACGACATGAAGTAAGTGCAATCCAAGATGATTCTTTCTATGTACTTTGAAGCCAAAACAACCTGTTTGAGCTTATTACACCGCTTTGCTATTTGTGGGTGAATGAACACCGAAAGAGCTTATTCGAAGCTTAATCATCCTTTGCCTATTGCGATGGAACCAAAACACCTATTGTTAGAGCTGCTTGAAGATCCTAGCTCACAGAGGATCACGCTAGCCAGCGATCATTAAGTAAAAGTCTTTATTGAATTGCAGTTTCCATTCTCACGCTGCTGCGCGCAACTCTACGTCTAGTAGCTAGATCGGCGAAGCTCCGTCTGAGTCTCCGCCCCTTGTGCACCAACTTAATATCCTAGCCCTGCTCCACCTTTTCCGCCTGACTGTCCTCCTCTGGGTCCCTCTACCCCCCGGGGTTTCTTCCTTCCTGGATTCTTCTGACGCTGACCCGGACCCTCCTGCCTCCTTGCGCCGGGCTTTAGGACCTGGTTCCCTTTCCGGGCTGCTTACTGCGCCGCCTTCCTCTGCATTTGAACTTGGCGCGCGCGCCCAACCTTCCACTTTCCTCTTAACCGTTTCTTCGCTCCCCGATGGAGGTGTGGCCACTCCTGACTCATGCCCTCCCTCCTGTGGTGAGCTGCCAGCGCTTGCCCCCTGGCTCCCTTCTTCTTCCCTGCTCCCTGGCGGTGACGCTGGTCCCGATTTCCAACTGCTCTCCCCTGAGTCCCCTCTGGCTCTATCTTCCTGGGGTGCCCCCCTAGACTCCCCCCTTGCCCTGGCCACTGGTGCTCCTTTCTGTGAATCCTCTGATTCACTGGAAAGACTAGGAGATCTCGGGTCGTCGTCATCACTCATCTTTTCTTCTGCCTCCTCCCCTTCGCTCTCTGTTTCCTCCCTTGGCCTTGCCTCTGCTCCTAAATCCCTGACATCCATCCCCCCCTCGAAGCCCCCCATTCCCCCCTCCCCTCCTTCCGGTGCTGGAGCTGGGTGCTGCTGTTGCAAAGGGACGAACGTCGGATATCGTTCGCTTCCCGTGGCGGGCCTCCATCTGAAGTCTCGCGGGTCTTCCTCCCTGCTCTCGTCGACGCCGGTCACCTCCGCTTCCATCTCTGTGCCGCCGTGCTCGAAACCAGGGTCGTCCCCGAAAACGTCCATGTCCGTTTCTCCCTCACTTCCTCCTGGCGGCGTTGCTCGTCCTGGGCCTTCCAGCCACCTTCTGCGGAACTGCTCCTCTGGTCTATCGTCCCACCAATACGAGGGTTCTGATGCAGATCCCGAGGGTGACCCCTCCGGGGAACGGACGTCTTGTGTCGGGTCCTCTTCCGAGTCGAACCCCCGGAAAGTGCTGGCCGAAAGCGTGGGCGTGAAAAGCCAGTCGTCGAAAAAGTCTGCTGGCATAGGTCTATGTGGGAAGAGGGCATGAAACTCGTCTTTGAGTAGAGGTTCGTCCAAGGCGTAGCCCGGCACCCAGCTGTTCGCACTGGCCGGGGTGCCCTCCTTGGCGAGAAAGTATTCTACCCCCTCTTCCCCCCATCTGGAGTCCAAAATCTCTGTGACTTCGTTGATGCGCTCCTTCTGTGCCACTCCCGCGTGCCCTGTTCTGTCTCTGACCGGACTCGGCGCCGTTCCGGGTTCCTGGAACCTGTGCGGTGCCTTGTAGGGAGTGAGCACCGATCTGTGGAACACCGGATGCATTCTGGAACCCTCCGGAAGTGCCAGTCTGAAAGCTACCGGGTTGACCTGCTCTTCGACTTGGTAGGGCCCCAGTTGTTTATGCCCTAGTTTCTTCTTGGCCAACGACCTGGCCCGCACTGCGTGGGCTGCTAACCAGACCCAGTCTCCCACGTGGAGCTCTTCGCCAACCCTTCTGTGTCTGTCCGCTTGTACCTTGTATGCGTGTTTGGCCAGCTCCAGGTGGCGCCTCAGCTGATCGTGGACTTCCTGCAGCTCCGACGCGAACGCATCTGCCGTCTGCGGCTCCCCCTCCCCCATTCTTTCCAGTCCCGGGAAGGTTCTGGGGTGCCTCCCGTTGTTGGCGAAGAACGGCGTGACCCCCGTGGACACGTGCTTCGTGTTGTTGTAGGCGAACTCGGCAAGCGGCAGGTAATCCACCCACGTCGCAGGCTGTTGATTCGCATAGCATCTCAGGTACTGCTGCATGATGGCATTGACCCGCTCCGCTTGCCCGTTGGTCTGCGGGTGTCTCGCCGACGCCAGGTTGATCTTGACGTTCAGGAAGCCCATCAGCTTCTGCCAGAAATTCGAGATGAACTGCCGCCCGCGGTCGGACAGAATAGACCGTGGCAGACCGTGAACCTTGAACACGTGGTCTATGAACAGTTTGGCGGTTTGCTCCGCCGTGGCCACCTTAGCACACGGAATGAAATGGGCCATCTTGGAAAACAGGTCCACCACCACCAGCACTGCCGTCTTGCCCCTCGAGCTGGGCAGATCTGTGACAAAGTCCAGAGCCACCCTTTCCCAAGGTTCGACCGGAGTTTGCAGCAGTTCCAACAGTCCGGCCGGCGGTCTGTGCACTGGTTTGGCCCTCTGGCAGGTGTCACACCTCGCCACGTAGTCTGCGACCTCCCCTCTCATTCCAGGCCACCAGAAATCCCTGGCTACTAATTCCACCGTCTTCTCCTTGCCAAAGTGCCCGGCCGTGGGCGCGTCGTGCAGCTGCTGCAGCACCTTGGCGCGAAGGTCGTCTCCCGGCACGTAGATGGCCCCTTTACGGATGAGCAATCCATCTCGTAGCTGGAAACCGTCGGCCACAGCCTTGCCCCTTTGCACCTCTGCCATCTTTGCTTGCGCGAAGGAGTCATCCTGCAACGCTCGTCGCACCGCCTCCAGGTCCACGGTGGCCGCGGCGCACGCCCATACTGTTGGTGCGAAGATGTGCATGGCTGCCGCTGGCGTTGCGTCCTCCAGATACTGTGGCTTACGGGAGAGGGCGTCCGCCATGATGTTAGTGTCCCCCGGGACATACTCTATGCGGAAGTCGAAGTTCGCAAAAAACTCAGCCCAGCGTATCTGCCTCTGGTTTAGGAACTGTGCCGTGCGCCAGTGCTCCAGATTCTTGTGGTCCGTGCAAACCTGCACCGTGTGCTTGGCGCCGATCAGGAAGTGCCGCTACGCTTTGAACGCTGCATGAATGGCCAGCAACTCCCTGTCCCAGATGGTGTAGTTCTGCTCGGACTTGCTGAGCTTCCTGGAGTAAAACGCTCCCGGTCGCCACACCCCCTGCTGGTCCTTTTGCAGCAGGACCGCCCCCACGGCTCTGTCCGAGGCGTCTGTCTCCACCCTCATCGGCCTGCTGGGGTTGACGTGAAGCAGCTGCTCTTCCGACGCGAAGAGACGCTTGAGTGCCTGAAAGGACTGCTCCGCCTCCTCCGTCCAAACGAACTTCTTTTTCTTGGAGCTAAGCGTGTCTGTGATGGCCGCTGTCTGCATAGCGAAGCCCTTGATAAACTTGCGATAGAAGTTCGCAAAGCCGACAAACCTTTGGACCTCTTTCCGGTTGCGTGGGCTCTTCCAGTCCAATACCGCTCGAACCTTGGCGCTGTCCATGGCGAGCCCCTTGTCAGACAACTTGTAGCCCAGAAAATCCACCTCCGTCACGTCGAATTGGCACTTCTCCAGCTTGGCGTAGAGCCTATGTTGCTTTAGTCTGGTCAGCACTTCCTTGACGTGCCTGTCATGCTCCTGCTGCGATTCCGAAAAGATCAGGATGTCATCTAAGAAACAGACGCACGTCTTGTAGAGAAGTCCCGCCAACACGTGATGCATGAAAGCTTGAAAAACGTGGGAGCCATTTTGCAGTCCAAAAGGCATAACTCTGTATTCGTAGGTACCCAGTGGCGTGAACATGGCCGTCTTCCACTCATCCCCCTCCCGCATGCGAATGAGGTTGTACGCCCCTCGCAGGTCTAATTTGGTGAACACTTTTCCCTTCCGCACCTTCGCCAGGAGGTCGTCGATTCGGGGCATGGGGAAGTCCGACGTTTTGGTCACACTGTTTAAAATGCGATAGTCCACGACCAGTCTTTTTTGGGGCGTGTCTCGCTTTTTAACAAAGAATACAGGACTGCCCCCCGCTGCCTTGGACTCTCGGATGAAACCGCGCTCCAAATTATGATCGATGAACTCTTTGAGTTCCTGCAGCTCGTCCTCCGACATGGAATACAGTTTCCCTTTAGGCAGCGCCGCCCCCGGCAGCAGGTCAATTTTGCAGTCATATGGTCTGTGAGGGGGTAGCCTGTCCGCCTCCTTCTCGCAGAAAACTTCCAAAAATTCTGCGTACTTGTGGGGAATCGCTTGCAGCGTGCCTAGCAGCAGCTGTGACTCCTCTTCCTCTCCTTCCTGCCGGTGCATGATGCAGTGTTCAGCACAAAAGGAAGAGCCGAAGACCAGCTGCCTCTGGTACCAAGCCAGCGTTGGGCTGTGCTTGTCCAGCCAACTCATTCCCAATACAATGGGCGTATCCGATAGTTGAGTGACATTGAAGCTGATGATTTCTTTGTGATTCCCAAGTCGCATCGCCATTGGCGGCGTCTGCTTCACCACTTGCCCCCCTAGCAACTCCCTGCCATCCACCGTGACAACCTGCAGGGGCAGTGTGGCCGGCAGCAACTGTATAGCGTGCTTGTCGACAAAGTCCTGCCCTATAAAGTCTGCGTTGCTGCCCGAGTCCACTGTGATGGGCACGTCCATGGTGATTCCATTGGGCAGCTGGAGAGATGCGGTGAGCCTCACCACTGGTTTGGGCGGGAGGGGGTTCACGGGCTGTAAAATCTCTGGGGACTGCGGCACTAACACGTCTGGCTGGGCCCCAGGGCCTCTTCCTCCAGCCAGACTGCTTCGTTTCCCTGCTGTGTTCCTCCTTGCTGCGTTGCTGCAGTCACCATTGCCGAGGCTGCAGTGAGCTTGTGGAGCCTCTGGGGACACTCTTTCGCCATATGCCCTGGCTCCTCACAGACGTAACACTTCCTGTTCCCTCTAGGAGGCTTCGCTTTCACTGCTGCCGGTGCTAGGGCTCTGGTTGCTGACTGAGCCCTTGCACCTCCAACCTCCATAGGTTCGGCTCCTCCTCCTGGCGGAGGCGTGGATTGCGCCCGCGCTGCTTCTCTGGGAAGGAAGGAGGGGCCCCTGGCTGGTTCGCGCCCTCCACGCCCTTCGTCCCTGCTCCACGGGCGTTCTTCCAGCCTCACCCCCACTGCCAGTGCCCTCTGAACGACCTCCTGGGTGGTTCGGGGTCTCTCCCCCCTCGCGATCTCATCTTTAATCGAGCTGTGCAACCCCTCCCAAAAGAGGTCTCTTACAGGGGCCGAATCTCTGTCCCATTCCAGGGCACTGACCAAGGCGAAAAAGCGGGCATGGTACTGCCTGACGCTGGCCCTCCCTTGTCTTAGCCCATGCACCTCCTTCCGGGCAAGATCCACGTCAATGCTTGATAAAAAACACCCATCCATCGCTTTAATAAAGGCATCTGCATTCTGGAGCGCCGGATCCTTATCTCTCCATAAATTGCGTATCCATGCTTTAGCATCCCCATGCAAATGAGACATGATGAATCCCACTCTCTCTTGCTCATCTCTAAAGTCTTTATGCAGCAGTTGCAGTGCGCACAGTACGTCTGCTCTAAAGTTGGGATACTGTTGCAGGTTCCCATCGAAGTGAGAGACCAGCCCGCCTGTGCGTCTCGCCAACCCAATTCCCTCCTGCCGGGGTGTCTGCTTTGTCAGCACATCTAACCTGACCTGGAGATCCCTGCAGGCGGCAGCTGCCTCCTCCTCTCTCTTCCTGGATGCGAGAGCCTCGGCATTCAGTTGTGCCACTGCTTTTCTGAGTTCCTCTATCTGCTGCTCAGCCGTCATGTCGTCTGCCGTTCGTGAGCTCGCTAGTGGGCACCTGCTTCTCTCCCCTCCTCGAGGTTGTAGATGCCCACAATTGAGTGAGACGGAGCTTACTGTCAGAGCTGCTTGAAGATCCTAGCTCACAGAGGATCACGCTAGCCAGCGATCATTAAGTAAAAGTCTTTATTGAATTGCAGTTTCCATTCTCACGCTGCTGCGCGCAACTCTACGTCTAGTAGCTAGATCGGCGAAGCTCCGTCTGAGTCTCCGCCCCTTGTGCACCAACTTAATATCCTAGCCCTGCTCCACCTTTTCCGCCTGACTGTCCTCCTCTGGGTCCCTCTACCCCCCGGGGTTTCTTCCTTCCTGGATTCTTCTGACGCTGACCCGGACCCTCCTGCCTCCTTGCGCGGGCTTTAGGACCTGGTTCCCTTTCCGGGCTGCTTACTGCGCCGCCTTCCTCTGCATTTGAACTTGGCGCGCGAGCCCAACCTTCCACTTTCCTCTTAACCGTTTCTTCGCTCCCCGATGGAGGTGTGGCCACTCCTGACTCATGCCCTCCCTCCTGTGGTGAGCTGCCAGCGCTTGCCCCCTGGCTCCCTTCTTCTTCCCTGCTCCCTGGCGGTGACGCTGGTCCCGATTTCCAACTGCTCTCCCCTGAGTCCCCTCTGGCTCTATCTTCCTGGGGTGCCCCCCTAGACTCCCCCCTTGCCCTGGCCACTGGTGCTCCTTTCTGTGAATCCTCTGATTCACTGGAAAGACTAGGAGATCTCGGGTCATCGTCATCACTCATCTTTTCTTCTGCCTCCTCCCCTTCGCTCTCTGTTTCCTCCCTTGGCCTTGCCTCTGCTCCTAAATCCCTGATCTCTAATCTCTGCTCCTAAATCTCCTAAATCTTTTTGCTTTGGTTTTGGAGTGATTCTGGCGCACACCCAAATAACACCATGCGAATTGAAAAAAGTACAATCAAAGCTTATTCGTCTTCTTTCTACGCATATAGAAGCGAAAAGATGGTGTGTTATTTTGGTCGCATTGCACACACTTTGGGATTTCTGTGTCAATGTGCATTAACAGCAAAGAACACGACATGAAGTAAGTGCAATCCAAGATTATTCTTTCTATGTAGTTGGAAACCAAAACAACCTGATTGGCTTTGTTTAGGCTTAGTATATTTCGCTTTGCCATATGTGGGTGAATGAACACCGAAAGTGCAAGCGAAGCTTATTCGTCCTTTTTCTATTGAGATGTTACCTTATTTTTACTTATGCTTGATTTGGGCTGGTAACAAACATGTCTGCGATTTTTGGTTGAATGTGCATTCTAACCCCAAAAACATCAACTTGAAATAAGCCCAACCAGAGCTTTATTATTTTCTTTTTATTTAGATCGAACCCAAAACACCTTTTTGCTTTTGTTTTGGTGTGATTCTGGCGCACACCCAAATAACAACGTGCGAATTGAAAAAAAACCCAATCAAAGCTTCTTTCTACGCATATGGCAGCGAAAAGATGGTGTGTTATTTTGGTCTCACTGCACACACTTTGCGATTTGAAGCCAAAACAAGCTGTTTGAGCTTATTACACCGCTTTGCTATTTGTGGGTGAATGAACACCCAAAGAGCTTATTCGAAGCTTAATCATCCTTTGCCTATTGCGATGGAACCAAAACACCTATGCTTGATTTCCGCTAGTAACAAACGCGTCACTGCGATTTTTGGGTCAATGTGCATTCTAACCCCAAAAACACCAATTTGAAATAAGCCCAATCACAGCTTTATCATCTTCTTTTTATGTAGAAGGAACCCAAAACATCTTTTTGCTTTGGTTTTGGAGTGATTCTGGCGCACACCCAAATAACACCATGCGAATTGAAAAAAGTACAATCAAAGCTTATTCGTCTTCTTTCTACGCATATAGAAGCGAAAAGATGGTGGTGTGTTATTTTGGTCGCATTGCACACACTTTGGGATTTCTGTGTCAATGTGCATTAACAGCAAAGAACACGACATGATGTAAGTGCAATCCAAGATTATTCTTTCTATGTACTTTGAAGTCAAAACAAGCTGTTTGAGCTTATTACACCGCTTTGCTATTTGTGGGTGAATGAACACCGAAAGAGCTTATTCGAAGCTTAATCATCCTTTTTCTATTGAGATGGAACCAAGACACCTTTGCTTTATTTGGGCTGATAACAAACATGTCAAACTGCGATTTTTGGTTGAATGTGCATTCTAACCCCCAAAACACCAACTTGAAATAAGCCAAATCAGTGCTTTATTATTTTCTTTTTATGTAGATGGAACCCAAAACACCTTTTTGCTTTTGTTTTGGTGTGATTCTGGCGTACACCCAAATAACAACGTGCGAATTGAAAAAAAACCCAATCAAAGCTTCTTTCTACGCATATGGCAGCGAAAAGATGGTGTGTTATTTTGGTCTCATTGCACACACTTTGCGATTTCTGCGTCAAAGTGCATTAACAGCAAAGAACACGACATGAAGTAAGTGCAATCCAAGATGATTCTTTCTATGTACTTTGAAGCCAAAACAAGCTGTTTGAGCTTATTACACCGCTTTGCTATTTGTGGGTGAATGAACACCCAAAGAGCTTATTCGAAGCTTAATCATCCTTTGCCTATTGCGATGGAACCAAAACACCTATGCTTGATTTCCGCTAGTAACAAACGCGTCTGTCAGGGGTTTAGGAGCAGAGGCACGGGCAAGGGAGGAAACAGAGAGCGAAGGGGAGGAGGCAGAAGAAAAGATGAGTGATGACGACGACCCGAGATCTCCTAGTCTTTCCAGTGAATCAGAGGATTCACAGAAAGGAGCACCAGTGGCCAGGGCAAGGGGGGAGTCAAGGGGGGCACCCCAGGAAGATAGAGCCAGAAGGGACTCAGGGGGGAGCAGCTGGAAATCGGGACCAGCGTCACCGCCAGGAAGCAGGGAAGAGGAAGGGAGCCAGGGGGGAAGCGCTGGCAGCTCACCACAGGAGGGAGGGCATGAGTCAGGAGTGGCCACACCTCCATCGGGGAGCGAAGAAACGGTTAAGAGGAAGGTGGAAGGTTGGGCGCGCGCGCCAAGTTCAAATGCAGAGGAAGGCGGCGCAGTAAGCAGCCCCGAAAGGGAACCAGGTCCTAAAGCCCGGCGCAAGGAGGCAGGAGGGTCCGGGTCAGCGTCAGAAGAATCCAGGAAGGAAGAAGCCCCGGGGGGTAGAGGGACCCAGAGGAGGACAGTCAGGCGGAAAAGGTGGAGCAAGGCTAGGATATTAAGTTGGTGCACACGGGGCGGAGACTCAGACGGAGCTTCGCCGATCTAGCTACTAGACGTAGAGTTTGCGCGCAGCAGCGTGAGAATGGAAACTGTAATTCAATAAAGACTTTTACTTAATGATCGCTGGCTAGCGTGATCCTCTGTGAGCTAGGATCTTCAAGCAGCTCTGACAGCGTCACTCTGCGATTTTTGGGTCAATGTGCATTCTAACCCCAAAAACACCAATTTGAAATAAGCCCAATCACAGCTTTATCATCTTCTTTTTATGTAGAAGGAACCCAAAACATCTTTTTGCTTTGGTTTTGGAGTGATTCTGGCGCACACCCAAATAACACCATGCGAATTGAAAAAAGTACAATCAAAGCTTATTCGTCTTCTTTCTACGCATATAGAAGCGAAAAGATGGTGTTGTGTTATTTTGGTCGCATTGCACACACTTTGGGATTTCTGTGTCAATGTGCATTAACAGCAAAGAACACGACATGAAGTAAGTGCAATCCAAGATTATTCTTTCTATGTACTTTGAAGTCAAAACAAGCTGTTTGAGCTTATTACACCGCTTTGCTATTTGTGGGTGAATGAACACCGAAAGAGCTTATTCGAAGCTTAATCATCCTTTTTCTATTGAGATGGAACCAAGAAACCTTTGCTTTATTTGGGCTGATAACAAACATGTCAAACTGCGATTTTTGGTTGAATGTGCATTCTAACCCCAAAAACACCAACTTGAAATAAGCCAAATCAGAGCTTTATTATTTTCTTTTTATGTAGATGGAAACCAAAACACCTTTTTGCTTTGGTTTTGGTGTGATTCTGGCGCACACCTAAATAACACCATGCGAATTAAAAAAGCCCAATCAAAGCTTCTTTCTACGTCTTCTTTCTACGCATATGGAAGCGAAGAGATGGTGTTGTGTTACTTTGGTCGCATTGCACACACTTTGTGATTTCTGTGTCAATGTGCATTAACAGCAAAGAACACGACATGAAGTAAGTGCAATCCAAGATTATTCTTTCTATGTAGTTGGAAACCAAAACAACCTGATTGGCTTTGTTTAGGCTTAGTATATTTCGCTTTGCCATATGTGGGTGAATGAACACCGAAAGTGCAAGCGAAGCTTATTCGTCCTTTTTCTATTGAGATGTTACCTTATTTTTACTTATGCTTGATTTGGGCTGGTAACAAACATGTCTGCGATTTTTGGTTGAATGTGCATTCTAACCCCAAAAACATCAACTTGAAATAAGCCCAACCAGAGCTTTATTATTTTCTTTTTATGTAGATCGAACCCAAAACACCTTTTTGCTTTGGTTTTGGTGTGATTCTGGCGCACACCCAAATAACACCATGCGAATTGAAAAAAGTACAATCAAAGCTTCTTTCTACGCAGGAAGATAGAGCCAGAGGGGACTCAGGGGAGAGCAGTTGGAAATCGGGACCAGCGTCACCGCCAGGGAGCAGGGAAGAAGAAGGGAGCCAGGGGGCAAGCGCTGGCAGCTCACCACAGGAGGGAGGGCATGAGTCAGGAGTGGCCACACCTCCATCGGGGAGCGAAGAAACGGTCAGACGGAAAGTGGAAGGTTGGGCGCGCGCGCCAAGTTCAAATGCAGAGGAAGGCGGCGCAGTAAGCAGCCCGGAAAGGGAACCAGGTCCTAAAGCCCGGCGCAAGGAGGCAGGAGGGTCCGGGTCAGCGTCAGAAGAATCCAGGAAGGAAGAAACCCCGGGGGGTAGAGGGACCCAGAGGAGGACAGTCAGGCGGAAAAGGTGGAGCAGGGCTAGGATATTAAGTTGGTGCACAAGGGGCGGAGACTCAGACGGAGCTTCGCCGATCTAGCTACTAGACGTAGAGTTGCGCGCAGCAGCGTGAGAATGGAAACTGCAATTCAATAAAGACTTTTACTTAATGATCGCTGGCTAGCGTGATCCTCTGTGAGCTAGGATCTTCAAGCAGCTCTGACAGTAAGCTCCGTCTCTTCTCAATTGTGGGCATCTACCACCTCGAGGAGGGGAGAGAAGCAGGTGCCCACTAGCGAGCTCACGAACGGCAGACGACATGACGGCTGAGCAGCAGATAGAGGAACTCAGAAAAGCAGTGGCACAACTGAATGCCGAGGCTCTCGCATCCAGGAAGAGAGAGGAGGAGGCAGCTGCCGCCTGCAGGGATCTCCAGGTCAGGTTAGATGTGCTGACAAAGCAGACACCCCGGCAGGAGGGAATTGGGTTGGCGAGACGCACAGGCGGGCTGGTCTCTCACTTCGATGGGAACCTGCAACAGTATCCCAACTTTAGAGCAGACGTACTGTGCGCACTGCAACTGCTGCATAAAGACTTTAGAGATGAGCAAGAGAGAGTGGGATTCATCATGTCTCATTTGCATGGGGATGCTAAAGCATGGCTACGCAATTTATGGAGAGATAAGGATCCGGCGCTCCAGAATGCAGATGCCTTTATTAAAGCGATGGATGGGTGTTTTTTATCAAGCATTGACGTGGATCTTGCCCGGAAGGAGGTGCATGGGCTAAGACAAGGGAGGGCCAGCGTCAGGCAGTACCATGCCCGCTTTTTCGCCTTGGTCAGTGCCCTGGAATGGGACAGAGATTCGGCCCCTGTAAGAGACCTCTTTTGGGAGGGGTTGCACAGCTCGATTAAAGATGAGATCGCGAGGGGGGAGAGACCCCGAACCACCCAGGAGGTCGTTCAGAGGGCACTGGCAGTGGGGGTGAGGCTGGAAGAACGCCCGTGGAGCAGGGACGAAGGGCGTGGAGGGCGCGAACCAGCCAGGGGCCCCTCCTTCCTTCCCAGAGAAGCAGCGCGGGCGCAATCCACGCCTCCGCCAGGAGGAGGAGCCGAACCTATGGAGGTTGGAGGTGCAAGGGCTCAGTCAGCAACCAGAGCCCTAGCACCGGCAGCAGTGAAAGCGAAGCCTCCTAGAGGGAACAGGAAGTGTTACGTCTGTGAGGAGCCAGGGCATATGGCGAAAGAGTGTCCCCAGAGGCTCCACAAGCTCACTGCAGCCTCGGCAATGGTGACTGCAGCAACGCAGCAAGGAGGAACACAGCAGGGAAACGAAGCAGTCTGGCTGGAGGAAGAGGCCCTGGGGCCCAGCCAGACGTGTTAGTGCCGCAGTCCCCAGAGATTTTACAGCCCGTGAACCCCCTCCCGCCCAAACCAGTGGTGAGGCTCACTGCATCTCTCCAGCTGCCCAATGGAATCACCATGGACGTGCCCATCACAGTGGACTCGGGCAGCAACGCGGACTTTATAGGGCAGGACTTTGTCGACAAGCACGCTATACAGTTGCTGCCGGCCACACTGCCCCTGCAGGTTGTCACGGTGGATGGCAGGGAGTTGCTAGGGGGGCAAGTGGTGAAGCAGACGCCGCCAATGGCGATGCGACTTGGGAATCACAAAGAAATCATCAGCTTCAATGTCACTCAACTATCGGATACGCCCATTGTATTGGGAATGAGTTGGCTGGACAAGCACAGCCCAACGCTGGCTTGGTACCAGAGGCAGCTGGTCTTCGGCTCTTCCTTTTGTGCTGAACACTGCATCATGCACCGGCAGGAAGGAGAGGAAGAGGAGTCACAGCTGCTGCTAGGCACGCTGCAAGCGATTCCCCACAAGTACGCAGAATTTTTGGAAGTTTTCTGCGAGAAGGAGGCGGACAGGCTACCCCCTCACAGACCATATGACTGCAAAATTGACCTGCTGCCGGGGGCGGCGCTGCCTAAAGGGAAACTGTATTCCATGTCGGAGGACGAGCTGCAGGAACTCAAAGAGTTCATCGATCATAATTTGGAGCGCGGTTTCATCCGAGAGTCCAAGGCAGCGGGGGGCAGTCCTGTATTCTTTGTTAAAAAGCGAGACACGCCCCAAAAAAGACTGGTCGTGGACTATCGCATTTTAAACAGTGTGACCAAAACGTCGGACTTCCCCATGCCCCGAATCGACGACCTCCTGGCGAAGGTGCGGAAGGGAAAAGTGTTCACCAAATTAGACCTGCGAGGGGCGTACAACCTCATTCGCATGCGGGAGGGGGATGAGTGGAAGACGGCCATGTTCACGCCACTGGGTACCTACGAATACAGAGTTATGCCTTTTGGACTGCAAAATGGCTCCCACGTTTTTCAAGCTTTCATGCATCACGTGTTGGCGGGACTTCTCTACAAGACGTGCGTCTGTTTCTTAGATGACATCCTGATCTTTTCGGAATCGCAGCAGGAGCATGACAGGCACGTCAAGGAAGTGCTGACCAGACTAAAGCAACATAGGCTCTACGCCAAGCTGGAGAAGTGCCAATTCGACGTGACGGAGGTGGATTTTCTGGGCTACAAGTTGTCTGACAAGGGGCTCGCCATGGACAGCGCCAAGGTTCGAGCGGTATTGGACTGGAAGAGCCCACGCAACCGGAAAGAGGTCCAAAGGTTTGTCGGCTTTGCGAACTTCTATCGCAAGTTTATCAAGGGCTTCGCTATGCAGACAGCGGCCATCACAGACACGCTTAGCTCCAAGAAAAAGAAGTTCGTTTGGACGGAGGAGGCGGAGCAGTCCTTTCAGGCACTCAAGCGTCTCTTCGCGTCGGAAGAGCAGCTGCTTCACGTCAACCCCAGCAGGCCGATGAGGGTGGAGACAGACGCCTCGGACAGAGCCGTGGGGGCGGTCCTGCTGCAAAAGGACCAGCAGGGGGTGTGGCGACCGGGAGCGTTTTACTCCAGGAAGCTCAGCAAGTCCGAGCAGAACTACACCATCTGGGACAGGGAGTTGCTGGCCATTCATGCAGCGTTCAAAGCGTAGCGGCACTTCCTGATCGGCGCCAAGCACACGGTGCAGGTTTGCACGGACCACAAGAATCTGGAGCACTGGCGCACGGCACAGTTCCTAAACCAGAGGCAGATACGCTGGGCTGAGTTTTTTGCGAACTTCGACTTCCGCATAGAGTATGTCCCGGGGGACACTAACATCATGGCGGACGCCCTCTCCCGTAAGCCACAGTATCTGGAGGACGCAACGCCAGCGGCAGCCATGCACATCTTCGCACCAACAGTATGGGCGTGCGCCGCGGCCACCGTGGACCTGGAGGCGGTGCGACGAGCGTTGCAGGATGACTCCTTCGCGCAAGCAAAGATGGCAGAGGTGCAAAGGGGCAAGGCTGTGGCCGACGGTTTCCAGCTACGAGATGGATTGCTCATCCGTAAAGGGGCCATCTACGTGCCGGGAGACGACCTTCGCGCCAAGGTGCTGCAGCAGCTGCACGACGCGCCCACGGCCGGGCACTTTGGCAAGGAGAAGACGGTGGAATTAGTAGCCAGGGATTTCTGGTGGCCTGGAATGAGAGGGGAGGTCGCAGACTACGTGGCAAGGTGTGACACCTGCCAGAGGGCCAAACCAGTGCACAGACCGCCGGCCGGACTGTTGGAACCGCTGCAAACTCCGGTCGAACCTTGGGAAAGGGTGGCTCTGGACTTTGTCACAGATCTGCCCAGCTCGAGGGGCAAGACGGCAGTGCTGGTGGTGGTGGACCTGTTTTCCAAGATGGCCCATTTCATTCCGTGTGCTAAGGTGGCCACGGCGGAGCAAACCGCCAAACTGTTCATAGACCACGTGTTCAAGGTTCACGGTCTGCCACGGTCTATTCTGTCCGACCGCGGGCGGCAGTTCATCTCGAATTTCTGGCAGAAGCTGATGGGCTTCCTGAACGTCAAGATCAACCTGGCGTCGGCGAGACACCCGCAGACCAACGGGCAAGCGGAGCGGGTCAATGCCATCATGCAGCAGTACCTGAGATGCTATGCGAATCAACAGCCTGCGACGTGGGTGGATTACCTGCCGCTTGCCGAGTTCGCCTACAACAACACGAAGCACGTGTCCACGGGGGTCACGCCGTTCTTCGCCAACAACGGGAGGCACCCCAGAACCTTCCCGGGACTGGAAAGAATGGGGGAGGGGGAGCCGCAGACGGCAGATGCGTTCGCGTCGGAGCTGCAGGAAGTCCACGATCAGCTGAGGCGCCACCTGGAGCTGGCCAAACACGCATACAAGGTACAAGCGGACAGACACAGAAGGGTTGGCGAAGAGCTCCACGTGGGAGACTGGGTCTGGTTAGCAGCCCACGCAGTGCCGGCCAGGTCGTTGGCCAAGAAGAAACTAGGGCATAAACAACTGGGGCCCTACCAAGTCGAAGAGCAGGTCAACCCGGTAGCTTTCAGACTGGCACTTCCGGAGGGTTCCAGAATGCATCCGGTGTTCCACAGATCGGTGCTCACTCCCTACAAGGCACCGCACAGGTTCCAGGAACCCGGAACGGCGCCGAGTCCGGTCAGAGACAGAACAGGGCACGCGGGAGTGGCACAGAAGGAGCGCATCAACGAAGTCACGGAGATTTTGGACTCCAGATGGGGGGAAGAGGGGGTAGAATACTTTCTCGCCAAGGAGGGCACCCCGGCCAGTGCGAACAGCTGGGTGCCGGGCTACGCCTTGGACGAACCTCTACTCAAAGACGAGTTTCATGCCCTCTTCCCACATAGACCTATGCCAGCAGACTTTTTCGACGACTGGCTTTTCACGCCCACGCTTTTGGCCAGCACTTTCCGGGGGTTCGACTCGGAAGAGGACCCGACACAAGACGTCCGTTCCCCGGAGGGGTCACCCTCGGGATCTGCATCAGAACCCTCGTATTGGTGGGACGATAAACCAGAGGAGCAGTTCCGCAGAAGGTGGCTGGAAGGCCCAGGACGAGCAACGCCGCCAGGAGGAAGTGAGGGAGAAACGGACATGGACGTTTTCGGGGACGACCCTGGTTTCGAGCACGGCGGCACAGAGATGGAAGCGGAGGTGACCGTCGTCGACGAGAGCAGGGAGGAAGACCCGCGAGACTTCAGATGGAGGCCCGCCACGGGAAGCGAACGATATCCGACGTTCGTCCCTTTGCAACAGCAGCACCCAGCTCCAGCACCGGAAGGAGGGGAGGGGGGAATGGGGGGCTTCGAGGGGGGGATGGATGTCAGGGATTTAGGAGCAGAGGCAAGGCCAAGGGAGGAAACAGAGAGCGAAGGGGAGGAGGCAGAAGAAAAGATGAGTGATGACGACGACCCGAGATCTCCTAGTCTTTCCAGTGAATCAGAGGATTCACAGAAAGGAGCACCAGTGGCCAGGGCAAGGGGGGAGTCTAGGGGGGCACCCCAGGAAGATAGAGCCAGAGGGGACTCAGGGGAGAGCAGTTGGAAATCGGGACCAGCGTCACCGCCAGGGAGCAGGGAAGAAGAAGGGAGCCAGGGGGCAAGCGCTGGCAGCTCACCACAGGAGGGAGGGCATGAGTCAGGAGTGGCCACACCTCCATCGGGGAGCGAAGAAACGGTCAGACGGAAAGTGGAAGGTTGGGCGCGCGCGCCAAGTTCAAATGCAGAGGAAGGCGGCGCAGTAAGCAGCCCGGAAAGGGAACCAGGTCCTACAGCCCGGCGCAAGGAGGCAGGAGGGTCCGGGTCAGCGTCAGAAGAATCCAGGAAGGAAGAAACCCCGGGGGGTAGAGGGACCCAGAGGAGGACAGTCAGGCGGAAAAGGTGGAGCAGGGCTAGGATATTAAGTTGGTGCACAAGGGGCGGAGACTCAGACGGAGCTTCGCCGATCTAGCTACTAGACGTAGAGTTGCGCGCAGCAGCGTGAGAATGGAAACTGCAATTCAATAAAGACTTTTACTTAATGATCGCTGGCTAGCGTGATCCTCTGTGAGCTAGGATCTTCAAGCAGCTCTGACAGTAAGCTCCGTCTCTTCTCAATTGTGGGCATCTACCACCTCGAGGAGGGGAGAGAAGCAGGTGCCCACTAGCGAGCTCACGAACGGCAGACGACATGACGGCTGAGCAGCAGATAGAGGAACTCAGAAAAGCAGTGGCACAACTGAATGCCGAGGCTCTCGCATCCAGGAAGAGAGAGGAGGAGGCAGCTGCCGCCTGCAGGGATCTCCAGGTCAGGTTAGATGTGCTGACAAAGCAGACACCCCGGCAGGAGGGAATTGGGTTGGCGAGACGCACAGGCGGGCTGGTCTCTCACTTCGATGGGAACCTGCAACAGTATCCCAACTTTAGAGCAGACGTACTGTGCGCACTGCAACTGCTGCATAAAGACTTTAGAGATGAGCAAGAGAGAGTGGGATTCATCATGTCTCATTTGCATGGGGATGCTAAAGCATGGCTACGCAATTTATGGAGAGATAAGGATCCGGCGCTCCAGAATGCAGATGCCTTTATTAAAGCGATGGATGGGTGTTTTTTATCAAGCATTGACGTGGATCTTGCCCGGAAGGAGGTGCATGGGCTAAGACAAGGGAGGGCCAGCGTCAGGCAGTACCATGCCCGCTTTTTCGCCTTGGTCAGTGCCCTGGAATGGGACAGAGATTCGGCCCCTGTAAGAGACCTCTTTTGGGAGGGGTTGCACAGCTCGATTAAAGATGAGATCGCGAGGGGGGAGAGACCCCGAACCACCCAGGAGGTCGTTCAGAGGGCACTGGCAGTGGGGGTGAGGCTGGAAGAACGCCCGTGGAGCAGGGACGAAGGGCGTGGAGGGCGCGAACCAGCCAGGGGCCCCTCCTTCCTTCCCAGAGAAGCAGCGCGGGCGCAATCCACGCCTCCGCCAGGAGGAGGAGCCGAACCTATGGAGGTTGGAGGTGCAAGGGCTCAGTCAGCAACCAGAGCCCTAGCACCGGCAGCAGTGAAAGCGAAGCCTCCTAGAGGGAACAGGAAGTGTTACGTCTGTGAGGAGCCAGGGCATATGGCGAAAGAGTGTCCCCAGAGGCTCCACAAGCTCACTGCAGCCTCGGCAATGGTGACTGCAGCAACGCAGCAAGGAGGAACACAGCAGGGAAACGAAGCAGTCTGGCTGGAGGAAGAGGCCCTGGGGCCCAGCCAGACGTGTTAGTGCCGCAGTCCCCAGAGATTTTACAGCCCGTGAACCCCCTCCCGCCCAAACCAGTGGTGAGGCTCACCGCATCTCTCCAGCTGCCCAATGGAATCACCATGGACGTGCCCATCACAGTGGACTCGGGCAGCAACGCGGACTTTATAGGGCAGGACTTTGTCGACAAGCACGCTATACAGTTGCTGCCGGCCACACTGCCCCTGCAGGTTGTCACGGTGGATGGCAGGGAGTTGCTAGGGGGGCAAGTGGTGAAGCAGACGCCGCCAATGGCGATGCGACTTGGGAATCACAAAGAAATCATCAGCTTCAATGTCACTCAACTATCGGATACGCCCATTGTATTGGGAATGAGTTGGCTGGACAAGCACAGCCCAACGCTGGCTTGGTACCAGAGGCAGCTGGTCTTCGGCTCTTCCTTTTGTGCTGAACACTGCATCATGCACCGGCAGGAAGGAGAGGAAGAGGAGTCACAGCTGCTGCTAGGCACGCTGCAAGCGATTCCCCACAAGTACGCAGAATTTTTGGAAGTTTTCTGCGAGAAGGAGGCGGACAGGCTACCCCCTCACAGACCATATGACTGCAAAATTGACCTGCTGCCGGGGGCGGCGCTGCCTAAAGGGAAACTGTATTCCATGTCGGAGGACGAGCTGCAGGAACTCAAAGAGTTCATCGATCATAATTTGGAGCGCGGTTTCATCCGAGAGTCCAAGGCAGCGGGGGGCAGTCCTGTATTCTTTGTTAAAAAGCGAGACACGCCCCAAAAAAGACTGGTCGTGGACTATCGCATTTTAAACAGTGTGACCAAGCCGTCGGACTTCCCCATGCCCCGAATCGACGACCTCCTGGCGAAGGTGCGGAAGGGAAAAGTGTTCACCAAATTAGACCTGCGAGGGGCGTACAACCTCATTCGCATGCGGGAGGGGGATGAGTGGAAGACGGCCATGTTCACGCCACTGGGTACCTACGAATACAGAGTTATGCCTTTTGGACTGCAAAATGGCTCCCACGTTTTTCAAGCTTTCATGCATCACGTGTTGGCGGGACTTCTCTACAAGACGTGCGTCTGTTTCTTAGATGACATCCTGATCTTTTCGGAATCGCAGCAGGAGCATGACAGGCACGTCAAGGAAGTGCTGACCAGACTAAAGCAACATAGGCTCTACGCCAAGCTGGAGAAGTGCCAATTCGACGTGACGGAGGTGGATTTTCTGGGCTACAAGTTGTCTGACAAGGGGCTCGCCATGGACAGCGCCAAGGTTCGAGCGGTATTGGACTGGAAGAGCCCACGCAACCGGAAAGAGGTCCAAAGGTTTGTCGGCTTTGCGAACTTCTATCGCAAGTTTATCAAGGGCTTCGCTATGCAGACAGCGGCCATCACAGACACGCTTAGCTCCAAGAAAAAGAAGTTCGTTTGGACGGAGGAGGCGGAGCAGTCCTTTCAGGCACTCAAGCGTCTCTTCGCGTCGGAAGAGCAGCTGCTTCACGTCAACCCCAGCAGGCCGATGAGGGTGGAGACAGACGCCTCGGACAGAGCCGTGGGGGCGGTCCTGCTGCAAAAGGACCAGCAGGGGGTGTGGCGACCGGGAGCGTTTTACTCCAGGAAGCTCAGCAAGTCCGAGCAGAACTACACCATCTGGGACAGGGAGTTGCTGGCCATTCATGCAGCGTTCAAAGCGTGGCGGCACTTCCTGATCGGCGCCAAGCACACGGTGCAGGTTTGCACGGACCACAAGAATCTGGAGCATTGGCGCACGGCACAGTTCCTAAACCAGAGGCAGATACGCTGGGCTGAGTTTTTTGCGAACTTCGACTTCCGCATAGAGTATGTCCCGGGGGACACTAACATCATGGCGGACGCCCTCTCCCGTAAGCCACAGTATCTGGAGGACGCAACGCCAGCGGCAGCCATGCACATCTTCGCACCAACAGTATGGGCGTGCGCCGCGGCCACCGTGGACCTGGAGGCGGTGCGACGAGCGTTGCAGGATGACTCCTTCGCGCAAGCAAAGATGGCAGAGGTGCAAAGGGGCAAGGCTGTGGCCGACGGTTTCCAGCTACGAGATGGATTGCTCATCCGTAAAGGGGCCATCTACGTGCCGGGAGACGACCTTCGCGCCAAGGTGCTGCAGCAGCTGCACGACGCGCCCACGGCCGGGCACTTTGGCAAGGAGAAGACGGTGGAATTAGTAGCCAGGGATTTCTGGTGGCCTGGAATGAGAGGGGAGGTCGCAGACTACGTGGCAAGGTGTGACACCTGCCAGAGGGCCAAACCAGTGCACAGACCGCCGGCCGGACTGTTGGAACCGCTGCAAACTCCGGTCGAACCTTGGGAAAGGGTGGCTCTGGACTTTGTCACAGATCTGCCCAGCTCGAGGGGCAAGACGGCAGTGCTGGTGGTGGTGGACCTGTTTTCCAAGATGGCCCATTTCATTCCGTGTGCTAAGGTGGCCACGGCGGAGCAAACCGCCAAACTGTTCATAGACCACGTGTTCAAGGTTCACGGTCTGCCACGGTCTATTCTGTCCGACCGCGGGCGGCAGTTCATCTCGAATTTCTGGCAGAAGCTGATGGGCTTCCTGAACGTCAAGATCAACCTGGCGTCGGCGAGACACCCGCAGACCAACGGGCAAGCGGAGCGGGTCAATGCCATAATGCAGCAGTACCTGAGATGCTATGCGAATCAACAGCCTGCGACGTGGGTGGATTACCTGCCGCTTGCCGAGTTCGCCTACAACAACACGAAGCACGTGTCCACGGGGGTCACGCCGTTCTTCGCCAACAACGGGAGGCACCCCAGAACCTTCCCGGGACTGGAAAGAATGGGGGAGGGGGAGCCGCAGACGGCAGATGCGTTCGCGTCGGAGCTGCAGGAAGTCCACGATCAGCTGAGGCGCCACCTGGAGCTGGCCAAACACGCATACAAGGTACAAGCGGACAGACACAGAAGGGTTGGCGAAGAGCTCCACGTGGGAGACTGGGTCTGGTTAGCAGCCCACGCAGTGCCGGCCAGGTCGTTGGCCAAGAAGAAACTAGGGCATAAACAACTGGGGCCCTACCAAGTCGAAGAGCAGGTCAACCCGGTAGCTTTCAGACTGGCACTTCCGGAGGGTTCCAGAATGCATCCGGTGTTCCACAGATCGGTGCTCACTCCCTACAAGGCACCGCACAGGTTCCAGGAACCCGGAACGGCGCCGAGTCCGGTCAGAGACAGAACAGGGCACGCGGGAGTGGCACAGAAGGAGCGCATCAACGAAGTCACGGAGATTTTGGACTCCAGATGGGGGGAAGAGGGGGTAGAATACTTTCTCGCCAAGGAGGGCACCCCGGCCAGTGCGAACAGCTGGGTGCCGGGCTACGCCTTGGACGAACCTCTACTCAAAGACGAGTTTCATGCCCTCTTCCCACATAGACCTATGCCAGCAGACTTTTTCGACGACTGGCTTTTCACGCCCACGCTTTCGGCCAGCACTTTCCGGGGGTTCGACTCGGAAGAGGACCCGACACAAGACGTCCGTTCCCCGGAGGGGTCACCCTCGGGATCTGCATCAGAACCCTCGTATTGGTGGGACGATAAACCAGAGGAGCAGTTCCGCAGAAGGTGGCTGGAAGGCCCAGGACGAGCAACGCCGCCAGGAGGAAGTGAGGGAGAAACGGACATGGACGTTTTCGGGGACGACCCTGGTTTCGAGCACGGCGGCACAGAGATGGAAGCGGAGGTGACCGTCGTCGACGAGAGCAGGGAGGAAGACCCGCGAGACTTCAGATGGAGGCCCGCCACGGGAAGCGAACGATATCCGACGTTCGTCCCTTTGCAACAGCAGCACCCAGCTCCAGCACCGGAAGGAGGGGAGGGGGGAATGGGGGGCTTCGAGGGGGGGATGGATGTCAGGGATTTAGGAGCAGAGGCAAGGCCAAGGGAGGAAACAGAGAGCGAAGGGGAGGAGGCAGAAGAAAAGATGAGTGATGACGACGACCCGAGATCTCCTAGTCTTTCCAGTGAATCAGAGGATTCACAGAAAGGAGCACCAGTGGCCAGGGCAAGGGGGGAGTCTAGGGGGGCACCCCAGGAAGATAGAGCCAGAGGGGACTCAGGGGAGAGCAGTTGGAAATCGGGACCAGCGTCACCGCCAGGGAGCAGGGAAGAAGAAGGGAGCCAGGGGGCAAGCGCTGGCAGCTCACCACAGGAGGGAGGGCATGAGTCAGGAGTGGCCACACCTCCATCGGGGAGCGAAGAAACGGTCAGACGGAAAGTGGAAGGTTGGGCGCGCGCGCCAAGTTCAAATGCAGAGGAAGGCGGCGCAGTAAGCAGCCCGGAAAGGGAACCAGGTCCTACAGCCCGGCGCAAGGAGGCAGGAGGGTCCGGGTCAGCGTCAGAAGAATCCAGGAAGGAAGAAACCCCGGGGGGTAGAGGGACCCAGAGGAGGACAGTCAGGCGGAAAAGGTGGAGCAGGGCTAGGATATTAAGTTGGTGCACAAGGGGCGGAGACTCAGACGGAGCTTCGCCGATCTAGCTACTAGACGTAGAGTTGCGCGCAGCAGCGTGAGAATGGAAACTGCAATTCAATAAAGACTTTTACTTAATGATCGCTGGCTAGCGTGATCCTCTGTGAGCTAGGATCTTCAAGCAGCTCTGACAGTCACTCTGCGATTTTTGGGTCAATGTGCATTCTAACCCCCAAAACACCAATTTGAAATAAGCCCAATCACAGCTTTATCATCTTCTTTTTATGTAGAAGGAACCCAAAACACCTTTTTGCTTTTGTTTGGAGTGATTCTGGCGCACACCCAAATAACACCATGCGAATTGAAAAAAGTCCAATCAAAGCTTATTCGTCTTCTTTCTACGCATATAGAAGCAAAAAAGATGGTGTGTTATTTTGGTCTCATTGCACACACTTTGCGATTTCTGTGTCAATAAGCATTAACAGCAAAGAACACGACATGATGTAAGTGCAATCCAAGACTATTCTTTGTATGTACTTTGTAGTCAAAACAAGCTGTTTGAGCTTATTACACCGCTTTGCTATTTGTGGGTGAATGAACACCGAAAGAGCTTATTCGAAGCTTAATCATCCTTTTTCTATTGAGATGGAACCAAGACACCTTTGCTTTATTTGGGCTGATAACAAACATGTCAAACTGCGATTTTTGGTTGAATGTGCATTCTAACCCCAAAAACACCAACTTGAAATAAGCCAAATCAGAGCTTTATTATTTTCTTTTTATGTAGATGGAACCCAAAACACCTTTTTGCTTTGGTTTTGGTGTGATTCTGGCGCACACCCAAATAACAACATGCGAATTGAAAAAAACCCCAATCAAAGCTTCTTTCTACGCATATGGAAGCGAAAAGATGGTGTTGTGTTATTTTGGTCTCATTGCACACACTTTGCGATTTCTGCGTCAATGTGCATAAACACCAAAAAACAAAATCAAAGCTTATTCGTCTTTCTACACATATGGCAGCGAAAAGATGGTGTTGTGTTATTTTGGTCTCATTGCACACACTTTGCGATTTCTGTGTCAAAGTGCATTAACAGCAAAGAACACGACATTAAGTAAGTGCAATCCAAGATGATTCTTTCTATGTACTTTGAAGCCAAAACAACCTGTTTGAGCTTATTACACCGCTTTGCTATTTGTGGGTGAATGAACACCGAAAGAGCTTATAGCTTAATCATCCTTTGCCTATTGCGATGAAACCAAAACATCTATGCTTGATTTCCGCTAGTAACAAACACGTCACTCTGCGATTTTGGGGTCAATGTGCATTCTAACCCCAAAAACACCAATTTGAATTAAGCCCAATCACAGCTTTATCATCTTCTTTTTATGTAGAAGGAACCCAAAACACCTTTTTGCTTTGGTTTTGGAGTGATTCTGGCGCACACCCAAATAACACCATGCGAATTGAAAAAAGTCCAATCAAAGCTTATTCGTCTTCTTTCTACGCAAATAGAAGCGAAAAGATGGTGGTCTCTTTGCACACACTTTTCGATTTCTGTGTCAATAAGCATTAACAGCAAAGAACACGACATGATGTAAGTGCAATCCAAGATTATTCTTTCTATGTACTTTGAAGTCAATACAAGCTGTTTGAGCTTATTACACCGCTTTGCTATTTGTGGGTGAATGAACACCGAAAGAGCTTATTCGAAGCTTAATCATCCTTTTTCTATTGAGATGGAACCAAGACACCTTTGCTTTATTTGGGCTGATAACAAACATGTCAAACTGCGATTTTTGGTTGAATGGGCATTCTAACCCCAAAAACACCAACTTGAAATAAGCCAAATCAGAGCTTTATTATTTTCTTTTTATGTAGATGGAACCCAAAACACCTTTTTGCTTTGGTTTTGGTGTGATTCTGGCGCACACCCAAATGCTTATTCGTTTCTTTCTACGCATATGGAAGCGAAAAGATGGTGTATTATTTTGGTCTCATTGCACACACTTTGCGATTTCTGCGTCAATGTGCATAAACATCAAAAAACACAATCAAAGCTTATTCGTCTTTCTACGCATATGAAAGCGAAAAGATGGTTGTCAGGGGTTTAGGAGACTCAGACGGAGCTTCGCCGATCTAGCTACTAGACGTAGAGTTGCGCGCAGCAGCGTGAGAATGGAAACTGCAATTCAATAAAGACTTTTACTTAATGATCGCTGGCTAGCGTGATCCTCTGTGAGCTAGGATCTTCAAGCAGCTCTGACAATGGTGTTGTGTTATTTTGGTCTCATTGCACACACTTTGCGATTTCTGTGTCAAAGTGCATTAACAGCAATGAACACGACATGAAGTAAGTGCGATTAAACATTATTCTTTCAATGTACTTTGAAGCCAAAACAACCTGTTTGAGCTTATTACACCGCTTTGCTATTTGTGGGTGAATGAACAACGAAAGAGCTTATTCGAAGCTTCTTTCTACGGATATGGAAGCGAAAAGATGGTGTGTTATTTTGGTCTCATTGCACACACTGCGATTTCTGTGTCAATGTGCATTAACAGCAAAGAACACGACATGAAGTAAGTGCAATCCAAGATTATTCTTTCTATGTTGTCAGGGGTTCAGGAGCAGAGGCGAGGGCAAGGGAGGAAACAGAGAGCGAGGGGGAGGAGGCAGAAGAAAAGATGAGTGATGACGACGACCCGAGATATCCGAATCTTTCCAGTGAATCAGAAGATTCACAGAAAGGAGCACCAGTGGCCAGAGCAAGGGGGGAGCCTAGGGGGACACCCCAGGAAGAAGGGTCCAGAGGGGGCTCAGAGGGGAGCAGTTGGAAATCGGGACCAGCGTCACCAACAGAGAGAAGGGGAGAAGAAGGGCGCCAGGTATCAAGCGCTGGCAGCTCGCAACAGGAGGGAGGGCACAAGTCAGGAGTGGCCACACCTCCATCGGAGAGCGAAGAAACGGTCAGGAGGAAAGTGGAAGGTTGGGCGCGCGCGCCAAGTTCAAATGCACAGGAAGGTGGCGCAGTAAGCAACCCGGAAAGGGAGCCAGGTCCTAAAGCCCGGCGCAAGGAGACAGGAGGGTCCGGGGGGTCAGCGTCAGAAGAATCCCGGAAGGAAGAGACCACGGGGGGCAGAGGGACCCAGAGAAGAACGGTCAGGCGGAAGAGGTGGAGTAAGGCTAGGTTAGTAAGCTGGTGCACAGGGGGCGGAGACTCAGACGGAGCTTCGCCGGTCTAACCCATAAGACGTAGAGCTGCACGCAGCAGCTTGAGAATGGAAACTGTAACTCAATAAAGACTTTTATAAAGTGAACGCTGGCTAGCGTGATCCTCTGTGAGCTGGGATCTGGAAGCAGCTCTGACAGTAAGCTCCGTCTCTTGTTGTGGGCATCTACAGCCTCGTGGACAGGAGAGAAGGCGGGTGCCTACGAACCAGCTCACGAACGGCAGACAATATGACAGCCGAACAGCAGATAGGAGAACTCAGAGAAGCAGTGACACGACTGAATGCCGAGATACTTGCATCCAGGAAGAGAGAGGAGGACGCAGCTGCCGCCTACAGGGATCTCCAGGTCAGGTTGGAAGTGCTTACGAAGCAAGGGCAACTGACACCCAAACCGGAGGGGATTGGGTTGGGGAGAAGAACAGGCGGTCTAGTCTCTCACTTCGATGGGAATTTACAACAGTATCCCAACTTTAGAGCAGATGTACAGTGTGCACTGCAACTGCTGGACAAAGACTTTAGAGATGAGCAAGAGAAGGTGGGATTTATCATGTCCCATTTGCATGGAGATGCTAAAGCATGGCTGCGCAATTTGTGGAGAGATAAGGATCCGGCGCTCCAAACCGCAGATGCCTTTATTAAAGTGATGGATGGCTGCTTTTTATCTAGCATAGACGTGGATCTTGCCCGGAAGGAGGTACATGGGCTGAAGCAAGGGAGGGCCAGCGTAAGACAGTACCATGCCTGCTTTTTTTGCATTGGTCAGTGCCCTGGAATGGGACAGAGATTCAGCTCCGGTCAGAGACTATTTTGGGAAGGATTGAACAGTGCGGTTAAAGACGAAATTGCAAGGGGGGAGAGACCCAGGACCACGCAGGAGCTCGTTCAGAGGGCGCTGGCGGTGGGGGTGCGGCTGGAGGAACGTCCATGGAGCAGGGACGAAGGGCGTGGAGGGCGCGAACCAGCGAGAGGGTTCTCCTTCGTTCCCAGGGAAGCTGTGCGTGCGCAATCCACGCCTCCGCCAGGAGGGGGAGCGGAACCGATGGAGGTTGGAGGTGCCAGGGCTCAGTCAGCAACCAGAGCCACAGCACCGGGAGCGGTCAAAGCGAAGCCTCCTAGAGGGAACAGGAAGTGTTACATCTGCGAAAGTCCGCAGCACATGGCGAAAGAGTGTCCCCAGAGGATCCACAAGCTCAATGCAGCTTCTGCGACGGTGACTGCAGCTACTCAGCACGGAGACGCACAGCAGGGAAACGACGGAGTCTGGCTGGAGACAGAGGCACTGGGGCCCAGCCAGACGAGTCAGTGAAGCAGTCCCCAGAGATTTTGCAGCCCACAGACCCCCTCCCGCCCAAACCAGTAGTGCAGCTCACTGCATCGCTTCAGCTACCCAATGGCATCACTCTAGACGTGCCAATCACCGTTGACTCAGGAAGCAATGCGGATTTTATAGGGCAGGACTTTGTCGATAAACACGCTATACAGCTGTTGCCTGCCACGCTGCCCCTGCAGGTCGTCACGGTGGATGGCAGGGAGCTGCTAGGGGGGCAGGTGGTGAAGCAAACGCCACCAATGGTGATGCGACTTGGAAATCACAGGGAAATCATCAGTTTTAATGTCACCAGACTGTCGGACACGCCTATTGTCTTGGGCATGAGTTGGCTGGACAGACACAGTCCGACGTTGGCTTGGTACCAGCGGCAGCTAGTATTTGGCTCCTCATACTGCGCTTGAACACTGCATTCTGCCCCGGCAGGAGGGAGAGGAGGAGGAAGCGCAGCTGCCGTTGGGGACGCTGCAAGCAATCCCCCACAAATACGCGGGATTTTTAGAGGTCTTCTGCGAGAAGGAAGCGAACAAGCTACCCCCCCACAGATCATATGACTGCAAGATTGACCTACTGCCAGGGGCGGCGCTGCCCAAAGGGAAGCTGTATTCCATGTCTGAGGACGAACTACAGGAACTCAAAGAGTTCATAGATCATAATTTGGAGCGCGGTTTCATCCGAGAGTCCAAGGCAGAGGGGGGCAGTCCTGTATTCTTTGTTAAGAAGAAGGACACTCCCCAAAAAAGACTTGTAGTGGACTATCGCATCTTGAACAGTGTGACCAAACCATCGGACTTCCCCATGCCCAGGATCGACGACCTCCTCGCGACGATACGCAAGGGCCGCGTGCTCACCAAGTTGGACCTGCGTGGGGCGTACAACCTCATTCGCATGCGGGAGGGTGATGAGTGGAAGACAGCCATGTTCACGCCCCTGGGCACCTACGAATACACAGTTATGCCTTTTGGATTGCAAAATGGCTCCCACTGTTTTCAAGCTTTCATGCATCACGTGCTGGCGGGGCTCCTCTACAAGACGTGTGTCTGCTTCTTGGATGACATCCTGATATTTTCTGAATCGCAGCAGGATCACGACAGACACGTCAAGGAAGTGCTGAGCAGACTACAGCAGCATAGGCTTTACGCCAAGCTGGAAAAGTGCCAGTTCGACGTGATGGAGGTGGATTTCCTCGGCTACAGGTTGTCAGACAAGGGGCTCGCCATGGACAGCGCCAAGGTGCGTGCAGTGTTGGACTGGAAGAGCCCGCGCAACCGGAAGGAGGTCCAGCGGTTTGTTGGCTTTGCGAACTTCTATCGCAAGTTTATCAAGGGGTTCGCTATGCAAACAGCGGCCATCACGGACACGCTCAGTTCCAAGAAAAAGAAGTTCATCTGGACGGAACAGGCGGAGCAGTCCTTTCAGGCGCTCAAGCGTCTCTTCGCGTCGGAAGAGCAGCTGTTGCATGTCAACCCCAGCAGGCCAATGAGGGTGGAGACGGACGCATCAGACAGAGCCGTGGGAGCAGTCCTGTTGCAGCAAGACCCGCAGGGGGCTTGGAGGCCGGGAGCGTTTTACTCCAGGAAGCTCAGCAAGTCTGAACAGAACTACACCATCTGGGACAGGGAGTTGCTTGCCATCCATGCAGCATTCAAGGCGTGGAGGCACTTCCTGATCAGCGCCAAGCACACGGTGCAGGTCTGCACGGACCACAAGAATCTGGAGCACTGGCGCACGGCGCAGTTCCTGAACCAGAGGCAGATACGTTGGGCCGAATTCTTTGCAAACTTCGACTTCCGAATAGAGTATGTCCCGGGGACACCAACGTCATGGCGGATGCCCTATCCCGTAAACCACAGTATCTGGAGGAGGCGACGCCAGCCGCTGCCATGCACATCTTCGCACCGACGGTGTGGGCGTGCGCTTCGGCTACAGTTGACCTGGATGCGGTGAGGAGAGCGTTGCAGGATGACTCCTTCGCGCGAGCCAAGATGGCAGAGGCGCAAAGGGGCACGGCAGCGCCCGGCGAGTTCCAGGTTCGCGATGGATTACTCCTCCGTAAAGGGGCCATCTACGTGCCGGGGGACGATCTTCGCGCCAAGGTACTGCAGCAGTTGCACGACACACCCACGGCCGGGCACTTTGGCACGGAGAAGACGATGGAATTAGTCGCCAGGGACTTCTGGTGGCCCAGAATGAGAGGGGAGGTCGCGGACTATGTGGTGAGGTGCGACACCTGCCAGAGGACCAAACCAGTACACAGACCGCCGGCGGGACTGCTGGAACCGCTGCAAACCCCGTTCGAACCGTGGGAGAGAGTGGCCCTGGACTTTGTCACGGATCTGCCCAGCTCGAGGGGCAAGACGGCAGTGCTGGTGGTGGTGGACTTGTTCTCCAAGATGGCACATTTCATCCCGTGTGCGAAGGTGGCCACGGCGGAACACACCGCCAAACTGTTCATAGATCACGTGTTCAAGGTTCACGGTCTGCCGCGGTCTATACTGTCCGACCGGGGGCGGCAGTTCATCTCGAACTTCTGGCAGAAGCTGATGGGCTTCCTGAACGTCAAGATCAACCTGGCTTCGGCTAGACACCCGCAGACCAACGGGCAAGCGGAGCGGGTCAATGCCATCATGCAGCAGTACCTGAGATGTTATGCTAATCAACAGCCTGCGACGTGGGTGGATTACCTGCCTCTCGCCGAGTTCGCCTACAACAACACGAAGCACGTGTCCACGGGGGTAACGCCGTTCTTCGCCAACAACGGAAGGCACCCCAGAACTTTCCCGGGACTGGAAAGAATGGGGGAGGGGGAGCCGCAGACAGCGGATGCGTTCGCGTCGGAGTTGCAGGAGGTCCACGATCAGCTTCGGCGGCACCTGGAGCTGGCTAAACACGCATACAAGGTACAAGCAGACAGACATAGGAGGGTTGGCGAAGAGATCCATGTGGGAGACTGGGTCTGGTTAGCGGCCCACGCAGTGCCGGCCAGGTCGTTAGCGAAGAAGAAACTGGGGCATAAACAGCTGGGGCCCTACCGAGTCGAAGAGCAGGTCAACCCAGTGGCTTTCAGGTTGGCGCTTCCGGAGGGCTCCAGGATGCATCCGGTGTTCCACAGATCGGTGCTCACTCCCTACAAGGCACCTCACAGATTTCAGGAACCAGGAACGGCACCGAGTCCGCTCCGGGAGGGAACCGAGCAAAGTGGAGTGGCACAGGAGGAGCCCATCAACGAAGTCACAGAGATTTTGGACTCCAGATGGGGGGAAGAGGGGGTAGAATACCTTCTCGCCAAGGAGGGCACCCCGGCCAGTGCCAACAGCTGGGTGCCGGGCTACGCCTTGGAAGAACCTCTGCTGATAGACGAGTTTCATGCCCTCTTCCCACATAGACCCATGCCAGCAGACTTTTTCGACGACTGGCTTTTCAAGGAGACAGGAGGAGACAGGAGGGTCCGGGGGGTCAGCGTCAGAAGAATCCCGGAAGGAAGAGACCACGGGGGGCAGAGGGACCCAGAGAAGAACGGTCAGGCGGAAAAGGTGGAGTAAGGCTAGGTTAGTAAGCTGGTGCACAGGGGGCGGAGACTCAGACGGAGCTTCGCCGGTCTAACCCTTAAGACGTAGAGCTGCGCGCAGCAGCTTGAGAATGGAAACTGTTACTCAATAAAGACTTTTACAAGTGACCGCTGGCTAGCGTGATCCTCTGTGAGCTAGGATCTGGAAGCAGCTCTGACAAGATGGAACCAAGACACCTTTGCTTTATTTGGGCTGATAACAAACATGTCAAACTGCGATTTTTGGTTGAATGTGCATTCTAACCCCAAAAACACCAACTTGAAATAAGCCCAATCAGAGCTTTATTCTCTTCTATTTATGTAGATGGAACCCAAAACACCTTTTTGCTTTGGTTTTGGTGTGATTCTGGCGCACACCCAAATAACACCATGCGAATTGAAATAAGCACAATCAAAGCTTATTCGTCTTCTTTCTACGCATATGGAAGCGAAAAGATGGTGTGTTATTTTGGTCGCATTGCACACACTTTGTGATTTCTGTGTCAATGTGCATTAACAGCAAATAACACGACATGAAGTAAGTGCAATCCAAGATTATTCTTTCTATGTAGTTGGAAACCAAAACAACCTGATTGGCTTTGTTTAGGTTTAGTACACTTCGCTTTGCCATTTGTGGGTGAATGAAGACCGAAAGTGCAAGAGAAGCTTATTCGTCCTTTTTCTATTGAGATGTTACCTTATTTTTACTTATGCTTGATTTGGGCTGGTAACAAACATGTCTGCGATTTTTGGTTGAATGTGCATTCTAACCCCAAAAACACCAACTTGAAATAAGCCCAACCAGAGCTTTATTATCTTCTTTTTACGTAGATGGAACCCAAAGCACCTTTTTGCTTTGGTTTTGGTGTGATTCTGGCGCACACCCAAATAACACCATGCGAATTGAAAAAAGCCCAATCAAAGCTTATTCGTCTTCTTTCTACGCATATAGAAGCGAAAAGATGGTGTTGCGTTATTTTGGTCTCCTTCCACACACTTTGCGATTTCTGCGTCAATGTGCATAAACACCAGAAAACACAACTTGAAATAAGCACAATCCAAGATTCTTCTTTCTATGTACTTTGAAGCCAAAACAACCTGTTTGAGCTGATTACACCGCTTTGCTATTTGTGGGTGAATGAACACCGAAAGAGCTTATTCGAAGCTTAATCATCCTTTTTCTATTGAGATGGAACCAAGAGACCTTTGCTTGATTTGGGCTGATAACAAACATGTCACTCTGCGATTTTTGGTTGAATGTGCATTCTAACCTCAAAAACACCCTGAGCTTATTACACCGCTTTGCTATTTCGGGGTGAATGAACACGGAAAGGGCAATCGAAGCTTATTCGTCCCTTTTCTTTTGAGATGTTACCATATGTTTACTTATGCTTGATTTGGGCTGGTAACAAACGTATCTGCGATTTTCGGTTGAATGTGCATTCTAACCCCAAAAACACCAACTTGAAATAAGCCCAATCAGAGCTTTATTATCTTCTTTTATGTAGATGGAACCCAAAACACCTTTTTGCTTTGGTTTTGGAGTGATTCTGGCGCACACCCAAATAACACCATGCGAATTGAAAAAAGCCCAATCAAAGCTTATTCGTCTTCTTTCTACGCATATGGAAGCGAAAAGATGGTGTTGTGTTATTTTGGTCTCATTGCACACAGTTTGTGATTTCTGTGTCAATGTGCATTAACAGCAAAGAACACGACATGAAGTAAGTGCAATCCAAGATTATTCTTTCTATGTACTTTGAAACCAAAACAACCTGTTTGGCTTTGTTTAGGCTTATTACACCGCATTGCTATTTGTGGGTGAATGAACACCAAAAGAGCATTCGATGCTTATTCGTCCTTTGCCTATTGCGATGGAACCAAGACACCGTTGCTTGATTTGGGCTGATAAAAAACATGTCACTCTGCGATTTTTGGGTGAATGTGCATTCTAACCCCAAAAGCACCAATTTAAAATAAGCCCAATCAAAGCTTATTCGTCTTCTTTCTACGCATATGGAAGCGAAAAGATGGTGTTGTGTTATTTTGGTCTCATTGCACACACTGCGATTTCTGTGCATTAAGAGCAAAGAACACGACATGAAGTAAGTGCAATCCAAGATTATTCTTTCTATGTACTTTGAAGTCAAAACAACCTGTTTGAGCTTATTACACCGCTTTGCCATTTGTGGGTGAATGAACACCGAAAGAGCATTCGAAGCTGACCGAGTTTGCAGCGGTTCCAACAGTCCGGCCGGCGGTCTGTGCACTGGTTTGGCCCTCTGGCAGGTGTCACACCTCGCCACGTAGTCTGCGACCTCCCCTCTCATTCCAGGCCACCAGAAATCCCTGGCTACTAATTCCACCGTCTTCTCCTTGCCAAAGTGCCCGGCCGTGGGCGCGTCGTGCAGCTGCTGCAGCACCTTGGCGCGAAGGTCGTCTCCCGGCACGTAGATGGCCCCTTTACGGATGAGCAATCCATCTCGTAGCTGGAAACCGTCGGCCACAGCCTTGCCCCTTTGCACCTCTGCCATCTTTGCTTGCGCGAAGGAGTCATCCTGCAACGCTCGTCGCACCGCCTCCAGGTCCACGGTGGCCGCGGCGCACGCCCATACTGTTGGTGCGAAGATGTGCATGGCTGCCGCTGGCGTTGCGTCCTCCAGATACTGTGGCTTACGGGAGAGGGCGTCCGCCATGATGTTAGTGTCCCCCGGGACATACTCTATGCGGAAGTCGAAGTTCGCAAAAAACTCAGCCCAGCGTATCTGCCTCTGGTTTAGGAACTGTGCCGTGCGCCAGTGCTCCAGATTCTTGTTGTCCGTGCAAACCTGCACCGTGTGCTTGGCGCCGATCAGGAAGTGCCGCCACGCTTTGAACGCTGCATGAATGGCCAGCAACTCCCTGTCCCAGATGGTGTAGTTCTGCTCGGACTTGCTGAGCTTCCTGGAGTAAAACGCTCCCGGTCGCCACACCCCCTGCTGGTCCTTTTGCAGCAGGACCGCCCCCACGGCTCTGTCCGAGGCGTCTGTCTCCACCCTCATCGGCCTGCTGGGGTTGACGTGAAGCAGCTGCTCTTCCGACGCGAAGAGACGCTTGAGTGCCTGAAAGGACTGCTCCGCCTCCTCCGTCCAAACGAACTTCTTTTTCTTGGAGCTAAGCGTGTCTGTGATGGCCGCTGTCTGCATAGCGAAGCCCTTGATAAACTTGCGATAGAAGTTCGCAAAGCCGACAAACCTTTGGACCTCTTTCCGGTTGCGTGGGCTCTTCCAGTCCAATACCGCTCGAACCTTGGCGCTGTCCATGGCGAGCCCCTTGTCAGACAACTTGTAGCCCAGAAAATCCACCTCCGTCACGTCGAATTGGCACTTCTCCAGCTTGGCGTAGAGCCTATGTTGCTTTAGTCTGGTCAGCACTTCCTTGACGTGCCTGTCATGCTCCTGCTGCGATTCCGAAAAGATCAGGATGTCATCTAAGAAACAGACGCACGTCTTGTAGAGAAGTCCCGCCAACACGTGATGCATGAAAGCTTGAAAAACGTGGGAGCCATTTTGCAGTCCAAAAGGCATAACTCTGTATTCGTAGGTACCCAGTGGCGTGAACATGGCCGTCTTCCACTCATCCCCCTCCCGCATGCGAATGAGGTTGTACGCCCCTCGCAGGTCTAATTTGGTGAACACTTTTCCCTTCCGCACCTTCGCCAGGAGGTCGTCGATTCGGGGCATGGGGAAGTCCGACGGCTTGGTCACACTGTTTAAAATGCGATAGTCCACGACCAGTCTTTTTTGGGGCGTGTCTCGCTTTTTAACAAAGAATACAGGACTGCCCCCCGCTGCCTTGGACTCTCGGATGAAACCGCGCTCCAAATTATGATCGATGAACTCTTTGAGTTCCTGCAGCTCGTCCTCCGACATGGAATACAGTTTCCCTTTAGGCAGCGCCGCCCCCGGCAGCAGGTCAATTTTGCAGTCATATGGTCTGTGAGGGGGTAGCCTGTCCGCCTCCTTCTCGCAGAAAACTTCCAAAAATTCTGCGTACTTGTGGGGAATCGCCTGCAGCGTGCCTAGCAGCAGCTGTGACTCCTCTTCCTCTCCTTCCTGCCGGTGCATGATGCAGTGTTCAGCACAAAAGGAAGAGCCGAAGACCAGCTGCCTCTGGTACCAAGCCAGCGTTGGGCTGTGCTTGTCCAGCCAACTCATTCCCAATACAATGGGCGTATCCGATAGTTGAGTGACATTGAAGCTGATGATTTCTTTGTGATTCCCAAGTCGCATCGCCATTGGCGGCGTCTGCTTCACCACTTGCCCCCCTAGCAACTCCCTGCCATCCACCGTGACAACCTGCAGGGGCAGTGTGGCCGGCAGCAACTGTATAGCGTGCTTGTCGACAAAGTCCTGCCCTATAAAGTCCGCGTTGCTGCCCGAGTCCACTGTGATGGGCACGTCCATGGTGATTCCATTGGGCAGCTGGAGAGATGCGGTGAGCCTCACCACTGGTTTGGGCGGGAGGGGGTTCACGGGCTGTAAAATCTCTGGGGACTGCGGCACTAACACGTCTGGCTGGGCCCCAGGGCCTCTTCCTCCAGCCAGACTGCTTCGTTTCCCTGCTGTGTTCCTCCTTGCTGCGTTGCTGCAGTCACCATTGCCGAGGCTGCAGTGAGCTTGTGGAGCCTCTGGGGACACTCTTTCGCCATATGCCCTGGCTCCTCACAGACGTAACACTTCCTGTTCCCTCTAGGAGGCTTCGCTTTCACTGCTGCCGGTGCTAGGGCTCTGGTTGCTGACTGAGCCCTTGCACCTCCAACCTCCATAGGTTCGGCTCCTCCTCCTGGCGGAGGCGTGGATTGCGCCCGCGCTGCTTCTCTGGGAAGGAAGGAGGGGCCCCTGGCTGGTTCGTGCCCTCCACGCCCTTCGTCCCTGCTCCACGGGCGTTCTTCCAGCCTCACCCCCACTGCCAGTGCCCTCTGAACGACCTCCTGGGTGGTTCGGGGTCTCTCCCCCCTCGCGATCTCATCTTTAATCGAGCTGTGCAACCCCTCCCAAAAGAGGTCTCTTACAGGGGCCGAATCTCTGTCCCATTCCAGGGCACTGACCAAGGCGAAAAAGCGGGCATGGTACTGCCTGACGCTGGCCCTCCCTTGTCTTAGCCCATGCACCTCCTTCCGGGCAAGATCCACGTCAATGCTTGATAAAAAACACCCATCCATCGCTTTAATAAAGGCATCTGCATTCTGGAGCGCCGGATCCTTATCTCTCCATAAATTGCGTAGCCATGCTTTAGCATCCCCATGCAAATGAGACATGATGAATCCCACTCTCTCTTGCTCATCTCTAAAGTCTTTATGCAGCAGTTGCAGTGCGCACAGTACGTCTGCTCTAAAGTTGGGATACTGTTGCAGGTTCCCATCGAAGTGAGAGACCAGCCCGCCTGTGCGTCTCGCCAACCCAATTCCCTCCTGCCGGGGTGTCTGCTTTGTCAGCACATCTAACCTGACCTGGAGATCCCTGCAGGCGGCAGCTGCCTCCTCCTCTCTCTTCCTGGATGCGAGAGCCTCGGCATTCAGTTGTGCCACTGCTTTTCTGAGTTCCTCTATCTGCTGCTCAGCCGTCATGTCGTCTGCCGTTCGTGAGCTCGCTAGTGGGCACCTGCTTCTCTCCCCTCCTCGAGGTTGTAGATGCCCACAATTGAGAGAGACGGAGCTTACTGTCAGAGCTGCTTGAAGATCCTAGCTCACAGAGGATCACGCTAGCCAGCGATCATTAAGTAAAAGTCTTTATTGAATTGCAGTTTCCATTCTCACGCTGCTGCGCGCAACTCTACGTCTAGTAGCTAGATCGGCGAAGCTCCGTCTGAGTCTCCGCCCCTTGTGCACCAACTTAATATCCTAGCCCTGCTCCACCTTTTCCGCCTGACTGTCCTCCTCTGGGTCCCTCTACCCCCCGGGGTTTCTTCCTTCCTGGATTCTTCTGACGCTGACCCGGACCCTCCTGCCTCCTTGCGCCGGGCTTTAGGACCTGGTTCCCTTTCCGGGCTGCTTACTGCGCCGCCTTCCTCTGCATTTGAACTTGGCGCGCGCGCCCAACCTTCCACTTTCCTCTTAACCGTTTCTTCGCTCCCCGATGGAGGTGTGGCCACTCCTGACTCATGCCCTCCCTCCTGTGGTGAGCTGCCAGCGCTTGCCCCCTGGCTCCCTTCTTCTTCCCTGCTCCCTGGCGGTGACGCTGGTACCGATTTCCAACTGCTCTCCCCTGAGTCCCCTCTGGCTCTATCTTCCTGGGGTGCCCCCCTAGACTCCCCCCTTGCCCTGGCCACTGGTGCTCCTTTCTGTGAATCCTCTGATTCACTGGAAAGACTAGGAGATCTCGGGTCGTCGTCATCACTCATCTTTTCTTCTGCCTCCTCCCCTTCGCTCTCTGTTTCCTCCCTTGGCCTTGCCTCTGCTCCTAAATCCCTGACAGAAGCTTATTCGTCCTTTGCCTATTGCGATGGAACCAAAATACCTATGCTTGATTTCCGCTGGTAACAAACTGTCACTCTGCGATTAGAATGCACATTCACCCAAAAATCGCAGAATGGCATGTTTTTTATCAGCCGAAATCAAGCATAGGTGTTTTGGTTCCATCTCAATAGAAGGAGGACAAATAAGCTTGGATTGTTCTTTCGGTGCTCATTCACCCTGACCCTAACCCTAACCCTAACCCTAACCGTAGCAAAGCGAAGTGTAATAAGCCACACAGGTTGTTTTGTGTTCCAGCTACATAGAAAGAAGAATCTTGGATTTCGCCTATTTCAAGTCTTGTTCTTTCTTGTTCATGCACATTGACCCAGAAATCGCGAAGTGTGTGTAATGAGAGCAAAAAAACACAACACCGTCTTTTCGCTTCTGTCAGGGGTTCAGGAGCAGAGGCGAGGGCAAGGGAGGAAACAGAGAGCGAGGGGGAGGAGGCAGAAGAAAAGATGAGTGATGACGACGACCCGAGATCTCCGAGTCTTTCCAGTGAATCGGAAGATTCACAGAAAGGAGCACCAGTGGCCAGGGCAAGGGGGGAGCCTAGGGGGACACCCCAGCAAGATAGAGTCAGAGGGGACTCAGAGGAGAGCAGTTGGAAATCGGGACCAGCGTCACCGCCAGAGAGCAGGGAAGAGGAAGGGAGCCAGGGATTAAGCACTGGCAGCTCACAACAGGGGGGAGGGCATGAGTCAGGAGTGGCCACACCTCCATCGGGGAGCGAAGAAACGGTCAGACGGAAAGTGGAAGGTTGGGCGCGCGCGCCAAGTTCAAATGCACAGGAAAGTGACGCAGTAGGCAGCCCTGAAAGAGAGCCAGGTCCTAAAGCCCGGCGCAAGGAGACAGGAGGGTCCGGGGGGTCGGCGTCAGAAGAATCCAGGAAGGAAGAGACCCCGGGGGGCAGAGGGACCCAGAGGAGAACAGTCAGGCGGAAAAGGTGGAGCAGGGCTAGGATATTAAGTTGGTGCACAAAGGGCGGAGACTCAGACGGAGCTTCGCCGATCTAGCCACTAGACGTAGAGTTGCACGCAGTAGCTTGAGAATGGAAACTGTAACTCAATAAAGACTTTTACTTAATGATCGCTGGCTAGCGTGATCCTCTGTGAGCTAGGATCTGGAAGCAGCTCTGACAGTAAGCTCCGTCCCTTAATTTTGGGCATCTACAGCCTCGAGGTGAGGAGAGAAGCAGGTGCCTACTAGCGAGCTCACGAACGGCAGACGACATGACGGCTGAGCAGCAGATAGCGGAACTCAGAGAAGCAGTGTCACAACTGAATGCCGAGGCTCTCGCATCCAGGAAGAGAGAGGAGGAGGCAGCTGCCGCCTACAGGGATCTCCAGGTCAGGTTGGACATGCTTACTAAGCAAGGGCAACTGACACCCAAACAGGAGGGAATTGGGTTGGCGAGACGAACAGGCGGTCTGGTCTCTCACTTCGATGGGAATCTGCAACAGTACCCCAACTTTAGAGCAGATGTAATGTGTGCACTGCAACTGCTGAAAAAAGACTTTAGAGATGAGCAAGAGAAAGTGGGATTCATCATGTCCCATTTGCATGGAGATGCAAAAGCATGGCTGCGCAATTTGTGGAGGGATGGGGATCCGGCGCTCCAAAATGCGGATGCCTTTATTAAAGCGATGGATGGGTGTTTTTTATCAAGCATTGATGTGGATCTTGCTCGGCAGCAGATACATGGACTGAAGCAAGGGAGGGCCAGCGTCAGGCAGTACCATGCACGCTTTTTCGCTTTGGTCAGTGCCCTGGAATGGGACAGAGATTCGGCTCCTGTAAGAGACCTGTTTTGGGAGGGATTGCACGGCTCGGTTAAAGATGAAATTGCGAGGGGGGAGAGACCCCGGACCACGCAGGAGATCGTTCAGAGGGCGCTGGCGGTGGGGGTGCGGCTGGAAGAACGTCCGTGGAGCAGGGATGAAGGGCGTGGCGGGCGCGAACCAGCCAGGGGCTCCTCCTTCTTTCCCAGAGAAGCAGCGCGTGCGCAATCCACGCATCCACCAGGAGGAGGGGTGGAACCTATGGAGGTTGGAAGTGCAAGGGCTCAGTCAGCAGCCAGAGCCCTAGCACCGGCAACAGTGAAAGCGAAGCCTCCTAGAGGGAACAGGAAGTGTTATATCTGCGAGGATCCACAGCATATGGCGAAAGAGTGTCCCCGGAGGCTCCACAAGCACACTGCAGCCTCAGCAATGGTAACTGCAGCAACGCAGCAAGGAGTACCACAGCAGGGAAACGACGATGTCTGGCTGGAGGAAGAGGCACTGGGGCCCAGCCAGACGTGTCAGTGAAGCAGTCCCCAGAGATTTTACCGCCCATGGACCCCCTCCCGCCCAAACCAGTGGTGAGGCTCACCGCATCGCTCCAGCTGCCCAATGGAATCACCATGGACGTGCCAATCACCATTGACTCAGGAAGCAATGCGGACTTTATAGGGCAGGACTTTGTCGACCGGCACGCTATACAGTTGCTGCCTGCCACGCTGCCCCTGCAGGTTGTCACGGTGGATGGCAGGGAGCTGCTAGGGGGGCAAGTGGTGAAGCAGACGCCACCAATGGTGATGCGGCTTGGGAATCACAGGGAAATCATCAGCTTCAACGTCACTCAACTATCGGACACGCCCATTGTATTGGGCATGAGTTGGCTGGACAAGCACAGCCCAACGCTGGCTTGGTACCAGAGGCAGCTGACCTTCGGCTCTTCCTTTTGTGCTGAACACTGCATCATGCCCCGGCAGGAAGGAGAGGAAGAGGAGTCACAGCTGCTGCTAGGCACGCTGCAAGCGATTCCCCACAAGTACGCAGAATTTTTGGAGGTTTTCTGCGAGAAGGAGGCAGACAGGCTGCCCCCCCACAGACCATATGACTGCAAAATTGACCTGCTGCCAGGGGCGGCGCTGCCTAAAGGAAAGCTGTATTCCATGTCTGAGGACGAACTGCAGGAACTCAAAGAGTTCATAGATCACAATTTGGAGCGCGGTTTCATCCGGGAGTCCAAGGCAGCGGGGGGCAGTCCTGTATTCTTTGTTAAGAAGCGGGACACGCCCCAAAAAAGGCTTGTAGTGGACTATCGCATCTTAAACAGTGTGACCAAGCCATCGGACTTCCCCATGCCCCGAATCGACGACCTCCTCGCAAAGGTACGGAAGGGCAGCGTGTTCACCAAGTTAGACCTGCGAGGGGCGTACAACCTCATTCGCATGCGGGAAGGAGATGAGTGGAAGACAGCCATGTTCACACCACTGGGCACCTACGAATATAGAGTTATGCCTTTTGGATTGCAAAATGGCTCCCACGTTTTTCAAGCGTTCATGCATCACGTGTTGGCGGGGCTCCTCTACAAGACGTGCGTCTGTTTCTTAGATGACATCCTGATCTTTTCGGAATCGCAGCAGGAGCATGACAGACACGTCAAGGAAGTGCTGAGCAGGCTGCAGCAGCATAGGCTCTACGCCAAGCTGGAGAAGTGCCAATTCGACGTGACGGAGGTGGATTTTTTGGGCTACAAGTTGTCTGACAAGGGGCTCGCCATGGACAGCGCCAAGGTTCGAGCGGTGTTGGATTGGAAAAGCCCACGCAACCGGAAGGAGGTCCAACGGTTTGTTGGCTTCGCGAACTTCTATCGCAAGTTTATCAAAGGCTTCGCTATGCAGACAGCGGCCATCACGGACACGCTTAGCTCCAAGAAAAAGAAGTTCATCTGGACAGAGCAGGCGGAGCAGTCCTTTCAGGCACTCAAACGTCTCTTCGCGTCGGAAGAGCAGCTGCTGCATGTCGACCCCAGCAGGCCGATGAGGGTCGAGACAGACGCCTCGGACAGAGCCGTGGGAGCAGTCCTGCTGCAGAAAGACCCGCAGGGGGTTTGGCGTCCGGGAGCGTTTTACTCCAGGAAGCTCAGCAAGTCCGAACAGAACTACACCATCTGGGACAGGGAGTTGCTTGCCATCCATGCAGCATTCAAGGCGTGGAGGCACTTCCTGATCGGCGCCAAGCACACAGTGCAGGTCTGCACGGACCACAAGAATCTGGAGCACTGGCGCACGGCACAGTTCCTGAACCAAAGGCAGATACGTTGGGCTGAGTTCTTTGCGAACTTCGACTTCCGAATAGAGTACGTCCCGGGGGACACCAACATCATGGCGGACGCTCTCTCCCGTAAGCCACAGTATCTGGAGAACGCCACGCCAGCGGCCGCCATGCACATCTTCGCACCAACAGTGTGGGCGTGCGCTGCGGCAACAGTGGACCTGGAGGCGGTGCGACGAGCGTTGCAGGATGACTCCTTCGCGCAAGCAAAGATGGCAGAGGTGCAAAGGGGCAAGGCAGCGACCAACGAGTTCCAGCTGAGAGATGGATTGCTCATCCGTAAAGGGGCCATCTACGTGCCGGGAGACGAACTTCGCGCCAAGGTACTGCAGCAGCTGCACGACGCGCCCACTGCCGGGCACTTTGGCAAGGAGAAGATGGTGGAATTAGTCGCCAGGGACTTCTGGTGGCCCGGAATGAGAGGGGAGGTCACGGACTACGTGGCGAGGTGTGACACCTGCCAGAGGGCCAAACCAGTGCACAGACCGCCGGCCGGACTGTTGGAACCGCTGCAAACTCCGGTCGAACCATGGGAGAGAGTGGCCCTGGACTTTGTCACGGATCTGCCCAGCTCGAGGGGCAAGACGGCCGTGCTGGTGGTGGTGGACTTGTTCTCCAATATGGCACATTTCATCCCGTGTGCTAAGGTGGCCACGGCGGAGCAAACCGCCAAACTGTTCATAGACCACGTGTTCAAGGTTCACGGTCTGCCACGGTCTATTCTGTCCGACCGGGGGCGGCAGTTCATCTTGAATTTCTGGCAGAAGCTGATGGGCTTCCTGAACGTCAAGATCAACCTGGCGTCGGCGAGACACCCGCAGACCAACGGGCAAGCGGAGCGGGTCAATGCCATCATGCAGCAGTACCTGAGATGTTATGCGAATCAACAGCCTGCGACGTGGGTGGATTACCTGCCGCTCGCCGAGTTCGCCTACAACAACACGAAGCACGTGTCCACGGGGGTCACGCCGTTCTTCGCCAACAACGGGAGGCACCCCAGAACCTTCCCGGGACTGGAAAGAATGGGGGAGGGGGAGCCGCAGACAGCGGATGCGTTCGCGTCGGAGATGCAGGAGGTCCACGATCAGCTGCGGCGGCACCTGGAGCTGGCCAAACATGCATACAAGGTGCAGGCGGACAAACACAGAAGAGTTGGCGAAGAGATCCATGTGGGGGACTGGGTCTGGTTAGCAGCCCACGCAGTGCCGGCCAGGTCGTTGGCCAAGAAGAAGCTGGGGCATAAGCAACTGGGGCCCTACCAAGTCGAAGAGCAGGTCAACCCGGTGGCTTTCAGGCTGGTGCTTCCGGAGGGTTCCAGAATGCATCCGGTGTTCCACAGATCGGTGCTCACTCCCTACAAGGCACCGCACAGGTTTCAGGAACCCGGAACGGCACCGAGTCCGCTCAGAGAAAGAACCGGGCACGCGGGAGTGGCACAGGAGGAGCGCATCAACGAAGTCACGGAGATTTTGGACTCCAGATGGGGGGAAGAGGGGGTAGAATACCTTCTCGCCAAGGAGGGCACCCCGGCCAGTGCGAACAGCTGGGTGCCGGGCTACGCCTTGGACGAACCTCTGCTCAAAGACGAGTTTCATGCCCTCTTCCCACATAGACCAATGCCAGCAGACTTTTTCGACGACTGGCTTTTCACGCCCACGCTTTCTGCCAGCACGTTCCGGGGGTTCGACTCGGACGAGGACCCGATACGAGACGCCCGTTCCCCGGAGGGGTCACCCTCGGGATCTGCCTCTGAACCCTCGTATTGGTGGGACGATAGACCAGAGGAGCAGTGGCGCAGGAAGTGGCTGGAAGGTCCAGGACGAGCAACGCCGCCAGGAGGAAGTGAGGGAGAGACGGACATGGACGTTTTCGGGGACGACCCTGGTTTCGAGCACGGCGGCACAGAGATGGAAGCGGAGGTGACCGTCGTCGACGAGAGCAGGGAGGAAGAACCGGGAGACTTCAGATGGAGGCCCGCCACGAGAAGCGAACTGTATCCGACGTTCGTCCCTCTGACACAGCAGCACCCAGCTCCCGCACCGGAAGGAGGGGAGGGGGGAACGGGGGGCTTCGAGGGGGGGATGGATGTCAGGGGTTCAGGAGCAGAGGCAAGGGCAAGGGAGGAAACAGAGAGCGAGGGGGAGGAGGCAGAAGAAAAGATGAGTGATGACGATGACCCGAGATCTCCGAGTCTTTCCAGTGAATCGGAAGATTCACAGAAAGGAGCACCAGTGGCCAGGGCAAGGGGGGAGCCTAGGGGGACACCCCAGCAAGATAGAGTCAGAGGGGACTCAGAGGAGAGCAGTTGGAAATCGGGACCAGCGTCACCGCCAGAGAGCAGGGAAGAGGAAGGGAGCCAGGGATTAAGCGCTGGCAGCTCACAACAGGGGGGAGGGCATGAGTCAGGAGTGGCCACACCTCCATCGGGGAGCGAAGAAACGGTCAGACGGAAAGTGGAAGGTTGGGCAGAGGGACCCAGAGGAGAACAGTCAGGCAGAAAAGGTGGAGCAGGGCTAGGATATTAAGTTGGTGCACAAAGGGCGGAGACTCAGACGGAGCTTCGCCGATCTAGCCACTAGACGTAGAGTTGCACGCAGTAGCTTGAGAATGGAAACTGTAACTCAATAAAGACTTTTACTTAATGATCGCTGGCTAGCGTGATCCTCTGTGAGCTAGGATCTGGAAGCAGCTCTGACAGTCACTCTGCGATTAGAATGCACATTCACCCAAAAATCGCAGAATGGCATGTTTTTTATCAGCCGAAATCAAGCATAGGTGTTTTGGTTCCATCTCAATAGAAGGAGGACAAATAAGCTTGGATTGTTCTTTCGGTGCTCATTCACCCTGACCCTAACCCTAACCCTAACCCTAACCGTAGCAAAGCGAAGTGTAATAAGCCACACAGGTTGTTTTGTGTTCCAGCTACATAGAAAGAAGAATCTTGGATTTCGCCTATTTCAAGTCTTGTTCTTTCTTGTTCATGCACATTGACCCAGAAATCGCGAAGTGTGTGTAATGAGAGCAAAAAAACACAACACCGTCTTTTCGCTTCTGTCAGGGGTTCAGGAGCAGAGGCGAGGGCAAGGGAGGAAACAGAGAGCGAGGGGGAGGAGGCAGAAGAAAAGATGAGTGATGACGACGACCCGAGATCTCCGAGTCTTTCCAGTGAATCAGAAGATTCACAGAAAGGAGCACCAGTGGCCAGAGCAAGGGGGGAGCCTAGGGGGACACCCCAGGAAGAAGGGTCCAGAGGGGGCTCAGAGGGGAGCAGTTGGAAATCGCGACCAGCGTCACCAACAGAGAGCAGGGGAGAAGAAGGGCGCCAGGTATCAAGCGCTGGCAGCTCGCAACAGGAGGGAGGGCATGAGTCAGGAGTGGCCACACCTCCATCGGAAAGTGAAGAAACGGTCAGGAGGAAAGTGGAAGGTTGGGCGCCAGCACGTGATGCATGAAAGCTTGAAAACAGTGGGAGCCATTTTGCAATCCAAAAGGCATAACTCTGTATTCGTAGGTGCCCAGGGGCGTGAACATGGCTGTCTTCCACTCATCACCCTCCCGCATGCGAATGAGGTTGTACGCCCCACGCAGGTCCAACTTGGTGAACACGCGGCCCTTGCGTACCGTCGCGAGGAGGTCGTCGATCCTGGGCATGGGGAAGTCCGATGGCTTGGTCACACTGTTCAAAATGCGATAGTCCACTACAAGTCTTTTTTGGGGCGTGTCCTTCTTCTTAACAAAGAATACAGGACTACCTCCCACGGCCTTGGACTCTCGGATGAAACCGCGCTCCAAATTATGATCTATGAACTCTTTGAGTTCCTGTAGTTCGTCCTCAGACATGGAATACAGCTTCCCTTTGGGCAGCACCGCCCCTGGCAGCAGGTCAATCTTGCAGTCATATGATCTGTGGGGGGGTAGCTTGTCCGCCTCCTTCTCGCAGAAGACCTCTAAAAATCCCGCGTATTTGTGGGGGATTGCTTGCAGCGTCCCCAGCTGCAGCCGCGATTCCTCCTTCTCTCCCTCATGCCGGGGCAGAATGCAGTGCTCAGCGCAGTATGAGGAGCCAAAGACTAGCTGCCGCTGGTACCAAGCCAACGTCGGACTGTGTCTGTCCAGCCAACTCATGCCCAAGACAATAGGCGTGTCCGACAGTCTGGTGACATTAAAACTGATGATTTCCCTGTGATTTCCAAGTCGCATCACCATTGGTGGCATTTGCTTCACCACCTGCCCCCCTAGCAGCTCCCTGCCATCCACCGTGATGACCTGCAGGGGCAGCGTGGCAGGCAACAGCTGTATAGCGTGTTTATCGACAAAGTCCTGCCCTATAAAGTCCGCATTGCTTCCTGAGTCAATGGTGATTGGCACGTCTAGAGTGATGCCATTGGGTAGCTGAAGCGATGCAGTGAGCTGCACTACTGGTTTGGGCGGGAGGGGGTCTGTGGGCTGCAAAATCTCTGGGGACTGCTTTACTGACTCGTCTGGCTGGGCCCCAGTGCCTCTGTCTCCAGCCAGACTCCGTCGTTTCTCTGCTGTGTGTCTCTGTGCTGAGTAGCTGCAGTCACCGTCGCAGAGGCTGCAGTGTGTTTGTGGATCCTCTGGGGACACTCTTTCGCCATGTGCTGCGGACTTTCGCAGATGTAACACTTCCTGTTCCCTCTAGGAGGCTTCGCTTTGACTGCTCCCGGTGCTGTGGCTCTGGTTGCTGACTGAGCCCTGGCACCTCCAACCTCCATCGGTTCCGCTCCCCCTCCTGGCGGAGGCGTGGATTGCGCACGCGCAGCTTCCCTGGGAACGAAGGAGAACCCTCTCGCTGGTTCGCGCCCTCCACGCCCTTCGTCCCTGCTCCATGGACGTTCCTACAGCCTCACTCCCACTGCCAGCGCCCTCTGAACGACCTCCTGCGTGGTCCTGGGTCTCTCCCCCCTTGCAATTTCGTCTTTAACCGCACTGTTCAATCCTTCCCAAAATAGGTCTCTGACTGGAGCTGAATCTCTGTCCCATTCCAGGGCACTGGCCAGTGCAAAAAAGCGGGCATGGTACAGTCTTACGCTGGCCCTCCCTTGCTTCAGCCCATGTACCTCCTTCCTGGCAAGATCCACGTCTATGCTGGACAAAAAGCAGCCATCCATCGCTTTAATAAAGGCATCCGCGGTTTGGAGCGCCGGATCCTTATCTCTCCACAAATTGCGCAGCCATGCTTTAGCATCTCCATGCAAATGGGACATGATAAATCCCACCTTTTCTTGCTCATCTCTAAAGTCTTTGTCCAGCAGTTGCAGTGCACCCTGTACATCTGCTCTAAAGTTGGGGTACTGTTGCAAATTCCCATGGAAGTGAGGGACTAGACCGCCTGTTCTTCTCCCCAACCCAATCCCCTCCGGTTTGGGTGTCAGTTGCCCTTGCTTCGTAAGCACTTCCAACCTGACCGGGAGATCCCTGTAGGCGGCAGCTGCGTCCTCCTCTCTCTTCCTGGATGCAAGTATCTCGGCATTCAGTCGTGTCACTGCTTCTCTGAGTTCTCCTATCTGCTGTTCGGCCGTCATATTGTCTGCCGTTTGTGAGCTGAGTCGTAGGCACCCGCCTTCTCTCCTGTCCGCGAGGCTGTAGATGCCCACAACTGGAGACGGAGCTTACTGTCAGAGCTGCTTCCAGATCCTAGCTCACAGAGGATCACGCTAGCCAGCGGTCACTTTATAAAAGTCTTTATTGAGTTACAGTTTCCATTCTCAAGCTGCTGCGCGCAACTCTACGTCTTATGGGTTAGACCGGCGAAGCTCCGTCTGAGTCTCCGCCCCCTGTGCACCAGCTTACTAACCTAGCTTTACTCCACCTTTTCCGCCTGACCGTTCTTCTCTGGGTCCCTCTGCCCCCCGTGGTCTCTTCCTTCCGGGACTCTTCTGACGCGGACCCCCCGGACCCTCCTGTCTCCTTGCTCCGGGCTTTAGGACCTGGCTCCCTTTCCGGGCTGCTTACTGCGCCACCTTCCTGTGCATTTGAACTTGGCGCGCGCGCCCAACCTTCCACTTTCCTCCTGACCGTTTCTTCACTCTCCGATGGAGGTGTGGCCACTCCTGACTCGTGCCCTCCCTCCTGTTGCGAGCTGCCGGCGCTTGATACCTGGCGCCCTTCTTCTCACCTGCTCTCTGTTGGTGACGCTGGTCCCGATTTCCAACTGCTCCCCTCTGAGCCCCCTCTGGACCCTTCTTCCTGGGGTGTCCCCCTAGGCTCCCCCCTTGCTCTGGCCACTGGTGCTCCTTTCTGTGAATCTTCCGATTCACTGGAAAGACTCGGAGATCTCGGGTCGTCGTCATCACTCATCTTTTCTTCTGCCTCCTCCCCCTTGCTCTCTGTTTCCTCCCTTGCCCTCGCCTCTGCTCCTGAACCCCTGACATCCATCCCCCCTCGAAGCCCCCCCTTCCCCCTCCCCTCCTTCCGGTGCGGGAGCTGGGTGTTGCCGTGTCATGGGGACGAATGTCGGATACAGTTCGCTTCCCGTGGCGGGCCTCCAACCGAAGGCTTCCGGTTCTTCCTCCCTGCTCTCGTCGACAACAGTCACCTCCGCTTCCATCTCTGTGCCGCCGTGCTCGAAACCCGGGTCGTCCCCGAACACGTCCATGTCCGTCTCTCCCTCGTTTCCTTCTGGGGACGTCGCTCATCCTGGACCCTCCAGCCACTTTCTGCGCCACTGCTCCTCTGGTCTATCGTCCCACCAATACGAGGGTTCTGAGGCAGATCCCGAGGGTGACCCCTCCGGGGAACGGGCGTCTCGTGTTGGTTCCTCGTCCGAGTCGAACCCCTGGAACGTGCTGGCTGAAAGCGTGGGTGTGAAAAGCCAGTCGTCGAAAAAGTCTGCTGGCATGGGTCTATGTGGGAAGAGGGCATGAAACTCGTCTATCAGCAGAGGTTCTTCCAAAGCGTAGCCCGGCACCCAGCTGTTGGCACTGACCGGGGTGCCCTCCTTGGCGAGAAGGTATTCTACCCCCTCTTCCCCCCATCTGGAGTCCTAAATCTCTGTGACTTCGTTGATGGGCTCCTCCTGTGCCACTCCACCTTGCTCGGTTCCCTCTCGGAGCGGACTCGGCGCCGTTCCTGGTTCCTGAAATCTGTGAGGTGCCTTGTAGGGAGTGAGCACCGATCTGTGGAACACCGGATGCATCCTGGAGCCCTCCGGAAGCGCCAGCCTGAACGCCACCGGGTTGACCCGCTCTTCGACTTGGTAGGGCCCCAGCTGTTTATGCCCCAGTTTCTTCTTCGCTAACGACCTGGCCGGCACTGCGTGGGCCGCTAACCAGACCCAGTCTCCCACATGGATCTCTTCGCCAACCCTCCTGTGTCTGTCCGCTTGTACCTTGTATGCGTGTTTAGCCAGCTCCAGGTGCCGCCGAAGCTGATCGTGGACCTCCTGCAACTCCGACGCGAACGCATCTGCTGTCTGCGGCTCCCCCTCCCCCATTCTTTCCAGTCCCGGGAAAGTTCTGGGGTGCCTTCCGTTGTTGGCGAAGAACGGCGTTACCCCCGTGGACACGTGCTTCGTGTTGTTGTAGGCGAACTCGGCGAGAGGCAGGTAATCCACCCACGTCGCAGGCTGTTGATTAGCATAACATCTCAGGTACTGCTGCATGATGGCATTGACCCGCTCCGCTTGCCCGTTGGTCTGCGGGTGTCTCGCCGACGCCAGGTTGATCTTGACGTTCAGGAAGCCCATCAGCTTCTGCCAGAAGTTCGAGATGAACTGCCGCCCCCGGTCAGACAGTATAGACCGCGGCAGACCGTGAACCTTGAACACGTGATCTATGAACAATTTGGCGGTTTGTTCCGCCGTGGCCACCTTCGCACACGGAATGAAATGTGCCATCTTGGAGAACAAGTCCACCACCACCAGCACTGCCGTCTTGCCCCTCGAGCTGGGCAGGTCCGTGACAAAGTCCAGGGCCACTCTCTCCCACGGTTCGAACGGGGTTTGCAGCGGTTCCAGCAGTCCCGCCGGCGGTCTGTGTACTGGTTTGGCCCTCTGGCAGGTGTCGCACCTCGCCACATAGTCCGCGACTTCCCCTCTCATTCTGGGCCACCAGAAGTCTCTGGCGACTAATTCTATCATCTTCTCTGTGCCAAAGTGCCCGGCCGTGGGCGCGTCGTGCAACTGCTGCAGTACCTTGGTGCGAAGATCGTCCCCCGGCACGTAGATGGCCCCTTTACGGAGGAGTAATCCATCGCGAACCTGGAACTCGCCGGTCGCCGCCGTGCCCCTTTGCGCCTCTGCCATCTTGGCTCACGCGAAGGAGTCGTCCTGCAACGCACGTCTTACCGCCTCCAGGTCAAGAGTCGCCGAAGCGCACGCCCACGCCGTCGGTGCGAAAATGTGCATGGCCGCCGCTGGTGTCGCCTCCTCGAGGTATTGCGGTTTACGGGAGAGGGCGTCCGCCATGATGTTGGTGTCCCCCGGGACATACTCTATACGGAAGTCGAAGTCTGCGAAGAAATCTGCCCAACGTATCTGCCTCTGGTTCAGGAACCGCGCCGTGCGCCAGTGCTCCAGATTCTTGTGGTCCGTGCAGACTTGCACCGTGTGCTTGGCTCCAATCAGGAAGTGCCTCCACGCCTTGAAGGCTGCATGAATGGCCAACAACTCCCTGTCCCAGATGGTGTAGTTCTGTTCTGACTTAGTGAGCTTCCTGGAGTAGAACGCTCCCGGTCTCCAAGCCCCCTGCGGGTCTTGCTGCAACAGAACTGCTCCCACGGCTCTGTCTGAGGCGTCCGTCTCCACCCTCATCGGTCTGCTGGGGTTGACGTGCAGTAACTGCTCCTCCGACGCGAAGAGACGCTTGAGTGCCTGAAAGGACTGCTCCGCCTGCTCCGTCCAGATGAACTTCTTCTTCTTGGAGCTGAGCGTGTCTGTGATGGCCGCCGTTTGCATCGCAAACCCCTTGATAAACTTGCTGTCAGGGGTTCAGGAGCAGAGGCGAGGGCAAGGGAGGAAACAGAGAGCGAGGGGGAGGAGGCAGAAGAAAAGATGAGTGATGACGACGACCCGAGATCTCCGAGTCTTTCCAGTGAATCAGAAGATTCACAGAAAGGAGCACCAGTGGCCAGAGCAAGGGGGGAGCCTAGGGGGACACCCCAGGAAGAAGGGTCCAGAGGGGGCTCAGAGGGGAGCAGTTGGAAATCGCGACCAGCGTCACCAACAGAGAGCAGGGGAGAAGAAGGGCGCCAGGCATCAAGCGCTGGCAGCTCGCAACAGGAGGGAGGGCACGAGTCAGGAGTGGCCACACCTCCATCGGAGAGTGAAGAAACGGTCAGGAGGAAAGTGGAAGGTTGGGCGCGCGCGCCAAGTTCAAATGCACAGGAAGGTGGCGCAGTAAGCAGCCCGGAAAGGGAGCCAGGTCCTAAAGCCCGGCGCAAGGAGACAGGAGGGTCCGGGGGGTCCGCGTCAGAAGAGTCCCGGAAGGAAGAGACCCCGGGGGGCAGAGGGACCCAGAGAAGAACGGTCAGGCGGAAAAGGTGGAGTAAAGCTAGGTTAGTAAGCTGGTGCACAGGGGGCGGAGACTCAGACGGAGCTTCGCCGATCTAACCACTAGACGTAGAGTTGCACGCAGCAGCTTGAGAATGGAAACTGTAACTCAATAAAGACTTTTACTTAATGATCGCTGGCTAGCGTGATCCTCTGTGAGCTAGGATCTGGAAGCAGCTCTGACACTTGCGATAGAAGTTCGCAAAGCCGACAAACCGCTGGACTTCCTTCCGGTTGCGCGGACTTTTCCAATCCAAAACCGCTCGAACCTTGGCGCTGTCCATGGCGAGCCCCTTGTCGGACAACCTGTAGCCCAGGAAATCCACCTCCGTCACGTCGAACTGGCACTTTTCCAGCTTGGCGTAAAGCCTATGCTGCTGTAGCCTGCGCAGCACTTCCTTGACGTGTCTGTCGTGATCCTGCTGCGATTCAGAAAATATCAGGATGTCATCCAAGAAGCAGACACACGTCTTGTAGAGGAGCCCCGCCAGCACGTGATGCATGAAAGCTTGAAAACAGTGGGAGCCATTTTGTAATCCAAAAGGCATAACTCTGTATTCGTAGGTGCCCAGGGGCGTGAACATGGCTGTCTTCCACTCATCACCCTCCCGCATGCGAATGAGGTTGTACGCCCCACGCAGGTCCAACTTGGTGAACACGCGGCCCTTGCGTACCGTCGCGAGGAGGTCGTCGATCCTGGGCATGGGGAAGTCCGATGGCCTGGTCACGCTGTTCAAGATCCGGTAGTCCACTACAAGTCTTTTTTGGGGCGTGTCCTTCTTCTTAACAAAGAATACAGGACTACCTCCCACGGCCTTGGACTCTCGGATGAAACCGCGCTCCAAATTATGATCTATGAACTCTTTGAGTTCCTGTAGTTCGTCCTCAGACATGGAATACAGCTTCCCTTTGGGCAGCGCCGCCCCTGGCAGTAGGTCAATCTTGCAGTCATATGATCTGTGGGGGGGTAGCTTGTCCGCCTCCTTCTCGCAGAAGACCTCTAAAAATCCCGCGTATTTGTGGGGGATTGCTTGCAGCGTCCCCAGCTGCAGCTGCGCTTCCTCCTCCTCTCCCTCCTGCCGGGGTAGAATGCAGTGTTCAGCGCAGTATGAGGAGCCAAAGACTAGCTGCCGCTGGTACCAAGCCAACGTCGGACTGTGTCTGTCCAGCCAACTCATGCCCAAGACAATAGGCGTGTCCGACAGTCTGGTGACATTAAAACTGATGATTTCCCTGTGATTTCCAAGTCGCATCACCATTGGAGGTGTTTGCTTCACCACCTGCCCCCCTAGCACCTCCCTGCCATCCACCGTGACGACCTGCTGGGGCAGCGTGGCAGGCAGCAGCCTTATAGCGTGTTTATGGACAAAGTCCTGCCCTATAAAGTCCGCATTGCTTCCTGAGTCAACAGTGATTGGCACGTCTAGAGTGAGGCCATTGGGTAGCTGAAGCGTAGCAGTGAGCTGCACTACTGGTTTGGGCGGGAGGGGGTCTGTGGGCTGCAAAATCTCTGGGGACTGCTTTACTGACTCGTCTGGCTGGGCCCCAGTGCCTCTGTCTCCAGCCAGACTCCGTCGTTTCCCTGCTGTGCGTCTCCGTGCTGAGTAGCTGCAGTCACCGTCGCAGAGGCTGCATTGAGCTTGTGGATCCTCTGGGGACACTCTTTCGCCATGTGCTGCGGACTTTCGCAGATGTAACACTTCCTGTTTCCTCTAGGAGGCTTCGCCTTGACTGCTCCCGGTGCTGTGGCTCTGGTTGCTGACTGAGCCCTGGCACCTCCAACCTCCATCGGTTCCGCTCCCCCTCCTGGCGGAGGCGTGGATTGCGCACGCGCAGCTTCCCTGGGAACGAAGGAGAACCCTCTCGCTGGTTCGCGCCCTCCACGCCCTTCGTCCCTGCTCCATGGGCGTTCCTCCAGCCGCACCCCCACCGACAGCGCCCTCTGAACGACCTCCTGCGTGGTCCTGGGTCTCTCCCCCCTTGCAATTTCGTCTTTAACCGCACTGTTCAATCCTTCCCAAAATAGGTCTCTGACTGGAGCTGAATCTCTGTCCCATTCCAGGGCACTGACCAATGCAAAAAAGCGGGCATGGTACTGTCTTACGCTGGCCCTCCCTTGCTTCAGCCCATGTACCTCCTTCCTGGCAAGATCCACGTCTATGCTGGACAAAAAGCAGCCATCCATCGCTTTAATAAAGGCATCCGCGGTTTGGAGCCTTATCTCTCCACAAACTGCGCAGCCATGCTTTAGCATCTCCATGCAAATGGGACATGATAAATCCCACCTTTTCTTGCTCATCTCTAAAGTCTTTGTCCAGCAGTTGCAGTGCACACTGTACATCTGCTCTAAAGTTGGGGTACTGTTGTAAATTCCCATCGAAGTGAGAGACTAGACCGCCTGTTCTTCTCCCCAACCCAATCCCCTCCGGTTTGGGTGTCAGTTGCCCTTGCTTCGTAAGCACTTCCAACCTGACCTGGAGATCCCTGTAGGCGGCAGCTGCGTCCTCCTCTCTCTTCCTGGATGCAAGTATCTCGGCATTCAGTCGTGTCACTGTTTCTCTGAGTTCTCCTATCTGCTGTTCGGCCGTCATATTGTCTGCCGTTTGTGAGCTGAGTCGTAGGCACCCGCCTTCTCTCCTGTCCGCGAGGCTGTAGATGCCCACAACGTGAGACGGAGCTTACTGTCAGAGCTGCTTCCAGATCCTAGCTCACAGAGGATCACGCTAGCCAGCGGTCACTTGTAAAAGTCTTTATTGAGTTACAGTTTCCATTCTCAAGCTGCTGCGCGCAGCTCTACGTCTTAAGGGTTAGACCGGCGAAGCTCCGTCTGAGTCTCCGCCCCCTGTGCACCAGCTTACTAACCTAGCCTTACTCCACCTCTTCCGCCTGACCGTTCTTCTCTGGGTCCCTCTGCCCCCCCGTGGTCTCTTCCTTCCGGGATTCTTCTGACGCTGACCCCCCGGACCCTCCTGTCTCCTTGCGCCGGGCTTTAGGACCTGGCTCCCTTTCCGGGCTGCTTACTGCGCCACCTTCCTGTGCATTTGAACTTGGCGCGCGCGCCCAACCTTCCACTTTCCGCCTGACCGTTTCTTCGCTCCCCGATGGAGGTGTGGCCACTCCTGACTCATGCCCTCCCCCCTGCTGCGAGCTGCCAGAGCTCGATACCTGGCGCCCTTCCTCTCCACTGCGCTCTGTTGGTGACGCTGGCCCCGATTTCCAACTGCTGCCCTCTGAGCCCCCTCTGGACCCTTCTTCCTGGGGTGTCCCCCTAGGCTCCCCCCTTGCTATGGCCACTGGCGCTCCTTTCTGTGAATCTTCTGATTCACTGGAAAGACTCGGAGATCTCGGGTCGTCGTCATCACTCATTTTCTCTTCGGACTCCTCCCCCTCACTCTCTGTTTCCTCCCTTGCCCTCTCCTCTGCTCCTGAACCCCTGACAACCGTTGTAATGCATTTAGGGGTTGTTCGTGCGTAAGTTGCTGCCACTGCTGGCGAGGTTGCCTGGTTAAACCCTTTCTGACTGAACAGCCTCCAGCATCGTGACTGTCTCAGTCGCTGGCAGAATCCGTTAGTGGGCGTTTCTTAAACTTTTTCCAGCATAAAAGTTGTTTGATGCCAAGTCTCCTCCTACTCTCCCTGCGCGAAAGTCTTCTGCGCAGGGAGGGTGTGGTCAGCGGAGTACCCATACTCTCTCCGCTGGTTTCCGGCGAAGAGTCTTGGAGCCTCCTCTCTGATTCCCCCATCTGCCCCCCTTCTCCACTGGTGTTACGTTGATTTCCTTCCCCAGCAGATGGGCTGCCTCTCTCCCTACTAGGACCCTCTCCTGCATCCCTTTGGAGCCTTCCCTCTGCTTCTAGCTCTGATGGCAGTTCCCGGACATCCACCTCCCCCCCAGGACCCCCTCGCCCCCGGCCCGACCTTCAGATCCAACCTCGTCCTTTTCCTCGGCCGACGATGCGGGGAAGCCCCTGAAGGAGCTGTCGCTATCCTCTGAGGATTCAAAACCCTTTTCCCACCCGCTCCGATATCTTGCCACGGGGTGGGCCTTCCAGTCTGATTCTTCTCCCTCTGACATTTCCCCTCCTTCCTCTTTGGAGGCAGGATAACCCACAAATTCCTCCTCATCATCTGTGGTTCCAAATTCTTCCTCCCAGAATCTCGCTAGTGGTTTGGGTTTGTCTGGGAACAGGCTGTGGAATTCTTCCACTAGATAGCCATCATTGACCGCCTCAGCGGGGACCCAAGTGTTTTCTGACTCAGGTTCTCCTTCCCAAGCCACTAAGTACTCCACCTGGCGCCCTCACCACCTTGAATCGAGTATTTCTGTGGCTTGGTGGTGGAGTTCCCTCTCCTCTACCCGTGGGTGGGCGGTGACTCCTCCCTCCCTCCCTGGGAATTCCCGCCCCTCCCTGTACGGTGAGAGTAGGGACCTATGGAACACCGGATTTATCTTCATGCTGTCAGGCAACTTGAGCTTGAATGCCACAGGGTTCACCTGCTGTGTTACCTCAAAGGGTCCCAGCTGCCTTGGCTGCAACTTCTTGCACCTTCCCTTTAGGGGCAACCCTTGGGTTGACAACCACACTCGGTCTCCCACCCGTATGGCATCCCCCTCCCGACGGTGCTTGTCTGCCTGCCTCTTACAAACTTCCTTGGCCCGCTCCAAGTTCATCTTGAGTTGCTGGTGCAATGCCTCCATTTCTTCCACAAACTGCTTGGCCGCAGGTACACTCCCCCCTTCCTCCCCCCTCCCCGGGAAGGCCCTCAGGTGACACCCATAATTGGCCATGAACGGGCTCATGCCCGTGGACACATGTTCAGTGTTATTGTACGCAAATTCAGCCAGCGCTAGTTTCTCTACCCAGTCGTTCTGTCTCTCGCTGACGTAGCAGCATAGGTATTGCTGGAGTATACTGTTCGCTCTTTCTGCTTGCCCGTTGGTTTCCGGGTGTCGCACCGTCGAGAAGCCCACCTCTACCTGCAGCAAGCTCATGAGCTTCCTCCAGAATCATGAAGTAAATTGTTTTCCGCGATCTGAGACGACCCTCGAGGGCGCCCCATGCAACATGAAGATGTGATCCACAAACAACTTGGCTGTCTCCTCCACCATCACCTCATGTGAGCAAGCTATGAAATGGCACATTTTCGTCAGTAGATCGACTACTACCATGACTGCTGTCTTCCCCCTGGACTTGGGCAAATCTGTCATAAAATCAATGGACACCACCTCCCAGGGTCTTCCCAGCGTGGGTAAGGGGTTCCAGTAACCATGCGGGGGCAGCCCTCTCCCCCTTTGCCCTTTGGCAATGGTCACACCCCCGTACATATTCCTGTACATCCTCCCTCACCCTTGGCCACCAGAACTGCCTGGTGACGAGCAGCATGGTTTTGTGCTGTCCAAAGTGCCCAGCTGTGGGGTTGTCATGGAGTTGTTTGAGTACCTTCCCCCTCAGGGTCTCCCCAGTACATACAGTGCCCCCTTATAGTACAGCACCCCTTCCTTTTCCTCAACCCCCCCAGGGTTTTCTCTTCCGTCTCGGAGTTCCCTGTGAGCACCTAGAAAGGAATGCTGTGATCACCAATAGTCAGCATGGATTTCTGAAAAATAAGTCATGTCAGACTAACCTGATCTCGTTTTTTGACAGAATTACAAGCCTGGTAGATGAAGGGAACGCAGTGGATGTAGCCTACCTTGATTTCAGCAAGGCATTTGACAAGGTGCCCCATGATATTCTTGTAAAGAAGCTGGCAAAATGTGGTCTTGACTATGCTACCACTCAGTGGATTTGTAACTGGTTGACTGACCGAACCCAAAGGATCTCATCAATGGTTCCTCTTCATCCTGGAGAAGAGTGACTAGTGGGGTGCCACAGGGTTCTGTCTTGGGCCCGGTCTTATTCAACATCTTTATCAACGACTTGGATGATGGACTCAAGGGCATCCTGATCAAATTTGCAGATGACACCAAACTGGGAGGGGTGGCTAACACCCCAGAGGACAGGATCACACTTCAAAACGACCTTGACAGATTAGAGAACTGGGCCAAAACAAACAAGAAGAATTTTAACAGGGAGAAATGTAAAGTATTGCACTTGGGCAAAAAAAATGAGAGGCACAAATACAAGATGGGTGACACCTGGCTTGAGAGCAGTACATGTGAAAAGGATCTAGAAGTTTTGGTTGACCACAAACTTGACATGAGCCAACAGTGTGACGCAGCAGCTAAAAAAGCCTATGCAATTCTGGGCTGCATCAATAGGAGTATAGCATCTAGATCAAGGGAAGTAATAGTGCCACTGTATTCTTCTCTGGTCAGACCTCACCTGGAGTACTGTGTCCAGTTCTGGGCACCACAATTCAAGAAGGACACTGACAAACTGGAAAGTGTCCAGAGGAGGGCAACCAAAATGGTCAAAGGCCTGGAACGATGCCTTATGAGGAACGGCTAAGGGAGCTGGGCATGTTTAGCCTGGAGAAGAGGAGGTTAAGGGGTGATATGTTAGCCATGTTCAAATATATAAAAAAAGGATGTCACATAGAGGAGGGAGAAAGGTTGTTTTCTGCTGCTCCAGAGAAGCGGACACGGAGCAATGGATCCAAACTACAAGAAAGAAGATTCCACCTAAACATTAGGAAGAACTTCCTGACAGCAAGAGCTGTTCGACAGTGGAATTTGCTGCAAGGAGTGTGGTGGAGTCTCCTACTTTGGAGGTCTTTAAGCAGGGGCTTGACAACCATATGTCAGGAGTGCTCTGATGGTGTTTCCTGCTTGGCAGGGGGTTGGACTCGATGGCCCTTGTGGTCTCTTCCAACTCTATGATTCTATGATTCTACGTTTTTGGGCCATGTTGCGGCCTGGAAGCCATGGCTCCTAGTTTTTTGTGGTGCAGGCTGTGTCCCCGGCTATGACGTCTTATTTGACGGTGAGTTTGGGTTGATCTTATGCAAAAAGGGAGAGGATCCATGAGGATCCGTGCTTCAAAACCACGTTTTTGGACCACGGTACGACCAGGAAGCCATGGATCCGTGATTTTTGTGGTGCAGGCTGTGTCCCTGGGCACATGTGTGATTTGACAGTGAGTTTGGGGTGGCTCAATGCAAAAAGCATTAGCATCCATGAGGATCCGTGCTTCAAAACCACGTTTTTGGTCCATGGCGTTGCCAGATAACCGTGGATCTGTTTTCTGTGGTGCACGCTGTGCCCCTGGGCATGATGTGTGATTTGACGATGAGTTTGGGGTGGCCCAGTGCCAGAAGTGTGAGGATCCATGCTTCAAAACCATGTTTTTGGGCCATGGTATGGCCAGGAAGCCGTGGATCTGAGTTTTTTGTGGTGTAGGCTGTGCCCCTGGGCATGATGTGTGATTTGACGATGAGTTTGGGGTGGCTCAATGTGAAAAGCGTGAAGAACCACGTTTTTGGGCCACGGTTTCACCAGGAAGCTGTGGATCCGTGATTTTTGTGTTGCATGCTGTGCCCATGGCCATGATCTGATGGTGACTTTGGGCTGATCTCGTGCAAAAATCATGAGGATCCATGTTTTTTAACCATGTTTTTGCGCCCCTGCGGCCCCACGAAATAGTGGATGCATGATTTTTTTGATGCTGTCTACAGAGTAAGACATGGTCTACAGTATCATGGTGGTTTTATTTAATTTGAATGAAAAAATCATATGAATTCATGAGGATCCATCTAGAACCGCCTTTTACCTTTTTCCACTGTGGGCAAGGGGTCTCTCTCACTGCTCTACCTGGAGCTCCGGGCAGCTGAAGGGGAGATTGTGTGTGACTCCTCTCTGGTATGCTATAATTTGTGTTTTGTATGCCTGCTGCTATCTATTAACCTTATGCAAATAAAGCATTGCTTATTCTTCATCCACTGGCGTACTTATTGGCTCCAGATCCAGAAATAACCCTGCCCTTGGCAGAACATATACAGTGCTTTTTTCTGGGGGGATGCAGGGGAATACATACCCCTAAACATTTTGTGAATGTACTTTTGTTCATTTACTGTATTTATTTTTCCCGGTTTGAACTATAAAATGGTGATTTTCTTGAGTCAAAATGAGCGTACCCCCAAACATTATTTTTAGAAAATAATACACACATATACACACACACATATACATATACAGTGGTGCCTCGCAAGACGAAATTAATCCGTTCCGCGAGTCTCTTTGTCTTGCGGTTTTTTCGTCTTGCGAAGCACGGCTATTAGCGGCTTAGCGGCTATTAACAGCTTAGTGGCTTAGTGGCTATTAACGGCTTAGCAGCTTTAAGAAAAAGGAAACAAACTCGCAAGAAGTTTCGTCTTGTGAAGCAAGCCCATAAGGAAATTCGTCTTGCGGAACGACTCAAAAAACAGAAAACTCTTTCGCTCGCGCATTTTTCGTCTTGCGAGGCATTCGTCTTGCAAGGTACCACTGTATCCATTTTATTTATATATATATTTACAAATGCACACCTATATCTATATCTACCCACCAAGGGGCATGAGAGGAAGGCACTGGGGGAGAAAGGCATGATAGCCATGTTCAAATATATAAAAGGATGTCACATAGAGGAGGGAGAAAGGTTGTTTTCTGCTGCTCCAGAGAAGCGGATACGGAGCAATGGATCCAAACTACAAGAAAGAAGATTCCACCTAAACATTAGGAAGAACTTCCTGACAGTAAGAGCTGTTTGACAGTGGAATTTGCTGCCAAGGAGTGTGGTGGAGTCTCCTACTTTGGAGGTCTTTAAGCAGGGGCTTGACAACCATATGTCAGGAGTGCTCTGGTGGTGTTTCCTGCTTGGCAGGGGGTTGGACTCGATGGCCCTTGGGGTCTCTTCCAACTCTAGGATTCTATGATTCTAAGGCAGGTGAGAACGAGGTGGGCGGGGGGCAGGACTGCAGCCTGGGGAGAGCGGGGTCGAGAGAGGGGGGCTGGAGAAAGAGAGAGGGCCGGCCTGGCTCGGCACGTCTCTGCTGGCCCAACGTCACAGCGTCTCTTCTGCCCGTTTCCCTCCCCTTCCTGTCCGCTTGCCTCTCCTCCTGTGGCAACTCCTTCCGGTACCCCTGCCCTAGCCCAACATGGCGACAGCACAGCCTCTTCCGCCCATTTCCCTCCCCTTCCTGTGCTCATGCCTCTCCTCCGGTGGCACCTCCTTCCGGTACCCCTGCCCTCGCCCAACATGGCGGCAGCACAGCCTCTTTCGCCCGTTTCCCTCCCCTTCCTGTGCTCATGCCTCTCCTCCGGTGGCACCTCCTTCCGGTACCCCTGCCCTCGCCCAACATGGCGGCAGCACAGCCTCTTTCGCCCGTTTCCCTCCCCTTCCTGTGCTCATGCCTCTCCTCCGGTGGCACCTCCTTCCGGTACCTCTGCCCTTGCCCAACATGGCGGCAGCACAGCCTCTTTCGCCCGTTTACCTCCTCTTCCTGTGCTCATGCCTCTCCTCCGGTGGCACCTCCTTCCGGTACCTCTGCCCTCGCCCAACATGGCGGCAGCACAGCCTCTTCCGCCCTTCCGAGCTAGGAGTGCTGTCATGAAAAGGAGAGGAGGAGTGAGTGAGAGAGAAAGACAGGGAGCATGGAAGGGCACCCAAGGGTCATCTAATCCAAAGAAGCTCAGAGCTACAATTCCCAGGTCATCTTTGGGAATTCTATCGGAATTGAGAGTTTCTACCTTCATGAATTCGGAATTGAGAGTTTCTACCTTTTATTGAAAGTGGCCACAAGTGACTTGGGTGGAGTATAAATAATAAAATTATATTGCTCCTGCTGTTGTTCTTCTCTTACCCTAACTCAAATCCAACCCAATACCAAATCTTAACCCTAATGCTCACCCTAACTCAAACCTAACCCTCACCCTCACCTTAACCTTAACCCAAACCTAAGTCTCAGTCTAAACCTAAGCCTAATTTAACCCTAACCCTAAGTAATAAAATTATATTTCTCCTGCTGCTGTTCTTCTCTTACCGTATCTCAAACCCAACTCTAACTCTAACTCCTAACCCTAATCCAACTCAAACCCAACTCTCACTGTAACCCTAACCTTTATCCAACCCTAATCCTAAACACTTTGCTTCTTTTTGTGGTGTTTTGTGTTATTGCTTCATTTTGTAGGTCTTGATGCTTTCTTTGTTTCTTGTGGTGTTGCTTCATTTAGCAGTTTTTTAATTGGCTTTTTTGTTTCTTTTGGTATTGCATCATCTTCATAGGTTGTTTGGATTTCTGATTAATTTGCTTTTTTGCCAGTTCTCAATGATTTTGCCTTTCCATGAGTTTGTATTTCTTTGGGTTTCTGGTAGCTCTGCTTCTTTGTGATTTGTTTCTGTGTTTCTGGTGTTTGAGTTCTGGTGTTCTGGTGTTTGGTCATAAAATGGAAGAAATACCACCAGAAGCACAAAAACCAAGAAATATTCCCAAAATGAGGCAAAACCAGGAGACATGAAAACCAAGCCAAATCAATGGAAAAGAAACAATCTCACCCAAAACTGCAGAACCATTCAAAGTAAAAGAAGCAAAACAATTAAATGTAAAAAACAACCAAAACCACCCCAAATTAAACAAATCAGCAGAAAACAAAAAAGCAGTAAAGCCACCAATTACAAAGCAATGCCACATGAAACCAATTTTTAAAAAGCAAAACCAGAAACTCAACAAGCATGCAATTTATGGGAGTCCAAAAGCACTTCAAGTAACAGAAATTAACCAACATAGCATACTAGTTTTCACTTAGTCTTGGGTTTCTGGTAATGTGCTTTGCGGCTGGCTTCATTTCTTTTCCAATGGGTTTCGCTTGTTTTTTGGACTTTTGCTTTATTGCTTCTTTTGAGAAGTTTTCTTGTTTTTGAATTCTGGTGGTAATACTTTTGAATGGTTTTTGGGTTTCTGGTGAATCTGCTTTGTTTGGGGTTGGTTGGCTTCTTTGTCAGTTTCCATTGATGTTGCTTTTACATGTTTCTTCTGCTTTTCAATAAGTTTTGTGTTTTTAGTGGTTGACTTCATTGTTGGAATGGTCATTAGACATTTCTGGTGGTTTTGCTTCATTTCTGGTGGTTTTCCTTTTTTTTGGGGATTATCAGATCTCATAAAAATTAATATACTCAAAGGTGCAAAACCCAAAAAACCTAGTAATGAAGCAAACTCACCATAAATCCAGCACTGTTATGTACTAACCTTGAATCCTAGAAAAATAGGCAAGTAGGATCCTAGAATGCAACAACTGATTGGTCTTTTCCTGCAGGCCAATCAGGCTCCAGGAGGGAAGCAGAGTTAGCCAGTCAGGCGGGACTCATTGTGTAAATAATGTATATAAAAGCCTGAGGTTTGGGTGGGCAATAAAGAGCATGAAATACATACAGGACTCTGAGTATATTTCACAATTGTAACATATAAAAGAATCCATGAAACGAAAACCACCCCAAAAGAAACAAATTCAACATAATCCCAAAAACGAACCAGAAACAACAGAAACAAACCACATCCACCAAAGATGAGAAAACCAATTGAATAGAACCACAAGAAACCCACACAGTAAACATCTCAGGGAAAAGTGAAATCACCCCCACACCATGCAAAACTAAGGTTTAACTGGCTTTGGGGTTTCTGCGCAATTTATTTCCCCCCTCTTGTTGGGGGTTTCTGGTGGTATTTCTTCTGCTTCTCACATTTCTACTTCTTTTCAATTGATTTTAGGATTCTGGTGAATTTGGTAATGATTTGACTGAAGTCTCTGTATGGCAATTTTCATTTTTCACGAATTCCTTCCTTGTTGGGTTTCAGGTATCTCACTTTTGGTTTTCGCATTTCTCTTTATATTGCTATGTAAACTACTGTATTTTTCGCTCTATTGGACGCACCGGACCACAGGACGCACCTAGTTTTTAGAGGGGGAAATCAAGGAAAAAAATATTATCCCCCCCAGCCCCAAAGAGCAACGGACAGGCTGCATGCAGCCTGTCCACTTCTCCCAGAGCTTCTCGGGGCTGCGGGGGAAGCCCGGGTTCCCCCCCCAGCCCCAAAGAGCAAAGAAGCCAAGACAGTGTGCGGGATCCATAGCCGCGCAACCTCTCCAGCCAGGAGCTAAACCTCTCCAGTGCAGCTAAAGAAGACAAGGCAGCAAGCGCGATCCATCCCGCTCGCTGCCTTGGCTTCTTCTTTAGCCTTGCACAGCATCTTTAGTCTTGCGCAACGGGATGGATTGCGCCTGCTGTCCACCGGGGCTGGACTAGATGACTCCTGGGGTTCCCTTCCAACCCTGCAATTCTATGACCTCGGAAGGTGTTTGGGGTCTCCACCACTGGAGGCTTTTAAGCAGCGGTTGGGGGACCATCTGCCTGGCGTTCTTTAGCTGTGATTCCTACATTGTGAGGGGGCTGGTGGCCCTCCCAACTCTATACAGTCCTACAGTTCTGCGGCAGGAGATCCACAGCCACTTCACACAATGCCCACTCCCAATTTTCATCTGAGAGACATGTGTCTCTCAGTACCCCCCCTACCTGCCACACTTCCCCCACCCCACTTAAGCTGAGGGAATTCCTGCCCAGAGAAACTCCCAGCAATCAAGGAGGAGGAATCCGCTGCAGCCTCGAGCAGCGGAGGATCCATGGTCCCCTTCCTTCTCTCCTCCGTAGTTGCTTTGAAGCAGGAAAGTGGGAGAGGAGCTGCTTACACGAGTGTAAGCTGCTCCCCTCCCACATTGCCGCTTCAAAGCAATCACGGAGGAGGGAATCTGCTGAAGCCTCCAGCAGCGGAGGATCCATGGTCCCCTTCCTTCCCTCCTCCGTAGTTGCTTTGAAGGAGGAAAGTGGGAGAGGAGCTGCTTACACGAGTGTAAGCTGCTCCCCTCCCACTTTGCTGCTTCAAAGGGAGCCCGGGAGGAAGGAATCTGCTGCAGCCTCGAGCAGCGAAGAGGATCCATGGGTCCCCTCTTCCCCTCCTCTGTGGTTGCTTTGAAGCAGGAAAGTGGGAGAGGAGCTGCTTACACGAGTGTAAACTGCCCCCTCCCACTTTCCTGCTTCAAAGCAATTACGGAGGAGGAATCCGCTGCAGCCTCGAGCAGCGGAGGATCCATGGTCCCCTTCCTTCCCTCCTCCGTAGTTGCTTTGAAGGAGGAAAGTGGGAGAGGAGCTGCTTACACGAGTGTAAGCTGCTCCCCTCCCACTTTGCTGCTTCAAAGGGAGCCCGGGAGGAAGGAATCTGCTGCAGCCTCGAGCAGCGAAGAGGATCCATGGGTCCCCTCTTCCCCTCCTCCGTGGTTGCTTTGAAGCAGGAAAGTGGGAGAGGAGCTGCTTACACGAGTGTAAACTGCCCCCCTCCCACTTTCCTGCTTCAAAGCAATTACGGAGGAGGAATCCGCTGCAGCCTCAAGCAGCGGAGGATCCATGGTCCCCTTCCTTCCCTCCTCCGTAGTTGCTTTGAAGGAGGAAAGTGGGAGAGGAGCTGCTTACACGAGTGTAAGCTGCTCCCCTCCCACATTGCCGCTTCAAAGGGAGCCCGGGAGGAGGGAATCTGCTGCAGCTTCCCCCAACTCCCGCAGAAGCCGCGCGCTCTTTAAAGGGGTTGCGCGGCTTCTCCTGGCTTTTCTGGGAGGTGGGGGGATTCCCCCACCTCGTAGAAAAGCCCGCAGGAGCCGCGCAGCCTTTAAAGAGGGTGCCGCTCTTGGGGGCTTTTCCCCCAGGAGGGAGAAGGGACTGCTGCAGCCAGTCAGTCCCTTCTCCCTCCTAGAGAAAAGCCCGCAAGAGCGCACGAAGCTTGTGTGCGGCTCTTGAGGGCTTTTCCCGCCTGCCTCCCCCCTGCATTCGCTCCATAGGACGCACACACATTTTCCCTTGCTTTTTAGGAGGGAAAAGGTGCGTCCTATGGTGCGAAAAATACGGTAAGTGTAAAACACCCAGCGCCATCTACTGTGCCTGAAATGAAACACACACATATACCAGTCTATAGATTTTATTTAAATAAAGAAATGCAGACTAGGGCATCACACCCACTGAGATAAGCAACTCCCAAAATAAAATCCTGTCAACGATCTCCTTTGTCAGCCCACAGGGGCAGTTCCACAGTTTCCCTGTAAATAAAGGAAAACATAGCCATTAGCAGGATTGCTGGAAAACAGGAACCAGCCCAAACACCCCTTTGTGTACACCAAGCACAAACAATGACACAACCATTAACATGATTCTTCCCCTTCCAACACACCACTTACATGTTCTAATCCTCTCACTGCGCCTTGTCTGATGTCTTCTGCTGTCATTCATGTCTACGGAAATTAAAAGGTATAAATGTAAGAGTTCTCTTTTGTTCGAGCTTCTCTCTCCGTCGTCTGCTACGTGAGTGGGAACCCTGTTGCCAACAGTTCAATTTTTAATAAAGATCAGGCTGATAGCCGCTTTGCTTTCCATAAATCCTGTTCTGGTCTCTGTTTATGTCCCAACCGGTTTGAGCCTCAAAGCATGCTCCTTCTGAAGGTCCAGTCTTCCTTAAGAAACTGAACCCTTTTGGAGGGACTATGATTATTCCTATTTCACCCTGTCTCACTAAGGGGATGTCCCATAGGCGCCGACTCCATGGGGCTTGAGGGGGTTCGAGCCCCCTCAAAATTTTTTTTGGGGGGGCTCAGCCCCCCCAATAATCTCGGGCGGGCGCCCTTCCAGCAGAGCGCCGCCGCCGTCCCCCGCTGCCTCCTCCTCACCTGCTCCTTCGCCAGCCAGCCAGCCGCGCGCCCTAATCGGAGGCACTGCCGGAAATCCCGCGAGAACAGGGGAATCCCGACTGGCCACACCTCCCAGCCAGCCAATTGGCTGGCTGGGGGGGCGTGGCTTGCCCTATTTAGGGCCGGAGCCACTTTATTTGCATATTCATGAGCTTATTTATTATTCATGAGCTTTCCCGGGCCCCCCCAATATTTTTTCTAAGTCCGCGTCCCTGGGATGTCCTCACATACTGTTCCTTGGGAGAAGTCATCTCTACATGAACCATGTGAAACACAGTCTTCTTTGGGGAGAATGTAAAAGTCACCATGTGTGGCTCTCCACTGAATAAACAGGAGTTCTACTCCTATGTTAAGACTCCCTGCATGTTCTTCCCAGGGCTGTGATCATGAGCAGTTTTCTTCCCTGGGGACATACTGAGTCTTTGCTTTAGCAGCTGCTGGCCACCAGAAATAAACTCAAATGGGAGCATCCAGCTGCTTGAGTGAGAAGTCAAAGATACTGGCTTACCTTGAGGGAAGGGCTAGAGACATGACAGGGTAGATACAGGGTGTATATGGATTGAAGCTGGCATTGTGTGTACACCGCTTCCCAAAGAAGTGGTGGGATCACATTGCATGCAGAGTAAATGAAAGCGTGTCACAGCCTAGAATGGAGGGTGTTCAAGAGCCCTTGGTTGGGGAGACGCTCATACAGGAGTGTGTGGGCTGGAGCCCTTCAGGCATGGGTGTAGTTAAGGGGGGTAGGGGGCAGGGGGTAGCTGCCCCCTAAATCAATACAAATCTGAGGTTCTGCCCCCTAACCTAACAAAAGCTTGCCCCCCCAAACAAAAATCCTGGCTACGCCCATGCCTTCAGGTGATTTCAAATTTAGATGGTACCTAATGACCTAATAATGGGGTGCGGGTGGCGCTGTGGTCTAAACCACAGAGCCTAGGGCTTGCCGATTGGAAGGTCGGCAGTTTGAATCCCTGCAAGGGGGTGAGCTCCCGTTGTTCAGTCCCAGCTCCTGTCCACCTAGCAGTTCGAAAGCACGTCAAGTGCAAGTAGATAAATAGGTACCACCCCGGCAGGAAGGTAAACGGCGTATCCGTGTGCTGCTCTGGTTCACCAGAAGAGGCTTAGTCATGCTGGCCACATGACCTGGAAGTTGTCTGCGGACAAAGCTGGCTCCCTTGGCCTATAGAGTGAGATGAGCGTGCAACCCCAGAGTTGTCTGCAACTGGACCTAACGGTCAGGGGTACCTTTAATAAGACCTAATAAGTACATGAATAAAAAAGCATTTGCAGATTCTACACCTCAGGGGTGCCTCAGGGTTCTGTCCTCTCCCCCATGCTTTTTAACATCTACATGAAGCCACTGGGAGAGATCTTCAGGGAGTTTGGGCTGGGTGTTCATCAGTATGTGGATGATACCCAGCTCTACCTCTCTTTTAAATCAGAACCAGTGAAGGCGGTGAAGGTCCTGTGTGAGTGTCTGGAGGCAGTTGGAGGATGGATGGCAGCTAACAGATTGAGGCTGAATTCTGAGAAGACAGAAGCACTGTTTTGGGGGGAAAGGGGGCGGGTAGGTATGGACCCTGTGGTATATGCTCTGGTTATCTCCCGCTTGGACTACTGCAATGTGCTCTATGAGGGGCTACCTTTGAAGGTGACCCAGAAACTACAACTAATCCAGAACATGGCAGCTAGACTGGTGACTGGGAGTGGCCACCGGACCACATAGCACCAGTTCTGAAAGGCCTACAATGGCTCCCAATACGTTTCCAAGCACAATTCAAAGTGTGGTGCTGACCTTTAAAGCCCTAAACGGCCTCAGCCCAGTATACCTGAAGGAGCGTCTCCACCCCCATCGTTCTGCCCAGACACTGAGGTCCAGTGCCGAGGGCCTTCTGGCGGTTCCCTCTCTGTGAGAAGTGAAGTTTTTTTTTAATAAATAATTTTTATTAACAGGCCAATCAAATCACATTAATTCCAAATTACATTAGTTCCAAATTATACAGCCAAATTTTTAAAATTTTACTGGGGGTACCCATACTTCGCGCTCTGAAAGGGAACCAAACATCGCTCTTGCTGCTGCTTTAATTTCACAGTTCTATCCAGTTCTGTCCAGATAGTCTCCTTATTATTTTCCTCATCTTCTTGTTGTAATCATATATTCCTTTCTTTGAGATCTCTGATAATCTTCACAAGGGTTGAAAACAAACATGTCCTGTGTGGATTTTACACTCTCCAGGAGCCATATCACGTAAAGGACAGCCGCCATTTCCACACCTCCATAAACAACATTCTTACAGTCTGTCCGTGATTTCTTTCTTTCTAAAATGATATTTATTGAGAATTTTAAGGTTACAAAAAAATAAGAAGGAAAAACCAAGAGGAAAAAAAGGAAAGAAAAAAGTAGATAAAAGTAACAATTAAACAATACAAATCAATAAAAACCAAAGTCAAAAAGAAGAAACAAAACACACAATACATCAAAAGCAAAAAGCAAAAATCAACAAAAAAATTAAAAACAGATCCCATATTCCCAGATCCTTAACTGTCATTACCTTATTTCATTGACCTCCTCGCACCTCCCTTTTTTGTATTCTAGTTATTAATTATCTCAGCAAATCCTTTCCATCTTTCACAATATTCTGTCATTAAATTACCTTAATCTATTTTAACCTTATCTTACCATAAAAAGTCCTAAAACTTAAAACTTAAGTCTTATTTATACCAAATTCTCTTAACCATTACATATCTTTCATAATTCTTTTTAACATTTCTGCTAAAGCCCAATAATTTCATTCCAACATTTTTCTAATACTCATTAATTTTACAATACTTTTCTAAATGAATTTTTAAAACTTTCTTCCAATCTTCATCCATCGTCTCTTCTTCCTGGTCTCGGGTTTTGTCAGTCCTTTCTATCCCATCCATCTAGTCCATCAACCTGGTGACCTTATGTCCGAGGCTCTTAAGTCTCTTCCATGTCCCTTCCGCAGATCTTCTTCATATTTATACCCGTACTTTACTTTATCGTCTGCTCCTTTCACTCGGGGAAACTCCAGCTTGACAATATTTTTGTCTCTTCTCGACAAGTCAGCCCCTTTTCCATAGTCAACACCGAAATCCACGTGGTATTTGAAGGCATGTTTCAAGGCCCCTCCAAAGTTAAGGGCCCCCACAACTCTGAGCTCCCCCCAGCCCAAAGCCAGACTTGAAAAATCAAAACATCCCTGCATAGGGGGGTCCATCCAGCCCCCCATCTCCAAGCCAAACAGAACTCCATCTCTCCAAGTCTGACTTTTTCCAGGTTCATTCGTCAAATCCAACAACTCATGTTCCTGCTGGGCCACAGCTCCCTCCATCTCTGCCACCCGGGGTCCAGCAACAGCCTCCTCCTTCATCTCATCTGTCAAAGCACATTCCTGGATTAATTCCTGAGTGGGTTCTATATAGGTACCCACTGTCTGTCCAAAATTTCCAATCGCAACAGTCATCAAAACCATCTTCTCATGTAACTGTTCCAATAAAGCACTTGTCTTGCAAAAGGCAAGCACCAGAGCCTCCGAGTACATTGTTGTTCAAGGTCGAAGTCTGGTCCCACAATCTTAATGTATTACAGCTGCAAAGCTCCCCAGTTCGGTTTTAATAACAGTCTCACAAGCTCCCTCTAGGGGAAACAATTTCTTTTTGTATCCATCCTTTTTTTTTTTTTAAGCAGATTTAGCAACAAAGTTTTCCTTTTTCGGATATTTTGTCAATATTTTGTTCCTTTTAAATGCGAAGGGGAACAATGGAATCAGTATGTTTCTCTTCTTTTAACTATCTGTCAAAAATGTTTGTCCATAGTCAATGAACTTCCCCAGAACGTCTGTCCTGACACCCCGCTCCCAGGTTCAAGACGGTGGAAAATTGCCTTTCTTTACTCTCTCTTCTGCAGGTTTAAACAGTCTAAAAAAGGTTCCCCCCTCTTCTCCTGCTTCCAAGGGGGGTTCAGTAATTTTAAATGATGAAATTTTGGTCCTTTACAGACGACTTTCTAAACTCTAGCTTGCCATGTCTTTGCTTCAATCTATCTACAAAAAGCAGAAGGCGGACTTCCTGTTTAGACCTTCCCGCTTCAGTGCCAAATTAAAAAATTTCTTAATCCAATTTTCCGTTCTACTCACAGGCAGTTGTTTAAAATCCAATTGTCCACAGGAAAAAGTCAGCGCTCTCTGGCAACAGCAATGTGGCTTCACTCTGTGAAAGAAACAGTCTATTCAAAGCACCACACCACTCACCCCACGTCGTTCCAGATCCCCGAAAACCGGGTTTCCCCGCGAGTAGGGGGGGGGCGCAAAGGTGCCAGCCGAATCCCACGTCCACAGGCTTCTCCCGCCTGTGGTTTTTGATGGGTCTCCGCCTCGCCGTGGTGGTTCAGACCCTGTTTTCCACGGAGCGGATTCCTCCCGATCGGAGGAAATCCGCCATTGCCAGAGGTCCTGCCCGTGATTTCCAACGGCCTGCGAAATTGTATCTCAGGGGGCCCCTGCCGGGTCAAATTCACATTCCAAAAACCATACATTCACATTCCGATGACCACGGTCCTCCTCCCCCGTCCTCCTGTAGGCAGGTCGTCTTGACGAGTATATGAAACTGCGCCACAAAGCTTTCCTTCTGTTCCCGATCTTTCCACCAGCCTTTCTTTGTTCTTTGTTCAATAATTCATTTCCACACAGCTTTTAATCTCCATTTTGTGATTATTAAATTGCAACAATTTTCTCTCTCTCTGGGAGGGAGGATTATTGAGTACTCACATAAGACAAAAAAAAGAAAAGTTTTTTCCCTCCCCCCCTTTCCATTTCAGTCTGACATACCAGTCTCTTAATGATGAGTCTTCACTTGATTTATTATCCAGGCTGTTGCTCCGCACACAGAGGTCCCATTAATCAGCAGTCTTTACACCCGATCTTCGCTTGAAGTATGTGCAATTGCTTCTTTATCCAATTATATATTTTGAAGTAATGCAAACCAGTGCGCAATCAGAGATAGCATCTGGGAGAGCGGCCTCACACGAGGGCTGTGTGCCAAGTGCCCGGTCACCCCCTTCTTTCGAATCCGGGGGTGAATTATGGGCACAGCTGGCAAGGCAGTCCCCCCATCCCCTTGGGGGGGCAAGGGAGGCTACATACTCCCATAGCAGCCTCTTAATTACCTCGTGTGGGTCGGAGAGATGTTATTGTCGGCCATCTTCCAATGCCCCCCTGGTGGCCCCCAGTGAGAAGTGAAGTTACAGGGAACCAGGCAGAGGGTCTTCTTTGTAGTGGCACCCACCCTGTGGAATGCCCTCCCACCAGATGTCAAAGAAATAAACAACTATCTGACTTTTAGAAGACATCATACTAGGGAAGCTTTTAATATTTGATTAATTATTGTATTTTAATATTTTGCTGGAAGCAGCCCAGAGTGGCTGGGGAAACCTAGCCAGAGTATAAATAATAAATTATTATTATTACTACTGCAAGGGAATTTTGATGGAACCTGGTACAGGAAAAAGGAGGGTTCCAAACATTATACAAAATATTCCATACTATTAAACCAACTGTTGGGGTTCTTTTTTAGCTATGGTACTTTGCTATTGGCTTTTTGGTATAATGGTTAATCAGGTCTTCCACATAAGTCTACATTTTTTTCAAAAGCAGAATCCATTTTGTAGCTATATGTTCTGTCTGCTTAATTTTGAATAGAACAGAGGAACTTGCTTTGTTCCATCTCTGAATCTTGTGACTGAATTCATCATTTATTGTCATCATTATTATTTCTCCTGAGGACTGCTCAGTTTAAATTTCAGTCAGGAAAAGTGGGGGAGGAGGGAGACAAACCCATTACCTACACTCAGTTATAAAATCCTGCTGCTACTCAGCTAGAATATAAATTCACTGAGTTGGGAGAATAGGGCATCAATCAAAATCAAATTGCTTTGGGGAAACTGAATGTCTTAGAGAATTAGGGATGTGATAGAGATTATTTCACCATTGCTATAGGTCACTAATTGGAATCCATCTCAAATTAGCAATAGTGACCTGAATTTAGGAGTGAAAGACATTTTGTAATCTTTAAGGAATTAGTAGGTGGTGCCAGGCCATGGAGCCATGCAGTTAAATGCTAGTTTAGAGTTGGTAGTAGCTTCATTACAGATGTTAACTGTTCCTGGATTTGAAACTGTCTGAAGCCAGGGGTTGGCAATCTATGGTTCATGGGCCACACGTGGCCCACGGGGCCGTAGACTGGCACAGTGTGGTGGGGGACTCGCTTCCACAGCACCAGAAATCATGTCTGTGTGGACGCAAATTCCGGAAATCGCGTCTGTGCAGAGGCAGATGCCGGAAATCGTGGGCGCACGCACGACCTGGCCCACAGAGTGATGTCTGCGGGAGTGAACTAGCCCAGGCAGGGTAAACCTTGCTGACCCCTGGTCTGAAGCCCTTTCAGGGCACACAATAATGGCATGAAGATAATTGCATGCTTGCTCACCACCCCTGCCCCTGCGGCCTGATCACATCCTGTGCTGTGTCTTCCCCAATGCTCTCCATGCATTTGAGAGCATGTCTGCAGCAGGTTCCACCTGTCCAGGGACAGCCTACTTTTGCTCAGCACACTGCTCTGCAGCAAGCATCCTCCCAAATACGCAGTGTTCAGCCCTTCCGTCTCTCACAATTACCAGAGTATGACCTGAACATGTGGATGACATTTCAAACAAGCCTGCAGAACCTTTGGCACACCAACCCAAAGACAGCACACTTTCAAAATGATATTCTACCAAGGACTTTATAAAACAGTTTTTTGCTGCCTGTCTGGGACTAAGAGAAAGAGGATCGTCAAGCCTATGACAAGTCGATACATTGCAGATGGCCTGCATTTGGGTCACATGAGCCACAGGTTGTAGAGGTTTTCTACTCCATCAAGCAAGTGTGATTATCAGTGGGCTCTTATTCATTCTTTTGAAGGAAGGTGACCCCACCTAGGCCCGAAGTCACCCCCCCTCAATAATCACCCCAGGCCTCAAAAGTATCCAAAATTCCTTTCTGTTTTCTAAAAATCCACAGCTAAAGCTTTCCTCTGTTTTTATCACAAGATGCTGTGCATAGGCAAAATGTTACTTTTAAAGGCTAATGAATAGACTCTGTCAGAGCAGGCCTGAGAACTGAATCTTATCTCATTCAGTTGCAGCATCTTTGGACATGCTGAACAGCTCTCTTTCCCCTTTCCTGGGAAGTGTGCCAAGAGTCCACAATAGTCCCAAGAGAGCTTTCTGTTCATGCTCAGGGGAACTCATGGGCAGGACTCCTGAGGGAGGAGAAAGGGGAGGGAACTTGAAGGGGAATATATACTCTGTGCACATGACTGTGAACCCATGCATGTTTTTTGTGAGTTATCACACTTGCTCCTTCTACCAGTTCATGGATGGTAGAAAGAAAGCTTTTTCTCCGAACTATTCCTTGAGTGTCTGTTGACTCCCATCTCCCTTTCCCGGGCGCAATATTTTTCCCACCCGAGGGCAAAGCCTCATAAGGCTACACTTTCATCAAACAAACCAGCTTTGTGTGGCTGTGTGGGAACACTGACATTGCAACATGATTAAAGAATCAGGTTTCTAGCCAAACCGTGCCTGGCCTTACTTGGACTCACACACACTGACGTGGGACAGACTTTCACAGAAGCCATAGGCATAAACCCTGGGTAAAGGTAAAGGGACCCCTGACCATTAGGTCCAGTCGCGGCCAACTCTGGGGTTGCGGCGCTCATCTCGCTTTATGGGCCGAGGGAGCCGGCGTACAGCTTCCGGGTCATGTGGCCAGCATGACTAAGCCGCTTCTGGCGAGCCAGAGCAGTGCACGGAAACACTGTTTACCTTCCCGCCGTTTACCTATTTATCTACTTGCACTTTGACGCGCTTTCGAACTGCTAGGTTGGCAGGAGCAGGGACCAAGCAATGGGAGCTCACCCCGTCACGGAGATTCGAACCGCTGACCTTCTGATCGGCAAGTCCTAGGCTCTGTGGTTTAACCCACAGCGCCACCCGCATCCCTTCAAACCTTAGATAGGGATTGTTATAAAGATGTTCATTTGTAAGAAATATTTCACAAAGGACACACAAGGCAGTAAGTTTTCAAAATATTAGGTTAGCGTGAATTTGCTCATTAATTTTGCCCTCCTACTGTCTCTGGTCAAATAGGTTTTTCCAGTCCTATAAAAAAAATAGGTTTTTCCAGTCCTATAAACTACAAAATGTGTTTGGCAGAGATGAGAGAAAAGTGGACACTCTCCAGGCAAGGATGACTTTATCTTATCACTTCCAGTGCTCAGAAAATGACCATCTGTTTCCAGCCAACATTTCATCTCGGTCTAGAATGAGTCACTTTTAAATGTTCTGTCTTCTGGATAAAAGAGAGCTAATTTTAAACTGAATTTACATTCATAGCATGCAAGTTATATGGTTGCATTGCAAACATAGGGCAATGTAAATACTGTTTGAAGTCATTTGTTCACATTTGTGTCACTGGCTTCAATTATATTAAAACAGCTTTGATTCAAATAACTTTGGTTTAGCATTGGTGTGGAACTGTGGATTGGGTGAAGAACAATTTAGAAAGGGAATGTAGACATTAAATTTATTGTGATGATCTTAATATATATCATTTGGTTTTCTGCGTATTATATCATATTTTAAAGTCAGTTTTTGTGTTTTTGTTTTTAATTTGAATAGTACTGCTCAAAAAGTCACAGATGTAGACTACTAAATTCAATATAATAATGTTAATGGTTGCTTATCCCCTGTCCTTGCTTACATGAGAACCCAAGGAAGCTAACAGTATGTGTGTATATAGTGTATATAGTTACAAAAGTTGGGTGCCTCCCCCCCCTCTGATGAGTGGTGACAAGAATCCATGAGGTTCTGAGCACTCATCCAGGGTCTGTGGTCTTATGGATAATTGAGACATGGTGGAGACTGTAGTAGCTTTAAGAAATATGGTTTATTCACCTATTTATGCCTTTAGTCTGCATGGAGGGAGTCTTACAGCATGGTCATTTGTTTTTAATAGATATTTATTAAAATTTCAGAAATTATATACAGAAAACAAACAAAACACAGACAAAAAACAAGTATAATTTCAATCCCTTATTTTCTTATGCCTTACTTTGCTGACCTCCTCCTCCTCCCCTTTCTGTATTCCAAATTCAAAATATTTATTCAGCAAGTCCTCTCCCTTAATTTCATTTAGTTTTAACCATTCTTTTCTTTTAACTTAAACATTACTGCTATAAACCACTTGGCTTCTAAACCATCCTCATTCTAACATTTATTAATTTTGCCGTGTTTCACAACCCTTTCTTCAGTTTATTTTTGGTAACCTTATTTTCATTTAGTTTAGTTCATTTAACAAAAAAAGAAAAATCCAGTTTTACCTTATCCAAACTTAACTGTCGAACTTATACCTCAGTTCATATTCTTAAAACATTTTTTCTAAGGTCGACCAAGATTCCCTTCCACGAATTTCCCAGTTTACATAGCAATAATAAAAAAGGAAAAAATAAAAACCACAAAATAAATTGTAATTATGAACCCTTTGGGTTCCCAAACTCCACACCCCCTTCCCGGTTTCAGCCCCCAAAAATGTCCATCAGTCTTAATCTACTATCAGCCTGGAGATCTCACGTCCGAGGCACTTAATTGTCTTTCAGCTCCTCTCTGCCGGTCTTTTTGATAGACCTTGATATTAAACACCAAATATTGGAGAGGCTCCGGCCCAACAGGATCCATGTTTTTTCCAGCTAGGCCTCCATACTTAAAAGTAGAGCCCATGGGGTGTTCCATTTCTTGTTTCTTGCTCCTTTCCAGTCCAAAAGTCCCCAAAGCTCTAACCTCCACCTTAATCACATTTGTAATCCTTAGGTCTTCTGATCTCCACATAAGAAGATCTCTCCAGGAATGCATTCACCTGGTGCATAGTTGTTTGGATCCAATACTGTTTCAGACTCATTTGATGGACATATTGAATGATTTGTTTATAATTGTTGAATAATTTCAGTGTTTACCAAGAAAACCTGATATATCCACTGAAAAAGTCTTAAATCTTCCTGCATTGGTGTCAGGGGCTGGACTGAGGAGGAATGGTGGGGCATTCTCCTGACCCTTCTCCTGACCCCCTTCTCCTGACCCTTTCCAAGAACAGGAGGACAGTATAGATTTAGATCAGTGGTTTACAGAAGGGCATAATTCGGAGGCAGCAGTGGGCAGAAGCTGGGAAATTTTGGAAGAGGAACAGCAGAAAGAAGAAGCAGCAACAGGGGAGAGACAGCTGACAGACTCAGTGTCCTTGGAAGGCATTCCTGACTTCCCTTCTCCCAGGACCAGACAGGTGTTGAGAGTAGTAGAACAGAGAGCTCAGAGGCAAAAAGCTCAGATTAGCCGGTGCAGGACTGACATAGATTAGGGAAGACAAAGGGGGTGGGTGGGACTTTACTTGGAGCAATGCCATCATTGCATAGAGACTACATTAAGGTTACTAGATTTTTTTCAATGAATCTGGGGACACAATAAATAAATAAATAAGTAAGTAAGTAAGTAAGTAAATAAATAAATAAATAACGTTCGGGACATTGATGCTGCAGTGATGGCAGCGGCAGAGGGAAGGGAGGTTTCACACTGCCTTTTGGAGCAGCCCCATCCCAATTTGTGTGTAAGCAGGAGGGGACAGGGATCTCTCAGCTGGGAAGGGAGGCTTCCCGTTACCTATCTGAGAGATCCCTGCTCCCTCCTGCTTGCATGCAAGCTCTGATACAGTGTGACGTCTCCCTTCAGAGCTGAGAGATCCCCGCACCACTCCTGCTTGCATGCAAGTAGGAGTTGGGAGGCTGCTCCGATAGACAGCATGAAGCCTCCCTTCACAGCTCAGTTGCTGGGGTCAGGGAAGGTGGAGGCAGCCCGGAAGCTGCATCTTGGAGCCCCTGCACCACCATCATATGGGGACTTCCAAGCAGCTCTTGAAGCCAGCCAGAGCCAACTCCTGAGACTGCTGCTGCTGCTGCATTTCCCGGGGACATAAGATGAAATCCGCTGACATTCTGGGGATGGAATTTGTCTGGGGACTAATTCACAAATCTGGTGACTGTCCCTGGGAAACGGGGATGTCTGTTAACTCTAGACTACATCCCTTTGTCTCTCTCTGTGAATACTGAACAAGTTATGTGGCAAGGACTCTTTGTGTTATCTGTTTTTTGGAGGCTGCCACCAGGGGAGGGGATAGTATTCCCTGAGCCTTGACAATTGGAATATGCCTAGCTATTCATTCAAATGATCCTTCTTCTTCTTTGGCAATCACTTCCATGAATGTGGTCTTAACAGTGTGTCTGTAAGTGGCTGTGGAGGCCAATTCTGGATCTGCACATCCTCCCACAGTGGGGACATAGGTTTCCGGGCGGGAGTTGATCACCAAGCAGGCAGGGTTAGTTGTTGGGAAATCCATTTCCCCCCTATATCAAGGTTGCTTGCTTTCATCCCTCCACTCTTTCATATTGATTTCCAACAGCTATTCGTTAATTTCAGTCTAAACTACTTTTCTGTCAAGTATCCCAAGTAGTATATAAGCTGAATTTGCTGCATTTCGATTTGTCAATTGTGCAGCTTTACTTAAGACTTGAAAGACTAGACAAAGATGGAAGAGGAGGCAAGATGGTGCTTGTTAATATGACACAGCACAGAAAAATGTGAATTCCCCCCTTCTTCAAGGGAAGCAGGAGCTATTTGCTGACTGACTTTGCAATGATTTGAGATAACAATTTGGGACAATACACAGTACAGCTGTTTGCAGTTTTTCATCATGAGTGAGAGAGAAGGCTAAATGGATTTCTAGCAGCCCCCCCTCTAGGTCCCGGAGGGGGGATTGTGTGGTCTCCAGGAAGTTTAACCGATTGCTAAATGACTGATATCTATGGAATACAGTTTATTTACATTGTAATATTGCAAACAGTTTGCCCAACAATTTATAATAATAACTCAACAATGTGGAAGGTACTGTGTTATTAAATCTCAAAAGGAAGGTTTGGACAACAGCCCGGAGTGGAAGGATTAATGCCTTTGGAGTTGCTTCGTCATTAAACTTCAGATAACAGACTTGGATAACAGCCCGGACTGGAATGGAGTCGGGGAAGCTGTGCTGGTAAAAAGACAGTTGGAAATATATATATATACACAAATAAAGCTGGATTCGATGGACGAAAAGATATATGATGTCTGACATGATTGAGAATCACAGTGCCAGGGACGCAGATCTTTAAAGTGTTAAAATTGGGATGTGGAAAATATGGAAACAACAAGGAGAGGCAGGACTGAGATTTGGAGATATGCTTCAGAGGTCCAGACTATGGGGAGCCCCGAAAAATTAATAATTATAAATCAGATTATAATGTGGTTTTTTAATTTTAGTTTTTTATTTTAATTGGATTATGATTGGATATATTAATTGGATGTTTTATATTGTAAAATTAATAAAAATGTTTTTTTAAAAAAATATAAAAAGAAAAAAGTTCCGAATGGAAAATCCCATACGTGATTTTCAGTGCTCTAGAGTGTCATCTGGTCTCACATGTTTATAATACAGTTATAACATTATAAAATGACGAGTGTAGCTGAGTCCTGGGACAACCATATTTGTTCTGGAAAGCTCTGAGTTTTAAAGATCTAACAAAATTTTTATAGTGAGAAGAGTTTCCTGCCGTAATGGTAAATTTCTGGCAATTTTTGCTTGGGTGGATACTGTGGAGGATTTTCTTCTTCTTTTCCTGGTTAGAAGGTGGTTTTACTGTTTTATCTTCTGCCAGCCATTGTGAGGCTTCTTCTATACCATGTGGTAAGATGGAAAATTTAAAAATAAATAGAAACAGAAGAAATACAGTAGTGCCTCGCAAGACGAAAATAATTCGTTCCACGAGTCTTTTCGTCTTGCGATGTTTTTCGTCTTGTGAAGCACGGTCCATCGCAACTGCGCCTCTTCAAGCGGCTTAAAAAAAAAAAGCGCAAGACGTTTTCATCTTGCGAAGCAAGCCCATAGGGAAATTCGTCTAGCGAAGCAACGCAAAACCGAAAAACCCTTTCGTCTAGCGAGTTTTTCGTCTTGCGAGGCATTCGTCTTGCAGGGCACCACTGTAAACCATAAAGAAACACATGCTCACACATTCAGAATTTAATTACGAGAGAAGCTTTAATTGCCAGAAGTCAACCTACTCTATCTTTTATGGGTAAACACAAGATAACTACAGAGTTCTAGACAAACATGTCAAACTTGCCTCAGAACCCCTGGCAGGAAGGAAGTCAATTACTATTGTCAAGGCTGCCTCAGGTCTCAGCTCACAAAAGACCAACGCCAAGTTCTTCTTATATACAAGGATGTTTATTGCAGTTCATTATTGGTTCCACAACCGAGGCGCGCAGCCCCGCGTCTCTTCCTTAGACATTAGAAGTCCCCTCTGAATCGGTCCCTCCCCTACACCAGTTTAATAAGCTAACGCTGCTCCACCTTTTTCTCTCTTTCCTTTTCCGCAGGGTCTTTCTGCCCGCCGGGGTTCCTCCCCTCCTGCTTTCTCCTGAAGCGGAGTCTCCAGACTGCTCCTGCCCCCTCCTGCGGGCTTTGGGACCTGGCTCCTCCTCCTCCGGGCTCCCTGTTCTTCCGCGCGCCTCCTCATTTGAACTTGGCGCGCGCGCCCAACCTCTAACCTTCCTCTTGACAGTTATGCTACTCCCCTCACTGCCCTCCTCCCCTTCCGGGAGAATGGCTTCCTCTGAGCCCTCCCCTTTCTCTGTCGCCGGAGCTGCTCCCTCTGACACACTGGAACCTCCCCCTTCCTCGCTGCGCTCTGGTGGGGAGGCTGGCCCTGATTCCCAGCTGCCGCTTTGGGGTCCCCTGCTGGCCCCCCGCTCCTGACACTTTCCCCCTGGGGCTCCCCTTGCCCTTACCACAGGCGCCCCCTTCTGGGAATCCTCTGATTCGCTGGAGAGACTCATGGAATCCCCTGCATCATTGCTATCCTCTTCCTCACTATCCTGGGATTCCTCTCCATCGCTCTCCATTTCCTACCTTCCCTGTGCCTCTGTCCCTGTACCCCTGACAACTATGAAATGAATATGCTTTGTTTTGTGACTGCCATATCATAACTATATCCCCTCCCTTCCGGGGAGGTGCCTCCAGTAATGGCGGAATTCCTCTGATCGGGAGGAATTTGCCCCGTGGGAATTGGGTCTGGCCGCCACGGCAAAGGCGGAGACCCGCAAAAAATCACAGGCGGGAGAAGCCTGTGAGTGTGGGATTTGGCGGGCACCTTTTGCACCTCCCCTACTCACAGGGAAACCCGGTTTCAGGGATCCGGAGTGAAGTGGGGTGAGCGGCGCGGTGCTTCGAATCGTCTGCTTCTTCCACGGAGCGAAGCTGCATAGCTGTTGCCGGAGAGCACTGACTTTTTCCTGTGGACAATTTGACATCAAAGTAACTATCCATGAGTAGAGCGGAAGAGGGAGGATTGGACTTTAAAAGCTTAATTTGGCATCAAAACGGGGATGTTCAACACAGGAAGTCTGCCTTCCCCATTTGTAAATAGACAGAAGCAATAAGGCTGCAAGCTAAAGTCTTGGAAAGACTTGGAAAGTAAAAAACTAAATTTCCATCGGAAAAGTGTATAAACCCCCCCCCTTAGTGGCAGGAGAAGGGGGGGGAGTTGTGGACAGAGTATACCTGCAGGAGAGAGTGATGAGAGTAAAAATACTGCCGCTCTGACCCTGGAAACGGGCTGTGAGCAGGACCAACGTTTTGGAATGTTCATTGACAGTGCTTAGAACGTTCTTTGACAGCTAGCAAAATAAGAGAAATACATTGTTTCTATTGTCTCCGGCTGTTACTAAAAAGGAGAAAAAGTAACTGAAAAATTGAAACTAACTCTGGATTTGTGTTTGAAAGAGGATACTAATTGACTATTACAAATAGAAACTGTTTTCCCCTAGTGGAAGTCTTTAAAATTGGTTGCTTTATAAGAGCTGGGCTAGGGGAATTTCCAGTCACAAGATAAGAAACCGTGAGACTTTGGGACTGACCTTGAATTTTAAGTGTTATGGCAAATGAAAAGGGAAAAACAGAACAGCCAGCAGCTGGGGGAACATTGAGATCCGGTAAGACTTGGCAGCAACCCAGGAGAGTTTCAAAATCAGGCCCCTCTGCCTCTTCTGCGGCTGCTGTTTCTGCATGAGTACATTTAAAATCAAAAGGAATGTCGACAGAAGAGGCTCTAGCAGTTGCATTAAGTAAGATAAATAATTCACTGGAACAGCTTAATAAGAAAGTGGATACTGCAACTAATAAAATTGTTTTAAATACAGAAAGTATAAATAACTTGGGACAAAAGGTGAACACCAATACAGAATCCATTCAGAAATTGATACAGGAATCTACTTTGACACGGCAGACTGCGGAGGAAGCTAGGGACAAGGCAGCTGAAGCTGATTGTAAAGTAACTCAATTGGAGAAAGAGGTAGTTCCAACCCTACAGAGGCAACTTGACGAACACAAGGTGACGCTTGCTATGATTGAACTTAAAGAAAAACAGACAAATTTGAGGATTAGAGCCATTGGAGAAGGAAAGCTTGATAGATTTTCTTACACAGGAATTTGCTGATTTTTGGGAATTGGACTTGGATCCAGAAGAGTTTAGAATTGTGAGGGCATTTAGACTTGGAAGAGGAGGGAAGAAAGAGAAGAATAGAACAAGAGACTGTTTGATTTCCCTCCGGACCAAAGAAGAGAGAGACAAAATCTTGGGTTGTCACTACCAGAAGAATCTAGAAATACATCAGTCAAGAGTGGAAATTTTTAAAGACGTTCCAAAATACCTTCTGGATCTTAGATCCAACTACGGAGATATTTTTGCTCTGCTGAGAAGGAATAAAATCATCTTTAGGTAGGAGTTCCCCCAAGGCCTATCTTTCAGTTTGAAAGGAAGGAAAATAAAAATAAGATCAGTAGAAGATAAAGTAAAGTTTTTGATCAAATACGAAGAAGATCTGCAGAAGGGAATTGGAAAAGAGCCAATAGCATTGGATAGAAGAACACCAGATAGAGGACCAGAGCAAAGAGCATCGGACAGAAGATCACCAAACAGGGGAACATTGGATATGGTTAAAAAAGTGAAATATTTAGGGGTTAACATGACTGCTAAAAATGTGAATTTATTTAAGGATAATTATGAAAAATGTTGGACTGAAGTGAAAAAGGATTTAGAAGTATGGACAAATTTGAAGTTATCATTGTTAGGCCGAATTGCTGTGATAAAAATGAATGTGCTGCCAAGGATGTTATTTTTGTTCCAAACATTGCAAATTTTGGATAAGATGGATTGTTTCAAGAAGTGGCAGAAGGATATTTCTAGATTTGTTTGGCAGGGCAAGAAGCCTCGAATAAAATTTAAGATACTAACTGATGCTAAAGAAAGAGGTGGATTTGCCCTGCCAGACCTTAAACTTTATGATGAATCAGCTGCTTTTTGCTGGCTGAGAGAATGGCTGCTTTCTGAAAACACTGAAGTGTTGGATTTAGAAGGTTTTAACAATGTATTTGGTTGGCATGCATACTTGTGGTACGATAAGGTAAAAGTACATAAAGCGTTTAAAAATCATATTGTTAGAAAAGCATTGTTTAATGTTTGGATAAGATATAAGGATTTGTTAGAAAAGAAAACCCCAAGATGGTTGTCACCAATGGAAGCGAAGGCACAGAAAAAACTCAATATGGAGGCCAAATGGCCGAAATATTGGAAAATTTTGGAACAAGATGGAGACAGAATAAAATTGCAGAGCTTTGAAAAATTGAAAAACAAAGTGCGAGATTGGCTCCATTATTATCAAATAATGGAGGCATACAAATTGGACAAAAAAGTTGGTTTCCAGGTGGAAAAATCAAAATTGGAAACAGAATTGTTAGATCCAAAAACCAAGAATTTGTCAAGAATGTATAACTTGCTGTTGAAATGGAACACTCAGGATGAAACGGTGAAATCAGCTATGATTAAATGGGCACAAGATGTTGGTCATAACATAATGATGGCTGACTGGGAACGGTTATGGACCACAGGTATGAAATTTACGGCATGTAATGCCCTAAGAGAAAATTTAATGAAAATGATTTATAGGTGGTACATGACACCAGTTAAGCTTGAAAAAATTTACCATTTGCTCGATAATAAATGTTGGAAATGTAATGAGACTGAAGGTACATTCTTTCACCTTTGGTGGACGTGCCCAAGGATTAAGACATTCTGGGAGATGATCTATAATGAAATGAAAAAGGTATTTAAATATACCTTCCTTAAGAAACCAGAGGCCTTTCTCCTGGGCATGGTCGGCCAATTGGTGTTAAAGAAGGATAGAACTTTTTTATGTATGCAACAACAGCAGCAAGAATACTCATTGCGAAGTATTGGAAAACACAAGATTCACCCACCAGGGAAGAATGGCAGATGAAGTTGATGGACTACATGGAATTGGCGGAAATGACTGGCAGAATCCGAGACCAGGGAGAAGAGTCGGTGGAAGAAGACTGGGAAAAGTTTAAAGACTGTTTATAGACATATTGTAAAATTGATGAATGTTAGAAGAATGTTGGAATGAAATTATATGGCTTCAGTAGAAATGTTATAAGGAATTAAGTATAAATAGGTTAATAGTGTATTAAAGGGAAAAAGAAGGTTAGAATGTGTTAAGACAATTATAGGATAGAAAACAGAGGAAGATGGAAAGGAATTGCTGAAACAATTAATAGAAGTGGAATACAAAAAGGGAGGTGTGAGGAGGTCATGGAAATAAGTGAAAAAAAGATAAGATATTGAAATTGGACTGTGTTTTAAATGGTTTTTGTTTTGTTTTGTTAGTTGTATGTTAGTGTTTTGTAGTGTGTGTTTTTTTGTATTGTATTGTATTGTGGTATGGTTTTTCTTTTTTGGTTTTATGTAGTGTTGTGTTCAATTTGTTGGAAAACTAATAAATATTATTTTTTTTTAAAAAAAAGAAGAGTTTGGATTTGATATCCCGCTTTATCACTACCCTAAGGAGTCTCAAAGCGGCTAACAATCTTCTTTTCCCTTCCTCCCCCACAACAAACACTCTGTGAGGAGAGTGGGGCTGAGAGACTTCAGAAAGTGTGACTAGCCCAAGGTCACCCAGCAGTTGGATGTGGAGGAGCGGAGAATCGAACCTGGTTCACCAGATTACGAGTCCACTGCTCTTAACACCACGCTGTATGGATGTATGGATGAAAAAAGCTTGTTTCAAAGCTGACAAGCTGCCTCCAGTAGAAGCAGAGAAGACTTTGTGATCCATGAATATCAATGGCTAATAACACAGCATGACAAGCTGACAGACAGAAAAAGTCACTATAAAGTTGCCAATGAAGGCAAGTAGTTTATGTTTGTGTGGCCACCATCGTATGACTGTGACAAGAACTATGGCAAGATTTGGTAAGGATAGAGTGCAGGAGTCTGCGGCCAAGGTTTCTTCTGCAGCCGCAACTAGGAGAAAGGGTATACATACTACCTGACCCTGAAGGAAGCTAAAAAGGAAAAGTTAGCATCAAAGATAGGAATCCTGGCTCTAATTTGGGTTATTTCATTGCTGTTGTTGTTGTTTTAAACATTTAAAAGTGCATCTAATCTGCATACAAGTCAACAGAGAAGAGGCTTTTGGTTGCAACTAACTGTTGAATTAAGGGACGCGGGTGGCTGATCAGAAGGTCGGCGGTTTGAATCCCCGCGATGGGGTGAGCTCCCGTTGCTCGGTCCCTGCTCCTGCCCACCTAGCAGTTCGAAAGCACGTCAAAGTGCAAGTAGATAAATAGGTACCGCTCCGGTGGGAAGGTAAACGGCATTTCTGTGCGCTGCTCTGGTTTGCCAGAAGTCATGCTGACCACATGACCCGCAAGCTGTACGCCGGCTCCCTCGGCCCATAAAGCGAGATGAGTGCCGCAACCCCAGAGTCGGTCATGACTGGACCTAATGGTCAGGGGTCCCTTTACCTTTACTTTAACTGTTGAATTTGGCCTGAGAGGAGGCAATTTGCTGCAACCTGCACAGTATGGGGAATTTTTAAAAAATTGTAAATCCAAACCAGCCTCAGAACCTTCTCTGCCCTTGAAGATTAATAATAATAATAATAATAATAATAATAATAATAATAATAATAATAATAATAATATGCTGCCCAGCCACTCTAACAAATTAAAACAAATTTTAAGGACCAAGACTGTAATGAAGACTTTTCTATCTTCATCAGGAGACAGACCATGGGTGTATGTCCCAGAGAACTCAAAACATTAGCCTTTGGACAAACAAGACCTCTAAAACTGATAGGGATTTGCTTTTCAATCATGAAATCCAATCCATCTAACCCTGGTTAATTTAAAAGGGCCCCAGGACAAAACACAGACTCTGGAGCTTTTCAGTTGGCATCACAGCTGCACTGCTTGGTGTGTCAGAGCCGGACTCACTTTTCCATAAGGGCTTCCAGCTCCTCTTGAAGAGAGGCCAGTAGACTACCAGCAAATTCCACACACACCATTTTCCATCTGATTCAGTGTTTTGTGACTACTGAGCATGCTCAGTACTCATTATATGGCTTTGGATGTTGCACCATTAGACTTTTTCCCCTCATCTTTTTCTATATTTCTGCTGACTTGGGGTTCTCCCACATCTACTGATACCTTCATTTGGTATGTTTGGACTGCATAAGCAATGGCACTCTCATCCAGATTAAAACTGGAATGTATTACATATATGGTGCATATGCAGAAGAGAGGAGAGTATGGGAGCTCAGTATGTGCAGTCCATCACACTGAAAGAATCTCTACCCTTACGCTATGTGTAAACTCAGTCTTTATATCAAGCCTGAAAAATTTGTTTGGCATACCATGCTGAATGTATGACATCAATTCCCTAACCTTTTGTTAATCAGAATTTTCCTGTGTTTTTTAGCCACGTGCATTTCTTGTAAGCATATGATGTCTAAGTTCTTCTTTTTTAAAATGTGTTCGATCCTGTTCCGTTTTTTCTTATCGTTCATCCCATTAACATTCCAATTCCATAGTTTTAGCGTCATTCTTCTTATCACTATTTAAATTTCAATTTTAACCTTATAATCTTTCCGTCTCTTCTCCTTCTTCGTCTTCTTCGTCTTCTTCTGATTCTTTCCCGGTCTGTTCTTCTTCTTCTCCTGATTCAAATTCCTCCCTTAGTTTTGATCCTCCTTCTGCCCCTTTGGCCTCTTCCTCTCCCAATTGAAGTTCTTTGTATCTCCTTGTAAATTTTCTTATTTCCTCAGGGCTTATCAATCTTCTTTTTACCCCTTTATAAAAGAACGAGACTCCTTCCGGGAATTCCCATCAGAAGTCAATCTTGTTTTTCTTAAGCAATTGCACCAGTGGTTTGTATGCTTCTCTTCGTTTCAACAACCTTATTGGGATGTCTTTAAATATGATTATGTAGTTCCCATCAATATATAATCTCTTCTCTCTATTCCTTTGCAAAATCTGATTTCTCATCTCTCTATCTTTGAATGTTATTAAGCAATCACCCGGGAATTTCTTTGACTTACTTGACTTTATTTTCATTCTGAATGCATTTTGTATTGTTTTTGCCACTTCTTCCTCCGATAGCTCCATCCACTGCGCAATTTCTTTTGTCAGTCTTTCTTTTATATTTTCATTTTGTATTTCCGGTACTTGCCTCAGTCTCAGATTCACTTCTCTCTGTTTTAGTTCGTTCATTGCAATAGAGTCTTTTATTTCTTCCTGTATTTTGTTCAAGTCTGCAATCTCATTTTTCATCTTCTCTTCTTCCCGCTTCATCTCTTTCATTTCCTGTTTTGTCTTCTTTAATCCCTCATCCACTCTCTTTGAAACCTCTTTGATCTGTCCTTTTAGTTCACTAACTGTCTCCTCAATCTTTTTATCCATTTTCCCAATTTTGTTGTCAACCTGTTTAATTTTGTCTCCAAATTTTTTTCACTTTGTGTCAGGGGTTCAGAGACAGAGGCACAGGTGAGGGAGGAGACGGAGAGCGACGAGGAAGAATCCCAGGACAGTGAGGAAGAGGATGACAATGACTTGAGATCTTCCATGAGTCTCTCAAGTGAATCGGAGGATTCTCAGGAGGGGGCGCCCCTAGTCAGGACAAGGGGGGTCACAGGGGGGACCTGCCAGGAGCAGGGAAGCAGCAGGGAAACCCCGAGCGGGAGTGGGAGATCGGGGCCGGCTTCCCAGCAGGAACGAAGGGAAGAGAGGGGGGTTCCCAGTGTTACACACGGAGCGGAGCAGGAAAGAGACAGGGGAAGGAGATCTGGGGAGAACGTCCTGCCGGAAGAGGGGGAGAGTAGTACAGGGAGTAGTGTCAGTGTCAAAAGGAAGGTCAGGGGTAGCGAGCGCGCGCCAAGTTCAAATGTGGAGGCGCGCGGAAATGGAGAAAGCCCGGAGGAGGAGCCCAGCCCCAAAGCACGAAGGAGGGGGGAACAGGCATCTCAGGAATCCGCTTCGGGAGAGAGCAGGAGGGAAGGAACCCAGGGGGGCAGAAAGACCCTGCGGAAAAGGAAAGACAGGAAGCGGTGGTCTAGCACAAGCCTCATAAGTTGGTGCAGGGGCGGGACCGAGTCAGAGGGGACTTCAAATGTCTGACGTTAGACACTCGGGGCTGCACGCCTCGGTTGTGGAACCAATAATGAACTGCAATAAACATCCTTGTATATAAGAAGAGCTTGGCGTTGGTCTTTTGTGAGCTGAGACCAGAGGCAGCCCGTGACAGTAAGTCCCCTCCAAAACTACGCAAATTTTTTTTTTTGCAAAGCTCACGAAGTTTGGCAGCCATGAGTATGGACCAGCAGATAGCTGAGCTACGCGACACAGTCTCCCAGCTTACCACTGCGGTAACGATCTCCCAGAAGAGGGGGGCAGAGGCGGAAAAGCGGTGCCAAGATCTGCAAGCCAGGTGGGATCATGCATGCCAAGTGGGGTTCCCGGGGACCAAAGCTGCTGGAGTAGCACTGGGCAGAAGAGGGGGCAACTTAGTAGCCCATTTCGATGGGAACCTGCAGCAATACCCCAGTTTTAAGGCAGACGTAGAATATGCGTTGCATTTGCTTCGCGACGACTTTAAAGATGAAGAGGAAAAAGTGGGTTTCATTGTGTCCCACTTGCATGGGGAAGCGAGGGCTTGGCTGCGCAATCTGTGGCGCGAGGATTGCCCTGCTCGAAGGGACTCTGATGAATTTATCAAATGCATGGACGCTTGTTTCCAGTCTAGTGTGGATGTGGATGTGGCACGCCAGCAGCTCCATGGTTTAAGGCAAGGCAAGGCTTCCGTGCGTCAATACCATGCTCGCTTTTTCGCCTTGCTGAATGTGCTGTGATGGGAGAAAGATTCTCTGGCTGTCAGAGACTTATTTTGGGAGGGGCTCTCTGGCCCGGTGAAGGACGAATTGGCTAGGGGGGACAGACCTAAAACCCTGGCAGACGTGGTGCAGCGTGCCCTTGCCATTGGAGTGCGCCAGGAAGAACGCCCTTGGCGCAATGAGGGGGGTAGCCAGCTTCACGCACCGTCTAGAGTGCCTCCTTTGTTTCCCAGAGATCCAGGACGTCCGCGTCTCTCCCCTCAGCTGCAGCCAGGGGAGGAGCCTATGGAACTGGGGAGTGCAAAGGCTCAGTCAGTGGCCGGAGCCCCAGCGTCCGGAACAGTCAAGAAGAAGCCTCCTAGAGGGAGCAGGAAGTGTTACGTCTGTGACAGTGCAACGCACATGGCCAAAGAGTGTCCCCAGAGGCTCCGGCAGCACACTGCAGCCTTGGCGACAGTAAATGCAGCAGCACAACATGAAGAGCTGTATCAGGGAAACGACAATGCCTGGCTGGAATCAGCAATGTTGGGGCACAGCCAGGCAAGTCAATAGAGCAGTCCCCAGCGCCTTTGCAGCCTACAGACCCCCTGCCACCCAAACCTGTAGTGCAGCTCACTGCAACCCTCCAGCTACCTAATGGACGCACCCTGGAGGTCCCCATCACAATTGACAGTGGGAGCAACACAGACTTCGTGGGGGTGCAGTTCGTCAAGCAGCATCGCATAGAGCTCCTACCAGCCACGCTGCCATTGAACGTCGTCACAGTGGATGGCAGGAAGCTGCTGGGGGGGCAAGTGGTACAACAGACGCCGCCCATGGTGATGCAGATTGGCAATCACCGAGAAGTCATCAGTTTCAACGTCACCCGCCTGTCAGACACGCCTATAGTGTTAGGCATGAGTTGGCTGGATAGGCACAGCCCGACCATGGCGTGGTACCAGCGACAGCTCACCTTCGGCTCGTCCTATTGTGCGCAGCATTGCATCCAGACCGGTCAGGAGGAGGAGGGCCAAGAGGAGGGGCAGCAGCTACGTCTCAGCATGGCGCAAGCAGTACCCCTCAAGTACAAGGGGTTTTTGGAGGTTTTCTGCGAGAAGGAGGCTGACCAGTTGCCACCTCACCGGCCCTACGATTGCGCTATTGACCTCTTCCCAGGGACAACGCTGCCGCCTGTGAGGCTGTATTCCATGTCCGAGGAGGAGCTGCAGGAGCTCCGGGAATTCATAGATCACAATCTACAGCGGGGATTCATCCGAGAATCGAAGGCTGTAGGGGGCAGTCCTGTGTTTTTTGTGAAGAAGAAAAACACGCCCCAAAAGAGACTGATCGTAGACTTCAGATTCATAAACTCAAGGACAAAGCCCGCGGCCTTTCCCATGCCCAAGATCGACGACCTGCTCGCGACGGTGCGGAAAGGGAAGATCTTCACCAAGTTGGATCTCCGCGGAGCTTACAATCTCATACGCGTGCGAGAGGGTGATGAGTGGAAGACGGCCATGTTCACGCCGCTGGGCACCTACGAATACAGAGTTATGCCGTTTGGTCTCCAAAATGGCTCCCACTTTTTCCAAGCTTTTATGCATCATGTGCTAGCGGGACTCCTCTACAAGAAGTGCGTATGTTTCCTCGACGACATTCTGATCTTCTCAGAATCGCCGGAGGCTCACGAGAGCGACGTGAAGGAGGTCCTGCAGAGGCTACGGGAGCACCGGCTCTACGCCAAGTTGGAGAAGTGCCAATTCGACGTGACGGAGGTGGATTTTCTGGGCTATAGGCTGTCCGACAGGGGACTAGCCATGGACAGTGCCAAGGTCCGCGCGGTGTTGGACTGGAAGAGCCCGCGAAATCGGGAGGTCCAGAGGTTCGTCGGCTTCGCCAACTTTTACCGCAAGTTCATCAGGGGTTTCGCCAAGGAGACGGCAGCTATCACGGACACTCTCAGCTCCAAGAAGAAGAAGTTCACCTGGACGGACCAAGCGGAGCAGTCCTTCAGGAGACTTAAGAGTCTCTTCGCGTCCGAAGAACAGCTGCTACACGTGAATCCTGGCAGGCCCATGAGGGTGGAGACTGACGCATCTGACAGAGCGGTGGGGGCCGTCCTCTTACAGGAAGACCCGCAGGGAAACTGGAGGCCCTGTGCTTTCTACTCCAGAAAGCTCAGCAAGTCGGAGCAGAACTACACCATTTGGGACAGGGAGTTGCTGGCCATACACGCAGCTTTCAAGGCGTGGAGGCACTTTCTCATCGGAGCCAAGCACACCGTGCAGGTCCGCACGGACCACAAGAACCTAGAGTACTGGCGCACGGCGAAGCTACAGAGCCAGAGGCACATACGCTGGGCGGAGTTCTTTGCGGATTTCGATTTCAGGATAGAGTACATCCCAGGCGACAACAATGTCATAGCAGATGCGCTCTCCAGGAAACCGCAGTATCTCGAGGCAGCGGCACCGGTGGCAGCCCAGCACATTTTTGCACCGCAGGCGTGGGCGTGCGCTTCAGCCGCCGTGGACCTGGAGGCGGTGCGTCACGCGTTGCAGGCGGATCCGTTCGCACAGTCCAAGATGGAAGAGGTGCGGAGGGGCACAGCGAAGGACGACGAGTTCCAGATACGCGACGGCCTGCTGACCCGTAAAGGTGCTCTCTACATTCCGGGAGACGATCTCCGCGCGAAAGTTCTGCAGCAGTTGCACGACGCACCCAGCGCTGGCCACTTCGGCAAGGAAAAGACGACAGAATTAGTGGCCAGAGACTTTTGGTGGCCCCAGATGCGAGGGGAGGTCGCGGAGTACGTCGCCAGGTGTGACACGTGCCAAAGGTCCAAGCCAGTGCACCAGAAGCCAGCGGGACTGCTGGAACCGCTGGAAACGCCACTGCAACCGTGGGAGAGGGTGGCGCTGGACTTTGTCACTGATCTGCCCAGTTCGCGAGGCAAGACGGCGGTGCTTGTGGTTGTAGACCTGTTCACCAAGATGGCGCATTTCATTCCTTGCGCGAAGGTGGCGACAGCGGAGCAGACAGCCAAACTGTTCATCGACCACGTGTTCAAGGTGCATGGGTTGCCACGGTCCATTCTGTCCGACAGGGGGCGCCAGTTTGTGTCCAGTTTCTGGCGGAAGCTCCTAGGGATCCTGCACGTCAAAATCAACCTGTCGTCGGCGAGACATCCGCAGACCAACGGCCAAGCAGAGAGGGTCAACGCGATCATGCAGCAGTACCTGAGATGTTACGCCAATCAGCGACCCGCGGCTTGGGTGGATTACCTGCCGATGGCTGAGTTTGCCTACAACAACACGAAGCACGCGTCTACGGGGGTGACGCCGTTCTTCGCTAACAATGGAAGGCATCCCAGAACCTTCCCGGGGCTCGTAACGACGGGGGAGGGGGAGCCACAGGAAGCCGACCATTTCGCAGCAGAATTGCAAGAGGTGCACGACGAGCTACGGAGACATTTAGAGCTAGCTAAACAAGCCTATAAGGTGCAGGCGGACAAACACAGGAGGGAGGGGGAAGACATCCAGGTGGGAGACTGGGTATGGTTAGCGGCCCAAGCGGTGCCGGCCAAGTCGTTAGCTAAAAAGAAGCTAGGACACAGGCAACTAGGGCCGTACCAAGTTGAGGCCAGGATCAATCCCGTAGCGTTTCGATTGGCCCTCCCCGAGGGTTCCAGAATGCACCCGGTCTTTCATAGGTCGATGCTCACCCCCTACAAGGCCCCACACAGATTTCAGAAGTCAGGGACGGCACCAGAACCAAGCAGGGAGTCGCCCAAGAGGGGGAGGTCACCTAAGGACGAACCAGTCAACGAGGTCACAGAGATTCTGGACTCAAGATGGGGGGAAGAGGGAGTAGAATATTTTCTCGCCAGGGAGGGCGCCCCGGCCAGCACCAACAGTTGGGTGCCAGACTACGCTTTGGACGAACCCCTCCTCAAGGACGAGTTCCATGCCCTTTTCCCACACAGGCCCATGCCAGCACAGTTTTTCGACGATTGGCTTTTTACGCCCACACTTTCCGCCAGCACCTTCCGAGGGTTCTCCTCCTCAGAGGAGACGACGCCAGAGTCGAGCCCTCCAAGGGGATCGTGTTCGGGGGTGGACACCGACCCTTCTTACTGGTGGGACGACCAACCAGAAGAGGACTGGCGCATGAGGTGGCGGGTGGGTCCTTGGCAAGCAGACCCCACCCAGGCAACAGGGGGAGGGGAGGACGTGAACATGTTGGGAGAGGACAATGGGTTCGAGTACACAAACAATGAACTGGAAGCAGAGGAGATTGACGTCGACGACCTGTGTCCGGCAGCGACCTCCGCAACGACGGAGCCCCCGGAACCTGCGCCCGAGCAGCGGGAGGGGGGAAGGGGGGGCTTCGAGGGGGGATGGATGTCAGGGGTTCAGAGACAGAGGCACAGGTGAGGGAGGAGACGGAGAGCGACGAGGAAGAATCCCAGGACAGTGAGGAAGAGGATGACAATGACTTGAGATCTTCCATGAGTCTCTCAAGTGAATCGGAGGATTCTCAGGAGGGGGCGCCCCTAGTCAGGACAAGGGGGGTCACAGGGGGGACCTGCCAGGAGCAGGGAAGCAGCAGGGAAACCCCGAGCGGGAGTGGGAGATCGGGGCCGGCTTCCCAGCAGGAACGAAGGGAAGAGAGGGGGGTTCCCAGTGTTACACACGGAGCGGAGCAGGAAAGAGACAGGGGAAGGAGATCTGGGGAGAACGTCCTGCCGGAAGAGGGGGAGAGTAGTACAGGGAGTAGTGTCAGTGTCAAAAGGAAGGTCAGGGGTAGCGAGCGCGCGCCAAGTTCAAATGTGGAGGCGCGCGGAAATGGAGAAAGCCCGGAGGAGGAGCCCAGCCCCAAAGCACGAAGGAGGGGGGAACAGGCATCTCAGGAATCCGCTTCGGGAGAGAGCAGGAGGGAAGGAACCCAGGGGGGCAGAAAGACCCTGCGGAAAAGGAAAGACAGGAAGCGGTGGTCTAGCACAAGCCTCATAAGTTGGTGCAGGGGCGGGACCGAGTCAGAGGGGACTTCAAATGTCTGACGTTAGACACTCGGGGCTGCACGCCTCGGTTGTGGAACCAATAATGAACTGCAATAAACATCCTTGTATATAAGAAGAGCTTGGCGTTGGTCTTTTGTGAGCTGAGACCAGAGGCAGCCCGTGACACTTTGTTTTATTTCTGCAAACATCTTCAATATTTCTGTTCTAAAATCTGTCTCCTGTTTTGAAGCTCTCCTATCTGTTGGGGTCCCCCCCTCCGCCCCTTTTTTCTGTGTATGCGACATTTTCTTAAATATCGAAATATCAGAAATTTATACTATATAGTTCCTAAACAATTACAATTGCAGTTACCATTAAATATTGTTGGAATAACCATCAGAGACCGAGAATACAAAGTAAAAAGAAAAAGGATTATAAATTACAACTTCTTTAGCACTTCGCCCTCAAAGTCGTACAGTGAATTTTTATCACGTCCCCCACTAAAATTTGAGGGGAGTTAGTTGTCTATCGACTCTGTCCGTGTTCTTCTTGCCCCCATTCGGGCTAATCCTGCCGAAGCGTTGATTAAACTGTCCTCTAATTTAAAGTTCCAAATATACTCAAAAGGAAAATAGTGAATAATAAAAAAGGGGGGGATCAAACTATGATTCCAAGTGTGTTCCAAATTTCAAGTTCCAAATTATCTGTAATTGTCTATGCTTATTTTATTTGTCCCTTACAAACAAATTTTAATGCTAAGCTGTTCGGAAAAGATCATTCCATTAGGCGATGGAGAAGTCTCTCAAAAACAGATCTCAGTTGTTTCACGAGTCCTGAATTACCTCAGCAGAGGTTTTCTGTGTCAAATTGTGATGTTTGATTTAAGCCACTAGAGGGAGTCAAACCCTACCAAGTTTCGGAGGAAAGTTCTTAAATAATTTTTCAACTGCCCACCTTCAGCTGTTCTCTTTAGTTTTCCAATTTTCTCTATTTTAGAGTTCCAAAGGTGGAGAACAAATATAAAAGATAGTGAACAAAGAACCACCAGAAACCACCCTTCTCTGTCGAAAAGTCGAAATGTCTTTTAAAGTCGCTTAATATAACGTCGGGAGTCCTTCTTAACCTAATATGGCATCGGAGGTTTTCTTAGCGTGACAGTGCACTCACAGAGGTATTAACAGATAGTTCTCTCTGTCTTTCCGTTGCCTCAATGACAGCTGGGAACTCACTTCTATCACGAAACTCCTCTGCTCCCCCTTAATATCCTCCCTTCTCTTCTTTCTTATGAAAAAGTTGTTTTCTTCTTAGCGTAGTTCACCGTAGATTCAAATTGTTACAGGGGAGACGGAAACAGTAACCGCTAGCGGCAACTTACTTTCGCTTTAGGCTCTGCATACAGCCCTGCGTCTTTTGATGATGCCAGACGTCCGCTGAACTCGAACTCTTCTCTTTTTTAATTCGGAGACTTCCTTGTTCTTATAACTCACCAGTTCTAGCAGTTTTAGATGTTACGCGTCCGAATTTCTTTATTTTGAGAGCGGAGCGCTATTCCCTGCAGGCTCGGGGCTTCGCTAATTAGCCGCTGCAATGGCTGCCCGATCGCCCGCTGCTCGTTCCGTCGCACTCTTCACCTCTTTTTCGGAGGCTACCTGGCGACCGGACGGGCAGCTTTTAGGCACTGCCGGGAACCTAGACCTCTAGACACCCTCCAGAGGTTCAACCAGAGGTTTTTCCGCCCTAAAAACCTCCTTTTTTGGCCAAAAAAGCCAGGGCTTTCCCGCCGGAAAAACCCTCGCCTGCAATGCCTCCCATTGTTGGCGAAGAACGGCGTCACCCCCGTGGACGCGTGCTTCGTGTTGTTGTAGGCAAACTCGGCCATCGGCAAGTAGTCCACCCAAGTCGCAGGCTTCTGATTGGCGTAACAGCGCAGGTACTGCTGCATGATGGCGTTGACCCTTTCCGCTTGGCCGTTGGTCTGCGGGTGTCTCGCCGACACTAAGTTGATCTTGACGTTCAGGATACCCAGGAGCTTCTGCCAAAAACTGGAAACGAACTGGCGACCGCGGTCGGACAGGATGGATTGCGGCAAGCCGTGCACCCTGAACACGTGGTCTATGAACAGTTTGGCGGTCTGCTCCGCTGTCGCCACCTTCGCGCAAGGAATGAAATGCGCCATCTTGGTGAACAGGTCTACAACCACAAGCACCGCCGTCTTGCCTCGCGAACTGGGCAGATCAGTGACAAAGTCCAGCGCCACCCTCTCCCACAGTTGCAGTGGCATCTCCAACGGTTCCAGCAGTCCCGCTGGTTTCTCGTGCACTGGCTTGGACCTTTGGCAAGTGTCACACCTGGCGACGTAGTCCGCGACCTCTCCTCGCATCTGGGGCCACCAAAAGTCTCTGGCCACTAATTCCGCCGTCTTTTCCTTGCCGAAGTGGCCAGCGCAACTGCTGCAGAACCTTCGCGCGGAGATCGTCTCCCGGAACGTAGAGAGCACCTTTACGGGTTAGCAGGCCGTCGCGTATCTGGAACTCGTCGTCCCTCGCTGTGCCTCTCCGCACCTCTTCCATCTTGGACTGTGCGAACGGATCCGTCTGCAGCGCGCGATGCACCGCCTCCAGGTCCACGGCGGCTGAAGCGCACGCCCACGCCTGCGGTGCAAAAATGTGCTTGGCTGCCACAGGTGCCGCTTCCTCGAGATACTGCGGTTTCCTGGAGAGCGCATCTGCTATGACATTGTTGTCGCCTGGGATGTACTCTGTGGTCTGTCCAGGTGAACTTCTTCTTGGAGCTGAGAGTGTCCGTGATAGCTGCCGTCTCCCTGGCGAAACCCCTGATGAACTTGCGGTAAAAATTGGCGAAGCCGACGAACCTTTGGACCTCCCGATTTCGCGGGCTTTTCCAGTCCAACACCGCGCGGACCTTGGCGCTGTCCATGGCAAGTCCCCTGTCTGACAGCCTATAGCCTAGAAAATCCACCTCCGTCACGTCGAATTGGCACTTCTCCAGCTTGGCGTAGAGCCTGTGCTCCGGTAGCCTCTGCAGGACCTCCTTAACGTCGCTCTCGTGAGCTTCCGGCGATTCCAAGAAGATCAGAATGTCGTCGAGGAAACATACGCACTTCTTGTAGAGGAGTCCCGCTAGCACGTGGTGCATAAAAGCTTGGAAATAGTCGGAGCCATTTTGGAGACCAAACGGCATAACTCTGTATTCGTAGGTGCCCAATGGCGTGAACATGGCCGTCTTCCACTCATCACCCTCTCGCACGCGTATGAGATTGTAAGCTCCGCGGAGATCCAACTTGGTGAATATCTTTCCTTTCCGCACCGTCGCGAGCAGGTCGTCAATCTTGGGCATGGGAAAGGCCGCGGGCTTTGTCTTAGAGTTTATGAATCTAAAGTCCACTATCAGTCTTTTTTGGGGCGTGTCCTTCTTCTTCACGAAAAACACAGGACTGCCCCCTACAGCCTTCGATTCTCTGATGAATCCCCGCTGCAGGTTGTGATCTATGAACTCTCTGAGCTCCTGCAACTTATCCTCGGACATGGAATACAGCTTCACAGGCGGCAGCGTTGTCCCCGGCAAGAGGTCAATTGCGCAATCGTAGGGCCGGTGGGGCGGCAACTGGTCGACTTCCTTTTCGCAGAAGACCTCCAAAAACCCCTTGTACTTGAGGGGTACTACTTGCGCCATGCTGAGGCTTAGCTGCTGCCCCTCCTCCTGGCCTTCCTCCTCCTGAGCGATTTGGATGCAATGCTGTGTGCAATAGGACGAGCCGAAAGTGATCTGCCGCTGGTACCACGCCATGGTTGGGCTGTGCCTATCCAGCCAACTCATGCCTAACACCATAGGCGTGTCTGACAGGCGGGTGACGTTGAAACTGATGACTTCTCGGTGATTGCCAATCTGCATTACCATGGGTGGCATCTGTTGTACCACCTGCCCACCCAGCAGCTTCCTGCCATCCACTGTGACGACGTCCAATGGCAGCGTGGCTGGTAGGAGCTCTATGCGATGCTGCTTGACGAAATGCACCCCCACGAAGTCTGCGTTGCTTCCACTGTCAATTGTAATGGGAACTTCCAGGGTGCGTCCATCAGGCAGCTGGAGAGTTGCAGTGAGTTGCACCACTGGCTTGGGTGGCAGGGGGTCTGTATGCTGCAAACGCGCTGGGGACTGCCCTACTGACTCGCCTGGCTGTGCCCCAGCATTTGTGCTTCCAGCCAGGCATTGCCATTTCCCTGAAACTGCTCTTCATGTTGTGCTGCTGCAGTTACTGTTGCTAAGGCTGCAGTGTGCTTTTGGAGCCTCTGGGGACACTCTTTGGCCATGTGCATCGCACTGTCACAGATGTAACACTTCCTGTTCCCTCTAGGAGGCTTTGTCTTGACTGCTCCGGATGCTGGGGCTCCGGCAGCAGACTGAGCCTTTGCACTCCCAAGTTCCATTGGCTCCTCCCCTGCCTGCAGCTGAGGTGAGGGACGCGTACGTCCTAGATCCCTGGGAAGGAAAGGAGGCGCTCTAGTCGGTGTGTGAAGCTGGCGACCCTCCTCATTGCGCCAAGGGCGTTCTTCGTGGCGCACTCCAATGGCGAGCGCCCGCTGCACAAGTTCTGCTAGGGTTTGAGGTCTGTCCCCCCTTGCCAATTCATCTTTTACAGGGCCAGACAACCCCTCCCAAAACTAGTCTCTTACTGCCAGGGAGTCTTTCTGCCATCTCAGTACATTCAGCAAGGTGAAAAACCGAGCATGATACTGACGTACTGTAGCCTTGTCTTGCCTTAAACCATGCATCTCTTTGCGTGCTACATCCACGGTAGATTGGAAGCAAGCGTCCATGGCTTTGATAAATTCATCGAAGTCCCTTCGAGCAGGACAATCTTCGCGCCACAGATTGCGCAGCCAAGCCCTCGCTTCCCCATGCAAGTGGGACACAATGAAACCCACCTTCTCCTCCTCATCTTTAAAGTCGTCGTGAAGCAAATGCAACACATATTCGACGTCTGCTCGAAAACTGGGGTACTGCTTCAGGTTCCCATCGAAGTGGGCTACCAAGTTGCCTCCCCTTCTGCCCAGTCCTACGCTTGCAGATCTGGACCCCGGGAACCCCACTTGGCATGCATGATCCCACCTGGCTTGCAGATCCTGGCATCGCTTCTCTGCCTCTTCCCCCTTCTTCTGGGAGACCACTACCGCAGTGGTAAGCTGGGAGACTGCGTTGCGTAGATCAGCTATCTGCTGCTCCATACACATGGCCGCCAAACTTCGTGAGCTTCGCAAAAAAAAATTTGCGTACTTTGGAGAGGGGACTTACTGTCAGGGCTGCCTCAGGTCTCAGCTCACAAAAGACCAATGCCAAGCTCTTCTTATGTACAAGGATGTTTATTGCAGTTCATTAATGGTTCCACAACCGAGGCGTGCAGCCCCGCGTCTCTTTCTCCTAGACATTAGAAGTCCCCTCTGAATCGGTCCCTCCCCTACACCAGCTTAATAAGCTAACGCTGCTCCACCTTTTTCTCTCTTTCCTTTTCCGCAGGGTCTTTCTGCCCGTCGGGGTTCCTCCCCTCCTGCTTTCTCCTGAAGCGGAGTCTCCAGACTGCTCCTGCCCCCTCCTGCGGGCTTTGGGTCCTGGCCCCTCCTCCTCCGGGCTCCCTGTTCTCCCGCGCGCCTCCTCATTTGAACTTGGCGCGCGCGCCCAACTTCTGACCTTTTGACAGTTATGCTACTCCCCTCACTGCTTTCCTCCCCTTCCGGGAGAACGGCTTGCTCTGATCCCTCCCCTTTCTCTGTCGCCGGAGCTGCTCCCTCTGACACACTGGAACCTCCCCCTCCCTCGCTGCGCTCTGGTGGGGAGGCTGGCCCTGATTCCCAGCTGCCGCTTTGGGGTCCCCTGCTGGCCCCCCGCTCCTGACACTTTCCCCCTGGGGCTCCCCTTGCCTTTACCACAGGCGCCCCTCTCTGGGAATCCTCTGATTCGCTGGAGAGACTCATGGAATCCCCTGCGTCATTGCTATCCTCTTCCTCGCTCTCCTGGGATTCCTCTCCATCGCTCTCCATTTCCTGCCTTCCCTGTGCCTCTGTCCCTGTACCCCTGACAATATTAAAAACAAAATCGAATCTCATCAACTATTTCAGGATGAAGAAGGGAGAATTATAGTGGTCCAAATTAATTGGCAAGGTGAAAAATTGATAATTGTTGGGATCTACGCACCAAATGGGAATAAGACAGAATTTTTTAGACTATTGGAGCAGAAACTATTTGAATATATGGACCAAAAAATCATAATAATGGGAGACATGAACGGTGTGGTCTCAATAGAAATGGACAGATTAAGAAAAATGAAGAACAAAGAAGGGAAGTTACCTAAAACATTTTTCACGATGACTAAGAATTGCAACTTAATTGATATCTGGAGATTCAGGCACCCATTGGAGAAGCAATTCACATATCACTCAGAGCCGACCCAATCAATGTCAAGAATAGACCAAATATGGGTATCAAATAAGCTAACCCCAAGAATCCAAAAAAATGAAATACAGGCTAAAGTGATCTCAGACCACAATCCAATAGAAATGGAGCTAAAAGGTTTCGAAGAGCGAACTTTTAGGTGGAGGTTGAATGATAACTTATGGGATGATCAAAAGTTCGTTGAAAAAACACAAAAAAACCTATCTGAATATTTTATGGATAATATGGACAAAGGGACAAAAATAAGTGTGGTGTGGGACGCGAGTAAGGCAGTGATGAGGGGCCTTTTTATCCAGCAGAACGTGTGGAAAAAAAACAACAAAGAGAAAAAGACAAAAGAGATCTTAAAACAGATTATGAACAATGAACAAAAATTGATTAAGAAACCCAACAATAAGAAGATAATGCAGGAAATAAAGATTCTCCAAACCCAATTTGCAATGCTAATAAATAAAGAGATTAAAAGGTTAAGACAAAAAAAAATTGAGTTTGCTAATAAATCAGGAAAATGGCTTGCTTGGCAGGTTAAGAGGAGAAAAGAACAAAATACAATTAGCAAAATTGAGGTAAATGGAGAAGAAACAACAGATCCGAAAGAAATCAGGAAAGGATTCGTGGACTTTTATAAGCAATTATATAGGAATAAAGAAAGGAATAATAAGAAGAAAATAGAAAGATATTTAAAAGAGAAGATGGTGAGGAAGATCCCGACAGACCAAAAAGATCAGTTGAATGCCCCAATATGCAAAGAAGAAGTAGAAGAAGCGATAAAAGAACTAAAAAGAGGAAAGGCACCAGGCCCGGATGGGTTTACATCTAGTTATTACAAAGAAATGAAAGATACGTTGATGGCCCCGTTGATCAAAGTAATGAATAACATCTTAAAAGAAAAGGATATTCCAGGAACATGGAAAGAGGCATTTATTACAATAATTCCAAAACAAGATTCGGACCTGACCCAAGTCAAAAACTACAGACCTATCTCGCTACTAAATACAGACTATAAGATCTTTGCAGGAATTCTAGCTAAGAGATTAAAAAAGATATTAATAAAAATCATACATAAAGACCAAGCGGGTTTCCTACCGGGCAGACAAATAAGAAATAATATAAGAAATATAGTTAATGTTATCGAATACTTGTCCGATAGGTGTGATAAACCAGCAAGCTTAATATTCGTGGACGCGGAGAAAGCTTTCGATAATGTAATCTGGGAATTTATGTTGAAAAATCTGGAGGTTATGGAGGTGGGCCAAGAATTCTTTAATGGTATAGAGGCAATTTATACAGAACAGAAAGCAAGATTGATAGTAAATAACGTTATCACGGAAGATATAAAAATATCTAAAGGAACAAGGCAGGGATGCCCGCTCTCACCATTATTATTTATAGTGGTCCTGGAAGTCTTATTAAATGCAATTAGACAAAATAAGCAAATTAAAGGGGTAACATTAGGTGTAAATGAGTATAAAGTCAAGGCTTTCGCAGATGATGTGGTATTGACTGTGGAAGAACCTACAGAAAGTACAAAGGAGATTTTGGATGAGATGGAATGATTTGGAAAGATAGCAGGATTCAGATTGAATAAGAGAAAGACCAAAATGATAGTTAAAAACATGGATCAAGATAAGATTGAATTATTACAACAACGAACAGAGATTGAGGTGGTAAAAAAGGTTAAATATTTGGGAATTTGGCTTTCTAATAAGAATATAGACTTATACCAATACAATTACATCCCCGTGTGGAAAGAAATAAAGAAAGATCTGGAGGTTTGGGCCAGAATGAAGTTATCATTCTGGGGAAGAATATCTATGGTAAAAATGATGGTGCTTCCTGTTATTTTTATTTCAAACTATACCCATGAGACTGTATTATGAGGCAGCATGTTTGTGCTGGTTAAAAGAATGGGTAAAGTTAGAAAACAAGGAACTATTAGATCTGGAAGGGTTCAATAACAAATTTGGGTGGCACGCGTACCTATGGTGTGACAAAAAGAGGGTGCACAAGGGATTTGGAAATCACATCTTTAGAGGTTCACTAATAGAGGTTTGGGATAGATATAAAAACATACTAGAACCAAAACTCCCGCATTTGCTATCCCCGTTAGAGATAATGTGTGTCAAGACAATTAATATGAGAGGAAAGTGGGGAAAATACGGAGAAATGGTTACCAACGAAGGAGGGAAGTGGAAAATAAAACCATATGACCAAGTCAAAGTGTTTACATATGATTGGCTGCACTATTTTCAGATAAATGAAATGTTTAAAAAAGAGTTGAAGGAAAGGGATTATGCAGAAAAAGAATCAATTTTCCAAAAAGAGATAATAAATAATGAATATAAAAATTTGTCAAAAATGTATAAAATACTGTTGGAGTGGTACACGAAGGATGAGGAGGTGAAATCGGTGATGGTACAGTGGGCAAGGGATTTTGGATACAATGTTCAACTTGAGGATTGGGAAAGGTTGTGGAAAGAGAATATAAAATTTACGGCATGCACATTATTGAGGGAAAATATGATGAAAATGCTCTACAGATGGTACCTGTCACCCGTAAAATTGGCAAAGATGTATAAGGTTGATAACAGATGCTGGAAATGTAAACATAAAGAAGGGACATTCTTCCATCAGTGGTGGGAGTGCAAGAAAGTTAAAAGCTTTTGGGAAGAGATTTACAATGAGATGAAAAAGATATACTTTTGTGAAAAGGCCAGAAGCTTTTTTATTAGGCATTGTAGGAAAGGATATCAGAAGAAAGGACTGCAAACTTTTCCAGTACGCTGTAACAGCTGCCAGAATCGTGTTGGCCCAGAAGTGGAAGCAGGAGGAAATTCCAATGGTAGAAGAGTGGAGAACAAAATTGACAGAATATGCAGAACTGGACAAATTAACAGGGAAAATCAGATATACTAAAGATCAAAAGTTTATTAAGGACTGGGAGAAATTTGTGGGTTATCTGGAAAATAACTGTGGTGTAAATACAACGCTAGTGGGGTTTAAAGAGGCGCTGTAAAGAATTAACAAATATTGTTTATTAGAAATAATGAGGGAAGGGAGGAACAAATGGCAATATGAAAGAATGAAATGTGTACTAAAGGGATAACTACGAATGATTGTCAGCGACGTTGAAGGAAGTCTAAAATGGACATGATTTGTTGTATTATGGATAAAATGTATAACGAGTTGGAAATTAATAAAACTATAAAAAAACAAAAAATAAAAAAGAATGTATGACATCAACCACAGAATGCAGTCTGCCCAGTATTAGAATCCGTAAAGTTCCAGGAAGCAAGACGTTTTCCTAAGTCCCTGATGGAGGAGGAGTGGCGTTATATGTCAGGGATGTGTATACCTGTGAAGAGATCCAAGATTTAGAACCTCAAAGCCAATGTGAGAGCATTTGGGTCAAAATTAAGGGAGAGAAGAATAACAGAGACCTCATTGTGGGAGTTTACTATAGATCCCCAAGCCAAACGGAGGACATAGATGATGCCTTCCTGGAACAGATGGCCAAGCATGCAAAAGGAAGGGAGATAGTAGTAATGGGGGACTTCAATTACCCGGATATTTGTTGGACGTCAAACTCAGCCAAGAGCATAAGGTCAAACAGATTCCTCACTGGCCTTGCAGACAACTTCATTGTCCAGAAAGTGGGAGAAGCAACAAGAGGAACAGCCATTTTAGATCTGGTCCTAACCAATGTTGATGACCTGGTTAGTGGGGTAGAAGTGGAAGGATCATTAGGCGCGAGTGATCATGCTCTTCTGAAGTTTACTATACAGCGGAAAGGAGCAGCCAAGCATACTAGGACTCAATTTCTTGACTTTAAGAAAGCCGACTTCATAAAACTTAGGGAAGTGCTGGGTGAGATCCCATGGACAGCAATACTAAAAGGAAAGGGAGTTCATGATGGCTGGGAGTTTGTTAAGAGGGAGATAGTAAAAGCACAACGTCAGGCAATACCAATGAGACGTAAACATGGAAGGTGCCTAAAGAAGCCAGGGTGGCTATCTAAAGAACTTTTAACTGAATTAAGATTAAAAAAGGATGTGTACAAAAAATGGAAAAGGGGGGAAACCACCAAAGAGGAATTCAAACAAATAGCCAGCACGTGTAGACACAAAGTCAAAAAAGCTAAAGCACAGAATGAACTCAGGCTTGCTAGAGAGGTTAAAAGCAACAAAAAAGGCTTTTATGGGTATGTTCGTAGCAAAAGGAAGAACAAAGAAACAGTGGGGTCACTCAGAGGAGAAGATGGTGAAATGCAAACAGGGGACACAGAAAGGGCTGAACTCCTCAATGCCTTCTTTGCCTCAGTCTTCTCCGATAAAGAAAACAATGCCCGACCTGAAGAATTTGGAGCAAATGATTCTGCAAAGGAAACACAGCCCAGAATAACTAAGGAGACAGTACAAGAATATTTGGCTAGTTTAGATGTATTCAAGTCTCCAGGGCCAGATGAACTGCATCCAAGAGTATTAAAAGAACTGGCAGATGTGATCTCAGAACCACTGGCAGTCATCTTCGAGAAATCCCGGAGAACAGGCGAAGTCCCGGCAGACTGGAGGAGGGCAAATGTTGTCCCTATTTTCAAAAAGGGGAAAAGAGAGGACCCAAATAATTACCGCCCAGTCAGTCTGACATCAATAGCAGGGAAGATTCTGGAGCAGATCATTAAGCAAACAGTCTGTGAGCACCTAGAAAGGAATGCTGTGATCACCAATAGTCAGCATGGATTTCTGAAAAATAAGTCATGTCAGACTAACCTGATCTCATTTTTTGACAGAATTACAAGCCTGGTAGATGAAGGGAACTCAGTGGATATAGCCTACCTTGATTTCAGTAAGGCATTTGACAAGGTGCCCCATGATATTCTTGTAAAGAAGCTGGTAAAATGCGGTCTTGACTCTGCTACCACTCAGTGGATTTGTAACTGGCTGACTGACCGAACCCAAAGGGTGCTCATCAATGGTTCCTCTTCATCCTGGAGAAGAGTGACTAGTGGGGTGCCACAGGGTTCTGTCTTGGGCCCGGTCTTATTTAACATCTTTATCAACGACTTGGATGATGGACTCAAGGGCATCCTGATCAAATTTGCAGATGACACCAAACTGGGAGGGGTGGCTAACACCCCAGAGGACAGGATCACACTTCAAAACGACCTTGACAGATTAGAGGAAGGTGAGAGGAACCTGTTACCGTATTTATACGGTGCTCTGATGGTGTTTCCTGCTTGGCAGGGGGTTGGACTCGATGGCCCTTGTGGTCTCTTCCAACTCTATGATTCTATGATTCTATGATTCTATGACCATCATACATGCTTGGTGGTTCAGCTTGCTGGGTCACAAATTTATTTTTATTTATTTCCATTTTGAGAGATGTTGATTACCTGCCCTTCAATCAGTTTGCAGAGTAGCTTACAAAGACTCACAATTTACCACATGTGTCAGGGGCTCAGGAGCAGAGGTACAGGGGAGAGAGGAAATGGAAAGCGAAGGGGAAGAATCTGAGGGCAGCGTAGGGGAATACGACAGTGACCCGAGAGATTCCATGAGCTTCTCCAGCAAATCAGAAGATTCCCAGAAGGAGGCGCCCATGGTCAGGGCAAGGGGGGTCCCGGGGGGGGGGACACACCAGAAACAAGGGGCCAGCAGGGACTCCCAAAGCAGCAGCTGGAAATCAGGACCAGCTTCCCCACCAGAGCGTAGTGGGGGGGAAGAGTCCCATGGGGCAGGGCCAGCGTCTCCTCCAGCAGGGAGAGAAGATGAGTCAGGGCTGACCACGCCTCCATCGGAGAGTGAGGGAACGGAAGGGAGGTCGGGTCCAGCTAGCCCCCCCCCCGAAGGGGGAAGCAGTGACAGGAGCAGTGTAACGGTCAGGAGGAAGGTTGCCAGCTGGGCGCGCGCGCCAAGTTCAAATGTACAGGCGCGCGGGACAGCAGAAAACCCAGATTGGGAACCAGGTCCTAAAGCCCGCCGGAGGCAAGGAGAAGAGTCAGGGGATTCAGCGTCAGAAGAGTCTAGGAAGGGCGAGACCCCAGCTGGCAGGCGGAGCCAGAGGCGGAAAGAGCAGCGGAAAAGGTGGAGCAAGGCTAGAGTCTTAAATTGGTGTATGGGGGGAGGAGATTCAGACGGAGCTTCAGCGGTCTAGAGTTTCAGACGTAGAGTTGCACGCTGCTGATGTGAAAGACAAACTGAACTTCAATAAAGACTTTTGTATATAACAACGAAGTGGCATTGGTCCTTTGTGAGCTGGGACCTAGGGCAGCTCTGACAGTAAGCTCCGTCTCACAAAAAAAAAAAAATAATTTGCGAGCTCACGAAGATAGGCAAAGATGACCACAGAGGAAAAAGTGGCAGAACTGCAAAACGCAGTCACGAGGCTTTACGCAGAAGTGGAAGTATCCAGAAAGAGGGAGGAAGAAGCAACAGTGCTCTGCCAAGATCTGCAAACCAGGTGGGAACGTTTGGGCAAGGAGGGGCTGCTGGGACCCAAGCCGGAGGGAGTTGGCCTCGGGAAAAGGGGAGGCAGCATAGTAGCCCACTTTGACGGGAACCTGGAGCAGTATCCTAACTTCAGAGCAGACATAGTTTACGCGCTCAATTTGCTTCGGAAAGACTTTAGAGATGAGGAGGAGAAAGTGGGCTTCATAATAACTCATCTGCATGGGGAAGCTAAAGCGTGGCTGCGCACTTTATGGCGCGAAAATGATCCCGCCCTCCAAGATTCAAATGCATTTCTCAAGGCTATGGACAGTTGTTTTAAATCTACGGTAGATGTAGATGTGGCCAAGAGGGAAATGCACGGACTGAAGCAAGGCAAAGCCACGGTGAGACAATATCACTCCCGCTTTTTTGCGTTGGTAAACGTGCTGGGCTGGGAGAAGGACTCCTCTGCCGTCAGGGATCTTTTCTGGGAGGGGCTGAATGGAGCCGTGAAGGATGAGCTGGCAAGGGGGGAGAGACCCAGCAGTACCACAGAAGTCGTCCAAAGAGCACTGACGATAGGGGTACGCCTGGAAGAATGCCCTTGGAGCAGGGATGAGGGACGTATAGCACGCACACCAGCCAGGGCAACTCCCTTCCTGCCCAGAGAGACAGGGCGCGCGCAATCCACACCTCCACTGGGGGGGGGGGGAGAAGAACCGATGGAGATAGGTGGTGCCAGGGCTCAGACAGCAACCAGAGCCCAAACACCAGGAGCAGTCAAGGCGAAGGCTCCTAGAGGGAACAGGAAGTGCTATATCTGCAACAGTGCACAGCACATGGCCAAAGAGTGTCCCCAGAGGCTCCAGAAGCACACTGCAGCCTCAGCAACAGTAAGGGGAGCAGTTCAGCAGGGGGACCAGCTGCAGGGAAACGACGAAGCCTGGCTGGAGGCAGAGGCACTGGGGCCCAGCCAGGCGAGTCAGTGAAGCAGTCCCCAGAGATTTTGCAGCCCACAGACCCCCTCCCACCCAAACCAGTGGTGCAACTCACCGCATCTCTCCAGCTGCCCAATGGACTCACCTTGGAGGTCCCTATTACCATTGACTCTGGTAGTAATGCAGACTTTGTAGGAGTGGACTTCATCAAGCTACATCGCATAGCGCTCCTACCAGCCACGATGCCCCTGAATGTCGTCACGGTCGATGGCAGAGAGCTGCTGGGAGGACAGGTGGTGCAGCAAACACCGCCTATGGTTCTGCAAATTGGCAATCACCGTGAAGTCATCAGCTTCAACGTCACCCACCTGTCGGACACGCCCATAGTGTTGGGCATGAGTTGGCTGGATAGGCACAGCCCGGCACTAGCATGGTACCAGCGGCAATTGACCTTCTGCTCCTCCTACTGCGCAGAACAGTGCATCCGGACCAGCCAGGAAGGGGAGGGGCAAGAGGATGAACCACAGCTGCACCTAGGCATGGTACAAGCGGTACCCAACAAGTACAAGGCGTTTTTGGAGGTCTTCTGCGAGAAGGAAGCGGACAAGCTGCCTCCCCACAGGCCCTACGACTGCGCGATTGACCTCCTACCGGGGGCAACTCTGCCGACTGGGAAACTGTATTCCATGTCTGAAGACGAACTGCAAGAACTCAGGGAGTTCATAGATCACAACTTGAAGCAGGGATTCATCCAAGAATCCAAAGCAGTGGGGGGCAGTCCCGTGTTTTTCGTGAAGAAGAAGGACACGCCCCAACGCAGATTGGTAGTTGATTTCAGGATCATAAATTCCAGGACAAAGCCCACGGCATTCCCCATGCCCAAGATCGACGACCTGCTCGCAACGGTGAGGAAGGGTCGAATCTTCACCAAGTTGGATCTACGCGGGGCGTACAACCTTATACGCATGCGGGAGGGCGGTGAGTGGAAGACGGCCATGTTTACGCCTTTAGGCACCTATGAATATAGAGTTATGCCGTTTGGTTTGCAAAATGGCTCCCATTGTTTCCAAGCCTTCATGCACCACGTGTTAGCGGGCCTCCTCTACAAGAAGTGTGTATGCTTCCTAGACGACATCCTGATCTTCTCGGAATTGCAGGAGGCTCACGAGGGAGACGTCAAGGAGGTCCTGCAGAGACTACGGGAGCACAGACTTCACGCCAAACTGGAGAAGTGCCAGTTCGACGTGACGGAGGTGGATTTCCTGGGCTACAAGCTGTCCGACAAGGGACTCGCCATGGACAGCGCCAAGGTCCGCTCGGTGTTGGACTGGAAGAGCCCGCGCAATCGGAAGGAGGTCCAGAAGTTCATCGGCTTCGCCAACTTTTACCGCAAGTTCATCAAGGGGTTCGCGAAGGAGACGGTGGCTATCACGGACACCCTCAGCTCCAAGAAGAAGAAGTTCACCTGGACGGACCAGGCAGAACAGTCTTTTCGGAGACTCAAGCGTCTCTTCGCGTCCGAAGAACAGCTGCTACACGTAAACCCCAGCAAACCAATGAGGGTTGAGACTGACGCATCCGACAGAGCGGTGGGGGCGGTCCTGTTGCAGCAAGATCCGCAAGGGAACTGGAGGCCCTGCGCATTCTACTCCAGGAAACTCAGCAAGTCGGAACAGAACTACACCATCTGGGACAGGGAGTTGCTGGCCATTCATGCAGCCTTCAAGGCGTGGCGGCACTTCCTCATCGGAGCCAGACACACTGTGCAGGTCCGCACAGACCATAAGAACCTGGAGTACTGGCGCACGGCGCGGTTCCTGAACCAGAGACACATCCGCTGGGCGGAGTTCTTTGCGGATTTTGACTTCCGGATAGAATACATCCCGGGAGACAACAACGTCATGGCGGATGCACTATCCAGGAAACCGCAGTATCTCGAGGAAGCGGCACCGGTGGCGGCCAAACACATTTTCGCACCGAAAGCATGGGCATGCGCATCAGCCACCGTGGACCTGGACGCAGTGCGTCGCGCGCTGCAGACGGATGCCTTTGCACAATCCAAGATGGAGGAGGTGCGGAGAGGCACAGCGAAGGACGACGAGTTCCAGATACGCGACGGGCTGCTCACCTGCAAAGGGGCTCTCTACGTGCCGGGAGACGACCTCCACGCGAAAGTCCTGCAGCAGTTACACGACGCGCCCAGTGCTGGGCACTTCGGCAAGGACAAGACGGTGGAATTGGTGGCCAGAGACTTTTGGTGGCCCCAGATGAGGGGAGAAGTCGCCGATTACGTCTCTAGCTGTGACACGTGCCAAAGGGCCAAACCGGTGCACAGGAAGCCGGTGGGACTGCTGGAACCGCTACCTACGCCACTTGAACCGTGGGAGAGGGTGGCCCTGGACTTTGTCACAGATCTGCCCAGCTCGCGAGGCAAAACAGCGGTACTCATGGTCGTCGACCTGTTCAGCAAGATGGCGCACTTCATTCCTTGCGCGAAGGTGGCCACAGCGGAACAGACCGCCAAGCTGTTCATAGACCACGTGTTCAAAGTTCACGGCTTACCACGGTCCATCCTGTCCGACCGGGGTCGCCAATTCGTCTCGAGCTTCTGGCAGAAGCTGCTGGGCATCCTGAACATCAAGATCAACTTAGCGTCGGCACGACACCCGCAGACCAACGGACAAGTGGAGAGGGTCAATGCCATCATGCAGCAGTACCTGCGATGCTACGCGAATCAACAGCCCTCGACCTGGGTGGACTACCTACCGCTGGCCGAGTTTGCCTACAACAACACGAAGCACGGATCTACAGGGGTGACACCGTTCTTCGCCAACAATGGGCGGCATCCGAGAACCTTCCCGGGGTTAGAGACGAAGGGGGAGGGGGAGCCACAGGGAGCAGAGCACTTGGCAGCAGAGTTACAGGAGGTCCACGAGCAACTCCGAAGGACCTTGGAACTAGCAAGACACGCCTACAAAGTGCAGGCAGACAGGCACAGGAGAGTCGGGGAAGACATCCAGGTGGGGGACTGGGTCTGGTTAGCGGCCCAGGCAGTGCCGGCCAGAACGTTAGCTAAGAAGAAGTTCAAACACAAGCAGCTAGGGCCTTACCAAGTCGAGGCACAAATCAACCCAGTGGCCTTCCGGTTGACACTCCCGGGGGGTTCCAGAATGCACCCGGTATTTCATAGGTCAGTCCTCACACCCTACAAGGAACCCCACAGATTTCAGGCGCCAGGGACCGCACCTCACCCACTCAGAAAGTCGCCAACGGGGGAGGGGTCACCGAGGGCGGCGCCACTCAACGAGGTCACGGAGATTTTAGACTCGAGATGGGGGGAAGAGGGATTTGAATATCTCCTCGCCAGGGAAGGTACCCCGGCCAGCGCCAACAGGTGGGTGCCGGACTATGCCTTGGAGGAGCACTACCTCAAAGACGAGTTCCATGCACTCTTCCCACACAGACCTATGCCGGCAGATTATTTCGACGACTGGCTTTTCACACCCACTCTTTCAACCAGCACGTTCCAGGGGTTCTTATCAGCTGAGGAGACGGCGCCGGACACAAGCTCCCCGGAGGGTTCTCCCTCGGGGTCTGCCACAGACCGCTCTTATTGGTGGGACACTCAACCGGAGGTGGGGTGGAGCTGGGAACTGCTAAGGGGGCCCTGGCACGCAGCATCACCCGAGGTAACAGGGGGGGAGACGGACATGGACGTGTTGGGGGAGGATCTTGGGTTCGAACACGAATGCAGAGAGATGGAAGCAGAGGAGATCAACGTCGACGAGCCCATTAAGGGCTGGCCGGATCCAACTGGTCGGCTGCACACCAGGGGGAAGGAACTGTATCCCGCACTCACCCCCACGGCACTGGAGCACCCGGAACCCGCCCCAGAAGAGGGGGAGGGGGGGAGGGGGGCTTCGAGGGGGGATGGATGTCAGGGGCTCAGGAGCAGAGGTACAGGGGAGAGAGGAAATGGAAAGCGAAGGGGAAGAATCTGAGGGCAGTGTAGGGGAATACGACAGTGACCCGAGAGATTCCATGAGCTTCTCCAGCGAATCAGAAGATTCCCAGAAGGAGGCGCCCATGGTCAGGGCAAGGGGGGTCCCGGGGGACACACACCAGAAACAAGGGGCCAGCAGGGACTCCCAAAGCAGCAGCTGGAAATCAGGACCAGCTTCCCCACCAGAGCGTAGTGGGGGGGAAGAGTCCCATGGGGCAGGGCCAGCGTCTCCTCCAGCAGGGAGAGAAGATGAGTCAGGGCTGACCACGCCTCCATCGGAGAGTGAGGGAACGGAAGGGAGGTCGGGTCCAGCTAGCCCCCCCCCGAAGGGGGAAGCAGTGACAGGAGCAGTGTAACGGTCAGGAGGAAGGTTGCCGGCTGGGCGCGCGCGCCAAGTTCAAATGTACAGGCGCGCGGGACAGCAGAAAACCCAGATTGGGAACCAGGTCCTAAAGCCCGCCGGAGGCAAGGAGAAGAATCAGGGGATTCAGCGTCAGAAGAGTCTAGGAAGGGTGAGACCCCAGCTGACAGGCGGAGCCAGAGGCGGAAAGAGCAGCGGAAAAGGTGGAGCAAGGCTAGAGTCTTAAATTGGTGTATGGGGGGAGGAGATTCAGACGGAGCTTCGGCGGTCTAGAGTTTCAGACGTAGAGTTGCACGCTGCTGATGTGAAAGACAAACTGAACTTTTGTATATAACAACGAAGTGGCGTTGGTCCTTTGTGAGCTGGGACCTAGGGCAGCTCTGACAACATGTAATACAATTGATAGAGCAGTGGAACAGTGGCCTTGAGCATCACTTATATTGAATGATGCATCATATCTTTCTGCTGCTAGAAATGTAACAAAGACTCAGCTCTACATGCCATTAACAACATCCAATCCCATTGCTTTTGATGTGACCTAAAGAAGCGACTACATTTGCTATCACAACAAACAACCCCATTTAAAGTCTAGCTTTTGAGAGCTTGTCAAAATGCCTAAGAGCAGCTTCCAAAATGTTATTTAGTTGGTATTGTGTGTATTTTAAGAATCTGTTTGTCTAATAAAATCTTCATTAAAACACAGGGGGTGGGGGGGTGGAGAGCAGCATCCAAAATCAGCAATTTTTGCTCCATCTGCTTGAGAACAAATGGAAAGGTGCTGCAGTAAATGAAGCCAATTGGTGGATGATAAACTGGAAGGAAGTGCATTAGCACTTCTTTATCATATTGTACCTGAGCTACTCTACTTGAATGGCAGCCCCTCAGATTACAGGAACATCTGCCAGCTGGCCCGGCATGATCTTATCATGTTGCACCTCCCTCTCTGGCTGCAATTCATTGAAAATACAGAGCATAAGAGTTTAGCAAATCATAGTTCCAAAATGAAACAAATGCGGACCTTACTGCACCTGCAATTATTTGAAAAAACAGCTTAAATTGTCCAGGCTTACTCTGAAAGGATTCAGATGATGTGTTCCATGTTGGAATGAACGGGGATTCAGCTATACAGTGGTACCTTGGGTTAAGAACTTAATTCGTTCTGGAGGTCCGTTCTTAACCTGAGGTACCACTTTAACTAATGGGGCCTCCTGCTGCAGCCGCCGGGCCGCCAGAGCATGATTTCTGTTCTCATCCTGAAGCAAAGTTCTTAACCAAAGTTCTTAAAGTTCTGGGTTAGCAGAGTCTGTAACCTGAAGTGTATGTAACCTGAAGTGCCTGTAATTCGAGGTACCACTGTATATGCATTGTATATGCATTATTACATTGTGACACCAGGTGGCGCTGTGGAGTTCCGTTTTTGCCAACCCAATTTCCCACACAAAGTTTACAACATGTTTAACTGAAACACTTCTTTGATGTGTCTAGATCCAGCCAGGATCACAGGTGACCTTACCCAGAGCATACAGTTAGTTCCTTTGATAAATATCGCTGTGGTATAAAACACTCTATGTCAACCTCACTGAAATGAACACTGAACAACAATAATAAAATTTAATTATTTATACCCCACCCATCTGACTGGGTTGTCCCAGACACTCTGAGGGGCTTCCAACTACCATATTTACTCAAGTTTAATGCGCCATCGAATCTCATGTGCACCCTAATTATCGCAAAGTGACAAGTGGGGTGCCACAGGGTTCTGTGCTGGGCCCGTTGTTGTGCAACATCTTTATAAATGACTTGGATGAAGTAATTGAGGGGATGCTCATCAAATCTGCAGATGACACCAAACTGGGAGGGGTAGCTAATGCCTCAGAAGACAGAATTAGAATTCAAAATGACCTTAACAGATTCCAGACCTGGCCCAAGTTAACAAAATCCTTTTCAATAGGGATGAATGTAAGATTTTGCACTTGGGCAGGAAGAACCAGATGCATAAATATAAGACGGGGGACACCTGGCTTACTAGCAGTGCATGTGAAAAAGATCTAGGGGTCTTGGTGGACTACAAACTTAACATGAGTCAACAGTGTGATGCAGCAGTAAAAAAGAAAAAGAAAAGCTAACGCTATTCTTGGCTGCATCAACAGAAATATAGTGTCCAGGTCAAGGGTAGTAATGGCCCCTCTAATATGTCTGGGTCAGACCATACTTGGAATACTGTGTCCAATTCTGGGCACCACAATTTTATGTTGACAAGCTAGAAGGTGAGCAGAGGAGGGCAACCTACATGGTCTGGAAACCAAGCCTTGTGAGGAGTGCTTGAAGCTGGGTATGTTTAGTCTGGAAAAGAGGAGACAGAGGAGATATGATAGCCATCTTCAAATATCTGAAGGGCTGTCACATGGAAGAGGGAGCATGCTTGTTTTCTCCTGGTCTGGATGGTAGGACACAAGCCAATGGCTTCAAGTTACAAGAAAGGAGATTCAAACTAAACATTCAGAAAAACAGAGCTGTTCAGCAGTGGAACAGACTCCCACAAGAAGTGGTGGACTGTCCTTAAAATAAAAAATGTAATTTAAATGTAATGTTCATAAATGTACCAACCAAGCACGTACATAGATATGTGGACCACATGTCTGGAGCAGCACAGGAAGACCGTCCTGAAACCATTTTGACTCCCAAACTCACCAAATGTTTTCTCTGCAAGGAGGGAGGGGGTGAGGCAACCTTCCCATTGTCTCAGGAATTGGGAAATCACCATCTCAAAGGAATGGCCAGACTACCAGGAAAGGCAAATAGATAAGGCATTATCAGATAACCTGACAGACAGGAAAAACAACAACATTCAAATTTCTGTTGTAGACCACCTTTTCTCTGATGTAGGTATGGTATTTGTGGGGGGTGGTTTGGGGTTACACCCCTTTTGTGATTTATGTATGATGTATGGAGGGGTGGTATTGAGCTCCAGGGAAGGCAATTTAAAATGTCTATATAAGGGCAGGCACACCTTTGTTCTGGGTCCTCCTCCTTCTCCTGCATGTGAGAGGAGCATCCTGTTGCAACAGTTCGATAAAGATCAGGCTTACTAGCTGCTTTGCTTCTCAATATGCTCTGGTTGGCCTCTGTTATTTTCTCCTACCAATGGAGAACCTACAAAGGACTCCATAAGGGCTCTTGTGTCCCCCATAAGGGAACAAAGGCAGGTTTTGTTTACAACACCTTCCTTTGATGTTTTTAAGCAGAGGTTGGATGGCCATCTGTCATAGATGCTGTAGCTGAAATTTTTGCATTGTAGGAGGTTGGTTTAGAGTGACTAATGTTATTTTTGAAACAGCTGTAGTTGTCTTGCAGCTTGCAAAGGTGGCAACAAAAAGCCGCCTTTTACATTTACAATGTAAAAACCACATTTACAATGGTTGCTTTCTCATTTTCCACATTTCAGGAAACTGTATATAGAAAGAAAAAGGGAGAAATGTAACTTAATGAGACTGATTCTATAATTTAATATCTCCTTGTTCAAAAACCAATTATTTCCCAGCCTAATTTTATTGATGAATTTGCAGCTATTGGTTCCCTCCAAATCATTATTCAACCCCAAACTATTCACCCCTCCTCACCAACATGAGTCAGGGCCTCTCCATCTGGCTTTCTTTTTGGATTACTAATTCTATTGATATATTGATTTTATTTATATCCTGCACTTTCCAATGTATCTTTTGTCAGTTTTATAAATGAACATAGTTCTGTCCCATCCTAAACTGGCTCACAAACTGTAATACAAAATATATTTTTATCATCACTTTGCTTCCTACAAATCTGGCCTATAATTCATTTTTAGTATTCTTGAATTAACATATGATGAAAAAACAACAGAAAAGAGGAGAAAAGAGATGACCAACAGAAGCCAAACCCAATTGACAACAAGAGCAAACAGTTTGTGGTATATTTATTAGTTTAAACTTGGTAAAGCGTGGTCTAGTCATTCTTTCATATCTTGCTCAGACTGTTTTCTCACCAAAACCCTTTCCAATATTCCATTTATAAATAGTGATGGGGATTATTTAGACTCAGGCACCACGATAAAGCAAGTAAAAAAAGTTGTCTCTCTCTGATCCTCAGATTATGGAGATGAGTAAGATTCCCTGCCGAGATAGCTTTTCACTGTTTTCAGTAAGAGAAAGATCAAAGAAAAAGTGGCTAATTAACATACCAAAGGAGACAACCCCCACTCCCAGCTTTATCGTTGCTGCAATCCAATAAAAAACAGCCAAATACAAAAACAGATTATTTGATAATGACACACAGAATTGAAAGCCTTTGAAATATCAGCTTCTGGGAAAAAAATATTTTTGGAAGGGGGAAAATATCCTTAATTATACAGAATAATGCCAAAGCATTGGGGAGCAGCTCTTGGTTCCTGAGAGAGCTTGCTTGTAAAACCACTATTGCAGTGTTTCCCAAACGTTTTTGGGCAATGGCACACCTGTTTACCGGAAAAAAATCTCGCGGCACACCACCATTAAAGCCCCGCCCCGTGACGTCAGCGCGCAGCGTCACCCCGGGAGGGACGCACAAAAGTGAAAGTTTTTTCCCTCCCCCTTGCCGGGGTGGGAGGAGGCAGCAGAGCGAGGGACTGAGGGACGGCGGCAGCTGAGGCGGCGGCGGCTGTTGTGGTGGTGGCGGCGATAGCGGGCGGAGGAGGGGGCGGCGGCGGGGCTTGAGGAGCCGTCGCCGGGAGTTGCTGCTGCTGCTGTTGCTGCTGCTGCCCGGACATGCCGGCCTCCTCCTCCTCCGCTGTCTCGCGCTCCTCCCTTTTGCGCGCGCTGCCCCGCCGCTCGGCACCACCACCGCGGAGCCGCCCCCGGCTCGACGCAGATCCTCGCCGCCGCCGCCTCTCGCCGCCCGACTCGCCCGCCTCCCTCCCACGGCACACCAGCCGATGTCTCACGGCACACTAGTGTGCCGCGGAACACCGGTTGGGAAACACTGCACTATTGAACAGCAGTGTGGATTGCCTTTATCTTGGTTTTTAAAAAGGAAGCAACAAAAGGCTTCAAATCCCTTCTTGAATAAACACTCAATTCTTTTATATCCAAAAAATTAAACTCAAGGTTCTTTCCTCTCCTTTTTCTCTGGGGAAAAAAAAATCACATCCTCCTTTCCCACATTAGATTCTGCTTGCAGACTGTAAATGAAAGCCCAGAGATAAAGACATTTTGAAGCTCCAGAAAACTTCATGGAAACCTGGAAAACTTTACTGTTCTTCACTAAGGTAAAGGGACCCCTGACCATTAAGTCCAGTCGCAGATGACTCTGGGGTTGCGGCGCTCATCTCGCTTTACTGGCCGAGGGAGCCGGCGTTTGTCTGCAGACTTGCTTACTCTGGCAAAAGGGGCATAAGAACAAGGGACTCCCAGATAACGGTGGTGATTGAGAGGCGACTGGCTACAAAGGTATAAAACTGTTATAAGACTGATAAACATCTCTCTCTGCCCCCCCCCCCAGCGTTGCTATTTTTCCCTGTTGTAGTTGCTGTTTGACTTTTGCTGCGGATAGCTACTGACGGTTAATGGTGTATAAATCAGTCTAACAGCGTCTAAAAGTGCCTCTGCTGACTCATGCGATCGGACATTTTCTTGGTCCGACATTTTCTTGGTTTGAGGAATGGAAATGAAATGAACAGAACTGAAAGAGATTGAAAGGGGGAGCGAAAATCGCAGAGAATGAAGGATTGGTTCCCAAACAGCGACACCCGCTGGTGAATAAAAATTCTGCACCCTTTTGAAAAAGATGCTCCTCCAATAAGACTACTTAGACAAATTACTGTGATTACTGCAAGGACAGCAACTAGTGAAAATCCCAAAGTGCTGCACCATAACCTGCTGAAAGCGACAAGGTTTTATAGACTTTATACCCATTACTGGAATAGCATTCCTGTTACCTCTGGAAGAGTAATATCCAGCGAGATCTTAATAGTACTGCACTGTGCATTATTAAATGAAAGTATTCCCCAGCTTTTCCTTTACTGTCTTTTTTTTTTGTATTTTCATCCCCTTTTTTCATTCCTTTACAATATATAAACATCATCATTATTATTTTCTCTCTCTTCCCTCTTCTTCCCCCTCCCTTTTTCCTCTTTTTTCCTCTCTCTCCTCCCTCTTTTTCTTCTTAAGTTGGTTTAATCCTATTTCATTATCCTTTCCCTCCCCCCCATTTCCCCCTTTTTGTTTTCTTTTTGTTGTTTTTTGGTTGTGTTTTTGTTCTGTTTTCAGTTTGTTTGGTTTGTTTGTTTTCTTTCTTCTTCAGTTGCCGCTGCAGTTGATATTACCATTGGATGTCATTAGTATTGTTGCTAGGTGCCTGATTAATTAAGCTGCCAACCTGTTTTTACATATGTGTGTGTGTGTGTGTGTGATCTATTACCCTGAATGAGTCTTTTAGCCAGGTGAAGCAGGCTGCCTCATAGTAGAGTTTCAGGTCGGGAAAGGAAAAGCCTCCTCTCTCTTTTATATCTATTAAGATCAGGTGTTTAATTCTGGGCTTCTTCCCTTCCCACAAGAATTTGGAAATTTCCAAATTCCAAATAGCAGCCTGCTTCCCGAAGCCTGGGGCATGCCGCGGAAGCCTGGGGAGATATCCGCAAGCCTGGGCGGACCTGCGGGAGTTCCCGCCTGGCTCCCAAGGCTTGCTGATAGCAGCCTGTTCTGTGGGCTGGGGTCGGGGGAAGCTTGGGCTTCCCCCGCCCCAGACCCGCACCTGGGGGGGGGAAATAATTTCCCCCCCTTTATTCCCCCCCCAAAAAACTAGCTGCGCCCTATGGGCTGGTGTGCCCTATAGGGCAAAAAATGCAGTACTCAGGAAAGTTGGCCAACATATAAAACACTTCTAAAAGATGAAGATAACCAACTAAAATTAAAAATCTGTGGAAGAACAATTGGAAATTCAAAAATTGTTATACTATTAGAGAAAACTTTCTAAAAATGCAACACCGATGGTACTTAACACCCTGGAAACTTTCAAAAATGTATAAAAATGTGCCAAGTAATTGCTGGAGATGCGGAGATAATTCAGGAACTTTCTACCACATGTGGTGATTATGTAAGAAAATACAGGTATTCTAGGAGAGTATTCACTCAGAACTGCAAAAAATGCTAAGGATCTCTTTTATTAAAAAAAAAAACACCAGAGGACTATCTCCTGGGAGTTACAAATTTGGATATTCCGCAAAAAAATGAAGGGTATCTTTTTATATGCTACAGCGGCAGCAAGAGTTCTCATCGCGGCAAAATGGAAGAGTATTGAAATTTCCTCTATACATGAATGGATTCAAAAGCTGACAGAATATGCTGAATTAGATGGTCTACCAGAAAAAATAAAGAATAAATCAAAACAGGAATTTGTTTCAAAATGGGAGGTTTTCAAAGAATATTTGAAATATAATTACAGTAGTTTAAAGTCTGTTGCAGCATTCAAGGAACCTCAGTAATAGTTGCAAGTTAGACATAAGAGTTAAGATATATTATGAAAAAGTTAAATTATTATAAAAAGTGTGTATTGGCAATAAGTAATATGAAATTGAAATAAGGAATAGGTGGGAGGTCGGGTCTATAGTGTTAAGACCAACTTACGTTTTATTGTTTGTTAAGAAAATTTTGTGTTTATTATTCTTGTGTGTAATTCTGTATCTGTGTGTTATTGTTGTTGTTGTTTTCTGTATCATTTTTTTTTTTAAAAAAGACAGCTTCCGGGTCATGTGGCCAGCAAAACTAAGTCACTTCTGGCGAACCAGAGCAGTGCACGGAAACACCATTTACCTTCCCGCCGGAGCGGTACCTGTTTATCTACTTGGACTTTGACATGCTTTCGAACTGCTAGGTTGGTAGGAGCAGGGATCAAATCAACAGGAGCTCACCCTGTGTGGGGATTCGAACTGCCGACCTTCAGCAAGCCCTAGGCTCAGTGGTTTAGACCACAGCGCCACCCACATCCTGAATTTGTTCTTCAGTAGCTGAGATCAAATCAAAGCCTGACAGCATCAAGTGGCACAAGTTTCTTCTCTGGAATCAGGCAAGAAAGTAAAAGGGAGAAATATAACTTAATGAGACTCTGATTCCGTAATTTTACACCTCATTGTTCAAAAACAAATTATTTCCCAGCCTTATTTTATTGATGATGAGTTTGTAGCTACTGATTCCCTCAAAATCATTTAACCCAAAATCATTCCTCCTCCCCACTGACATGAGTCAGGGCCCCTCCCTCTGGCTTTCTTTTTCGATTACTATTTTATTGATTGATTGGTTTTATTTATATCCTGCACTCTCCAATGTATCTTTTGTCAGTTTTATAAATGTATATAGTTCTATCCCCATCCTAAACTGGATCACAATCAAATTCTGTAATGCAAAATATATTTTTATCATCACTTTGTTTCCTACAAAATGTAACAGTGGAGACAAAACTGACATTGTGGGTAGAAGATATCTATGTCTATGACGTACAATCAAGCTAGAGCTGTGATCTCCCGGAGACTGAGTGACATTGCCAGACAAGAGGACATAGCCCAGGTAAAACCAGGGATGTTCCTAGGGGACCAGATTTATCGGACCATACCAGCCCCCTATTCACTATGTGGAATACCGTAGACTTCTTACAGCGGCTAGCTTACCGTATTTTTCGCTCCATAGGACGCACTTTTCCCCCTCCAAAAATGAAGGGAAAATGTGTGTGCGTCCTATGGAGTGAATGCAGGATCCTCGGCTTCACCGCGAGGCGCCTGACCTGGAAGCCGGAGGAGGAACAGAAGGGACTCCTTCTGTTCCTTCTCCATCTTCGCTGAAGGGCGCCACGCCTTCTCCCTCTCTGCGCAGCACCTCTCCTGTGAAGGAGAGGCGCTGCGCAGAGAGAGAGAGAAGGCGCAGCGCCCCTTGAGCAACGAGCCTATCAAGCGAAGCCCGAGGAGGAACAGAAGGGTCTCCTTCTGTTCCTCCTCCCGCTTCGCAGTGACGCGCCTTTCCAGCGAAGCCGGAGGAGGAACAGAAGGGTCTCCTTCTATTCCTTCTCCAGCTTCGCTGAAGGGTGCTGTGCCTTCTCCCTCTCTGCGCAGCACCTTTCCTGTGAAGGAGGGGCGCTGCACAGAGAGGGAGAAGGCGCAGAGCCCCTTGAGCGGCGCGCCTGCCATGCGAAGCCGGAGGAGGAACAGAAGGGTCTCCTGTTCCTTCTCCCGCTTCGCAGCGACGCGCCTTTCCAGCGAAGCCGGAGGAGGAAAAGAAGGGTCTCCTTCTGTTCCTTCTCCAGCTTCGCTGAAGGGCGCTGTGCCTTCTCCCTCTCTGCGCAGCGCCTCTCCTGTGAAGGAGAGGCGCTGCACAGAGAGAAAGAGAGAGAGAGAAGGCACAGCGCCCCTTAGGCGACGCGCCTGTCATGCGAAGCCAGAGGAGGAACAGAAGGGTCTCCTTCTGTTCCTTCTCCAGCTTCGCTGAAGGGCGCTGTGCCTTCTCCCTCTCTGCGCAGCGCCTCTCCTTCACAGGAGAGGCACTGCGCAGAGAGAGAGAGAGAGAGAGAGAGAGAGAGAGAGAGAGAAGGCACAGCGCCCCTTCGGCGACGTGCCTGTCATGCGAAGCCGGAGGAGGAACAGAAGGGTCTCCTGTTCCTTCTCCCGCTTCGCAGCGACGCGCCTTTCCAGCGAAGCCGGAGGAGGAACAGAAGGGTCTCCTTCTGTTCCTTCTCCAGCTTCGCTGAAGGGCGCTGTGCCTTCTCCCTCTCTGCGCAGCGCCTCTCCTTCACAGGAGAGGCGCTGCGCAGAGAGAGAGAGAGAGAGAGAGAAAGCACAGCGCCCCTTCGGTGACGCGCCTGTCATGCGAAGCCGGAGGAGGAACAGAAGGGTCTCCTTCTGTTCCTTCTCCAGCTTCGCTGAAGGGCGCTGTGCCTTCTCCCTCTCTGCGCAGCGCCTCTCCTTCACAGGAGAGGCGCTGCGCAGAGAGAGAGAGAGAGAGAGAGAAGGCACACCGCCCCTTGAGCAACGCGCCTATCAAGCGAAGCCGGAGGAGGAACAGAAGGAGAGAAGGAGAGGGAGAAGGCGCAGCGCCCTTCAGCGTTCCTTCTCCAGCTTCGCTGAAGGGCGCTGCGCCTTCTCCCTCTCTGCGCAGAGAGAGAAGGCGCAGCGCCCCTTCAGCGACGCGCCTGTCCTGACTTCTGCTTTAGCCCTGCGCAGCCTCTTCGGGCACGGGGAACCTTCATCCCGCTGCCCTGAAGAGGCTTGGCGCGGTTATCCCAGAAGCCAGAACAGCCACAAGGTATCCCAGAAGCCAGATCCCTCTTGCTGTTCTGGCTTCTGGGGTTCAGAATAAGTTTTTCTTGTTTTCCGCCTCCCAAAACTAGGTGCGCCCTATGGTCCGGTGCGCCCTATGGAGCGAAAAATACGGTAAATGTCCTTGACTCTGCGATATTGTGGGGAAGGTACAGGGGAGTACCATACGCCCAGAGAACCTGTCATTGTGCCATGGGTGTGGTTGAGTCCACCGAACACATTCTCTTGACTTGCCCTTCTTATGCAGAGCTTAGACAAAATTTTATAGACCCACTCCTATGTCAATCTAGCTTCCTACCCGGAGAAAACCAGGTTTTACACTTGCTGAATAACGTCACTAGAGCTATACCTTCCTTGGTGACCAAATTTCTTTTTTTAGCTTTTAAGCGTCGCAAGACTATAATTGACTGTATTGATATGGGGCTATCTGTTTAGCCCATTTTAGTGTTGGCTAATATAATGGTTGGGAGTTACTCGTGCATAATCCTGCTCCGTTTGAGCATTAGATTGCCTGGTTAAACCCTCCGGACTGCACAGCCCATCTCAGCGTGGCTGCCCTTAGTCACTCGTAGGATCTGTCTGTGGGCGTTTCTTAAAGCGTTGCCAACATAAGAGTTGTTTGACGCCCAATCGTCTCCGCCTCTCACTGCACGGGAGTCTCCTGCGCAGGGTGGGCGTGGGCAGCGGGGTGCTTGGGCTCTCCTCGCTAACTTCCAACAAAGAGTCCTGGAGCCCCTGCACCTCCCTGTCCCGTTGCTCTCCTGGATCCCTGGTGTTACACTCATTCTCTTCCCCTTCTTCCCAGCTGAGTCTCCCTCTAGCGCTGGGACCTTCCCCTGCAGAATCAGAGACCCTCTCCTTCTCCCGTGCCTCTGATGGCAGTTCCCTGACAGCTAAGTTCTAAAATCTTCCTGGAGTTTTTAACTGTGTATTGACAAATGTACTTTTTCCTGACTGACGGTCGAATAAAATGATTGATTGATTGATTGATTGATATCAATAGTCTTATACTGCATGGATTTGTCTGATCTTCTTTTAAAACCAATCAAATTGGGGACCATCACTACCTCTTGTGGGAGCAGATTCCTTGGTTTAACTATGCATGCAGTACTTTTGTCTGTCCTGAAACTTCCAATGTTTGCTTCATTGGATGTCTGTAAGCTCTAGTATTATGAGAGAATATTATGAAGAAATTGTGAATGGTGTGGAGAAAGTGGAAGGAAAGATTTATTTTATACACCTCTATCATGTCCTTCCTTGTGCAATTCCTCCACCTCCAAACTAAGAAGCCCCAAATATTGTAACCTTTACTCGGAGGGGTGTTGCTTGCTGATCAGGTTGGTGGTTTGAATCCCCATGATGGGGTGAGCTCCCCTTGCTCTTTCCAAGCTTCTGCCAACCTAGCAGTTCGAAAGCACACCAGTGTGAGTAAATAAATAGGTACTGCTGCGGCGGGAAGGTAAATGGCATTGCTATGCGCTCTGGTTTCCATCACAGTGTTCTGTTACGCCAGAAGCGGTTTAGTCATGCTGGCCACATGACCCGGAAAGCTGTCTCGCTGAAAGTGAGATGAGCACCGCAACCCCATAGTCGCCTTTGACTGGACTTAACCATCCAGGGGTCCTTTACAAGGAATCACAGAATCATAGAATCAAAGACTTCTGGAGCTGGAAGGAAACCCAAGGGTCATCTATTCCAACACCTTGCAATGCAGGACTCTTAACTAAAGCATTCATGACATATGGCCATCTCACCTCTGTTTAAACACATCCAAGAAAGCAGAGTCCACCACCTTCCAAGGGTCCCACAATCAAATAGTTCTTAGAATCAGAAAGTTGTTCCTGATGTGTAGTCGGAATCTCATTTCCTGTAACTTGAAGCCATTGGTTCAGGTCCTACCCTCTTCCATGTGACAGCCCTTTTGATATTGGAAGATGCATATCATATCTCCTCTTAGTCTCCTCTATACCAGACTAAATATACCCTACTCCCTCAAATATTCCTCTGCACCAGTTCCAGTTTATCAATATATTTCTTAAATTGTGGCGCTCACAACTAGACCAGAAACTGTACAATTACTTCCCTTGATCAGGATACCATACTTCTGTTGGAGCAGCCTAGAATAGCATTAGTTTTTCTTTCTTTTCTTACTACTGCATCACCGTATTGATTCATGTTAAGCTTGTGGTCCACTAAGACCCATTGATCCTTTTCACATGTCCTTCTCACATTTCACATGACAAGCCAGATGTCCCCTAACTTATATTTTTGCAGCTAGCTCTCCCTGCCTAAGCGTAGAACCTTACATTGGTCCCAATTCAAATTAATTTTGTTAGCTTGGTCCCAGTTTTCCAATCTGTTAATATCTTTTTGAATTCTGATTCTGTCTTCTGAGGCATTGGCTGCACCTCTCAGTTTGGTGTCATCTGCAAATTGGATCAGCATCCCCTCAATTCCTTCACCCATGTCATTTATAAAGACATTAAACAACAACAGGCCCAGGACAGAACCCTGCAGCACCCCACTTGTCACTTTTTTCCAGGATGATGAGGAACCATTAATGAGTACTCTTTGGGTTCAGTCAACCAGCTACAAACCCACCTAACAGTTACCTCACCCAGCCATTTTACCAGAGCTCTGCTGGATCTTAGTAATCTCAGCATCTTTTTCTAATTCCTGTCCCTTGATTATTTCGGTTGCCCTTTTCTGAACCATATCAGAAATTATTATGAGAAGCTGAAATTTTCAACCCTAGAATTTGGAATCGTCAAAATGAAACAAGAGTCTTCAGGTCCTTGAACCACCAATGCATTCCACTGCAATTGTGCAGGGCAAATGATAATAATTGCTAATGACTTCAGACAAGATCCAGATTTGAACAAGCATCCTTTAAATGCCGTACTAATGTTTTCTACTTCTTTAGTAATCGCATCAGCCATCAAGCCTGTTCTAGTTCAGTTTTGCTTTAATTAATTGTTTCCTGTATAGGCTTAGTCTTGATTTAAGGGAACTGTCATTGAAAGTTATTTAAGAATCATTGGAGCCTGAAAAAATGCAGTGAATTTTTTAACACTTGATTGGGAGCCGCCCAGAGTGGCTGGGGAAACTCAGCCAGATGGGTGGCGTATAAATAATAAATTATTATTATTAATAATATTTAAATTAGCGGGCCTTGTTAGCTTGATTTAAACAAGCTACCCACCTGTTTTGTGATATCAAGTGTTAAGTTCACTGAATGTGTATTTCACTTTGGTTTCCATTCATGGCAAAAGCACTCTGCAATGATTACTGATGATGTATGTGGCGCTGTGGGTAAAAGCCTCAGTACCTAGGACTTGCCGATCGAAAGGTCGGCGGTTCGAATCCCCGTGGCGGGGTGCACTCCTGTTGCTCGGTCCCAGCGCCTGCCAACCTAGCAGTTCGAAAGCACCCCCGGGTGCAAGTAGATAAATAGGGACCGCTTACTAGTGGGAAGGTAAACGGCGTTTCCGTGTGCTGTGCTGGCTCGCCAGAGCAGCTTCGTCACGCTGGCCACGTGACCCGGAAGTGTCTGCGGACAGCGCTGGCCCCCAGCCTCTTAAGTGAGATGGGTGCACAACCCTAGAGTCGGACACGACTGGCCCGTACGGGAAGGGGTACCTTTACCTTTTTATGTTTCAAAATATGGGGCTATCATACAATATTAGCAATTACTTGGTGAGTGAAAGATTACTTTTAAAACTGCAGAATGCAACAGTTTCAGAACCCAATTTTAAGCAACCCTAATTAAGTTCGAGACTTTTAGATTTTTCAGTGATTGTATGTGATACAGGTATGAAGAGTGTTAGAGAGGGGTAGTACCTTTGGTGAGGACGTGTCATGCTTCTTTAGGGGTAGTTTCTCCATCTTTGGTCCCCACCCTGCAAACAGCTCTCACTTGTGGTTCCTAGAAGCTGTCAGCATGTGACGGTGGCCACACCCTGGGAACACCCTGGCTGGATAAACCAGGTGAAGGTAGCCAATGGGTCTCAAACCCTAAGTGAGTTAGGGACTAGGGGAAGTCAAAGACAGAGTCTAGCAGATTGAACGGACGAGACCAATAGTTGGTTTAATGGTCAGTAAGGCAGTTTCTGCATGTGCTGTAGAGGGAAGCACTGGTGGAGGAAAGGAGGGCGGGGGAGCGCACCACCCCCGGCACCATAGGGGAGGGGGTACCATAGTGGCTGCCCCCCGGGCACGCGCTGTGCACCCCTCCACCACGCCAGGCGCCACACCTTCACAGGAGGCATACCACGTCCCTGTGGGCAGCGTGCCACACCTCCGGGATGCGTGCCATGCCCCTGGGACACACACCATGCACCCCAGGACATGCGCCAGCCACGCCCCCGGTGTCAGAGCATGCAGCTTCTCCACTGTAGGGAAGTGAGGGGCAAATGGGGCTTTTCAACTTGGGAAGGTTCTAGATTCAGGTAGCTAGCTGTGTTGGTCTGACGCAGTCGAAATATATATTAAAAAATTAAAAATTAAAAAATTGTCCAGTAGCACCTTAGAGACCAGCTAAGTTTGTTCTAGGCAAGGTTGCCCCTCTAGGAGACAGAAAACTCTGATCCTAAACTGTAGCACCCTGCTTGTGGTTAACGCTTAGCTGGAATGAAATATTCAACGCAGCAACAGAGAAATTAAATAATAATTTATTTGTCAGACAAATAAATGAGAGGCACAGTGGTATATGGTTACCAAGCTCTGGCCTGCCTTCTGCCATTATGGCCAGCCCTTATATTTCCTTAATCCAGCCCCCTTTGCTCCTCCTTTGGCTGCCTCTGTTCAATCAGCCTGCTTGAATTTCCTATTGGCTGATTGCTATATCCAATTCTAAAAGATACACCCATATCCTTCTGTCCTTATATGGCAGACAAAGAGCTATATATTGTTACATCTATAAATGACAAATAAGTAGTAATATATCTTACATGTGTCTCAACAAGGAATCTTAATTACCAGCTCACCTCTTGCCTTCCTTGCCCTCCAAAACAGATGGTTAATAATTTTAAATTTTTATCTTGAACATATGTCAAGGATCTTGAGTTTCACATCAACATTGAAAGATCTCCTTCATTTGAAGGTTTCTAAACAAATGTCTGACAACTAATATATCTGGATGGCGTCTCATTGTCTGACAAGAGGCTGGGCTCAATGGCCCCTGTAGTCTATTCCAACTCTAGGACTCTATGATTCTATGAAATAAGAATTTAACATTTGTTAAATCCTTTGCATAATTACATTTAAGCCAGCATATTTAAACTTCCTCAAAGTAACAAGGAAGGAACAGTTTACAGCCTCAAAATAAAATAGGAAAAAAAAGCCTCTTCCCCTGTTCACACTTCCCCCCTTCTCCAGCCGGTTTGTTTTCCATGTGCTCTTGGCCTTTTGACCTTAGGCTCAAGTTTAAGGCACATGGTTTTATTTTACTGTTTACCAAACTCTTAATTATGTAGGGTCTGTGTAACCTTGGTCTTCAGCCTGTAATTCCAGCTTTTACGACTTTGAGAATTGTTTTCTGCTATCGATCAAAGGGGCCCCTCCCTTGTCTAGGAAAACATTGCCAAGGCTCTCTGAACAGCTGGTCTGCCTGGCATGAAACTTTTGAAAGTCTAAGCCCATTTACCTGATCAAGATATAAACCAATATATGCCTTGATTAAAAATGCAGTCTATATTCAGATGCCACAATCCCCCCTTTCAAGCTCAAGGACCTTGCTACCAAGCGTCCTTGATAGCTTGATCTTCATCATATTCCTGAGTTAAAGCTGTGTATAGGGCCATGATATAAGGTAGAGTTTCATTCGAAATCATCTTGCTAATTGTACTTCTAAAACATGAGATGATACATGGCATCATACATAAAACCATCACTACTACTGTCAAGAAAAACAAGCAAGACAATAGTATCCCTTTGAGTCCTGTGACATTGGGTAACCATCCCCTATCCCATCCTTCCCATGTTTGTACTGGGACATGTGCTATATTCTCCATCTTTGTGGCCAACACACGGATTGCCTCACCATTATCTGAAATGTTAAAGCAACAGGCATTCCCTGTCAAGTTCAAGACTCCACATAGGCCTCTCTGCTTGGCAAGTACATAATCCATTCCCATTTTCAGCTGCAAAATGACGGCTCTACTTTCATCCAACTGTTGTGCTATAAGTCTCAAACTCTGGGCCGTTACATTGGTTACAAGTTCCACTACTGCTTGCAATCAAATTATTCTGTTTAGATTATAAATAGGATCCCGTGCCCCTTGTATGAGCTCACCAGGATTCCAGGAGGCAGGATCATAATAGGCTATAATGCGCTCTGGTGGCCAATCATCAGTATCGCTCCAACTTTGGGTACTTCCTCCTGCTATATGAGAAATATCAGCGTTTCTTCGTGTTCGCTTAGCTGAACTAGTGGGCAAAATCCAAATTGGTGGTAATACCCATCCCAGGAAACAAGTCCCACTCCATTTGGAAGGGAGTTTCTTGTATGCCCATTCTCCACATATCCACCACAACCATCGGGTCTGAGGTTTTTGGTACGTGGAGTACAGAAGGCGAAATATCACAAGGGGTATAGAGTTCACAGTGCAGTATGTTAGATTGCCTTTCTCTGTCACAGTTATGTTCCATACCACTTTCCATGCATGAATAAAAGGGGTTGCACAGGGCAAGGTATTCCGAGTTCGATAGGTAGTACCGTTTGCCCAGGTATGACTATTCTTAATATAATCCCAAGTATAGTGACAATGAGAAGAGCCTATCATGGTAGAATCAGCTGCATCTGATGATTTATGTACACAGAATTCCCCTTATACAGGTATAACTCGTAATGTTTAGTTGAGTTCCATCCGGGGAAATTCTGTACTTCTGTTTGGTGTAGCATTTCGCTTACCATACCAATGGCATTTATTGGTATCGGTAATAAGGGCACACCTCCCTCTGAATCATCTGGCCCAAGAGAGCAAACAAGGCAATTGGTCCTATTTGCAACATTGCCTACCATTTCAGCTAAACCTACCCACATTTGTGGTCATAGCGGAATCCATATTTAGCAAATTTGGTCAGATTCAAGGACCCTCCCCTTCCCAAGGGATCAGGATTAATAATAAAATCATGTTGATGTCTAGCATATGCATTCCTTCCACAAAAAAATTACCTTATTGTGTTAGCAGAAAACTATTAGTCCCAATATAATTCCCCCAGTGACAGAAATGGGGAACCACCAAGACCAAAACATATATCCCAAAGATCCCCAATGTGTAATATCCCTGATAATTGTTCCACAAGGGGGCAGTCAATCAATTGTATAAGAGAATCTTCCCGCTCACAGTCTCTGGTTCAGACGCTCCTCAAGCTTCAGGCGTGCGCAGGTCAGCCAGCTTCCAGGTTTGTGGCTGCAGCAGGCCGGTCGTCTAATGCTGCCCGAGACCTAGCCCGTTCCCGGTAGGGCTAGATACAGGGGTTTTTGGAGAGAGTCAGTTTAAGAGGATTAGAGGGGTCACCTTTGCATGTCCAACTGCCTTCGGACTTCTTCAAACGGGAGTGATGAATCCAGGGGGGTCACCTCAGCTACCTTCACCGCTGTTGGAGTAGAGAGCAAGACGGTGTAAGGTCCACGCCACTTAGGTGCAAGTGGATCACGTTTCCACTCTTTCACCCATATGCTATGCCAGCCTGAAGCTGATGAATCGGCACGGCAATGCTGCACGGCGTGCGCTCGAGGGCCCACCTGTTAAGATAAAAACAAACAAACAAACAAACACGAGAGAGAGACAAAAACACGGGAGAGAGATTGCACTTGTCCCTGTGTCACATGGTCTCTTATTTGTTTGAGGTCAGTTGGAATATCCTGAACAAAGGAGGGCGGCCTCCCATACAGGAGCTCAAAAGGTGACAACTTAAGTCTTTTGTGGGTGTGCACCGAACACAAAACAGTGTTATGGGTAACACGTCTACCCTCCTGAGACTTTAAACATATTAGTGGGCTTCTGGCATGCCCTGCAGATACCTTGCACAAGCGTCTGGCGGTAGGTGGTAAGCCTGGCCAGGTGAATTGCATTGTTTGGATCCCAATTAGGATCTTCCAAGGGAAAGTTGTCCTGGAGATGACGGTCAATATTATAAATATTTCCCACTCTGGCCTGCTCACGCAAATATATCTGTGCCTTTTCAATTATGTCTCTCCTTTCCTCAGTGGTGAAGAGAGTATTCAGGAGCTGGCGACAATCTGTCCAAGTAGGACTATGAGTATTTATTATTGAAGTCACCAAGTCCATCATAGCCTGAGGTGGCTGTATTGCTTGCTGACCGATCAAGGTCTCCCTGTAACTTCTGTAATAATTCTCTAGGACTTGGATGTACAGGGGTTTGGGGTGGGCAATTAGTTGTTCCACTAAAGGAGACTGTAGATGGAGTTCTACTGGGACTCACAGGTGGAATAACCACTTCTGCTTGGGCTTCATTATAGAACTCCAATGCCTCCTGAAGATATTTATCATAATCTATCAAGGAATCAAGTTCTGTGACTCCACCCCCATTATTCATTCCACTTTCTTGCCTTGGGGTTACAACTGGTGGAGTGTTTGGATTTATTTGGCAAGATTCCTTTCCTAGCTTTGGCTTTTACAGCCAATAATTTGCATCGTTGGACTTTGCATTCCCTTATCCATGGAGGATTTTTATTTAATGTGCTCAGCCAAGAATCTATATATGAAAATTGTTCTGGGCACCCTCCAGTCTCTTTGGCGAAGTTAGACCAAAGTTTGCTTACTAAATTTATATCAAAGGTTCCTTGAGATGGCCATTCAATATTTTGATTCGGCCACTCTAATTCACATAACGTTCTCAGGCGCTCTGGCGTCAGTTTGACTCCATATGCCCCTGAGAAGGCTTTCTTAAAATTATTTAACATACATTCAAAAGGTGTATTTCCCCCCTTTGAACCCCCAACTCCCATTGTATGGCCCTGTGAAGTTTCCACTCAGTCACTCACACACACACCTTACTGGTAAACGAAGTAGTACTCACTCCACACTTAGGTCAGCTACACATTGTACTTTCTCACACATGCAATGCGCCAGATACTTCACCACACACTACCTCCCATTCTTCCCTTTCCCCCCACCAGACCACCATCTGATATACCCAGCCACCTAGCGTACTCAGTTCCCCTTTACTGAGACGCAGAAGTTTGATCAGGACTTCTCTTCCTCCCAATTAATTGGAGGGCCAAAACCCCTTAGTGCACTTACCCTTAGCTGGTTCCCTGTTTATTTCTCTGGTCCCCCCCGGTCCGTCGCCGTCAGTGGGCAGGGTATCAGACAGACGAGACTGCTGCGTTCCCCTGGAAAAAATTTTTCCAGTGCGCGCTGGGTAGGCACAGTTGTCCTCTCTCTTGTACCCCGTCCAGTGAGGCGAAGGCGCTGCGTTCCAGCAGACCACTTATCCGAGTCACGGCACCATAAAATGTAGCACCCTGCTTGTGGTTAACGCTTAGCTGGAATGAAATATTCAACGCAGCAACAGAGAAATTAAATAATAATTTATTTGTCAGACAAATAAATGAGAGGCACAGTGGTATATGGTTACCAAGCTCTGGCCTGCCTTCTGCCATTATGGCCAGCCCTTATATTTCCTTAATCCAGCCCCCTTTGCTCCTCCTTTGGCTGCCTCTGTTCAATCAGCCTGCTTGAATTTCCTATTGGCTGATTGCTATATCCAATTCTAAAAGATACACCCATATCCTTCTGTCCTTATATGGCAGACAAAGAGCTATATATTGTTACATCTATAAATGACAAATAAGTAGTAATATATCTTACATGTGTCTCAACAAGGAATCTTAATTACCAGCTCACCTCTTGCCTTCCTTGCCCTCCAAAACAGATGGTTAATAATTTTAAATTTTTATCTTGAACATATGTCAAGGATCTTGAGTTTCACATCAACATTGAAAGATCTCCTTCATTTGAAGGTTTCTAAACAAATGTCTGACAACTAATATATCTGGATGGCGTCTCATTGTCTGACAAGAGGCTGGGCTCAATGGCCCCTGTAGTCTATTCCAACTCTAGGACTCTATGATTCTATGAAATAAGAATTTAACATTTGTTAAATCCTTTGCATAATTACATTTAAGCCAGCATATTTAAACTTCCTCAAAGTAACAAGGAAGGAACAGTTTACAGCCTCAAAATAAAATAGGAAAAAAAAGCCTCTTCCCCTGTTCACACTTCCCCCCTTCTCCAGCCGGTTTGTTTTCCATGTGCTCTTGGCCTTTTGACCTTAGGCTCAAGTTTAAGGCACATGGTTTTATTTTACTGTTTACCAAACTCTTAATTATGTAGGGTCTGTGTAACCTTGGTCTTCAGCCTGTAATTCCAGCTTTTACGACTTTGAGAATTGTTTTCTGCTATCGATCAAAGGGGCCCCTCCCTTGTCTAGGAAAACATTGCCAAGGCTCTCTGAACAGCTGGTCTGCCTGGCATGAAACTTTTGAAAGTCTAAGCCCATTTACCTGATCAAGATATAAACCAATATATGCCTTGATTAAAAATGCAGTCTATATTCAGATGCCACAAAACCTCTGGTGCAGGACATCTTCAGGAGAAGGAAAGGGCAAATCCTGAGTGGAGTCCCTAAGATGGTTGGATGGTATCTTGTGTGCCTACTTCCAGCAACTCCTACAGCCAAGCTGGTACCAAATGTACTGCTCTGCTTTCCTTTGGACCACATCAGCAAGGGCAGCCCAGGATCTCTTGCTTGCCTCCCACAATGCTTGCACCCCAGGGAGGTCATTTGGGTGCTGCTAATGCAGCAGTTTGACTTTAGTCCCTGAGGCACATTCCATTGTCTCTTGAGGCAGATGCCAAAAACAAGTATGTGATATAACGAAAACAAATCACATTTGTTTGATCCTAAGAGACTGTATCAGCAGGATAAGTGTGGGAGTGTGTGGAATAAGAGGAGCCCTTCCTCTTCACATTCTCCCTCTCCTGGTGTCTTCCATTTGCTTGGATTCAGCTCAAAAACAATATCAACACTAAGCACCTTCTGCTGAGCTGTAGCTAGTCAGGTTTTTGCCCCAGGTGAAGCCTCCAGAGGAGCCCTATTGAGATTCCTAGCCTGTGTCTGTGTATGCAAATGTGCATGTGAAGGCTGCCAAACTGGGTCTTTGACCCAGATGAAACAAAGCCTAGTTTCGCTTCTGACAGCTTGTGGGGCCCCCAAATTTGGCAGAGCCCACTGCTACTGATGCCAGAACTCTGAGCCCCCAGCTTAAATTTCCCACAATGCTTCTAGTGTTACATGTACGTAGGGCATGGTGATACTCGAAGCTATATTGAATGCAGTGGAATATGTCAGAACCAGTCATGCTCAAACCCACAGCGGCCAACTTTGAGGGGAGTTTTACTCCTTGGGATAATAGTTAGTTATATTACTCCAGAAGAATACCTGTGTTCATTTGGCATTGTCTTAAATACTGAAGCGTTAAAATAATTTAAAAGATTATAGGAAACGCTCAATGTTCAGTTCAGAGGTAAGGCACTACAATTCATATACGGTAATCTAAACAGACAAAGAAAAGGGCTTGGTTTTGATATGAAAATCTGGATATAATCTGGAACCTCTCCTACTTTTTACAATTCATGGCTGCAAGAAGTATGGCACTTGGTTGAGATGGAAAAATTACCATACTGTTTTTCAGAACAATAATCAGTTTTTGAATTTCTACATTGGCAGTCTTTTTCACAATAATTCATCTGCTAAGAAAGCCCTGAACATCTTCAGTGAAACCTCTAAACACTGCAAAATATACGCAGTACTGGTCTAGTTCACACAACATGGCTTATCAGGGCTGCACAAATGTGTGAACTAACGACTCCAACCAAGAACTAACTTTAGTTTGGCACATGGTTAGCAAGGACAGACTTTAACCTCAAGGCCATGTTTGGCTGCCACACAAAGCCAATCCTTGACTTAGTTCAGTGCTGAGCAGGAATAAAAAGGGCTAGGGAGGAGCAAAGGGGTGCAAGCCCTACTGATGACCCATCTGAACTGGGTGGGCAACAGAAAACAACAACCCCCTCTCCTGCAATGCACAGGACTATTAGCTGCCCTGAGAAAGCTGTCTTTGCGACTGCTTGTCCACCATTACTGATCTTGTCACTGAAACCCCTCTAATAAACTTTTGAATAATCTCAGGGTTCCCTAGAACACATTCTGGAAGACAATTTGACTTAGATTAGCATAAGTAAATATTTCATTGAATGCCAGCTGTTTTGCATTATTTTAAACTTTGCTTATTAAGATTTGTTTTCAGTGAAATTCCTGACAGTAAGAGCTGTTTGACAGTGGAATTTGCTGCCAAGGAGTGTGGTGGAGTCTCCTTCTTTGGAGGTCTTTAAGCAGAGGCTTGACAACCATATGTCAGGAGTGCTCTGATGGTGTTTCCTGCTTGGCAGGGGGTTGGACTCGATGGCCCTTGTGGTCTCTTCCAACTCTATGATTCTATGATTCTATGATTCTAATGTTTTAGATTCCGATCTGAAAATATACAGTCTCAGGAACTCTTTACAATATTATTGAACTATATGTATACATTACCATCTTGAAAGGGGCGTATTCTCGCATCCCATCCTCCAGATTGCTCTAGAGCACTATGCAGCTAACATGGTGCCTACAAATGTTTTAGACTTACTACAACCTGCAGCAGCCCCAGCCAGTGTAGACAGTGCTGATGGAAGTTGTATTTCACAACATCCAGTGGGCATCATCTTAGCTTCCCCTGCTGTGAAGGCGCTTTCCTCAACAAGAGAAAGCTAGGTAAAAGGTAAAGGGACCCCTGACCATTAGGTCCAGTCGCGACCGACTCTGGAGTTGCGGTGCTCATCTCACTTTATTGGCTGAGGGAGCTGACGTACAGCTTTTGGGTCATGTGGCCAACATGACTAAGCCGTTTCTGGCGAACCAGAGCAGCTCACGGAAATGCCGTTTACCTTCCCACCAGAGCGGTATCTATTTATCTACTTGCACTTTGATGTGCTTTCGAACTGCTAGGTTGGCAGGAGCAGGGACCAAGCAGTGGGAGCTCACCCCATCGCGGTGATTCGAACCGCCGACCTTCCGATCGGCAAGCCCTAGGCAAGCCCACAGCACCACCTGCATCACTAAGAGAAAGCTAGGCCTGTCGGCAAGCCCACAGCACCACCTGCATCACTAAGAGAAAGCTAGGCCTTCCCTAACTCCTCACTGTGACAGATATCTGGTGTGACAAGAAGCATCTCCATTACAGGGAGAGATACTGTCCCTTCTCCAGTTTGCAAAGAGCATACCTAGGAATGGACACCTGGTCTCTTCCCTGCTCTCCACCCATGAATAGGACAAGAAAAACCACATGTAAAAGACATGGTAAGCAAACATTTGTGTACACTCTGTCAGTAAACATAAACGGAATGTACCAGGCACACATACACCTGCCAGCTGAGGCATTTCCATATTCTATATACAATCGTGTGTGGATGTGTATTTTAAAAAATGCTGTTAAATACTTTAATATGCTGCTGATGTTAAAAATGAAGCCCCCACTAGAAGACAAGGAATGTATTGAAGAAAACACCATGCTGTGAGAAGTAATCATTCAGACTATTCTTCTTATCCCTCAATAAAACATAACTGACTGAAAATTATTAGCATAAAAACCACAGGAAATGTCTTATGAAAGTACTTTGCACATTTAACATCATCATCTCTGCATACATTACAATATTTTAACAGAAAATGCCTGCTAACTAGTTAGGAGGGGAAATGCAAATGGAAGAAAACATCTGTTTTTATGATAGGCAATTCCCTCTGTCAAAAGTGCTTGTTTGCTCCATGATGTCAGTTTGCATGAAGGAAATTGCAAACTGCCCCTCGAAGATTGGCTAGCTTCCAAAAGGGAGCTTTATGAATGTGGCGAATGAAGTTGTACGCTTATCGCACCTCTTTGATTTACATATGACATTTGCTTCATTTACAAGCACCAAAGTGTTTTTCCAGCAGTAAGAGCCAGTTCTGAAAAGCCAGAACTCATCTGCATGAGGCAGACTACCCCAGGTTATTTCCCCACGACAGTAATTTTACCCAGGGGAATGCCTCCATTCTGCATGAACAAACAGTGTCTGCATTTCAAGATAAGCTGCACCTTTTACCCAGAATGTGGGCTGGCCCATTTTATATTCTTTCTGAGTACACAGCAAGCACAGAAATACACAGTGCTTGTGCAAACAAAAGGGTGACAAATAAGAAAGAAGAGAACACAAACCAGACAATAAGGCAGTCTCTGTTCATCGTTTTCAAATGCAACCTAATTATTAAACCCAGAGCAAACATTACTTAATATTGTATCATTCAAAAAATGTTTTTTTCTTCTAAAAGCTCCCCTCATCGCAAGAACCTCTGGCTTCTACTGCTTCAGAGTACACAGAGTCACGTGACTGAATGTCCCGCCATACATTTTTGTGTTAGTTTTCCATGTGGAGGGTTGGTTTGTTATTAATTTTGCATGGAGGAACAATCAGATCCAACTATGCAGTGCTAGATAAAGAGGTGCCGGAACTCACTATGAATGCCTCCCTCTTTCTCTTAGAATGGCAATGGCACCCACATGAGAGGTGCTGGAATTCACCTGAAAGGTGCCAGAACTGGGCTCTGGTGAGTTCCCCCAGAAAAAAAACCTTCAACTACCATATTTACTCAAATTTAATGTGCCATCGAATCTAATGTGCACCATAATTTTCACGAAGCAATTTGGCAAAAAAAGAGGTGCACATTACATTCAAGTAACTCGGTATGCCGAAAAGTAAAACGAATTTCGGCTTTCACCATTCCCACCTGAGAACCTCCTTGCCTCTCCCTTGCCCTGCAGCCACTTTTGTTCCACGCCTGCCACCTGCTCCAGGCTCCCTGCAAAACTCACTGTCTGTGAGGTGGCTTCCTGGGGTTGGCAGCCACGGCCATAGCAGCAGTGGCCGAGGAAATGCATGCTGCCATCCCTTCTTCTGCTGCTGCTGCCGCCGAAACAGCGGGGCCCTGTTGCTGCTGGGGAAAACAGAGGGACTCGAAGGCCTTCATCAGCTTCTCCATGGTGACCATGATCCTCTCACAGAGGAGTGCGCGGAGGGCGACTCTGCCTGCAGTTGCTTGCCAGCTAGTCAACCTCCCTTGTGCACTCCCAGGGGACTCAGCCCTGCAAGAGCTGGCAGAGCCTTCACAGCCAGCCGCTCAGAGCAAGGAGAGCCAGAGGTGGCTAGAGGAGGATGGTGCCCTCAGTTTGCCACTGACGCACTGGCGCCATCTTGAGAGCTGTTTTAACTCACCAGACAATAGACTTTCCTCTCATCAGCTCACAACATCAAATGGAATGCACACCCAAATTTTCATGATGTAATTTGGCAAAACAAGGTGCGCAGCACATTTGAGTAAACACAGTATGTGAATCCATACCTCCAGCCTAATGTGGTGCAATCAAGACAGACTGGCCACCTGTCAGAGAACTAACCCACAGGCATAAAATAAAGCTCAAATCATGTTTTTTAAAACCCCCAAAGCATGCAGTTGGAATATGTGTGGGAAGAAGTAGGAAGGAGCTCTTTTCTAGTTTGGAGATCCTGAAGTTCATTATCAAGCCTGATGGCAAAGTTCACTCAAGAACTAGGAAGGATGTTGAGTTTCAATATGGGACAATGGATTTACATATATTTTCCTCCATGTTATTTTGCTGGGCTTATCCACGCTGCAAATGAGTGACTGATTCATAACAGTTTGGGCAATGTGTCTTCCCCCAGAGAATTCTGGGATCCATCATTTAGCAAGGGCGATCAGAATTATCCCTTTAAAATTCATTGTCATTTTCAGCTTCAGTCCCCAAAGTTCCTCGCATCAACACCTAACATCCTCAAGCACCTGAAGAAACTAAGCATCCTGGCAGCCCCCCCCCCAGTTGACAACTGCCTATGGTTTCAGGAGCCACTATTTTAATTTCCCACAGTGCCCTGAAATGCTATGTGAGCAGCACAGTAGCAAATCTCCGCTGTGTGGGAGGAAAATAAGATTTGTGGTCCATGTGTTGTTTAAGTAACAAAAGAACCAGCTGCACACCTGTATTCAAAATCCAGGGCTTTTTACACTCTCCAGTGGAAGAGAGCCCCCAGCAAGTCACAGAGTTAAGCAGCATTGTCTGGGAACATGGATTGTTATCCCCCCCCCAGTGCTTTTTATTGTGTGACAACACATAAACACTCAAAACATAAACAAAAACAAAAGTTTGGGCAAAAGAAAAACAAACTAAAAAGAAAACACAAACAAAAAGAAATTACAAATTACAAACGTATAACCATAAATCCTAAAGATCTTACTCATGTTATCTTCTTTTCTATTCCCAATTCTTATTCTGTTCTTATAGACTTCCTTCCTCCTCAACGCAGTTCTAACTTTACTTTCTTGGTAAACTGCTTCTTTCTTTTTGTAACCCTTATTTTGCAAAAATTACTCAAAGCAAGTCCAGGTTTTTATTTGAGAACACTGTTTTTTTAAAGATACTCTTTATACATTCCCCACTCATTTTGGGATTTTAACTTGAACTGTCCCCTAATTGAGTCTGTCATTTTCGCCAGTTCGAGGTAATTGAATAATTTAGCCTGCCACTCTTTTTTAGTAGGTATGATATCACTTTTCCATTTTTTGGCAATTAATATTCTTGCTGACGTGGTTGCATATAAGAATATTTTCTTATTTTCATTTAAGATATCTGATTGTAGTATGCTTCTGGTCTCTATAAAATTTTGTTTAAATATATTTTTTCAATACTTCGTGCACCATAAGAATCAATCAAAACCTTGACATCCAGTGGCTGGTTCATTTAGCAGATATTTTTTATCTCCTTTCCAGAACACGCCTGTTTCTTAGTCCGAATGTTATTAATTATTAATTTTTAGAAAACAGGAATCCCCTGCTTGCAAGACTGACTGTGGAGAGTTTTCAGTTTCGTGCCATGCTCAGCACTCAGCATCCCTGCCCCCACATCTTGTTGTGAGAGGCAGATAACGGACGATCTGTGGGTGAGACAGCCAATTACCCTATTAACCCTGGATTACTGGCACAACTGGTGTCCAATTTCTTCGGAGGCAGCCATATCTCTCAGCAGGAAATTGGAAGCCTTAGATGCCAGACTCTAGAGAGGAGACGGTTTTCTGTTTGGCTTTCCAGGTTTTGCCACAAGCTCTGCCCAGACCCAGTCCATCAGACTCCATGCTGAGACACCAGAGCCAGCTTCCCTATAATGGGAGAGGGCCCTTGGGAGCAGTTGTGTTGATGGCATGAGCGTAGCCAAGGGGGGACAGGGGGGCAACCACCACCCCCTAGATCAAGTAAAACAATAGAAAAACTTAACTTATTGACCAGTCACGTTGGTTCTATCTTAACAAAAATCCTGGCTACGCCCATGGTTGATAATCCTTTCCACCTCACTGTTCCACAGTGAAACTAGGGCTTCAACAGGAGCACCAGCCATGCTCCCTGGAAAAATCACTAAGAGCAGACAGAAATCAGTCAAATTTCCTAAGTCTCCAGGGCAAACCAATCTAACTGGTCAGTCATTATGGCTGCACTGCTGCAGTGGCGCTGACATAACATGACATTGTGACATCGTGACATCACATTATGTCGTGGGAGCCATTGGGCACCCAAGTCAGTGCCCCTGGTAAGAGCCATGCTGTCTGAGCTGCAGCAGCCAGCTCAGAACTCCCCAAATGTTGAGCTTCTCTGGTAGACTGAGGGGGAACAAAGATTTGATTACTAGTTCCTCCCCAGGTGAGCATGAATGGTTTTAGCTAAGCTTGGCAGGAAGGCTTGCTCTGTGGTATAAACCCCTCTATGCATTAATTAGACTTAAGCATGTTGGTTTTATGAGGTTGACTATTCCACAGAAACAACCTGTTGTCCTCTTAACCCAGAAAATTGCAGGAGTAAAATGACAAATGGGGCCGGTGTGCCGGCATGCAGTTATTTCCTGCTGTTTCATGGGGGAATCAAGCACACATGTACGGAAAGCGCACACTTGTCCAGTGTTTGTTGTTGTGCCACACCATGCCCACTGGTGTGACTGAAATTTAGTGTGACATGCCAGGATATTGGTCAAAAAGCCACAGTTCTATAGCACAACAGGTACTGCAGTGAAAAGAATATTAGAAAACAGGACAGAAGCACTAGCATTACAATCAGGAAAACTAACACAATATTTTCCACTTCTGAATGCACTTTGTGCCTAATTCTAGCAATCATCAGCAAATTTTCTTCTCAATTATTAAATGAATTATGTCTGTAATATCCAGCTGTGAATAATTATTTCATTCAAGTTTTGACAAACAAGTCGTTATATTCCTTGCTTTATTCACCAATTTTGCAACCTGCAACAAAGGGGAGGCATGTTTGCTTGTAGATTTCAGGGGCTTACTGTTAATTTTATAAAGGGTTTTTCCAAGTTACAAAACACCCTCCTTGTGTGATAGTTGCTCTAGCCCCTGTTTCATACTACCTCATGCAATGTTTACCAGGGATGGAAAAGTGAACCACATTTAATTCATTTCACTGCCTTTTTGACTAGACAGATTAAGGTGGCAGTGGTGAGATTACATGGCAGAGGAACTGCCACTTCTCAAGTCCAGCCAGGGGCAGCAGATTGAAGGGGCAGCTTTGAGAGCTGAGTTCCCCCCTGCCTTTCCCCGCAACCCATTGACTCTAATGGGAAGAAATTTTTTATGCCAGCTCCAGGACTGGTATCACCCAGAGCCCATTTTGGAGGAGCAAAGGAGTTTAGGATCCAGTGGATCTATGGAGTCCTCCAACATGTCCCCCAAATAGCCCTCAAACGCTCCATTTCTTGTCTAAACAGTAGCAGCAGAACAGCAACAGCAGTGGAGCATGAAAGATGCCTTCAGTGGCCGTCTTCCCTCTTGGCCTGCAGAGATGGGAATTTACAGCATCCTATGGCCCCTCAGCTGCCCTGGCCATGGAGCACAGGATTATTATTATTTTAAAGGATTGTTCCGTAAAGGAACAGGCATGCAGAGAAGGAACATGCCACAAATAATTGCGTGAAGAGGAGGAGGAGGAGGAAGAAGAAAAAGAAATGACACAGCAATGCTCATGAGGAGGGTGAAGGAATTAGAAATAAAGATGGGTAGTTGTTCTATTCTTAATATGTGTTCCAGATCCCCTTACAAATGTAACCAAACATCTCCCCTCTCCTGGAATGTGGACTAAAGCAAACTCAGACACTATTTCTTGGAATGACCAGTGGAAGGAGAGGAGAAGCCAAAAGTTGCTGGTCCCTCAGGTGAACTGATGTTTCCCTCCTCCCTCTCTGTCACAGCTAGATTGAATAGCAAAGACCAATGTGACAGTTGACGGAGGGAGGAGAAAAAAGGCCCCAACTCAGGGCCAGCCCAAGATATTTTGGCAGCTAAGGTTAGGGGCCTTGTGCCGGGGTTGCAGCTGGGGTGATTGCCCAAGGCATATTTTGGGTGTGTGTGTGTGTTTGTGCAGTGCTCACACCGCCCTCTCCGAGCCAGCTCTGCGTAACTTTGTGAGGCTGGGATCTGATTGCAAAGGTGAGGCTGGGATTGAAGGGAACATGGCTGTTGCGTCCTTTTCATGCATCCTCCCCAAGTGGCTTTCCGAGGAGTGTTTCCATAGCGGGGCATGTTTGCCCTCTGTGCCCCACCAGCAAAACACTCCTTGCAATGCTGCTCGGGGAGGGTGCATGAGAAGGACACAACAGCCATGTGCCCTTCGATACTGGGATTGAAGGATGCATAGCTATTGCTCCCATCTCTTTTCACACTCCCTGTGTGCTCCGGTGTGCTCTTTTCACACTCCCTGTGTGCTCTGGTGGTGAGGGCTGGTCAGACACAAAGGGCTCCTTTGCCTTCCATGCCCCGCCCCTGGCAGGGGAACCCATGCCTGCCAGGGGCACCATTAGAACACACTCTATTGTTGCCTAAGGTGAACCAAAAGCACCCCTTTCCTTCCAGGGAAGAAAGGGTGAGTGAAGATCTACATCAGGAACAATTCCATCATGATCTGCTGCCCCTATGGCTCCTGGCAGGGTTGCCATATGTCCTCCTTTTTCCAGGACATGTCCTCTTTTTCATGGGTATATTTGTCATAGTGATCCATAGTTAAAAGTAGAAGTCGGCAAATGTGTCCTCTTTTTTGCTCTTCAAAATATGGCAACCCTAGCCCAGGCAGCCCTGCCCAAAGGTTTGTGTGCGTGCGTGCATGCACACTTGTGTGTGAGAGAGATTTATACTGAAGGGAGCTATTTCATAACAAAATAAATATCTTTAAACAATAAATGAACAAATGCTTCAGAGAAGCACACCAAGAACATCATGGGCTTTATCAAAGGTTTATCTTAGCAGAAAGAGTTCTAATTGAACATGACAGTTATTTGAATGTTTTTTTCTGAAGAAGAATATTATGATTCATTATCCACTTTGACATGTAGGTTGCTGCTCTATGTCTGGCTTACAAAAAAAGAAAGTAAAAATTGCCTAGCCAGATTATCAAAATAGTGAATACTTTCCAGGGGTAGGCTACAGGCAGGCAGCTTTTCTCACACAGCATGCACAACTATATTCTTGCCCTATTTCCCCCCATCTGTGGTCTATAAAATGGCTGGTGGCTACTATGTCACTTCACATATGATTTCCTGTTTCTGTCCAAAAGAATTAGTGCAAGGCAGACTGTGTCAGCATTTCATTAACCCTATTTTATATATTTGTTATTTAGTGGTAGGGGAAAGAAGCAACTGTCAACTTATCATCAGAAATGCTTTACTTTCTAGGACAAATTGACCTTGGTGCTTCAGAAGTGCACAATGTTGGACCACAAGGTTACAAAGCAGATTCAGCATTTTGAAGCTATACAAAAACTTCATGCAGAAATTGAATTTTTTTATTTACCAAAGAGATAATTGTTTGATTGTGATGCCTAGTTATGGTATAGAATTCACAAAATTCACAAGTGAAACCATTCACACACGCTTTAATTTTTTAAAAAGTGGATAGCTCTGCATTCATCAAGCCTCATATTAGTCAGGTACAAAATAAAAACAACTAGAACCAAAGTTTGACAAAAGAAGGCAGACTACCAAAAACTTTTTTCGAACTAACTGACAATATGGACCTGATAGACATCTGGAGGACAAAGAACCCCCTGGAAAGAGAGGGGACATTCTTCTCTGAAGCCAAAATGACATGGACAAGAATCGACCAAATTTGGATAACTAGAGGACTGGCACCTAAGATTAGAAAGGCAGAAATCTGCCCAAAAACTTGCTCCGACCATAACGCAGTAAAGACGGAAATGAGACTAACTACAACCGGCTCCTTTAGATGGAAGATGAATGACACCTTATTTAGAGACCAGGAGATCGTTAAAAAGGCCCAAAAGACTCTGAGGGATTATTTTGAAATAAATTTGAAAACCACAGTGGAAAAAAGAGTTATCTGGGATGCAAGTAAGGCGGTTATGAGGGGGTTTCTGATACAACAGAATGCGATAAAGAAAAGAGCTCAGAATGAAAAAAAAGATAAGATTTTGGATAAAATAAAAGAAGGGGAGAAAAAGTTAAGATTGAAACCAAAGTCGCAGGAGATTCTGAGAGAAATTAAACTCTATCAAGTACAATATTCAAAATTGATAAATCAGGAAGTGGAATGGAAAATCAAACAAATGAAACAAAGGACTTTCGAATCAGCAAATAAATGTGGAAAACTGCTAGCTTGGCAGCTGAAAAAGAGACAAAAACTGAATACGGTTACTAATTTAGAAGTTGAAGGGAGAAATATCCAGAACCCTGGGGAGATTAGAAAATGCTTCCAGAGATACTTTAAACAACTCTACACCCAAGGGCCGCAAAAAGAGACTGAGATAGACCAATTTTAAAGAAATAATGGACTACCAAAACTATCTCAAGAGGATAAGATAACATTGAACTACAAAATAACAGAACAAGAAATTGAAGGTGCCATTCAGAATATGCAATTGGGCAAATCTCCAGGGCCGGATGGGCTTACCTCTAAGTACTATAAGATTCTGAAAGACTATTTGATTCAACCTTTAAAGGAGGTTTGCAATGAGATCATGGAGGGGAGAAAGGCACCGGAGTCGTGGAAAGAAGCTTACATCACATTGATACCTAAATCTGAAACTGAAAAGACACAACTTAAGAACTACCGTCCCATTTCCCTGTTGAATGTGGATTACAAAATTTTTGCAGATATTTTGGCAAATAGATTAAAAAGAGTGCTAAACAAAGTGATTCATAAGGACCAGGCAGGCTTTCTTCCAGGTAGACATTTGTCCGACAATACAAGGAACATTATTGATATTTTGGAACTTTTGCAAATGAACACCAATACAAAAGCAGTATTGATCTTTATTGATGCAGAGAAGGCCTTTGACAATATCTCATGGAAATTTATGAAGGGAAATCTTAGAGGGATGGGAGTGGGACGGGGGGTTGAAAGCAGTATAGAAGCAATTTATTCAGAACAAAAGGCAAAACTAATAGTTAACAATGTGGTGACAGAAGAGTTTAAAATTGAGAAAGGAACACGACAGGGCTGCCCTATCTCCCCACTGCTATTTATTTCGGTCCTGGAGGTGCTCTTGAACATGATCAGAGGGGACCGGTTGGTTGAAGGAATCCAGGTCGGAGCCAAACAGTATAAACTTAAGGCCTTTGCAGATGACCTTGTCTTGACATTACAGGAGCCAGAATCTAGTACGAAAAGGGTATTGGAACTGATTCAAGAATTTGGTCGGGTGGCGGGATTTAAATTAAATAAGCAGAAAACCAAGGTTTTGGGGAAAAAATTGACAAATGCAGAGAAAGAAAGGTTTTAGAAGGAGACAGACTTAAATGTGGTTAAGAAGGTGAAATACCTAGGGTAAATATGACAGCAAAAAAATTGAACCTATTTAAAGATAATTATGAAAAATGTTGGTCAGAAATCAAAAAGGATCTAGAAATTTGGTCAAGATTGAAGCTTTCCTTGTTGGGTCGAATTGCTGCTATAAAAATGAATGTATTGCCAAAAATGTTGTTTTTGTTTCAGACCTTGCAGATTGTGGACAAGATGGAGTGTTTCAAGAAGTGGCAAAGAGATATCTCTAGGTTTGTCTGGCAGGGCAAAAAGCCCAGAATAAAATTTAAAATATTAACAGATGCGAAAGAAAGAGGGGGGTTTGCCCTGCCAGACATGAAACTGTACTATGAATCAGCGGCCTTCTGCTGGTTGAAGGATTGGCTACTTCTGGAGAACACTGATTTTTTGGATTTGGAAGGGTTCAACAATGTAATTGGGTGGCATGCATATCTTTGGTACGACAAGGTTAAAGCCCATAAAGCTTTTAAGAACCATATTGTCAGGAAGGCAGTGTTCAATGTCTGGGTAAGATACAAAGATTGGTTAGAAAATAAGACCCCAAGGTGGCTGTCACCAATGGAAGCTAAGGCTCAGAAAAGACTCAATATGGAGGCCAATTGGCCAAAATATTGGGAAATACTAGAAAAGGATGGAGACACATGGAGATTGCAGAGTTTTGAGAAACTAAAGGATAAAGTGCGAGATTGGTTACATTATGCACAGATCAGGGAGGCTTTTAATCTGGACAAAAAAACAGGCTTCCAGATGGAAAAATCGAAACTAGAAACAGAACTGTTAGAACCAAAAACTAAAGTACTTTCAAAAATGTATAACTTGCTGTTAAAATGGAACACTCAGGATGAAACGGTTAAATCAGCTATGATAAAATGGGCACAAGACATTGGTTATAATATTATGTTTGCTGACTGGGAAAGGTTATGGACCACCGGTGTGAAGTTCACGGCATGTAATGCCCTGAAAGAAAATATTATGAAAATGATATATAGGTGGTACATGACCCCAGTCAAGCTTGCAAAAATATACCATTTGCCAGACAATAAATGTTGGAAATGTAAGGAAACTGAAGGAACATTCTTTCACCTTTGGTGGACTTGCCCAAGGGTTAAGGCTTTCTGGGAAATGATCTATAACGAGCTAAAAAAGGTATTTAAATATACCTTTCCTAAGAAACCAGAGGCCTTCCTTTTGGGCATTGTCGGCCAAATGGTGTTAAAGAAGGACTGAACTTTCTTTATGTATGCGACAACAGCAGCAAGAATACTCATCGCAAAGCACTGAAAGACTCAAGATTTGCCCACTCTGGAAGAATGGCAGACGCAACTGATAGACTATATGGAATTGGCAGAAATGACTGGCAGAATCCGAGACCTGGGAGAAGAGACAGTGGAAGAGGACTGGAAAAAATTCAAGGACTATTTGCAAAAGCATTGTAAACTCTATGAATGTTAAAATGATGCAGGCTATAAAAACAATATGGCATTAGTAAACTAGTGGAAAGGAATATGAAAATAATTGAAGTATAAGAAATAGACATGAAATTTGAATAATATTATGTCAAGTTTAAGTATTTAAATATTTGATAACAAGAGGCAAAATTGGAGACATAATTGTTGAAACATACAATTTAAAACAATTTTTAAGAGAAGGTGAAATATTGCGGAATATGATTTTGTAATTAGGAACACAGAAAAGGGAGACGCGAGGGAGTCAGAAAGAGGGTTATGAAAATGACATTTAAGAAAATGAACTACTTTTTCTTTTGTGCTTTTTATGTATTTTTACTTGTATTTTTGTATGTTTTTCGTGCTTCTTTTTTGTTTTTTCTTTTTGATTTAAGTCTGTTGTTTTGTTTGAATTCTTTAAAATCTTCAATAAATATTTTATAAAAAAACAAAAACAAAATAAAAACAATTATAAGCATTTATACCCATGTTCCATCTAGCTTTCTAATCTATACATATGAAAGGCAACTCCGCACCTCTTCTTATGTCCTTAAGCCCAATTCAGGCCTTATTTACTTCATGGTGTGGAAAGAGAGGGCAGCGCTGCACATGCTGCCCCACCCCAGTGCATCCCGTGGGCCCTGTCTCCCCACCCAATGCCCCAATGTTTGCTGAATGGGGAACATCTGCATGTGCTTGGCAGGCTCCCCCTCGGTAGACATGCATGGACAGCATGGAAGCATTTGCCGGTATGCACAGCCCTGCCTTTTCTCTGTGTGATGTTAATCATGTCGAGGAAATTGCCCTCCTATAGGGCTCTGGCTTTAACCAAGAAACAGAAATGATTGGGTCATACAGATAGAGAGGCAAGGCTTGGTTTTCAACAGCTGAGATTATTATAGAGACAATAGAGCCTCCACCCCAATGGTGTCCCCAAACTGTAAAATTTCCTCCCTCCGCCAGAAGTAAATGGTTGCCAGTCACTCCTGGGGAAAAGGCACTTTGGAAGCCTGTCTTTTGTTCCTGACAATGAATGGTCCGATCCTCACTGGCAGAGATCACACCGGAAAATGCAATGTGTCTCTGTGTGAAGAGTCCTTCCATTGTGCATTCCATCCTCTACAACCTGCCTTGCCATAGTGACAGACATTTAGAGAGTACTTCAAAAAGAGTACCATTCATAGAATCATAGAATCATAGAGTTGGAAGAGACCACAAGGGCCATCAAGTCCAACCCCCTGCCAAGCAGGAAACAGCATCAGAGGACTCCTGACATATGGTTGTCAAGCCTCTGCTTAAAGACCTCCAAAGTAGGAGACTCCACCACACTCCTTGGCAGCAAATTCCACTGTCGAACAGCTCTTACTGTCAGGAAGTTCTTCCTAATGTTTAGGTGGAATCTTCTTTCTTGTAGTTTGGCTCCATTGCTCCGTGTCCGCTTCTCTGGAGCAGCAGAAAACAACCTTTCTCCCTCCTCTATGTGACATCCTTTTATATATTTGAACATGGCTATCATATCACCCCTTAACCTCCTCTTCTCCAGGCTAAACATGCCCAGCTCCCTTAGCCGTTCCTCATAAGGCATCGTTTCCAGGCCTTTGACCATTTTGGTTGCCCTCCTCTGGACACGTTCCAGTTTGTCAGTGTCCTTCTTGAACTGTGGTGCCCAGAACTGGACACAGTACTCTAGGTGAGGTCTGACCAGAGCAGAATACAGTGGCACTATTACTTCCCTTGATCTAGATGCTATACTCCTATTGATGCAGCCCAGAATTGCATTGGCTTTTTTAGCTGCCGCGTCACACTGTTGGCTCATGTCAAGTTTATGGTCAACCAAGACTCCTAGATCCTTTTCACATGTACTGCTCTCAAGCCAGGTGTCCCCCATCTTGTATTTGTGCCTCTCATTTTTTTTTGCCCAAGTGCAATACTTTACATTTCTCCCTGTTAAAATTCATCTTGTTTGTTTTTGCCCAGTTTGCTAATCTGTCAAGGTCATTTTGAAGTGTGATCCTGTCCTCTGGGGTGTTAGCCACCCCTCCCAGTTTGGTGTCATCTGCAAATTTGATCAGGATGCCCTTGAGTCCATCATCCAAGTTGTTGATAAAGATGTTGAATAAGACTGGGCCCAAGACAGAACCCTGTGGCACCCCACTAGTCACTCTTCTCCAGGATGAAGAGGAACCATTGATGAGCACCCTTTGGGTTCGGTCAGTCAGCCAGTTACAAATCCACTGAGTGTTAGCATAGTCAAGGCTGCATTTTACCAGCTTCTTTACAAGAATATCATGGGGCACCTTGTCAAATGCCTTGCTGAAATCAAGGTAGGCTACATCCATTGCGTCCCCTTCATCTACCAGGCTTGTAATTCTGTCAAAAAACGAGATCAGGTTCGTCTGGCATGACTTATTTTTCAGAAATCCATGCTGACTATTGGTGATCACAGCATTCCTTTCTAGGTGCTCACAGACTGTTTGCTTAATGATCTGCTCCAGAATCTTCCCTGGTATTGATGTCAGACTGACTGGGCGGTAATTATTTGGGTCCTCTCTTTTCCCCTTTTTGAATCATAGAATCATAGAATCATAGAGTTGGAAGAGACCACAAGGGCCATCGAGTCCAACCCCCTGCCAAGCAGGAAACACCATCAGAGCACTCCTGACATATGGTTGTCAAGCCTCTGCTTAAAGACCTCCAAAGGAGGAGACTCCACCACACTCCTTGGCAGCAAATTCCACTGTCGAACAGCTCTTACTGTCAGGAAGTTCTTCCTAATGTTTAGGTGGAATCTTCTTTCTTGTAGTTTGGCTCCATTGCTCCGTGTCCGCTTCTCTGGAGCAGCAGAAAACAACCTTTCTCCCTCCTCTATGTGACATCCTTTTATATATTTGAACATGGCTATCATGAAAATAGGGACGACATTTGCTCTCCTCCAGTCTGCTCCTCCAGTCTGCTGGGACTTCGCCTGTTCTCCAGGAATTCTCAAAGATGACTGCCAGTGGTTCTGAGACCACATCTGCCAGTTCTTTTAATACTCTTGGATGCAGTTCATCTGGCCCTGGAGACTTGAATACATCTAAACTAGCCAAGTATTCTTGTACTATCTCCTTAGTTATTCTGGGCTGTGTTTCCTCTGCTGAATCATTTGCTCCAAATTCTTCAGGTCGGGCATTGTTTTCTTTATCGGAGAAGACTGAGGCAAAGAAGGCATTGAGGAGTTCAGCTCTTTCTGTGTCCCCTGTTTGCATTTCACCATCTTCTCCTCTGAGTGACCCCACTGTTTCTTTGTTCTTCCTTTTGCTACGAACATACCCATAAAAGCCTTTTTTGTTGCTTTTAACCTCTCTAGCAAGCCTTGTGGGAACCCACCTACAATTCAGCCTTTTTGCTCACTCTTGTCTTCCAAAATATTCCAGAAAAATCTCCAACAAATTTCCTAGCCATTTGCTCCAGTTCACTAACTACTAGACATTTGGGGCCCTTAGCATGCAACTTATCTGACAAAAGATACAGCCCACCTTGAGCTAAAGCAACAGAAATGGGTCCAGGCAGTGCAATCCTATGTATGCTTATGGAAAAGTAAGCCCCAATGAGAATATATCATTGTTTTATTTATTTATTTTTTTAGATAAATTTTATTTCCGATATACACTCTTTTAAAATCACAAACTTTCCAAAAAGAAAAAACGCAAAAATAAACAAATATAGACAGTAAAACATCAAAACGTAAATACATTTCTCCAAAAGTACTAATTATCATATCGTCATTCTGACTTCCCTCCACCACGATTTAAGCTATATCACATTAATAACTGTCAGGGGTTCAGGAGCAGAGGCGAGGGCAAGGGAGGAAACAGAGAGCGAGGGGGAGGAGGCAGAGGAAAAGATGAGTGATGACGACGACCCGAGATCTCTGAGTCTTTCCAGTGAATCAGAAGATTCACAGAAAGGAGCACCAGTGGCCAGAACAAGGGGGGAACCTAGGGGGACACCCCAGGAAGAAGGGTCCAGAGGGGGCTCAGAGGGGGCAGTTGGAAATCAGGACCAGCGTCACCAACAGAGAGCAGGGGAGAAGAAGGGCGCCAGGTATCAAGCGCTGGCAGCTCGCAACAGGAGGGAGGGCACGAGTCAGGAGTGGCCACACCTCCATCGGGGAGCGAAGAAACGGTCAGGCGGAAAGTGGAAGGTTGGGCGCGCGCGCCAAGTTCAAATGCACAGGAAGGTGGCGCAGTAAGCAGCCCGGAAAGGGAGCCAGGTCCTAAAGCCCGGCGCAAGGAGACAGGAGGGTCCGGGGGGTCCGCGTCAGAAGAATCCCGGAAGGAAGAGACCACGTGGGGCAGAGGGACCCAGAGAAGAACGGTCAGGCGGAAAAGGTGGAGTAAGACTAGGTTAGTAAGCTGGTGCACAGGGGGCGGAGACTCAGACGGAGCTTCGCCGGTCTAACCCATAAGACGTAGAGCTGCACGCAGCAGCTTGAGAATGGAAACTAACTCAATAAAGACTTTTATAAAGTGAACGCTGGCTAGCGTGATCCTCTGTGAGCTAGGATCTGGAAGCAGCTCTGACAATAACTTTCTTGCAGTTCCTTCTTTCAACTTTTGTCTTTACTTCGCAGATTCTATAGTTCACCTACTGTTATTTTAATATTACCTAAGTTTTTTTCCATGTATGATATAAATTTATTCCAATCATTAATAAAGTTTTTATTACTCTGGTGCCTAATCTTCTGAGTCATTTTTGCCAACTCAGAGTACTCAAATAGCTTGTTTTGCCATTCACTAATAGTTGGGATTTTAGATGATTTCCAGTTCTGTGCCAACAGTATTCTGGCTGCTGCCATTGCATACTGGAACATGGTTTGATCTTCTTTCCTAATCTCCTCACCGACCATTCCCAGAAGAAATGCTTCTGGTTTTTTTGGAAATGTGTATTTCATTATCTTTTTCAATTCGTCGTAAATAGAACCCCAGAACCTCTTCACTTCTTCACATGACCACCACATATGATGGAAGTCACCCTCTTTTTTTTTACATTTCCAACATCTTTTGTCTCCAGTCTTGTACATTTTTGCCAGCTTAACAGGAGTAATATGCCAACGATACATCATTTTTTCGATATTTTTTTGGAGGCTAACGCATGCTGTAAATTTTATATCCTTAGTCCAAAGTTTCACCCACCTCTCATATTCTAGACTGTATCCCAAATCTATGGCCCACTTTATCATGACCTCCTTCACCTCCTCGTCTTTAGTATCCCATTCCAGTAATTGATTGTACATTTTAGATAAAAGCTTACTCTTTCCTTCTAATATTTCTACCTGGAATTTTGATTTTTTCTCACTCATCCCTATTTTTTTGTGTTCATTCCATAGGGCATTAATTTGGTGAACCTGTAGCCACCCTATTGACTTATCCTTTAGTTCTTCATATGATTTAATTCTCCACCCTTTATCCGATTTAGTCAGGAGATCTTCGTAGGTCCATCTTTGGGTTCCCGTGTTTAAATTTTTAAGTGATGAGATATTAACTGGTGATAACCACCAAGGTATGCCCTTTTCCAACAGTCTTTTAGTTCTATTCCATACCTCTAGCAACGCTCCTCTAACAATGTGGTGGGAGAATCCCTTATGAACCCTTTCTTTATCCTGCCATAAATAGGCGTGCCAGCCAAATCTAGCATCGAATCCTTCCAGGTCTAACACATCTAGATTTTCCAAAACTATCCAGTCCTTAACCCAACATAGGCATGCGGCCTCATAATATAATTGCAGATTCGGGACAGCAAACCCCCCTCTTTCTCTCCTGTCTGTGAGCAATTTAAACTTAATTCTTGCTCTCTTCCCCTGCCAGATAAACCTGGACAGGGTCCTCTGCCATTCCTTGAACATTGTCGTTCCTCTGATTACTGGAATATTCTGAAATAGAAATAGTATTTTTGGAAGGATGTTCATTTTTATGGCCGCCATTCGTCCCTCCCAAGAGAGTGTTAGTCTACTCCAGATGTCTAAGTCTTTTTTAATCTCACTCCAGGTTTTTTTGTAATTATTTTCCACTAAATTTATGTTTTTTGTAGTTACCCAAATACCCAAATACTTCACCTTCTTCACTACCTTAATTCCTGTTTGTTGTTCTAATTGATTTCTTAGGTCTTCTGCCAAGTTCTTAGTCAGTATTTTTGTCTTAGTTTTGTTTAACTTAAACCCAGATAACTTCCCAAACTCCTCAAGCACTTCTAAGACTTTTTCCACGCTTTTTAATGGCTCTTCTAATGATATCACTAAATCATCGATGTCAGGGGTTCAGAGACAGAGGCACAGGTGAGGGAGGAGACGGAGAGCGACGAGGAAGAATCCCAGGACAGTGAGGAAGAGGATGACAATGACTTGAGATCTTCCATGAGTCTCTCAAGTGAATCGGAGGATTCTCAGGAGGGGGCGCCCCTAGTCAGGACAAGGGGGGTCACAGGGGGGACCTGCCAGGAGCAGGGAAGCAGCAGGGAAACCCCGAGCGGGAGTGAGAGATCGGGGCCGGCTTCCCAGCAGGAACGAAGGGAAGAGAGGGGGGTTCCCAGTGTGACACACGGAGCGGAGCAGGAAAGAGACAGGGGAAGGAGATCTGGGGAGAACGTCCTGGCGGAAGAGGCGGAGAGTAGTACAGGGAGTAGTGTAAGTGTCAAAAGGAAGGTCAGGGGTAGCGAGCGCGCGCCAAGTTCAAATGTGGAGGCGCGCGGAAATGGAGAAAGCCCGGAGGAGGAGCCCAGCCCCAAAGCACGAAGGAGGGGGGAACAGGCATCTCAGGAATCCGCTTCAGGAGAGAGCAGGAGGGAAGGAACCCAGGGGGGGCAGAAAGACCCTGCGGAAAAGGAAAGACAGGAAGAGGTGGTCTAGCACAAGCCTCTTAAGTTGGTGCAGGGGCGGGACCGATTCAGAGGGGACTTCAAATGTCTAACGTTAGAGACTCGGGGCTGCGCGCCTCGGTTGTGGAATCAATAATGAACTGCAATAAACATCCTTGTATATAAGAAGAGCTTGGCGTTGGTCTTTTGTGAGCTGAGACCTGAGGCAGCCTCTGACAGTAAGTCCCCTCACAAAGATACGCAAGTTTTTTTTTTTTTTTGCAAAGCTCACGAAGTTTGGCAGCCATGAGTATGGAGCAGCAGATAGCTGAGCTACGCAACGCAGTCTCCCAGCTTACCACTGAGGTAGCGATCTCCCAGAAGAGGGGGGAAGAGGCGGAAAAGCGGTGCCAAGATCTGCAAGCCAGGTGGGATCATGCATGCCAGGTGGGGTTCCCGGGGGCCAAAGCTGCTGGAGTAGCACTGGGCAGAAGAGGAGGCAACTTGGTAGCCCACTTCGATGGGGACCTGAAGCAGTACCCCAGTTTTAGAGCAGACGTGGAATATGCGTTGCATTTGCTTCGCGACGACTTTAAAGATGAAGAGGAGAAAGTGGGTTTCATTGTGTCCCACTTGCATGGGGAAGCGAGGGCTTGGCTGCGCAATCTGTGGCGCGAGGATTGCCCTGCTCGAAGGGACTCTGATGAATTTATCAAATGCATGGACGCTTGCTTTCAGTCTAGCGTGGATGTGGATGTGGCACGCCAGCAGATCCATGGTTTAAGGCAAGGCAAGGCTTCCGTACGTCAGTACCATGCTCGCTTTTTCGCCTTGCTGAATGTGCTGCGATGGGAGAAAGATTCTCTGGCTGTCAGAGACTTATTTTGGGAGGGGCTCTCTGGCCCGGTGAAGGACGAGCTGGCTAGGGGGAACAGACCTAAAACCCTGGCAGACGTGGTGCAGCGTGCGCTTGCCATTGGAGTGCGCCAGGAAGAACGCCCTTGGCGCAATGAGGGGGGTAGCCAGCTTCACGCACTGTCTAGAGTGCCTCCTTTGTTTCCCAGAGATCCAGGACGTCCGCGTCTCTCCCCTCAGCTGCAGCCAGGGGAGGAGCCTATGGAACTGGGGAGTGCAAAGGCTCAGTCAGCAGCCGGAGCCCCAGCGTCCGGAACAGTCAAGAAGAAGCCTCCTAGAGGGAACAGGAAGTGTTACGTCTGTGACAGTGCAACGCACATGGCGAAAGAGTGTCCCCAGAGGCTCCGGCAGCACACTGCAGCCTTGGCGACAGTAAATGCAGCAGCACAACATGAAGAGCTGTGTCAGGGAAACGACAATGCCTGGCTGGAATCAGCAATGTTGGGGCACAGCCAGGCAAGTCAATAGAGCAGTCCCCAGCGCCTTTGCAGCCTACAGACCCCCTGCCACCCAAACCTGTAGTGCAGCTCACTGCAACCCTCCAGCTACCTAATGGACGCACCCTGGAGGTCCCCATCACAATTGACAGTGGGAGCAACGCAGACTTCGTGGGGGTGCAGTTCGTCAAGCAGCATCGCATAGAGCTTCTGCCAGCCACGCTGCCATTGAACGTCGTCACAGTGGATGGCAGGAAGCTGCTGGGGGGGCAAGTGGTACAACAGACGCCGCCCATGGTGATGCAAATTGGCAATCACCGAGAAGTCATCAGTTTCAACGTCACCCGCCTGTCAGACACGCCTATAGTGTTAGGCATGAGTTGGCTGGATAGGCACAGCCCGACCATGGCGTGGTACCAGCGGCAGCTCACCTTCGGCTCGTCCTATTGCGCGCAGCATTGCATCCAGACCGGTCAGGAGGAGGAGGGCCAAGAGGAGGGGCAGCAGCTACGTCTCAGCATGGCGCAAGCAGTACCCCTCAAGTACAAGGGGTTTTTGGAGGTTTTCTGCGAGAAGGAGGCTGACCAGTTGCCACCTCACCGGCCCTACGATTGCGCTATTGATCTCTTGCCAGGGACAACGCTGCCGCCTGTGAAGCTGTATTCCATGTCCGAGGAGGAGCTGCAGGAGCTCCGGGAATTCATAGATCACAATCTGCAGCGGGGATTCATCCGAGAATCGAAGGCTGTAGGGGGCAGTCCTGTGTTTTTTGTGAAGAAAGACACGCCCCAAAAGAGGCTGATCGTAGACTTCAGATTCATAAACTCTAAGACAAAGCCCGCGGCCTTTCCCATGCCCAAGATCGACGACCTGCTCGCGACGGTGCGGAAAGGGAAGATCTTCACCAAGTTGGATCTCCGCGGAGCTTACAATCTCATACGCGTGCGAGAGGGTGATGAGTGGAAGACGGCCATGTTCACGCCGTTGGGCACCTACGAATACAGAGTTATGCCGTTTGGTCTCCAAAATGGCTCCCACTTTTTCCAAGCTTTTATGCATCATGTGCTAGCGGGACTCCTCTACAAGAAGTGCGTATGTTTCCTCGACGACATTCTGATCTTCTCAGAATCGCCGGAGGCTCACGAGAGCGACGTGAAGGAGGTCCTGCAGAGGCTACGGGAGCACAGGCTCTACGCCAAGCTGGAGAAGTGCCAATTCGACGTGACGGAGGTGGATTTTCTGGGCTATAGGCTGTCCGACAGGGGACTAGCCATGGACAGCGCCAAGGTCCGCGCGGTGTTGGACTGGAAGAGCCCGCAAAATCGGAAAGAGGTCCAGAGGTTCGTCGGCTTCGCCAACTTTTACCGCAAGTTCATCAGGGGTTTCGCCAGGGAGACGGCAGCTATCACGGACACTCTCAGCTCCAAGAAGAAGAAGTTCACCTGGACGGACCAAGCGGAGCAGTCCTTCAGGAGACTTAAGAGTCTCTTCGCGTCCGAAGAACAGCTGCTACACGTGAATCCTGGCAGGCCCATGAGGGTGGAGACTGACGCATCTGACAGAGCGGTGGGGGCCGTCCTCTTACAGGAAGACCCGCAGGGAAACTGGAGGCCCTGTGCTTTCTACTCCAGAAAGCTCAGCAAGTCGGAGCAGAACTACACCATTTGGGACAGGGAGTTGCTGGCCATCCACGCAGCTTTCAAGGCGTGGAGGCACTTTCTCATCGGAGCCAAGCACACCGTGCAGGTCCGCACGGACCACAAGAACCTAGAGTACTGGCGCACGGCGAAGCTACAGAGCCAGAGGCACATACGCTGGGCGGAGTTCTTTGCGGATTTCGATTTCAGGATAGAGTACATCCCAGGCGACAACAATGTCATAGCAAATGCGCTCTCCAGGAAACCGCAGTATCTCGAGGCAGCGGCACCGGTGGCAGCCAAGCACATTTTTGCACCGCAGGCGTGGGCGTGCGCTTCAGCCGCCGTGGACCTGGAGGCGGTGCGTCGCACGTTGCAGGCGGATCCGTTCGCACAGTCCAAGATGGAAGAGGTGCGGAGGGGCACAGCGAAGGACGACGAGTTCCAGATACGCGACGGCCTGCTGACCCGTAAAGGTGCTCTCTACGTTCCGGGAGACGATCTCCGTGCGAAGGTTCTGCAGCAGTTGCACGACGCACCCAGCGCTGGCCACTTCGGCAAGGAAAAGACAACGGAATTAGTGGCCAGAGACTTTTGGTGGCCCCAGATGCGAGGGGAGGTCACGGAGTACGTCGCCAGGTGTGACACGTGCCAAAGGTCCAAGCCAGTGCACCAGAAGCCAGCGGGACTGCTGGAACCGCTGGAAACGCCACTGCAACCGTGGGAGAGGGTGGCGCTGGACTTTGTCACTGATCTGCCCAGTTCGCGAGGCAAGACGGCGGTGCTTGTGGTTGTAGACCTGTTCACCAAGATGGCGCATTTCATTCCTTGCACGAAGGTGGCGACAGCGGAGCAGACAGCCAAACTGTTCATCGACCACGTGTTCAAGGTGCATGGGTTGCCACGGTCCATTCTGTCCGACAGGGGGCGCCAGTTTGTGTCCAGTTTCTGGCGGAAGCTCCTAGGGATCCTGCACGTCAAAATCAACCTGTCGTCGGCGAGACATCCGCAGACCAACGGCCAAGCAGAGAGGGTCAACGCGATCATGCAGCAGTACCTGAGATGTTACGCCAATCAGCGACCCGCGGCTTGGGTGAATTACCTTCCGATGGCTGAGTTTGCCTACAACAACACGAAGCATGCGTCTACGGGGGTGACGCCGTTCTTCGCTAACAATGGAAGGCATCCCAGAACCTTCCCGGGGCTCGTAACGACGGGGGAGGGGGAGCCACAGGAAGCCGACCATTTCGCAGCAGAATTGCAAGAGGTGCACGACGAGCTACGGAGACATTTAGAGCTAGCTAAACAAGCCTATAAGGTGCAGGCGGACAAACACAGGAGGGAGGGGGAAGACATCCAGGTAGGAGACTGGGTATGGTTAGCGGCCCAGGCGGTGCTGGCTAAGTCGTTAGCTAAAAAGAAGCTAGGACACAGGCAACTAGGGCCGTACCAAGTTGAGGCCAGGATCAATCCCGTAGTATTTCGATTGGCCCTCCCCGAGGGTTCCAGAATGCACCCGGTCTTTCATAGGTCGATGCTCACCCCCTACAAGGCCCCACACAGATTTCAGGAGTCAGGGACGGCACCGGAACCAAGCAGGGAGTCGCCCAAGAGGGGGAGGTCACCTAAGGACGAACCAGTCAACGAGGTCACAGAGATTCTGGACTCGAGATGGGGGGAAGAGGGAGTAGAATATTTTCTCGCCAGGGAGGGCGCCCCGGCCAGCACCAACAGTTGGGTGCCGGACTACGCTTTGGACGAACCCCTCCTCAAGGACGAGTTCCATGCCCTTTTCCCACACAGGCCCATGCCAGCACAGTTTTTCGACGATTGGCTTTTTACGCCCACACTTTCCGCCAGCACCTTCCGAGGGTTCTCCTCCGCAGAGGAGACGACGCCAGCGTCGAGCCCTCCAAGGGGATCGTGTTCGGGGGTGGACACCGACCCTTCTTACTGGTGGGACGACCAACCAGAAGAGGACTGGCGCATGAGGTGGCGGGTGGGTCCTTGGCAAGCAGACCCCACCCAGGCAACAGGGGGAGGGGAGGACGTGAACATGTTGGGAGAGGACAATGGGTTCGAGTACACAAACAATGAACTGGAAGCAGAGAAGATCGACGTCGACGACCTGTGTCCGGCAGCGACCTCCACAACGACGGAGCCCCCGGAACCTGCGCCCGAGCAGCGGGAGGGGGGAAGGGGGGGCTTCGAGGGGGGGATGGATGTCAGGGGTTCAGAGACAGAGGCACAGGTGAGGGAGGAGACGGAGAGCGACGAGGAAGAATCCCAGGACAGTGAGGAAGAGGATGACAATGACTTGAGATCTTCCATGAGTCTCTCAAGTGAATCGGAGGATTCTCAGGAGGGGGCGCCCCTAGTCAGGACAAGGGGGGTCACAGGGGGGACCTGCCAGGAGCAGGGAAGCAGCAGGGAAACCCCGAGCGGGAGTGGGAGATCGGGGCCGGCTTCCCAGCAGGAACGAAGGGAAGAGAGGGGGGTTCCCAGTGTGACACACGGAGCGGAGCAGGAAAGAGACAGGGGAAGGAGATCTGGGGAGAACGTCCTGGCGGAAGAGGCGGAGAGTAGTACAGGGAGTAGTGTAAGTGTCAAAAGGAAGGTCAGGGGTAGCGAGCGCGCGCCAAGTTCAAATGTGGAGGCGCGCGGAAATGGAGAAAGCCCGGAGGAGGAGCCCAGCCCCAAAGCACGAAGGAGGGGGGAACAGGCATCTCAGGAATCCGCTTCAGGAGAGAGCAGGAGGGAAGGAACCCAGGGGGGCAGAAAGACCCTGCGGAAAAGGAAAGACAGGAAGAGGTGGTCTAGCACAAGCCTCTTAAGTTGGTGCAGGGGCGGGACCGATTCAGAGGGGACTTCAAATGTCTAACGTTAGAGACTCGGGGCTGCGCGCCTCGGTTGTGGAATCAATAATGAACTGCAATAAACATCCTTGTATATAAGAAGAGCTTGGCGTTGGTCTTTTGTGAGCTGAGACCTGAGGCAGCCTCTGACAATCGGCATATGCCTTTAATTTATATTCTTTCGCTCCAAGTTTAATTCCTCTTATTTCCGGTGTTTCCCTTATTTTATTTGCAATTATCTCCAGTACCATAATAAACAGGAGGGGGGATAGAGGGCACCCCTGTCTTGTACCTTTTGCTATCATAAATGAATCTGTTAAATTATTATTAATAATTAATTTCGCTCTTTGGCTCGAATAAATTGCTTTGATACCCTCCAAGAAGGGCCCCTCTATCCCTATCTTTTCCATACACTTTACAAGGAAACACCAGGATACATTGTCGAAAGCTTTTTCGGCGTCGACAAATACCAGAGCTGCAGGAATTTCATTTTTAAACTCTAAATATTCAATGATGTTTATTATATTTCTTATGTTATCCTTCAGCTGTCTGCCTGGCAAAAAACCGGCTTGGTCTTTATGAATTGATTTTATCAAATATTTTTTCAGTCTTTTTGCCATTATCTCAGCAAATATTTTATAGTCGTTATTAAGTAGTGATATCAGCCTATAGTTTTTTACGTCAAGTTTATCCACCTCCGGTTTTGGTATTAGGGTAATGTGGGCCTCTCTCCACGAGTCTGGTATCTTCCCACCCTGTAAGATGTTGTTAAATACGACGCATAAGACAGGTGTTACGTATTCCTCCAGGACTTTGTAAGATTTTTGTGACAGACCATCTAGACCTGGAGCTTTCCCTGGTTTCATTTTTTTAATGGCCTCCTTAACCTCATCCGTCATTATTGGTTTATTTAGATGGGATTTTTCGTCATCTGTCAGCCGCACACCCCCATTCTTCTCCAAGTATCTTTCTATTTCTATTATATCTTCATCCTCCTTTCTTTTGTACAAGGTTTCATAGAACTGAAGAAACTTTTCCTTTATTTCATTTGGGTCTTCTCCGCCACGCCTTGAATGCTGCATGAATGGCAAGTAATTCCCTGTCCCAGATGGTGTAGTTCTGTTCCGACTTGCTGAGCTTCCTGGAGTAGAACGCTCCCGGCCTCCAAGCCCCCTGTGGGTCTTTCTGCAACAGGACTGCTCCCACGGCTCTGTCGGATGCGTCCGTCTCCACCCTCATCGGTCTGCTGGGGTCGACATGCAGTAGCTGCTCTTCCGACGCGAAGAGACGCTTGAGTGCCTGAAAGGACTGCTCCGCCTGCTCCGTCCAGATGAACTTCTTTTTCTTGGAGCTGAGCGTGTCCGTGATGGCCGCCGTCTGCATTGCAAATCCCTTGATAAACTTGCGATAGAAGTTCGCAAAGCCGATAAACCGCTGGACTTCCTTTCGGTTGCGCGGGCTCTTCCAATCCAACACGGCGCGAACCTTGGCGCTGTCCATGGCGAGCCCCTTGTCTGACAACTTGTAACCCAGGAAATCCACCTCCGACACGTCGAACTGGCACTTTTCCAGCTTGGCGTACAGCCTATGCTGCTGCAGTCTGCTCAGCACTTCCTTGACGTCTTTGTCATGGGTCTGCTGCGATTCAGAAAATATCAGGATGTCATCCAGGAAGCAGACACACTTCTTGTATAGGAGCCCTGCTAACACGTGATGCATGAAAGCTTGAAAACAGTGGGAGCCATTTTGCAGTCCAAACAGCATAACTCTGTATTCGTAGGTGCCCAGGGGCGTGAACATGGCTGTTTTCCACTCATCGCCTTCCCGCACGCGAATGAGGTTGTACGCCCCGCGCAGGTCCAACTTGGTGAACACGCGTCCTTTGCGCACCGTCGCGAGGAGGTTGTCGATTCTGGGCATGGGGAAATCCGATGGTTTGGTCATACTGTTTAAGGTCCGATAGTCCACTACGAGCCTTTTTTGGGGCGTGTCTTTCTTCTTGACAAAGAAAACAGGACTGCCCCCCACTGCCCTGGACTCCCGGATGAAGCCGCGCTCCAAATTATGATCTATGAACTCCTTGAGTTCCTGTAGTTCGTCCTCAGACATAGAATACAGCTTCCCTTTTGGCAGCGCCGCCCCTGGCAGGAGGTCAATCTTGCAGTCATATGGTCTGTGGGGGGGGTAGCTCGTCCGCCTCCTTCTCGCAGAAAACCTCCAAAAATCCTGCGTATTTGTGGGGGACTGCCTGCAGCGTCCCCAGCTGCAGCTGTGACTCCTCTTCCTCTCCCTCCTGCCGGGGCAGGATGCAGTGTTCAGCACAATAGGAAGAGCCGAAGACCAGCTGCCGCTGGTACCAAGCCAACGTCGGGCTGTGCCTGTCCAGCCAACTCATGCCCAATACAATAGGCATGTCCGACAGCTGGGTGACGTTTGCTTCACCACCTGCCCCCCGAGCAGCTCCCTGCCATCCACCGTGACAACCTGCAGGGGCAGCGTGGCAGGCAGCAACTGTATAGCGTGCTGATCGACGAAGTCTTGCCCTATAAAGTCCGCGTTGCTGCCAGAGTCCACGGTGATTGGCACGTCCATTGTGAGTCCATTGGGTAGCTGGAGCGATGCGGTGAGCTGCACTACTGGTTTGGGCGGGAGGGGGTCTGTGGGCTGCAAAATCTCTGGGGACTGCTTCACTGACTCGTCTGGCTGGGCCCCAGTGCCCCTGTCTCCAGCCAGACTCCGTCGTTTCCCTGCTGTGGTTCTCTGTGCTGAGTAGCTGCAGTTACCGTTGCAGAGGCTGCAGTGTGTTTGTGGATGCTCTGGGGACACTCTTTTGCCATGTGCTGAGGACTGTCGCAGATGTAGCACTTCCGGGTCCCTCTAGGAGGCTTCGCTTTGACTGCTCCCGGCGCTAGGGCTCTGGTAGCTGACTGAGCCCTGGCACCTCCCACCTCCATAGGTTCCGCTCCCCCTCCTGGCGGAGGCGTGGATTGCGCACGCGCTGCATCCCTGGGAAAGAAGGAAGGTGCTCTTGCCGCCTCGTGTCCTCCGCGCCCTTCTTCCCTGCTCCACGGACGTTCTTCCAGACGCACCCCAACCGTCAGCGCCCTCTGAACGACCTCCTGCGTGCTCCGGGGTCTCTCCCCCCTCGCAATTTCATCTTTAACCGCGCCGCTCAAGCCTTCCCAAAAAAGGTTTCTGACTGGAGCCGAATCTCTGTCCCATTCCAGAGCACTGACCAGTGCAAAAAAGCGGGCATGATACTGCCTTACACTGGCCCTCCCCTGCTTCAGTCCGTGTACATCTTTCCGGGCAAGATCCACGTCTATGCTTGATAAGAAGCACGCATCCATTGCTTTAATGAAGGCATCCGCACTTCTGAGCGCCGGATCCTTATCTCTCCACAAATTGCGCAGCCATGCTTTGGCATCTCCATGCAAATGGGACAGGATAAACCCCACTTTCTCTTGCTCATCTCTAAAGTCCTTGTCCAGCAGTTGCAGCGCACACTGTACATCTGCTCGGAAGTTGGGGTACTGTTGTAAATTCCCATCAAAGTGAGATACTAGACCGCCTGCTCTTCTCCCCAACCCAATTCCCTCTGTTCTGGGTGTCAGTTGCCCTTGCTTCGTAAGCATTTCCAACCTGACCTGGAGATCCTTGTAGGCGGCGGCTGCTTCCCCCTCTCTCTTCCTGGATGCGAGTATCTCGGCATTCAGTTGTGTCACTGCTTCTTGCAGATCCGCTATCTGCTGTTCGGCAGACATCTTGTCTGCCGTTTGTGAGCTCGCGAGTAGGCACCAGTCTTCACCCCTTTCTGCGAGGCTTTAGGTGCCAAAACTTTGAGACGGAGCTTACTGTCAGGGCTGCTTCCAGATCCTAGCTCACAGAGGATCACGCTAGCCAGCATTCACTTTATAAAAGTCTTTATTGAGTTACAGTTTCCAATTTCAAACTGCCGCAGGCAGCCCTACGTCTTATCAGCTAGACCGGCGAAGCTCCGTCTGAGTCCCCGCCTCCTGTACACCAACTTAATAACCTCGCCTTACTCCACCTTTTCCGCCTTCCCCTCCTTCTCTGGGTCCCTCTGCCCCCCGTGGTCTCTTCCTTCCGGGACTCTTCTGACGCTGACCCCCCGGACCCTTCTGTCTCCTTGCGGCGGGCTTTAGGACCTGGCTCCCTTTCCGGGCTGCTTACTCTGCCGCCTTCCTGTGCATTTGAACTTGGCGCGCGCGCCCAACCTCCCACTTTCCGCTTGACCGTTCCTTCGCTCCCCGATGGGGGTGTGGCCACTCCTGACTCATGCCCTCCCCCCTGCGGCGAGCTGCCGGATCCCGATACCTGGCGCCCTTCCTCCCCACTGCGCTCTGTTGGGGACGTTGGCCCCGATTTCCCACTGCTGCTCTCTGAACCCCCTTTTGTCCCTTTTTCCTGGGGTGTCCCCTTGATCTCCCCCCTCGCTCTGGCCACTGGCGCTCCTTTCTGTGAATCTTCCAATTCACTGGAAAGACTCGGAGATCTCGGGTCGTCGTCATCGCTCATCTTTCCTTCGGACTCCTCCCCCTCGCTCTCTGTTTCCTCCCTTGCCCTCGCCTCTGCTCCTGAACCCCTGACACCATCCAACAAGCTTCTCATCCAACTGGCACCCTCTTTTGTCGTTTTATATCTTCTTTTTAGGCCAACTTTTTGGCCAGTAATTATGTCAAATTGTCAAGAATTGCCGCAGCATTCAATACTCACTCAGTCCGGCCGTTTGTAGATATTGCCTTTTTAAACTGTCTGTGATATAATTGACTGCGTCATTTTCTGCTCACCAACGGGTGTGTTCCTTTTGTAAATCCTTAACTATCCCGGACTCTCTCAGTTTGGTTTCCAATTTCTCTAAATACCTCAGCACATCCCACACTGGAGATTCCTTTCTTATCTGACGAAGGTTTATCGCCCTTCTCGGCAGAAGCTGGAGGCATTGCAGCACGGAGTCGGTGCTCTCCCTTTTTTGCGCTCGTGGCTCCACCCTGGGCGTCTTTCCGCTGTTGCAAAAAAACTCCAAGCTGTGCAAAAGCCGCTCCCACGCTGCCGGGAAGCCTATCCCCCAGGGTTTCCCCCCTGGGATTTTTGGGGGGCGCCCACGCTGCCGGGAAGCCTATCCCCCAGGGTTCCCCCCCTGGGATTTTTGGGGGGCGCAGTGCCCTTGCGACTCCCCCAAGCCTCCGAACTGCTCAGAAAGCCCTTTCCGAGGCTCTCCGCGCTTCCTCGCCATCCGTGATCCAAACCGGAAGTCCCGAGAATATATCATTGTTTTTAAAGTAAGCGTGCTTAGCATTTCAGCTTTCATTGGGGACCTATGATGTTTGTCATGTAAAGTGTTTATGCAACTGTAATTTCTGTTTTGACATGTATGGAGATTTTTGAAATAGTAGCAAGAAGTAATTTGCTAAAGGGAACAAGTCCACCAGGGTTAAATGCAGCCTATCTAGCACATCATTTGGAGGCATGTGGGGCACTAGCAAAACGATTCTCCTGCCACATCATGAACCTTATCTAGCAGACACCATCTCCTTAATTCATTTCTATATTTCACTTTCTAATATAGCATGATATGCCAGTGACTCTCACAAGGCTTTCTCAAGGTCTATTACTATGCTCTGTAGGGAAAACTGCCATCACTGCTGTTGCTAAGAGAACATTTTATAGAGTCTCAGCATCCCTTTACAGCCTTAAAAAAAATAAAGTGTGTGTGTGTGTTTAAAAAAATAGAGAGCTGCTATTTACCTCAAAAGGACCCAAGGTACTGTGTGAGAAATGAAAACATTATATGAGAAGCACTGACGCTGAGTGTAAAAGCAAATTAAAAACCCTATGCTAGGAGAGACATTAACAACAATTTGGCATTTATGGAACAGCAGATGGTGATTAAAAGCATAAAACCTAGCATGCCATGCTAAGATGAAAAATAACAAGACTCATTCCATTTTCAGAAATCTAACATTTCAATTGCTAAAGCTCTAGACAATAAGGGCAGCTTTGGCTGTAACAAACTTATGGAGAAAACAGGAAATTCTAATGTGGCATGTTGCCATTCTTCTGTGACTTTGAGTGAATAAAGGCAATCATTGACTGAGTTGCAACTTACAAGGTTAATTCCAAGTCTGTAAGGTTAGAAAGAAATATGGTGGCAGTGTGTAATGGTAGGGAATATGACAGAGCTTCATAAGATTAGACATTGCATTGAGAAGATGGGTAGATTTCTCTCTCCACACCACCCCCCTTGACTCAGAGGCACCTTGGAAAATTGTTTGGAGTTCATATCTTTGTTTGATTTAATTTATATACTGCTTTTATCCCAGTAGACCATGTCCAAAGCAGCTCACAAACAGACATCAAATATCAAACTACAATGCCCTTAAAAAGAGACCCAATGAGTCAAATTCAATATTACAATTAAATGATACAATCAGGTACAAAAACCAGGTCAAAATTAACAGTAAAACATAAATATCTATCCCATTCCCATGTTATACAGACTGGCAGTATGTGGAGAACAGCCAAAAGGAAATATTTCTTCATAAGGCATAATTATAATATGGAATTCGTCATGACAAGATGTATTAGGATAGCCAAATGGAACATTCAGGTTTAGTGGCAGTATATCTTTGAATATCAGTTACTTGGGTATAGACAGTGAGAGACCATGATGGTCTTCATGTCCTGATTGTGGGACTTCCAGAAGCATCTGTAGGACCACTGTGAGAAACTGGAAGCTGGAATAGAAAGAGCATTGGCCTGATCTAGCAGGCCTTTCCTCCTCCTCCTCCTTCCTCTTTTTCTTTAAATTTGTTACTTGCTTTATCTTGCCCAAAGCAATGCAAAGTGACTTACAACCAACCAACCATCCGAAAACAAAAACCCACATAGGTTAAAACCTGGGACACACACACACACTACATTTAAAATATCCCACCCAGTTTATAAGGTGACAGGTTGTTAAAGGCCAAAGGCCTGGTTATAGAGGAAAGCTTTTACCTGGTGCTGAAAGATATATAACAAGGCCACCAGGTGAGCCTCCCCAGGGAGAGCATCCCACTGCAGAAAGAGCCCTGTTCTCATGTTGCCACCCTCTGGGCTTCCTATGGAAGATGGGCACTCCATGGGTCTGGGGCAATTTCTTATGTCCTTAATCCTCTAAGTATGGGAGCTCCATTCACATATAGACACCCCCAATTTGCACATGAGTTGCGTTCTAGGTCATCACACATGGCGGTGGAGCACGAATAAGCCCACTCTGCCTCATCATGCACCTGCCCTGCCCTCATCCCAGCCCCTCTTCTGGCCACTTCTGGGTCGCTAACCCTGTATAGCTCTAGAGGTGTGGGAGCTGCTTTTCCATTATGAGATTCCAATGTTGGTGTGGGAAGCCTCTGGATAGAGACTCATATGGGCAGGGTCTGTGGCATGAGTCCTCCCCACCCCAGTTGTCATGCGGTCAGGAGAACCAAAATGTCGTCTGACTATTCTTTTTTTTTTTTTTTGCAAATAATTTTTATTAATTTTCCTACATACATTTTAACAAAATTTAGCATTTCCAATTGCTTCTTTTGGACTTCCCTCAGCATGTCTGGTAATTCTCCATTTTATCACTTTTTCTCACATTTCTTAATTTTATATTGCACTCTATCATTATTAACCTTATCATATTTTTTAAGCAATATTTCTATCAGTAATTCTCACAGAGCTTCTTGAAAACTTACAAACGTTAACTGCTCATCACATATATTTTTCATATATTCTGTAAATTTATTCCAGTCCTCAGTGAATCTTTGGTCTCGTCAGTTCCGAATTCTCCCTGTTAATTTGTCCTTTTCTGCGTATTCATAGAATCATAGAATCATAGAGTTGGAAGAGACCACAAGGGCCATCGAGTCCAACCCCCTGCCAAGCAGGAAACACCATCAGAGCACTCCTGACATATGGTTGTCAAGCCTCTGCTTAAAGACCTCCAAAGTAGGAGACTCCACCACACTCCTTGGCAGCAAACTCCACTGTCAAACAGCTCTTACTGTCAGGAAGTTCTTCCTAATGTTTAGGTGGAATCTTCTTTCTTGTAGTTTGGATCCATTGCTCCGTGTCCGCTTCTCTGGAGCAGCAGAAAACAACCTTTCTCCCTCCTCTATGTGAAATCCTTTTATATATTTGAACATGGCTATCATATCACCCTCCTCTTCTCCAGGCTAAACATGCCCAGCTCCTTTAGCCGTTCCTCATAAGGCATCGTTTCCAGGCCTTTGACCATTTTGGTTGCCCTCCTCTGGACACGTTCCATCAGTTTCATTCTCCATTCTTCCCTCGTAGGCATTTCTTCCTGTTTCCATTTCTGGGTCAGCAAAATTCTAGCTGCTGTTACTGCATACAAAAATAACTTCTCATCTTTCTTTTTAATTTCATACCCTAATATTCCTAATAAAAATGTTTCTGGTTTCTTATCAAAGGTATATTTCAACATTTTCTTTAACTCATTATAAATCGTTTCCCAAAAACATTTCACTTTTTTACATTCCCACCACACATGATAAAATGTTCCTTCTTTTTCCTGACATTTCCAACACTTATTGCTAACTTTATACATCTTACCAAGCTTTACTGGTGTTACATACCATCTATGTATCATTTTCATAACATTTTCCTTTATTTTATCATTGTTTCTTATTGATCTTAAGAAGACGTCTAGGACCGATATGAATAATAACGGAGACAAAGGACATCCTTGTCTTGTACCCTTAGTTATAGCAATACTTTCCGTTGTTACATTATTAACAATTAATTTTGCTCTTTGTTCTCAATATATTGCCTTTATACCATTCAAAAAAGATTGACCCATATCCATTAACTCAAAATTCTTTAACATAAATTCCCAAGAAACATTATCAAAGGCCTTCTCAGCATCTACAAATATCAACATCGCCTGTTTATCCTTCCTGTTAGTCAGATACTCCATTATGTTAATTATATTTCTTATGTTATCTTTCATCTGTCTGCCAGGAAGGAACCCTGCTTGATCTTTATGTATCATTTCCTTTAATATCCTCTTCATCCTATTTGCTAAAATGTTCGCAAACATTTTATAATAATTATTCTACAGTGAGATTGGCCTGTAATTTTTTTAAAAAATGATATTTATTAGAATTTTACAAACAATAAGAAGTTACAAAATTAAAAATAGAAAATAAAAAAGAATAACAATAATAAAAGGAAAAAAATACAAAAATACAAAGACAAAATACATAAAAAGTAAAAAGAAAGTTTAAAAAAAGAATCAATATTTTCATGTCTTATATTTCAGTTACTTGTTTCCTGACCTCCTCACACCCCCTTTTTTGTATTTCAGTTCAAATAGTTAATTAAGCAAATCCTTACCCTCTATTCATTTATCTTTACTTAATATCTTAACCTATTTATAACTATATTTCCAAACATTGTCAATCCGTATTTACATATTCTTATTAATCTTTTTACCAATACCGCTTATTTTCAATCCAACATCCCTTTAACATTCATTAATTTTACAGTATTTCTGCAAATAGTCTTTAAATTTCTTCCAGTCTTCTTCCACCACTTCTTCTCCCTGATCTCGGATTCTGCCGGTCATTTCTGCCAGTTCCATGTAATCCATCACCTTCATCTGCCATTCTTCCAGTGTGGGTAAATCTTGTGTCTTCCAATACTTTGCAAACAATATTCTTGCTGCTGTTGTTGCATACATTAAAAAAGTTCTGTCCTTCTTTGGCACCAACTGGCCGACTATGCCCAAGAGAAAGGCCTCTGGTTTCTTCAGGAAGGTATATTTAAATACCTTTTTCATTTCATTATAGATCATCTCCCAGAAAGCCTTAATCTTTGGGCACATCCACCAAAGGTGAAAGAATGTACCTTCAATTTCTTTACATTTCCAACATTTATTATCGGGCAAATGATAGATTTTTGCAAGCTTGACTGGGGTCATGTACCATCTATAAATCATTTTCATAATATTCTCTCTTAGGGCATTACATGCCGTAAATTTTATACCTGTGGTCCACAACTGTTCCCAGTCAGCAAACATAATGTTATGTCCAACATCTTGTGCCCATTTAATCATAGCAGATTTAACCGTCTCATCCTGTGTGTTCCATTTTAACAGCAAGTTATACATTCTTAAAAGTATCTTTGTTTTAGGGTCTAACAGTTCTGTTTCCAATTTTGATTTTTCCACCTGGAAGCCAGTTTTTTTATCTAGATTAAATGTCTCTCTTATCTGGTAATAGTGAAGCCAATCTCACACTTTATCTTTTAGTTTCTCAAAACTCTGCAATTTCAGATTATCTCCTTCCTGCTCCAAAATTTCCCAATATTTCGGCCACTTGGCCTCCACATTGAGCTTTTTCTGAGCCTTCGCCTCCATCGGTGACAACCACCTTGGGGTTTTATTTTCAAGTAAGTCTTTATATCTTGTCCAGACATTAAACAGTGCTTTCCTGACAATATGGTTTTTAAATGCTTTATGTGCTTTAACCTTGTCGTACCACAAGTATGCATGCCACCCAAAAACATTATTAAAACCTTCTAAATCCAAAATGTATGTGTTCTCAAGAAGCAGCCAGTCCTTCAACCAGCAGAAAGCTGCTGATTCATAATATAGTTTAAGATCTGGCAGGGCAAACCCCCCTCTTTCTTTTGCATCGGTTAATATTTTAAATTTTATTCTGGGCTTCTTGCCCTGCCAGACGAATCTAGAAATGTCTCTCTGCCACCTCTTGAAACAGTCCATCTTGTCTAGAATTTGTAATGATTGGAACAAAAACAACATTCTTGGCAATACATTCATCTTTATAACAGCAATTCGACCCAACAAGGAAAGCTTCAAATTTGACCATATTTCTAAATCCTTTTTAACCTCCTACCCACATTTTTCATAATTGTCTTTAAATAAGTTCCCATTTTTAGCTGTCATATTAATCCCCAAATATTTCACCTTCTTAACCACTGTTAAACCTGTCTTATTCTGAAATCTCTCTTTCTCAGTCATTGTTAGATTTTTCTCAAGGACTTTAGTTTTTAACTTATTCAACTTAAATCCTGCCACATGACCAAACTCTTGGATCAGTTCTAATACTCTTTTAGTACTAGATGCTGGCTCCTGTAATGTCAATACTAAGTCGTCTGAAAAGGCTTTCAATTTGTATTGTTTAGCTCCGACCATTATGCCTTTGATCAAATGGTCCCTTCTAATCATATTTAGCAGAACCTCCAGGACCGAAATAAAAAGTAATGGGGAAATTGGGCAGCCTTGTCGTGTCCCTTTCTCTATCTTAAATTCCTCCGTCACCACATTGTTAACTATTAATTTAGCCTTTTGTTCTGAATAAATTGCACTTATACCATTTTCAAACTCTTGACCGACCCTCATCCCCTGAAGGTTTTTCTTCATAAAACTCCAAGAAATATTATCAAAAGCTTTCTCGGCGTCCACAAAGATTAAAACTGCTTTAGTATTAATGTCCTCTTGCAACTTCTCCAAAATATTAATTATATTCCTTGTGTTATCAGACAAGTGTCTGCCTGGGAGAAAGCCAGCTTGGTCCTTGTGTATCTCTTCCCCTAGTACTTTTTTTAACCTTTTAGCCAAAATGTCAGCAAATATTTTGTAATCCACATTTAGCAGGGATATGGGTCGGTAGTTCTTAAGTTGTGTCTTTTCTGATTCAGTTTTTGGTATAATAAGTGTAATGTATGCTTCTTTCCTCGACTCTGGCGCTTTTCCCCCCTCCAAAATTTCATTACAAACCTCCTTTAGTGGTTGAATTATCCAGTCCTTTAAAGTCCTATAGTATTTTGAGGTTAAGCCATCCGGCCCTGGTGATTTTCCCAGTTGCATATTCTGAATGGCACCTTCTACGTCCTGTTCCGTAATTTTATGATTCAACATTATCTTATTTACTTGAGAGATTTTTTGCAGTCCGTTTGTTTTCAAGAACTGGTCTATATCAAACTCTTTCTGGGGCCCTTGTGCATATAATTGTTTAAAATACCTCTGGAAGCATTTTCTAATTTCCACTGGATTCTGAATGTTTTTTCCTTGCACTTCCAAGTTAGTAATGGTGTTAAGTTTTTGTCTTTTCTTCATCTGCCACGGCCTGTAATTTTTACCCTGCGACAAGTCCGAATCTTGTTTTGGAATAAAGGTTATAAAGGCTTCTTTCCAAGTTTCAGGTATTTCTTCTTTAAAATGTAACTTCTTTTAATGGTACAAGTAGGATGTGTTTCATTTCTTTATAATATCTTGCACTAAATCCATCCAGTCCCGGTGTCTTCCCATTTTTCAATTCTTTTATTGCTGTTTTAATTTCTTCAATTTCGATTGGCTCATTCAAATTCCTTTTATCATTTTCCGTTATTTTCTGCACTCTTTCCTCTTTAAGTAATCTTCTATTCTCTGTATATTACACCTCTCTCTTCTTTTATATAACTCCCTGTAAAAGTACACAAATCCTTTCCTAATTCCTTTCGGATTCTCGATCTCTTGTTCTTCCACTTTAATTTTATTAATTGTATTCTGTTCTTTCCTTTTTTTAATCTGCCATGCCAACCATTTCCCTGACTTGTTTGCAAATTCAAAATTATTCTGTTTCATTCTTTTTATATTCCATTCAACTTCTTTATTTATTATCATTGCAAATTGTGTTTGAAGTATTTTTATATTCTGTTTCACTTTTTCATCTCTGGGTTTAGTAATTAATTTCTGTTCATTTTCCATGATTTAAGATTTCTTTTTTCCCTTTTTCTCTTGTTCTGTTCTTAATTGCATTTTGCTGAATAAAGAAACCTCTCATTACCGCCTTACTAGCATCCCAAACAGTACTCATCTTAGTTCCTTTATTTACATTATTACAAAGTAATCTGTTAGACATTTCTGAGCTCTTTCCACAATCTTCTGGTCGTCAAAGAGATTTTCATTTATTCTCCACCGGAAAGACTTTTCTTCATATCCTTTTAGAACACATTTAATTGCATTATGGTCCGATAGGACTTTTGGTTGGATCTCAATCTTTATAATTCTCGAAGTTAACTCATTAGATATCCAGATCTGATCAATTCACGATAATGAACGATTTACTTCTGAATGGAAAGTGAATTGTTTTTCTAATGGATGTCTCAATCTCCAAATATCAAACAAATTACAATTTCCCACCATTTCAAAAAAAGTCTTAGGTAGTTTCCCTTCTTTTGTTTTACCCAAAGCCCGTAGTCTATCCATTTCCATTGAAACTACCCCATTCATATCACCCATTATTATGATCTTTTGATCCATATATTCAAACAATCTTTCCTCCAAATCTTTAAAATAGTCTGTTTTGTTACCATTCGGTGCATACACTCCAATTATTATCAATTTCTCGCCTTGCCAATTGACTTGAACTGCTATGATTCTCCCTTCTTCATCTTTAAATAATTGTTTTGCTTCCAATTTATTCTTTATATACAATACCACCCTTCTCTTTTTACTTTTGTCCGATGAGACAAATTCATTTCCTAATTTTTTATTAATTAAAATTTTTCTATGGGTTTTTTTAACATGAGTCTCTTGTAAACATATAATATCCAAATTCTTTTGTTTTTAATGTTGTCCAATTTTATTTCATTTTTTATCATTCATTCCATTCACATTCCATGTCCATAATTTCAATGCCATATTGTCTTCCAATTAAAAATTCTTTTAAAATTTATTATTTTATTTCTCTTCTTCTTCTTGATCTTCTTCTACCTCTTCCTCTTCTTCCCTTTCCCTCTTTTTCCTCTTTTATCTCTCTTCCTTTTACTCCCTTCTTCCTCCAACTCCAAAGAATCTCATTCATCACCTCTTGCTCCTGCCATCTCTGCTTCATCTCCTTCTCTGGTCAGCTCCTTATATCTTCTACAAAACTTATCCACTTCCTCTGGTTTTGTCAGTCTGTGCCTTTTCCCTTTGTAAGTAAATGCTACACCTTCTGGAAATTCCCATTTGAATTCAATTTGATTTTTCTTCAAAATTTGTACCAAGTTCTTATATTGGTCGCGTTTTTTTCAAAAGCCTTAACGGTACCTCTTTTAAAATAATTATATAATTCCCATCAATATTCAATTGTTTCTCTCTATTTTTTGCAGAATTAAATTCCTCATATCTCTATCTTTAAAAACAATCAAGCAAACTCCTGGGAATTTCTTCGCTCTGGTTGTCCTTGTTTTAATTCGAAATGCATTTTGAATAGTTTTAGCAACATCTTCCATTTGCATATCTAACCATTGGGCAATTTCTGCCGTTAATTTCTCTTTAATCATTTCTCCCTGAACCTCCGGCACAGACCTAAACCTCAGGTTTGTCTCTCTCTGTCGAAGTTCATTCATTGCGACAGCATCCCATAATTCCTCCTGCGTTTTATTAACTAATCCACCCTATTTTTTTCTTCTTCCCTTCGTACTTCTTTCATCTCTTGTTTTGTTCTCTTCATCCCTTCCTCCAAGTTCTGAGTTCTTTTGGATATTTCTCTCATCTGTCCTTTTAATTCATTGACTGTTACATCTATTTTTTTGTCGACCTGCTCCAATTTCTTCTCCAACTGTCCTAATTTAGTCTCAATGTTTTTCTCACTGTTTTTAATATCTGTCTTCAATTCTGCAAACATCTTAATTATATCTTCTTTCCAATCTGGTTCCTGACTTGCACTCTTTCTTTCTCCAGGTGTTGCACCCTCGCTTTTTTCTGCATATGTGTCATTTTCCAAATTCCTAAAACTCCCTAATTAATCAATCCTTATACCCAATAAACACTGAATTCTCCACAACAGATTCCCAGTTACCACAGTGAGAGCGCTAATACCCAGGTAATTTAAACCTTTAAAGCCAAACAAAATGTGATCTCAGATGTGATCTCAGAACCACTGGCAGTCATCTTTGAGAATTCCTGGAGAACAGGCGAAGTCCCGGCAGACTGGAGGAGGGCAAATGTTGTCCCTATTTTCAAAAAGGGGAAAAGAGAGGACCCAAATAATTACCGCCCAGTCAGTCTGACATCAATACCAGGGAAGATTCTGGAGCAGATCATTAAGAAAACAGTTTGTGAACACCTAGAAAGGAATGCTGTGATCACCAATAGTCAGCATGGATTTCTGAAAAATAAGTCATGTCAGACTAACCTGATCTCGTTTTTTGACAGAATTACAAGCCTGGTAGATGAAGGGAACTCAGTGGATATAGCCTACCTTGATTTCAGTAAGGCATTTGACAAGGTGCCCCATGATATTCTTGTAAAGAAGCTGGTAAAATGCGGTCTTGACTATGCTACCACTCAGTGGATTTGTAACTGGCTAACTGACCGAACCCAAAGGGTGCTCATCAATGGTTCCTCTTCATCCTGGAGAAGAGTGACTAGTGGGGTGCCACAGGGTTCTGTCTTGGGCCCGGTCTTATTCAACATCTTTATCAACGACTTGGATGATGGACTCAAGGGCATCCTGATCAAATTTGCAGATGACACCAAACTAGGAGGGGTGGCTAACACCCCAGAGGACAGGATCACACTTCAAAACGACCTTGACAGATTAGAAAACTGGGCCAAAAGAAACAAGATGAATTTTAATATTCTTTTTTCAAAAAGATTTTTATTGGTTTTACAAAAAGTTTTTTAAAAAAATACAAACATATAAAAAGACATACAAACATGTTGTCAGGGATTTAGGAGCAGAGGCAAGGCCAAGGGAGGAAACAGAGAGCGAAGGGGAGGAGGCAGAAGAAAAGATGAGTGATGACGATGACCCGAGATCTCCTAGTCTTTCCAGTGAATCAGAGGATTCACAGAAAGGAGCACCAGTGGCCAGGGCAAGGGGGGAGTCTAGGGGGGCACCCCAGGAAGATAGAGCCAGAGGGGACTCAGGGGAGAGCAGTTGGAAATCGGGACCAGCGTCACCGCCAGGGAGCAGGGAAGAAGAAGGGAGCCAGGGGGCAAGCGCTGGCAGCTCACCACAGGAGGGAGGGCATGAGTCAGGAGTGGCCACACCTCCATCGGGGAGCGAAGAAACGGTTAAGAGGAAAGTGGAAGGTTGGGCGCGCGCGCCAAGTTCAAATGCAGAGGAAGGCGGCGCAGTAAGCAGCCCGGAAAGGGAACCAGGTCCTAAAGCCCGGCGCAAGGAGGCAGGAGGGTCCGGGTCAGCGTCAGAAGAATCCAGGAAGGAAGAAACCCCGGGGGGTAGAGGGACCCAGAGGAGGACAGTCAGGCGGAAAAGGTGGAGCAGGGCTAGGATATTAAGTTGGTGCACAAGGGGCGGAGACTCAGACGGAGCTTCGCCGATCTAGCTACTAGACGTAGAGTTGCGCGCAGCAGCGTGAGAATGGAAACTGCAATTCAATAAAGACTTTTACTTAATGATCGCTGGCTAGCGTGATCCTCTGTGAGCTAGGATCTTCAAGCAGCTCTGACAGTAAGCTCCGTCTCACTCAATTGTGGGCATCTACAACCTCGAGGAGGGGAGAGAAGCAGGTGCCCACTAGCGAGCTCACGAACGGCAGACGACATGACGGCTGAGCAGCAGATAGAGGAACTCAGAAAAGCAGTGGCACAACTGAATGCCGAGGCTCTCGCATCCAGGAAGAGAGAGGAGGAGGCAGCTGCCGCCTGCAGGGATCTCCAGGTCAGGTTAGATGTGCTGACAAAGCAGACACCCCGGCAGGAGGGAATTGGGTTGGCGAGACGCACAGGCGGGCTGGTCTCTCACTTCGATGGGAACCTGCAACAGTATCCCAACTTTAGAGCAGACGTACTGTGCGCACTGCAACTGCTGCATAAAGACTTTAGAGATGAGCAAGAGAGAGTGGGATTCATCATGTCTCATTTGCATGGGGATGCTAAAGCATGGCTACGCAATTTATGGAGAGATAAGGATCCGGCGCTCCAGAATGCAGATGCCTTTATTAAAGCGATGGATGGGTGTTTTTTATCAAGCATTGACGTGGATCTTGCCCGGAAGGAGGTGCATGGGCTAAGACAAGGGAGGGCCAGCGTCAGGCAGTACCATGCCCGCTTTTTCGCCTTGGTCAGTGCCCTGGAATGGGACAGAGATTCGGCCCCTGTAAGAGACCTCTTTTGGGAGGGGTTGCACAGCTCGATTAAAGATGAGATCGCGAGGGGGGAGAGACCCCGAACCACCCAGGAGGTCGTTCAGAGGGCACTGGCAGTGGGGGTGAGGCTGGAAGAACGCCCGTGGAGCAGGGACGAAGGGCGTGGAGGGCGCGAACCAGCCAGGGGCCCCTCCTTCCTTCCCAGAGAAGCAGCGCGGGCGCAATCCACGCCTCCGCCAGGAGGAGGAGCCGAACCTATGGAGGTTGGAGGTGCAAGGGCTCAGTCAGCAACCAGAGCCCTAGCACCGGCAGCAGTGAAAGCGAAGCCTCCTAGAGGGAACAGGAAGTGTTACGTCTGTGAGGAGCCAGGGCATATGGCGAAAGAGTGTCCCCAGAGGCTCCACAAGCTCACTGCAGCCTCGGCAATGGTGACTGCAGCAACGCAGCAAGGAGGAACACAGCAGGGAAACGAAGCAGTCTGGCTGGAGGAAGAGGCCCTGGGGCCCAGCCAGACGTGTTAGTGCCGCAGTCCCCAGAGATTTTACAGCCCGTGAACCCCCTCCCGCCCAAACCAGTGGTGAGGCTCACCGCATCTCTCCAGCTGCCCAATGGAATCACCATGGACGTGCCCATCACAGTGGACTCGGGCAGCAACGCGGACTTTATAGGGCAGGACTTTGTCGACAAGCACGCTATACAGTTGCTGCCGGCCACACTGCCCCTGCAGGTTGTCACGGTGGATGGCAGGGAGTTGCTAGGGGGGCAAGTGGTGAAGCAGACGCCGCCAATGGCGATGCGACTTGGGAATCACAAAGAAATCATCAGCTTCAATGTCACTCAACTATCGGATACGCCCATTGTATTGGGAATGAGTTGGCTGGACAAGCACAGCCCAACGCTGGCTTGGTACCAGAGGCAGCTGGTCTTCGGCTCTTCCTTTTGTGCTGAACACTGCATCATGCACTGGCAGGAAGGAGAGGAAGAGGAGTCACAGCTGCTGCTAGGCACGCTGCAAGCGATTCCCCACAAGTACGCAGAATTTTTGGAAGTTTTCTGCGAGAAGGAGGCGGACAGGCTACCCCCTCACAGACCATATGACTGCAAAATTGACCTGCTGCCGGGGGCGGCGCTGCCTAAAGGGAAACTGTATTCCATGTCGGAGGACGAGCTGCAGGAACTCAAAGAGTTCATCGATCATAATTTGGAGCGCGGTTTCATCCGAGAGTCCAAGGCAGCGGGGGGCAGTCCTGTATTCTTTGTTAAAAAGCGAGACACGCCCCAAAAAAGACTGGTCGTGGACTATCGCATTTTAAACAGTGTGACCAAGCCGTCGGACTTCCCCATGCCCCGAATCGACGACCTCCTGGCGAAGGTGCGGAAGGGAAAAGTGTTCACCAAATTAGACCTGCGAGGGGCGTACAACCTCATTCGCATGCGGGAGGGGGATGAGTGGAAGACGGCCATGTTCACGCCACTGGGTACCTACGAATACAGAGTTATGCCTTTTGGACTGCAAAATGGCTCCCACGTTTTTCAAGCTTTCATGCATCACGTGTTGGCGGGACTTCTCTACAAGACGTGCGTCTGTTTCTTAGATGACATCCTGATCTTTTCGGAATCGCAGCAGGAGCATGACAGGCACGTCAAAGAAGTGCTGACCAGACTAAAGCAACATAGGCTCTACGCCAAGCTGGAGAAGTGCCAATTCGACGTGACGGAGGTGGATTTTCTGGGCTACAAGTTGTCTGACAAGGGGCTCGCCATGGACAGCGCCAAGGTTCGAGCGGTATTGGACTGGAAGAGCCCACGCAACCGGAAAGAGGTCCAAAGGTTTGTCGGCTTTGCGAACTTCTATCGCAAGTTTATCAAGGGCTTCGCTATGCAGACAGCGGCCATCACAGACACGCTTAGCTCCAAGAAAAAGAAGTTCGTTTGGACGGAGGAGGCGGAGCAGTCCTTTCAGGCACTCAAGCGTCTCTTCGCGTCGGAAGAGCAGCTGCTTCACGTAAACCCCAGCAGGCCGATGAGGGTGGAGACAGACGCCTCGGACAGAGCCGTGGGGGCAGTCCTGCTGCAAAAGGACCAGCAGGGGGTGTGGCGACCGGGAGCGTTTTACTCCAGGAAGCTCAGCAAGTCCGAGCAGAACTACACCATCTGGGACAGGGAGTTGCTGGCCATTCATGCAGCGTTCAAAGCGTGGCGGCACTTCCTGATCGGCGCCAAGCACACGGTGCAGGTTTGCACGGACCACAAGAATCTGGAGCACTGGCGCACGGCACAGTTCCTAAGCCAGAGGCAGATACGCTGGGCTGAGTTTTTTGCGAACTTCGACTTCCGCATAGAGTATGTCCCGGGGGACACTAACATCATGGCGGACGCCCTCTCCCGTAAGCCACAGTATCTGGAGGACGCAACGCCAGCAGCAGCCATGCACATCTTCGCACCAACAGTATGGGCGTGCGCCGCGGCCACCGTGGACCTGGAGGCGGTGCGACGAGCGTTGCAGGATGACTCCTTCGCGCAAGCAAAGATGGCAGAGGTGCAAAGGGGCAAGGCTGTGGCCGACGGTTTCCAGCTACGAGATGGATTGCTCATCCGTAAAGGGGCCATCTACGTGCCGGGAGACGACCTTCGCGCCAAGGTGCTGCAGCAGCTGCACGACGCGCCCACGGCCGGGCACTTTGGCAAGGAGAAGACGGTGGAATTAGTAGCCAGGGATTTCTGGTGGCCTGGAATGAGAGGGGAGGTCGCAGACTACGTGGCGAGGTGTGACACCTGCCAGAGGGCCAAACCAGTGCACAGACCGCCGGCCGGACTGTTGGAACCGCTGCAAACTCCGGTCGAACCTTGGGAAAGGGTGGCTCTGGACTTTGTCACAGTTCTGCCCAGCTCGAGGGGCAAGACGGCAGTGCTGGTGGTGGTGGACCTGTTTTCCAAGATGGCCCATTTCATTCCGTGTGCTAAGGTGGCCACGGCGGAGCAAACCGCCAAACTGTTCATAGACCACGTGTTCAAGGTTCACGGTCTGCCACGGTCTATTCTGTCCGACCGCGGGCGGCAGTTCATCTCGAATTTCTGGCAGAAGCTGATGGGCTTCCTGAACGTCAAGATCAACCTGGCGTCGGCGAGACACCCGCAGACCAACGGGCAAGCGGAGCGGGTCAATGCCATCATGCAGCAGTACCTGAGATGCTATGCGAATCAACAGCGTGCGACATGGGTGGATTACCTGCCGCTTGCCGAGTTCGCCTACAACAACACGAAGCACGTGTCCACGGGGGTCACGCCGTTCTTCGCCAACAACGGGAGGCACCCCAGAACCTTCCCGGGACTGGAAAGAATGGGGGAGGGGGAGCCGCAGACAGCAGATGCGTTCGCGTCGGAGCTGCAGGAAGTCCACGATCAGCTGAGGCGCCACCTGGAGCTGGCCAAACATGCATACAAGGTACAAGCGGACAGACACAGAAGGGTTGGCGAAGAGCTCCACGTGGGAGACTGGGTCTGGTTAGCAGCCCACGCAGTGCCGGCCAGGTCGTTGGCCAAGAAGAAACTAGGGCATAAACAACTGGGGCCCTACCAAGTCGAAGAGCAGGTCAACCCGGTAGCTTTCAGACTGGCACTTCCGGAGGGTTCCAGAATGCATCCGGTGTTCCACAGATCGGTGCTCACTCCCTACAAGGCACCGCACAGGTTCCAGGAACCCGGAACGGCGCCGAGTCCGGTCAGAGACAGAACAGGGCACGCGGGAGTGGCACAGAAGGAGCGCATCAACGAAGTCACGGAGATTTTGGACTCCAGATGGGGGGAAGAGGGGGTAGAATACTTTCTCGCCAAGGAGGGCACCCCGGCCAGTGCGAACAGCTGGGTGCCGGGCTACGCCTTGGACGAACCTCTACTCAAAGACGAGTTTCATGCCCTCTTCCCACATAGACCTATGCCAGCAGACTTTTTCGACGACTGGCTTTTCACGCCCACGCTTTCGGCCAGCACTTTCCGGGGGTTCGACTCGGAAGAGGACCCGACACAAGACGTCCGTTCCCCGGAGGGGTCACCCTCGGGATCTGCATCAGAACCCTCGTATTGGTGGGACGATAGACCAGAGGAGCAGTTCCGCAGAAGGTGGCTGGAAGGCCCAGGACGAGCAACGCCGCCAGGAGGAAGTGAGGGAGAAACGGACATGGACGTTTTCGGGGACGACCCTGGTTTCGAGCACGGCGGCACAGAGATGGAAGCGGAGGTGACCGTCGTCGACGAGAGCAGGGAGGAAGACCCGCGAGACTTCAGATGGAGGCCCGCCACGGGAAGCGAACGATATCCGACGTTCGTCCCTTTGCAACAGCAGCACCCAGCTCCAGCACCGGAAGGAGGGGAGGGGGGAATGGGGGGCTTCGAGGGGGGGATGGATGTCAGGGATTTAGGAGCAGAGGCAAGGCCAAGGGAGGAAACAGAGAGCGAAGGGGAGGAGGCAGAAGAAAAGATGAGTGATGACGATGACCCGAGATCTCCTAGTCTTTCCAGTGAATCAGAGGATTCACAGAAAGGAGCACCAGTGGCCAGGGCAAGGGGGGAGTCTAGGGGGGCACCCCAGGAAGATAGAGCCAGAGGGGACTCAGGGGAGAGCAGTTGGAAATCGGGACCAGCGTCACCGCCAGGGAGCAGGGAAGAAGAAGGGAGCCAGGGGGCAAGCGCTGGCAGCTCACCACAGGAGGGAGGGCATGAGTCAGGAGTGGCCACACCTCCATCGGGGAGCGAAGAAACGGTTAAGAGGAAAGTGGAAGGTTGGGCGCGCGCGCCAAGTTCAAATGCAGAGGAAGGCGGCGCAGTAAGCAGCCCGGAAAGGGAACCAGGTCCTAAAGCCCGGCGCAAGGAGGCAGGAGGGTCCGGGTCAGCGTCAGAAGAATCCAGGAAGGAAGAAACCCCGGGGGGTAGAGGGACCCAGAGGAGGACAGTCAGGCGGAAAAGGTGGAGCAGGGCTAGGATATTAAGTTGGTGCACAAGGGGCGGAGACTCAGACGGAGCTTCGCCGATCTAGCTACTAGACGTAGAGTTGCGCGCAGCAGCGTGAGAATGGAAACTGCAATTCAATAAAGACTTTTACTTAATGATCGCTGGCTAGCGTGATCCTCTGTGAGCTAGGATCTTCAAGCAGCTCTGACACATGTATAGTTTCGTATCCTTTTTTTCATAAACCTTGTTTCTCGGACTCCCCCATACCTCCCCTTTCTGCATCCCAATGTCCAAAGTTTTTCAGCAAGTTCTAAATAGTTCTGTCAAACCTCTGTCCTCTTAATCTTTCCTTCATTCTAATCTTATATCGCTGTAACCCTTTCTTTCTCAAAACCTCGACATTCTAACATTCATGCAGTTTATAGTAGTCCTTAAGGTAAATTTTAAACTTCTTCCACTCTTCTTCCGCCGTCTCCTTCCCCTGATCACGGATTCTGCCAGTCATCTCAGCCAATGTCATGTAGTCCATCACTTTCATCTGCCATTCTTCCAGGGTGGGTAGATCTTGTGTCTTCCAATACTTTGCGATAAGTATTCTTGCTGCTGTCGTGGCGTACATAAAGAAAATTCTGTCTTTCTTTGACACCAATTGGCCGACTATGCCCAAGAGAAAGGCCTCTGGTTTCTTAGGAAAAGTACACTTAAGTACCTTTTTCATTTCATTATATATCATTTCCCAGAAAGCCTTAATCTTCGGGCACGTCCACCAAAGGTGATAGAAAGTACCTTCAGTCTCTTTACACTTCCAACACTTATTATCAGGCAAATGGTAAATTTTTGCTAGCTTGACTGGGGTCATGTACCACCTGTAGATCATTTTCATAATGTTTTCCTTTAAGGCATTACATGCCGTGAATTTTATACCGGTGTTCCACAACCATTCCCAGTCAGCAAACATAATATTATGACCAATGTCCTGTGCCCACTTAATCATAGCCGATTTAACTGTTTCATCTTGTGTGTTCCATTTCAGCAGCAAATTATACATTCTTGACAAATTCTTAGTATTGGGTTCTAACAATTCCGTCTCTAATTTTGATTTTTCCACCTGGAAGCCAATTTTCCTATCTTGTTTATAGACCTCCATTATTTGGTAATAATGGAGCCAATCTTGTACTTTTGGTTTCAATTTCTCCTGGCTCTGTAATTTCAATTTATCTCCATCTTGTTCCAAAATTTCCCAATATTTTGGCCATCCGGCCTCCATATTGAGTTTCTTCAATGCCTTAGCCTCCAAAGGTGACAACCATCTAGGGGTTTTATTTTCCAACAAGTCTGTATATCTTATCCATACATTAAACAATGCTTTTCTAACAATGTGATTTTTAAAGGCCCTATGCACTTTAATTTTATCATACCATAGATATGCATGCCAACCAAATGCATTATTGAAACCTTCTAGATCCAAGATATCTGTGTTCTCAAGGAGCATCCACTCTTTCAGCCAGCAGAACGCTGCTGCTTCATAGTACAATTTTAAGTCCGGCAGGGCAAATCCCCCTCTTTCTTTTGCATCTGTAAGTACTTTAAATTTTATTCTGGGCTTTTTGCCCTGCCAGACAAATTTCGCAATGTCTTTCTGCCACCTCTTGAAACAGTCCATCTTGTCAAGAATCTGCAAAGTTTGAAACAAGAATAACATTCTAGGCAATACATTCATCTTAATAACTGCAATTCGGCCTAACATTGACAATTTCAAATTTGTCCATATTTCTAGATCTTTTTTAATTTCTGACCAGCATTTTTCATAGTTGTCCTTATATAAGTTCAAATTTTTAGATGTCAGATAAACCCCTAGGTATTTCACCTTCTTAACCACTGTCAAACCTGTCTCTTCTTGAAATTTCTCCTTCTCCGTGGCTGTTAAATTTTTTTCTAAGACTTTAGTCTTTTGTTTGTTCAGTTTGAATCCGGCTACCTGGCCAAATTGTTGGATTATCTCCAACACCCTTTTCGTACTAGTGTCTGGCTCTTGTAGGGTCAATACTAAGTCATCTGCAAAGGCCCTTAACTTGTAATGTTTAGCTCCGACCTGTACACCTTTAACCTGCTGGTCATTTCTAATCATATTTAGCAACACCTCCAGAACAGAAATGAAAAGCAATGGGGAAATTGGGCACCCCTGTCGTGTTCCTTTTTCTATCTTAAGTTCCTCAGTTATCACATTATTTACAATCAGCTTAGCTTTTTGTTCAGAGTATATCGCACCCATACCATTCTCAAATCCTTGGCCTACCCCCATCCCATGAAGATTCTTTTTCATAAAACTCCAAGAAATATTGTCAAAGGCTTTCTCCGCGTCCACAAAGATCAGCACTGCTTTAGTGTTTATTTTCACCTCTAGTAGTTCCAAAATGTCTATTATATTCCTTACATTGTCTGATAAATGCCTCTTTGGGAGAAAGCCTGCTTGGTCCTTATGAATCTTCTCCATCAACACTCTTTTAAATCTTTTTGCCAAAATGTCTGCAAAAATTTTGTAATCCACATTAAGTAATGATATTGGGCGGTAGTTCTTAAGTTGAGTCTTTTCAGTCTCTGTCTTTGGTATGAGTGTAATATAAGCTTCTTTCCACGACTCTGGTGCCTTTTCCCCCTCTAAAATCTCGTTGCAGACTTCCTTTAACGGTTGAACCAACCACTCCTTCAAAGCTTTGTAATATCTCGAAGTCAGTCCATCTGGTCCTGGAGATTTGCCCAGTTGCATGTCCTGAATGGCACTCTCTATCTCTTGTTCTGTTATTTTCTGATTTAAATCCACCTTGCTTTGATGAGAGATTTTTTGTAATCCATATTTATTAAGGAATTCATCTATATCCTCTTCATTTTGTGGCCCTTGAGAATATAGTTTTTTAAAATAGCTCAAAAAACAATTTCTAATCTCATTAGGTTTAGATATGTTCTTTCCATCCACTTCTAGGCTTGTAACTGTATTTAGTTTCTGCCTTTTCTTCAATTGCCAAGCCAGAAGTTTGCCACATTTATCTGCCGACTCAAATGTCTTTTGTTTCATTTGCTTTATCTTCCACTCAATCTCTTGATTCATCAATTCCATATATTGTATTTGATATAACTTAATCTCTCTTAAAATCTCTTGGGACTTTGGTTTTGATCTTAATTTTTTCTCTCCTTCTTTTATCTTTTCCAAAATCTTTTCCTTCTTCTCATTCTGGTTTCTCTTTTTTATTGAATTTTGTTGAATCAAAAATCCTCGCATCACAGCTTTACTTGCGTCCCAAATCACTCTTTTTTCCACATCGGCCTTTAGATTTATTTCAAAATAGTCCTTTAGAGTTTTTTGTGCCTTCATGTGGATCTCCTTGTCTCTAAAGAGGGTGTCATTCATCCTCCATCTGAATTGACCAGTTGTTGTAAGTTTCATTTCCATCTTCACGGCGTTATGGTCGGAGCAGGTCTTTGGGCAGATTTCTACCTTCTTAATCTTTGGAGCCATTCCACTAGTGATCCAGATTTGATCAATTCTGGTCCAGGTCATCATTGCTTGGGAAAAGAATGTTCCTTCTCTCTCAAGAGGGTTCCTCGTTCTCCATATATCTATTAAGTCCATGTTTTCAGTCATTTCAAAGAAGGTCTTCGGAAGTCTCCCTTCCTTTGAGATTGTCAGTCTTTGTGCCTTGTCCATATTTGTAGAAACCACACCATTCATATCTCCCATCATTATTATATTGTAATCCAAATAGTCCATCAGAGTTTCATGAAGCTTCTTAAAGAATTCCGCCTTGCCTTCATTTGGTGCATAGACTCCAACTATTAAAAAAATTTCTCCTTGTACTTGTATTTCAACTGCCAGGTATCTTCCTTGTTCATCTTTAAACATCATTTTTGGAACCCATTTCTCTTTTACATAAATCACAACTCCTCTTTTCTTAACTTTGTCCGATGAAATAAATTCTTGTCCTAATCTTTTATTTATAAGTAATTTCCTGTGAGTTCTGGTTATATGGGTTTTTTGTAAACATATCAAATCCAATTGTTCTCTTTGCAAAATATGAAACACTTGACGTCTCTTCAAAGGCATGTTGAGCCCATTACAATTCCAACTAAGGAATTGCAGGGCCATCTTGTTACTTTTCCGTTTTTCCTCCAACCGCTCCCAGTTGTTGCTCTTCCTCTGATGGTGGTGGGTTGAGTCCAAACGATAGATTCAGAATGTCTAATGCTCTCCTTTGTTCTGCAATTGGGCCCACAGTTCCCTTCTGTAGGTCCTCTTGGTTTCTTTCCAGGAACTTCTCTTTATCTTGTATTGTCTTTATTTTCACTTTCTTTCCCTTATAGTCAAAGGACAATCCTTGTGGGAACTCCCACCTAAAAGGAATGATGTTCTTCCTCAGCAGGTAGACCAGATCCTTGTAGAAGGTTCTCAACTCCAAAATATATTTAGGGATGTCTTAAAAAATTTGTATAGATGAATTTTCAATTTGCAGAGTTGTAGTGTAGTTTTAATATTTTATCTCTTTCTTCTTTGGATCTAAGGGTGATCAGGCAGTCCCTCGGGGTCTTTCTGTTCAATCTCCTGCCCAATCTAAATGCTGTTGTTATCTTAAATTCTTCCTCTTCCAAATCTTCCCAAAAGTCAGCAATTTTTTGTGTTAGGAACTCCACTAGGTTGTCTCCTTCGTTCTCAGGAATTAATCTTAATTTTAGATTTCTTTCCTTTCTCTGTAATTCCAATAAGGACAAAGTTGCATCATGTTCATAAACCTTTTTAGCAATTGGTTCTAGCTTCTCCTGTGTCACTCCAGCAACACTTCTGGCTTCCTCTGCAATTTTACGTGTTGCAGAGTTTTCTTCAATCAACCTGTTTATAGATTCTGTATTACTTGTCACACTTTTTGTGTTCAAGTCCAATCTCGCTGTTAATTCTGTTAATTTCTGTGTATTTTCTGTACTCTGCTTTGTCAAAGTCTCCAAGGATTGGTTTATCTTAAGTAACGCCTGTGTCACTGACTCCATGGAGGCAGCTGTCACTTTTTCTTGTCCTGCTGTTCCTGTAGGAGTTAGACCTGTAATTGAGCCTCTTTTCTTCTGTTGCTGTTGTTGCTGTTGTTGTTGCTTAGCTTTGGCTCTGGTGGTTATCTCTTCTGCTGAGCCACTCATGTCCCAAGGACGTTCCCACAGAAACAATCCCCTGATGGAAAATCCCACTGTCTTAAACTGTTAAAGCCGTTACTTTAAGCCCTCTAGAGGGAGCAACACAAAATGTCCAGGTGAAGAAACAAAGAAGTTAAAAACAAATATGTTAGGAGGCTTGAAACTGTATATAGTACCACACTTTTTCCAGTAGATACTCTTTCAACACACTCCACTATATTGTAACAACCAAGTCTTGCAACTTTGTGTCAAAGAGAGCTTCAACCATGTAACTTTCCCAAAGGTTTAAAGACAGTTCAACGTCCTGATGTCTTATTTGGCAGTCCGTTTCAGGGTGTTAAAACAGCAGAAGGCTTTTTCTTTTAAGTAAATCATGCAGGTTTTAATGTCCTCTTTTTTCCTCCCCTCTGCCCTGCTTGCTAGAGGGGAGACCTAGGTCCAATGTCAGGTTTAAATAGTCAAAGGATACTTCATACGGATGCAGCTTAACTTTTCCGTTGCTTTAAACGTCATGCAGTCGGGGAAGGCAGACTTCCTTAATTTTTTCCTTCCCCGTTTTCAGTCAAATTTCAGGTATTTAGTTTCAAATAGATGTTCAGTCTTACTCACGGGTTTGTTTAGTCCAAAATTTACAGGAAGGAATCGGCACTCTCCGTCAATGGCGACGCGGCTTCACCCTGCGGGCTGGGTAGCGACTCTCAGCACCGCGCTCTCCCGATGCCGTTCCGGAGCCTTTAAAAGGGCTCCTTCTGCAGTAAGGGGGGCGCTTCAGGTGCCCACCGAGTCTCCTTGTTCACAGGCTTCCGCGCCTGTGATTTTAGGGGTCCCCCGCTTGCCGTAGCTGGTCAGACCCGAACTCGCAGAGCAGTCCTCCTCCGGAGCTCGGAAAGAGGACCGCCATTAACGCTGGGGCCGACCGGAACAAGATGAGTTTTAACAGGGAGAAATGTAAAGTATTGCACTTGGGCAAAAAAAATGAGAGGCACAAATACAAGATGGGTGACACCTGGCTTGAGAGCAGTACATGTGAAAAGGATCTAGGAGTCTTGGTTGACCACAAACTTGACATGAGCCAACAGTGTGACGCGGCAGCTAAAAAAGCCAATGCAATTCTGGGCCTCATCAATAGGAGTATAGCATCTAGATCAAGGGAAGTAATAGTGCCACTGTATTCTGCTCTGGTCAGACCTCACCTGGAGTACTGTGTCCAGTTCTGGGCACCACAATTCAAGAAGGACACTGACAAACTGGAACGTGTCCAGAGGAGGGCAACCAAAATGGTCAAAGGCCTGGAAACGATGCCTTATGAGGAACGGCTAAGGGAGCTGGGCATGTTTAGCCTGGAGAAGAGGAGGTTAAGGGGTGATATGATAGCCATATTCAAATATATAAAAAAAGGATGTCACATAGAGGAGGGAGAAAGGTTGTTTTCTGCTGCTCCAGAGAAGCGGACACGGAGCAATGGATCCAAACTACAAGAAAGAAGATTCCACCTAAACATTAGGAAGAACTTCCTGACAGTAAGAGCTGTTTGACAGTGGAATTTGCTGCCAGGGAGTGTGGTGGAGTCTCCTTCTTTGGAGGTCTTTAAGCAGAGGCTTGACAACCATATGTCAGGAGTGCTCTGATGGTGTTTCCTCCTTGGCAGGGGGTTGGACTCGATGGCCCTTGTGGTCTCTTCCAACTCTATGATTCTATGATTCTATTCTATGATTCTATGAAAATGAACAAATCAACACTTCAATCATATATCAATAGATAGATCAGTCAGTGAGGAAACCGTTCCAAAATAATCTAATCAGATAGGAAGTTAACCAAAAGTCTATATAAATCCAAGATAATAACGAAATAACCAGCCTCTTTCCTTTAAAATAAAGAGTGAAAAACTTATAAGAGGTGAAAGACCACCGCCAATCTTCTTGCCACTTATATGGCTAAATCCACAATTTGCATTGGACCCTTCTTGCCACTTGCCTGGCTATATCCAACCTTTAAGTTGCAATAACTAATCACAAAAAAGAAAAAAGGAGCTCCCAGATCCGTCAGATTCCGCAGAGACAGAAAGCCAAAAAAAGCAGAAAAAACAGTGCATTTAATTCCTCCGAAAGTAAAATGAAGAGTTAATAAAAGTTAATGAAGAGTTGATAAAAACTTGCCAAAATGAAGATCGCAGTTAAGTCTCTTAATCTGCCTGGAAGAAAGGAATCAGTTACTTTCCTCCAGAAGGAGGGAGAGAATCCTCATCTTTGCAACAATATGGCGATTTGTATCCAATTCTCAAAAGTTCAAGAAGTGAAGGGTACGGACTTCAAAGGGATAAAAAAGAAAACTTTCCAGTTCCCATAAACTCCTCAAGAAGTGAACAAACGAACAGTAATTCTTCTCTAAATCCTTCCGCTTCTGTCCCTTTACCCTAGAGGGGTATATCAAAGGTTTTAAAGTATTTTAAAGTCCGTAACTTTCTATTACGCAGTTCTTTTTGAAAACGAAAGTAATCAGTCCCCAGCTCTTCTCCCCGACGTTCACCGCCGATTCTCTGCCAGACTGTCAAAATATTGCCTCCCCTCAATCTTCCCTTTTTACCTTAGTCTTAGTCTTTCTGAAAGCCTTTTTTTAAAAAAATAATCAAATATATCCATAAAGTTTATTCCGTTTGCGTTAACTTACAGTTTATTCCAATCCGCAAATTATTCTTGTGTGTGTTTAGAATTCCAGGCAAGGCTGGCCTCCTTTTTTCCACCTTACCTCTTCAAATTAGTCCCAATCCATTAATTTAATTTAGATTCCTGTAGTTTCCAATTCGGTTTCTTTTGTTTGAGAACAGATAGCTTTTTTTTTAAAAAAAGATATTTATTAAAAGTTTAATAGTTACAGAAAAAAGAAAAAAGAAACAGTAAAAAGTTCACAATGCATCAAAAATAAAGAGAAAAAAACAAAAAACAAAACAAGAAAAGCAAAAACATTTTTAAAAAAACACATCCAATATCTCTATATCTCTACCTTTCATTTACTTGTATCATCGACCTTCTCACACCTCCCTTTTTTGTATTCTTGTTCAATTAGCTATTTCAGCAAATCCTTTCCATCTTTCTCAATTTTTGTTCTATAATTTATCTTAATTTATTTTAACCTTATCTTGCCATAAAAAGCCCTAAAGCTTAAAACTTATTTGTACATAACTCCTTATAGCATTTCTACTAAAGCCAAATAGTTTCATTCCAACATTTTTTCTAACAGTCATTAATTTTACAATATTTCTCTAAATGAATTTTTAAACTTTCTTCCAATCTTCAACCACCGTCTATTCTTCCTGGTCTCGGGTTCTGTCAGTCCTTTCTATCCATTCAATTTTGTCCATCAACCAGGTGATCTTCTATCCGAGGCTCTTAACTCTTTTCCATGTCCCTTCTGCAGGTCTTCTTCATATTTATACCTGCACCTTACTTTGTCTTCTGCTGATCTTGTTCTTAGTTTCCTTCCTTTATCGCTGAGGAGTAGATCTCAGGGAGACTCCAACCTAACAATGTCTTTATCCCTTCTCGACAGGTCAGCCCATTCTCCACAGTCAGCACTAAAATCCAAAAGATATTTCAAGGCATGTTTCAAAGTCCCTCCAAAGTTAAAGGCCCCCACAACTCCAGACTCCCCCTGGCGCAAAACCAGATCCCAGAAGCCAGAACAGCCCTGCATAGGGGGATCTATCCAATTTCCCATCTCCAATCCAAACGAGACTCCATCTCTCCAAATCTGACTTTCTCCAGGTTCGGTCATCAAAAACAACAGCTTATGTTCCTGCAAAGCCTCGGCTCTCTCCACATGTATTTCTTGAGGTTCAACAGCAACCTCCTCCTTTGTCTTCTGCACGACTTGCCCTGTCATTGCAGATTCCTGGGTCGGTTCCTGAGTGGTTTCTATATAGGTATTCACTGTTTGTCCAAAGTTATTAACTGCAACAGTCATTAAATCCATCTTCTCATGTAGCTGTTCCAATAAAGCGCTTGTCTTGCAAAAAGCAATCACTAAGGCTTCTTCTGGGCACATTCTTGTTCAAGGTCAATGTCTGGTTCTCACGATCTTTAATCTCTACAGCTGGAGAATTCCCCAGATCGACTCCAACAACAGTTTTCAAAGCTCCCTCTAGGGGAAACAATTTCTGTTTGTATCCGTCCTTTTAAAAGCAGATCCAGCAACAAAATTACTTTCGTTTTTCAAATATTTTGTTCCTTTTAAATGCAAAAGGAAACATTGGAATCAATATGTTTCTCTTTTTTAACTATCTATCAGCAAACGTTTTATTCACAGTCAATGGACTTTCCCAAAACGTCTGTCTTCCTAGCAACCCGTTCCCAGGTTCAAGGCGGTGGAAATTTATCTTTCTTTACTCTCTCTCCTGCAGGCTTGAACAATCTAAGATTTCCCCCCTCTTCTCCTGCTTCCAAGGGGGGTTTAGTAGTTTCAGCCGATGGAAATTTAGTTCTTTACAAAAGTCTTTCCAGACTTTAGCTTGCAATGTCTTTGCTTCAATCTATTTACAAAAGCGGAAGGCGGACTTCCTGTTTAGAGCCTTCCCGCTTCGGTGCCAAATTAAGATATTTCATAGTCCAATTTTCCGTTCTAATCACGGGTACTTGTTTAAAGTCCAATTGTCCACAGGAAAAAGTCAGCGCTCTCCGGCAACAGCAATGCGGCTTCACTCCGTGAAAAGAGCAGTCGATTCGAAGCACCGCGCCGCTCACCCCACGTCACTCCGGATCCCCGAAACCGGGTTTCCCCGTGAGTAGGGGAGGCGCAAAAGGTGCCTGCCGAATCCCACGTCCACAGGCTTCTCCTGCCTGTGGTTTTTGATGGGTCTCCGCCTCGCTGTGGCGGTCCAGACCCTAACTTCCACGAAGCAGATTCCTCCCGATCAGAGGAAATCCGCCATTGCCGGAGGCGCTAACCCAGAAGTCGAGAACAGATCACTTCTGCGCGCAAGCTCGGAGCTTCGCTGATGAGGGTTAGAAATGGCTTCCCGCTGCCGGCTTCTCTACCCCACCGCACTCGTCGCCTCCAAAAAGGAGGTTACCTGGTGGCCGGGGGAAATGCAAATCGACAGTGCCGGGATCCCTGACTCTTGAATATCCTTTCAAGAGTGTTTGGGGGGCTGCAGCGCTCTTGCAGCACCCCCTTTATCCCTCAAAAGCTGGATACTCTCACAAGCGAGAGATCCCGCTTGCTTTCGCTCCTGCGATCCGCCGGAAGTCCGTCGTCTGACTATTCTTGTATGGTACTGTCATTGTACATGGTCAATCTTGCAGAGTACAAACCTCGAGGAGCTTATCACTTCAATTCCAGTTCTACTAGGGGAGACCAAAGACTAGAAGGGGAGGAAAGTGACTGGCCAGAATGGGAGGAGGGGAGGCTAGAAATGCCTTTTCTTTCCCCCTGTTCCTCTAATATGATGTAGTGAAGTTCTTTAAGCCCAAGGGCCACCTTCCCTTCTGACTGTTGAGAATTTTATGCAGCCAATGCATAAAAGGAGTGTGATTAGTATAAATCCCATGAGATGTCTGAGAAGAGTGTGGGAACGGAAGCCAGATGGGCGGGGTATAAATAATAATAATAATAATAATAATAATAATAATAATAATAATAATAATAATAATAATATATTATTATTATTATTATTATTATTATTATTATTATTATTATTATTATCTCTTCCGTCTGAGCATGTTTTTGTACTGTACTTTCACTTTTGTAGTATGCAACAGTTCTGCCAGAGCTTGGAGAACACAGACGTGATTATGGATTGTCTGTATAGAATGTAAATAAAATGTAGTTTAGATATACTAATGTTTCTTTCTTCTTGCTGTATGACGCTAGAAGACTTGTGTGCACTTCTCATATGAAAAGTGTCGCACAGAGGCACTCTGGAGATGAAGGGAGATGCCATTCCAGAGACGTGCCTACCGGGAGACGCTCAGAGGTCCTGGGGGGTCGCCGTCTCCCCAGGAGCGTTTTTCCAACACTGGGAACCTTCTGAAAGCCAGAGGCCACTAGTAGGCAGAGCAATTAATATAACATTCACCTTTGTACTATGAACTAGTCTCTAAACACATTCACATACCCCAGTCTATCTTCCACCAGGCAAGCAAGATGAATTAGCAGCGTTCTGGCAGGCAAAAGCATCCAAAGTTGGTGTAACTGTTAAGTATAACTGTTTAATTGGCCATTAAACAGTATGCGTATTGCTAAAGGGAACATGGAAACTTCCACTGAAGCTAAGTGAGGAACTCTGAATGCCTAACTGGTTGACAATTAACTAAGAATGTATACCTGCTGCTCTCTCACATAGTGTTTAACTATGATCACATGGGAGGGGTATTGTCAGGGACTGGCTGGATGAGGAGGACTGGTGGAAACTGCTTGACCAAGAGCCCCCCAGGGAAAGTACAGAGGGAGAGGATTTGGCTCCTGGCTTCTGGTGGTGAGAAACTCGCCACAGCCTAGAGGTGGGGAAGAGCTGGGAAATGCTGGAGGCAGGGGTAGTGGAGAGGCAGAAACAGGCAGGATTTGAGTAAGTCACACCATGGCTGAAGTATTCTCAAGATGGAGAGATGTGAAACTTTAGCAGCCATTTGCCTTAATTGCTTTTAAAATATGTGCAGAGCGGCCCACTTTCTGGGCACTTGCGCATTACAATGTACACTTTCATGGTTAATGCCCTGGTTTCCATTTTCTTAGCCACCCCTTTTGTACACAGGAGGTGCTGATCCATGAGAGCTAGCCCACTTAAAAGGCCAAAAGGAACAAAATGTGTTGACAAAACTGGATGAAGTAGAAGATGTGAGCTAATTGTGCATTGGACTGAAACAGTGGTTAAATTACATGTAATTAAATAAAAAGGCAATAAGAGGGACTTAAGTCAGAGGTTTCTTCTGAGCAATTAGAAAAGCATCAAGAAAAGATGATAACAAAGTGGGTTTCTAAGTAATTATCTTCTCCTGCAATGTGACTCTTGGTGTACAGATGGGGTAAAATTTTGGGTATAAAGATGAATGTCCTACCAAAGATGTTGTTCCTGTTTCAGACAGTACCAGTAGTCAATGACATGTGATGCTTTGTTGTTTAGTCATTTAGTCGTGTCCGACTCTTCGTGACCCCATAGACCAGAGCACGCCAGGCACTCCTGTCTTCCACTGCCTCCCACAGTTTGGTCAGACTCATGTTTGTAGCTTCAAGAACACTGTCCAACCATCTCGTCCTCTGTCGTCCCCTTCTCCTTGTGCCCTCCATCTTTCCCAACACCAGGGTCTTTTCCAGGGAGTCTTCTCTTCTCATGATGCTTTGGGGAATGGTAAAAAGATAAATCTAAGTTTATCTGGCAGGGGAAAACCCCCAGGATAAAACATAAGATTTTGATTGATACTAAAGAAAGAGGGGGCTTTGCCCTGCCAGATTTACAACTATACTTTGAGGCATTGTGCCTGTGTTGGTTAAAGAAATGGATAGTATTGAAGGACAGTAAATTTTTTTGAAAGGATATCAACTTTGGATGCCACACATGTCTGTGGTATGGTAAAGCCAAAATATACAAGAGTTTTGTCAAATCATGTGATTAGAAAAAAATTATGTACAAAGTTTGGGGAAAACATTAAAAAAATTGAAAAGGAAAACACCAACCTGGCTGTCACCAACAGAAGCAACAACAAAGAAAAAACCCAAAATGGAGAAGAATTGGAGTAACCAGAGGGATTTGTTAGACTTTATGGGGGGGTGAACAGAAAATGAAAACTGAAGAGATGAAGGGCCAAGTGACTAATTGGTTACACTATCACCAGCTTAATGCATTGTTTAAGTCAGATAAAAAATATGGTTTGTAAAACAATGCTCCCAGTTTGAAAGGGAGCTATTAGGGTCCAGTGTAAAAATACTATCCAAAATGTATATCCTGTTGTTATGAATGGGAAACAAAGGAAGAATTGGTGAAGTCGCCAATGATTAGAGATGTGGGACACAACATTGAGTTAGATTTATGGGAACAATTGTGGAAAAATTGATTGACCTTCACTGTATGTTATACAGTAAAAGAAAACTATTTGACGATAATCCTGTGGTGAACTTGCAAGATAAGAAAAGCACTCTGGGTGGAAATGATTTACAATGAGTTAAAAAAACCTTTAAAATAGTGTTTGTGGAAAAATCAGAGGCTTTTTTAATAGGCATTTTAGGTGCAGAGATTCTGAAGGAATAGAAATGATTATTTATGTATGCGACAACAGCAGCTTGGATACTACTGGCCCATAAATGGAAAGAAGACAAAGTTCCAACCAGAAATGAATGGCTGATGAAGATGATGGACTGCGTCGAAATGACGAAATTGACCAGGAAAATCAGAAACCAGGAAGAGAAGAACATTAAGAAGGAATGAGGGAAAATTACAATGTATTTATGTTTACACAACATTGAAAAAGGTTAGTTTTATTCAGCTCCGGCCTTTGAGCTGATACGGCTCATCTTGCCTTGAGCCCAGCAGAGTAAAATCCCAGAGTCCGCAAACGAAAGGATGAAGCATTGTGAAAAGCTTTATTCCTAATCTATACCGAGAACACACAAATGTACATCTTGCCTCTCCGATTATAACTGTAAACAAAACAGGAGAGAGATTCGGCCCAATAACTCTCTGGAAGATTGGCATCATGCAGCAAGGTTTTCAACCCTTGAAGCAATGTTTGATTTGCCCTCTCACAAAGTCCATTCATCCATGGAGAACGAGGACTAGACAAATCGTGTTTGTCAGGGGTTTAGGAGCAGAGGCACGGGCAAGGGAGGAAACAGAGAGCGAAGGGGAGGAGGCAGAAGAAAAGATGAGTGATGACGACGACCCGAGATCTCCTAGTCTTTCCAGTGAATCAGAGGATTCACAGAAAGGAGCACCAGTGGCCAGGGCAAGGGGGGCACCCCAGGAAGATAGAGCCAGAAGGGACTCAGGGGAGAGCAGCTGGAAATCGGGACCAGCGTCACCGCCAGGAAGCAGGGAAGAGGAAGGGAGCCAGGGGGGAAGCGCTGGCAGCTCACCACAGGAGGGAGGGCATGAGTCAGGAGTGGCCACACCTCCATCGGGGAGCGAAGAAATGGTTAAGAGGAAGGTGGAAGGTTGGGCGCGCGCGCCAAGTTCAAATGCAGAGGAAGGCGGCGCAGTAAGCAGCCCCGAAAGGGAACCAGGTCCTAAAGCCCGGCGCAAGGAGGCAGGAGGGTCCGGGTCAGCGTCAGAAGAATCCCGGAAGGAGGAGGCCCCGGGGGGTAGAGGGACCCAGAGGAGGACAGTCAGGCGGAAAAGGTGGAGCAAGGCTAGGATATTAAGTTGGTGCTCACGGGGCGGAGACTCAGACGGAGCTTCGCCGATCTAGCTACTAGACGTAGAGTTTGCGCGCAGCAGCGTGAGAATGGAAACTGTAATTCAATAAAGACTTTTACTTAATGATCGCTGGCTAGCGTGATCCTCTGTGAGCTAGGATCTTCAAGCAGCTCTGACAGTAAGCTCCGTCTCCTCATTGTGGGCATCTACAGCCTCGAGGAGGGGAGAGAAACAGGTGCCTACTAGCGAGCTCACGAACGGCAGACGACATGACGGCTGAGCAGCAGATAGAGGACCTCAGAAAAGCAGTGGCACAACTGAACGCCGAGGTTCTCGCATCCAGGAAGAGAGAGGAGGAGGCAGCTGCCGCCTGCAGGGATCTCCAGGTCAGGTTAGACGTGCTGACAAAGCAGACACCCCGGCAGGAGGGAATTGGGTTGGCGAGACGGGCAGGCGGGCTAGTCTCTCACTTCGATGGGAACCTGCAACAGTATCCCAACTTTAGAGCCGACGTACTGTGCGCACTGCAACTGCTGCATAAAGACTTTAGAGATGAACAAGAGAGAGTGGGGTTCATCATGTCCCATCTGCATGGGGATGCGAAAGCATGGCTACGCAATTTATGGAGAGATAAGGATCCGGCGCTCCAGAATGCGGATGCCTTTATTAAAGCGATGGATGGGTGCTTTTTATCAAGTATTGACGTGGATCTTGCACGGAAGGAGGTGCATGGGCTGAGACAAGGGAGGGCCAGCGTCAGGCAGTATCATGCCCGCTTTTTCGCCTTGGTCAGTGCCCTGGAATGGGACAGAGATTCGGCTCCTGTAAGAGACCTCTTTTGGGAGGGGCTGCACAACTCGATTAAAGATGAGATCGCGAGGGGGGAGAGACCCCGAACCACCCAGGAGGTCGTTCAGAGGGCACTGGCAGTGGGGGTGAGGCTGGAAGGACGTCCGTGGAGCAGGGACGAAGGGCGTGGAGGGCGCGAACCAGCCGGGGGCCCCTCCTTCCTTCCCAGAGAAGCAGCGCGGGCGCAATCCACGCCTCCGCCAGGAGGAGGAGCCGAACCTATGGAGGTTGGAGGTGCAAGGGCTCAGTCAGCAACCAGAGCCCTAGCAGTGAAAGCGAAGCCTCCTAGAGGGAACAGGAAGTGTTACGTCTATGAGGAACCAGGGCATATGGCAAAAGAGTGTCCCCAGAGGCCCCACAAGCTCACTGCAGCCTCAGCAATGGTGACTGCAGCAACGCAGCAAGGAGGACCACAGCAGGGAAACGACGCAGTCTGGCTGGAGGAAGAGGCACTGGGGCCCAGCCAGACGTGTTAGTGAAGCAGTCCCCAGAGATTTTACAGCCCGTGAACCCCCTCCCGCCCAAACCAGTAGTGCGGCTCACAGCATCTCTCCAGCTGCCCAATGGAATCACCATAGACGTGCCAATCACCATCGACTCAGGCAGCAATGCGGACTTTATAGGGCAGGACTTTGTCGACAGGCACGCTGTGCAGTTGCTGCCAGCCACACTGCCCCTGCAGGTTGTCACGGTGGATGGCAGGGAGCTGCTCGGGGGGCAAGTGGTGAAGCAGACGCCACCAATGGTGATGCGACTTGGGAATCACAGAGAAATCATCAGCTTCAACGTCACTCAACTATCTGACACGCCCGTTGTATTGGGCATGAGTTGGCTGGACAAGCACAGCCCAACGATGGCTTGGTACCAGAGGCAGCTGACCTTCGGCTCTTCCTTTTGTGCTGAACACTGCATCGTGCCCAGGCAGGAAGGAGAGGAAGAGGAGTCACAGCTGCTGCTAGGCACGCTGCAAGCGATTCCCCACAAGTACGCTGAGTTTTTGGAAGTTTTCTGCGAGAAGGAGGCAGACAGGCTACCCCCTCACAGACCATATGACTGCAAAATTGACCTGCTGCCGGGGGCGGCGCTGCCTAAAGGGAAACTGTATTCCATGTCAGAGGACGAACTGCAAGAACTCAAGGAGTTCATTGATCATAATTTGCAGCGCGGCTTCATCCGGGAGTCCAAGGCAGTGGGGGGCAGTCCCGTATTCTTTGTTAAGAAGCGGGACACGCCCCAAAAGAGACTCGTAGTGGATTACAGGATTTTGAACAGTGTGACTAGGCCATCGGACTTCCCCATGCCCCGAATTGACGACCTCCTCGCGAAGGTACGGAAGGGCAGAGTGTTCACCAAGTTGGACCTGCGGGGGGCGTACAACCTCATTCGCATGCGGGAGGGTGATGAGTGGAAGACAGCCATGTTCACGCCCCTGGGGACCTACGAATATAGAGTTATGCCTTTTGGATTGCAAAATGGCTCCCACGTTTTTCAAGCATTTATGCATCACGTGTTGGCGGGACTTCTCTACAAGACGTGCGTCTGTTTCTTAGATGACATCCTGATCTTTTCGGAGTCGCAGCAGGAGCATGACAAGCACGTCAAGGAAGTGCTGAGCAGGCTAAAGCAACATAGGCTCTACGCCAAGCTGGAGAAGTGCCAATTCGACGTGACGGAGGTGGATTTTCTGGGCTACAAGCTGTCTGACAAGGGGCTCGCCATGGACAGCGCCAAGGTTCGAGCGGTGTTGGATTGGAAGAGCCCGCGCAACCGGAAGGAGGTCCAACGGTTTGTCGGCTTTGCGAACTTCTATCGCAAGTTTATCAAGGGCTTCGCGATGCAGACGGCGGCCATCACAGACACGCTTAGCTCCAAGAAAAAGAAGTTCATTTGGACAGAGCAGGCGGAGCAGTCCTTTCAGGCACTCAAGCGTCTCTTCGCGTCGGAAGAGCAGCTGCTTCATGTCAACCCCAGCAAGCCGATGAGGGTGGAGACAGACGCTTCGGACAGAGCCGTGGGGGCGGTCCTGCTGCAGAAAGACCCGCAGGGGGTGTGGCGACCGGGAGCGTTTTACTCCAGGAAGCTCAGCAAGTCCGAGCAGAACTACACCATATGGGACAGGGAGTTGCTGGCCATTCATGCAGCGTTCAAGGCGTGGAGGCACTTTCTGATCGGCGCCAAGCACACGGTGCAGGTTTGCACGGACCACAAGAATCTAGAGCACTGGCGCACGGCACAGTTCCTGAACCAGAGGCAGATACGTTGGGCTGAGTTCTTTGCGAACTTCGACTTCCGAATAGAGTATGTCCCGGGGGACACCAACATCATGGCAGACGCTCTCTCCCGTAAGCCACAGTATCTGGAGGACGCAACACCAGCGGCCGCCATGCACATCTTCGCACCGACAGTGTGGGCGTGCGCCGCGGCGACCGTGGACCTAGAGGCGGTGCGGCGAGCGTTGCAGGGGGACTCCTTCGCACAAGCAAAGATGGCAGAGGTGCAAAGGGGCAAGGCAGCGGCCGACGGTTTCCAGCTAAGAGATGGATTGCTCATCCGTAAAGGGGCCATCTACGTGCCGGGAGACGAACTTCGAGCCAAGGTGCTGCAGCAGCTGCACGACGCGCCCACGGCCGGGCACTTTGGCAAGGAGAAGACGGTGGAATTAGTAGCCAGGGATTTCTGGTGGCCTGGAATGAGAGGGGAGGTCGCAGACTACGTGGCGAGGTGTGACACCTGCCAGAGGGCCAAACCAGTGCACAAACCGCCGGCCGGACTGTTGGAACCGCTGCAAACTCCGGTCGAACCTTGGGAAAGGGTGGCCCTGGACTTTGTCACGGATCTGCCCAGCTCAAGGGGCAAGACGGCAGTGCTGGTGGTGGTGGACCTGTTTTCCAAGATGGCGCATTTCATCCCGTGTGCTAAGGTGGCCACGGCGGAGCAAACCGCCAAACTGTTCATAGACCACGTGTTCAAGGTTCACGGTCTGCCACGGTCTATTCTGTCCGACCGCGGGCGGCAGTTCATCTCGAACTTCTGGCAGAAGCTGATGGGCTTCCTGAACGTCAAGATCAACCTGGCGTCGGCGAGACACCCGCAGACCAACGGGCAAGCGGAGCGGGTCAATGCCATCATGCAGCAGTACCTGAGATGTTATGCAAATCAACAGCCTGCGACGTGGGTGGATTACCTGCCGCTTGCAGAGTTCGCCTACAACAACACGAAGCACGTATCCACGGGGGTCACGCCGTTCTTCGCCAACAACGGGAGGCACCCCAGAACCTTCCCGGGACTGGAAAGAATGGGGGAGGGGGAGCCGCAGACAGCAGATGCGTTCGCGTCGGAGCTGCAGGAAGTCCACGATCAGCTGAGGCGCCACCTGGAGCTGGCCAAGCACGCATACAAGGTACAAGCAGACAAGCACAGAAGGGTTGGAGAAGAGCTCCACGTGGGAGACTGGGTTTGGTTAGCGGCCCACGCAGTGCCGGCCAGGTCGTTGGCCAAGAAGAAACTAGGGCATAAACAACTGGGGCCCTACCAAGTCGAAGAGCAGGTCAACCCGGTAGCTTTCAGACTGGCACTTCCGGAGGGTTCCAGAATGCATCCGGTATTCCACAGATCGGTGCTCACTCCCTACAAGGCACCGCACAGGTTCCAGGAACCCGGAACGGCGCCGAGTCCGGCCAGAGACAGAACAGGGCACGCGGGAGCGGCACAGAAGGAGCGCATCAACGAAGTCACGGAGATTTTGGACTCCAGATGGGGGGAAGAGGGGGTAGAATACTTTCTCGCCAAGGAGGGCACCCCGGCCAGTGCGAACAGCTGGGTGCCGGGCTACGCCTTAGACGAACCTCGGCTCAAAGACGAGTTTCATGCCCTCTTCCCACATAGACCTATGCCAGCAGACTTTTTCGACGACTGGCTTTTCACGCCCACGCTTTCGGCCAGCACGTTCCGGGGGTTCGACTCGGACGAGGAGCCGACACGAGACGTCCGTTCCCCGGAGGGGTCACCCTCGGGATCCGCCTCAGAACCCTCGTATTGGTGGGACGATAGGCCAGAGGAGCAGTTCCGCAGAAAGTGGCTGGAATGCTCAGGACGAGCAACGCCGCCAGGAGGAAGTGAGGGAGAGACGGACATGGACATTTTCGGGGACGACCCTGGTTTCGAGCACGGCGGCACAGAGATGGAAGCGGAGGTGACCGTCGTCGACGAGAGCAGGGAGGAAGAACCGGAAGACTTCAGATGGAGGCCCGCCACGGGAAGCGACCGATATCCGACGTTCGTCCCTTTGCAACAGCAGCCCCCAGCTCCAGCACCGGAAGGAGGGGAGGGGGGAATGGGGGGCTTCGGGGGGGGATGGATGTCAGGGGTTTAGGAGCAGAGGCACGGGCAAGGGAGGAAACAGAGAGCGAAGGGGAGGAGGCAGAAGAAAAGATGAGTGATGACGACGACCCGAGATCTCCTAGTCTTTCCAGTGAATCAGAGGATTCACAGAAAGGAGCACCAGTGGCCAGGGCAAGGGGGGCACCCCAGGAAGATAGAGCCAGAAGGGACTCAGGGGAGAGCAGCTGGAAATCGGGACCAGCGTCACCGCCAGGAAGCAGGGAAGAGGAAGGGAGCCAGGGGGGAAGCGCTGGCAGCTCACCACAGGAGGGAGGGCATGAGTCAGGAGTGGCCACACCTCCATCGGGGAGCGAAGAAACGGTTAAGAGGAAGGTGGAAGGTTGGGCGCGCGCGCCAAGTTCAAATGCAGAGGAAGGCGGCGCAGTAAGCAGCCCCGAAAGGGAACCAGGTCCTAAAGCCCGGCGCAAGGAGGCAGGAGGGTCCGGGTCAGCGTCAGAAGAATCCCGGAAGGAGGAGGCCCCGGGGGGTAGAGGGACCCAGAGGAGGACAGTCAGGCGGAAAAGGTGGAGCAAGGCTAGGATATTAAGTTGGTGCTCACGGGGCGGAGACTCAGACGGAGCTTCGCCGATCTAGCTACTAGACGTAGAGTTTGCGCGCAGCAGCGTGAGAATGGAAACTGTAATTCAATAAAGACTTTTACTTAATGATCGCTGGCTAGCGTGATCCTCTGTGAGCTAGGATCTTCAAGCAGCTCTGACAGTGTTGAATTCCTTTCTCAGTCAGAAAAGCTTCAAACTGCTGAGAAGTGAACCCCCCCCCGCATGATCAGTAAAAAGAGTCTTTACCTTCTTACCAAGCACATTTTCCAACCAAGCACAGAATTCCTTGAACCTCTGATTTCTGCTTGAGATTGAACACATAAATATACATGGAAAATGCATCAATGAGGACCATGAAGTACCCGTTTCCACCCAAAGAGGGCAATAGTGGACCAACTAGATCAGCATGCATTACCTGGTATGGTTCTGTAGCTTGTCTCCTAGACACCTTACCTTTCGCAGCCATTTTTACCTTGTTTGCTGCGCATGCCTTACACTTCATGTGGTACCTGCAGGGTTTAATAGTCATACCTTCAACCAAGGCAGGCATTTTGGAAACTGTCTCAAAGTGTAAATGATTTGAGTAGAATAGTTAGTGATTTGTGTAGAATAGTTAGTGATTGAGCCAACAAGAGTGATTTAATAGTGAGCTGTACTCGGGACCTGACTACCCACTGACAATCTGATTAGAAATGGTGACTGCAGCACTATCAGATTCAACATATGTGTAAGTGGGAAATTGTGAGATAAGATTGCACCCGGCACGCTTCTCTTGTGCTGATGGACGCTTGTGCCGATAGAAAACTTGAGCTCTTTGCAGCTCTCAGCAGAGTTCTTAAGCAGCGGTAGAAAGTGTTGCCGTGTGTGTGGATAATAAATCAGACTGAATGCAGGCTTCTTGCTAATCTCTAACAGCCTTTAATGTGAAGAAAAACATCATAAATCAGTCCCGGCGAGAGAGCGGACATTCTTTCGTCTCTCAGCCAAAAACGAAAGGAAAATCACACACAAAGAAAGATTCCCGTATGTGAACCAAACCACGCCTCAGAATGTGAGACGTCACACAGAACTGTTTAACCCTGTAAGTTCTGATTCTCCTCACACCCCCTCTCGTCTCGCATCCTGAGGGAAACTGTGAGTATAATTCACCCCAAACACAACCCTTCACAGAACTCCCCATGTCGCTGGAAGGTCAAGGGTTTGGTAAACCCATCAGCTAGGTTCTCCCGGCTCGAACAATACTTGAGCCATATCCAACCTGCCTGGACACTCTGACGTACATTCTGGAAACGTATGTCCAAATGCTTGGTTCTGGACTTGAACTGTCCAGATTCTGCCAACCTAAGACAAGGTTGATTGTCTCCCCAAACAGTTATGGGCAAGTAACAATCCCCACAGAACTCTTGGATCAAGCTCCGGTAGAAGTCCAACTCCCTGCACAAATCCGACAATGCACTGAACTCAGCCTCAGTGGAAGAAAGTGCAATAAGACTTTGCTTCCGGGACTTCCACCCAACCAGGGATTCCCCGAACTTTACCACCAGCCCAGACACAGACTTCCTGTCCCCAAGAGATGCCCAATCGCTGTCACTCCAGCACGTAAGCCATGCGTCACCTTCAGCTGACAATGTGAGGCAAAACTCTTTGGTATCCTGCAAATATCTCAACACTCTCTGGTTGCCTTGCCAGGCATTCACACTGGGCTTTGTAGCCTCCCTGCTGAGCAGATTCACAGCAAACGCTATGTCTGGTCTGCTCCACTGAGAGAGATACAACAGACTCCCTAGCGCTGACTGAAACACCTCAGGGTTTTGGAACTCAGAACGCTCCCCAAGCTGACTGTCCTTCACGAAGTTGGTCTCCATGGGCATTCTGACCCCTGCACAGTCAGACATCCAGAACTTCTCAAGCAACTGCTCAATCTTGCCTTTCTGACTGAGCAAGAAACTTCTGTTCTCTGACCTCGCCTTGTACTGTGGTTCTCCAGACGCTGTGGGCTTAATCCTGTAAACCCAACGACAGCTCACAGCCTGCTTGCCCTCTGGCAGCTTCGTGGTGGAGAACACACCTAAGGATCTCATTGAGTTCGACTCCTTTCCCATTGCCTCTTGCCACTTCCTGGCTTCCACTTCAGGCAACTGTTGAACCTCCTCAAAACTCTCTGGTTCGCACTGCGCTAAACCAACCCACACGCTGGTGACCTCAAACCTCTCAGGTGGTACCCCCTTTGTAGCGCATGTGGAATGTCTGAGCACTGTCTCAGGTGCTCCCTCTGACTCACTGGGGCCAGCAAGTGTGTCTCTGACATCAGAAGACTCCCCCTCTGACTTACTTCTGGCCTTCTGCACTTGACTAATGGGAGACGAAGGCTCACTTTTGGGCTCTCTTTTAACAACCTGTGGAGATGCCCCTCCCTGTTCTTGACCCTGGTCAGAGACCTGGTCCTCATCAACAGGTTCAGCTTCTAACTCTCCCTCCTCAGCAGAATCAGACAGACACTCTGAGAGAACGTCAGGATTCGCATGGATCCTTGACCAACCACTCTGCTCACAGAACTCAGCACTTCTGCTGACTAGAATCCTGGACTGATCGCCTTCTGGATAGGCAAACCTCCACCCTTTTGTCCCAGGCTCGTACCCACAAAAGATCATTTTCCTTTTTAAAAAATGATATTTATTGAAAGTTTAAAATTACAGAGAATAAAAAAGAGAGAAGGAGAAGAAAAAGAAAAAGAAAGAAAAGAAAAGAAAAAAGAAATTATTGTGATGGGTTGATGAGCTGCTTGTGCGTAAAATCCTGGTCCCTCAGAGTTTGTTAAAGTCCGCAAACCTCTGTCTGTAACGGAGCCCCTCTAGCATGGCTCCGTCAGTCACTGGCAGATTCCGACAGTGGTTGCTTTCGGAATCGCTTCCAACATAAAAGCTCCTTAACGGAAACACGTCTTCTGGACTCACGTTGTGACAGTTTCCGGCGAGGAGTGGGTGTCCCTATAGGAGGTCCAGAAACCTCCCCACTGTTCTCGCTGGAAGTGTCTCTGAGCCATCCCTCCTGCTCACTTTCCCTCAGAGACCCGCCTCTCCCCCTGCTGGTTCCCTCTTCAGCTGCTGAGTCTCTCCCAACCGCCGTGAGCCCTTCCACCACCTGTCTTTCCGATGGCAGTTCCCTGACATCCACCTCCCCTCCAGGGCCCCCTTCACCCCCTCCCGTTCCCTCCCTTATGGGCGGTGAGGAGGTAAAACCCCGGAAAGAATCTCCTTCATCTTCAGACGTCTCAAACATTTCCCTCCACCGGTTGCGGTTCCTGGTCTCTAAGTACTCCTCCTCATTGGAATCTATTCCTCCTTCCAACTCCGATTCTGTGAATCCTTCCAACTCCTCCTCCTCGTCGGTGGTGCCAAAGTATTCCCTCCGGAACCTCGCTACAGGCTGAGGTTTCCGTGGGAACCTTTGATGGAACGTTTCTATTAAGACCTCGTCATCTACATCCTCTGCCATGACCCAGGTGTTTTCTGACTCCGGTTCCCCTTCCCACATTACCAAATACTCCACCTGATCACCCTTCCACCTGGAGTCGATGATCTCCGCCACATGGCTGCTGTGTTCCCTTTCTTCCATTGCTGGTCCCCGTGTGAACCTCCCTTCTCGGTCCCCCTTATACGGTGACAGTAACGACCTGTGGAATACTGGGTGCAGTTTCATGTGGTTCGGTAACCGGAGTCTGAAAGACACGGGGTTGACCTGTTGCATGACCTCAAAGGGGCCCAATCTTTTGGGTCTTAATTTCTTACAACCCCCTTTGAACGGTAACCCTTGGGTTGACAGCCACACCTGATCCCCCACCCTAATGGTTTCACCTTCCCTTCTGTTTTTGTCTGCCTGCCTCTTATACTCTTCCTTGGCCCTTTCTAAGTTGAGTTGGAGCTGACGATGGATCGCTTCCATTTCTTCTACAAACTGTTCGGCTGCCGGGACGCTCCATCTCTCCCCTCCTCCCCCGGGGAAAGCCCTGGGATGACACCCATAATTAGCCAAAAAGGGGCTCATCCCTGTGGACACGTTCTCCGCATTGTTGTAGGCAAATTCCGCCAACGCCAGCTTCTCTCCACAATCATGGTGGATGTCAGGGAACCTGAAGAATTTGGAGCAAATGATTCAGCAAAGGAAACACAGCCCAGAATAACTAAGGAGATAGTACAAGAATACTTGGCTAGTTTAGATGTATTCAAGTCTCCAGGGCCAGATGAACTGCATCCAAGAGTATTAAAAGAACTGGCAGATGTGATCTCAGAACCACTGGCAGTCATCTTTGAGAATTCCTGGAGAACAGGCAAAGTCCCGGCAGACTGGAGGAGGGCAAATGTTGTCCCTATTTTCAAAAAGGGGGAAAGAGAGGACCCAAATAATTACCGCCCAGTCAGTCTGACATCAATACCAGGGAAGATTCTGGAGCAGATCATTAAGCAAACAGTCTGTGAGCACCTAGAAAGGAATGCTGTGATTACCAATAGTCAGCATGGATTTCTGAAAAAGAAGTCATGTCAGACTAACCTGATCTCGTTTTTTGACAGAATTACAAGCCTGGTAGATGAAGGGAATGCAGTGGATGTAGCCTACCTTGATTTCAGCAAGGCATTTGACAAGGTGCCCCATGATATTCTTGTAAAGAAGCTGGTAAAATGCGGTCTTGACTCTGCTACCACTCAGTGGATTTGTAACTGGCTGACTGACCGAACCCAAAGGGTGCTCATCAATGGTTCCTCTTCATCCTGGAGAAGAGTGACTAGTGGGGTGCCACAGGGTTCTGTCTTGGGCCCGGTCTTATTCAACATCTTTATCAACGACTTGGATGATGGACTCAAGGGCATCCTGATCAAATTTGCAGATGACACCAAACTGGGAGGGGTGGCTAACACCCCAGAGGACAGGATCACACTTCAAAACGACCTTGACAAATTAGAGAACTGGGCCAAAACAAACAAGATGAATTTTAACAGGGAGAAATGTAAAGTATTGCACTTGGGGGGGGAAAATGAGAGGCACAAATACAAGATGGGGGACACCTGGCTTGAGAGCAGTACATGTGAAAAGGATCTAGGAGTCTTGGTTGACCATAAACTTGACATGAGCCAACAGTGTGACGTGGCAGCTAAAAAAGCCAATGCAATTCTGGGATGCATCAATAGGAGTATAGCATCTAGATCAAGGGAAGTAATAGTGCCACTGTATTCTGCTCTGGTCAGACCTCACCTGGAGTACTGTGTCCAGTTCTGGGCACCACAATTCAAGAAGGACACTGACAAACTGGAACGTGTCCAGAGGAGGGCAACCAAAATGGTCAAAGGCCTGGAAACGATGCCTTATGAGGAACGGCTAAGGGAGCTGGGCATGTTTAGCCTGGAGAAGAGGAGGTTAAGGGGTGATATGATAGCCATGCTCAAATATATAAAAGGATGTCACATACAGGAGGGAGAAAGGTTGTTTTCTGCTGCTCCAGAGAAGCGGACACGGAGCAATGGATCCAAACTACAAGAAAGAAGATTCCACCTAAACATTAGGAAGAACTTCCTGACAGTAAGAGCTGTTCGACAGTGGAATTTGCTGCCCAGGAGTGTGGTGGAGTCTCCTTCTTTGGAGGTCTTTAAGCAGAGGCTTGACAACCATATGTCAGGAGTGCTCTGATGGTGTTTCCTGCTTGGCAGGGGGTTGGACTCGATGGCCCTTGTGGTCTCTTCCAACTCTATGATTCTATGATTCTATGATTCATTCTCTCTGTCATTGACATAACACCTCAGGTATTGCTGGAGGATACCATTTGCTCTTTCCGCCTGCCCGTTGGTTTCAGGGTGCCGGGCAGTCGAAAAATTGACCTCGACGTGCAGTAAGCTCATGAGCTTCCTCCAGAACCTGGACGTAAATTGTTTCCCTCTGTCTGAAACCACCCTCAAGGGGGCGCCATGCAACCTAAAAATGTGTTCTACAAACAATTTAGCTGTCTCTTCCGCCGTGACTGCATGCGAGCAGGCTATAAAGTGGCACATCTTGGTTAATAGGTCTACTACAACCATGATGGCTGTTTTCCCTTTGGACTTCGGCAAATCAGTCATAAAATCTATCGACACTGCCTCCCATGGTCGTTCTGGTGTGGGAAGCGGTTCTAATAACCCCGCCGGCGCCCGCCTCTCCCCTTTGGCTCGCTGGCATTGGTCACACCCTCTTACATACTCCCGTACATCTTCCCTGACCTTGGGCCACCAAAATTCCCTGGTGACCAACCACATGGTTTTGTGTTGCCCAAAATGCCCCGCTGTGGGGCTGTCGTGCAACTGCTTGAGTACTCTTCCCCTCAATTCTCCTTCAGGTATATACAGTGCCCCCTTGTAATACAATGCCCCGTTTCTTTCCTCAAAACCTCCGGGCTTCTCTCCCTCCCTCCTGAGACCTCTGAGCTTATCCTGGGCGTATTCATCATTCTCCGTTCCCTCTACCAGTTCTCTTTGCCCCACCAATGCCGCCCCACACACCCAGCGGTCCTCTGGGATGACATGTCTCTCTTCGGGTGCTCCCTCCCCCTCCAAATATTCAGGTTTGCGTGAGAGAGCGTCCGCCCTAATGTTCTCTGGGCCTGGCACGTAACAAATTTCAAAGTTGAATTTGGAGAACTCCTGGGCCCATCTCACTTGCCGTTGGTTGAGTACTCGTGCCGTTCTCCAATATTCTAGGTTCTTGTGGTCAGTGCACACTTGCACCTTATGTTGTGCGCCAATTAGTAGGTGCCTCCATCTTCGGAACGCCTCGTGAATGGCGAGTAGTTCTCGGTCATACACCGTGTAGTTCCTCTCGGATTTGTTCAGCTTTCGCGAGAAAAAGGCACACGGTCTCCACTCCAACTTCTCCTTCCCCGCCTGCAGAAGCACCGCCCCTATCGCCCTGTCTGATGCGTCCGTTTCTACTCTCATCGGTTTTTGTAAATCCACATGCAGGAGCTGCTCTTCAGAAGCGAACGCCCTTTTCAGTTCCTCGAATGCTCGCTCCGCCTCCGCCGTCCAAACGAATTTCTTCTTACTGCTGAGACAGTCTGTAATGGGAGCCGTCAGGTGGGCAAAGTTTCTTATGAACTTCCGATAGAAGTTTCCAAACCCTAGGAATCTCTGCACATCCTTCTTCGTTCTCGGTGTTTTCCATTCCAGCACCGCTTGGACCTTGCCTGGATCCATGGCCAATCCCTTGTCTGACAGGCGGTACCCCAGGAATTCCACCTCCTTGGTATGAAACTGACACTTCTCCAGTTTCACCCACAGCTGGTTCGCTTGCAGTTTGCCCAACACTTCTCTGACGTCTCTCACATGCTGCTCCTCATTCTCTGAATACACCAACACGTCATCTAAGAAGGCCACGCAATTCTTGTAAAGCAAAGGTCCCAGGACGTGGTTCATAAATGATTGAAAACATGCTGGGCCTGCTTGTAGACTGAAGGGCATAACGAGGTATTCAAATGCCCCCAATGGGGTGAACATGGTGGTTTTCCATTCATCCCCCTTCCTTATTCGTATCAGGTTGTACGCCCCCCTCAGGTCCAGTTTTTGTAAAAATCTTTCCCTTCCGCACCCTTGTCAAAATGTCGTCAATTCTGGGCATAGGGAAGGCCACTGGTTCTGACACTGCATTTAAGGCCTGGAAGTCCACGACCAGTCTCGGCTTGTCCGTGTTTTTTTTATCCACAAAAAACACTGGGCTGCCACCCACCGCTCTGGACTCTCGGATAAAACCCCTCTTCAGATTTTTGTCAATGAACTCCCTCAACTCCTGCATCTCCCTGTCTGACATGGCGTACAGCTTGCCTACTGGGAGTTGAGCCCCAGGGAGTAAATTGATTTGACAGTCAAAGGGTCTATGCGGAGGTAGTTTGTCAGCTTCCCTTTCGCTGAAGACGTTGCTCAGGTCGGCGTATTGTTGGGGCACCTTCCCCTTGTCCGCTACTTCCGTCCCTGCTAGAGTGGCCTTGGCCCCTTCCGGAGCTTTCCCCTCTTTGCAGTGCACTAGACAATGTGCTGACCCAAAGGAGACCACTCTCTGATGCCAGCCTACTAGCGGATCATGTAACGCTAGCCAGCTCATCCCCAAAATAATGGGAGCTCCTCCCAAGGTGGCCACGTTGAACGCTATTAGCTCAGTGTGCCTTGCCACCCTCATTATCATTGGGACGGTCTGTTGGCTGACTTCTCCTCCCAACAGCTCCCTCCCATCGATCGTGGTCACCTGCAAAGGGTTGCTTAAAGGGATAGTCTGTATCTGGTGTTCAGCTGCAAACTCCTTGCTCATGAAATTACAGGAGCTGCCTGAGTCCAATAGCGCCTTTATCTTTAGAGGGTGTCCGTTTGGCAGCTCTAGCGACACCTCTATCACTAGGGCGGGTTTAGGAGGTTCCGGCGTGGGCACTTTCACTGCTCTTTGGCCTGGCTGCTGTGCCCCGACGGTGGCAGCCAGGCGTTGGCTTTTACTTGCTCCTGTACTTCTTCCTCCTTCCCCCCAACAGCTCCCGCCATCCCTTGCCATTCCTTTCTTTGGGGGCAGACTCTGGCAAAGTGACCTGGCTGTTGGCAGAGATAACATTTCCTGGCGCCTTTCCCCTCCTTCTTCCCACCTTCACTGGGCTTTGAAACTGCGCGCGCGCGCGCTGTTCCAATTTCCATCGGCTCTCCTGGTGGGAAAGTTGGCTCTGGAATCTCTGGAATGCGAAACTCCCTCCAACTTCTATCCCTTCCATCTAGTCCATTAACCTGGTGACCTTCTATCCGAGGCTCTTAAGTCTTTTCCATGTCCCTTCTGCAGGTCTTCTTCATGTTTATACCTGCACTTTGCTTTATCTTCTGCTGATCTTATTCTTAATTTCCTTCCTTTCTCACTGAGGGGTAGATCTCGGGGAGACTCCAACTTGACAATGTCTTTATCCCTTCTCGACAGGTCAGCCCACTCTCCACAGTCAGCACTGAAATCCAAAAGATAGTTGAAGGCATGTTTCAAAGTGCCTCCAAAGTTAAGGGCCCACACAACTCCAAGCTCCCCCTGGCCCACAACCAGATCCCAAAAGTCAGAACATCCCTGAATAGGGGGATCCATCCAGCTTCCCATCTCCAAACCAAAGAGTACTCCATCTCTCCCAATCTGACTTTCTCCAGGTTCAGTCGTCAGAAACAACAACTTATTTTCCTGCAAGGCTGCGGCTCTCTCCATTTCTATTACTTGAGGTTCAGCAACAACCTCCTCCTTTGTCTTCTGCACAACTTGCCCTGTCAAAGCAAATTCCTGAGATGGTTCCTGAGTAGTTTCTATGTAGGTATTCACCGTTTGTCCAAAATTGCTAACTGCAACAGTCATCAAATCCATCTTTTCATGTAGCTGTTCCAGTAAAGCGCTTGTCTTGCAAAGAGCAAGCACTAAAACTTCTTCTAGACACATTCTTGCTCAAGGTCAAAGTCTGATTCCCACGATCTTTAATCTCTGCAGCTGTAAAATTCCCCAGATCGACTCCAGCAACAGTATCACAAGCTCCCTCTAGAGGAAACAATTTCTGTTTGTATCCGTCTTTTTGAAAGCAGCTCCAGCAACAAAGTTACTTTTGTTTTCCAGATATTTTATTCCTTTTTATATGCAGAAGGAAACATTGGAAACATTGGAATCAATATGTTTCTCTTTTTTAACTATCTGTCAAAAAACGTTTTATTCACAGTCAATGAACTTCCCCAAAGCGTCTGTCTCTGACACCCCATTCCCAGGTTCAAGGCGGTGGAAATTTATCTTTCTTTACTCTCTCTCCTGCAGGTTTAAACAATCTAAGATTTTCCCCCTCTTCTCCTGCTTCCAAGGGGGGTTTGGTGTTTTTAGCTGATGAAAATTTAGTCCTTTACAAATGACTTTCCAGACTTTAGCTTGCAATGTCTTTGCTTCAATCTATTTATAAAAGCGGAAGGCGGACTTCCTGTTTAGACCTTCCAGCTTCAGTGCCAAATTAATTCAACTTTTAAAACTCCAATTCTTCACTTTACTCACAGGTAGTTACTTTTAAATCCAATTGTCCACAGGAAAAAGTCAGCCCTCTCCGGCAACAGCTGTGCGGCTTCACTCCGTGAAAGTAGCAATCAGTTCGAAGCACCGCGCCGCTTACCCCACTTCGCTCCGGAGCCCCAAAATGGTTTTCCCTGCGAGTAGGGGAGGCGCTCTTGGTGCCCTCCGAATCCCACGTTCCCAGGCTTCCTCCGCCTGGGATTTTTAAGGGGTCCCCGCATTTGCCGCGGCGGCAAGACCGGATTCTCACAGAGTGGGTTCCTCTCGGTCAGAGGAACTCCGCCATTGCCGATGGCACTAACCCAGAAGTCCTCCCACAAAAGATCATTTTCCGGGACCTCGGGTCACCTTTCTTGCATTGAGCCTTTGGCACAAGCACCCAAGCTTCGCAACCAAACACACGGAAGAAATGCACCTTGGGCTTCTTCCGGTGCAGCAGAAAATAGGGTGTGTCTCCTACAACAGAGCTATAGGACTTGTTCAAAGTGAAGCTGGCAGCTTTCCAAGCTTCGGCCCAAAAGCTCTGAGGCAAACCAGAGTCAAACAGTAGAGCGTCCGCTGCCTCAGCTAGCGTTTTGTTCCTGCATTCCACTACGCCATTCTCCTGCGGAGAAAAAACAACCGTCAACCTGTGACTTATCCCCTTCTGGCAGAAGAAACTCTGCAGAGCAGACCCGGTGAACTCTCCACCTCGGTCACTCTGAAAACTATGCACCTTGGTGGAAAACTGTAGTTCCACCGCCGCAACCCAGTCTTTGATCAGTTGCGCTGCCTCGCTTTTCCGTTTCAGCGAGAAAACCCAGCCGTTCCTCGAAAAATCATCTGTCATAAGCGCATACCTGGCCCCGCCCAGACTCAGCACCGGCATGGGACCACAAAGGTCTGTATGCACAAGCTCAAAAAGCCTTGTGGTTACCCTCTCCAATCTGGGATAACTGCACCTTTTTATCTTTGCTCTTTTGCATGCCCTACAATCCAAAAATTTATCACATGCTTTCATCTTGCAACCCTCAGTGCATTCTGGCAACTTCTGGATATATTTCCAACAGCTATGCGACATTCTCCTGTGCCACAAGTGAGCACACGAATCATGTGTGGGAACGTTAGCACACTGCGCCTGTGTTGTCTCAGCATTCCCCTTACCCTCCAGAGGTGTCTCCAGAACAAAGAGGTTGTTCTGACATGCAACATTGACCAGTTGTTTCCCACCCCTGGAAATAGAACAGACATCATTTTCAAAGCAAACCTTATAACCCTCCTTTACAAGAGCAGATACAGATAAAAGACAACACTTCATTCCTGGCACAACGTAGACTTCCACCTCTGCCTGTAAAAAAGAAACAAACACATTGCCAACAGTTGTTAATTGTCTCTGTGATCCATCAGCAAGACTGACTGTTTTCCCAGTTGAAACAGCCCTGCAGTTCCACATTTCGCCACTAGGTGGCGATGGCATCAGGTGATGGCTGGCTCCTGAGTTGATGACCCAACGCAGCATGCTGCCCTCACTGGAGTTGTCCCTCAGCATTGCCATAGAGGCAGCTAGGTGATAAGAAGAACCGTCCTTCTCACTTCCTCTGTCACGTCCTCCGTTTGCATTCCCACGCTGGCCTCCTCTCCTAGACTGGCTGCCATGGAAACCTGGCTGGCTGCCACGAGGACTTGGCTGACTGCCATGGGAAGCGACCTTGGAGACATCCTGCCCGGCCTCTCTGGCTCTCCTCGAACAGGCTCTCCTCGGACTTGCAACAGTCTCAGCTTGTTGAAAACAGAGAGCATATGAGTCACATGCTGTCTGATGCTATCACCAGGACGCAGCTTCAGCTCAAACAAGCTTCTGGTGGTGTGGATCTTTGCCCCAGCTGTGGTCCTGTGGTGCACTCTCTCTAGTGCCTGGTAGACCTCCTGGGCAGTCTCAAGACCCTCCACCAAAGGTAGCTGTGAGCCCTCCAAACTGAGCACTATAGCTCCTAGGTCTTTCTGGTCTTTCCTCTGTGAGGCTTGGGCAGCTGCAACAACCGCTGCTCCAGCTCCGGCTGCAGCTTGCTGTGGGGGCCCTTGGGTCGCCTCCCACAGACCCTTGGCTACCAGCCAGGCCTTCAGCTTCCTTGACCACTCCTCCCAGTTGCTCCCATTCAGCTTTGCAAAAGGGACTGAGTATGACTCCTGGCCATCTGCCATCTTCTCCCCCGGGGCTGAGCTTACTCACATAACAGCAGCTCCTCTTGGCACCCGGTCCTGAAGATGAAATCCTCCCCAGCACGCTTCACTGCCTTAAACGTTAGGCAGGGCTCCAGCTGGCCTCACACACAGGCACAACGTGGCAACAGCTTCCAAAACTTGGCTAATTCCCATAATCTGTGAGATAAGATGGTGCCCGGCACGCTTCTCCTGTGCCAATGGACACTTGTGCCGATAGAAAACTTGAGCTCTTTGCAGCTCTCAGCAGAGTTCTTAAGCAGCGGTAGAAAGTGTTGCCGTGTGTGTGGATAATAAATCAGACTGAATGCAGGCTTCTTGCTAATCTCTAACAGCCTTTAATGTGAAGAAAAACATCATAAATCAGTCCCGGCGAGAGAGCGGACATTCTTTCGTCTCTCAGCCAAAAACGAAAGGAAAATCACACACAAAGAAAGATTCCCGTATGTGAACCAAACCACGCCTCAGAATGTGAGACGTCACACAGAATTGTTTAACCCTGTAAGTTCTGATTCTCCTCAGAAATTGCCAACAAGGTCACATTTAATTTCAGAAAGGGGAATTTCTCAAAAATGAAGAGATTAGTTAGATTAGTAGAATGGAAGAGTAAAGAAGGACAGTTCCCCTTAGGGTGCCTGAAGGGTGCTTCATTAACTGTACCAGACAGAATGCATTCCACAAATGAGAAAGGGCACAAGCAAGTCCAGGATGATGCCTGCTCTGGAAAAACAAATAGAAACTGATGATAAGGCAAGCAATTGCCTTATCAAAGACCATCGGCTGCAGTGAGAACTGCAGGGTCTGCTTCCTTACAAGGCCTAATAATAATAATAATAATAATAATAATAATAATAATAATAATAATAATTTTATTACGGCCGTAGGCCCATACAGAAAAAAACAAGACATAAATAACAGCTTGTGCACGTGGGAAAAAACAGCCGCTAAAATACTACTATAACAATAAAATACTATGAGATGGAATGGCATACTACGCCTTAATTAGCTTGTGGTGCTCTTTGGCAACGCTTTTGGGTAAGGACAGCGACCAGGAACCTAGCCACTTTCAGGGTCGTATGGGTATCCTTATCCTGCAAAATTTGGGCAAGGTGGAATTCTGGTGGGGTACCAGCTGGCCTTGACCAGCTGGCTTGGGGGGGAGGCCCAGGCCCCTACATCTCCAGCTATAAAGAGACTCCAGCGGCAGTGAGGACTGCAGGGTTTAGAGGGTGGGGCTGAACTCACTGTAACAAACCCTTGGGGAAGTGCTGGGGGGGGCAGTGGTTCTGCTATTCTTCTCTGCTCCAAGTGTCTAATGCAGGGGTCGGCAAGGTTTACCTCGCCTGGGCTGATTCACTCCCACGGAGATCACTCCGTGGGCTGGATCGTGTCTGCGCAGACATGTTTTCCGATGTCTGTGGCTGTGCAGACACAATTTCTGGCACCACGGAAGCAAGTTCCCACTCCACGCTGCGCCAGTTTAGCACAGCGCGCGGGGACTCGCTGAGCGGGCAGCTCAGTTCGGGGGCGGCCCATGGGCTGTTTAAACGACCCCTATGGGCCACTTGTGGCCCATGGGCCGCAGGTTGCCAACCCCTGGTCTAATGTGTTTTAAAATGTTCTTAAGCAGTTGGTGGTGTTTTAAGTTTTGTTTTTGTTTTGGTTTTGCTCTGTTGGAGGTGGGATAACCATTTAGTTGGCTGGGGATTCATTTAATTTTAGTATAATTGCATTTTTTAAAATATTATTATTACTATTATTATTTCATTTCCACTTTTTTATTGGTTTATTGTATAGTTTGTATTTTGTTCTTAAGGGGAGAGGGTCAGGGCTGCCTGGGAGTGGGCCCTAGCCAACAGAATGGCTGGGGCTGGGTTCCACAGGAGGGGATACACTGGGACACCCAATCTCAGTGATCACGGGCAGGAGGAGGAGTTATGCTAAGAGCAGACCATGTCATTACCAAGGAGGCAGGTTTAGTTGTTTGAAGACTATCCCATGTGGGCGGGGAGGGGGGGTTGCAGTGATTTTTAGGAAGTCATTAGCTTACACCAGGCAGATCATTTATTCCGCATAGAAATCTGAGGACTTAATAGCACATCAGGTGGTGCGGTGCAGCGCAATTCCACCAGGGTGCTGAACCTCAGAGAACATCTGAGCTTAGATTGAAAGACAGTGAACTGGTGTCTTTTAAGAGTATTCATTCAAGAGACCCCGAGGTGGTTATCACCTGTGGAAGCCAAGATTTCTAAAAAAAAGCCCAATATGGAGGCCTACTGGCCAAAATATTGGGAACTGATTGAAAGAGTTGGAGATAACTGGAAGCTCCAAAGCCAGGACAAACTAAAAGGTAAGGTGCGAGATTGGTTACATTATGCTCAAATTCAAGAGGTATTCAAAATGGACAAAAAAGTGGGTTTCCAGTTGGAGAAATCGAAACTGGAGACGGAGTTACTAGAACAAAAGACTAAGGTACTTTCGAGGATGTATGACTTGCTGCTTAAATGGAACACACAGGATGAGACAGTTAAATCTGCTATGATAAAATGGGCACAGGATGTAGGACACAACATTATGTCTGAGGACTGGGAAAGGTTATGGAACACCGGTATGAAATTCACGGCATGTAGTGCCTTGAAAGAGAACATTATGAAAATGGTATACCGGTGGTACATGACCCCAGTCAAGTTGGCTAAAATATACCATCTTTCTGATAATAAGTGTTGGAAATGTAAGGAGGCAGAAGGGACATTCTTTCACCTCTGGTGGACCTGCCCGAAAGTAAAGGCCTTTTGGGAAATGATACATAATGAGCTGAAAAAGGTATTTAGATATACCTTTTCTAAGAAACCAGAGGCCTTTCTTCTGGGCATGGTGGACCAGAAGGTGCCAAAGAAGGATAGAACCTTGTTTATGTATGCAACCACTGCAGCTAGGATTCTTATCGCAAAGTTCTGGAAGACACCAGATTTACCCACACTGGAGGACTGGCAGACGCAGCTGATGGACTACATGGAGTTGGCAGAAATGACTGGCAGAATTCGAGATCTGAGCGAAGAAACAATGGAGGAGGACTGGAAAAAATTTAAGGACTATTTGCAAAAACATTATAAGCTGTTTGAATGTTAAGATTGCGCACGATTAAGATACGTTATGCTTCTGCAATTTATTTTAAGTAAATGATAAAGTAAGTATTGATGGAAAAAAAAATGAGATAAATTAGAAACAAAATATTATGTTTATTAAGAGTGTCAAAACTAAATTACAAATTTTTGAAATTGGTAACATAATAAATACAAAGGTATAATAAGTTGGGAAATAAGATAATAAATTGCTGAATTGGTTAGAATGATGAATGCAATGCTGAGAGGATGTGAGGAGGTCCAAAAAGATGTCGAAAAAATTTTATAATGATTTTCTCTTTTTTCTCTGTTTTTCTTTATATATATAGAAAATGTTTCTTGTATATTGCTGTTTAAACAAATGTGTTCACCTATGGAAAGAAACGCAATAAAAAAATTTTATAAAAAAAAAAAAGAGTATTCATTCAAGAGAAAACTAGGAAGCTGAACTGGGGACAGGAGAAGTAGAGGTTTGAGGAAACGCTGTACTTGGGTCTCATTTCAGTCAAAAGTGATCATCTGGAAAGAGAAGAATCTCTAACTATTTAGGAGGGGTGCGGTCATTCTGTTATACTGAGGAGTCTGTTTTATAGAAGGTTGAGAAACTGACAGAAAGTACCACCTTGTTTAAGAACCAAAGTTTTAAGCTGTGACACCTATGCAAATAAGTTTAAGGAACTGAAGTGAAATAACCGAAAAGAATCCCTGTTTAATACCTTGTTTAGAAGACTATTACATCCATCAAATTATATATATAGAGAGAGAGAGAGAGAGAAATAAAGAGAGAGAGAAATAGAGAGTTAAGTGTTTTTTGAAAGAATTCCATCTCCTGACATATATTTTGTTTTACCAAACATGTAAAATGAAAACTGTTCCTGTTTGGTAATTTCCCTAAGTCTTCAAGTACCAGAGTTTTCTTCATAACAAACAAAAACAAAGAAGTAGTTAAGACGAGGTTCGCTGCAGCAGGAATCTCAACAAAAATAGCCATGACAGCTGGCTATCCAACTTCCGCTTAGAAAATTCCAATTAGGAGCCCATCACCTCCCGCGGGAGTCTGTTTCACTTACTAACAACTCATACTGTCAACTCTTTCCTTCTAGAAAGTCCTTCTAGAAAGTTCATTCTTTGAATCGATTTGTACAGAGCAGTAGAAAACAACTTTGTCCCATCTTCTATGTGACAGCCCTTGAGATATTTGAAGATGGCTCTCATTTCTCCTCTCAGTCTCCTCTTCTCCAGGCTGAATAAGAGGTAGTTGATGTTTAGCTGGTTTGTCCTACTTGACTAATTAGAGTTTATCGAGTTGTTGATCTTATAAGCAGAATAACTAGGCTGGGAAAGAATAACATCAATGCCATCAATGGAGGCTAGTATGAGGCTTGGGATTGCTACCGTGGAGGGGCGAGGGAGGTATGGCGGTGGGGGCAGATTTTATAGGCGAAGGGGATTGAGATACGGATACACTCGTACCCCTTCCAATCTGCGCCCCATTCTGAGGGACGAGGGTAGGGTGGGCAAGGATTACTCACCTCCATCACTGGTGTTGTGCAATGCCAGGTCTATAGGCAACAATACCACCACCCTTCAAGATTTCTTTACCTCGCAGGGGGTCGACCTGGCTTGTGTGACGGAGACCTGGGTGCATGAAGGGGAAACAGTTACCTAACAAGAGATGGCACCCCCGGGTTTCTCCGTCCTCCACCAATCACGGACTGTGGGCGGAGGGGTGGCATTATTAATCCAGGAAGATTGTCCTTTCAGGGCTCTGCCATCGCCATTGATCCCTGGCATGGAATGTGTTGGTCTAGTGTGGGGTTCCGAGGACAGCTTGGCTGTCTGGCTGGTGTACCAGCCACCTAGCGCACCAGCAGCCACCCTGTCAGGCCTACTGGAGGCAGTGGCCGGCTGGGCCTTGGAGTTCCCTAATCTATTGGTATTGGGGGACTTCAACATCCATGCTGATGCCACTCCCTCCTCACAGGCTCTGGACCTGGTGTCTTCCATGGTGACACTAGGGCTCTCCCAGTTTGTTTCCCCAGCTCAAGCAGGCCACATGCCGGATTTGATCTTTGGCGAAGGCATAAATGTGATCATGTCCCCTTCGGTGAAGGTGCCATGGTCTGATCACTATGCTCTGAAAGCCAGGATTGACTTTCCACTCCCACCCTGCTTAGGTGGCAAGCCGATTTGGGTTCGCCCGCAGAGGCTGATGGACCCTGATAGATTCCGTCAAGCTTTGTGGGACCTTGCTCCCCCTGGCGACTCATTGACTGAGCTTGTTGAGGGCTGGAATACCCGTCTCTTGGCGGCCATTGATTAGATCGTACCTAAGCGCCCTCTGTGACCCCGCAGAAACCGGGCTCCCTGGTTTACCGAGGAGTTCCGGAAAATTAAGTGGGACCTCCAACTGCTAGAGTGCGTATGGCAGGGTGCCAACGATGGAGCTTCAAGAACATCTTATCCACGCCAGACTGGATTATTGTAACTCACTCTACATGGGGCTGCCCTTGAGACTGACCCAGAAACTTGAGCGGGTGCAGAATGCCACGGCGAGACTCCTTACGGGGTCCTCGCTGTGAGATCACATTCACCCAGTGCTATACCAGCTGCACTGGCTCCCGGTGGAGTACAGGATCAGGTTTAAGGTGCGGGTTTTAACCTTTAAAGCCCTATAAGGCCTAGGACCCTCGTACCTATGGGACCGCCTCTCCTGGTATGTCCCAAGGAGGACCTTACGGTCTTCAAACAAAAACATCTTGAAAGTCCCGGGCCACAGGGAGGTTAGGCTGGCCTCAACCAGAGCCAGGGCTTTTTCGGCTGTGGCTCCGATCTGGTGGGGCGCTCTGTCATAAGAGACTAGGGCCCTGCAGGACTTGACATCTTTCCACATCTTTACACAGGGCCTGCAAGACAGAGCTGTTCCACCAGGTCTTTGGCCAAGGCACAGACTGACCCCTCCCTTGGTAAAGTAGGCCACATTGTCTTTCTCAGGTTGAGTTCTGACTAGCATTTATTTGAATTTGGATTTATTTGAATCATTAAAAGGTTACTGATCTCAGGTTTCATAAGATCATTTAGTGGCCTACTTTAGAGAAGGGTGGGGGGCAAGTTTTAGATGTCTTGGTAGTTTTATTGTATACAAATTAGTCTAAGCTAGCCCATCAATGTCTTATGTCAATTTTGTCAATTTTGAAGCTGTGTTTTCCTTTAAGATGTTTTTCGTCTTAGAATCATAGAATCATAGAATCATAGAGTTGGAAGAGACTACAAGGGCTATCGAGTCCAACCCCCTGCCAAGCAGGAAACAGCATCAGAGCACTCCTGACATATGGTTGTCAAGCCTCTGCTTAAAGACCTCCAAAGAAGGAGACTCCACCACACTCCTTGGCAGCAAATTCCACTGTCAAACAGCTCTTACTGTCAGGAAGTTCTTCCTAATGTTTAGGTGGAATCTTCTTTCTTGTAGTTTGGATCCATTGCTCCGTGTCCGCTTCTCTGGAGCAGCAGAAATCAACCTTTCTCCCTCCTCTCTGTGACATCCTTTTATATATTTGAACATGGCTATCATATCACCCCTTAACCTCCTCTTCTCCAGGCTAAACATGCCCAGCTCCCTTAGCCGTTCCTCATAAGGCATCGTTTCCGGGTGTTAGCCACCCCTCCCAGTTTGGTGTCATCTGCAAATTTGATCAGGATGCCCTTGAGTCCATCATCCAAGTCGTTGATAAAGATGTTGAATAAGACCGGGCCCAAGACAGAACCCTGTGGCACCCCACTAGTCACTCTTCTCCAGGATGAAGAGGAACCATTGATGAGCACCCTTTGGGTTCGGTCAGTCAGCCAGTTACAAATCCACTGAGTGGTAGCATAGTCAAGACCGCGTTTTACCAGCTTCTTTACAAGAATATCATGGGGCATCTTGTCAAATGCCTTGCTGAAATCAAGGTAGGCTACATCCACTGCGTTGCCTTCATCTACCAGGCTTGTAATTCTGTCAAAAAATGAGATCAGGTTAGTCTGACATGACTTATTTTTCAGAAATCCATGCTGACTATTGGTGATCACAGCATTCCTTTCTAGGTGCTCACAGACTGTTTGCTTAATGATCTGCTCCAGAATCTTCCCTGGTATTGATGTCAGACTGACTGGGCGGTAATTATTTGGGTCCTCTCTTTCCCCCTTTTTGAAAATAGGGACAACATTTGCCCTCCTCCAGTCTGCCAGGACTTCGCCTGTTCTCTAGGAATTCTCAAAGATGACTGCCAGTGGTTCTGAGATCACATCTGCCAGTTCTTTTAATACATCTAAATTTAATACATCTAAATTAGCCAAGTATTCTTGTACTATCTCCTTAGTTATTCTGGGCTGTGTTTCCTTTGCTGAATCATTTGCTTCAAATTCTTCAGGTCGGGCATTGTTTTCTTTATCGGAGAAGACTGAGGCAAAGAAGGCATTGAGGAGTTCAGCCCTTTCAGTGTCCCCTGTTTGCATTTCACCATCTTCTCCTCTGAGTGACCCCACTGTTTCTTTGTTCTTCCTTTTGCTACGAACATACCCATAAAAGCCTTTTTTGTTGCTTTTAACCTCTCTAGCAAGCCTGAGTTCATTCTGTGCTTTAGCTTTTCTGACTTTGTGTCTACACGTGCTGGCTATTTGTTTGAATTCCTCTTTGGTGGTTTCCCCCCTTTTCCATTTTTTGTACACATCCTTTTTTAATCTTAACTCAGTTAAAAGTTCTTTAGATAGACACTTCCGGGACGCCGCGGCCGCGGAAAGGAGCGCGAGGCAACCCTCTGGGGGAGCCTCGAACAACACGGGGTCTAAAAGGGGTTACGAAGGCTCCGTGAACCCCAAAACCACAGGTGGACTATCCTGTGGGATAAAGCACCCAGCGACGCTGCTTGGGCTCGCCTGTGTTGCTGGCGTTTAACAAGGCTGGAGCCGCAGCGTGAAGGGGAAGCATCAGACTCCATGTTGTGAAGCCTCAGGCTCCGAGGGAAAGCGGCGGACCTCCAACAACAGCGGAAAAGCTGGGAAATAGCTTTAAAACTCTGCAGAGAAAAGCAGAGGTGACAAGCGGAAAATATTGGAAAATAAAGGAGCTAAAGTAAAAGGAACTTTAACAGAAGAACCCAGCGGAGAAGAAATTATTGGCAAAAGGAGGAGGAATTCACCACTGGCGGTAAGGTTGAAAAAAGAGTATAGCGAAAAGCTGGCAGACAGGAAGCAAGAGCAAGAAACTAGCAGCTAAGTGAGGGGAAAGAACATCCTCGGAAACAAAGTATAAAATATAAAGTACAAAGTATAAAGAGTCGGAGGGGAGGTAACAGCGAGACTCTTTAACAGTGAGACTCTTTAACGGGCTAGAGAGGAAGGAAAGGAAGTTTTTCTGGTTCATTTGGTCGACGTTACAACCGACAGGCTCTGTGAGGACGGCTTTTTTACCACCAGCCTCTTTGTACACAGTGTTTGGAAGGGGAAAGAGTGAAACAGTGGGTAGAACTCTGTGCCCTTCCAGTCGTTAACGCTGACTATGTAGAACAAAGAATTTGAGTGACTCTGTTATGGGTTTGAATAAGTAGGGGAGGAAGCCATTCAGGGACTTGGTTTTGCTTTTGCTATCCGCCATTCTGCTTTCTTAAACCTGCTTTGCTACGCCCTTTCGTGCATCTGGGATTTAAAGGGACATGCGCTAAAGACTATATAGGAGAAGTTTGAAGCCAACTCCTAGTACAAAGATTATCTTCTCGAGGGCCTCCTAGCTAGAAAAGCTCTTAGTGGTTTTAGACTCCCACTACACTCACCCCCAAGAAGGTAAGGACTGTAAAGCTTGTGCTTGCCTAGGTGCTCATCGTCTCATTCCATTCCAGCGCCATCCTCGGTAACTTATCAATTTAATAGAGACTACTTTTGAACTTCTGTACTATCTTTTGAAAGATGCTAGTGCTGTTACTTGTATACTTTACTTTTTCTGAGATCCACCAAGTTTACAAAATGACAAACGGCTCAAAAAAGGGAGTTACAACACCAGTGGAAAGAAGGCCGTCGAGACAAGAGGAGGGAAAGGAGGCGAAAGAAATTAAAGACTATAGTGGCTTGATGGCCGAAATAAGGAAAGAATTCAAAAATAATGAACAATACATAGAGAGAAAATTACTTGAAGTACAAAATACTTTGGATAAGAAACTGGAGGGGTGGTGGGGGAATTGACAGGAAAGGTTAAAGATTTATTGGTAAGAGCTAAGGTTCTGGAGGACTCAATGAAGAGGGTGCAAAAAGATATGAAAAACAGTAAGAAGGAGGTGGATAGGCTTAGAGTAGAAGTCAAAGAGATAGAAAAGGTGCAGGAAGAGTTGTTGGACAATATGGCTATGACACAGATGAGACAAAATCAAACCAATTTGAAACTTAGAGGTATACCAGAGACCTCAAATGAGAACATTAGAGACAAAGTGATAAAAGAGCTGGCAATTTGGTTAGACAAGAAAGAGGATGAGATAAACTATTACTTAGTAAATATCTTTCGAATAAGGTCAAAATCGGATAAAGGAAAAAGGAAAAAAATTGCCAGGAAATGTAATTGTCATGTTCAACACGATGGAAATAAGAAATGAAATATTGAAACAGAATCATACTAAAAGGCTCTATATTGAAGGAAACCCAATTATTATCTTTAAAGAAATTCCTTCGAGATTTCTTCGAAGGAGAGACCCATATAAAAAACTAACAAATCAATTGAAGAAAAATGGGATCTTGTATAGATGGGAGTTTCCGGAAGGCATTTCATTCTATTTCAAAGAAAAAAGGTTCAAACTATCCACCAGTGTAGAACTCCAGAAATTTGCGAGGAGATACGAGAAGGATCTGGGAAAGATTGAGGGAGAGGAGGAAAGGGAGGAACAGCAGACAGACGAGGAGGGTGAAGGGAGTGAAGAAGAAGAAAGAGAGGAGAGTTTAACAGAAGAAAGGGAAGAAGAAGAGAAGGAAGATAAGGAACAGTAGTTCCTATCTAGCCTAGAAAACTAGCTAGAACAACATAATAGATGGTTTTAAAAATAATAAGTTGGAATGTGAATGGCTTGAACAATAAAAATAAGAGGAATCAGATTGCGCATGTATTACTGAAAAAGAATTGGGATCTAATTTGCTTACAAGAGACGCATGTAATAGGTAAACATAAGAGGGTACTAAGCAATAGGAGACTAGGACTGGACTTTGTGACCTCAGATAAGGTTAAGAAAAGAGGGGTAGTAATATATATAAAGGAAAAATATGACCCGCAATTATTGTATAAAGATGAACATGGGAGAGTGGTCGTAGTACAGATGGTGTTTCATGGAGAAAAAATAATTGTGGTTGGAATATATGCACCAAATGACAAAAAAATCATTTTTTTTTCTGAATTAGATAATATATTGACGGAATGGATGGACCAAAAAATGATACTGATGGGGGATCTCAATGGGGTGGTGATGCCAAACATAGATAAGTTAACAAAAAGACAAGATATGAATGAAGGTAAATTGCCCCGATCTTTCTTTGATATGGTAAATAATTTGGGATTAACTGACGCATGGAGATATAAAAACCCTACTACGAAACAATTCACTTTCTTCTCAAATCCGAACCAGAGTTGGGGGAGAATAGATGGTATTTGAATCTCGAGGGAACTGATACAGAATCTAACCAAGTCCGAAATCTGGCCACAAATTATATCTGACCATAATGCGGTTTCTATCGAGTTAAAAGGCAAAGACACCAAAACAGGTAGATGGAGAATGAATGAGTTCCTATTTAACGATCAAAAGATAGTAAATAAGGCTATAGAAACAATTGAAGATTATTTCAAGTGGAATTTAAATGGGGAAACTTCCATAGAGACTGTGTGGGATGCAGGAAAGGCGGTTATGAGGGGATTTTTGATTCAGAAAAATAGCCAATTAAGAAAAGAAAAAGAGAAAAAGAAAGAACAGATTTTAACACAGATTATGGAAAATGAAAGAAAATTAACTGCCAATCCTAGCGAAGAGAGTACAAAACAGAATCTAAAAATATTACAAGCCAAGTTCTCCACAATAATTAACCAAGAGATAGAGTGGAAAATCAAACTAATGAATCAGAAGAATTTTGTTTGTTTTTTTTAAATAGTTTTTATTGCATTTTTTCAAGCATAGACAGAAAACAGAAGAAAAGAAAAGAAAAAAAGAGAAGAAAATAAAAAGAATCATAACCCTTCAACAGCTTATTTCAACTTTCTATCAAACTTCCCCACATCTCCCGCACAATGCCTTCTTAACAATAAATTTATCAGCAAATTATAACCTTGTTTCATGTGTTTCTTTGGTACTTTCAATTGCAGTTTAAGTTTAAATCCCTTATTGTCTATTTTCTCTAAGAACAAAACATATTATCATCTTTAACATTTAAACTTTGATTCCTTCAATAATGTTATCCAATTTCATAAATGTTACACTCTCATTGCTGGGGCTAGCATTTCAAATTATGCGTCATTTTATAGTTCATATAACTTATAAAATTTTTGCAAATAATTCTTAAATTTTTTCCAGTCCTCCTCCATTGCTTCTTCTCCCAGGTCTCGGATTCTGGCAGTCATTTCGGCCAACTCCATGTAGTCAATCAGTTGCGTTTGCCACTCTTCCAGCGTGGGCAAATCTTGAGTCTTCCAATATTTGGCGATCAGAATTCTTGCTGCTGTAGTAGCATACATAAAAAACGTTCTATCCTTCTTTAAGACCTTTTGGCCGACAATACCCAAGAGGAAGGCCTCCGGTTTTTTAGGGAAGGTGTACTTAAACACCTTTTTTAACTCGTTGTAGATCATTTCCCAGAAGGCCTTCACTCTTGGGCAAGTCCACCAAAGGTGAAAGAATGTTCCTTCAGCCTCCTTGCACTTCCAACATTTGTTATCAGACAAATGGTATATCTTAGCAAGCTTGACTGGGGTCATGTACCACCTGTATATCATTTTCATAATGTTTTCTTTCAAGGCATTACATGCCGTAAATTTCATACCGGTGGTCCATAACCTTTCCCAGTCTTCAAACATGATGTTGTAACCAATGTCTTGAGCCCACTTTATCATGGCTGATTTAACTGTCTCATCCTGTGTATTCCATTTAAGCAGCAAGTTATACATTCTCGATAATACCTTGGTCTTTGGTTCTAACAACTCTGTCTCAAGTTTTGATTTTTCCACCTGGAATCCTGTTTTTTTGTCCAACTTAACAACCTCGTTAATTTGGGCATAGTGAAACCAATCTTGCACCTTATCCTTTAAATTTTCGAAGCTCCGCAACCTCCAATTGTCACCAATTTTTTCTATTAGTTCCCAATATTTCGGCCAGCCGGCCTCCATATTGGGTTTTTTCCACGCCTTAGCCTCCACTGGTGATAGCCACCTCGGAGTCTTACTTTCCAGTAAGTCTTTGTATTTCAACCAGACCGTAAAAATTGCTTTCCTGACAATATGGTTTTTGAACATTCCATGTGCTTTTGCCTTGCCGTACCACAAATAAGCGTGCCATCCTAACGAATTGTTAAAACCTTCCAGGTCTAGGACATCTGTATTCTCTAATAGAATCCAATCTTTCAACCAGCAGAAGGCTGCCGCCTCGTAGTATAACCTTAAGTCTGGCAGGGCAAACCCCCCTCTCTCTTTTGCGTCAGTTAATATTTTAAACTTTATTCGGGGCTTTTTGCCCTGCCAGACAAACTTTGAAATATCCCTCTGCCACTTTCCAAAACATTCCATTCTGTCCACGACCTGCAAGGTTTGAAATAAAAACAACATTTTTGGCAAAACATTCATCTTAACAGCAGCAATTCGGCCCAGCAAGGAAAGCTTCAGTCTCGACCAAGTTTCCAAATCTTTCTTAACTTCTGACCAGCATTTCTCATAATTGTCCTTAAACAAATTCAAATTTTTAGGCGTCAAGTTTACCCCCAGGGATTTCACTTTCTTAACCACAGTTAACTCTGTTTCCTTCTGAAACCCCTCTATTTCTAAGGGCGTCAAGTTTTTCCCCAAAACTTTAGTTTTTTGTTTGTTCAACTTAAATCCTGCCACCCGACCAAATTCTTGTATCAGTTCCAGAACTCTTTTTGTACTAGATTCTGGCTCCTGTAATGTTATTACTAAGTCATCTGCAAATGCTTTCAGTTTATATTGTTTCACTCCGACCGTAATCCCCTGTATTTGCCGGTCCCTCCTAATCATGTTCAGCAAAACCTCCAGGACTGATATAAATAGTAGGGGGGATAGGGGGCACCCCTGGCGTGTTCCCTTTTCAATATGGAACTCCTCTGTCACCACATTGTTCACTATCAACTTAGCTTTTTGTTCTGAATAAATTGCTTCTATACCATTTTCAAACCCTCGTCCCACTCCCATCCCTTCCAAGTTTTTCTTCATAAATTTCCAAGAAATATTGTCAAAGGCCTTCTCAGCATCGATAAAAATTAACACTGCTTTGGTGTTAATATTTGTTTGTAAAAGTTCCAGAATATCGATAATATTCCTAGTATTGTCAAACAAATGCCTGCCAGGAAGAAAGCCTGCTTGGTCCTTATGAATTACTTCATTTAAAACCTTTTTCAATCTACTTGCCAAAATGTCTGCAAATATTTTGTAATCCACATTTAGGAGTGAGATGGGACGGTAGTTCCTAAGTTGAGTCTTTTCAGTTTCCACTTTGGGTATCAATGTGATGAAAGCTTCTTTCCACGTTTCCGGTGCCCTTCCTCCCCCCATAATCTGATTGCAAACCTCCATTAGTGGTAGAATCAGATAGTCTTTTAATGTCTTATAGTACTTGGAGGTAAGCCCGTCTGGGCCTGGAGATTTGCCCAGCTGCATATTCTGAATGGCATCCTCAATTTCCTGTTGTGTTATTCTACAGTTCAAGATTGATCTCTTCTCCTGAGATAGTTCTGGTAAACCGTTGAGTTTCAAAAATCGTTCCATCTCAGACACTTCCTCCGGCCCTTGTGTGTACAACTTTTTGAAGTATTTCTGGAAGCACTTTCTAATTTCACCTGGTTTCTGGATATTTTTCCCTTCCACCTCTAGATTGGTAACGTAGTTGAGTCTCTGTCTTTTTTTCAACTGCCATGCCAGCAGTTTCCCACATTTGTTTGCTGACTCAAATGATCTTTGTCTCATTTGTTTAATTTTCCATTCCACTTCTTGATTTATCAATTTCAAATATTGTGCCTGATGGAATTTAATTTCTCGCAAGATCTCTTTGGATTTTGGTTTAGATCTCAACCTTTTCTCTCCATCTCTTATCTTCTCTAATATTTTATCCTTTTTCCCATTCCAGAGTTTTTTCTTAATTGTGTTTTGTTGTATCAGAAACCCCCTCATTACAGCCTTACTGGCGTCCCAGATTGTTCTTTTTTCCACTGAAGTGTTCAAGTTGATTTCAAAATAGTCCTTTAAAGTTTTTTGGGCCTTCTTTACGATCTCTTGATCTCTAAAGAGGGTGTCATTCATTTTCCATCTGAAGGAGCCGGCTGGAGTAAGTCTCAATTCCATTTTCAGGGCGTTGTGGTCGGAGCAAGTCTTAGGGCAGATTTCCACTCTTGTAGTCTTCGGTGCCAGCCCTCTAGTTGTCCAAATTTGGTCGATTCTCGTCCATGATGAGTGGGCTTCAGAAAAGAAAGTTCCCTCTCTACCTAGGGGGTTCCTTGTCCGCCAAGTGTCAATCAAATCCATATTGTCTGTCAGTTCAAAAAAGGTTTTCCATCAAAGTAGAGACCACCCCATTCATGTCTCCCATCATAATGATGTTCGAATAGTCCAGATAGTCCAGTAGTGTCTCATGTAGCTTCTTGTAAAATTCTGCTTTCCCCTCATTTGGTGCATAAATTCCTAATATCAAAACTTTTTCTCCTTGAGATTGTATTTCAATTGCCAAGATTCTCCCTTGCTCATCTTTAAACAAAAATTTCGGTGCTAGGTTCTCCTTTGCGTAGATCACCAGGCCCCTCTTTTTTACTTTGTCTGATGAAATAAATTCTTGGCCTAGTCTTTTATTAATTAGTACTTTCCTGTGGAGCCTAGTCACGTGCGTTTCTTGCAAGCAAATTATATCCAAATTTTCCTTTTTCAAAATATGGAAGATCCTTTTTCGTTTTTCCGGGGAATTTGCGCCATTAATGTTCCAACTGTACAGCTGCAGAGACATCCTGTATCAATCTGTTGTTGCTCTTTATGGGGTGTCCTCCTTTTTGTCCGGGTCCGAGGGAGATGGTGTTGGTTCCAATCCAGGCTGTGGCAGAGGCCAAGGGACTGCTGTTCCCTTCTGGAGATCCTCTCCGTGGTCGTGCAGGAACTTCTGGTTGTCCTCTTTTGTCTTAATTCTAACCTTCTTTCCTTTGTATTTAAATGATAAGCCTTGTGGGAACTCCCACCTGTAAGGTATTCCGTTGCCTCTCAAGAGTCTTGCTAGGTCAGTATAGATGGCTCTGAGATCCAGTAGTTGTTTTGGTATATCCTTATAAATTTCTGCTCTTCTATCCTGGATCTCAAGTGATTTATTAAAATGAAGGTCAAGTATTTTGTCTCTCTCCTGTTTAGTCCTTAGGATGATCAGGCAGTCTCTGGGTCTGTCCTTCCTGGTAACACTTCCCAGTCTAAATGCCGTTGTTATTTTAAAGTCTTCGTCTTCCTTTATTCCCCAGAATTTGGAAAATTCTGCTGTCAAAAAGCCAGTCAAGTCTTCTTTTTCGAACTCTGGGATAGAACGTAATCTTAAATTATTTTCCCTGTTTCTCAACTCCACCATAGACAGGTAGGCCTGCTGGTCACTGATGTGCTTGTGTAGTGGCCTTACCTCTCCTTTCAATTCATCCACTTTTTGAATTGCTTGGTCAGCTTTTTCGTTCGCAGCTTCGGCCAGTTTCCGGTTCTCAGACGTAGCGTCTTTTAGATTCCCAATTGTTTGTGAGTGCTGTGCCACTTGATCAGATAGCTTTGTAATGGAGGATGTGGCTAAGTCAATTTTTGCTGTTTGGTCATCAACCTTCTTATTTAAGATTGCAAATTGTTGTAGCATTTCCTTCAGAAGTGCATCAGATCCACCTGCAGCCATATCCTCTATTGCTGGTTGTTCAGCTTCCTTAAGTTCAGCTGTTGTTAAAGGTTCAGTTCCCTTCAACTCAGCTACTGTTGGAAGTTCAATTCCCTTCAGTACAGCAGGGACTGATGATCTACGTGACTGAGAAGTCAGAGTTGTTTGCACAAGCTGGCCTTTTGTTGCTTTCGCTTTTGCAGATCTTGTTTTCGGTTGGCCACTCATTCCCCACCTGTCTATGAGTCAAGGTCAAGCTGTCAAAAGTTCCATGGGAAGGACAGGCCTCAGTGTAGATAACAACAGCGGAGAGACAAAACAAAGTTAGTTCCCAAGAAGTTGCAAATCCCAGTCTCCACTAGAGGGAGTACAGTTGGAGGGAGTACAGTTGGAGTTCAGGAGAGAAGGAAAAAAGTTATGGTCGCCGTTAAAGTTCCTGCAGCTAAATAGTTTACCAATAGTCCTTAAAACTTTTTCCACTAGCAGAGCCCTTCCAAAGTTGCCACAAGTATCACCTCTCAAGGCGCAAGGTACAGTTGCTTAGTTATATAGTCCAAAGTTGCCTCTATGTATCTGTTTCAATTTTATAGATTGTATCTGCAAAAGACATTCTTTTCCCCTGCCACCCTGAGGCTGGGTCTTAAACTTTAAAGTCCACCAGAGGAGAAGGTTCCCAAATTACTTCCACACTATAGAATAAATTAATAAGAAAGCTTGCCTTTAATTTCAAGCCTCAGCTCTGTCAGACGCATAATACTTCCACTTTTAAAATCCTTTTCCACTGCTTCCAGCCTGTCAGTTCCTTTGCCTTTGATCTGTAAGCCTTGCCGGAAGACGGACTTCCTGTTTATCATCACTCCGCTTTCAGCCAAATTCAGCCAAATTCAGCCAAATTCTAAATCTTGAGAGTCTTAGGAATCTTAAAAATTGTAAAGTCCCAATTACTCACGGATTGTAATTTTCCAATTTTGAAGGTTTCAGGAAGAAAGGTCAGCGCTGATCGGCAACAGCAGCGCGGCTTCGCTCCGTTGACTGCGAAACGACCCTCAGCGCCGCTACCCCCTCTGCGATCCGGAGCCCCGTTACGGGGTCCCTTCAACGTTTTAGGGGCTGCTTCTGGCACCCGCCGGGTCTCGAGACCACAGGCTTCTACCACCTGTGGTTTTCCTAAGTGGGTCTCCGCTTCGCCGTAGCGGACGACCCGTTTTCAGCGGAGCTCCCCTCTCCTTACAAGGAGCAGGCAGCCATTGCCGAACGCGCCGCCTCCAGAAGAATTTTGAATCTGCAAATAAGATAGGGAAATATTTAGCGTGGCAGATAAGAGAAAGGAAGAAACAAAACACGATTAATAAAATAAGAGAAGGAGAAAGGATTGTGGAAGAACCAAAAGAAATAAAAAAGATATTTCAAAAATACTATAAGGATCTGTATAATAGAGGAAAGGAAACAGAACAAGAAATAGATCAATTTTTGCAAAAGCATCATCTGAAACAAATTGTAAAAGAAGAAAAAGAGGTACTAGACCAGATAATTACACAGGAAGAGATAAAGAGGGCTATAAGAAAGATGAAAGCCGGGAAGGCGCCGGGACCGGATGGCCTTCCGGCCAAATACTATAAAACATTAGATAATCAAATATCACCAGTGCTGGGAGAAGTGATGAATAATATATTGAAAGAAGGAAAGATTCCAAATACCTGGAAGGAAGCCTATATCACACTGATTCCCAAAAAAGATGTAGATACTATGGAAGTAAAGAACTATAGGCCAATTTCATTATTAAACAATGATTATAAGTTATTCTCAGATATAACGGCGGAAAGATTAAAAAAGGTTTTGATTAATAAAATACATAAAGACCAAACAGGCTTCCTTCCAGGGAGACAACTACGGGATAATGTAAGGAATCTGATAGATATTATCGAATATCTAGGATATGAATATAGATAGACAGGCAGCATTGGTTTTCATAGACGCCGAAAAGGCATTTGATAACATTTCATGGAACTTCCTAAAGAAGAGCTTGGAAATGATGGGAATAGGGGGGAAATTTAGAAGAGGTATAGAAGCAATATACAAGGAACAGAAAGCAAAATTGGTCATAAACAATACCACAACAGAATACTTTAATATTCACAAAGGGACCAGACAAGGCTGTCCCCTGTCCCCCTTACTATTTATAACAGTTCTGGAAATACTCAATAAGAGACTGAGGGAGGCAACAGAAGTGAAAGGAATCAAGGTAGGAAAGAGGGAATTTAAAATCAAAGCCTTTGCAGATGATATTGTATTGACCTTAGAAGACCCAAAGGAAAGTGTAAAGGAAGCTCTACGAAAAATTGAGGAATTTGGAGAGGTGGCTGGTTTTAGGGTAAACAAGAATAAAACTAAAATGTTGGTTAAAAATTTAACTAAGGAAGAAACGATAGAATTAGAACGAAAGGCGGAAATCACAGTGGTCAAGAAAGTAAAATATTTGGGAGTGTGGATTACAACCAAAAACTTAAATCTATATAAGGACAATTATGAACTCACATGGAAGAAGATAAAGAAAGACCTGGAAATTTGGGGGAGGATGAAACTTTCCTTTTTAGGGAGGATAGCAGTGATCAAAATGAATATTCTGCCGAGAATGCTGTTCTTATTTCAAACTATCCCAGTTCTTAAAGGTTTAAAACAATGTAAAGAATGGCAGAGAGCCCTGGCGAAATACATCTGGCAGGGGAAAAGACCACGGATAAAAATGAAAATATTGATTGACAAAAGAGAAAGAGGAGGTTTTGCCCTCCCAGACCTGAGCCTATACTATGAAGCAGCGTGCCTACTCTGGCTAAAAGATTGGATAAAATTGGAGAACAGAGAATTATTGGACCTGGAAGGTTTCAATAACTGGTATGGGTGGCACGCATATCTCTGGTACGAGAAAGTGAAAGTTCACAGGGCCTTTTAAAATCATATCTTTAGGGGACCAATATACCAGGTCTGGGAGAGAAATAAGAACCTTCTCAAAAGAAAAACGCCCTGGTGGATTTCACCAGTAGAGGTTCTAACGATAAAAAAAAATCAATATGGAGGGGAGGAACCCTACTTATGAAGATTTGGTAGGAAAAACAGAACAAGGGCCTAAACTTAAGCCTTATGAAGAAATAAAAGATCTATTCACTGACTGGTTACAATACCATCAGGTGAATGACCTGTTAAAAGAGGATAAAAGGAAAATGGGGTTTGATGATAAAAAATCAAAATTCGACATAGAGATAATAGAAGGTAAGAGTAAAACATTGTCTAAAATATATGACATGTTATTAGAATGGCACACAAAAGATGAGGAAGTCAAAGAGGCAATGATCAAATGGGCAATTGACTTCGGCTATAACATCGAGTTTGAAAAGTGGCTGGAACTGTGGAACAGCAGTATCAAGTTCACGGCCTGTACGGCTCTGAGAGAGAATGTCTGGAAGATGCTGTACAGATGGTATCTTACACCGACGAAATTGGCCAAAATGTATAGATTAAAGAACAAGACATGCTGGAAATGTGGTGAAGTGGAGGGAGACCTCTACCATATGTGGTGGCTATGCAACAAGGCGAAGGTCTTTTGGGAAGTAATATATAATGAGCTCAAAAAAATATTAAAATATACCTTTCCCAAGAGACCCGAGGCCTTCTTGCTGGGAATTATGGGTAAAGAAATAAAAAATGAAGACAAAAAAATATTTCTCTATGCCACCACAGCAGCAAGAACTATGATGGCACAAAATTGGAAATTAGAAATTATGCCTAGTATAAGTGACTGGCAGGTCAAAATGATAAATTACGCCGAGCTTGATAGATTAACAGGCAGAATACAAGACCAAGATGACCAGAAATTCCAGAAAAATTGGAGTAAATTTTGGAAATATATTGGAACAGATTTATAAGATGAACTGGCAGGACTAGAACAACTCTATCAGCGAATAATTATAAGTTTAAAAATTAAATACGCAATCATGGAATGTATTTGATACTTTCCAAAAGGGTGAAGGGAAGTCAAAGGCTCGGTAGAGCCTAAAATATTATGATTTTCTTTTTTATGATTTTGTATGTTTATACCTTGTTTGTATAGTATGGGGAATGGGAATAACAAGCTATGTAAATGTGTTTATTTTGCATTTGTTTGTTCTTTATAAATTCTGAATAAAAACTTAATGGAAAAAAATAAATAAAAGTTCTTTAGATAGCCACCCTGGCTTCTTTAGGCACCTTCCATGTTTCCGTCTCATTGGTATTGCCTGAAGTTGTGCTTTTACTATCTCCCTCTTAATAAACTCCCAGCCATCATGAACTCCCTTTCTTTTTAGTATTACTGTCCATGGGATCTCACCCAGCACTTCCCTAAGTTTTATGAAGTCGACTTTCTTAAAGTCAAGAAATTGAGTCCTAGTATGTTTGGCTGCTCCTTTCCGCTGTATAGTAAACTTCAGAAGAGCATGATCACTCATGCCTAATGATCCTTCCACTTCTACCCCACTAACCAGGTCATCAACATTGGTTAGGACCAGATCTAAAATGGCTGTTCCTCTTGTTGCTTCTCCCACTTTCTGGACAATGAAGTTGTCTGCAAGGCCAGTGAGGAATCTGTTTGACCTTATGCTCTTGGCTGAGTTTGACATCCAACAAATATCCGGGTAATTGAAGTCCCCCATTACTATTATCTCCCTTCCTTTTGCATGCTTGGCCATCTGTTCCAGGAAGGCATCATCTATGTCCTCTGTTTGGCTTGGGGATCTATAGTAAACTCCCACAATGAGGTCACTGTTATTCTTCTCTCCCTTAATTTTGACCCAAATGCTCTCACTTTGGCTTTGAGGTTCTAAATCTTGGATCTCTTCACAGGTATACACATCCCTGACATATAACGCCACTCCTCCTCCTTTCTTGTCTGGTCTGTTTCTCTGAAATAGATTGTATCCCCCCATTATTACATTCCAATCGTGGGACTTATCCCACCAGGTTTCAGTGATGCCTATTATGTCATATTTAGTTTGCTGTACCAAGAGCTCAAGCTCATCTTGTTTATTTCCCATGCTTTGCGCATTAGTGTACAGACATTGAAGTCCATTAATCATTCCCCCGTGTCTCTTATTTAAGGATTTTTTCCTCCCACCACTAGGTCTGCGTGCTGTTTGCTCCATTTGGTCTATGACATTTGGATGATCATCTTCATCAATTGATAGGCTCCTACCTTCAGGAGCACTGTCTCCCTCCCCCACATTGGTCAGTTTAAAGCCCTCCTGATGAGGTTTCTGAGATTTTTGGCAAAAACATTTCTCCCAACCGTTGTGAGGTGCAGCCCATCGCTTGCCAGAAGTCCATCTTCAAGAAACTGCAGTCCGTGATCTAAGAATCCAAACCGTTCCTGTTTACACCATTTGCGAAGCCAGCTGTTCAATTCCCCTATTTTTCCCTCTCTCCCTAGGCCACGTCGTTCAACTGGGAGGACAGATGAGATGACAATTTGTGCATTTAATTGCTTCAATTTCCTGCCCAGAGCCTCGTAGTCTCTTTTGATCTTCTGGAGGCTATTGCTTGCAGTGTCATTGGTTCCCACCTTTCTCCCTCCTCTATGTGACATCCTTTTATATATTTGAACATGGCTATCATATCACGCCTTAACCTCCTCTTCTCCAGGCTAAACATGCCCAGCTCCCTTAGCTGTTCCTCATAAGGCATCGTTTCCAGGCCTTTGACCATTTTGGTTGCCCTCCTCTGGACACGTTCCAGTTTGTCGGTGTCCTTCTTGAACTGTGGTGCCCAGAACTGGACACAGTACTCCAGGTGAGGTCTGACCAGTGCAGAATACAGTGACACTATTACTTCCCTTGATCTAGATGCTATACTCCTATTGATGCAGCCCAGAATTGCATTGGCTTTTTTAGCTGCCGCGTCACACTGTTGGCTCATGTCAAGGTTGTGGTCAACCAAGACTCCTAGATCCTTTTCACATGTACTGCTCTCAAGCCAGGTGTCACCCATCTTGTATTTCTGCCTCTCATTTTTTTTGCCCAATAATGTGAATGACGTTGGATCAAAGAGAAGGGGGATTGGGAAATATGGACAAATCTGAAGTTGGTATGGTTGGGCCGAGCTGTTGTGGTGGGGATGAGGGTTGCTGTGTTGCCGGGGATGTTGCTTTTGTGTCAAAAAGTGCAAGTTTTGGATGGGAGGGATTGTTTCAGGAGGTGGCAGAGGGATGTTCCTGGATTGGTTTGGCAGGGCACAAAGCCTCGAGTAAAACTTAAGATATTGACGGATGCTAAAGAAGGAGGTGGACCTGCCCTGCCAGACACCTAAACTTTGTGGTGAATCATCTGCTCTTTGCTGGCTGAGAGAATGGCTGCTTCTTGAAAGCACTGAAGTGTTGGATAATGGCAGATGAAGTTGATGGACTAGACGGAATTGGCGGAAAAGACTGGCAAGATCCGAGACCAGGGAGAAGAGTCGGTGGAAGAAGACTGGGAAAAGTTTAAAGACTATTTATAGACATATTGTAAAATTAATGAATGTTAGAAGAATGTTGGAATGAAATTATATGGCTTCAGTAGAAATGTTATAAGGAATTAAGTATAAATAGATTAATAGAGTATTAAAGTAAAATAAGGTTAAAAGGTGTTAAGATAATTATAGGATAGAAAACAGGGGAAGATGGTAAGGAATTGCTGAAATAATTAATAGAAGTGGAATACAAAAAGGGAGGTGTGAGGAGGCTGTGGAAATATGGGAAAGAAAGATAAGATATTGGAAGTTTTTTTTCTTTTCTTCTTTTTTATGTGTTTTTAAAGTGTTTTTGTTTTGTTTTGTTACAATGTATTGTTTTTTTTTCTTTGTTTTTTCTTTTGTAAGTGTTTAAATTGTTGTAAAAGTAATAAATATTATTTTTTAAAAATGGTCAAAAGCCTGGAAACGATGCCTTATGAGGAACGGCTAAGGGAGCTGGGCATGTTTAGCCTGGAGAAGAGGAGGTTAAGGGGTGATATGATAGCCATGTTCAAATATAGAATCATAGAATCCTAGAGTTGGAAGAGACCACAAGGGCCATCGAGTCCAACCCCCTGCCAAGCAGGAAACACCATCAGAGCACTCCTGACATATGGTTGTCAAGCCTCTGCTTAAAGACCTCCAAAGTAGGAGACTCCACCACACTCCTTGGCAGCAAATTCCACTGTCGAACAGCTCTTACTGTCAGGAAGTTCTTCCTCATGTTTATATAAAATATATAAAAGGATGCCACAGAGAGGAGGGAGAAAGGTTGTTTTCTGCTGCTCCAGAGAAGCGGACACGGAGCAATGGATCCAAACTACAAGAAAGAAGATTCCACCTAAACATTAGGAAGAACTTCCTGACAGTAAGAGCTGTTTGACAGTGGAATTTGCTGCCAAGGAGTGGTGGAGTCTCCTACTTTGGAGGTCTTTAAGCAGAGGCTTGACAACCATATGTCAGGAGTGCTCTGATGGTGTTTCCTGCTTGGCAGGGGGTTGGACTTGATGGCCCTTGTGGTCTCTTCCAACTCTATGATTCTATGATTCCTTTGGCCTGATTCAGCAGGCTCTTCTTGTGTTCTCAAGAGCCCCCAGCTGAGCCATGATGTACCTGTTCCCAAACCTGCCTGGCAGGTTTCAACCATTAACCCCTTCTCTTAGAATCAAGAACTACTGAATTAGAGGGTGCTATGAGAGGTTATACCAACCAATTCCCAATCTTGGAACACTTTTCATCATATTGCTCTCCACTGTTCATCACATACTCAACAACTGTGAGTCAGTTCTGCATAAATACAGACAGCACTTTATTTGTCCTTTTCCATTGTCAGCTATGGAGTGCTGGGATTTCAGGCACTCCTCCCGGACTCCTGGTCCGGAACAGACATGCTGTGATTACTGTAAGTCAGCAGCAAAGTAGTTAATGCTCTGAGGACTGCAAAATGGACTCAGGCACATTCCAGCAAAAATTACCATTTTGTACCTGATACTTTCGCAACCCAACATTCATTTGTGGCAGTATTGTGCTATCAATCCATGTGCGTTCCAGCTGCATGACTCCTATTAATTTTAATAGAAGTCAGGAGAATAAAATGCTGAGCAAAGCACTTTGAAAATGTGTTCCATTCTAGGGGAATGTATTGCTCTGCTTTGTGCAGGGGGACATCTTTAGAAAACAGAGCTGAATGCTGCATCATTTCAATAGCTCACGCCTTTGTGCTGACTCCTAACAGTGGGGCTCTCTGGCTGGTGTAACATTGCCATAGACAATAGGCTTCTTTACTGAATAAATGACCAGAATTTATCAACCTGGAGCAGAGAAAAAATCAGGAGAAAATAATGTTATAACATTTGCATGTTATGTTATTTGGGAAAGATAGATAGAGAGCAGAGGCTCAGACAATCTTTTCCTGAGTAATCCCATCCACAGCACTACAGTTACTGTGGCACTGTAGACAGTGGCTTGAAGGCCTAACCAGTCTATTAGACAGAATGAAATTTGGTTAGTCTGTGTTTAGCCAGCAGGAAGCACAATGACATCAGCTGCTGGTCTTGGGCACCAGCTTCAGGGCCAGTTCACACATGCATGTACATCCAGAACTGTGCCGAATTGTGTGGTGTTTGAGCTGCAGTCACATCAGGGCTGCTGGGAGATAAACTGGGTTCATTACAAGCCATGATAAGAACATGCTGCCCCCCCAAAGGTACAATGCAGCATATACTATACCTTCTGGACAATATGAATGCAACCTGCAGGGTAGTTTCCCCAGGGAGAGCCTTTTGCATCCATCTGACACAATCCACAGTGGGCAACCCCTCTCCATGTATGACTTATCTGGGTGCTGAAGGAGGATCTCAGGGTAGGGCTGGCATTCCTATCATCTTACTGTGTATTTGGTGTGCTGGGTCAGTGGAGCTTTGGGTCCACTTCAAGGACTGTTGTAGTGCAGAGATACTTCCAGGGGCATTACCAAGGACCTGGCCTGGACTTTCTGGCAATTCCCCCCAGAGCTGGAGCTAGCTGCTCTGGCACCCGGAGCGGCGCACATGCTGTGCACCCGGGGGCAGGGCTAGCGTCCTGGGGGGCAGGGCGGTGATGTTACGCTCCCCCCAGGGATGACATCCGGGGTGGGTCACACACCCCTTCCACCACACATCCCTTCCTTCACCAGTGTTTCCCCCTACCTTGGTTGCTGTCTATTTGTGGCTAGAGGAATTCAGAAATAAGAGAGCTCAGTTGTGGTGTGATAGCCAGGCTGCAGAGTCAGACATACAGAAAGATGTCCGAGTGTGTCATTAATCTGGCCCCTCAAGTCAACAACCCATTGGACACTAGCTCTCCTCTCCTCACTGTCATCTGAGGACAAGAGTGTCTGGATTATCATTTCACTGAATGCACACTATGCAGTGTTGGATGGTTGGCAAAACAGCATCCATCACAGCCTTCTTTTGCAGTCTAACTTGCCGGAGCTGAAACAAGATATGGCCTGGGCCTGCCACCTGAGTGTTTTGCTTTGATGTTGAACCAGCAGGGGTAGTACACGCAAACAATGTATTCCACTATCAATGCTAAGTTGTTGAAGATTTTGCCTTTAAGGCCATGTATAGAAACACATATTCAACAAAGCCTGTTTGCTGTTCACCACGTTGAATGGCTCATTGGGCCATTTTCAAAAAGGGCCAGATCCATGGGAAGTTTTCCTCTCTGTTATGTACTGAGTTGAACAGGATCCAAACTGAAGCAGTCTGATTGGTCCTAGAACAATAGGATCCAAATTGCAGCAGTCTGATTGGTCCTAGAACAATGCAGCAGTATGATTGGTTGGCAGGAACCACCCAATCATGCTCCAGATATAAGTGAATCCACAACCTGATTGGCTTACAGTAGAATTCCAGAATTAGCCAATCATGTGCAGCCCATTGTGTAAATAATGTATATAAAACAGATACTTTGAGGGGACTTTCATTCATTCCTCCTCACCACTATGAGCTGAATAAAGAGCATGAAATCACTTTGCGACTCTGAGTATATTTCACTCTCCTTATGCCCTGTGTGATCCAATATCTGTATGCTTGATCAGTAGACAGATCCTTTATGACATTGTCACTCAGTGAAGCAAGAGGCTCGCCAGTTGAGAGTTTGGTGAATGAAGGATCAATTTCAAGTTCTGTAGCAGATTCCAGCATCTTGCCAATGTTACCTGTCCACTTGCTGTTAGACAAGTTCCCTAGCTGTTCCCGTCAAGTGCTGTGATCGAGTGTTGCAAGGGCAACTTGGTGGTGTAGAGGACACAAACAAATCAGATCAGCTTATGAAGAAGCTTGACCTCTACCCAATGCATAGTACCAAGTGCCCAGCCAGTGTTAACATTTGTAGAACCACCTCCAGTGACTTGGAGGCCCTTATCAATGCGTGCAGCTCCTTCCAGGCATGCCAGTTATTGGAGAGGTAGAGGCTGACAGCCCTTGTCATGTGAAATAAGTATTACATATGATTTCCTGACCAGGATATCCCATATCCTCTGTTCCCCAGATGACAATTTCTCACTCCTTTCCCAACTGTTGACCGCCCCCCCCCATTTTTTATGCCCCACCCACAGAGCATTTGCTATCAGAAGAAGGGCACACAAGCCCTCCACCATCATGAGAAGACTCATTAATCCCTATTTTATTTTATTTTATTATATTTTATTTTATTCTATTCTATTCTATCCTATTCTTTGGCAAATTTATAGAAAGAAAAACATAGGCCAATAGATAAATTTTAGAAAGGGGCAAGGTTAGAAAGACTTCTCCCGGAAGTCTTTCACCTTGGGACAAGTCTACCACATATGGTAGAAGGTACCCTCCTTTTCTTTACATTTCCTTCATAGATTATCACTGTTGTCATAAATCTTTGCTAATTTTACAGGGGTTAAGTACCATCTATACATCATTTTCATACTATTTTCCTTTAACGCCATACACACAGTGAACTTGACCCCTTTCCTCCACAACCTTTCCCAATCTTCAAACGTTATGTTATATCCTACATCTCTTGCCCAGTCTATCATCACAGATTTAATTTGTTCATCCTTTGTATGCCACTCCAACAACAGATTATACATTTTAGACAATTTTTTAACTTTAGAATCTAACAACTCCGTTTCCAGTTTGGTTTTTTCTGATGCAAAACCTTTTTTCTTATCTAATTTATACAATTCATTGATGTGGTGGTAATGTAACCAATTTATTTTATCTTTAATTTGGTCAAATGGTTTTAATTTAAATCCTTCTTTATCTTCCACTAACAAATCTGAATATCTCAACCACTTGGTTTCCATGTTTGACTTTTCCTGGGTCTTTGCCTCCATTGGCGAGAGACACCTGGGTGTTTTCCTCTCTAAAAGATCTTTGTATTTTATCCAAACATTATATAGAGATTTTCTAATTACATGAATTTTAAAACCATTATGGGCCTTTACCTTGTCATACCATAAATATGCATGCCATCCAAACACATTGTCAAATCCCTCCAAGTCTAAAACATCTGCGTCTTCTAGTTGTATCCATTCCTTAACCCAGCAAAGAGTGGCAGCTTCAAAATAAATCTTCAAGTCTGGCAGGGAGAATCCCCCTCTTTCTTTTGAATCCATTAATAATTTGTTAATTAATCCTGGGGTTTTTCCCCTGCCAGATGAATCTAGATAACGCTTTCTGCCATTCTTTAAAACATTTCACATTATCAATAATTGGTAGGGCTTGAAACAAAAACAGCATCTTTGGCAATACATTCATCTTAACCACGGAAATCTGGCCCATTAATGACAATTTCAAATTTGACCAAATCTCCAAATCTCTCTTAATTTCATTCCATAATTTCTCATAATTATCTTTATATAAGTTCAAATTTTTCACCGACACATTAACTCTCAGATATTTAATTTTTTTCACAAAGACTAGGCCTGTCTTTTCTTGTAATAATTTGCTTTCCTCATTATCCAGATAATTCTCTAATACTTTGCTTTTGCTCTTATTTAACTTAAATCCTGCTACCTGCCTTAACTCCTGTATCATCTCCAGTGCTTTTACTGCACTGGAGTCTGGATCTTGAAGTGTCAACACCAAGTCATCGGCAAAGGCTTTTAATTTATATTGTTTGGATCCTACTACTATACTTTTAATTTGTTCTTCTTTTCTTATCATACTTAACAAGACCTCAAGGACTGAAATAAACAGCAGAGGGGAAAGTGGGCACCCTTGCCTGGTACCTTTCTCAATTCTAATTTCCTCTGACACCACATTATTTACTATGATTTTAGCTTTTTGTTCATAATAGATCGCATTAATACCATTTAAAAATCCTGACCCACCCTACTACTTTCTAAATTTTGTGTCATAAAACCCCAAAGTACATTGTCAAAAGCCTTCTCCGCATCAATAAAGTTAACATTGCTTTACAATTTTTTCTTGTTCTTAACTTTTCCAGAATATCTACTATATTACTTATATTGTTTTCATATGTCTACCAGGCAGAAAACCTGCCTGGTCCTTGTGAATATATTCTGACAAGACCTTCTTCAGCTAGTAAGCAAAAATTTTGTAATCCACATTGAGTAGGGAAATTGGCCTGTAGTTTTTGACATTGGATCTATCTTGATCTTGTTTTGGAATCAGAGTAATATAAGCTTCCTTTCAGGTTTCAGGTGCTTTGTCCCCTCCTATAATCTTGTTGCAAACTTCTAACAGTGGCTGAATAAGCCAGTCTTTCAATGTCTTATAGTATTTTGCTGATAAACCATCTGGTCCCGGGGCCTTGCCAAGTTGCATTGAATTTATTACATTTTCTACCTCTTGTCTTGAAATTAGTCCGTTTAGTAGGGTCCTTTTACTTTTGGGAATCTTCTGCAAACCATTTTTGTTGTTGTTTAGTCATTTAGTCGTGTCTGACTCTTCGTGACCCCATGGACCAGAGCATGCCAGGCACTCCTGTCTTCCTGCAAACCATTAGTTCTGATAAATTGCTCAATTATAGCTTTATCTTCTTTACCTTTTTTATACAGCTGTTTGTAGTAATTCTGAAAGCATTCTGAATTAGAGAGCTGGAGCTCTTCTTGCAAGCAACAGATAACACCGTCTCCACCAATGAGAAGACAGGGGAAACCCCTGAGAAGGAGGCTAGTTCACCAACACAGGTGCCAGATATATGGAGAAACATGACTCAAAGAAGTAGGAGGCCCAGGGTTCGCTCTGATTGTTTAGAAATACACAATCGCTTTGAAGTCTTCTCCCCTAGCATGGAAGATGAAGAACAGATTCCATTTGAGGATCTCTCCCTCATTAGAGTCGATCAGGTATATGAAGACGAGCAGCAAAGTCAGTCCTCAGGGAATGTGCAGGCGACCTTGGAACGGACAGCTCATGGAAGAACCCCGACCAAACCTAAGAGGAGGCGTGTAGTGGTGATAGGGGATTCCATACTGAGGGGAACAGAAGCAGTGATCTGTGGGCCTGACAAGATGTCTCAGGATGTGTGCTGTCTCTCCGGGGCTAAGATCCAAGATGTAACTGAACGACTGCAAGGAATCATAAAACCCACTGACAAATACCCCTTCCTCTTGGTTCATGTGGGAACCAATGACACTGCAAGCAAAAGCCTCCAGAAGATCAAAAGAGACTACGAGGCTCTGGGCAGGAAATTGAAGCAATTAAATGCCCAAATTGTCATCTCATCTGTCCTCCCAGTTGAACGACGTGGCCCAGGGAGAGAGGGGAAAATAGTGGAAGTGAACAGCTGGCTTCGCAAATGGTGTAAACAGGAACAGTTTAGATTCTTAGATCACGGACTGCAGTTTCTTGAAGATGGACTTCTGGCAAGTGATGGGCTGCACCTCACAACGGTTGGGAGGAATGTTTTTGCCAAAAATCTCAGAAACCTCATCAGGAGGGCTTTAAACTGACTAATGTGGGGGAGGGAGACAGTGCTCCTGAAGGTAGGAGTCTATCAATTGATGAAGATGATCATCCAAATGTCATAGACCAAATGGAGCAAACAGCACGCAGACCTAGTGGTGGGAGGAAAAAATCCTTAAATAAGAGACACGGGGGAATGATTAATGGACTTCAATGTCTGTACACTAATGCGCAAAGCATGGGAAATAAACAAGATGAGCTTGAGCTCTTGGTACAGCAAACTATATATGACATAATAGGCATCACTGAAACCTGGTGGGTTTGTAATACTGAAGGGATACAATCTATTTCAGAGAAACAGACCAGACAAGAAAGGATTGTGGGAGTTACTATAGATCCCCAAGCCAAACGGAGGACATAGATGATGACTTGCTGGAACAGATGGCCAAGCATGCAAAAGGAAGGGAGATAGTAGTAATGGGGGACTTCAATTACCCGGATATTTGTTGGATGTCAAACTCAGCCAAGAGCATAAGGTCAAACAGATTCCTCACTGGCCTTGCAGACAACTTCATTGTCCAGAAAGTGGGAGAAGCAACAAGAGGAACAGCCATTTTAGATCTGGTCCTAACCAATGTTGATGACCTGGTTAGTGGGGTAGAAGTGGAAGGATCATTAGGTGCGAGTGATCGTGCTCTTCTGAAGTTTACTATACAGCGGAAAGGAGCAGCCAAGCATACTAGGACTCAATTTCTTGACTTTAAGAAAGCCGACTTCATAAAAACTTAGGGAAGTGCAGGGTGAGATCCCATGGACAGTAATATTAAAAGGAAAGGGAGTTCATGATGGCTGGGAGTTTGTTAAGAGGGAGATAGTAAAAGCACAACTTCAGGCAATACCAATGAGACGGAAACATGGAAGGTACCTAAAGAAGCCAGGGTGGCTATCTAAAGAACTTTTAACTGAGTTAAGATTAAAAAAGGATGTGTACAAAAAATGGAAAGGGGGGAAACCACCAAAGAGGAATTCAAACAAATAGCCAGCACATGTAGACACAAAGTCAGAAAAGCTAAAGCACAGAATGAACTCAGGCTTGCTAGTGAGGTTGAAGGGAAAAAAAAGGCTTTTATGGGTATGTCCGTAGCAAAAGGAAGAACAAAGAAACAGTGGGGTCACTCAGAGGAGAAGATGGTGAAATGCAAACAGGGGACACAGAAAGGGCTGAACTCCTCAATGCCTTCTTTGCCTCAGTCTTCTCCGATAAAGAAAACAATGTCCGACCTGAAGAATTTGGAGCAAATGATTCAGCAGAGGAAACACAGCCCAGAATAACTAAGGAGATAGTACAAGAATACTTGGCTAGTTTAAATGTATTCAAGTCTCCAGGGCCAGATGAACTGCATCCAAGAGTATTAAAAGAACTGGTAGAGGTGATCTCAGAACCACTGGCAGTCATCTTTGAGAATTCCTGGAGAACAGGTGAAGTCCCGGCAGACTGGAGGAGGGCAAATGTTGTCCCTATTTTGAAAAAGGGGGAAAGAGAGGACCCAAATAATTACCGCCCAGTCAGTCTGACATCAATACCAGGGAAGATTCTGGAGCAGATCATTAAGCAAACAGTCTGTGAGCACCTAGAAAGGAATGCTGTGATCACCACAGTTCAAGAAGGACACTGACAAACTGGAACGTGTCCAGAGGAAGGCAACCAAAATGGTCAAAGGCCTGGAAACGATGCCTTATGAGGAACGGCTAAGGGAGCTGGGCATGTTTAGCCTGGAGAAGAGGAGGTTAAGGGGTGATATGATAGCCATGTTCAAATATATAAAAGGATGTCACATAGAGGAGGGAGAAAGGTTGTTTTCTGCTGCTCCAGAGAAGTGGACACGGGGCAATGGATTCAAACTACAATATAGAAGATTCCACCTAAACATTAGGAAGAACTTCCTGACAGTAAGAGCTGTTCGACAGTGGAATTTGCTGCCAAGGATTGTTGGAATGAAACCATGACAGACGAGTAGCAGGTGTCATGTGAGAGGCGTCTCTCGGAGCAAGCCCCGAGAACTCTCTTTTATTGAATATCACAAACATTGTCACAGGTGCGCTCGTTGCTGATTGGTTGATACAAACACAAAGCAACTTGTTGCTGATTGGTTAACACAAATACAAGGCGAGGATAGGCATTAATCATCAATAGATTAAAGGCTGGGAAATGGAGCACAGAACTAGACAGGCATGAAACCTCCTAATTAAATTATAACTAAAGATTGATATAGCATGACTAAAACAATTACTAATGATTGATCATAACATGAAAGAATATAATAATTGAGTTCCGTAGATGTGGTCAGCTATGCATTAAGAACAGGTCATAGTGTTTTTCATGAACTTAAGATGAACTGAGCAGCCTAGGGAAATGAGGGAATGTCTTGGTCTTTGAAACAGGTTGTACAGTGTGTACAGAAGCAGAGAAAAGCTTATAAGCGAGACTTCCCAGAATGCCAGAGAAAAGAAGCAAGACTTCCCAGAATGCCACAGTTATGTGCAGAAGCAGGATTTCCCTTCATCTCCCCCTTTCTTTTCTTGTTTGCGAGGTGTGCTGGGTGAATAAGACAAAAATATTTCGGGATACGTGGTCTGCCAGTGCATGCCCGAAATAAGTTCGCCAGGGTTGATGGGACAAAAATGTTTCGGGATACGTGGTATGCCAGCGCATGCCCAAAATAAGTCTGCCCACATCTCCCCTAATGTTTACTGTTGGTGCTGCCATTTCGCAAAATAGGCAGCAAGGAGTTTATTGGGTGGTTGAGGGGGAGAGAGGAGGCGAGACAAGAGATTTATGAGGCCAGGAACGCGTTGGAGGAAGCAACATAACAAAAATTAATATACATATAATGACAATGGCATATTGAAAAAGATTACGAAGCCAAGTCATGTTTGGTAACCAGCCGGTGAACCACTGGGTGAAGGAATCCCAGAGGCCAGAAAATCCAACGTCTTGTTTAATGTGGTGTGTAAGATTTTGCAAATGAGAAATTTGGCTTTGAATGACTTTAGAATTATCAGTAATATTAAAACAACACATGTCGTCCACTTGTTCACAGCCATAATGATGAAGCATGAGCAAATAGTGATAGCAGCACGATTTCGTAAAAGTCCATGGTGGAGTTCACTCTGTTCTTTATTCAAAAGGTGAAGACCTTGTGAAGTAAAATTCAGGGCTTTTGCTGCAGAACAAGGTAAAGAATTAATGTTCATACGATTCTGTACAGCCAATCCAGGGACTCCTAAGAGAGAAACAGCTAAAAAGATATATTCAAACCTACTGGGAAGAGAGACAAAAGCATCACAATCATTAGTCAATTCCACAGAGCGGCGATATCGAGAGCGGGATAAATGATGCTTCTTGGGTAAAATGATGGACAAACAGCTTAAACAACAGGGTGTTCCATGGCTGATGTTTGCTGGAATGTAATTAAATGTATAGCCTGGACACGACCAGAACCAGCCTTCAGGCAGCTCTGTATATTTATATACATAAGAAATATTTACATAATCAGAGCAATTAAAATTATCCTTGCCCATTTTCACACAATTAGTTTTTGTGCAATTCACCAAACGGGCACAAGTAACATTAAAGGAAGCCACGTATGGGGTCAATAAATCAATAGCCAAAGGTGGGCGTCGGCGTACTTGGTTACCCCAGTTATGGTAACCAGAATAACCAAGAGTGCGGAGAGAATCATTTTGGGGTAGAGATGAATAAAACCAGGTATCATTTTGCAAATCTAGAGGGTCATGGCAAACAGGGATAAGGCAAGAACCAAGGATTTCACCTATGGATACCTGCTGGGTGAGGCAGAAGGAAGAAACATTAAGGGTCTTTGCAAAAGATTCCCACACATTTATCGGTGTGGAACCGCCGCTATTAGGAGCGGAAGCGGAAAGAGGCAAAAACAAAACGCTGAAAATGAGCACTAAAGCAAGTAGCTTTCCCCCCGTTATGGGCCATTGTTCTACCCATACCGGACTGGTAGATTTCCAGCTGAGGGGAAGCGCAAGATTACTCATTAAATTGAATGGTAGCTTGTAATTGTTGTAGTAAGTCTCTGCCCCACAGATTGAGGTGGATTTTTAACACACAGGGTTGGATGTATGCAATGGTTTCAGAGCTATCAGGCAGAGAAACAGGCAGCCACTGTACACTTTTGGAAGAGGTTTGGGGTCCACCCACACCCCAGACTGCAGAGGCAGACTCAAGGGGCCACGTGGGGTCCCAGCAACTACTGGAAATTACAGAAATATCTGCGCCCGTGTCAATCAAACCTTCCAGAACTATACCATTGATTTTATACTTACGAAGAAGTTTCTTTTCTCCAATCCTCTGGACTACAGCTAACAGCTGTGGAGGGAAAGAAGAGAGCTCGTGCAAATTACTATCCATAATAGAAGCAGTAGGATGACAAGGGAGAACCAACAAATGCGCCCAGGACTCACCCTTATTTAACTGCATGGGCATATGGCTCCAAAGTTGAACCATTATTGTGCCCACATAGTCAGGATCCAGAACTCCTGGAATAACCTGGATTCCTTCTTTTGCCGCAGAAAATTTGGGTAAAATTAAACCTGCGACTTTAGGAGGTAGTGGGCCTGCCAACTGGGTGGGCATAAGCACAATTTCACCAGGTAAAACAGTGTCTTTGGTCTCTTGATTGATCAAATCAATGGCAAATTCAGAGGGTGTATTTTTAGAAAATTTTTCAGCAGCGGAAACTAAAGGCGGAAAGCTCTCTAATTGTCCTGGCCCGAGAGTGGGGCCGCAATGGAGTTTCCCAGACTCCTGCATTGATTAGCCCAATGATAGCCTTTTCCACATTTCGGGCATTTTTTGGAAGGTCTAGCCTTGTTGGCAGCACCATCCTTAGGTTTGGTTGGGGTTCTTCCGTGAGCTGTCCGTTCCAAGGTCGCCTGCACATTCCCTGAGGACTGACTTTGCTGCTCGTCTTCATATACCTGATCGACTGTAATGAGGGAGAGATCCTCAAATGGAGTCTGCTCTTCATCTTCCATGCTAGGGGAGAGGACCTCAAAGCGATTGTGTATTTCTAAACAATCAGAGCGAACCCTGGATCTCCTACTTCTTTGAGTCACGTTTCTCCATATATCTGGCTCCTGTGTTGGTGAACTAGCCTCCTTCTCAGGGGAGTCCCCTGTCTCCTCCTTGATGGAGACGGTGTTCTCTGTTGCTTCCAAGAAGAGCTCCAGCTCCCTAATTCTTTGGAGCGTAGCTACACGTTCCTCCAGTTGCTGGACTTTGTCTTTTAAGAGGGCAATCAACATGCAATTGCTGCAGGTAAAGCTGCCTGCAACCTTTGGCAAGATGGCAAACATTGCGCAGGAACCGCAGGCGACTGCAGCTGTTCCCTCCCCCTCCATCTTGGGAACGTGTCATTGGGTGTGGCTACAGCGGTCCTCCATCATAAAAAGCGTGAAGACAGGACAAATAACTCCCCCCACAAAAAAACCTAGGTCTTCCCCAACAAACGTTTGAGACTAGCTCCCCTAAATCTAAAAGATGGATCATACTGCGCACGCCACTAAACTCCCACAGCTAATCCCCTGCCTCAACAGAAACCCTGCCCCCTCTGACCTTTGCACAGGGAGAACAGCTAATCAGCCACAAAGAAACACACACATGTGCTCCTGGTGATTAAGCTGCACCAGCTCTCAATAACACAAAATGAGGATTCCTATAGTAGATCTCCTACTAAGCTGGCAATGTAAACAGTTGTTCTTCTTCTTCTCCTCCTCCTCCTCCCCCCCCCTCATTCTTTATATTAGCACCATACTGGATTCCCAAATTAAGGCATTGCGTAAGGACAGATGTCAGGGGTTTAGGGACAGAGGCACAGGTGAGGGGGGAGACGGAGAGCGATGGGGAAGAATCCCAGGACAGTGAGGAAGAGGATGACAATGACTTGAGGTCTTCCATGAGTCTCTCAAGTGAATCGGAGGATTCCCAGAAGGGGGCGCCCCTGGTCAAGCCAAGGGGGGTCACGGGGGGACTTGCCAGGAGCAGGGAAGCAGCAGGGAAACCCCGAGTGGGAGTGGGAGATCGGGGTCGGCTTCCCAGGAGGAACGGAGTGAAGAGGGTGGAGTTCCCAGTGTGACACACGGACCAGAGCAGGAAGGAGACAGGGGAAGGAGATCGGGGCAGGATGTCCTGCCGGAAGGGGAGGAGAGTAGTACAGGGAGTAGTGTAACTGTCAAAAGGAAGGTCAGGGGTAGCGAACGCGCGCCAAGTTCAAATGTGGAGGCGCGCGGAAATGCAGAGAGCCCGGAGGAGGAGCCTGGCCCCAAAGCACGAAGGAGGGGGGAGCAGGCGTCTGAGGAATCCGCGTCAGGGGAAAGCAGAAGGGAAGGAACCCAGGTGGGCAGAAAGACCCTGCGGATAAGAAAGGACAGGAAGAGGTGGACTAGCACAAGCCTCTTAAACTGGTGTAGAGGCGGGACCGATTCAGAGGGGACTTCAAACGTCTAGGCTAAGAGACGCGGGGCTGCACGCCTCGGTTGTGGAACCAATAATGAACTGCAATAAACATCCTTGTATATAAGAAGAGCTTGGCGTTGGTCTTTTGTGAGCTGAGACCTGAGGCAGCCCCTGACAACAGACTTTAGTCCCATTTTACAGGTTTGACAAAGAGTGTGCTAATCAACAGGGGCTTTTGGCCAAGCACAGCTCTCTGCTAAGTGTACATATGCAATTGGTGTTTCTGAATCCCTGGTGGCTGCACAGTACATGCTGCTTCCAATCAAACTAGGTGGTCAGGTAAATGTAGCAAATGTGACAGTAGCTTTTAAGTTAATTCCACACATTTTTAAATAAAAAGCTATGTCACGCAGAAGTTCCTCAGCTTAGAAAACCTGATGTCAGCGAGAGGACAGGGTTGGAACTTTTCTCCCTGGCTTCCAATTTTGTATATGGAACCGGGCCAGCTCAATACATTTTGGCACCTAAGTCAAACCAGAAAATGGTGCCCCCTCCAGGATCTGCATCAGGATCTGCTGCCTCTGTGGATCCTGCTGCCTGAGGTGGTCACTTCACCTGGCCTCATGGGTGGTACAGAAAGACATTTTCAGATGGAGGAACATTCAGATCTTCAGTGTGAATAAAATTGGGCTATACAGATTGGCCACATGCTCATGATGTCAGTTGAGCTGGCCTTCCCAAGATTCTAATCCAGTTGGGTAATACACACAAAATTTGCTGACAGACTGCACAGTTTACTTCTACACATCCATTTGGGTTTTGTTAGGAGTCACATAAGCCACCATGTTTAGTGGCGTGTGAGCATCATGGTTTGAAATGGAATCTGCCCAAGCTGTTTCCTAGACTAGCTGTCGGAAATAGCATCACCCACTAAAGAATTCCATTTCATTTTTCTTTGCCTAAATATAGTTTATTGAAAAAGAAAAGAAAAACCAGACCAGTAGTAAAGCTATGCATTTTTTGCAACATTCAGTGCCAAATAAATATAAGCCCACATTCAACATGAATAATGCAAAGCATCACATTTATGCAAATGCACTTACAGTATCCAAGCTAACACAACTTCCATGTTTTATTATGAATCTACTTTTAATTTTTGGGGTTTTTTTTAAATATTCATTATTCGAAATTTATATGGCAAACAGAAGTGTGCAGGAAGAAACCACTGAACAAGTAGAAGAGAGACAGTTGTGAGATTAAGCACACTAAATTCTGTATTAGATGGTGGTCTAGAGTTTTCTTTTATTTACAGAATATAGAAGTCATAGAAAATTTACCGTATGTACTTCATTCAAAATTCTAATCACAATTATTCATAATTAATAAAAATGCAAAAGATGGTATAGCATATTATAATTTCTTGCTACAAAAAAATCAATTATTCACTCATTGATCACAACAAAGGAGGGGATTACAAATGTTTGCACAGTATCTTGGAATTTGTTGTTCAAAATGTCACAAATAAGACTCCCTTTTCATAAAACAATTAGTATTGCTCTCCCATTTCCTCCAAAAGTAGGGACAACAGCAATGAGCCATTTTTTATATATTCCAGTCCAAAAAAGGAAGGCTCCATTTGGTCTAAATCTTTACCTTTGCAGCACTCTTTTCACATCAAGAAGCTTGAGGACTGGAATCTATCCAGAGATAGATTAATATTTGGCTAAAATTGGCAGTACTTTTACATTAGTGGCAAATTGTTTTGCATACACCCTGGCTTGGATTATGCTGTGTGGACATAAGGTCACAATCTACCTTGTGGATTGTTCTCTTGAGCAAGCCTCATTGAAATGAACATAACAATCCTTTGCTGTGTAGCTCTTGTTAATTTTATTATCTGGGCTTTCACAGAAGGAGTGTGCCTCATGAGCTTATCCACTAACTGTATTTTTTCCTTTGTGATCCTTCCACATATCCCTGAGCAACAACTTTAAGGCCCCATCCAGATTTCACAAGATATACTTGTGGGAGTCAGTGGAGAGGGGTAGTAACCATAAAGGGCCTGTCCCAAAAAAAGTTATCAGTTTCATTCTTACTATCCAAAGTTGCAAAGCACCATTCAGAGTGCTGGAGAGGGATGAAAGAGTCCTCAGTCTACAATTTATATAACTTTCCACTTTAAAACATTTCATTATTGTTAGTAAGTCTAGATGAGTGTTGATGACATTCAAAGAATATTTTAAAACTATAAGGTAAAGGTAAAGGTAAAGGTACCCCTGCCCGTACAGGCCAGTCGTGTCCGACTCTGGGGTTGCGTGCTCATCTCGCTCTAAAGGCCGTGAGCCGGCACCGTCCGAAGACACTTCCGGGTCATGTGGCCAGTGTGACGAAGCTGCAGCTGGCGAGCCAGCACCAGCGCAGCACACGGAAACGCCGTTTACCTTCCCACTATAAAGCGGTCCCTATTTATCTACTTGCACTTAAGAGTGCTTTCGAACTGCTAGGTGGGCAGGAGCTGGGACCGAACGACAGGAGCTCACCCCGCCACGGGGATTCGAACCGCCGACCATACGATCGGCAAGTCCTAGGCACTGAGGTTTTACCCACAGCGCCACCCGCGTCCCAGACAAAATCCCAGATTAAAACTATAATCATGAATAAAACATGTCACTATAAGGCACAGGAATAGGGGAGAAAGTACAGACAAGGAGTTGTCATGTGTTATTCTGATACCACAAATGCTAACCAAGTGCTGCCTATGACACACACAAACAACAGCCTGGGAGCAGAACCAAATTCTCACTGCAATGAACTACTGCAATTTGAGCACTGGGAAAATGTAATAACAGTAGTGGTGCTTTAAGAGGAAATGTTTTAAGTCTGCATAGCAAATAATATGGAGTAGAAAAGCCCTGAGGTAGAGATGAATATATTCCCCTGCCCCAATCCAAAAAGACCAGGTCCCCCCTCTAGTAACAGACATGAGCATCACACATAGGAAGAACACTGACCTAAAGGGACAATTGGTCTGAACCACGCAAGGTGTATTGTTATGGGCACAATCAAGCCAAGCTTAAGCAGTTTTAAGTCCTGCTCATTTCAATGGGAATGTTAAGCAAAGGCTTAATGAAATAAAGCAAAGGCTGGTGAAATAATTGAAATTTAAGTGTTCAACATTGGCTGGACCTTGCCCCAAGTTTTCCAAACCTCCATGTTGCCATGAGTTAATATTACATTTCTTCCCCTCGCCCCTCAGAAATGTAGTAGCAATATTGGGAGATAGCACAAATGAGTTACAAACAAGTCAAACCTCTGCTTTCCCCTCTTCCTCTGCTTCACTTTTGTTGTGGAAGAGTCTGGAAGGTCAACTGATGCTGAACAAGGTAGCCATCATTGAACACATAAAGTTTCCCATCTATAGGGCTGTAGTTGATACTCTGAATTGTTTCTAGCATTTTATCTAGAGTGATGCTTGTTCTGCCTTCTCTTCCTGTGTTTGTGTCATATGTGTAAAATATTTCCTCCTTCCTAGTATTGATGGGCCTTGTGGCATAGAGCACACCACACACAACAAAAGCATTGGACACGGCTGGCTTGTACTGCCTTGTTTCCCATGTACTGATCACCTCAAGAGTTGTTTCATTAAGTCTGCTAATCACGATATTACCTGTGCTATCTTCTTTTGAGTAAATTACCCACAATCCATTCTCATCCACAGCAAAATCCAGATCTTGCCATGACACCCCTGCATATGAGAACCGATTGTTAAAAGCAGCATCTGGAAGAGTTTTCTTCAGCACCACAGTATTGGTGCTTAAATCTAGTTTGCTCATATCTCTTGAGCCATGTTGGTTAAAATACATATAGTTCTTGTAAGCAACCATGCCACTGCCTTGGCCATATAGAATTCTAAATTGATTAGAGTATCTGAACAGCAATAAATTATCAAAGGAATCATGAAGTCTATAATATTCCAGGTATCTTCCATCAGTGTTCAGTGGTGCAACCCAATAGAGCTCCTTTTCAGGGTTCAAGGGAGAGGTATATCTTCCCCAGGCACCATATTTGTAGTCAAATCCTCTCCAGTTTAGCTGAATCACAAAGGGCTGGCTGGCATTTGCAATTCCACCATGACTGCAGCTTCCTGAAACCAACCAAAAACAGAGTGTGTTGCACATATGCAGTTCAAAGATTCTGAGTATCTCTGGCAGTGAAATAACTTATGTCTCTAAAATCTTCACCTCTCACTTGCTTTGTGCCCTCAGTCACTCACCACCACTTCCTCACCCTCATTTCTACCTCCCATCCTGCTCTTGGCTCGTTATTACCTCTCGTGTCACAGGACCCTCGCTCCAGACCAGGTGTCTTGGCAACGCATCAGTTTGGAACATATCTAGAGAAAACCTATTGCAATCACGGGGGTTTCCCCCCAGAGATTAAATGAATCATTCCGGGCAAAATTGACTAAGAGTGTCATGTCCAGAAGGATGGCTGTGTTTCAGTTCTCATATTGTTTTGCAAAGTGTGGGTTAAGCAGGTTTGCCTTTAAATGTGAATTGAATTGACTTTACAGTGGTGCCTCGCAAGACAAAATTAATCCGTTCTGCGAGTCTCTTCGTCTAGCGGTTTTTTCGTCTTGCGAAGCAACCCTATTAGTGGCTTAGCGGATTAGCGCTATTAGCGGTTTAGCGGCTATTAAAGGCTTAGCGGCTTAGCGGCTAAAAGGCTATTAGCAGCTTAGCGGCTTAGAAAAGGGGGGGGAGCGAAAAAAATCGCAAGACTCGCAAGACTTTTTCGTTTTGCGAAGCAAGCCCATAGGGAAATTCGTCTTGCGAAGCACATCGAAAAACAGAAAACCCTTTCGTCTAGCGGGTTTTCCGTCTTGCGAGGCATTCGTCTTGCGGGGCACCACTGTATCCACCATTCTGACTCCCAAGCAAACATATTGCTAAAACAGGAGGACAATGCATTCCCAGGGTCAATAGTATTGAAAAGAAATGGTTGTTAACGTAACAACATCAAGCATTTATGTAACACTTTAAAGAGTTTCTAGATGGGGGGGGCAACCTGTGGCCTCCAGGTATTACTAAACTACAAAACCCATCATCCCTGACCATTGCCCATTCTAGCTAGGGCTGATAGGAACTGGAGTCAACTCCTGGAGGGCCATAGGTTCCCATCATTGCTCTAGACAAAACATATTACCATTTGGCAAAACTGCTTCTAGGCTGTACTATTTCAGAATGCACAGGAGAAGTGCATGATAGAACCTCCACCTCCAAAAACAACAATAAAGAACACCTGCACATAGAAAATTAGCATGTCAGGTAGAAAGCTAAATCTTGTCCTTTAATATGCAATCCTCTACCTGGAATATGAAGTTGTGGAGTTCAACCTCCTGATCTGATTGTAGTGAGTCTATAAGACAAATGTTACTCAGGGCTCATCCACACTTCCATTTGTTCCTGGGAAAACCCAGGGACCCATGCTTTCTAGACATGGGGCAAGTGGAAGTGTGAACGAGCCTTTAGTCACCCTTACAACAGCTCAGGCCAGTGTTGATTGCTATCCCCAGACTATTGATGGGAGAGTTGCCAAATCCAACCCTGCGAGAGTTCATGGTAAGGCATGAACTGAACTGGGGACTGCCCAACTCACAGCTTTCATGCTCCAGACCTTATGCAATCAACATGATCTCAGCTCTTGGCATACCTACATTTCTGTACTTAGAGTTATATATACCTCCATCAGCACAATACAGGAATATATTATGTAGTTTTATGATCTGGGTTTACTGCTAAATGTTGTGCCACTTACCAGCTCGCTAAATCAATGGGAGCTCTTTACACAGCAGAGAAGCCACTATAATTTATAGTTTGCCCTTAACTGTCAACACATTGACTGAATTAGTGCACCTAAATCAGTAATGTTATTTTCAAATTAAATGCTTATTAACGGCATGCATAAATCTGCAACTTACTTTTTAAAAAGCTGCAAAAAAGATATAAAAATGTCCACAGCAAGTTGCAGAGATTCAGCCTAAAATAATTTTTCATGTCATTAAACCAAGCACGGATCTAGCTTCATCTTAATAATTCATGCATTGTTTCATAAATAAAAAACAATCATGTATTCAGCCAAAAGGCTTTTTATGGTACAAAAGAAATAAGAAGATCTTATTTTTCCCCTTAAAAAGATCTCTTTCCTGAACATTTGTTTGTTCTTTACTTATGAAATAATACATGAATTATTAAAGTTAGAAGTGGGTTTGGTTTATTAAGATCAAACATTGTTTGAGGTTCAATATCCAGTCTAGGCTTTTCTTTTTAAAAACAAAACAGCCTTTTCAACATGCACACAACATGCACACAAATAGTCAGGGTAGGTTATCCATTTCTTGTACTAGATTTGAATACTGTGTTGCTGTTGAGTTTCTTTAATGTTGGCATACTGAGCAGAACAGGGTGGGGTGGAGGGGAGTAGAAGAAAACAAAGCATTCTCTCACTTTGTAAATATTGGAAGGCATAAGAAATAAATGTACATCCATTATTCAAGCTGTCACTTGTTTTCAAAGCTTGACCATGGGACAGCATGCATGTCAATGCAGGGGAGTCAAGAAATGTTCCACACACAACTAGGGGAATTAGCAGATATATGTTCATATACTTAGTAAACTCCTGTGGTCCCCCACAATATGCTGGAGCCATGCTAGTCTTTCTTTCACCTCAAGTATAACTCACAGATATCGGGGACCCCTCACACTTTCCCATGACATGTACACAGTCATCAGGAAAAGCTTAGCAAAGCACTTACAAATTTCAGGGAATCTCAGAAGCACACAGCATATTCACACACATGTACACACAATCCTTGCAATGTTTGAAGGGGCACTAAGAGAGTATATGGGTGCTTTTCCAGATAGTGAGGACTGCAGTTCTGGGAGAGGAACCAGGGATCTTTCTTTCCTTTCTTAAATGGCAAAGACTGAAAGTCATTGTGGTGAAAATGATTTGAGCACAAGCCTTTGCCCTGAAAGACAAATGCTTTAAGTCATCTTCAAGCACTACATTTTGAGCTCAGGAAACGCAAGAGTGGGACAGGCAGCAAGGATATATCCACGAGCTGCATCCCTCTGTCACCTTTCCCATCACCTTTTAGCACAGGGAAAGCAATCTTCTGAAGCAGGAAGACTTCCATACATGCTTTTCAGATCCCTGGAGAAACACGGCTCTCAAAGGTTTTCCCAAAGTACAGCAGGCTCCCTGCTTCAGACCACCTTCTGCAAATTGGAAGGAAATGAGCATACTCCTCTCTGGACCCTTTTCACGTACAGTGGTGCCTCGCAAGACGAAAAGAATCCGTTCTGTGATTCTCTTCGTCTAGCGGTTTTTCGTCTTACGAAGCAAGCCCATTGACGGATTAGCAGATTAGCGCTATTAGCGGCTTTTAGCGGCTTATTGGCTTATCGGATCAGCTGATAAGCGGCTTAGCGGCTTAGAAAAAGGGGGGAAAGGGGAAAAAACCCACAGGAACTCGCAAGACATTTTCGTCTTGCGAAGCAAGCCCATAGGAGATTTGTTTTGCGAAGCACCTCCAAAACGGAAAACTCTTTCGTCTAGCGAGTTTTCCGTCTTGCGAAGCATTCGTCTTGCGGGGCACCACTGTACTTGCTAAACCATCAAGGCCATCACCAAACAAAGAAATTTTAAGCACTTTCACTATTCTCAGGAGTCTTTGAAGTAAGTCATGAAAGCTAAAGCAGGATAAAACTGAAATAAGCTTAATGAGATCCATGCTAAAACACTCTTTCTTGCTCTTTCCTGTCTAAGTCTAAGACTTAGACTGCAAGAAGCTTTCATCATAACTTTACATGAAGGGAAAGGGAGAAGGGAGAAGAGGTGGAGACAGACAGGCAGGTGTCACTAGCACATTAGACTGCTTTAGGCAACAGCTTCCCAGAAACAGGACAGGTGTAGGCATGGACATAGCCAGGGAGCAGGGGGGCATTCGCCCCCCGTAAAGCAATCAAAATCTCTACAAATCATTACACATGTGAGGTTCTCCCTCCCTTAACAAAAGCCTGCCCCCCTAACAAAAATCCTGGCTATAGCCATGGACATAGGATAGCTCCATTAAGATTCCTACTCAGCCCTGAAGCTCATTGGGCATAGAATCATAGAATTGTAGAGTTGGAGCAACCCCTAGGGTCATCTAGGAATCTTTTGCCTAACCTGGGGCTCGAACCCATGATCCTGAGATTAAGAGACTCATGCTCTACCAACTGAGTTACACCAGCAACCATTGGTTACTTCTCAGTCTCACAGGAAAGTATAAATGACATTAGACTTATAAAACACTTTTTCGCATTAGAAAACACTACAGGAAAAAATAATACCCTGCCATCTTATCTATAAGGTGTGCATGTGTAAAGAGGGCAGATGCACCTACAAGGCAGCAGCTCCCTTTTTTGAAACAGGTGCACTTGTTCATGGCATTATAATCATGTTTACAGTAGTCAGTGGCCATGCTAGAAGTCAGAGGCATATCAAATATGATCTACAGTGAAATAATTGTGTAGATAAGACAAACGACTATTTTTGGAGGGGAGAATTGTTAAACAGATGAAAATGTCAATGATTTGCCAAAATGTTCTTCAGAAAATGAGGGTGTAATTCAGTACAGTATGCCAAATGCTTTTTTCTTCCTTGGAATGAGCATTGAGTTAGAAATTTGCAAGCAAAATGGAGGACACATTTTGTTTTAACATTGCTGCAAACTAGGCTAATCCACTCTATTGAGCACAGCCACAAGAGAAGCTTTACAACAGAGCATCTCACGAGGTGACTTTCTAAAGCTCTGCCATAGCCGTTAAACTTTGTATAGTCTCATTAGATTCATAAGCTTAGACAGCTCTGGGATTTCCTAGGCACTCTTCACACCCGCCACAAAATATCAAGGAAAGAGAGAGGAGAAAAAGGAAAGCATTGGAATCAGGACAAAAAAAACCACCCAGTTTAATACAAACATTATAAATATAAGATGAACCCAAAGCAAATGGAAGCCAAATGGGCTGGCAGATATACACATGGAGCTAAGTTTGCTGGGAGAATGTACTTAACTATCTGCTCTCACCTGCTTCAATGAGTGCAAGGAAGCTGTAAACCCACAAAGCCCCCACCCACTTAGAAAGTAAGGGAAATTACAGGGTCCTCCTGCTCCCCAGCTGACTGGGTGTTGCAGTCAAGTCAGGGGCAAATTAGAGATTACATGCAAATGTAGGTAACAATAAACCTCCAACAGCCTTGTTTTAAAATAATATGGAAAAGTAGCCTTGTTGTGGAAGGCAGTAATTTTAAACAAATTAGTGGCAGACTAGTTTCTTTTATTCAGACTTACTCTGACTGCTTTCCCCCATACAGATGTATATTTATTGTGAAAGCTCATCCAGCAACGCCCCCAAAAAGGATGAAAATACACCTAGTGGGAGAGATTTTTGTGTGTGGGAAAATGACTAGTGCAAAAAGCATAGAGCCTCTCCTCCTGCACACACAACTGTGTGACCCAAAATTCAAAGTTTTTTAGCTGTTTCTTGAAGGAGAGTAATGCCCTTTCTGGGCTTCAGAGGTGTTGTTTCAGATCTTTTGTGTATGTGTGTATGTTTTAAATCTCTCTCTCCCCAGCCCCACTTGACCTGACAGACAAAAGGGTTCCTCATCCTTCAGAGAGAAAATGCAGCTGCTGCCTGAAAGGCAAGTAAGTTCAAGAAGGTTTTTTGAACAATGAAACTTTGTCTTCCATCACTTCATTTATCCTTCTAGCAAGGAAACAGAAGCATGTGGTGAACAAAAATAATAAGATCTTTCTGAGATGAATTGCCCTTCATACAAAACACGTAACTTTTTTCCTGACCCACTTTGTACCTTATAATCCAGGGACTGTTTCCTGTGGGCCTCTAGATATTATTAGACTACAAATCCCATCCTCTCTAGCCACTGAACACGCACGTTAGGACAATGGTGGCTGCAGCCCAACAACACTGGAGGGTCACAGGTCCCCGCAAGAATGTAAAGTACCAGAGACTGTCCCATCACCAGGGAATGGGCAGCAGCCGCCTACTCAGAGGGCAAATCCTGGGTCCTGTGAAAATGGCAGCACAGATAGTTCAGCAGAATGGTGTGCTGTTCACCAGAAGATTTTCTGAATAAGCCCAACTGAGATGAAGGGAGCCGTCCAAGAGCATAACAGAAGCCACTACACTACCTGATGGTTAATCTGTGGTCATTGAAGTGTCTTCTACACTTTGCCATGGTGATTATCTGAGACTGATTTCCCCTATGGCCCATTTCATTAGCATACTGCAAGCATACTGATAGTGCAGGAAATGTATTTCCCAAGGTTATGATGAGCAGGAGATCACAAAGGAAGTTTCAGAAGAGAGTCACTGCAGAAAGATTAACAAGATCCTCCATTATGTTATGTAGATAACTTGAATGTATTAAATTCTGGCATCAGTGAGTTATCACTAAATCTTGCTACCTCTGACAAAGGTCCCCCGCCTCCAAAATTAGGAGCCATTCTGGAATGTGGTAAGAGTCATTGAGCTAAAGCTCAACGGGTTGGGTAGGGTGGGAGACTCATTCAGGAACCTTGCAAGCAATCTGCTTAATAAATTGAAGTCAAAATTTTGACCGTTCTTGGTACTTTTGACCAGTGGGGAAGTGTTTTATTCCAGCATTTTTCTGCGCATTTTACCATGTGGCTTCATTTAGGTACCAAGTCATGTCTCAGTATTTTTTAGAGTTGCAGTCACACACAACCTGGAACAATCTAAGGGGTCGGGAGCCTTTGGCTCCACAACCTAATCATTATCAGGATTGGTGTTGCAGGCCAAATTTGATAGGTGGGAAAGGCCACCCACTGTCAATCACATGATGTCACCATGCCATCCAGTGCCAGGTGTTTTGAAGTCCCAAACCTTACAAGGTGCTGCTGAAATTGAGGCCTCCCCTTTCCTTTTAGAGTTCAAAAGGGCTTACTTCTGGTTGGTTAGGATATTATTTACTTATTTACTTTCAGAAGCATTTTAATCCCTGTTTCATTGCAAAATGAAGAATTTCTCCATTAATTGCCTGGTCCTCCTCCTCTCTGCTCTTTTTCTCATTCACTGCAAGGAAGGATGAAAATGGCCACAGTGTGACATGCTGAGGGCTGGGCAAATGAATACTAAAGATAATTCATTCACAATATATGTAACAAAATGAAAAGTTTTCAGGAAAGAAGCCTCAGATCTAATTATTTACCCTGCCCTCCAAGAATGGAAAATATGAAAATATACTTCTGCAACATAGGTTCCATCATCTAACAAAACAAATACTTACCAGGAGGGATGTAGTGGCTGGTGGTGCTCTGGTTTGTATTCGCTTCACATTCTTGCAATTTATTCTTTAGAGCCAGAATTTCTCGGCGGACTGCAAGGATGTTATGCTTATCCAGCGATTCCAGTTCATTCACCATAAGACTCAAATTCTTAATCTAGGCACATAAAATGGTAGGAGTGACTTTTGGTTATGCTCAAGTTTGTTTTGCAAACTCATTTTTTGCTGATATTTTAATAAAGGATGTTACCAAGAGTGCAGTAAGTACAGTGGTACCTTGGGTTAAGTACTTAATTCATTCCGGAGGTCCGTTCTTAACCTGAAACTGTTCTTAACCTGAGGTACCACTTTAGCTAATGGGGCCTCCCGCTGCTGCTGGGCTGCCGCTGTGCAATTTCTGTTCTCATCCTGAAGCAAAGTTCTTAACCCAAGATACTATTTCTGGGTTTGCGGAGTCTGCAACCTGAAGCGTATGTAACCTGAGGTACCACTGTAATTAGAAATTGTGCATTTCTAACAATAAATGTTATGCCATCACCATTAATGTAGATAGATGTATGACAGGTGCTCAGTGTCACATAGAAATCTTTTGGCTTTTGCAAATAGCTTAGGATAAGGTTACTAATTTGCTTTAACTTCCTGTTTTGTTTTGTGTGCGTGGTTTTGTTCTTTTACTGTGAAGTGCCTTGAACAAAATGAGTGAGCGATTGGATGCAAATTTATGAATTCTTTTCAGTGCTCAGTGTGGGAATAGTTACTAAATTTTTTTACAGAGCAGGCTACTTGTGGAGCTTTTGATTGGTCCATGGTAATTATTCTGGACCACATAGCTCCCATTTCCTCCTTAGGGCCTGGATCCTTCTCCCCCTTACTCTTGACCCTTATTCCAGCCCCACTGTTTCATCCTTGACACTATTCTCTTATTCATGAACCAGCCATATTTTCCAGTCCTTGTGTAAACTGGCTAGGAAAGGAGGGAATAATTTCTACCTTTGGCTATATGTGCATAATTTCAGGAGAATCATATTAAAGCTACTGGAGATTTTATCAGGAGAAACTGTGGATCTTAACAAAGCTTTTAGCATACCTCTCCATACAGCTGCTCAACAATCACATTGCTTCCCATTAGTGTACTTTTCAGCTGTGTGACTAGCCTCTCCATTTCACTGATTTCCAGTTTCATCAGTTGGAAGTCCAGTTCAGTGTAAGAAACGCTCATCTTCTCCATGCGCTCAATCTTGATGGTTAGGTTTACAATCTTTTTTTCATACATTGCAATTTCTTTGGTGTACTTGGTAATCTATACATATACACAGGAATGTATTCCATTTTAGAAAATGTATTTAAGATACCTTTTAAAAAGATAAGTTTTGCCCCACTGCACCTCTGTAATCTCGCCAAGATCAAAATATGATTACTTGGGTACCACTGAGCACAGAAGCTTATATAACATTGCTGTGGATTCTGGTCTAAAAATAAAGACAAAGATTACAGATAAATGACATAGATAAAGAAGAATGTCTGCAGGATAGGGAAAGTGTAATCACTGTTCAGCTACATTTTTCTCAGTGGGTTTTAATTTTTATTGAGTTCAACAGAAAAGTGCCTCCAATTGTGACAGAATGACATAGATGATCCTTATCCATACTGTCAGGGGTTTAGGTGCAGAGGCACGGGCAAGGGAGGAAACAGAGAGCGAAGGGGAGGAGACAGAGGAAAGGATGAGTGATGACGACGACCCGAGATCTCCCAGTCTTTCCAGTGAATCAGAGGATTCACAGAAAGGAGCACCAGTGGCCAGGGCAAGGGGGGAGTCTAGGGAGGCACCCCAGGAAGATAGAGCCAGAGGAGACTCAGAGGGGAGCAGCTGGAAATCGGGACCAGCGTCACCGCCAGGAAGCAGGGAAGAGGAAAGGAGCCAGGGGGGAAGCGCTGGCAGCTCACCACAGGAGGGAGGGCATGAGTCAGGAGTGGCCACACCTCCATCGGGGAGCGAAGAAACGGTTAAGAGGAAAGTGGAAGGTTGGGCGCGCGCGCCAAGTTCAAATGCAGAGGAAGGCGGCGCAGTGAGCAGCCCCGAAAGGGAACCGGGTCCTAAAGCCCGGCGCAAGGAGGCAGAAGGGTCCGGGTCAGCGTCAGAAGAATCCCGGAAGGAAGAAGCCCCGGGGGGTAGAGGGACCCAGAGGAGGACAGTCAGGAGGAAAAGGTGGAGCAAGGCGAGGATATTAAGTTGGTGCGCACGGGGCGGAGACTCAGACGGAGCCTCGCCGATCTAGCTAGTAGACGTAGAGTTGCAGACAGCAGCGTGAGAATGGAAACTGTAATTCAATAAAGACTTTTACTTAATGACCGCTGGCTAGCGTGATCCTCTGTGAGCTAGGATCTTGAAGCAGCTCTGACAGTAGGCTCCGTCTCTACATTGTGGGCATCTGCAGCCTCGAGGAGGGGAGAGAAACAGGCGCCCACTAGCGAGCTCACGAACGGCAGGAGACATGACGGCTGAGCAGCAGATAGAGGACCTCAGAAAAGCAGTGGCACAACTGAACGCCGAGGTTCTCGCATCCAGGAAGAGAGAGGACGAGGCAGCTGCCGCCTGCAGGGATCTCCAGGTCAGGTTAGACGTACTGGCAAAGCAACCACCCCGGCAGGAGGGAATTGGGTTGGCGAGACGGACAGGCGGGCTGCTCTCTCACTTCGATGGGAACCTGCAACAGTATCCCAACTTTAGAGCCGACGTACTGTGCGCACTGCAACTGTTGCATAAAGACTTTAGAGATGAACAGGAGAGAGTGGGGTTCATCATGTCCCATCTGCATGGGGAGGCGAAAGCATGGTTGCGCAATTTATGGAGAGATAACGATCCGGCGCTCCAGAATGCGGATGCCTTTATTAAAGCGATGGATGGGTGTTTCTTATCAAGTATTGACATTGATCTTGCACGGAAGGAGGTGCATGGGCTGAGACAAGGGAGGGCCAGCGTCAGACAGTATCATGCCCGCTTTTTCGCCTTGGTCAGCGCCCTGGAATGGGACAGAGATTCGGCTCCTGTAAGAGACCTCTTTTGGGAGGGACTGCACAACTCGATTAAAGATGAGATAGCGAGGGGGGAGAGACCCCGAACCACCCAGGAGGTCGTTCAGAGGGCACTGGCCGTGGGGGTGAGGCTGGAAGGACGTCCGTGGAGCAAGGACGAAGGACGTGGAGGGCGCGAACCAGCCGGGGGCCCCTCCTTCTTTCCCAGAGAAGCAGCGCGGGCGCAATCCACGCCTCCGCCAGGAGGAGGAGCCGAACCTATGGAGGTTGGAGGTGCAAGGGCTCAGTCAGCAACCAGAGCCCTAGCACCGGCAGCAGTGAAGGCGAAGCCTCCTAGAGGGACCAGGAAGTGTTACGTCTGTGAGCAGCCAGGGCATATGGCGAGAGAGTGTCCCCAGAGGCCCCACAAGCTTACTGCAGCCTCAGCAATGGTGACTGCAGCAACGCAGCAGGGAGGACCACAGCAGGGAAACGACGATGTCTGGCTGGAGGAAGAGGCACTGGGGCCCAGCCAGACGTGTTAGTGACGCAGTCCCCAGAAATTTTACAGCCAGTGAACCCCCTCCCGCCCAAACCAGTAGTGAGGCTCACAGCATCTCTCCAGCTGCCCAATGGAATCACCATGGACGTGCCAATCACCATCGACTCCGGCAGCAACGCGGACTTTATAGGGCAGGAATTTGTCGACAGGCACGCTGTGCAGTTGCTGCCGGCCACACTGCCCCTGCAGGTTGTCACGGTGGATGGCAGGGAGCTGCTAGGGGGGCAAGTGGTGAAGCAGACGCCACCAATGGTGATGCGACTTGGGAATCACAGGGAAGTCATCAGCTTCAACGTCACTCAACTGTCTGACACGCCCATTGTATTGGGTATGAGTTGGCTGGACAAGCACAGCCCAACGATGGCTTGGTTCCAGAGGCAGTTGGTCTTCGGCTCTTCCTTTTGTGCTGAACACTGCATCGTACCCAGGCAGGAAGGAGAGGAAGAGGAGTCACAGCTGCTGATAGGCACGCTGCAAGCGATTCCCCACAAGTACGCAGAATTTCTGGAAGTTTTCTGCGAGAAGGAGGCGGACAAGCTACCCCCTCACAGACCATATGACTGCAAAATTGACCTGCTGCCGGGGGCGGCGCTGCCTAAAGGGAAGCTGTATTCCATGTCTGAGGACGAACTGCAGGAACTCAAAGACTTCATCGATCATAATTTGGAGCGCGGTTTCATCCGGGAGTCTAAGGCAGTGGGGGGCAGTCCTGTATTCTTTGTTAAGAAGCGAGACACGCCCCAAAAAAGACTCGTAGTGGATTACAGGATTTTGAACAGTGTGACCAAGCCGTCGGACTTCCCCATGCCCCGCATCGACGACCTCCTGGCGAAGGTACGGAAGGGAAAGGTGTTCACCAAGTTGGACCTGCGGGGGGCGTACAACCTCATTCGCATGCGGGAAGGTGATGAGTGGAAGACAGCCATGTTCACGCCACTGGGTACCTACGAATACAGAGTTATGCCTTTTGGACTGCAAAATGGCGCTCACGTTTTTCAAGCATTTATGCATCACGTGTTGGCGGGACTGCTCTACAAGACGTGCGTCTGTTTCTTGGATGACATCCTGATCTTTTCGGAGTCGCAGCAAGAACATGACAAGCACGTCAAGGAAGTGCTGGGCAGGCTAAAGCAACACAGGCTCTACGCCAAGCTGGAGAAGTGCCAATTTGACGTGCCGGAGGTGGATTTTCTGGGCTACAAGCTGTCTGCCAAGGGGCTCGCCATGGACAGCGCCAAGGTTCGAGCAGTGTTGGATTGGAAGAGCCCACGCAACCGGAAGGAGGTCCAACGGTTTGTCGGCTTTGCGAACTTCTATCGCAAGTTTATCAAGGGCTTCGCGATGCAGACGGCGGCCATCACTGACACTCTTAGCTCCAAGAAGAAGAAGTTCATCTGGACTGAGCAGGCGGAGCAGTCCTTTCAGGCCCTCAAGCGTCTCTTCGCGTCGGAAGAGCAGTTGCTTCATGTCAACCCCAGCAGGCCGATGAGGGTGGAGACAGACGCTTCGGACAGAGCAGTGGGGGCGGTCCTGCTGCAGAAGGACCCGCGGGGCGTGTGGCGGCCGGGAGCGTTTTACTCCAGGAAGCTCAGCAAGTCCGAGCAGAACTACACCATCTGGGACAGGGAGTTGCTGGCCATTCATGCAGCGTTCAAGGCGTGGAGGCACTTTCTGATCGGTGCCAAGCACACGGTGCAGGTTTGCACGGACCACAAGAATCTGGAACACTGGCGCACAGCACAGTTCCTGAACCAGAGGCAGATACGTTGGGCTGAGTTCTTTGCGGACTTCGACTTCCGAATAGAGTATGTCCCGGGGGACACCAACATCATGGCAGACACTCTCTCCCGCAAGCCACAGTATCTGGAGGACGCGACACCAGCGGCCGCCATGCACATCTTTGCACCGACAGTGTGGGCGTGCGCCGCGGCGACCGTGGACCTAGAGGCGGTGCGGCGAGCGTTGCAGGGGGACTCCTTCGCACAAACGAAGATGGCAGAGGTGCGAGGGGGCAAGGCAGCGGCCGACGGTTTCCAGCTACGAGATGGCTTGCTCATCCGTAAAGGGGCCATCTACGTGCCGGGTGACGAACTTCGAGCCAAGGTGCTACAGCAGCTGCACGACGCACCCACTGCCGGGCACTTTGGCAAGGAGAAGACGGTGGAATTAGTAGCCAGGGATTTCTGGTGGCCTGGAATGAGAGGGGAGGTCGCAGACTACGTAGCGAGGTGTGACACCTGCCAGAGGGCAAAGCCGGTGCACAAACCGCCGGCTGGACTGTTGGAGCCGCTGCAAACTCCGGTCGAACCTTGGGAAAGGGTGGCTCTGGACTTTGTCACGGATCTGCCCAGCTCAAGGGGCAAGACGGCAGTGTTGGTGGTGGTGGACCTGTTCTCCAAGATGGCGCATTTCATTCCGTGTGCTAAGGTGGCCACGGCGGAGCAAACCGCCAAACTGTTCATAGACCACGTGTTCAAGGTTCACGGTCTGCCACGGTCTATTCTGTCCGACCGCGGGCGGCAGTTCATCTCGAACTTCTGGCAGAAACTGATGGGCTTCCTGAACGTCAAGATCAATCTGGCGTCGGCGAGACACCCGCAGACCAACGGGCAAGCGGAGCGAGCCAATGCCATCATGCAGCAGTACCTGAGATGTTATGCAAACCAACAGCCTGCGACGTGGGTGGATTACCTGCCGCTTGCAGAGTTTGCCTACAACAACACGAAGCACGTATCCACGGGCGTCACGCCGTTCTTCGCCAACAACGGGCGGCACCCTAGAACCTTTCCGGGACTGGAATGCAGGGGAGAAGAGGAGCCGCAGTCAGCAGATGCGTTCGCGTCGGAGCTGCAGGAAGTCCACGATCAGCTGCGGCGCCACCTGGAGCTGGCTAAACACGCATACAAGGTACAAGCGGACAAACACAGAAGGGTTGGCGAAGAGCTCCACGTGGGAGACTGGGTCTGGTTAGCAGCCCACGCAGTGCCGGCCAGGTCGTTGGCCAAGAAGAAACTAGGGCATAAACAACTGGGGCCCTACCAAGTCGAAGAGCAGGTCAACCCGGTGGCTTTCAGGCTGGCGCTTCCGGAGGGTTCCAGAATGCATCCGGTGTTCCACAGATCGGTGCTCACTCCCTACAAGGCACCGCACAGGTTCCAGGAACCCGGAACGGCGCCGAGTCCGCTCAGAGAAGGAACGGGGCACGCGGGAGTGGCACAGGAGGAGCGCATCAACGAAGTCACGGAGATTTTGGACTCCAGATGGGGGGAAGAGGGAGTAGAATACTTTCTCGCCAGGGAGGGCACCCCGGCCAGTGCGAACAGCTGGGTGCCGGGCTACGCTTTAGACGAACCTCTGCTCAAAGACGAGTTTCATGCCCTCTTCCCACATAGACCGATGCCAGCAGACTTTTTCGACGACTGGCTTTTCACGCCCACGCTTTCGGACAGCACGTTCAGGGGGTTCGACTCGGACGAGGAACCAACACGAGACGTCCGTTCCCCGGAGGGGTCACCCTCGGGATCTGTCTCAGAACCCTCGTATTGGTGGGACGATAGGCCGGAGGAGCAGTTCCGCAGGAAGTGGCTGGACTGTTCCGGCCGAGCAACGCCGCCTGGAGGTAGTGCGGGAGAGACGGACATGGACATTTTCGGGGACGACCCTGGTTTCGAGCACGGCGGCACAGAGATGGAAGAGGAGGTGACTGTCGTCAACGAGAGCAGAGAGGAAGACCTGGAAGAGTTCCGCTGGAGGCCTGCCACGGGAAGCGACCGATATCCGACGTTCGTCCCTTTGCAACAGCAGCCCCCAGTTCCAGCACCGGAAGGAGGGGAGGGGGGACTGGGGGGCTTCGAGGGGGGGATGGATGTCAGGGGTTTAGGTGCAGAGGCACGGGCAAGGGAGGAAACAGAGAGCGAAGGGGAGGAGACAGAGGAAAGGATGAGTGATGACGACGACCCGAGATCTCCCAGTCTTTCCAGTGAATCAGAGGATTCACAGAAAGGAGCACCAGTGGCCAGGGCAAGGGGGGAGTCTAGGGAGGCACCCCAGGAAGATAGAGCCAGAGGAGACTCAGAGGGGAGCAGCTGGAAATCGGGACCAGCGTCACCGCCAGGAAGCAGGGAAGAGGAAAGGAGCCAGGGGGGAAGCGCTGGCAGCTCACCACAGGAGGGAGGGCATGAGTCAGGAGTGGCCACACCTCCATCGGGGAGCGAAGAAACGGTTAAGAGGAAAGTGGAAGGTTGGGCGCGCGCGCCAAGTTCAAATGCAGAGGAAGGCGGCGCAGTGAGCAGCCCCGAAAGGGAACCGGGTCCTAAAGCCCGGCGCAAGGAGGCAGAAGGGTCCGGGTCAGCGTCAGAAGAATCCCGGAAGGAAGAAGCCCCGGGGGGTAGAGGGACCCAGAGGAGGACAGTCAGGAGGAAAAGGTGGAGCAAGGCGAGGATATTAAGTTGGTGCGCACGGGGCGGAGACTCAGACGGAGCCTCGCCGATCTAGCTAGTAGACGTAGAGTTGCAGACAGCAGCGTGAGAATGGAAACTGTAATTCAATAAAGACTTTTACTTAATGACCGCTGGCTAGCGTGATCCTCTGTGAGCTAGGATCTTGAAGCAGCTCTGACACATACTTTTAAAAAAAATCTGGTGAATTCATCAATCAAGTGCCATCGATCACAAGAGCTTTTAGGCAGAAATACATTTACATAGATTACCTACCTTACCAATTGCAGGGGCCAACACTGCATACACACGCTCCTTTCTATAGCTAAAGATGTTTTGGAAGCCTGAGTACTGAGTATCCATGGAAATTAACTAGGTAGGGTTTTCTCTTGTGTGTTTGTTTCTTTGTGGCTGATTAGCTGTTCTCCCTGTGCAAAGGTCAGAGGGGGCAGGGTTTCTGTTGAGGAAGGTGATTAGCTGTGGGAGGAGCTTATCAGAGCCAGCAGGGAAGCAGTTGAAGAAGGAGCAAAAAGGGTGTTCTCTTGTGTGTTTGTGTTTCTTTGTGGCTGATTAGCTGTTCTCCCTGTGCAAAGGTCAGAGGGGGCAGGGTTTCTGTTGAGGAAGGTGATTAGCTGTGGGAGGAGCTTATCAGAGCCAGCAGGGAAGCAGTTGAAGAAGGAGCAAAAAGGGTTTTCTCTTGTGTGTTTGTGTTTCTTTGTGGCTGATTAGCTGTTCTCCCTGTGCAAAGGTCAGAGGAGGCAGGGTTTCTGTTGAGGAAGGTGATTAGCTGTGGGAGGAGCTTATCAGAGGTAGCAGGGCAGCTCCATCTTTTAGATTTAGGGGAGATAGTGTCAAACGTTTGTTGGGGGAGACATAGGGTTTTTTTGTGGGGGGAGTTATTTGTCCTGTCTTCACGCTTTTTATGATGGAGGACCGCTGTAGCCACCCCCAACGGCACATTCTCAAGATGGAGGGGGAGGGAACAGCTGCTGTCGCCTGCGGTTCCTGCGCAATGTTTGCCATCTTGCCAAAGGTTGCAGGCAGCTTTACCTGCAGCAATTGCATGTTGATTGCACTCTTAAAAGACAAAGTCCAGCAACTGGAGGAACGTGTAGCTACGCTTCAAAGAATTAGAGAGCTGGAGCTCTTCTTGGAAGCAACAGACCACACCGTCTCCATCAAAGAGGAGACAGGGGACTCCCCTGAGAAGGAGGCTAGTTCACCAACACAGGAGCCAGATATATGGAGAAACGTGACTCAAAGAAGTAGGAGATCCAGGGTTCGCTCTGATTGTTTAGAAATACACAATCGCTTTGAGGTCCTCTCCCCTAGCATGGAAGACGAAGAGCAGACTCCATTTGAGGATCTCTCCCTCATTTCAGTCGATCAGGTAAATGAAGACGAGCAGCAAAGTCAGTCCTCAGGGAATGTGCAGGCGACCTTGGAACGGACAGCTCATGGAAGAACCCCGACCAAACCTAAGAGGAGGCGTGTAGTGGTGATAGGGGATTCCATACTGAGGGGAACAGAAGCAGTGATCTGTGGGCCTGACAAGATGTCTCGGGAAGTGTGCTGTCTCCCCGGGGCTAAGATCCAAGATGTAACTGAACGACTGCAAGGAATCATAAAACCCACTGACAAATACCCCTTCCTCTTGGTTCATGTGGGAACCAATGACACTGCAAGCAATAGCCTCCAGAAGATCAAAAGAGACTACGAGGCTCTCGGCAGGAAATTGAAGCAACTAAATGCACAAATTGTCATCTCATCTCTCCTCCCAGTTGAACGACGTGGCCCAGGGAGAGAGGGAAAAATAGTGGAAGTGAACAGCTGGCTTCGCAGATGGTGTAAACAGGAACGGTTTGGATTCTTAGATCACGGACTGCAGTTTCTTGAAGATGGACTTCTGGCAAGCGATGGGCTGCACCTCACAACGGTTGGGAGAAATGTTTTTGCCAAAAATCTCAGAAACCTCATCAGGAGGGCTTTAAACTGACCAATGTGGGGGAGGGAGACAGTGCTCCTGAAGGTAGGAGCCTATCAATTGATGAAGATGATCATCCAAATGTCATAGACCAAATGGAGCAAACAGCACGCAGACCTAGTGGTGGGAGGAAAAAATCCTTAAATAAGAGACACGGGGGAATGATTAATGGACTTCAATGTCTGTACACTAATGCGCAAAGCATGGGAAATAAACAAGATGAGCTTGAGCTCTTGGTACAGCAAACTAAATATGACATAATAGGCATCACTGAAACCTGGTGGGATAAGTCCCATGATTGGAATGTAATAATTGGGGGATACAATCTATTTCAGAGAAACAGACCAGACAAGAAAGGAGGAGGAGTGGCGTTATATGTCAGGGATGTGTATACCTGTGAAGAGATCCAAGATTCAGAACCTCAAAGCCAAAGTGAGAGCATTTGGGTCAAAATTAAGGGAGAGAAGAATAACAGGGACCTCATTGTGGGAGTTTACTATAGATCCCCAAACCAAACGGAGGACATAGATGATGCCTTGCTGGAACAGATGGCCAAGCATGCAAAAGGAAGGGAGATAGTAGTAATGGGGGACTTCAATTACCCGGATATTTGTTGGATGTCAAACTCAGCCAAGAGCATAAGGTCAAACAGATTCCTCACTGGCCTTGCAGACAACTTCATTGTCCAGAAAGTGGGAGAAGCAACAAGAGGAACATCCATTTTAGATCTGGTCCTAACCAATGTTGATGATCTGGTTAGTGGGGTAGAAGTGGAAGGATCATTAGGCGCGAGTGATCATGCTCTTCTGAAGTTTACTATACAACGGAAAGGAGCAGCCAAGCATACTAGGACTCAATTTCTTGACTTTAAGAAAGCTGACTTCATAAAACTTAGGGAAGTGCTGGGTGGGATCCCATGGACAGTAATACTAAAAGGAAAGGGAGTTCATGATGGCTGGGAGTTTGTTAAGAGGGAGCTAGTAAAAGCACAACATCAGGCAATACCAATGAGACGGAAACATGAAAGGTGCCAAAAGAAGCCAGGGTGGCTATCTAAAGAACTTTTAACTGAGTTAAGATTAAAAAAGGATGTGTACAAAAAATGGAAAAGGGGGGAAACCACCAAAGAGGAATTCAAACAAATAGCCAGCACGTGTAGACACAAAGTCAGAAAAGCTAAAGCACAGAATGAACTCAGGCTTGCTAGAGAGGTTAAAAGCAACAAAAAAGGCTTCTATGGGTATGTTCGTAGCAAAAGGAAGAACAAAGAAACAGTGGGGTCACTCAGAGGAGAAGATGGTGAAATGCAAACAGGGGACACAGAAAGGGCTGAACTTCTCAATGCCTTCTTTGCCTCAGTCTTCTCCGATAAGGAAAACAATGCCCGACCTGAAGAATTTGGAGCAAATGATTCAGCAAAGGAAACACAGCCCAGAATAACTAAGGAGATAGTACAAGAATACTTGGCCAGTTTAGATGTATTCAAGTCTCCAGGGCCAGATGAACTGCATCCAAGAGTATTAAAAGAACTGGCAGATGTGATCTCAGAACCACTGGCAATCATCTTTGAGAATTCCTGGAGAACAGGCGAAGTCCCGGCAGACTGGAGGAGGGCAAATGTTGTCCCTATTTTCAAAAAGGGGAAAAGAGAGGACCCAAATAATTACCGCCCAGTCAGTCTGACATCAATACCAGGGAAGATTCTGGAGCAGATCATTAAGCAAACAGTCTGTGCGCACCTAGAAAGGAATGCTGTGATCACCAATAGTCAGCATGGATTTCTGAAAAATAAGTCATGTCAGACTAACCTGATCTCGTTTTTTGACAGAATTACAAGCCTGGTAGATGAAGGGAATGCAGTGGATGTAGCCTACCTTGATTTCAGCAAGGCATTTGACAAGGTGCCCCATGATATTCTTGTAAAGAAACTGGTAAAATGTGGTCTTGACTATGCTACCACTCAGTGGATTTGTAACTGGCTGACTGACCGATCCCAAAGAGTGCTCATCAATGGTTCCTCTTCATCCTGGAGAAGAGTGACTAGTGGGGTGCCACAGGGTTCTGTCTTGGGCCCGGTCTTATTCAACATCTTTATCAACGACTTGGATGATGGACTCAAGGGCATCCTGATCAAATTTGCAGATGACACCAAACTGGGAGGGGTGGCTAACACCCCAGAGGACAGGATCACACTTCAAAACGACCTTGACAGATTAGAGAACTGGGCCAAAACAAACAAGATGGATTTTAACAGGGAGAAATGTAAAGTATTGCACTTGGGCAAAAAAAATGAGAGGCACAAATACAAGATGGGGGACACCTGGCTTGAGAGCAGTACATGTGAAAAGGATCTAGGAGTCTTGGTTGACCACAAACTTGACATGAGCCAACAGTGTGACGCGGCAGCTAAAAAAGCCAATGCAATTCTGGGCTGCATCAATAGGAGTATAGCATCTAGATCAAGGGAAGTAATAGTGCCACTGTATTCTGCTCTGGTCAGACCTCACCTGGAGTACTGTGTCCAGTTCTGGGCACCACAGTTCAAGAAGGACACTGACAAACTGGAACGTGTCCAGAGGAGGGCAACCAAAATGGTCAAAGGCCTGGAAACGATGCCTTATGAGGAACGGCTAAGGGAGCTGGGCATGTTTAGCCTGGAGAAGAGGAGGTTAAGGGGTGATATGATAGCCATGTTCAAATATATAAAAGGATGTCACATAGAGGAGGGAGAAAGGTTGTTTTCTGCTGCTCAAGAGAAGCGGACACGGAGCAATGGATTCAAACTACAAGAAAGAAGATTCCACCTAAACATTCGGAAGAACTTCCTGACAGTAAGAGCTGTTCGACAGTGGAATTTGCTGCCAAGGAGTGTGGTGGAGTCTCCAACTTTGGAGGTCTTTAAGCAGAGGCTTGACAACCATATGTCAGGAGTGCTCTGATGGTGTTTCCTGCTTGGCAGGGGGTTGGACTCGATGGCCCTTGTGGTCTCTTCCAACTCTATGATTCTATGATTCTATGATTCTATGGTAAAGTCCCATTCTCAGAACCAGATGCCCCTGGGACAAGGCAGAGAACCCCAAGAGTCCCTGCCTGTAACTACAAACGAAATGGATGTATAGGACACATGATCTGCATTACAGCCTTCCTTTTATTTCACACCAGTTAACTATCATGGCATCACCTATCACAGGGAAGGGAAGAAGTTTGAACCACCCAGTTCAAGTTGGTTGCTGAGATTCCTGCAAAGTATGTGGAACTGAATAGGCCTTCACAGAACAGCAATTAGGGAGTGGGGCTGGTTGAATTTTCAGGAGGGTTAGGGGAATGAAACCTGGAAGAATGTGAACTCAGGGTGTATGGGAACATCATAGGAAAAAGTAAAAAGTAAAAATGAACAATGTTTAGATTTAGCTTATCACCAAACGTATGATTTGTACAGTTCTGTTAGCTGAGTACATGTGGTGAACAATCCAAAGCCATACGGGTTTTTTCGGATCATGTCACCCTCTAGTTAATCCTCCAGACTGTGATATTTAATAGGTTTTCATGTCAGGATGATTGACTGTGTAAAAGAAATCCTCAGCATTGTGATTCCAGTGTGAGATTACAAGAGGACATAACGGTGCAATATAAGCATGTCTCAAACAGATGCTTGGAAGTGTAGTGCCTGGGGCACCTAGCCATTTTCAAGAACAGTTATGCATTTACAAGATCCATCAATCATTTGCTGCTGGAAATAATAAGAAAGGTGATGGCTTGAATAATGTTTTTATATAGAACAATAACAAATGAGGTTGCATTTATTTTATGTCTTTACCAAATGACCTCAACTATGAAACAGAAGCCTCAAAAAGCTCTTTATTTTTCCTGTATAAACAATTCTCATAAATAAGTGAGTATCTTTAACACCCCTGTAGAAAAGCTTTGTTTTCATGTCTGACCCGATCTGTTATCTGCCAAGATTATGTCAGAGGATGTGTCGCTCTGCATCTAGCTTGAGGGTTTGTTGCCCTGCTAGGCTGAATTGTCCAGCTGGACTGCGGAGCCACAAAGGTTTGGGGCAGGGCTGGGGGGGTTTCTTTTTCCAGCTACCATAACCTTAATCGCATAGTGCTCCACAGGAGAACAAAACTGTTTGGTTTCAGAAATTTCATTGTTTAAAACTATCCTTAAACAGCTTTCAACTGGGAAGACGACTTTTTCTGTAATTTTGCTGAATAGCTCAAGATAATTCGCTAGTAAGCACAAATGATTAAAATGATTTTTAAAAAGTTCCTATCAAAATTATTCATGTAGGTTGTTAAATTATTTTTGTAGTCCTACAAGTGGGACCCCATTAAGAATGAACCAAATGGCTGATTTTAGTCCTTGACCATCCCTTCTTAACTTCTGCAAGAAATCTGTCACTGCTGGAATAGATGACCCTCTACAATTCTATGATTATGCAATTCTCAGTCTGTTGTCTGATTCTTTGTGAAGTCAGGTGAGAAAGCCTTCACAGCCTAATTCCTATACTTCTAATTTTTCTGTTCAGGATGGGATTTTAAACTTTATTCAGGCCCATATTTTAAATGTATGTTCAACCCTCATACATGGGCCCTGGAGGAATAAATTGCAATTAATATATCCTCTGGAACGTGTCCAGAGGAGGGCAACCAAAATGGTCAAAGGCCTGGAAACGATGCCTTATGAGGAACGGCTAAGGGAGCTGGGCATGTTTAGCCTGGAGAAGAGGAGGTTAAGGGGTGATATGATAGCCATGTTCAAATATATAAAAGGATGTCACATAGAGGAGGGAGAAAGGTTGTTTTCTGCTGCTCCAGAGAAGCGGACACGGAGCAATGGATCCAAACTACAAGAAAGAAGATTCCACCTAAACATTAGGAAGAACTTCCTGACAGTAAGAGCTGTTCAACAGTGGAATTTGCTGCCAAGGAGTGTGGTGGAGTCTCCTACTTTGGAGGTCTTTAAGCAGAGGCTTGACAACCATATGTCAGGAGTGCTCTGATGGTGTTTCCTGCTTGGCAGGGGGTTGGACTCGATGGCCCTTGTGGTCTCTTCCAACTCTATGATTCTATGATTCTATGATTCTATGATTCTCTCCTGCCTATTAAATCCCATCCCACAGTTAGAGAGGTGGACCTTTGGGTGACAAGGAAATCAAAGGTGTGCTAAACAAGAGAAGGAGATGGCAGAGAAGCTGAATGAATCACTTGCATCTATCTTCATAGAAAAGCCTATAGCACAGATCTCTGTGCCTGAATAAACTTTCAGTCTGAGGAACAAATAGTGGTTACAAGAGACAAAGTTCTAGATCTTATTGAGAGAGAAAAACCTTTAAAAATCTGCAAGTCTGGATGTTATCCACCCAAGAGATCTTAAATGACTCAAACGTGAAATTGCTGTCAAAATATTTTTTTTAAAACTGAAATGTATGTATGTATGTATGGGACGCGGGTGGCGCTGTGTGTTAAACCAGAGAGCCTAGGACTTGCTGATCAGAAGGTTGGCGGTTTGAATCCCAGCGACGGGGTGAGCTCCCATTGCTCAGTCCCTGCTCCTGCCAACCTAGCACAACCTAGTCAAAAAAGTGCAAGTAGATAAATAGGTACTGCTCTGGTGGGAAGGTAAACGGCATTTCCGTGCACTGCTCTGGTTCGCCAGAAGCGGCTTATTCATGCTGACCACATGACCCGGAAGTTGTACACCGGCTCCCTCAGCCATTAAAGCGAGATGAGCGCTGCAACCCCAGTGGCAGCCACGACTGGACCTAATGGTCAGGGGTCCCTTTAACTTTATGTATTGTATGTAGAGAGAGAGAGAGGGAGAGAGAAAAATTGCTGACCTTCTCACAAAAATATTTAACTTGTCTCTAAGATCAGCCTCTGTACCTGAAGACTAGTTAGTGGCCAGGGTAATACCATTTTTAAAAAAGGATCCAGGCTGGATCGAGGGAACTACAGGCTGGTTACATTAAAACTGGTGAAAAGCATTGTTAAAGATAGGATTACCAAGAATACAGATGAAAGTCCTGCTGAAGATGAACAAACTGGCTTTGGCAAGGGTTAGTCCTGTCTCACTAACTTACTACTACTACTACTACTACTACTACTAAATTTTTATTATACCCCGCCCTCCCCGGCCAGAGCCGGGCTCAGGGCGGCTAACACCAATAAAATTACAATAAAACATAATGGGGGGAACCCAGTTTATTAAAATACGGGTTAAAATACCATTTAAAATGCAGCCTCATTTTAATAGTAGCCCATAAATCAAAACCATAAGGGGAGGGAAACATAAGGGTCAGACCGAGTCCAAACCAAAGGCCAGGTGGAACAGCTCTGTCTTGCAGGCCCTGCGGAAAGATGTCAAGTCCCGCAGGGCCCTAGTCTCTTGTGACATAGTGGGGCCAGTATTGAAAAGGCCCTGGTCCTAGCTGAGACCAATCTAACCACCTTGCGGCTTGGGACCTCCAAAGTGTTGTTATTTGTGGACCTTAAGGTCCTCCGCGGGGCATACCAGGAGAGGCGGTCCTGTAGGTACGAGGGTCCTAGGCCGCATAGGTCATAGTGGACAGCTTTCAACCCAGTGTATGGCAGCTGTGAAAGATGCAAATTCCATGCAAATGATCATTGGAAAGGGAACTGAAAAGAAATCTACCAGTATCATAAGGCCATTATACAAATCTATGGCATTACTGTACCTGGACAGTTCTGGTCACTTCACCTGAAAAAAGGATATTGTAGAGTTGGAAAAGTTCAGAAACTGGCAATCAAAATTATCAAGGGGATGGAGCACCTCCCTTAGGAGGAAAGGATACAACATTTGGGGCTCTTTAACTTAGAGAAAAGGTTTAAGGAGTAAGGAGAGAAATGACAGAGGTCTATAAAGTTACGCATGGCAGGCATAACACTATAACCCATGGACCATCCAGTGAAGCTGAATGTCAGAAGATTCAGGACAGAGAAAGGAAAGGACTTCTTCACATGTGGCATTATCAGAGGTGCCAATTTGCGGGTGAGATTGAGGGGGCAGATGTTGCGCGTGTGACATCATGACATTAAGTCAGCATATGCTTCAACGTTGGTCCAACATTTCTTGCCCTCTCGCCCGCCCAACACCACTGATGCCTCTGCACATCTCATACCCCCATATCCAAACCACAACGCTACGGCCACAGCCACTTGGTCTCTTGCACTGCCCCCCCATACCTGCCAACATTCTTACCGGGGCATGATGCTGAGCGTGGAGGGGACGGGGAGGAGCTGCTCTCCAGCACACCAGGGAATAGTAGAGGCCGCTTCCTCAGATCTGGCCCACCACTGCCAGGCCACAGCTCCACTCCCAACTGACTCAGGACTGACTCAGGTGTGGGGGGGGAGTGGCTAAGAGAAGGAGTGCTGGCACCGATGCCACGCTTCTTCTCTGCTGGGCTCCGGTGCATAAGGGGGGCGAGGACAACCCCTGAGGGGAGAGTATCCTTGTAGCAGCCAGTGATGTACTTCAAGTAGCTTGTGCCTCAAAGTGCACTTCCAGAGAAAGTCAATCCGGACCTGCCAGCAGATTTATGTTTCTACAATGTTCTTTTAAATAAACTCTATATATTGACTTTCTGTGGGTAATAGAAGAATCTTACAAATGAAATGGAACAACATAGAGAAGATAAAGTTCAGTGTGTAGTTAAAAATGTAATGAGGGTAACACAACAGGTGAATCGGAGGTCATGGTGAATTTAATCACCAATCGTTTTTCTTTTCTTTTTTCTTTTTTTACAATGTGTATTAATCATGGATTGAGTACTTGTTTATTTCCTTCTATTTTTTATTTCCAATGACTATTTATGTTACTTAGTATGTAATACAACAAAGCATTCAAAACTCAAAAAAAAGGAAAACAGAATAAGTGCACTTCCGGAAGTGCAGCTTGGCTTCCTGAAGGACATCAGCAGCCTTAGCAGGCCTTGTTGGAGGCTTGGCAGCAATCAAAACAGGAGATCATGGATTGACACCAGAAGCCGAGGCAGCTTCTGCCAATCAGTGATGTCCCTGTTGGCAGGAGGGGGAGCAGGAGGCGGCTTGGTGCTCGGCCTCCTTCTCCCTCTCAATATGGAGAAAAAAATATTGAGGGGGCTGAAGACACCTCTGCCCCTAGTAGTTGGTGCTATGCTGTATATATATACTGTGAGATTCACTCACACAAGAGGCAGTGATGGCACCTACATGGATTAGACAAATTTATGGAGATTCTTGGCATCTAGGGCCAGATCGTCCACTATCAGTTGGTGTTTCCTTGCCCTGGCTCTTTGTGGTTCCCATTCAGCCAACACAACTCCTTCCTGGGCCAGGATCCTCTCTTCTCCTCTGCAGACAGGGACATTCGTCAACAAGAGGACAGAGGTGAACATATGTAAGCCTCACCCTGGGCAGGTGTGTCATAATTCCTATTACTTTAAAGAAAATTGTTTAAGCAAAAAACAAATGTTCCCAGAGAACTGTCTCTGTCTCCACCACCTCCCTGTTGTAGATTTTTTTTATGCTTAAACTTCTTATCTCTTCCTGATTATACTGTTAGAAAGTTTATTAATATTTATGGCCAGAATTTATAATTTAGTGTTCTGTCTTTCCTCCTGATTAATTCAAGGACACTTCATTTGTTACGACGTCTGGTTCCTGGAGCAGTCAAATAATATCTCCTGGACACCTAATTGAAACCCTGCATATTTTTCATCAAGCAGCCAATGTCAAATGCTGGTTCTTGGCTGCATGAGGTATTTCCACCCCCAAACCTCACCCACCCCCACTTCCTCGAAATTACAGATGTTGGGGCTTATTTGTGGGGATTTTAATGAATGTTGCAAGGGAAAGGCAGCAGAATTCCTAAAGCAAACCACAAAACAGCAAAAGGCTAAGCAGCTTTCCTGTTAGACAGCCTCATGACCACATGAAAACAACCCACTGTTGTGCAGCTTCACAAGGCAGAGGGAGCTGTTGAATCTCCCACCTTCAGGTCTTGCAATATTTTCAGACAGAAAGGAGGAGTATCAGGCTATTATCAACCTTCTTTTATGTGAGAAGATCCACCTTGCTTTCCCCCATAACTACCTGCCACAATAATAACAGGAGCTTCCCCTGCCGTTACAGTAAAAGCGAGGCTAATCAGTAGATTCTGTATCCACAGACACCCCTCAACCCCAGTATGTTAAGCAATATGCTTAATGTGGGGTTCTCAACCAAGGAAAACATTTCACTTGATTAACTGGCTGCTTTTTAGCCTCTGATTTTATTAATTATGCCTGCACAGAACCTCAGGACATGTGCCTTTTTGAAAGTTAAAGGAAGTATAGGTTACAATGCAATGTGACAAAGCTAACTCTCGTTCTTTGAAGGAAAGACCATTTTTAATCTTTTCCTTTGTGTTTCTGACTTCTGTTCAACCCCATGGCAAGTTCTGTTTTGTCTCCCATGCTAGTCAACATCTATTTTAATCCATTGGATGGCCTCATCTGGATATTTGAAGCATGCTACCATCAGCATGCTGATGAAAATCAACTCTTTCTCTTCATACTATCCAAATCAGAAAGGGCTGTGCAAGTGCTGGAATGATGCCTGAACACTGGGATGGGTTGGATGATGGCCAGTAAACTGAGGTTGAATTCTGATAAGACAGAGACACTGGTTCCAAGAAATAGGTGAATGTCATGTTCCACATGGGGTGCCACTCCCCCTAAAAGAACAGGTTTGTAGTCTGGGGGTGCTTCCAAGCCGTAGGTGCTCATGTGCCCTGAGTGGTTGGCTCAGCTTTGACTGGTTTGCTAGCTGCACCTGTCCTTGGAACAGGGTGACCTATCAGTCACCCAGAGCTCTTATGCGAGGGTGTGGCATAAGAAATAAAAAGATAATAGTAACACTGCCAATAACACACCAGAATTATAACAGCAATGATCAAGTGGTCCCTTAATTCACAGGCTAACTGATTAAGATTATCTGATTAAACTGCAGGAGCCAAAGTCTTAGGTGCTTAATCAAACAGATTAAAGCCTGCAGTTGCCAATTAGACCAGAAAAATATAGAAGGTTGTGTAACGTCACTGTGCTATTCTGCACAGACCCTGTGAAACAAATGGGAGCTGATTTCTCCCTCCCTCTCTCTCTCAACTTAGTTTTAAAAAAACAGAAACTATATGTGCTGACTACAGAGGTGTATACTTTTATTTATTTTTTAAAGTAACTTACTTTTGAAAGCTCACTCTCAAATTTATTTGAGAGCTGTTGGGCTAAGATCTCAAGGCTCTCCATTCTCTGCACAGGGAATGTGGTGTCTGGTAAGAAGACGGAACATCGGCAAACTTTGTGGGCATCCACAGAACCAGTCACATTAGCAAATGGCTGCAAGAAAATTGGGGTTGGGGGAAACAACATGAATGTTATACAATTATTGACACAAAAGGGTAAAAGCCTGAGAGAACAAGTGGCCTGTTTGACTTCATTGGTCATTGATAAGAAACAAAATCTATTTAGTGGGTGTCATTCCTGTTGAGCACTCCTTTTCCCTCTTCATGTTGTGTGCTCAAGCAAGTTCAAAGTAAAGAAAAGAGGCTAGATATTTACAGTACATCAGTAATTCCCCAAAGTACCGTACTCATAATTCTATAATTACCACACCACCATTGCTGTTGTTGTGATGTTGTTTGACATGAAAAAGCAAAACCTGGCCCAACTCCCTGTTCCCTCACACTGAACATGGCCTCTAGGCTCTGAGAAGCTGGTGGCAAATTCCACTCCTCACTCTCACTCCAGAAACTGGGGGATTCTTTTAAAATGAAAAATGAAAAAAAAGCATAACTGAAGGGACTGTAGTCCCTTGTCCTGCTCCCAAAACTGTCCCCTGATTTGTCAGTGCTTGGAACTGTAAATATATATTGCTTTCTCCTCCAGAACAACTGGACTCTTTGGAGCCTCCTCCACTTAAAAATGGGGACAAAAGGCCTTGTTCTGCTGCCACCAGGCCCTGGGCTGCTTTGTGCTCCTCGCCACACATAGGCCAGGCTCTGACTGTTGAGAATATTCTTGTGGGTTTTCCTATTTACCTAAAGGCAATAGCTGGCCAGAGTCTGGAAGATTCAGATTATGTCCCTCAGTGGCAGATAACTCTTAAAAGATTGTTTTAAGACGAAGAAGGAGGTAGGAAAGATACCTCCCTGCAGCCAAGGGTGATGCATTCCAAGGCATCTTGGAATGCCTTGCATGCAGTGCACTCCCACTGTGTACAAGCATCGTTAGCATCCTGCAATATGGAATACTACCTTTTGACAGGTTTTTCCCCCAAACCAGATTTGGTCTGAATTGAGAAAAAGAATAACTTAGCCGCACAACAAGCTGGTAACGTGTACACAGCAAATAACCCAAGTTGAAGTTCTGAATTGGGGAGCAAGAGAGACTGAGAAAAGACACAGAATGTCAGTGGGTTGAGGCGGAGGGGTGGTGGTTCCTGTAAATACAAACAGCATCTGGAGATGCAGAGATGCCTTGCTGGATATTTAATGTGGGACACAGGAACTTGCTTTGTTTGAGCACTAAAGCTGTCTACCTCCAGTTATGCTAACATTTATACATAAGCTCAAGTATGATCCAATATTGTAAGGTTCCAGTGATCCCTCCTTTGAATGGAAACTGAATATGGAGAAGTACCATGCCATTGGATCTTCCCATCCCTCAGTGAGATGAGGCACATGTAGGCTCCTGCAACACCTGCAGAGAGAGCAGGCAGGTTCCCTAAAAGCAAATTGTGCCTGCTCTGCTAAAGAAGAGACAAGGCAGGCATAGAACAACAACAGACAGAGAAAGTCAACAGCAGCTCTGCATTCTTCTCCAGCTTCCTCTGCCTGGTGAAACCTACAGAAGTCTCAACAGAGAAAGCCTGGCTCACCTGCAGCTACTTTTCACTCAATGACTTTTTGAAGCTAAGCCTGTGGTGGAAGGGTCATCAAGGGTCAGGGGTGGACCAGGTGCCTCTGCAACCTTGTCCAAAATTGCAGGTGCAACTCTTATGTTTCTAAACTGCTCACCCTGCGTTCTGTTTCTTGGTCACAGTTGTTTGGACTGCTGGGAACCTTCCCTGGATGAGATTAGATAGCATGAAAGAACCTAGGGTTTCTCTCCCATCCACCCCGCCTTCCTGTAAGGGTTTGCAACACATTTATTTCCAAGCAATTCAAATTTTATGGTCTTGCTTGCTATTTTTTGTGACCCAGTAGATAGTTCTTACATAATTTATATTTAGTATATATAATAATAATAATAATAATAATAATAATAATAATAATAATAATAATAATATTTTTAGTAAGAAGATTCATAAAACCTGTTCCAGACACTCCAAGTGTCTCTATTTTCCAGGGACATCCTTGATTTAGAGGAGCCATTCCCATTTCTGCTTTGATCCTGGAATGTCCTCCATTTCCTTAGGATGTCCCTATTTTCATTGGAGAAATGTTGGAGGGTATGGAGTTATCTGACCCCTGAGCCATCTGAAGGCAATCCTTTAATGTTTAATTTTTTTTTGTTTTTTGTTTTTATATAAGCTGGAAGCTGCCCAGAGTAGCTGGGGCAACCCAGTAAGATGTGTAAATAAATAGTAAAATGAGCATTATGGAATGGGACATCCCTATTTTCATCAGGGAAATGTTGAAGGACATGCTGTTCTATTGGCTATAAATTTGGTGTCACTGAAATAAAGCCTAATTCATCCCTGCCTCCCTTTCCCCTCTTCTTACTGTATTGTCTGCTCTGTGGTGAGTTCTAAATTGTAAGGCCTTTGGGGCAGGGTCCTGTCCTCCTGTATACTGTGATGGTATAATATAAACACCAACAGCAAAACAAATATAAAATAACCCCCCACCCTTTGCTTCCCTCCTGACCTCCCCTATCTTTTGGGGGATGCTTTTTGGAAAACCTACCACAGCACTTAGTTGGGAATCAGCTGCTTTTGAACACTCTCACCCAATTTAACCTGAATAATATTGTGATGATTATGCCAGAAGGAAAAGAACTACAATATATGGAGTTAATGATAAATAATCAAAAGACATCTCTTACCCCAGTTGTTGGCCTTGCTGCAGTGACATTTGCTGCAACTGCACTTTGCAGAAGAAACAGCAGCCCAGCTGCACTGATGGACTTCATCTCCCCAGCTTGGACACATCTGATGAAGCATGGAGAGGGAAGTCTCTTTATAGTGTGGTCTGGGGATTTCCCTTCAGGGGGCTTGCGCTTAGAAGGAATTTGTGCAACTGGGTGGATGACAAAATCAGAAGTGTGAGTCACAATACCACCAGCAACTGAACAAGAACATTTATTTCATTGTTTGTCCGCAATCGTTCTTGCAAAACCCCTTTTGTTACGGCCAACATCTTATCAGAGTGATTACAGAAGACAGAAATACCATTTACCATTTCCTCCTAAGGTGGGAAGTGATGACTTGGGCTAAGCTGAGCTGGGCAGTTTTCTCTATGCCTGTGGCTTAATCAAGAGCTTTCCAAACTTTTCATGTTGGTGGCACATGTTGTTTTCTGTTGCTCCAGAGAAGCGGACATGGAGCAATGGATCCAAACTACAAGAAAGAAGATTCCACCTAAACATTAGGAAGAACTTCCTGACAGTAAGAGCTGTTCGACAGTGGAATTTGCTGCCAAGGAGTGTGGTGGAGTCTCCTTCTTTGGAGGTCTTTAAGCAGAGGCTTGACAACCATATGTCAGGAGTGCTCTGATGGTGTTTCCTGCTTGGCAGGGGGTTGGACTCGATGGCCCTTGTGGTCTCTTCCAACTCTAGGATTCTATGATTCTATGATTTTAGACATGAATCATTTCGCTACACAGTAATTCAGCTTTACTAGCAAACAGGAGATTTTGGTGGACATACAGTGGACAGGCAGGGTTGATCTACAGGCCTGTGCCATTTATCAATCATGTATCCCCTTCAAGCACATTGAACCCTAATTAAACCCTAAATAGGCAATATGGATTAATCGCCTGCTCCACTGTCGAAATACAAACTCTGTCAAACAAATAATTTCATATATCACAACATCCACCCCTATTTTTGGAGAAAATGTGATGAACCAAGAGCAGCAATCAACAAAGCACACCGAGGAAGGCAGATTATGCAACTGCAAACAATTATGCTCACCTTGAATGTCCTACAAGGTAAAGGCATTCTTTGAAAGAGAAATACATCACAACTAGCAATACCTATTTTGCATGCCTGGGGGATTTCCCCTACATTCCTCTCGCCCCAGCTTAGAGATTTCCCTTCTGCCTCTACCTTTGTTTGATGAATTGTAGATTCATACCATTGTGTATGCCTATTTCTGCACACATTGTTTCATATTTGATCACAGCTGGGAGTCCAAGAATACGTCTCAGAAAGCTGGAGTGAATCTTTTTTAAATCACTGTTATATGCTTGGACCCATAGCGGGATTCCATAGAATATCTGGGATTGCACTTTTGTTTGAAATATCTGATTGGCCGCAGGAATAAATTGATTACCTTTCTGATAATAAAAACGGGCAACTGCTGATGAGGTACACTTTGCCTGTTTTATGGCATTTGTGCGATGATTTGCCCACCCTAAATTGCTCTGGAATAAGATTCCCAGATACCTATAGATTTTCACTTGTTGGATTTCTTGCCCTCTTATTTTCCATTTCTCTAATTTCCAACCATTCGAGAAGACCAAAATTTTTGTCTTCTCATAATTTATAGAGAGTTTGTTACATTCGCAGTAAAGGATCAGAGAAGATATAAGACGTTTCAGACCCAAGCTCGTTAATGATAGTAGGACAGCATCGTCTGCGTATAATAAGAGAGGAACTGGTTTCTGATTAAGTTTAGGGGCATGTGATTCTATTTTTTGGAGGTGATCTGGCAAGTCTGATAAAAATAAATTAAATAGAAAGGGAGCGAGAATACACCCTTGTTTTACCCCTTTCGAGTTTGGGATGTCTGATGAAAGGTGACCTTTGGTGTTAAGTTTGACTTGACAGGTATTGGAAGAGTATAGATTTTGTATTAGAATCAATAAGCGTTGATCAATTTTTAATTCTGCGAGTTTCCTCCACAGCTTTGGGCGGTCAATTGAGTCGAATGCACCACGAAAGTCTACAAAAGCAGCATATATCTTAGATTGCCTTTGGGATCTATATTTTTCAACCAAATGCATAAGTATAAGGCAGTGGTCTAATGTAGAGCAACCTTTGGAGAAACCTATTTGTTCTTTCCCTGGTAAATTTAGATTTTTCATCCAGGTAAGAAGTTTAGATAAAAGGTGCTTGGCGTAGATTTTCCCTATCACTGATAATAGGCTTATCGGTCTGTAATTCCTTGGTTCTTTTGGGTCACCGTTTTTAAAGATTGGGATAATTATTGATCTTAGCCATATCTCAGGTATGATCCCATATTTATCTATGAGAGTAAACAATTGAGCTAAGGGTTCTGCCCACCAATCTATATAGGTCTTGAATAATTCTATTGGTAGACCATCTGGCCCAGGAGATTTCCCCGATTTGAAATTTTTAACTATCTCTCTAATTTCCTCTTCTTCTACCCTTGGCCACTCCTGGAGTTTATTGATTTTATTCTTAGTGGTCTCATTTCCTTTGAGTTCACTGTGTAGATTGTTAAATACAGATGTGAAGTATTGGGACCATTTGGATTCTGCAATTGGTGGTAGAGTTAGTTGGTTTTCGGCTTTCAATCCTCCGTACACCAGGTTCCAGAACGCTTTGTTGTTTTTACTCTGAATTGAGTCGAGTAATTGTAGCCATTTTTGGGTTGCATATTTCTGTTTCTTTTCGGCCAGAATGTAATGGTATTGTCTTTTTTCATCAAGATAAGAGGGCTCTAGTTTAGCGCGATTATTTTTAAATGTTTGGCGCAGCTTTCTTTTTAGCTGGAAACATTCATCATCAAACCAAGGGCTAGCGCTATGTTTAAGTACCCAAACTTTAGGTGGAGTACTAAGCTCTACAAACATTTGGAAGATTTCATTATAAATTTTCGGAATATCACTGTAGGGATTAGTGGTCTTTAAGTTGGATAATACTTGTTTTCTCAGGTTGGCTGTAAGTTTTTGCCCCACTGCTGCACTCATTTCCTGGGACCATTTTAATTGGGTCATTTGTTTGTTTTGAGAAGGTTCTATGATATTGTACTTGGTTATTTTGGTTTCGTCCTTTAATTTAATAGACAGCAATAATGGCTGATGGTCGCTTTCAGTACGCGTTCCAATTTTGAGGTCCATGATTGAATTTATAATATTATAAGGGACAAGAATATAGTCGATGACACTGCATCCTCGGGGGGAGAAGTATGTAAACTCCCCGCTTCTATCGCCTTTTGTTGAACCGTTCACAATCTGCAAATTAAAGTTGTTACATAATTCAAGTAGGCGTAAGCCTTCGTTGTTTACAACCCTATCTCTGGAGAATCGTCCTATTTTCAGGGCATGTGCGATATCATTATCAGTATTCCAATTTAGTTTGCTACATAGTTGTTCATTGTTGGTTCCCACTCTGGCATTAAAATCACCTGCTATTATCAGTGAGGCATTTGGGTATTTATCGATCAAATTTTCTATATAAAAGGTTAGTTGTGACCAATTTTCACTGCTGCTGTTGTTTTTGGTTGGGGGGATATAGACATTTACAAGTAGCAAAGTATCGTCTTTTTGGGTTAAAAGTAGAGCTTGTGCAAGTGGTAAGCATTTTTCTAGCTGCTTGATTTCAAACCCTAAGTTGTCTTTGATCATGCAACAGAACCCTGCTTTCGGCCGGCCCTTCGTGTTTGTTTTCACTGCGGGTTTCGTATAGGAGGTGAATCCATTGATTTTAATATCTCTAGTTGACCATGTTTCTTGTAGAAGTATTAATTCAAAATCTTTAAGGAAGTTCATTAGGTCTGGGTCTCCGTCTTTGTTTCCCCACCCTGCAATATTCCAGGACAGCAAGCGTAGGATCCGTTTTTGAGTTGATGGCTGGTTGACAGTATTTAGTCATTCTAGTTCTGTTATTGAGTCCAGCGAGGGATTTTGTCTTGTGCAGATACAGCCATTTGTCGCTGCTTTCGGCGGGGAACATAATGGTGGGTCTTTTAGATTCTTTTTTAAAGTGCGGGAAATTAAGATTTCCTCCCTTTCTTGGTTTTCTTCCTTAACTATTCCTTGCTCCTGAGAAATTTCTGTGGTTGGTAGACTGTTGTGGACAGTAGGACTGTTTTCAGTCTCTAGTTCCATTTCTTTGGCCTCATTTGATGTTGGGCTCAGTGAATCAGGTCTGTTGGAGGTCATCTTTTGTTCGGCAATGTTAGAGTCCTTTGTAGTACTTAAATAAGGGGTACCTATTTCGTTTAGAGCTAGTATTTGATATCTCAGCCAGGAATTTGTGGTCTCATTGCTGGAGTTTTTCCTTGCCATTTCATATTCTAAAGGAGGCTGGATTTGAAGGTCTGCATCTATACATTTGAAAGTTCCATTGGTGGCTTTCTTTTTGACTATGCATTTAGGAGAGAGGGCTGGTAAGTGTAAAGTTTGATTGTGTATTGTTTCTACTGCATTTTGTTGCCCTTGTTGGTGAATTTCGGTCAATCTGGCCTGTAGTTTCGTCAATTTACTGAGTATGTTTATTTGTTCTTTGTCTGGTAGCTTGGTAAAGTTACTCAGCAGATCTACTTCTTCTGGGACTGTCCAGTCTATTGTATCAAGGGCGAGGCTGTTATTTGATGCTACAGTCGCTTGGTTTGAGAGCTTGGATTTTTCTTGTGTGATTTCCCGGGTAGCTGGCTGCGGTTTCTCCCATCTACTGGGTTCTTCCACGGGAGTAGGGCAGATGTCGGCTTCTGGTAGAATGGCCTTATTCATCTTGTTCTGTCTTTTAGATGCAATCAATGGTCTGAGTGATATATCTTCAAAGTGTCGACGCGGAATAATTCCTTTCTGGGCTAAATAAGCCTTTACCCTTAGGATTTTGGTTGGAATTCTATGACTACCAAATTTTAGTAGTACTTTTTTGGAATGTCCATCGTTAGTGAGCCTCTTGACTGCTTTTAGGTCGATGCTTCCACCCTCAAGGCCTAGGAGCAGATTTAGATGGCGTCTGGCCCAGAAGGATGACTCCCAGTAAGGTAGGGGCCCTCTATATGGAAAAATGTGGAGAACAATCTCGCATGGCCTCAGTATCAGGTTGACTGAGTGAGGGGGGCTTCCTCTGGTTTTTGGTTGGTTTAGAGGTATAAATTTGTATTTGTTCTGTTTGTCTCCAGGGCTTATTAAGGATGGCAAAAAGGGAGTAAGTTGCCTCCTTTCATCTGGGTTATCCAGCTTCTTGGAGATGTTTTGTAGTTGTTCAAAGATTTTTTGAACTGTTTGAGCAGTCATTAGGCAGCATTCCTCCAGCAGCTCCACCTTTCTATCAATTAGCACTTGTGCCTCGATTATGGGAGTAGTAGCCTTGTCCTCATTTATTCCTAGGGATATCTCTTCAACTGTCTTTCCATGTAAAGAGTTGAGGAAGGTTTTGGGAGGAGATATGTGCTGTTTTTGAGGTAGCAGGTAATTATCTAGATTACTCTGTTTAAAACCGGAGGGCTCTGCGTCAGTTTCTGTATCAGAACATCTGAGTCTTTTGGCTCTTCTCATTGCTAGATTCTTCTTAAATCAATGAGATCAGACTTCTAAACGGAGTGATAGAGTGTTAAAGTTCTCAGGTCGCAATCTCATTCAGTTTTCATTCAGTCCTGGCTGGGCTGCTGCGAGGAGTTTAAAACTGGGTCCAATTAGGGCACTCCTTTGAAGTATCCCCCCCCCTTCTTCTCAGTTTGTTAAAACAGCTGAGATGTTTGGGGGTCCACGAAATTAGAGGTGGTGGGAGAAATTTGTGGTTTTATAAATTTATAGTTTTTAGGGTCAAAAGCCCATTAGAGGTCCTTAAAGATCCTTGGGATAAGTTTGTCACAAGGAGTCAACGAGAAACTGGGAGGGAGTGCCTTAATGCCCGGGAGGGAATGTCTGAGAGCCTTCGTTAAAACTTCATTAACTTCACTAAGTCCCGGCACCGAGGAGGATAAGATAAGATGTTCAAAAGCCCAGCGAAGTAGCGAAAGGAAATAAAATCCAAAAGAAGGAGGAGAGCCGGCAACAAAGCCAAGAACAGAACAGTAGATTAAGCAGTATTTTTAAAAAGTGTGAAATTCAATTCTTAAAAAAGAAAAAAAAAATCACAATAATTCAGCTGCAACTCACCTAGATGTTAAACAGTGGTTGTCAGGGAATTGGAAATGGCCAAAGAGCGGGGGGGGGGGGGGGGAGAGGCAATTGCAGAGAGCCTAAATCGCTCATCAGCAGTTTCTCATCCAACTCAGAGGACGAAATAGGGAGGGGGGATCCAGTGCCAGGAACTAGCCACTCACAGAAGAGAGGAAGTAGGAGGCGTGCACTGAGGAAATGGTCCTGCTGGGGGAGGAGTAAAAAAAGATCGCCAGTCAATTCATCTGACTGAGCAAGAGATGGATGTGCTTTTTGAACTCTTGTAACTGCTTTGAACTTTTGGCAATAAATCTTCAGTACAGAAATTTAGCCTGGAGAAGAGGAGGTTAAGGGGTGATATGATAGCCATGTTCAAATATATAAAAGGATGTCACATAGAGGAGGGAGAAAGGTTGTTTTCTGCTGCTCCAGAGAAGCGGACACGGAGCAATGGATCCAAACTACAAGAAAGAAGATTCCACCTAAACATTAGGAAGAACTTCCTGACAGTAAGAGCTGTTCGACAGTGGAATTTGCTGCCAAGGAGTGTGGTGGAGTCTCCTACTTTGGAGGTCTTTAAGCAGAGGCTTGACAATCATATGTCAGGAGTGCTCTGATGGTGTTTCCTGCTTGGCAGGGGGTTGGACTCGATGGGCCTTGTGGTCTCTTCCAACTCTATGATTCTATGATTCTATGATTCTATGATTCTACTTCTGCTTCATTGACTATGCAAAAGCCTTTGACTGTGTCGACCACAGGAAACTATGGCAAGTTCTTAAATAAATGGGAGTGCCTGATCACCTCATCTGTCTCCTGAGAAATCTCTATGTGGGACAAGAAGCTACAGTTAGAACTGGATATGGAACAACTGTTTGGTTCAAAATTGGGAAAGGAGTATGACAAGACTGTATATTGTCTCCCTGCTTATTTAACTTAGATGCAGAATTCATCATGCGAAAGGCTGGACTGGATGAATCCCAACAACCTCAGATATGCAGATGACACAACTTTGATGGCATAAAGTGAGGAGGAATTAAAGAACCTCTTAATGAGTGTGAAAGAGGAGAGCGCAAAATATGGTCTGATGCTCAACATCAAAAAAAAAAAGATCATAGCCACTGGGCCCATCACGTCCTGGCAAATAGAAGGGGAAGAAATGGAGGCAGTGAGAGATTTTACTGTCTTGGGCTCCATGATCACTGCAGATGGTGGCAGCAGTCACGAAATTAAAAGACGCCTGCTTCTTGGGAGAAAAGCAATGACAAACCTAGACAGCATCTTAAAAAGGGGAGACATCACCTTGCCAACAAAGGTCCGTATAGTTAAAGCTATGGTTTTCCCAGTAGTGATGTATGGAAGTGAGAGCTGGACCATAAAGAAGGCTTATCGCTGAAGAATTGATGCTTTTGAATTATGGTGCTGGAGGAGACTCTTGAGAGTCCCATGGACTGCAAGAAGATCAAACCTCTCCATTCTTAAGGAAATCAGCCCTGAGTGCTCACTGGAAGGACAGATCCTGAAGCTGATGCTCCAATACTTTGGCCACCTCATGAGAAGAGAAGACTCCCTGGAAAAGACCCTGATGTTGGGAAAGATTGAGGGCACAAGGAGAAGGGGACGACAGAGGACGAGATGGTTGGGCAGTGTTCTCGAAGCCACAAACATGAGTCTGACCAAACTGCGGGAGGCAGTGGAAGACAGGAGTGCCTGGCGTGCTCCGGTCCAGGGGGTCATGAAGAGTCAGACACGACTAAACGACTAAACAACAACAATCCTGAAGTCCATTTCTGCTCTCTTTCTGAGAGTTTTATTTGGTTTCTCTTAAATGAGCAATATAAAAAAGTTATTCAGCAAAGGTGAATCTTAAGGCAGACTATAACACATAAACTCCAACAGGTACATTTCTCTGAGAAGAGAGATTCAAACAGTTCCCACAGTTACAGAACTTACTATTTCCCAACATGTCACATAGCTTGCACGATTGTTCTTTACTTTATACAGGCTGTTTACTTTCTTCCTTTGTACTTCAGTATGTACGCAATGAACTGACATATTTTGAAATATGTGCTATGGTGCCATTCACTAAGACATCTGGTGGGAGATCAGCAGGAAGTTACAGAATATTCACTGACTGGAAACGATGCCATGTAACCAACCCAAACCTTTACAGGTGCAAACGGTATTGAAAGTGGAATCACATAGGACTGCCACAACAGTATCACGAGTACAAATCATTGTGGCTGTTCAATAAAAAGGATGTTTGGAGGGACCCAAATGTTCTCATTTATTTTTAATCCACTTTCATTGTGCTGTGGCCTCTCTAGACAGCAATAATGTGGTAGCATCACAGAACAAACTAAAGCAGAATAAATCCACTACTAATGCACTATCAAGAACATGCATTATCAAGAATGCACACATCTCCTCCCAGCCAATTGAATACATTTATCATGACTGTAACCCAGTTTACTCAAACCCCCCCCCCCGATAGAGCTAATGTGTGGAGCAGAACCCTGCCTCCTTGCTCCATCCCAGACATTTGCGCGTTGAGTGCAAATGTTTGCATAGGGGCATGGCCACATAAGCTGCTGCTCACATGTAGGCATGCAGTCAACATAGAGACATCAAGGGCAGGGGCAGCACAGTGCGCAATGCCAGGGGCATAGCTGTAAAGTGGGTGTCAGCTCCACTCAGTTCCACAAGTTAGACCTTTGTTTGGAGGGAATAAATGGATAGATGTCATAACTACCGTATTTTTCCCTCTATAACACGCAGATTTTTTCTCCTAAAAAGTAAGGGGAAATGTCTGTGCGTGTTATTGAGCGAATGTGTGGTCCCTGGAGCCGACAGGCGCGAGTGAAGGCAAAAATCAGGCAAATATCAATCGTCCGGAGAAGGGAAGCCTTAAAAAGAGGAAGCTGCTGCTTTCCTGCATTCTGCCTCAGGGTCTTACTGCCCACCCGCTTCTGTTTGTTACTGTGTTTGCTCAAACGGAACAAAGAGCAGAGAAAACCCCTCCCCTCCAGGCAAGCAGAGGGGAAAGCAGAGCGTCCTTCCTTCTAATTCCTCTCGTGCTCCGGTGCTGCAACATGCAGGTGGGGGAGAGAGAGAGAGAGCTGGCTGGCTTGGGTGGGTGCATGGGGGAACTTTTGCCTTCCTTTCCTCCCTCCGGTAAAACCCCTCTCCTGCATTCTTAGCCAGCTGCTTCTCCGCACACCCCTCTCGGTGCTCCTTGTCCCTTCTACGTTTTTCCTTCCCTCCCCACTTAAAACGTGGTTACAAAGCACGGATCCACATGGATCCTCAGGATCTTTGCATTGGGTCACCCCAAATTCACCATCAGATCACATAGCAATGATCTGATGCAAAAACAGGGCTGCAATGGTCAAAAACGTGGTTACAAAGCACGGATTCAGATCACATAGCAATGATCTGATGCAAAAACAGGGCTGCAATGGAGCAAAAGCGTGGTTACAAAGCACGGATCCACATGGATCCTCAGGATCTTTGCATAGGGTCACCCCAAATTCACCATCAGATCACATAGCATGTCCATGGCTACAGCCTGCACCAAAAAAATCACGCACCCACTGTTGCCTGGGGCTGCAATGGTGCAAAAACGTGGTTACAAAGCATGGATCCACATGGATTCTCAGGATCTTTGCATTGGGCTACCCCAAACTCACCGTCAAATCACATATCTGTGGCCACAGCATGAAGCACAAAAATGATACATCCACTGTTTCATTCAGATTTTTTTTTCTTGTTTTCCTCCTCTAAAAACTATGTGCGTGTTATGGTCAGGTGCGTGTTATCGAGCGAAAAATACGGTAACCACACTAGACAACTATTCCAAAGACATTCTGACCAAGAAAGATCTGAAGCCACCTGGAACTGGTGGCACCCAGCAACAACCAGGCCCAGGCAGAGGTGGGCAATATCGGCCACTTCAGATTCCCAAGGGGGCCTTGGTCAGCATATTCACAATCGCAGGAGATGCACGGGGGTGAACGCGGAGGCGCAAAGGACGCCTAAATGGTTTAGCAATGATAACATAAACCACAATAAGGCAAAGTTGCTTGATTTTTCCTGTGTTATTCAAGAATTTGCAGAAAAGAAAGCTAGGAAAGCATTTTTAAATGTAAATACCTAAAATAATCCTTTTCCCTGTGTATTTTTAAAAAGAACTATTGTATATCTATATTTTCCATTTTGTCTTTATATTCAGATACGTTTCAAGCCCTGAAATAAAATTACCGGTATTTGTCAGCATAACTTTGTGAAAATTATTTATATACTTACTTATTTATAAGACTTCAGTTATCCCCAGGGTAAAAAAGGGGGGGCACATTATCTACCTGGCCCGGGCCTCTGCCTGGCTCTGCAAGACCCTAGGAACAACCCAAAGCAATGGCCAAGGACCCAGGACCCTCGGGCAGGCCCATGCAAAGGATAGGGAGCTGGGTACACTTGCCCCAGACCTTGGAGGACTAAGCTGGCCATGGGGCTCACCCAGGGACCAGCTGCTTTTGTGTTTGAGCTTATAACTTTATTTTAACAAGACTCCTGTCCTGGGCCTCAGACAAGTTCTGCATGGGCCTGCCCTTGGGGGAGATGGCTGGGGTCCTACCATCCAGAAAGAAAGCTCAGCCTCTGTTTCTCTCTGCCACCACCAATTAGAAAGTAGACAAAAACTGCACACAGTTTTTAATTCAAAAACTGACTGATGGAAAGAATAAAGAGGGTTTTGGTTTGGTTTGGTTTGGTTTGGCTTTGTGCAAAGTTCTTAAGTGGCTAAAATTCCCCTTGGCCTCAACCTTCGCTGTGACACCCCGGGCTGCTACTTATTATTGACCCACACTTGCCATGTGGGAAGCTAGATAGTGTCGTGGGCAATCCTTAAAGAAAGAGTTCAAGCAAAGCATTTACTTGGCAGCCCAGTTCTCCAGATAAGAATAATTTTCTTTCGCTGGATGTTAGGTTTCACTGGGACTTCAATGAGTGATCAAAGTCTCTAATAAAATAATTGTCAACTGTTCATAGGAAATTGAATAAAGCTTGGTTTCTTTTCAATCAGTAAGTCAATCGAACATACGGAATGCTTTCATATATTATTTTCTTATTTTAGCAGATTTATACCCACCTTTCTATGCAAAAGTGTCAGAGATAGCAAATTCCTAACAATAAATAATAAACAACATCTATCTATCTATCATCTATCTATCTATCTATCTATCTATCTATCTATCTATCTATCTATCATCTATCTATCTATCTATCTATCTATCTATCATCTATCATCATCTATCTATCATCATCTATGATCTATCTATCTATCTATCTATCTATCATCATCATCATCATCATCTACCTATCTATCATCTATCTAATCATCTATGTACACACACACACACACTTAAGAAGTCCTTTAAAATAACACAGAATTCCAGAACAACCCCAATAAATCAGCCCAATAAAAATACCAATGCCTTCTGGAAAATAGATGTGTCTTTAAAAACCCAAATAAAAGTAATTAGAGAGAGTGTCAAACAGATATACCCAAGGCATGGCATTCCATATAATTAGTACCGTATTTTTTGCCCTATAGGACGCACCGGCCCATAGGACGCACCTAATTTTTTTTTTGGGGGGGGGGGGGAAATAAAGTGAAAGAAATTATTTTTCCCAGAAAGTAAGACCCCGAGGTGGTTATCACCAGTGGAGGCCAAGGCTCGGAAAAAACCCAATATGGAGGCCGGCTGGCCGAAATATTGGGAAATTGTAGAAAAAATTGGAGATAATTGGAAACTGCAGAGCTATGAAAAACTAAAGAATAAGGTGCAGGACTGGTTCCATTATGCCCAAATTCATGAGGTTTTTAAGTTGGACAAAAAAAACAGGATTCCAGGTGGAAAAATCGAAACTAGAGACAGAACTGTTAGAACCAAAGACTAAGTTATTATCAAGAATGTATAACTTGCTGCTTAAATGGAATACTCAGGATGAAACAGTTAAATCAGCCATGATAAAATGGGCTCAAGACATTGGGCACAACATCATGTTTGAAGACTGGGGAAGGTTATGGACCACCGGTATGAAATTTACGGCATGTAATGCCCTGAAAGAAAACATTATGAAAATGATATACAGGTGGTACATGACCCCAGTCAAGCTTGCTAAGATATATCATCTGTCCGATAACAAATGTTGGAAATGTAAGGAGGCTGAAGGGACTTTCTTTCACCTTTGGTGGACCTGTCCAAGAGTGAAGGCCTTCTGGGAAATGATCTACAATGAGTTAAAAAAGGTGTTTAAGTACACCTTTCCTAAGAAACCGGAGGCCTTCCTCTTGGGCATTGTCGGCCAAAAGGTGTTAAAGAAGGATAGAACGTTTTTTATGTATGCAACTACAGCAGCAAGAATTCTTATAGCCAAATATTGGAAGACGCAAGATTTGCCCACACTGGAAGAGTGGCAAACGCAATTGATGGACTATATGGAATTGGCCGAGATGACTGCCAGAATCCGAGATTTGGGAGAAGAAACAATTGAGGAGGACTGGAAAAAATTTAAGGACTATTTGCAAAAATTTTACAAGCTATATGAACTATAAAAATTCGCATGATTTGGAAAGGTTAGCTCCAGCGATGAGAGCTGATGATATATGAAATTAGGTAATACCAATGAAAGGATTAAATGTTTGAATGTCTAAAATGATATTATATTTGTTTTTAAAGTAAATGGATAATAAGTAATTTAAACTCAAAATGCAATGATTTGAAAGTATAAAAGAAACACATGAAACAAGGTTACAATTTGCTGATAATTTTATTGTTAAGAATGCATTGTGTGGGAGATGTGGGGAAGTCCGATAGATGACTGAAATAAGCTTTGAAACGATTCATCTTTTTTCTTTTATTTTCTTGCTGTTCTTGTTTTTTTGTATATCTGACTGGTTATCTTTATCTGGAAAAAATGCAATAAAAATCTTATTAAAAAAAAAAAGAAATTATTTTTCCCCCAGGCGCGGGGCTGGGGCGGGGGAAGCCCGAGCTGCGCTGGGCCTCCCCGCTGTCCCCCGAGCTTGCGGGGCTGGCGGCAGGGAGAAGCACACTTCTCCCCGCCGCCAGCCTCCAAACCAGGTTGGGGGACAGTGGGATGCCGGCGTTCCGCCTCCCCGCTGTCCCCCGAGCTTGTGGGGCTGGTGGTGCGGCTCTCCAGGCTTCAGCAAAAGCCTGCATTCGCCCCATAGGACGCACACACATTTCCCCTTCATTTTTGGAGGGGGAAAAGTGCGTCCTATAGGGAAAAAAATACGGTAATAGTAATTTATTATTTGTACCCCGCTGTCAGGGAAGTGCCAATGGCTAGAGAGCCGAGGGGGGAGACTAGCACTTATAGAGAGCCGAAAGAGCTTATCAGCAGTTTCTCATCTGAACCGGAAGAAGAGACAGGGAGGGGGGATTCAGAGCCCGGAACTAGCTATTCATTGAAGTAAGAGGCGGGTCTTTCGACGATTGGCCTGCTGGGGGAGGAGGAGTAAGAAAAGGCCATTCGAGGCATCTGAGTGAGACAGGCAAAGACATGCCTTTGGAGCTCTTGGAACCGTTTGAACTTTGTAAATAAATCTTAAAGACAGAAACTGGCTGCGAGCCTGGAGTTTTAGCTATGCTAAAACCCCTTACACCCGCCCATCTGGCTGGGTTTCCCCAGCCACTCTGGGCGGCTTCCAACAAAGATTAAAAATACATTCAATATAACTGCCACCACCGAGAAGGCTCTCTCTCATGTTGCTGCCATAAGGTCCTCTGATATTGGTGGGATAGACACAAGGTCTTTCTCCACTGATCTTATAGGATGTGCACAGCCTTAAAAGTATCCAGGCCATAAAGTGTAGTAGCAATGCATGTCAAGCAGTGAGTTCACATGGTGAAGTTGACATATGCTGTTGTGAGTGTAGTTGCAGTTAATTTGGGCAGAATTCAAAACATGCTGAAACCAACAAGTGATTGTTTTGGTACACATGCCCAAAGTTTTATGTGGGTAAGGGGGGCGGCCTAAGTGGCTTTTAAAGTAAAAAAAAAAGCACTAATTGCAATACCTAATTTGGGCTGCAATACCAGCCCAAATTAAGTTATTTGATTATCTACCCCTTCGTATGAGTTAATCAGATCCTCCTGTCCATCCCAACCCCAAATACATCCAGTTTTGCAAGCTTGGAGCCATTTTTTTACCAGTTTACATTCTCATTCTCATCTCAACAAATGAAACAGTGATAGAAAAGCACAGCTGTATTATGCCATTAATTCCATATTGTTTCGCCTGTCATCTAATGTCAGAGAGAAATGTAATCCTTAATGTTTCCATATTTATAGATTAGAGACAGTGGCTGTTTCAAATCATTGTTTTATATTCATCTCTACTTCTTCTTCTGGGGAAGCCCAGCCAGATGGGCGGGGTATAAATAATAAATTATTATTATTATATTCTTTCCTTTTCATCAATTTGAAAACAAAATTAAAATTCATGACAATAACGTGTGATTTTGCTGGTGAGCAAGAAGCTTGAAAAGAAAGAGGTCTTTATATTCTGAATTCAAATTGCCCATGCATACTTAAATATGTAACTTGACCTGCAAGTTGCAAGAGTGGCTGAGGAAACCCAGTCAGATGGGTGGGGTATAAATAATCAATAAATTATTATTATTATTATTATTATTATTATTATTATTATTATTATTATTACTACTACTACTACTTCCAATAAGAAAAGACTTAATCATTTGAGCTAACTCAATTAAAGGCTTGATCCAGCCCAAAATAAGCACCTTTTAAGCACCCTTTCCTCTAATGGATAATCAAGCACATCCTTTATTCCGTGTCATTAAAATAAATAAAATTAAAATTCCTTAAATTTGGCTGCATCATACCCTAAATTGCAAGAAGAGCCCTCAGGCACACAAGCTGGGCAAGCAGGTTATAGACATTTCTGTTAATTACAAGGAAACACATCTTTTCAAGTCTTGAGGTAATACTGGGCAATTTTGAATGTTGTCATCTAGTGAACAACATATGCAGACCTGAAAGTAAAGTCACCCAATCAGGTGGGGCATATTTGCATATGATTCAGGAAGCTGAAGGAAAACAGGGCGATCTGCGAAGGCCTGATTGGTGCAGTCGTCATCACTTTGTTTTATCTGCCCAGGAAAGAGAGGGATATATTCCTCAACTAATCCAAATGCTAAATCTGCTCTGTCACACAGAGGTAATTTTGTTATACGGGGAGGATATGCATTTGCTTTTAAAAGAGGGAAATTTATCAGGAATAGCACCCTAGTTTGCCACTATTGAGACAGTTGTATTTCCAGTGTTGTAGCAATTCATTGGTGCCAAAATGTGGAGATTATGCTTGAGATGCATACATGGTATCTTTCTCTGCCCCCCCCCCCCGAAAAAGAGGTGCTGGAACTGTCCACAAACACCTCCCTTGTTCTCTTATAATGCTAATGGTGCCCCCCTGAGAGGTACCAGAACTGAGTTCCAGCTGAAAAAAGCCCTGTCTGGAACACCTTTCAGATGGTCGCCAATACCATTATAAGAGAACAAGGGAGGTGTTCATGGACAGTTCCGACACCTCTTTTTCTGAGAAAATAGCACTGCTTATACAGCTCTACTTACCTCAGTGATAGCCCTCACATCCCTTCTACTAAAATAAAATACTGCTGTGCTTACAGGCTTTCCCTATCTTGAAGTACTTTCTCTCTTCTCTCTTCTTCTTTTTCAGTGTGGCCTGGACAAGCGCCAAGTGGAACATATTGACACTTAACAATATACTGTTAAATCATGTAGTCATTGTAGTGCCTGTTTTTAATATGAAGGTTAAGCACCAGATACCAGCTTGCTCAGGGTCTTAGTGAGGGCAGCTGGCCAGGCAGTGACAGCATTGTACCTTCTGAGTCATTCTTACTATAGCCTAACACACAAAAACACATTCAGCTGCTGGATTCATGGTAAGAAAGGAGACAAACGGAGAGATGTGACAGAAACAATGGGCACATTTTTGCAGAATTTTGGAATAGACCCAGGCTACCTGATAAATGCCAATGTTGAATTCCAGCAACAATATCCTTAAATATCCATAGGCATTCCCACTTGCCCCAGTGTCATTTCAAAGGGTGGTGTCAGGGGTTCAGGAGCAGAGGCACAGGAAAGGGAGGAAACAGAGAGCGAGGGGGAGGAATCCGAAGGAAATATGAGCGATGACAGCGGCCCGAGATCTCTGAGTCTTTCCAGTGAATCGGAAGATTCACACAAAGGGGTGCCAGTGGTCAGAGCAAGGGGGGCGCCCAGGGGAACACCCCAGGAAGAAGGGACCAGAGGGGACTCAGAGAGCAGCAGTTGGAAATCGGGACCAGCTTCCCCGCACTCTGGGGGGAGGGGTCCCAGGTATCGGGATCTGGCGGCTTGCCGCAAGCGGGAGGGCATGAGTCAGGAGTGGCCACACGTCCATCGGGGAGCGAGGAAACGGTCAAGAGGAAGGTTGAAGGCTGGGCGCGCGCGCCAAGTTCAAATGCACAGGAAGGCGGCACAGTAAGCAGCCCGGATAGGGAGCCAGGTCCTAAAGCCCGCCGCAAGGAGGGAGAAGAGTCCGGGGGGTCCGCGTCAGAAGAGTCCAGGAAGGAAGAGACCACGGGGGGTAGAGGGACCCAGAGGAGGAAGGAAAGACGGAAGAGGTGGAGTAAGACTAGAGTATTAAGTTGGTGTACAGGAGGCGGAGACTCAGACGGAGCTTCGCCGGTCTAGCTTCTAAGACGTAGAGCTGCGCGCTGCGGCTTGAAAATGGAAACTGTAACTCAATAAAGACTTTTGTACAGTACTGCCGGCTAGCGTGGTCCTCTGTGAGCTGGGACCTGGAAGCGGCTCTGACAGTAAGCTCCGTCTCCCTTTTGCACCAAAAGCCTCGCAGCGTGAGTGGGCGCAGCGAGGGGTGAAGATTGGTGCTTCGCGAGCTCACGAAAGTCGGACGAGATGAATACTGAACAGCAGATAGCAGCCCTGCAAAATGCAGTGACACAACTAAACGCCGAGATACTCGCATCCAGGAAGAGGGAGGAGGAAGCAGCTGCCGCCTACAAGGATCTCCAAGTCAGGTTGGAAGTGCTTACAAAGCAGGGGCAACCGGGACCCAAATCGGAGGGAATTGGGCTGGGGAGAAGAGGAGGCAGCCTTGTATCTCATTTCGATGGGAATTTACAGCAGTACCCCAACTTCCGAGCAGATGTGCAGTTTGCTCTGCAACTGCTGGACAAAGACTTTAGAGATGAGCAAGAGAAGGTGGGGTTTATTTTATCCCATTTGCATGGAGACGCTAAAGCGTGGCTGCGCAATCTGTGGAGAGATAAGGATCCGGCGCTCCGAAGTGCGGATGCCTTCATTAAAGCGATGGATTCGTGTTTTTTATCAAATATAGACGTTGATATCGCCAGAAAAGAGATACATGGGCTGAAACAAGGGAGGGCCAGTGTGAGGCAGTATCATTCCCGCTTTTTTGCACTGGTCAGTGCCCTGGAATGGGACAAAGATTCAGCTCCAGTCAGAGACCTTTTCTGGGAAGGATTGAACAGTGCGGTAAAAGATGAAATTGCGAGGGGGGAGAGACCCCGGAGCACTCAGGAGATCGTTCAGAGGGCGCTGACGATTGGGGTGCGTCTAGAAGAACGTCCATGGAGCAGAGACGAAGGGCGTGGAGGACGCGAGTCGGCAAGAGCGCCTTCCTTCTTTCCCAGGGATGCAGCGCGTGCGCACTCCACGCCTCCGCCAGGAGGAGGAGGGGAACCTATGGAGGTTGGAGGTGCCAGGGCTCAGTCAGCAACCAGAGCCCTAGCACCGGCAGCAGTCAAAGCGAAGCCTCCTAGAGGGAACAGGAAGTGCTACCTCTGTGACAGTCCTCAGCACATGGCGAAAGAGTGTCCCCAGAGGATCCACAAGCACACTGCAGCCTCCGCGACGGTAACAGAAGCAACTCAGCAGAGAGAACCACAGCAGGGAAACGACGGAGTCTGGCTGGAAGCAGAGGCACTGGGGCCCAGCCAGACGAGTCAGTGAAGCAGTCCCCAGAGATTTTGCAGCCCACAGACCCCCTCCCGCCCAAACCAGTGGTGCAGCTCACCGCATCGCTCCAGCTACCCAATGGACTTACAATGGAAGTGCCGATTACCATTGACTCTGGTAGCAACGCGGACTTTATAGGACAGGATTTCATCGAGCAGCACAATATAACACTGCTGCCAGCCACGCTGCCCCTGAAGGTTGTCACGGTGGATGGCAGGGAATTGCTAGGGGGGCAGGTGGTGAAGCAAACGCCACCGATGGTGATGCAAATTGGAAATCACAGGGAAGTCATCAGCTTTAATGTCACACAACTGTCGGACACGCCTGTAGTATTGGGCATGAGTTGGCTGGACAGGCACAGTCCAACGTTGGCTTGGTACCAGCGGCAACTAACTTTCGGCTCCTCTTACTGTGCAGAACACTGCATCCTGCCCAGACCGGAGGGGGAAGAAGAGGACACACAGCTGCGATTGGGCACGCTGCAAGCAGTGCCCCACAAGTACGCAGAATTTTTGGAGGTTTTCTGCGAGAAGGAGGCAGACAAGCTACCTCCCCACAGGCCCTATGACTGCAAGATTGACCTCCTGCCAGGGGCGACGCTGCTGACAGGGAAACTGTATTCCATGTCTGAAGATGAGCTACAGGAACTCAGGGAGTTCATAGATCATAATTTGGAGCACGGGTTCATCCGGGAGTCCAAGGCAGTGGGGGGCAGTCCCGTATTCTTTGTGAAGAAAAAGGACACGCCCCAAAAAAGACTTTTGGTGGACTATAGAATTTTGAACTCGAAAACCAAGCCCACGGTGTTCCCCATGCCCAAGATCGACGACCTCCTCGCGACAGTGCGCAAGGGATGCGTGTTCACCAAGTTGGATCTGCGAGGAGCGTACAACCTTATTCGCATACGGGAGGGCGACGAGTGGAAGACGGCCATGTTCACGCCCCTGGGCACCTACGAATACAGAGTTATGCCATTTGGATTACAGAATGGCTCCCACTGTTTTCAAGCTTTCATGCATCACGTGTTAGCGGGGCTCCTCTACAAGAAGTGTGTCTGCTTCCTGGACGACATCCTGATATTTTCAGAATCGCAGGAGGTTCATGACAGAGACGTCAAGGAAGTTCTGCAATGGCTACAGGAGCATAGACTGTACGCCAAGCTGGAGAAGTGCCAGTTCGACATGACGGAGGTGGATTTCCTGGGCTACAAATTGTCGGACAAGGGGCTCGCCATGGACAGCGCCAAGGTTCGCGCAGTGTTGGACTGGAAGAGCCCGCGCAACCGGAAGGAGGTCCAGCGGTTTGTCGGATTTGCTAACTTCTATCGCAAGTTCATCAAGGGGTTCGCGATGCAGACGGCGGCCATTACCGACACGCTCAACTCCAAGAAGAAGAAGTTCATCTGGACGGAGCAGGCGGAGCAGTCCTTTCAGAAACTCAAGCGTCTCTTCTCGTCCGAAGAGCAGCTACTGCATGTAAATCCCGGCAAACCGATGAGGGTTGAAACAGACGCCTCAGACAGGGCCGTGGGAGCAGTCCTGTTGCAGCAAGACCCGCAGGGGGATTGGAGGCCGTGCGCCTTCTACTCCAGGAAGCTCAGCAAGTCGGAGCAGAATTACACCATCTGGGACAGGGAGTTACTTGCCATTCATGCAGCATTCAAGGCGTGGAGGCACTTCCTGATCGGAGCCAAACACACAGTGCAGGTCCGCACGGACCATAAGAATCTGGAGTACTGGCGCACGGCGAGGTTCCTGAAGCAGAGGCACATACGTTGGGCAGAGTTCTTTGCAGACTTCGACTTCAGGATAGAGTACGTCCCAGGTGACAACAACGTCATGGCGGATGCACTGTCCAGGAAGCCGCAATACCTCGAGGAGGCGACGCCAGCGGCGGCCAAGCACATTTTCGCACCAGAAGCGTGGGCGTGCTCTTCGGCAACCGTAGACCTGGATGCTGTACGTCGCACGCTGCAGGACGACTCCTTCGCACGAGCGAAGATGGAGGAGGTGCACAGGGGCACGGCGAAGGGCGACGAGTTCCACATACGCGAAGGGTTGCTCATCCGCAAAGGGGCCCTCTACGTGCCGGGAGATGAACTCCGCGCTAAGGTACTGCAGCAGTTGCACGACGCACCCACTGCCGGGCACTTTGGCACAGAGAAGACGATAGAATTAGTCGCCAGAGACTTCTGGTGGCCCAAGATGCGGGGGGAAGTCGCGGATTACGTCGCGAGGTGCGACACCTGCCAGAGGGCTAAGCCAGTGCATAAACCGCCGGCGGGACTGCTCGAACCGCTGCAAACTCCGTTCGAACCGTGGGAGAGGGTGGCCCTGGACTTTGTCACGGATCTGCCCAGCTCGAGGGGCAAGACAGCAGTGCTAGTGGTGGTGGACTTGTTAACCAAAATGGCACATTTCATTCCGTGTGCGAAGGTGGCCATGGCGGAACAGACCGCCAAACTGTTCATTGATCACGTGTTCAAGGTTCACGGTCTGCCACGGTCTATACTGTCCGACCGGGGGCGACAGTTCATCTCGAACTTCTGGCAGAAGCTGATGGGCATCCTGAACGTCAAGATCAACCTAGCGTCGGCGAGACACCCGCAGACCAACGGACAAGCGGAGCGGGTCAATGCCATCATGCAGCAGTACCTGAGATGTTACGCAAATCAGCAGCCTGCAACGTGGGTGGACTACCTGCCACTCGCAGAGTTCGCCTACAACAACACGAAGCACGTGTCCACGGGGGTGACGCCGTTCTTCGCCAACAATGGGAGGCATCCCAGAACCTTCCCGGGATTAGAGAGAGTGGGGGAGGGGGAGCCACAGGCAGCGGACGCCTTCGCGTCAGAGTTGCAGGAGGTCCACGAACAGCTTTGAAGGCAGTTAGAGCTAGCTAAGCACGCATACAAACTGCAGGCTGACAGACACAGGAGGGTTGGGGAAGACATACAGGTGGGAGACTGGGTTTGGTTGGCAGCCCAGGCAGTGCCGGCCAGATCGTTAGCGAAAAAGAAGCTCGGACATAAGCAGCTAGGGCCCTACCAAGTCGAGGCACAGGTCAATCCGGTGGCTTTCCGGCTGACACTTCCAGAGGGATCCAGGATGCATCCGGTATTCCATAGATCAGTGCTCACTCCCTACAAGGCACCTCACAGATTTCAGGAGCCAGGGACGGCACCGAGCCCGCTCAGGGAAAGGACCACGCAGGGGGGGGTGGCCAGAGGGGGAGCCCATCAACGAGGTTACAGAGATTTTAGACTCAAGATGGGGGGAAGAGGGAGTGGAATACCTTCTCGCCAGAGAGGGCACCCCAGCCAGTGCCAACAGCTGGGTGCCGGGCTACGCTTTGGAGGAACCTCTGCTCAAAGACGAGTTTCATGCCCTCTTCCCACACAGGCCCATGCCAGCCGAGTTTTTCGACGACTGGCTTTTCACACCCACGCTTTCAGCCAGCACGTTCCAGGGGTTCGACTCGGACGAGGAACCGACACTGGACGCACGTTCCCCGGAGGGGTCACCCTCGGGATCTGCCTCAGAACCCTCGTATTGGTGGGATGATCGACCAGAGGAGCAGTGGCGCAGGAAGTGGCTGGAGGGGCCCGGGCGAGCAACGTACCCAGAAGAGACCGAGGGAGAGACGGACATGGACGTGTTCGGGAAGGACCTTGGGTTCGAGCACAGCGGCACAGAGATGGAAGCAGAGGAGATCGACGTCGGCGAGTGCAAGGAGGAAGAGCCGGACTTATCCAGTTGGATGTACGCCACGAGAAACGAACTGTATCTGGCACTCACCCCCATAACAACGGAGCACCCAGCACCCACACCTGAAGGAGGGGAGGGGGGAAGGGGGGGCTTCGAGGGGGGGATGGATGTCAGGGGTTCAGGAGCAGAGGCACAGGAAAGGGAGGAAACAGAGAGCGAGGGGGAGGAATCCGAAGGAAATATGAGCGATGACAGCGGCCTGAGATCTCTGAGTCTTTCCAGTGAATCGGAAGATTCACAGAAAGGGGCGCCAGTGGTCAGAGCAATGGGGGCACCCAGGGGGACACCCCAGGAAGAAGGGACCAGAGGGGACTCAGAGAGCAGCAGTTGGAAATCGGGACCAGCTTCCCCGCCAGAGTGCAGTAGGGGGGAGGGGTCCCAGGTATCGGGATCTGGCGGCTCGCCGCAAGCGGGAGGGCATGAGTCAGGAGTGGCCACACCTCCATCGGGGAGCGAGGAAACGGTCAAGAGGAAGGTTGAAGGCTGGGCGCGCGCGCCAAGTTCAAATGCACAGGAAGGCGGCACAGTAAGCAGCCTGGATAGGGAGCCAGGTCCTAAAGCCCGCCGCAAGGAGGGAGAAGAGTCCGGGGGGTCCGCGTCAGAAGAGTCCAGGAAGGAAGAGACCACGGGGGGTAGAGGGACCCAGAGGAGGAAGGAAAGACGGAAGAGGTGGAGTAAGACTAGAGTATTAAGTTGGTGTACAGGAGGCGGAGACTCAGACGGAGCTTCGCCGGTCTAGCTTCTAAGACGTAGAGCTGCGCACTGCGGCTTGAAAACGGAAACTGTAACTCAATAAAGACTTTTGTACAGTACTGCCGGCTAGCGTGGTCCTCTGTGAGCTGGGACCTGGAAGCGGCTCTGACAGGTGGGCACATGCGTTTTCCAGCCTGCTTTGCACCCGTTCATCTCCTGATATCACAATGGATTTCCATATAGCAGAAGCTGCCCAGGCACTCACCCATTCTCTTGTGAGCACTTCATGCGCCATTGGAAGATGCCTGCAGTTCCCCTTCAATAAAAGAGAAATGATCACAATCTACAATTCTTATAGCAGTTTAGCCTGGGCTCAACTGAACACATTCTCTCTCTCTCTGCTGGAGAAGGGTTCTTCCTTTTTATCTGTGCTGCCATCTAAGTGCATTGCCTGTGTCGTCTGCCTGTCTTCTTTTTCCATTTTCCCTTCAGATGCTGCAGAATTTAATAGAAGTGGGGGAAAGAGGCTTGAAATTACTTCAAAGGGGTATTAGTAGCACTAGTAGCTTTTGTAACATTCTGTTTGCCTTGAGCAACCATTGCCCAAGCTGATGCCATCATGTGCTTGCCGATGTCACCACAAAGCAGCTGAACATCCTCCCCCAATAATCCATCACTCCCTTTCCCAGAAACTCTGCACTTATTTGCCTTGAGGTTTAAGCAGCTGCTGCAAAGGAGTAATGCTTAAGACCTGTTCTAAGGCCTAGCCAGGTGGAAGTTCACGAAGTAAGAAAAACTGGTTTTGGACTATACCACTTCAGACTGCAGAAGGGGACTGCCAGTTGGATGGGACTTTGTCTCACGACTTTCACCCTATATATGAACGAGTGCCTTGACATCCAGGGGGAAGTGCAAACATTGCATTTGGGATACTGCTGCACTGAAGGCATCAAGGAACCTTTTGTCTCTCGATGCCGGTCATGACTCCCTGCAAGCCGCCTCTCTGCCACAGCCAGCTCCCCCGGTTATTCTGGGCATTTTGCTCGCAAGTCAATGAAGCCTGTTTCTGCTTCATTGTACAGCAGGGGACGCCGTCGCTTTTAAAGATCTCTGAACTTTTTACCGTGCTTTGTTTGCTCCGATCCATTCATTGTGCATTTCTACTTGGTATGCAGCAGAAATACTCCAAAGCAAAAACCTGTCAGGCAAGCCATTCCTTATTATTTGGAAATTAGCAATCTCTGAACTGTTTCTAAAACAAATTGTCTCCATTAGCTCAGCTTTCTTCAGTGTGTTTCACAATTAATGGCTGTCCAGATATATTTTTAGCTTCAAAAGGGAGGGACTGGACTAGTTGGGGAGGGGGGTCACAATATTACTCACTTGCAGAAACTTCAGCTTCCAAGAGCCAGATGCAAATTACTTGCCATCATTTCCACAAACCCTGGAGAACATACTGAGTGTTCTGTGCCTTCTAATTTTAAAGAGGGCAGATGATAAATTAAATAAATAAGAAAATAGAACATAAATCTATTAGCAACATCTTGGGGAAATTTGTAGATGGAAATATTAATCTTCTTTAAGGTTCTGCAAAAAGCACTTTCTGCCTCCATTTCACTGATATTATACCAACAGGAAAACAAACAGGCAGGACTAAAGAAATGAAGGCAATTCCATTTGGAAGGAAATTTATGTATTCCCATACTGTGATTCACGAGCACTCAGCCACACAAAATAACAAGAATGCCTCTTGGCCTTTATACAGCTCTGTAGAGCACTCAAACCACTTGGCATGCATTGTCTCTCTTATGTGGCCTACACATGAAACAGAACATGGTGCTCTGAGTTCTAAGATGGTCGACCAGGTGGGGGAATCACGTTTTTTAAATGCTCCCACAGGGCGTGGAGGGAGCATGGGGAAAGCTAGCACACAAGAAATTGAGAAATGATGCAAGGGATTGTTAAGTGTTTCTTCATCTGCAGTTGGAAGGGTTTTTAATGCTGCATGTGTAAATCAGACCTGCGTGACCATTGCAGGCAGCCCAGTATCACAAGGGGGTTAGCATTGCCACTTGGTGAGTCAGGGCTGAAGCAAAAATACAACCAGTTATTTTCAGGCATTATGCTAACTATGTCATCTCCTAGAGATGGGTTACTATCATTGCCTTTTGACAGATGGGGAAAGGAGACAGAGAGAGAAGTATTTGCCCAAGACCTCCCTGTGAGTTCATTCAGCTGGCACGTAGATGTGCCAGTCTGCATTCCACCCATGGCCCCACATCTCCTGAAATCTCCTGCCTTTTATCCAAGTCTTAGAATTATAGAATCATAGAACTGTAAAGTTGGAAGGGACCCTGAGGATCATCTAGTCCAGGGCTTCTTTTAAAGCCAGAACTCAGTTCCAGCACCTCTCAGGTGGGCACCATTGCCATTATTGGAGAACAAGGGAGGTCATGGTGAGTTCCAGCACAATTTTTTCTAGAAAAATAGCACTGATCTAGTCCAACGCCCTGCACTGCAGGAATCTTTTACCCAACGTGGGGCAAGCCATGGGGATTCTGAGTCTGGGGGAGGAGACAAAGCAAGTCCCCTGGCTGCCAGTGACACCTGCTTCTTGGTGAATCTGTCCACCCTTTTGCCCCTAGTTATACCCTTGAACATGGAAGAATGGAGAGTCACAACCAAGGAGCCCCTGAATTGACCAGACACAATCAACAAAGTCCAGTGGTAAAATCTAAGTAACACAGTCAAAGTTATCTTCTTGTAACTGAGGCAACTGGGCTATGCACGAAATTAAGAACTGCCACATGCAGAGGGAATGGAGAATATTGGGCAGCTCTAGCAGAAGGATGAGGGGACATTGGAGGGTGAAGCATAAAGAGCACCAGAAGGAAAAGGGAGGAGAAGCTGTGCATGGAATTCTTTCGCTCTTATATGCTGAATTTAGAGTTCTGTCCAACCATTTTTTTTCCAAAGCAGCATTTTTTAAAAAGAGCTTTGAATATATCATTTTAAAAAGAGTGTAGGAGCACAATTTGCAAGCAGCATTGTGCCATCTTGACAATAATTTTATGGGTTCAGGGCTACTGAAAATGTTGTTCTCTTATTTTTTTGGCAAATAAACACTAATTTTCTGGTAGCAAGTATAAGACTGCCAGTTAATGGAAATCAGAACCTAAAATTAGCTCCTGTAACCAAAGATGTAACATGAAAGAATTTCACCAGTGGAGCAATATCTATTTCTAAAGCTCAGTGGCTGTGTGTGTTGCCAGGATCCCACGCGGCTCCACAGACTTCAGTGCCAATTCCATTGTTCAATATCTTCATCATGGCTGATACACATGGAAATATTCTAGGCTAGTGGAGTTCAAGCATTCTCTACATAGGGAAGTATTTCTACATTGATCCATCTATGTTGCAAAGGATTCTGCACCACATTCTAGACCACACTCTGAGTTTCTGGGCTGAAAAAGCATTCAGGGTCATAATGCAAGCTTTGTATTTGAGATGACTGTAACAGGTTCCTGAGATTCCTGTTTCTGAGTCAGGAAATATAAATTCTGGCAATATCTCTACATCTAGCTCAGTGCTGTCTGCTTTTGTTGGTAGTGGCTCTCCAGGACTGCAGGCTAAAGTACCTTGCTTTTAACCTGACTGGCCATACCAGCGATGGAACCCAGAGGCCCTGGCATAAATAACATGTGCTGTGCCACTAAGCCATGCCTCCATCTGCAAATTTAGCAGTAAACTGCTAACTGATAAGAAAGTCTGTACAGGTGCAGGTAGAATAAGAGGAAGTCTACATTACAAAATGCAAATCATGCTGAAATCAGTTTAACTGTCAGGACTCCTGACTAAGAATCTCTGAGAACTGCCAGTTTATGAAGGTCTAGAAATACAAAATAAAAATATCCCAGGATATTCGCAGAACTGCAATTTAGTTCACTGGGGAAGGCATGCTAGTTACTGGTAAATTGTCAGTTGCATGCCATTCTAAGTTGTTTCTGTGGTATCCTAACTTTCAGGACCTGACTAAAAATGGCAAATTTTTGTGCAATGTTTGTATGATCACATATGAGGTAAAAGTGTTTCATTTAAGGAGCAACAGCTACACTGTGATATTAATGTTTGAAACTCTGGATGGTTACTGAGGTCAGTTCCCTACCTGGAAATACCACTTTTTAAAAAGGATAGGAGACAACCCACAGAGGTACTTGCCTTCCTTCTCTCCTTGCTTTGGTTACTGTGCCTTTTATGATACAGTAGGTAGTTCAAAAGTGCTGTTGAACCAAGGGCTGCACTTAACTTGGAGGTGCCATGCCGGAGCCCAAGGTGACGCGTAAGTGCCCCAGAGCCCAGTACGCCACTTCCCAAAGCAGTGTAGTCTGGGGCTGGCTTTGCAGCGCACTGAGCTGTCATGTCACGCCCGGCCACTAGAGGGCGACCAAGGAGGGTGAAACCAGCACACACAGGACCTGCGATCCCCATGGGACCTGCAGCGTGCCCGAGCCGCGGCGACTGCCCTGCGCTGTCTGAAAAAGCAGCATCCACCCACCACCTCCCCCTCAGCCGCCCTCCAGCTGGAGCGTGCCCTGCAGGAACACAACAACTTGCACCCCAGCCCTGTGCTTCTTTGGCAGGCAGTGCTGGGCTGCCGCACCCCCCCCCACACACACATTCCACTCAGTCGCTGTCCACGTGGAGGGCACTGAGAGGGACAAGGTTCTAGCAGCTTGCCCTGCCCCACCTCACCCTGCTTCCATGGGTGGCTTTCCCCAGGCGCCCCTGCAGGTTGCTACACCGCTGTGTGAAGGTGCTGCTTCTTTTTTTATACATATCACCATTGATGGCAGGTTGCAGCGCCCTGGAAACAGGAAGAAACACTCCAGTGTTTCCCAGGACAGCTCAGTAGTCTTTGGAGCAGATTGTTGAAGACCACTCAGAGCACCCCTCGGTGCTTTTCTTCTAGGAAGAAAGGTGTCGGTACCGCATTCCCTTGAATACCCCCAGGGGAAAAGGCATTGTCACCCCTCAACCTAGTGGGCACAGGCAACAACAGGTGTACACAAACTGGACACGACAACATAATGGGAATTAAAATGGGCCACAACTTTTATTGATTACAGATGTATTTAGGCCTCCAGATGGAGGGCTGAAACTTAAGTAGGGTTGTGCCTGGGCCCAGGGGCGCCATCCATGCTGAGTTGTGAGGGCTGAGGTCTCCCCAAATTTTAAATGAGGGAGCCATGCCCCCTTAATATTCCATAGCCCACACCGTGAGACAAGGCCCAATAGGGCCTGTTGCAGCTGCGGCAGGCCCCGTTGGGCCTGGGGGGGGGGGCACAACAGGGCATGTCAGGCCTCCGTTCACAGTCAGTGCGTGTGATATCACATGCATGCACTGGTCCCCCACAATGTTGGGCAGAACCCGGCACACCTGCCTGGGATTGAGGCCTCCTCAAGATGCAGGTCTACTGAGGTGGCCCTCAGTGGAAACTAACACCAACAGCACTGTTTCTAGAACCTCTCACTATTCACAGAAGTCAGGGACAGCGCATGGCTTCATGTTACACTGGAAGGAGTACTGCATTTGAGTGTGCAAATCCTGTGCAGCCTCATGCTAATTCCTCTTAACGCAACCCTTCATGTTTATCACAAGCTCTGAGAGCTTCTAAACGTTGATGCACCTTAGATTATTATTCCTTTAAACTCTCATTTGGAAGCATTACAATACTTTCCACTCAGGGTTTGTGCAAACATTGTGCTTTCCTCAACATCTTACCCCTATAAATTAATGTCTCCCTGAGGCAGTTGCCCTTTGTCCCCATATTATGCTCCAGGCAGGCCACAGAACTGCAGCAGATTCTTGCTTACCTCTCTTGAATTGTCTCCTCACTGATTAGATTTAGCTGCAGCTATTCAGAGGTCAATGCTGCAGCTGCTACAGCAACCAGGAAGCAAAATGGAAGTTGAACACAAGCCATTTTTTGCTTTTTCTGCTACTCTGAGCAGCACTTGACACAACTGCAAATCTGTTTTCCTCTCTGGTGCACTTTGCAACAGAGCTGAAAATCGGGCTTATGATTCATTTTAGCGGCTAATAAGGCTGAACAAGAGTTCTAATTATGAGCAAACATGCCATGAATGAGGTTAATTTTACTGCAATCCCAGGGGTGGCACAGAAGAAAATGAATGGAAGCAAGGAAAGGGAGAGTTCCTTTATACGTTGAGCCTTGAAACTGTACAATATGAGAAAGGGGGAGGTTTTGTTCTGCATTCTTCTCCCATGACAAGATTTAAAATTCAGCCCCACTGACTGCATCTTGCTCCTCTGCCAGGAGACAGACATAAGAGATGCATAAACAGGATCACACACAGGGACTCCATACAGTGGTACCTCAGGTTACAGACGTTTTGTGTTACAGACGCTTCAGGTTACAGACTCTGCTAACCCAGAAATAGTAGCTCAGGTTAAGAACTTTGCTTCAGGATGAGAACAGAAATCGTGCTCCGGAGGCGCGGCAGCAGCGGGAGGTCCCATTAGCTAAAGTGGTGCTTCAGGTTAAGAACAGTTTCAGGTTAAGAACAGACCTCTGGAACGAATTAAGTTCTTAACCCGAGGTACCACTTTACTTGAAATCTGAAATATGGACATTATTTAATCTGCATCCACTAGTGAGAGTTGAGAGCAGGGAGCTGAGCAAACCGTGGTCACGGTCACACCACATTCTGGTGAAGTTCAGTTTGTCAGTAGGTAGTTGGAGGAACTATTAAGATGTCCCACCCTTGGAGACGGATGGAATCTGATGTGATGTCACTCTGCTCATCTGCAACAGGGTGGGCAAATCTGTCTCTTATGTTGCCTTCTTATACCCTATTCCATTCTGTTCCATTTCTAAATGAACCTGCTAAGTTTAAAAGTACATATTTTAAAATCCTCGTCTTAATACATTTTAGCATGTATTCATTTTTTTTCTTTTCTTTTCTTAAAGATACTAATTTAAATGTCTATTTTCTCTCAAAATAATTTATCTTGATACCTTGATGCCTTTAAACTGCCAAGAATTGCATCACAGCATCCAGAGAAATGCAAAAGTTGTTGAAGTGCAGATCAGGTCATTTCATACATGAGTCTGCAAATATCAAATCCCTCAGAAACGCTAAATCCACATCCTTTCTCTGGAGGAAAGAGCCTGGAACTTGGATTATTACATCAACTGCCAGGGATTAGGAAAGACCATTGGAAACTCTTCTATGCTTCCCTGGTATATGTTAAAATAAAAAAATTCCTTCCAGTAGCACCTTAAGATACACTTCAGTGTATCTGAAGAAGTGTGCATGCACACGAAAGCTCATACCAAGAACTAACTTAGTTGGTCTTTAAGGTGCTACTGGAAGGAATTTTTTTATTTTGACTATGGCAGACCAACACGGCTACCCATCTGTAACTGGTATATGTTGTACTTTTTTGTAGATTTTAGCTCTCAACATTTAACAGTTTTAGGAGTTGATATTGGTTGAAAAGCAGCCTTGTGACATTGTTGCACACCACCCCAATCACCAGGCAGTGCAGGCGCTTCCCCAGGGTTCAGTTTCCTTAGAATGAAGGACAGCGGAAGCTGTAGTGTCTTTAGAATATATGGTTTATTTACACATATATACAACCTGAGCCTACAATGGAGGAGCTAACAGCATCAACATCCCAGGAAGGTCTTCTCCAATAGTCACAACCTTGTATTCAAGCAGAAATTAAGTCTCTCTCTTTCTGGCTTTTGGATTTCTCTTTCAACCCTTTCACTGCTTGGTTTCCCCTCTGTTGGGATCATCTTTTCCACTTTTCCACTAAAGAGGTAGGAGCATTACCTATCCCCAGGAATTTGTCCAAGTCCAAATTAAACCATGGTTTGAACCTCCTTGCTAATAAGGATGACAAAACTAAGCAAGTTTCACCATGGTATCTTATAGCTAAGCAATAAGGAAATCCAGGGAAGCCTGGAAATGACATGGCGTTTGTACACACAGGTGTTACCTACTAACACATGAGGCTTTCAAGCCCCTGCTCCTCACTGTTTTGCCCTCTGAATGCATGGCTGTCTGGAGGCTTCTTCCAGGTCACCATTCTTTACCACTGGGCTTAATAGGTCACACATGAGGTCACAACCTTTTGATATAATCAGAGAATCATAGAATTGCAGAGTTGGAAGGAACCCCAGCTTGATGTTTTCCTTGATGTGCTTTCTGCAAAACTATTACCAAACTTCGGTTGCACAAAGCTACCAAACTTTGGTACCAATTTGGAGCGAATCAGACAACATTAGATTTTGGGGTGGTACCTATGATCCCCGTTTCAAGTGTCAATTATTCCGTTTGTGGGGTGCTGCAAAACGTGGGGTTTTAACTGCAAAACACTGCAAAATTTTTGCCAAACTTGGGTGCCAGTTTGGAGTGAATTGGATGGTGTTGGGTTTTGGAGTGACACCATGACCTGTTTTGAGTGTCAGTTACTCTGTTTGTGGGGCACTGCAAAACGTGGGGGGTTGCTGCAAAACACTGCAAAATGACTGCAAAACTTTGACATTAGTTTTGAGGGGATCCCAAATGTTGTGGTTTGTAGTTAATTAAGCTCCTGCAAGTCCCAAGAGCTTGAGGTGCCCTTCCCTAATCCTAGTGCCTAGGAAGTAAAAAAGGAATTGAGGAATTCTCAGGAATGTTGATGTGAGGGATCCCTGCTCACACCTGTTCTTCAGCTCCTTTCTACAGATCTGGTCACCTAACAAGTCCTTGACAGTGACTCACAAATTGCCTCTTGTTCTTTCAGTTTCTAGGGGATGCGACTGAGATGCTGACCTAATGATAGTGTAGTGTATATATGTGTTTATTAAAAAAGCCTAATCATTCTGATGCCTTGTATTTTTATATTGTACGGATAGTATGTACAATATATGTACAGACAGTATACTGAGTCACACCATTTGCCCATCTAGCCAGGGTTCCAGGCAGAGGGTATTACACAACCGTGTGACTCGAGAGTGGGAAGGTGGATCTTGGCTTGCAAAACATCTGTGGCCCCCTCACCTCTTTGTTGTTGTTCCGTCATTTAGTCATGTCCAACTCTTCGTGACCCCATGGACCAGAGCACATCAGGCACTCCTGTCTTCGACTGCCTCTTGCAGTTTTGTCAAACTCATGTTAGTAGCTTCGAGAACACTGTCCAACCATCTCATCCTCTGTCGTCCCCTTCTCCTTGTGCCCTCAATCTTTCCCAACATCAAGGTCTTTTCCAGGGAGTCTTCTCTTCTCATGAGGTGGCCAAAGTATTGGAATCTCAGCTTCAGGATCTGTCCTTCTGGTGAGTACTCAGGGCTGATTTCCTTAAGAATGGAGAGGTTTGATCTTCTTGCAGTCCATGGGACTCTCAAGAGTCTCCTCCAACACCATAATTCAAAAGCATCAATTCTTCGGTGATCAGCTTCTTTATGGTCCAGCTCTCACTTCCATACATCACTACTGGAAAAACCATAGCTTTAACTATACGGACCTTTGTCGGCAAGGTGATGTCTCTGCTTTTTAAGATGCTGTCTAGGTTTGTCATCACTTTTCTCCCAAGAAGCAGGCGTCTTTTAATTTCGTGACTACTGTCACCAGCTGCAGTGATCATGGAGCCCAAGAAAGTAAAATCTCTCACATCCTCAATTTCTTCCCCTTCTGTTTGCCAGGACGTGATGGGACCAGTGGCCATGACCTTAGTTTTTTTGATGTTGAGCTTCAGACCATATTTTGCGCTCTCCTCTTTCACCCTCTTTAATTCCTCCTCACTTAATGCCATCAAAGTTGTGTCATCTGCGTATCTGAGGTTGTTGGGATTCATCCAGTCCAGCCTTTCGCATGATGAATTCTGCATATAAGTTAAATAAGCAGGGAGACAGTATACAGCCTTGTCAACCCCTTTCCCAATTTTGAACCAATCAGTTGTTCCATATCCAGTTCTAACTGCAACTTCTTGCCCCACATAGCGATTTCTCAGGAGACAGATGAGGTGATCAGGCACTCCCATTTATTTAAGAACTTGCCATAGTTTGCTGTGGTCGACACGGTCAAAGGCTTTTGCGTAGTCAATGAAGCAGAAGTAGATGTTTTCCTGGAACTCTCTAGCTTTCCCCATAATCCGGCGTGTGTTTGCAATTTGGACTCTGGTTCCTCTGCCCCTTCAAAATCCAGCTTGCACTTCTGGGAGTTCTCGGTCCACATGCTGCTTAAGCCTGCCTTGTAGAATTTTAAGCATAACCTTGCCAGCATGTGAAATAAGTGCAATTGTGCGGTAGTTAGAGCATTCTTTGGCACTGCCCTTCTTTGGGATTGGGATGTAGACTGATCTTCTCCAATCCTCTGGCCACTTCTGAGTTTTCCAAACTTGCTGGCATATTGAGTGTAGTACCCTTTTAAAATTTTAAATAGTTCAGCTGGAATATCATCAATTTCACTTGCCTTGTTATTAACAGTGCTTTCTAAGGCCCATTTGACTTCACTCTCCAGGATATCTGGCTCAAGGTCAGCAACCACATTACCTGGGGTATACAAGCCATTCATATCTTTCTGGTATAGTTCCTCTGTGTATTCTTGCCACCTCTTCTAGATGTCTTCTGCTTCTGTTAGGTCCTTACCACTTTTGTCCTTTATTATGGTAATCTTTGTACGAAACGTTCCTTTCATATCTCCAATTTTCTTGAACAGATCTCTGGTTTTTCCCATTCTATTGTTTTCCTCTATTTCTTTGCATTGCTCATTTAAGAAGGCCCTCTTGTTTCTCCTTGCTATTTTTTGGAAATCTGCATTCAATTTCCTGTATCTTTCACTATCTCCCTTGCATTTTGCTTGCCTTCTCTCCCCCGCTATTTGTAAGGCCTCATTGGACAGCCACTTTGCTTTCTTGCATTTCCTTTTCATTGGGGAGGTTTTCGTTGCTGCCTCCTGTATAATGTTGTGAGCCTCCATCCATAGTTCTTCAGGCACTCTGTCCACCAAATCTAAATCCTTAAACCTGTTCCTCACTTCCACTGTGTATTCATAAGGGATTTGATTTAGATTGTATCTTACCGGCTCAGTGGTTTTTCCTACTTTCTTCAGTTTAAGCTTGAATTTTGCTATAAGAACCTGATGATCTGAGCCACAGTCAGCTCCAGGTCTTGTTTTTGCTGACTGTATAGAGCTTCTCCATCTTTGGCTGCAGAGAATATAATCAATCTGATTTTGATGCTGCCCATCTGGTGATGTTCATGTGTAGAGTCCTCTCTTGTGTTGTTGGAAAAGAGTGTTTGTGACGACCAGCTTGTTCTCTTGACAGAACTCTGTTAGCCTTTGCCCTGCTTCATTTTGAACTCCAAGGCCAATTTGCCAGTTGCTGCTTTTATCTGTTGAACATTCCAATCCCTTATAATGAGAAGAACATCCTTCTTTGTTTGTTTTTAATATTTTTTTTCCCTTTATAACAACCAAATAAAATTTCTGCTTGCTCAAATTGAGCTTTGACTTCCTCCTGCACCCTCCCTGACTTCCATATGTAATCACTTTTATCTTAGCATTTCTAAATCACCCTATTTACCTTATCTCAATACTTAAAAAAAACTTACTTCCAATATTTATGTTTTCAAATGTTTACAATGTTCCTTCATATATTGTACAAATTTACTCCAGTCCTTTCCAAAGAGTTTGTCATGCTGGTTTCGGATTTTCCCTGTCAGTCTCGCCTGTTCGGCATATTCAATCATCTTCGTCTGTCATTCTTCCAACACTGGAAGTTCCTGCTGCTTCCATTTCTGGGCTAAAAGTATCCTTGCTGCAGTGGTAGCATACATAAATATATTTATGTATTTTTTGGGAATTTCTTCACCTATTATCCCTAATAAAAAGGCCTCTTTTTTTTACTAAAGGTATTTTCGAAAATCCTTTTCAGTTCATTATACCAGTATATCATATCCCAGTAGGCTTTAATCTAAGGACATGTTCACCACATATGAAAGCAACTCCCTTCCGAGAAGAACAGCCTTCTTTGGTGTCAATTCTAGAAGGTGTTGTAAGTCTTCATAGAATTGGTCAATTTCAGTTTCTTCAGCACCGGTAGTTGGTGCATAATCTTGGATTACAGTGATGTTAAAAGGTCTGCCTTGGATTCACATCAATATCATTCTATCATTTTTGAGATTGCATTCCAGTACAGCTTTTGCTACTCTTTTATTGACTATGAGGGCCACTCCATTTCTTCTATGGAAGTCTTGCCCACAGTAGTAGATACGATTATCATCCGAACTGAATTCGCCCATTCCCATCCATTTTAGTTCACTGATGCCCAGGATGTCAATATTTATTCTTGCCATCCCATTTTTGACCACATCCAGTTTACCATGGTTCATGGAACTTACATTCCAGGTTCCTGTGTAATATTTTTCATTACAGCATTGGACTTTCCTTTCACTTCCAGCACATCTGCAACTGAGTGACCTTTCAGCTTTGGCCCAGCTGCTTCATCAGCTCTGAATCTACTTGTACTTGTCCTCCACTCTTCCTCAGTAGCATGTTGGACGCCTTCCGACCTGAGGGGCTCATCTTCTAGTGTCATAACTTTTACATGTCTGTTGTTTTTGTCACCTCTTAGCCACTTACACAACCAAGGTATTTACTGCAGAGAGGAGCATATTGTGAGATGCTATTTGTCTGTGTCACGATCTGTCAGAATGGCTTCACGAAAGCGGTTACCAAGCATAATGCAGAAGCTTTCTCATCAGAAGTCTTCAACCTTCTCTTTTTAACTCACTTGCCTTTCAACTGAACAATTTGCCCTACCATATGGCAAAGGCTGAGGTCAGACAGATAAAATATCTCATCACACGATAGAATGGTTAACCAACATGTGAGTTGGTACAATGAACACATCGTAAAAGTGTTGCAAAAGCCAGCTGAAAAGAAGCTTCAGCTTAAGACAAGAAATCTGCTTCCCAGCCCCAGCCCCAGCCCCAGCCCCAGCCCTTCCAGTTCATTACAGATATTGTGCAAAGAAAAAAGGCCTCTGAGCCCTCCCTTGGCAATCTGTGCCTGGCTCCTCTGACAGATTTCTAATGACTTTTCAATGATAACAACTTAAAATGGCTTTGTACCTTGGCATTGAAGTTTCATATCTTATCCTTCTCACATACAGATCTAGAGTGACTTGAGTGCATGCAGGTGGGTGTGCAAATACACCCACACCCACCCACCAACACTTTCGTGGCATTTTCACTTCACTTCAGTATTCCCTGCACAGTTATTCATAAATATCAACCTAGTGGGGAAAAGACTCCTGTCTTTCCACTCTCTGGCTTCACCACCAAAAGGCTTCTCTCTTTTCCACTGGAAGAGGCTCCATCATGTTCTGTGAGGTGTGTGTGTGTGTGTGTGTGTGGAAGTGGCAGAGACTCTTGCTCACCCCTACAAAGCAACTGGAACTGAGAAGCTCATTTTCCACCATTGCATTCCACCTCAGTCATTCCTTGCTGTCTAAGATATGGACACTCCCAGACTGTCATCTCCTTTACACACCTGTTAACTCCTTCAGCCTCTGTGGAGAGCAGAGTTGTGTGAACTGAAGTGAGCAAAGAGAGGAACCCAAGGCAACAGGAGTAGAAAAGGAGCCTGGAAAAAAATGCTAAGTCCTGAGGCAGGAAGCAGAACCTGAAACATTCAAAAATAAATTGCAAGACTACTAGCTCATATACTGTATGGTCCATAAAAGAATTGTTTCCACCGCTAATTTCATGTACTGCATGTTCCTTCCTTTAAAAACTAGTGTGTATTCTTTTTTACAGAGTAAAGAGGTGACCTCTCTCTTTAGGTGTTACGTGGCTTGACAACAGAAGGAGGCCAGGAGCTTGCCTTAATGCCTTTTGATGGCTGCTTCCATTCAATGAGAAATGTGTTGTGTCCCACTGCCCTATTAGGGGGTGGGGGCAGCAAAAGGAAGCAGGTTTTTCCTCCAGAGCAAACCCAAACACCGATTCACTGATTCAGTCCTGGTGCCAAAATAACTTGGCTAGCCTTGGATACTATGTACCTTGACCTAGTAGGGTATATTTGCTATTGCACCTCAAGCGGTAAAATGTCTTGGGCCACTCAGTTCTGAGGAAGACACCTTTAGCTGCTGACAAGAAGTGGCCTTGGGTAATGCTGTAGGGGAGAGTAGTTACATATGGAGAAAGTGGCTGAGCTCAGCATGGATTGGGTCCCTTTCCCCATTAAAAAACCCCCCTCAAAGTGGCTTGTCTACAAATAGAAACATTCACAACCATACTTTAAAACATGTGGAAGTTAAAATACTAAAGAAGTTAAAAACTATCCCAACTTCCTAAGCATTTGCAACAGGTGGTCCAACGCATGGCCCAACAGCTGCATGCGATCCTTAAGACCTTTTTGGAAGCCTTTGGCAACATCTCTCTCTCCCCTCCCCCCGCCTTCTCAAAACCAGGTAAGCTAGGCGCTGGGCTTTGGGAAGGAGGTGTGAAGGCTCTGGCAGGGTCCTAGAGTCCTGTCTCCTTGCCAAAGCCCTAGTTAGTGCTTTCCCAGCTTTGGGAAGGAGACGGGATGGCTTTAGGACCCTGCCAAAGCCCATGCACCTCCTTCCCAAAGCCCAGCACCTCACTGAGCCAGCTTGGGGAAGGCATTTCAAGGGTTGGGGCATCCAATTTTGGCCTTGCTCCCTGCCTCCCACATAACAAGGCCATGTGTGGCCAGCGGGTTCCAGATCTTGCAGCCCCCTTAGTATAGACTGTTGTACCACCTGCTCTAAGATTTGCATTTAGTGGCTTTTAGTGTTGATTTTCTAGCCCACTTTTAGCACTGGTGTTGCTTCTGCCTTCAGCACCATAAACACACCCTAGCAAGGATGGTTCAGACCTAACCCAGCAACTGCAGCAAAAAGATCTTTGTCCAGTGCTGTGTTCAGGGAGGTGTGTCACCCCCCCCCCTTATTAAGAAGGAAAATCAAAGAGTTTAATCTTTTCTGGTCTCACCCTGAGGACTATCTTCAGCTTTGCCACGGCCTCTTAAAAGAGATTTACTTCACTCCGTGGTGAAGGTGCTCAAATTTTTACAGCTATCTAGGAAAGAGGCTGCACACAGTACAGGCATAATTAAGCCATCACTAATCAGAGAGCAACAATGAATAATGGATATCTCCTCATTAGCAGGTCCTCCCCAAATCCACCATTTGGGGTAATTCATATGTCCTGATTTGCCTCAGACAGCAATAATCAACGGAGAGTTGCTATTGAGTTTGTCGTCCAGTAGCTTTACGGCAAGTATAGTTCAAATAAATGCTGGTTTTTAAAAAAGCTTAAATCAAGTGTACTTTCACATAGAAAGTACTCTTGATTACAAGCTTATTTTTTTTTTAAAAAAAACCAACATTTGTAGCCTAGGTTAAAGTGGCCTGGGACAATAAAATATATTACACACTTGTTATAGAAATATATATCATTCCAGGTCTGTGATAGCTTTTCCTTTAGATTTAGCTTGATCATTTCCTGGTAAAAGAGAAGCACCAGGACTAGATTTTAATATATTTCACAGAGTAACATTTAAAACATAGTAAGCACAAGTAAATTCAAAGTAAAACTTCCAAGTCTACAGGGGCAATGAATTCAGAACGAATACCAGGTGAGCAGGCATTATGCAATCTATCTATCTATCTGGTTATACATACCAGGCGTTGCTGCGCCTCTTATAGCAACCCCGCCTGCCTGCCACACACCCCACCCTTTCCACCTGACCAATCCCCATCCCATTAAATCTGCACTTCAGCAACTCATTGCTGTAGCTCTCCCCATGGTAAACCTCCAGATCAGGGGTTGTCAACCTGGTCCCCATCGCCCACTAGTGGGCGTTTCAGGATTTTAGGTGGGCGGTAGGGGGTTCTACGGCACAAGCTGAATCCTCTTTCCATCAAGTACTGGTGGGCAATAAGTAATTTTTACCATCAAGAAAGATGCGTTAGTGGGCGGTAGGTATAAAAAGGTTGATTACCCCTGCTCTAGAGCTTCCCTTTCCCACCCCACATAAGTACTAAGCCGCCTTCCCTACCCTGTTTATGAAGTGGCTCCTCTTTTCTATTCTGCAGTCCTGCTTTGTACCCCTATTTTCCCTCTCACCGCCATGTTTGTGCTTCTTCCCAACTCCTTTTCTGTAGCCTCCCTCCTTGCACTTAAATGGCACTCCAGGCCACCTCCTGGGTCTTCTTCCCCACTCGACTGAGCCCTCTTTGCGCACAGATCCAATTCTGAAGCATTCATTCCCTCCTGTTCTGCAGCCTTCTTTGTAACTGCTTTGTCACCTTTCCCCATTCCCATGCCTCTTCCTCCCTGCTCTTTTTCTGGCAACCCCCTGCCCAAGACACCTTGCAAAAGAAGCTCCTCTGAACATGTGCAAAATGACTTTTCCTCCCCGCCCACCATGTTTTTTTATACCACCAAATGACTAATCTCCATAGTTCACTGCATCTTCTTTTTCTCTTCCCAGCCCTGGAGATTCCCTCTTTGACATGCTCGCTCCTCCCACTTCCCTGTTTGGCATACTTCTCCCCCTCTTTTGCCCTATGGTACTTGCCCATCCTTGGGAACCCCACTTTCCCCTTTTAGACTCCTCCTCCCTCCCTCTCTGGTAAACCCCATTTCCCACCTCCTATCATAAAGCCCAATACAGTGGTACCTCGGTTTAAGAACAGTTCTGTTTATGAACTATTCAGTTTATGAACTCCGCAAAACCGGAAGTAGTGTCCTGGTTTGTGAACTTTACCTCGGTCTACGAAAGGAAAGCGAATGGTGGAAGGGCACCGGCGGCGGGAGGCCTCATTAGGGGAAGCGTGCCTCGGTTTAAGAACAGCTTTGGTTTAAGAATGGGAGGGGTGGCTAACACCCCAGAGGACAGGATCACACTTCAAAACGACCTTGACAGATTAGAGAACTGGGCAAAAACAAACAAGATGAATTTTAACAGGGAGAAATGTAAAGTATTGCACTTGGGCAAAAAAAATGAGAGGCACAAATACAAGATGGGGGACACCTGGCTTGAGAGCAGTACATGTGAAAAGGATCTAGGAGTCTTGGTTGACCACAAACTTGACATGAGCCAACAGTGTGACGCAGCAGCTAAAGAAGCCAATGCAATTCTGGGCTGCATCAATAGGAGTATAGCATCTAGATCAAGGGAAGTAATAGTGCCACTGTATTCTGCTCTGGTCAGACCTCACCTGGAGTACTGTGTCCAGTTCTGGGCACCACAATTCAAGAAGGACACTGACAAACTGGAACGTGTCCAGAGGAGGGCAACCAAAATGGTCAAAGGCCTGGAAACGATGCCTTATGAGGAACGGTTAAGGGAGCTGGGCATGTTTAGCCTGGAGAAGAGGAGGTTAAGGGGTGATATGATAGCCATGTTCAAATATATAAAAGGATGTCACATAGAGGAGGGAGAAAGGTTGTTTTCTGCTGCTCCAGAGAAGCGGACACGGAGCAATGGATCCAAACTACAAGAAAGAAGATTCCACCTAAACATTAGGAAGAACTTCCTGACAGTAAGAGCTGTTCGACAGTGGAATTTGCTGCCAAGGAGTGTGGTGGAGTCTCCAACTTTGGAGGTCTTTAAGCAGAGGCTTGACAACCATATGTCAGGAGTGCTCTGATGGTGTTTCCTGCTTGGCAGGGGGTTGGACTCGATGGCCCTTGTGGTCTCTTCCAACTCTATGATTCTATGATTCTATGATTCTATGACTTCCGGAATGGATTAAGTTCGTAAACTGAGGTACCACCATTGTTCTGATCTAATGTAGCACATTCAACTTTCCTCCACCCATTCAAGAAACTTGCTTTTAGTACACTTCTTCCTCTTAACTTTTTATCTCCCTTCACACACACACAACACACAGGCAGACGCACACCCGCTTTCTATCTCTTTTTTTCACAAGCACATAGAAAACACACACCCATCCCTTCCAGACGCACATGCGTGCATTCAAGCACAAATCCCTTTCTCTCTCTTACTTGGGCTCACAAACAAACAAATTCTTCCATAGGTGGAAAAAGGCAGCAGTCTCCCCAGCAGACTCCACCCCTTGATAATATACCCCTGGTATTAGATTAAATGCTGTATGGAATCTCTATTTAACTCCACTTCCAATCAATTACAGAATAGCAGTGTCTCATCATCACTAGAGGACCAAAGGGTGAAAATACGGTATCTCCCTCTGTTCAGACTAGCAGTGCACTGTTACTTGGAAAAACATCCACAATATATTTACGGAAAACAGCCTGACAAAGATCCTCCCCTAAGTTAAAAGCATGGGTCTTTAACTTGCCTACCATCTGAGACCAGGCTTGAACCAGGATGCTACCTCGGATGCATATCATACAGTGGTCCATGTGGTACAATTTCTGTTTTGCATTCCAGTTTGTCCAATTTAGCTTCACCTATATTGTGTCAAAGGCAGAGGAATATATCAAGTATATAAATAGAATTCAGCTAACTCAAGAAGAACAAATTTATCTTTTTTTGTCACAACTCCTTTGGCCCTCAGGAGCAGTTAACAAAAGCAGCACTGCACAAACCCATGGCAATTAACACAGCAACAAAGACTCTGAACTGCAGCACCACACAGTCAAGCTGAGAAACCAATTACACAGGGTTCTCCCGGAATGGCCACATACTCTTATCATTGGTAGATGATTTATTCCTTCCCTTTTATGCTAACCAGAAAAGGAATCCAGGCAGCCTCAGCACCTCTGTATCAAGTGGGACTTATTCTGTCATGGAGTAGGAGCCTCAAGAACTAAATGTCTGCAGAAGGAGCAGCCTTAGAAGAGGTAGCACAGCCATTCCCTTCATGGCTTCTGATGAAACAGCTTCTGTTCCTACCAGTGCCGGATTGATAGCTAAACAAGCTATAGCTTAGGGCCCCACTCTTCTGGGGGCCCCCAAAAAATTGAAAGGAAAAAAACCCTGGATGTACATTTCCAAAATATAAGATAAAAAACAAATAAAATAAAACCTATATACAGCAACAGTGTGATGTGTTGTGTAGGCTCCTATTTGTTATGTGCAAATAGCTTTAGATACCTTTTAGCGTATTCAGCACAAAAAACAGAGACAATTTGTTGTTGACAAAGGACAGCTGGACATAGAAAGGGCGCCATTACCTTCAGTAGCTTAGGGCCTCAACAAACCTAAATCCAGCCCTGGTTCCTACCCTCATCTGTGTCTGCAGCAAACTACAGAAAGCTCATCATAGTCATTGGTCAATATTTGCCTGAATACATAGGCAAGAAATGAAACTTACTGGAATCCTCGTAATTACTAATCCCAGTAATAGGAAAATCAGTCAGACTGGATACAATGCAAATTTCCCATTCTGCTTACCTTGCTTTGGGGCTGTACTTATGCTAAGTACGGTAATATGCAGAAAGGCATCATGTTGCTTCATTATGTGACAACACCAGCCAATCAGAAGGTGCATATTAGCATACCTGTTGCTTCAACAACTTTCTTGACTTCAGATGTCCTAATTCACATTTATAAAAATCTGTAGATTCAGAGCACATTTTGTATCTGAATCCAAAACTGTTCAGGTAAACTAAATGGACCTTTGCTAAAATTGAAGCAGCCTTGGTAGGGCTTGGCTTGTTTCTGAGGAAAGAAAGAAGCATTCAACAAAAGTGTTGTGTTAATGCTTATTATTATTTTCTAGGAAGAATTTAAAGGCCCTTTCTTGGGGAAAGGGGACTTAATCCCAAGACTTTTTCCAAAAATGAATAGCCCTCTTGAACCTTCCTCTATGGAGCTTTTGAACAGTGCCTTTAAAAGGCTAAATGCACATCATAAATATGGTATTTAGTGTCTGGCGTTTTCTAAGGCCCCTGAGACAGCTCAGCAAACCTCTGGCAGGAATCATTTCAAATTGGCTGGAATAATCACAGGTCTCAAAGGTTTGCAGTGACAAGATACACAATTAAGATTGTATGGGGGTGGGGGGTAGGAGGCTGCCTGAAGTTTCTTTCATGCTGTAGCTTATATGGAGAGGAAAGCTTGTGAAATGGCCCTTTCCCATTGCATTAATAATATCTGAATAGGAAAAGGGAACTTCTGAGCTCTGTAATACATAACACACACTGCTTCTGCCCAGCTCCCCTGCTGATTGATAGCTGGGGTTTTGTCCCTCCTGACATATGCTTTCTCTGTTCCTTCTCTTGCTCTTTCAACCCCCCCCCCTTTCTCGGAGTAAAAGTAAATGCAGGGTATTTTGCTTTCAGTGTGGAGAGGCGGGGGTGCAACTGAAGGGTCTGCATTCAAGAGCTCTTCAGAAAGGGCTTCCTGGGCTGTGAGTCATCCCACCTCACCCGCTCCCCAGTCATGGGGAGCTACCAAACCCTCTGCCTCCCAGCACACTGGCTGTCAGAGTGCAGACACGTCCCTCTTTCATGAGAGATTGGCTGCATCTCCAGGGAAGCCTCCAATCTTGCTATAGCACAGAGCGCAGAGAAGAGAGGCAGATGTGATAAACATTTAACTGGTCTTAGGTGAATGCGGTAACACAGATTCATTAGCAAGGAAATGAAGCCCTTGACTAATGGAAAAGGTTGCCAGAGCTGGTTACTTGCTGGGGCCCAGGCATACAAAGAGCCCTGCTGGATCAGGCCAAAGACCCATCTAGTCCAGCACTCTGTTCTCACAGAGGACAACCAGGTGCTTATGGGAAGCCTGCAAAGACACAAGCACAACACCCTTCCCCCACCTGGGATTCCCAGCAACTGGCTTTTAGAGGCAGAACACAAGACGCTGGGGCTGGGAGCCATTGATAGCCTGATCTACAATCAATTGGTCTAGTCCTCTTTTAAATCTTTCCAAGGCGTCCTGCTGCTGCTGCGCCGCTGCTGCTGCACGATTTCTGTTCTCATCCTGAAGCAAAGTTCTTAACCTGAAGCACTATTTCTGGGTTAACGGAGTCTGTAACCTGAAGCGTATGTAACCTGAAGCATATGTAACCCGAAGTACCACTGTATTATGCCCTATATCCTGTGCCCATTTAATCATTACTGATTTAACTTCCTCATCTTTAGTTTCCCATTCCCAAAGTATGCCATATGGCTTTTTAACAGTTTAGAGCTGTCATCTATAACATCCCTTTGGAATTTGGAAACTGTATAGGCAAACCCTTTTTTATTATCCTGTTTAAAAAATTCATTACAAGATATTCTTTACAAGAATATCATGGGGCACCTTGTCAAATGCCTTGCTGAAATCAAGGTAGGCTACATCCACTGCGTTGCCTTCATCTACCAGGCTTGTAATTCTGTCAAAAAACGAGATCAGGTTAGTCTGGCATGACTTATTTTTCAGAAATCCATGCTGACTATTGGTGATCACAGCATTCCTTTCTAGGTGCTCACAGACTGTTTGCTTAATGATCTGCTCCAGAATCTTCCCTGGTATTGATGTCAGACTGACTGGGCGTTAATTATTTGGGTCCTCTCTTTTCCCCTTTTTGAAAATAGGGACAACATTTGCCCTCCTCCAGTCTGCCGGGACTTCGCCTGTTTTCCAGGAATTCTCAAAGATGACTGCCAATGGTTCTGAGATCACCTCTGCCAGTTCTTTTAATACTCTTGGATGCAGTTCATCTGGCCCTGGAGACTTGAAGACATCTAAACTAGCCAAGTATTCTTGTACTATCTCATTAGTTATTCTGGGCTGTGTTTCCTTTGCTGAATCATTTGCTCCAAATTCTTCAGGTCGGACATTGTTTTCTTTATCAGAGAAGACTGAGGCAAAGAAGGCATTGAGGAGTTCAGCCCTTTCTGTGTCCCCTGTTTGCATTTCACCATCTTCTCCTCTGAGTGACCCCACTGTTTCTTTGTTCTTCCTTTTGCTACAAACATACCCATAAAAGCCTTTTTTGTTGCTTTTAACCTCTCTAGCAAGCCTGAGTTCATTCTGTGCTTTAGCTTTTCTGACTTTGTGTCTACACGTGCTGGCTATTTGTTTGAATTCCTCTTTGGTGGTTTCCCCCCTTTTCCATTTTTTGTACATTTTTTTCCATTTTTTGTATCTGAAACTGGAAATGAAAACCTTCAAAAATGGCAGCTCCCATTTGCCTCCTGAAAGGGAACAGTCTTTTCTACCACCTCAGCATTTGACTGTCAGGAAAAAGCACCAAGGCAAAAGCCAGCTCCAGATGGCTGGAATGCAAAACAGGATGTTGTGGTTTGCAGATGTACTGTTGGAGAAAAGGTGGAGCTATTCTCTGTACTGAGCACCGGATGTTAGCTCAGTGTGTCATCTGACCTGTGCTGGAAGTGCAGGGGTGGAGTCTGACTCTCTTCTGATGGAGTCTGAAGGGAACAGTTGCATTTCTATGTACTGCTGAGTGACAGGAATAAAACATGTAAAAAGGACTCCTGTCTGTCTCATTTCCCCTCCCTGGGAGAATGCAGGGAGGGAGAGAAGAAGAGAGAGAAGAAGAGGAAAGCAGAGGGTGTGTTCTTTCTCACGTCTAATGAGAAGAATCGCTGGGTTTGTTTACCTAGCCTGCCGGCAGTTGCAGACAGAAGGTAAACACAGTATCTCGCTCAATTGCCTCGGGGGAGGCCAGGTACCTCTGACTGTGAGCCAAGATACTAACATTGACAACCTTATCCTTCTGCATGTGCAGACCAGGTCCTTTTTGCATCAGCTCTTGTTCTTAAATAATCACTTTCTGTCCTCTCTTCCCAGCCACACACCCCAACCCCCTTATATCAGGTATGTTCACAACAGCCTAACATGAATTATTCCATGCATTCATTTGCCTCAATGTAGTCAAATGGATTTTCATGGATTTAAGTCCTTTTGGCCACAGACTGCTGGCAATATTGACTGACTCCCTCCCCCATCAGGAACTTGCCACACACTCATTCAGTCACACCTCCCTTGCCCCACAAAGAGGCCACAACTGCTGGAAAACATGTTTACTTTTTCACATCTGTCAAATCTTCTATCATCAAAGTGGGAAGGAAAACTCCCAGAGACAAATCCAGAAATGAGCAAATTAACACTCGTTGGCAAGTGTGATCCTGGAGCAAAGCAGCCCTCTCTCTTCCTTTTGGTGGTGTTTGCCCTTCCTTAGAGTTCTCTCTTGTCCTACATAATAAAGTGCTTTCGGCTTCGTAAAAGAAAGAAATTAGAGGGTGTTGTTAAAAAGCGTCGCAATAAATCAGAGCAGACCAGTTTATTCTACTTAGATCGGTGAAGCATGCATAAGAGAGCCCTTCATCACTGGCGAATTTGCAGAGAGAACAAATGCACATTCTTTGGAAGAAAATGAGAGGAATCTAACATGAGTTTTTGGGCTTAGAGGGGGAAAAGCAAAGTATACACAGTGTTATGGTCTGAACAAACAGTTGTTCTAGCCTTATATAGCACAAACAATGAAAAAATACTTTTTCATAATTTTTTCATAAAAATTGATAGTCACTGTTGGGTTTGTAGAAGAAAGAGATGAGGAACATCAACGAACAATAATGAAAAAGTCAGATGGCTGCAAATGGCCAATCAGGGCATTGTGACAGAAAGAAAGCCTGACCCCCCCCCAAAAAAAAATAAAAATATTTGAGCACTGGGCAGTAGATCTCTATCTGTAAACATAGTTCTGTCAAAAATCTTGTGGAAAGGAGGAGGGTCTTTTACAGTACTGGAGGTCCCCCAATATAACACCACATAACACCGGTCCTGAAAGACCTACAATGGCTCCCAATACGTTTCCAGGCATCAAATGTCAAGGAAATAAACAACTACAGTATCTGATTTTTAGAAGACATCTGAAGGCAGCCCTGTTTAGGGAAGTTTTTAATGTTTTTAATGTTTGAAGTTTTATTCTGTTTTTAATGTTCTGTTAAAAGCCGCCCAGGGTGGCTGGGGAAACCCAGCCAGATGGACAGGGTAGAAATAATAAATTATTATTATTATTATTATTATTATTATTATTATTATTATTATTATTATTATTATTATTATTCTCTTACTCTTCCCTGCCTCTTGCTTTGGCCCACTTCCTTCCGTCACACTTCCGGAGAAGAGACATGGGTCTGGTGAGTGACTGTCCTATGGACGATCAGGCACTCGCCCCCAAAAGCTGCTCAGGGTGGCTTGAGCTTTCCCAGCACATGGAAGTGCAGGTGCACATATCATTCTGAAGCACAGCTGTTGGGAAGAGGTTGGATCCATGCTCCTTCTTAGCCCTTGTGAACCTCCTGTGGCTCTCCAGATTTGGCTGGACTACATTATCTCCCATTATCCTTGACCTCTGGCCACACTGACTGGGGCAGATGGGAAGGAAGTCCAAAAACATCTGGAGGGCCACAGATTCCACACTAATCATTTGAGGTGTTTAAATCTTTTCCTTTTCCTTTTGCATTTACATAGGGAATGAAGTCTAGGTTCTGTGGTTGTCATAAATATTTATGCAATGGTGTGTTACTCTTCCTATCATGCAACAGGCCAATTGTTGTCATTGGACTGTGGAAGCAATGGGAAATAGTGCTCTGGTCCCAGACACTTGCCAAAGGAAAAATAACCACCAATGACTATTCAAGCAAGAACGCCAGCGAGGGAAGATCACATGGGCCTGACCTGGAGATGCATGCCCTCTTATAGCTCACCACTTTGTTCTGGATTTCGGCATTAATGTTGGCCCTTGTGGAAAGATAACTGCCTAGGTAGGAGAAGTGATCGACATTTTTCAACGTTACACCATTGAGTTGGATTTGTGGTGCTGCAGAGGGGTTGTTTTGTACTTGTTGGTGCAGCATTTTGGTTTTTTGGATGTTGGGAGATAGGCCAAGCTTTTGTAAGCTTCTGCAAAGATATTTAGGATGGTTTGGAGGTCATCCTCTGAGTGTGAGCACATACTGAAGCTGTATGACAGAAATTACAGTAACCTTACTCTTTGCTTTCAGCCTGCTCAGATTGAAGAGCTTTCCATCTGTTCGATATATGGTTTCTAATCCAATGGGGAGTTTCCCATTGACAAAGTATAGGATCAGTACAATTGCAAAAAGTTCTTCTGCAGTGTTAACCTCATTTCACAGCTTGCATCATAGACATACTAGTTAGTCAAACACTGGTTCAGCTGTCCGCCTTGCTGCTCCCCAAATTCTTCAAAGGGTCTATCCTTCCCTCCCCTGCCCCCGGCCCATGCATTTATTCATTTGAGTGTTCAGTCTTTCTTTGGTGTGTGTGTGAAAACAGAAACATTCTCAAAACAATGACAAACTTGCTGTAGGTATTGGGGGAAAGGTATATTGGTGACATCATTGGTGTGGCACAGGTCCCAGGTCTTGTGGCCCCACTGCTGCTCTAAGCCAAGATGACAGACTGACTCTGGCTCTCATTGGTCAGAAAGAGTCACAGGACATGCCCTCCAATGACAGGGGAGGGGGCCTCTCAAGGCTGAGCTGCTGCTAGAGCTTTGTTCCATGTCTCACCAAATGGAAGCTGATTCTCCTGATGGCCTACTTGACCTCTTCCAACTATGTGTAAATAAACTAGGAACATTATATGCAATAGGCCAGGATTAGTCTGGTTTTAGAGTCGCAATGCTCTGGTTTGCCTGTGGTCCGCTTCGCCCTTACTTTTTATTTCTAATAAAGTTTCAGTGTTCGAGTAGTAGAGGCAGTGTGTGCTTGCTGCCCTCAGGATCTGGGAATCCCCACATACCTTAGTTGCTTTGAGTTCTGTGCTGTTGGAAGTCTTAAAGCCAGAGTGCCAAGACCCAACTGGCAGGGCTGCCATGCAGCAGTTGGGCAAGGAAGGGAGTGTGAGAGGCTCTCCTGAGCACCCCCTTCTCCACATTTGGGACTAAGCAAATGGCACCTTCACAGCCAGCTTGATTCAAACTGAACCAGATTGCAGAATAGTTTTTTTGGATATTACCCCCATAAAGAAAATTATACTGAACATGGTGATATCATTTCCAGACTAGTTCTAGTGTTCAAAAATTGTTATACCTGTTTCCAGCCTTTATGGGCCAGCAAAAATCTTCATGTAGCAAATGCACACCATCCCCCTGCAACACAGATTACACTACAGATAATGTGGGTGCTACTCACAAAGTAGGTGCCCAAATTGCATGATGCTCATTTTTTTTGCTCTTTTTTTTTGCTCTTTGGGAAGAAATATGCAAATAAAATATTCAAGTGATGTTTGTGTGGAGCATTCAGATTGTATGGGAAGCTACATCTGTGGTTGTGGAGAGGGTTTGCCTGTCTCCAAACCACAATAACACTTTCGCTAACTTATTAAGCACCTGATTGGCCCTGAAATCAAGGATGTGGGACCTAAAGGCCATACTCCCAAACATCAATGTCAAGTGGCTCTGCAGAAGTCATACCAGGTCAGAAGAAAAAGCTATGTGCGTCATCAGCACACTTCAAGAACTGAAGAGCAAGATGTCCGTAGAGATTTAAAATATGTCTAACTTTCAGTCTGGGATGGAAATACTTCAATAACTTTTTTTAAAGTGTGCGCTGAGTTCAGCAATTTATGTCTCAGACTGGCTACTTTCCAAACTGGAAAAAGAGGGAGGGGAGTGAGAAGGGGAAAGAGGAAAAGAAAAAGGCTACCAGGTTCTGCACGCTCAACCCACCAAACCCCCTTGTTTCAGATTCCATTCTAGATGCTGGCAGAGTTTCAAGCAATGAGTGAAACTTTATGCAAATTAATCTGCCATTCGCTGTAATTTAAATCTAAATTCATCATGCATCATGAATTCATTAAGGTAGATGGCCATTTGAATACTCAGCAAAGTTACCTGACTGCTGCCTAATTAATCTTTACACCACCTTGGAGTGAATCCACTTCCTTCAAACTCATCCTGTAGTCTTCCCATGCCTGATTTCTGCCCCCTTCCACTTTGACATTGGTTCTACCTCCTCCCTACTCCCTTCAGTCTAGAAGAGGTCCAGGATATGAATAACAGAATCATAAATCATATAGTCCAACCCCCCTGCAATCCAGGAGTGATGAGGGGGAGACATTTTCCTCTTGAGAACAAGAGATAGTTCAGTGCTAAATGTTCAGTTTTTTATACAGAAAACACAACACATTTAAGCCATCTTAAAGTTTGGCAAGGGTTGCAATTAGCCTGTTGTTGTTATTTTGCCATTAAGATGGTGGTTTCAGAGTAGAGTGCTTGGGCTCAGAAACCACCACTTGGTAGCCTTGGGCAAATCCCTTGTTTCCACCTAGTCCAGCAGTCTCTTGCCTCTGTAAGGTCACAAGCAGACCATAAGGGTAGCAGAGTTCTTCTTTTCTTTGTTCCCTTCTTTTCTTTGTTCATAGACCTACTGCCTCTGAATACAGAGGTTCCATTTATCTAGCTGGGCTGGTGTGGGGGCAAGATCGTCTATGCAGCACTAATGGAAGATATGAGTAGGATTTGTAGCATCCTTACTTTTGCGACCAGTCAAGGTGCAGAGAATTCAGAGTGTCCATCTGATGTGAGATTTGACTGGACATGGATCAGGACTACCAAGAGGCACTGAAGGTACTATTGTGCCAGGCCTGCATGGTTTAGGATGGGCATTGGGGGGCAGGAGCAGGGCTCTTGTGCCTTTTGCAACTGTGTGACGGGTGGAAATTTAACAGGAAAAGTCTACTATGGGAATTCAATGGTGGGGAAAGCTTCACCTGTCTGCCAAACATCTTTTTACTTGTGTGTGGTCCATGATTTTCTTATGGGCCCTTTGACTCCATCTGCACAAGAGGGCACAAACTTGCAGGTGACAAAATGTATGAGATGTGTTTCTTCTTTTGCAAGTGCAGCAGAGGCTCCAATCCATATGCTGTGAACTGGGCACAGAAAACCAAGGTAGCACTTCTGATGTGGATGCAAGACTACATGAAGGAGCTTTAGGGCAGTGGAAGCTGCATAATTAGGAAGCAGGCAACAAGGGTCCCAGCTAACCAAAGATCAAGACATTAATCACACTGATTGTGCTCATCCCAAACCAAAATATGGTCTAAAGACCACACTACGCTGTCACTACAACAGAAAGCCAGACCAGACAGTTGTCATTTTTAATTATCATCATTTGCCACTATTAATACTGATTTATATAATGTCCCATCATGTTTGCATGAAATCTGTCTGCTTTCTACTCCTGAACTGTTTTGCTGATCTGGGCAAGAGAAGCACTGTCATAAAGCTGAGAGGGAGGGGAAAGTTATCGATGAAGACATCTGTGACTTTGGTGCGAGGTTCCTTCATTTTTGCCTAAAGTCCCTCTAATGTGTTTCATTCATTCATTCATTCATTCATTCATTTACCAATAGACCAGTCTTTTCCCTCTGTAGACACAGATTTACACTGCAAAACCTCCCTCTATCATCGGCATTACTGGATGAGATCTGAAAAGAAAATTGTAAGGCGCAGGGAGCTGAGAAGGTAATGGGAGAAAGTGACCAGCCTTAAGAAAAAAAGAAGGGTGGAAATAGATAACAAAGGAGGCCTGGGGGAGGCAGGAGCTGAGGACCAGCAGAAGGTGAAGATATACATCGTATTTTAGAGCAGTGGCTGCTTTGGAAGCATCCTCACCATAATCAGTGCAGATATCAATATCATCATCCATTTTATTAATATGCTGTTGAATATTGGAAATGAAATGGTGAGTTACCAGTCTGAAGCATTAGAGAGAAGCAAGTCTGGTGGCTGAGCCCACACCTGTGGATATTTCCACTCAGAGGAATCTGGGGTCACCAGTTACACTCTTTAAAATCCCTGACTTTATATATTATGGCTTCTTCAGCCATAGAAGTTTAGGAAAGCAATGGGAAATGAGTGCAAGAGGAGGTGGAAATATGTGTTGGGATGTGAATAGATGCTAGGAGAGGGTATATTTATTAGACATCATCCTTCCTTCTTCATGTTTGTGAGTTCATCAGAGTATAGCCCTTTCAGCTTAAAAGGAAGCTTAAATAGGTTAGTTTTAGCCATTTGGTTTAAGTAATCTAAGGCATGTATTTTCCTGGTATTTCCTCCTTTTCTCCCCCCTTTAAAACAATAAATCACAAAAACAGTCTTGTAAAGATAAAAATAACATTTACTCACACAGAGTTTCTGTTGTAGAATAACAGATACAGCAGCCCATACATAGGGCTGTCTATGTCTATTCACTTTCTCTATTCTGACATTTATGCCAAATGTATTGATGCATGTGGAAGTTCATTCACATGCTTGTAATTAGCTCATGGATGGCTAAAAAGTGCCTTTCTTCCCCCACCCCCAATCTCTTTATATTTTGAACTGACATCCAAGGGTTTATTTATTAATAAAGCTTTCAATTACTAATTTATAGCTTGATATTTTGAGCTATGGCACACAGCGTATATTATATTTCATTATTTAGGATACTTAATTATGTACGTGCCTAATTAGTATCTGAAGGAAAAGAAGTTTCTTTACTGCACTATAGATTTGTGATAACAGTAAAAAGCCACCCTGAGCTTCTGCTCTTTTTCCTTAGATTCCTGAGTTTTAATATGTGTAATTGCTAGCAACTGGCAGGAATAATATTAAGTGACAAAATCATTATTTGGATGAAAAGGTTTTTAAAATATTAAGATCAAGTTTCAGCGTTTTTATAGGTACAGCTTTATAGGTACCTTGGACACTTCACCCATTTCCATCACTTCTCCATACCCATGATGAGGAGCCACGAATGAACCCACACTCTTACCCTAGCCGAAACATAATACAAGATGAGGGTTTATTTCTGCAGTATTTCTCCATCAAAAGTGGGGGAAATCCATGTGGACTCTCTGCACATGTTATAAGCCCATAACATGGGACTCTCTTGCAAGAACATTCACACTTTCCAGCCAGCTGACACACATCTTTTTAGGCGGATGTATAAACTGGGCCAGAGTGTATTTCGTTTCTGTCTCGGTAAACACAATTTTTTCTCTATTTTACAACGGACCTCTGTGCTTGAAAAACATATGGCTAACTGCTATGATTTATATTTTTTAGGGATCTCACCCTTCCGCCAGCATCCCACCATGTTTTGAACTTTATTTATTGTGGATGAGGCTTCCAAAATATGGACATTTGGTAGCCCTGAGTCGTCCATTCCACCCATGACCTCTTTGTGTTTCAAACTTTAAAAAGAATAGTATAGTCTTTATTAAACGGTAGCTTTCAAATATACATGAGCAGGCAAGGCTTGTTTCTTTGTCCTCAGTTTGTTACGGATGCTTCCTAGACAGTAGAATAACAAATCCTTAAATATGCAGCAGAAAGCAACCTCATGAAGCATGTCCCATGGCTCTCCCTCAGCATGTTCAGCATAACTCCCAAAGCAGTCAGTGCTGCTACAGCAAACTTCAGACCTCAATGCTTATTAGTTGGCTTGTGACCTTTGCAGACTATGGTTATTTAGAAGAATGTTGAATTTTTCAGCAGGATAGATGCACAGCCTTCAGTCAAAAGAAAGAAAAGAGAAGCCCTTCAGTCTCTTTGAGCTTTCAGTAGGTTAAAATGGCCCTCCAGTTGCAGTAAGGTTTTAAAATCTATTTTAACAATGTCCACAGGCCTTTTGGTTGTACATGAAAAGACAATAGGCAGGCGCAATTAAGAATGATGGGTTTGTTGCTTGGGTGATAAATAACTCTAAATAGCTCTTTAGATCATCATTTAGGGCCTTCCTTTCCTTCTCTTTTTTGTGGCAGATGGTTTGAAATCTCTGTGCTCCCCAAGCCTTGACCTCCTGCAGATGTTGGGATGGCCCAAAATGGTCCTCATGATTACAGAAGAAAGGAAGAAAACTTTCATAATGTACCGTATCAGGGCTAACAGTGGGGTGGGCCACTAACTGCTTTTTTATTACTGTCACTTACCAGCTCTGATTCTTCTGTACTTAAAGAGTTATGTCAGCAATTGTGAAGCAGTTGAAAGGGAAAGTGGATGCATGTGGTGGAAAGCATTATTGGAAAGCAGGCCAATGGAAGATGAGAGGGGCCCACAGAACATAGCTAGCAATGCAGTAACTAACTAGACACTTATATTGTCCTCCCAGAGATATTCTGACAGGCTGTTATAGGGCCCCTAATGAGGTTGTCATGCATATCTCTTTATATAGCTATTAAAATCTTGTCTACATCTGCCGAAGTTTGCCTTAGAAAGGGCGAGGTTAGGCTGGGAGAAAGTTGGGGAGCCAACAGTATTCTCTCTATTCTGCAGTGTGTCCTGGCTTCCTAACATGCACTGCACCTGACCTAACAGTGGGAGGAAATATTTCAGAACGTCTAATACATAGGATCAGCTTGGTACAGTCTTTCATCGAAAACAGAGTGGAAGGAGCATTCCACAGCAGTCACTAGCAATGATGAAAGGGCATGATGGATGGGAATATAACCAATGGGGAGCGCATTGCTCCAGCCTTTCTTGATCTATCCAGACAGCGAAGCTATGCAGTATCATTATCCAGGCCTCATTAAATGTAAAAACCCTGCACATTGCTTGTTAAGTTAAAAAGCCAGTTAACATGGGCTCTAAAACAACAAATGAAAAAGGGATTAAAATTCACAATCAGCATTTATTAGCTTCTAAATTCTGACTGGGAATCTATGTGTATGCCCTCTGAGTTGTGAGCATCACTAGCCACAGCAAAACTGTAACATAAGCAGTTGTGGAGAGGTATAAGCCTTCTTCTAAACCTGTGGGAAGATTAGAAGTAGTCTTCTAGTCACATTCATCCCACTAAGGTCTCTGGTCGAATAGTTTTTGCATTTCACAGTCTTCTGTTGTTGTTTTTTTATAATATTTTTTATTACATTTTTCAGGTACAGAAAACAGAAAAAAAGAAAGAAAAAAAAAACTCCAACATTCCAAGACATTTTTTCATAACCAACCGGACTTCCCCACATCTCCCTCACCCTGCATTCTTTACAATAAAGATATCAGCAAATTATTACCTTGTTTCATGCATTCTTTTGTACTTTTCAAATATTATATTTTGGATTTTAAATACTTATTATCAATTTACTTATACCTTGAATTGAATATAATATTACTTTAAACTTTAACCCTTTCATACTTATAACTTAGGTTCCTATATCTCTAAATCCTGATTGCTGAAGCTAGATTTTCCAAATCATGCAAATTCTTAAGATTCATATAACTTATAATATTTTTGTAGATAGTCCTTAAATTTTTTTCCAATCCTCCTCCGTTGTCTCTTCTCCCAAGTCTCGGATTCTGCCAGTCATTTCGGCCAATTCCATATAGTCCATCAGTTGCGTCTGCCATTCTTCCAGTGTGGGCAAATCTTGTGTCTTCCAGTGCTTTGCGATGAGTATTCTTGCTGCTGTTGTTGCATACATAAAAAACGTTCTGTCCTTCTTTAACACTTTCTGGCCGACAATGCCCAAGAGGAAGGCCTCTGGTTTCTTGGTGAAGGTATACTTAAATACCTTTTTTAGCTCGTTATAGATCATTTCCCAGAAGGCCTTCACCCTCGGACAGGTCCACCAGAGGTGAAAGAATGTCCCTTCAGCCTCTTTACATTTCCAACATTTGTTATCAGACAGGTGATATATTTTTGCAAGCTTGACTGGGGTCATGTACCACCTATATATCATTTTCATAATGTTTTCCTTTAAGGCATTACATGCCGTAAACTTCATTCCGGTGGTCCATAACTTTTCCCAGTCCTCAAACATAATGTTATACCCAATATCCTGCGCCCATTTTATCATGGCTGATTTGACTGTCTCATCCTGGGTATTCCATTTAAGCAACAAGTTATACATTCTCGAAAGTACCTTAGTCTTTGGTTCAAGCAATTCTGTCTCTAACTTCGATTTTTCCACCTGGAATCCAATTTTTTTGTCCATTTTAAAAACCTCTTGAATTTGAGCATAATGTAACCAATCTCGCACCTTATTCTTTAAATTGTCCAGGCTCTGCAACCTCCAATTGTCTCCAATTTTTTCTATTATTTCCCAATATTTCGGCCAACCGGCTTCCATATTGGGGGTTTTCCGGGCCTTAGCCTCCATTGGTGATAACCATCTTGGGGTCTTGTTTTCTAATAAGTCTTTATATTTTGTCCAGACGATAAATATTGCTTTTCTGACAATATGGTTTTTAAACATTTTATGAGTCTTTACCTTGTCGTACCACAGATATGCATGCCATCCTAAAGAATTATTAAACCCTTCCAGATCTAGGACATCAGTGTTTTCTAAAAGTATCCAATCCTTCATCCAACAGAAGGCTGCTGCTTCATAGTATATCCTTAAGTCCGGCAGGGCAAATCCCCCTCTTTCTTTTGCATCTGTTAAAATTTTAAACTTAATCCTGGGCTTTTTGCCCTGCCAGACAAACTTAGAAATATCCTTCTGCCATTTTCCAAAACATTCCACTCTGTCCACAATCTGTAGGGTTTGAAACAAAAACAACATCTTTGGCAATACATTCATTTTTATAGCTGCAATTCTACCCAACAAGGAAAGTTTCAATCTTGACCAAATTTCTAAATCCTTTTTAACTTCTGACCAACATTTTTCATAATTATCTTTAAATAAATTCAAATTTTTGGAAGACAAATTGACCCCTAGGTATTTCACTTTTTTAACCACATTTAACTCTGTCTCTTTCTGAAACCCATCTGTTTCTAAAGGTGTCACATTTCAGTCTTCTGGAAAAAGCCCTTGGTTGCTTGCAACTACCACACCTGACCCAACAGTGGCAAGAAGGTTCTGAAATGTCCAATATGCAGGTAGTGAGTTGCGCAGGACCACAGTGGAACAAAAATAAGTTAGTTTGTATACCATGGTCAATGCTGACTCTAACAAACCAATTCTCTTGTTGCAAATAAACAGGCTGAAAGGAAATCCCACGCACGTTGAGAAGAAAAGGGTTTATTGTCTTTATTGGCCAGTAAAGTTGACTCAGAGGAATCAGTTCCAAATTCTGAGTGGCGCTTACAGAGCGGGCGCTCTCTGATATACAGTTCTTAAGGCATGAATATGCATAAGCTTCTGTCCAATCCTAGAATTACACATTCTGCTAATGAGATCCTTATATGGGCAGCTCTAATTGCATATGCATTAGAGGCAGAACAAAGACTCTAAATATCACCTTGTAGCACATGAAGAATAGTGGGCCTCTTCTTATTATGCATACACTCTGGTATGTGGTAAACAAGGTAAGGAGTAAGGCTGTTCCTGGTACCTTAAGGACAGAATGTTTCCTGATACAATGGGGCAACTCTTTGGTGCAAAGGAGATTAGCTGCAGGTCTCTAATTGCCACATTTAGAAGTATTATCTAACTGCAGTTTGCATAATGCCTGTTTGGATATGAAAATTGTGGGAAACTGAACCAGAATTCTGCCTGTGGGGTTTAGTGGCTAAATCAATTCAGCATTGATTGGATCCCTGAGGTTTGTGAATCTGAGTTTTTGCTGCCCTCAGGATAGAGTGGGACTTCTTGCTCTGTTGGGTTAGGGCAGCAGTTGGCTTAGCCCGTGGCCCTCCAGACACGGCTGTACTTCAACTTCCATCACTGGCCAGGCTGGCTAAGGAGTCCAACGACATCCAGAAGACAGCAGGTTAGCTACCCTGGGCTAAGAAAACCAGGGGCCCTTTGATGTGGCTTGTGGGTGCAGGTTGCATAATCTCAGCTGTGGAACCTGATGGTCATGAGGCCTGCAGGAGAGCCCACCCGGGCCTTCAAGTTGTATCACAAGTCTAAATCTAGCCAATAATTCTTTTTACTCTTACCAACTGTGTGTTAGACCTCTAAGCAAAAAATCATAACATGGTTTATCAAGCCATAGTTTGATCAACAAGTTGCAAGCTGCCCTGCAGACAACTAAACAAACCTTGGTTAGTTTCATCATTCTTTGACTTGTCTTCATCTCCCCTCCCTGCCCACTTCCCACCTTTTTCATAGTCTCTGAGGTGCCCTGCTCCTGGCTTTCCCTCACAAAGCCACCATGCCCTCTCACTACCCATCAGTAGTGCACAGCTAACCCCCACCCCAACATTACTGAGTCCCTGAGTTGCCATGAGCAAAAGGAGCAGTGCCACATCTAACAGCGCACCTCTCCCCACCACCAGTCCCCACTGACTCATGACTTAGAACCATACTCCATCTGGGAAGCAGATTCCCAGCCCGCAAGCTCCCTCTAATGCACACAGCTGCAGGGGCCTTTATTCACTGCTCCACATTCACCCCTTCACTGTTATTCTGCTTGTGAGCCCTAATGAGTGTGATGAACAGCAGTTGTCACAATCCGCCCCCAAAACCCTCCTGGCCTCCCCATCCTTCTCAGGTAATTTTTTTAAAAAAATAGTTTTTATTAAGGTTTAATGTTAACTTGGACTAAGCATGATGTAAGTTTTCAAAACTACTGCAAAAAGAAGCATGTAGGAGTGGAGGAAAAGGGGACAAGCATCATTTGCTGTCTTTGCTTTTCCTTGGAAAGCTCCCCTCAGGGGAGACAAATAACAAAATTTAATTCAGTAATCTTAAGTTCAGCCTTTCAACAATACAAATGTCAGCTAAAAGATGAATTCCAAAATGTCCCTTTAGGGCTTTATCTCCAGTGTGCATGAAATGAAGGCTATAATGGGAGCAGCTGGGCAGGGGGACAGATCCTGTCAGGGTGACCCAGTACATTTTGGCACCTGAGGTGAACCACAAAATGGCACCCTCCTTCCACCATGAAAGAAGGGGTGAATGAAGATCTATATCAGAAACGGTGAGGAGAGAGATTGACATCAGGTTCTGCTACCCCTGGGATCCTGCCACCTGAGGCAGTTGCCTTACCTGGCTTCACAGGTGGGCCGGTCCTGGAACCTGTCATAGATTGAGTTAGCAGTGACATCAGAGGAAGAGCCAGCAAAAGCAATGAAGTGCCAAGAGAGCTTGCATTTTCTAGCCACCCTTGGGTAGCTTCTTTGTCGCCTGGTGGGCAACTTGGGTGAGGTGAACAAGCAAACCACACTGAAACCATCATTAAGGAAGTGTCCACATTCAGCTGTAACACTAAACCATGGGTAAGGTCAGTCAGCTAGCAACTAACCAGGGCCTGTTTTCTCTAACAAGCCATAGTTAAGGCACTGGACTGGGTCTGCATGTAACACTACACCAGGGGTGAAGAACCTAAGACCTAGAGACCAGATGTGGTCCTTCATGTGCCTCGACCTGACCCTTGGAGCTCAGCCCAGGCCACATCCCTCACTGATCCTGCTCTGTGCCTTCCTTTAGAGTTTTGCTTATCTGAAGGATGGAGAGGCATATGTGTGGAAACTACTCTATTGCACAAAGGTGAGATTCACATTCACTGTTCTTCTTACTTCTGCCTCTAGAACTTCTGCCAATGCATCCCTTCGGCTGAAATTAGCTGTGCTAAACCATGGTTTACTCATCCATAGTTTCTTAAACAGTGGTTTAATGTAATGTGCAAACCAGGTTAAAGAGGGCATCTAGAAAAGTCTTGTTCAGCAGGTATGAAACACTTCAGAATTGCTATATCATGATCCTAGGATCATGCAACCAGTGTTATTCCAATAGGCAATTTTAATTAATTAATTTATTTTTCTGGGTTCTGTTCTGTATTTTATATCAATGTAATTTTTTTTGTTTTAAAGTTTTGTTACTCACTCTGAGGTCCTGAAATAGGTGAAAACTAAAACTTTAAATAGACAAGCAAACACCTTTCTGTGGTCTTTCAGTGAAGTTCTAAGGTTCACATTTTCTCCATTGCTCAAGTCCACTTATTTGTCTGCCTTCCTTCACAGAAATTCAGAAACAAAACCTATGTTCTACATGAGTTACCACCCAACTGGGCAAAGGGGCTGGCCTGACAGATCCATTGGGGCTTGATGTGTGAACTGTTCTGAAACGAGGGTTCGCCATGAATATGTCAGATGCTTGCGCTTTGCTTCGCAAGAGGCAGAGAAAGGAAGTCTCAGTGGGCTCTAATGAGGCAGATTGAAATGTGTGAATACATTTCTACGCACAATGCATCGGTGTCTGGTTTGTTTTAGTGAAACACTAACCTCTTTTGCTTTTCCAGGGTAAATGCCACACAATAGGCCAGCACCACATGAATCTATTATGTCTTGCAGAGCTTTTAGCAGGAGTATGACTGTTTAACCAGGCAGTGACACGAGAAGAATTACTAGCCAGCCCTGCAGCTGAAAGTAGAGATTTTATTGATTCACTGCATTGCCTGCCATTTGAGCCTTGATTGAAAGGCACTCATGAATTCAAGGAAGGTAATGCTGCTTTGCAGAAAACAACAGCAGGCTGTGACTGGAACCATCTGTCAGTTCATAAGAAAGATGGAGCCACGTCTCAAAGAAGTGCTTTAGCTCAGGAGTGGGTGAGTGAGTCCTGCTATCTGCTGCACAGCTCTAACAAGAAAACTGATTTTTTCAGGATTTGGGAGCTATATTATTCTTTAGCAGCTTTTATAAACTTTGAGCTGGTTCTCACAACGCAATGCTAATCCAAACTATGGCATAGTGCAAGCAGGAGACATCCCAGAGAGGCCATTGTGACCCCTTTCTCCTCTTCCACTCTTGCTCTTGCTGTGCTGTTGTAAGCTAAGCCATGGTTTGGCTTAGCAAGTTGTCTGAACCTGAGCTAATGCTTTGCCTCCTCCAGACAAATCACAAACAAACCCTGGCTATAGCTTGTGGTTTGTGTGGGTGGCTTTAAGAGAGGATTAGACAAATTCATGGGGAAGAGGGCTACTAGTCATGGTGGCTATGCTCTGCCTCCATAGGCAGCAGGGCTTCCAAATACCAGGTGCTGGAGATCACAGAAGTGGGGTCTGTTGTTGTAATCAAATTCTTCTTGCTGGTTTCCCACAGGCATCTGGTCGGCCACAGCAATGACAGCATGCTGGACTAGATGGACCACTGGCCTGATTCAGTAGGACAGGACCCAAACCAAGGACTTCCAGTTACAAAGGACATTCCAACTCAACATCAGGATGAAGTTTCTGATATGTTTGATGGTGGAACGGTCTCCCTCAGGAGATTGTGAACTCTCCTTCCTGGGGGGTTTTAAGCAGAGGTTGGATGACCATCTGTCAGGGATGCTTAAGTTGAGATTCCTGCAATGGAGGGGGTTATATTAGATGATCCTCAGGATCCCTTCCAACTCCACCATTCTATGATTCCATTCTATGATATCACACTAAGCCAAACCATTGTTTGCTTTGCTCAGAGCCACACAGAAGAAGCAGGACCAGAAGAGGAGCAAAGCAACCACAATCTCTTTTCCAGGAGCTTCCCCATGTCTCTAAAGCCATAGTTTGGCTTAGCATTACATGCAAACTGGCTCACTATGTCTTTCATTCATGCAGAACCTGTGCAAGGTAAAATCATGGTGGTTCCCATTGTTTCACACCTTCACTCCATTGTGGAAGGTTTAAAGGCAAAACTTTTATATGCTTACTGTCAGGAGCCGGAGTCACAGTGTCAGTGAAGTTAACTCTTTATTCAAAAAACCGAAGACAACACAGGCAGTGCTTTTCTTCTAGAAAAAAATGTGCCAGTTCTGTCTACCCTTGAGTACCCTCAGAAAAAAGGCCTTGTGATCCCAGCAACAATTCCCTGTAGGACTTGCCCCAATAAGGCAGTTGTGATGACTGAAGGTTCCTGCCTTTCCACCGCTCTCTAAGGCTCCTCTTCTCCAGGGTGTTTCCCAAGCAGTCATAGACTGTGTCTTCACACAGCCAATCTCTGTTCTGCTCTTTTCATTTTTCTGCATGTACTAGACAACCAGGGGAGGGAAGTGGTTGCAGCAGGATGGGGAGACTCCCTGGCTTCTTTAGCAGCCTGTCTCAGCTCTGCCTCTTGACCAGCTGATCCAGCCTCCACTTTAGTAGACATAGAAATCAAAGGATCAGGCCAGTGGGAGGGGAAGCTATTTGGCGGCATGCAAATTTTGTAAGTAAATGGTCAAATAAATCTTATGTTTGTTAGCTCAGAAATAAATTTGAGTAAGGCTAAAGATTATTACTTCAAAGTAAGTGGATCTAATGCTTACAGAAAACAATCATAATGAGGAAGACATAGCAGCTCCAACATTGCATTTAAAGCCCTGCAGGTCAGGGCAGAGAGCATCCGGGGGTGTCATCCCTTGCCAGCTTCAATCTTGCACAGCAAAGGAGTCCGAGGATCAGACTGAGAAGTGGATTTGAATCCATTCTACCTTCCTGGGTCCTCAGAGCCCCTCCAAGCTGGTGCTTTATTGTCAGTGTTTACTGCAACATTTTCTGGAGGCAATAATAGTGCAACAGGGGCACTTTTGTTTGTTCTGTGATGTTTCTCCAGTGCTACCAGATTATACTTTGCTGTCTGGGGGAGTTATAGTGCTACAAAAACAGGACAAAAATAAGCTGGAACATTTATGGGATAAAATCTTATGGAATTTCAGCAGGAAGTTATAGGATATGCACTGACTGGAAGTGAAGCAGTGGAACCACCGCAAAATGTTTTCATGCACAAACATTATTCATAGTGCAATTGCTTGTGACCACCCCAATAGCATCAGGAGCACAAATCATAATGAATGTGAAATATAAAGGACATCTGGAGGAAACCTAGTTATGCCCCCCCCCAAATTGTGTTGCTTCTGGTCCAGCCCACAGGCCTCTGAACCTCCTCCATAACAAGATGTACAGCTCTGAGCTGGGTCTCTGATGGGTATTTTAAAATAATGTGTCTTTACTCTTTCTGCCACAACATACTTTCTCCCCCTGACAATACCAAACCTAACATAGCTAAATATGAAAGATGTGGTGTGATACAATAGCTTATTAAAACAATAAACAAGGGTATTGTGGTTATTTGATATAGAAAAGCATATACCATAGTTTCAGTTTATCTTTATCTTATTTGTTCCTTCATTATGTAGAATCATAGAATCATAGAATCATAGAGTTGGAAGAGACCACAAGGGCCATCGAGTCCAACCCCCTGCCAAGCAGGAAACACCATCAGAGCACTCCTGACATATGGTTGTCAAGCCTCTGCTTAAAGGCCTCCAAAGTAGGAGACTCCACCACACTGCTTGGCAGCAAATTCCACTGTCGAACAGCTCTTACTGTCAGGAAGTTCTTCCTAATGTTTAGGTGGAATCTTCTTTCTTGTAGTTTGGATCCATTGCTCCGTGTCCGCTTCTCTGGAGCAGCAGAAAACAACCTTTCTCCCTCCTCTATGTGACATCCTTTTATATATTTGAACATGGCTATCATATTGTGGCATCTGAATATAGACTGCATTTTTAATCAAGGCTTATATTGGCTTATATCTTGATCAGGTTCCTAAATTAAATGGGCTTAGATTTTCAAATGTTTCATGCCAGGCAGAAGGCCAGCTGTTTAAAGAACACAGGCAATGTTTTCCTCCTAGACAAGGGGCCCCTTGATTTATAGCAGAAAACAATTCTCAAAGTCGTAAAAGCTGGAATTACAGACTGAGTGAGGACACTGACCCTACATGTTACAGAAGATAAAAAAGGCAGAGATAAACATAATTAATAGTTGGTAAATAGTAAAATAATACCAATGTGCCTCCCAGTAAAATGAGCCAGATCTTCTTTCTAAGGTTAAAGACCAAATGGAGAAGCATTTAGCTGGCAGAAAGAGAGCATTTTTGGGAAGTCCTTTTTAAAAGCTGTTTCTTTCTTAAACTGAGAAAGTTAGAGGGCAATAAATGTTGGGAAGAGCTAATGGGAAAAGCAGCTGGCTGAAGGGGGGGGTGAACTGAAGAGGCTTCTTTTAAAGCGGTTTTTTACTGTGTTCCTTTTTACTGAGTTCCTTTTCTACTTTACAAAGGCCTTATTCCTTTTAAAAGGCTACCTATGTTATGTATTAAATATATTTGCTTAAATGTAATTATGCAAAGGATTTAAGAAATGCTAAATTCTTATTTCATATAATTGTAAGAGTTGTATTTATCCTGAAATTAAGTCAGCCACCAGTCTAGCCCCCCTGCCAGACAGGAAGACGCCATCCAAGCAGTCCTGATATATAGCTGTCAGGCATTTGTTTAGAAACCTTCAAATGAAGGAGATCTTTCAATGTTGATGTGAAACTCAAGATCCTTGACATATGTTTAAGATAAAAATTTAAGATTAACCATTTGTTTTAGAAGGCAATAGGGCAAGGAGGGCAAGAGGTGAGCTGGTAATTAAGATTCCTTGTTGAGACACATGTAAGATATATTACTACTTATTTGTCATTTATAGATGTAACAATATATAGCTCTTTGTGTTCCATATAAGGACAGGAGGATATGGGTGTATCTTTTAGGATTGGTTATAGCAATCAGCCAATAGGAAATCCAACCAGGCTGATTGGACAGAGGCAGCCAAAGGAGGAGCAAAGGGGGCTGGATTAAGGGAATATAAGTGCTGGCCATAATGGCAGGAGGCCAGGCCAGAGCTTGGTAACCATATACCACTGTGCCTCTCATTTATTTGTCTGACAAATAAATAATTATTTTAATTTCTCTATTGCTGCGTTGAATATTTCATTCCAGCTAAGCGTTAACCACAAGCAGGGTGCTACATTTTATGGTGCTCCTGTGACTCGGATAAGTGGTCTGCTGGAACGCAGCCCCTTCGCCCTATTGGGCAGGGTACAAGAGAGAGGATCTCTAAACTGCTTACCCAGCGCGCACTGGTAAATTTTTCCAGGGGGAACGCAGAAGTCTCGTCTGTCTGATACCCTGCTCACTGGCGGCGACGGACCGGGGGGAAACGGAACCAACCAAGGGTAAGTGCACAAAGGGATTTTTGGCCCTCCAATTAATTGGGAGGAAGAGAAGTCTTGATCAAACTTCTGCGTCTCAGTAAGTGGGAACTGAGTACGCTAGGTGGTTGGGTACATCAGATGGTGATCTGGTGTAGGGAAAGGAAAGTTGGGAGGTAGTGTGTGGTGAAGTATCTAGCGCATTGTGTGTGTGAGAAAGTACAGAGCAATCTGTAGCTGACCTGAGTGTGGAGTGGGCAGTACTTCGGTTCCTAGTAAGGCGACTTCACTAGGCAAGGAAACCCACGAAGCGTGTGTGTGAGTGACTGAGTGGATACTTCACAGGGCCATACAATGGGAGTTGGGGGTTCAAAGGGGGAAAATACACCTCTTGAATGTATGTTAAATAATTTTAAGAAAGCCTTCTCAGGGGCGTATGGAGTCAAAATGACGCCAGAGCGCCTGAGAACGTTATGTGAATTAGAGTGGCCGAAGCAAAATACTGAATGGCCATCTCAGGGAACCTTTGATATAAATTTAGTAAGCAAACTTTGGTCTAACATCGCCAAAGAAACTGGAGGGTGCCCAGAACAATTTTCATATATAGATTCCTGGCTGAGCACATTAAATAAAAATCCTCCATGGATAAGGGAATGCAAAGTCCAACGATGCAAATTATTGGCTGTAAAAGCCGAAGCTAGGAAAGGAATCTTGCCAAATAAACTCAAACCCATTTTTGAGGGACCAGAGGAAGAGCTGCTTCCACCTCCACCCTATGCTCCACATCGAAGGGAGCCTAATCCAAACACTCCACCAGTTGTAACCCCAAGGCAAGAAAGTGGAATGAATAATGGGGCTGGAGTCACAGAACTTGATTCCTTGATAGATTATGATAAATATCTTCAGGAGGCATTGGAGGCCTATAATAAAGCCCAAGCAGAAGCGGTTATTCCACCTGTGAGTCCCAGTAGAACTCCATCTACAGTCTCTTTTAGTGGAACAACTGATTGCCTACCCCAAACTCCTGTACATCCAAGTCCTAGAGAATTATTACAGAAGTTACAGGGAGACCTTAATCGGTCAGCAAGCAATACAGCCAGGCGTATAAGGCTGCTAAAAGAACGCCTTGGGACAAATACCATCCCCTATGATTTGAGGCCCCTAGAGCAAAGCGAAGAGAAAGATCACGTAGTAGCCCCTCTCAGAAGAGTATTTGATGCACTTGAGGAGCCTGTGCTGGTTAACGGGCAACTCGGACCACGGCCACCTCGAACTTCGACCCTCCAGTACATTCCATTCACAACTACGGATCTGATGAATTGGAAAACACACACCCCATCTTTCGCAGAAAAACCTCAGGCTATGATGGACTTGGTGACTTCAATAATAAATACTCATAGTCCTACTTGGACAGATTGCCGCCAGCTCCTGAATACTCTGTTCACCACTGAGGAAAGGAGAGACATAATTGAAAAGGCACAGATATATTTGCGTGAGCAGGCCAGAGTGGGAAATATTTTTAATATTGACCGTCATCTCCAAGACAACTTTCCCTTGGAAGATCCTAATTGGGATCCAAACAATGCAATTCACCTGGCCAGACTTACCACTTACCGCCAGACGCTTGTGCAAGGTATCCGCAGGGCATGCCAGAAGCCCACTAATATGTCTAAAGTCTCAGAAGTAGAACAGAAACCAAATGAGAGTCCAGGAGACTTTTTAGAGAGGCTGCAAGAAGCCTATCGTATATGGACTCCTTTTGACCCTGAAGCCCCTGAAAACAGCAGAATGATTACTGCTACATTTGTGGCCCAGTGCGCTTCTGACATTCGTAAGAAAATTCAGAAATCAGAAGGATGGGAAGGGATGCTGATGAGCCAAATTATGGCCATTGCACGCCGAGTTTATCGGAATAGGGATGAGGCTGAGAAACAAGAGAAGAAGAAGTGGCAGAAGGAAAAGATGGTAATGCTAGCCACAGCAGTGAAGCAAGACTACCGCCCCTTAAATGGAGGAAGAGGGCGGGGAAGGAATCCACCACTGGGAAGGAATCAATGTGCGAATTGCAAGAAGGAGGGTCATTGGAAGCGGGAATGTCCTGAACCCCTGAGGTTGGAAGAAGTACGCCCAGGCCCAGGCCCAGGCCCAGGCTCCGGCCCAAGAAACCAGGGACGGGGAATGATCCGAGATGGAAGATATCAGAGACCTGGACAAGTACGGAGTAGGGACAATGTCATTGGACTGGCAGAGGAGGATTTTACCCAAGACTAGGAACGACCGGACTCCATAAAGTTAGGCTTCCAGGAGCCCACGGTCACGATTCAATTAGGAAGCCATTTAATAGACTTTATGATTGATACTGGGGCTGAATACTCAGTACTCCCAGAACTATTGCAGAAAAAGGCATCCAAAAGTGTAGTCATTAAAAGTGCCACTGGTCAGTCAGCTAAGAGGTCTTTCCTCCAACCTTTGGAATGCCAGATTGGGGGACATCGTTTAACCCATCAGTTTTTGTATATACCTGAGTGTCCAATACCTCTCTTAGGTAGAGATATGCTGTCCAAATTGCAGGCCCAAATCACCTTCACTCCTCGAGGTCCAGAAATGAAACTGCCATCAAAGGCAGCAGGAATAATTTCCCTCTCAGTACCTAAGGAACAATCATGGCGCCTAATGTCAGCCCTGCAAGTCCAACCCACATTGGATACAGAGTTAAACAAGCTCCTCCGAACTCTACAGGTGCCACCAGGAGTATGGGCTGAAAATAGCCCACCAGGAATGGCCAAGAATATAGCTCCAATTGTAGTAACCTTAAAACCTATGGCTACCCCTGTATCTGTAAAGCAATATCCTTTACCCCGGCGAGCAGCAGAGGGCATCCAGAAACATTTGGACCGTCTATTAAAATATGGTCTGCTTAAGCCCTGCCAATCAGAATGGAACACACCTCTATTGCCTGTTCGAAAACCTGGGACAGATGAATACAGGCCAGTGCAGGACTTGAGGCTCGTAAACCAGGCTATTGAGACCTTGCACCCAAATGTACCAAACCCATATACCTTGCTGAGTTTGATCCCACCAGAAGCAACATTTTTTACTGTATTGGACTTGAAAGATGCATTCTTCTGTTGCCGGCTGGCACCACAGAGCCAACCTATATTTGCCTTCCAGTGGGAAGACCCTTTAACAGGAACAAAAGGCCAGCTAACCTGGACGAGATTGCCCCAGGGATTCAAAAATTCCCCAACTTTATTTGGCACTGCCTTGGCAAAGGATCTAACAAGTTACCCCTCAATACCTGGAGAAAAGGTGGTTCTGCAATATGTAGATGACCTTATACTAGCAGCAAAGGATTTTGATACCTGTAAAGAAGGGACAGAGGAACTGCTCCACTTGCTCTGGGAAGCTGGCTACCGAGTTTCCCAGAAAAAGGCACAGTTATGTTTAGAAAAGGTCAAATATTTGGGCTTTGACATCTCACACCAACAACGAGCATTGAGGCCAGAGAGGAAAGAAGCTATTTGCCTTATCAAGGAACCTACCACAAGGAAACAACTCAGAGGATTCCTGGGAACAGCAGGGTTTTGTAGACTATGGATACCTGATTTCAGCAGTCTGGCCAAGCCCTTACATGAAAGCACTCGAGGTGCAGAAAAGGACCCATTCGTATGGGGACCTGAGCAGCAACAAGCCTTTTTAGTTATCAAACAACGACTTATGGAGGCCCCAGCCCTTGGACTGCCTAATTCGGAAAAACCCTTTCAGCTGTATGTACATGAACAGAATGGGATTGCAGCGGCAGTCCTGACCCAGAGATTAGGAAGTTGGAACCGTCCAGTAGCTTATTTGTCAAAACAATTGGACTCAGTAGCAAAAGGATGGCCTCCATGCCTAAGGGCAGTAGCGGCCACTGCAAGCCTTGTCAAAGAAGCTGATAAATTTACCTTCGGCCAGAAGATGTATGTGAATGTACCTCATGCTGTTCTGACGCTCATGGAATATAAGGGTAGTTATTGGCTAACGAACCCAAGGATGGCTAGGTACCAAGGCCTATTGTGTGAAAATCCCAGGATTCATCTACGAGTAGTGAATATGCTCAATCCAGCGACTTTGCTGCCCCTACCAGAGGTAGATGATGAGGAATCACATGATTGTCTCCAAGTAATGGATGAAGTTTATTCCAGTAGACCCGATCTGAAAGATGAACCATTGAAAAATCCAGATGTTGTATATTATACTGATGGTAGCAGTTACCTGCATGAAGGTGCCAGACGAGCAGGATATGCTGTGGTCACCAATGAGGAAGTTGTGGAAGCTGAAGCTTTGCCTGCTGGCACCTCAGCACAAAAAGCTGAACTTATAGGTTTAACTAGAGCTCTGCAATTGGCAGCCGGATGTAAGGCAAACATCTATACTGATTCTAAATATGCCTTCTTAACCCTGCATGCACATGGTGCTCTATGGAAAGAAAGAGGTCTAATAGGAGCCCATGGGAAGGCCTTGAAATATGGACCTGAAGTAGAAATCCTGTTAGAAGCAGTATGGGCTCCAGAACAGATTGCTGTAATGCACTGCAAAGGTCATGGACGAGGAAGGGATCCAATAACCAGATGAAATCATGCTGCTGACAAAGCAGCCCGAGAGGCAGCCCAAAAGCCTGTGGGAGGATTTATAGCAGCCCTCATACCAGAGGTAGTTCCAGAAGAAGTTAAACCTCACTATACCCCAGAAGAGAGGAAGTGGGCTGAACAGGAAGGAGCGGTTGTGAAGGACGGTTGGATGATCCTGCCGGACAATAGGATTTATGTACCTCATCATCTAGCAGGCACAATTGTAAGAAATTATCATGAATCTACTCACCTTGGCGGTACTGCAACCAGAGAGAGTCTCAGTCGGAAGTTGTATGTTATTAATCTATCACAATTAGCAACTTGCATTTCACAGAAATGTGTTCTTTGTGCTAAAAACAATCCCAGGCAGGGACCGGTACAACCTCCTGGAATCCAACATGTGGGATATGTCCCCATGGAAAGCCTAATTGTGGACTTCACAGAGCTGGTCCCTTCTAAGGGATTCAAGTATCTCCTTGTGTTTGTAGATACTCTTACCGGATGGGTTGAAGCTTTTCCCACCCGAACTGAAAAGGCACGAGAGGTAACTAAGAGACTCCTCACTGAATTGATCCCGAGGTTTGGATTACCTAGATGCATTGGAAGTGATAATGGGCCAGCGTTCATTGATCAAGTAGTACAAGAAGTATGTCGAGTCCTACAAGTGAAATGGAGACTGCATGCAGCCTATAGGCCTCAGAGTTCAGGGAAAACTGAAAGAATGAATCGGACTCTGAAAACCCAATTGGCAAAATTAACCCAGGAAACGGGATTGGGATGGGTAGATGTGTTACCCATAACACTGTTTCGTGTTCGGTGTGCACCCACAAAAAGACTTAAGTTGTCACCTTTTGAGCTCCTGTATGGGAGACCGCCCTCCTTTGTTCAGGATATTTCAGCTGATCTTAAACAAATAGGAGACCATGTGACACAGGGACAAGTGCAATCTCTCTCCCGTGTTTTTGTTTCTCTTAACAGGTGGGCCCTCGAGCGCATGCCGTGCAGCATTGCCGAGCCGATTCATCAGTTCCAGGCTGGCGATAGCGTATGGGTGAAAGAGTGGAAACGTGATCCACTTGCACCTAAGTGGCGTGGACCTTACACCGTCTTGCTCTCTACTCCAACAGCGGTGAAGGTAGCTGAGGTGACCCCCTGGATTCATCACTCCCGTTTGAAGAAGTCCGAAGGCAGTTGGACGTGCAAAGGTGACCCCTCTAATCCTCTTAAACTGACTCTCTCCAAAAACCCCTGTATCTAGCCCTACCGGGAACGGGCTAGGTCACGGGCAACATTAGACGACCGGCCTGCTGCAGCCACAACCTGGAAGCTGGCTGACCTGCGCACGCCTGAAGCTTGAGGAGCATCTGAACCAGCGATTGTGAAAGGAAAGATTCTCTTATACAATTAATTGACTGCCCCCCCTTGTGGAACAATTAACAGAGATATTACTCATTGGGGATCCTCGGGATATATGTTTTGGTCTTGGTGGTTCCCCATTTCTGTCACTGGGGGAATTATATTGGGACTAATATTTATTTGCTATCACAATAAGGTAATCTTTTGTGGAAGGAATGCATATGCTAGACATCAACATGATTTTATTATTAATCCTGATCCCTTGGGAAGGGGAAGGGTCCTTGAATCTGACCAAATTTGCTAAATATGGATTCCGCCATGACCACAATATGTGGGTAGGTTTAGCTGAAATGGTAGCCAATGTTGCAAATAGGACCAATTGCCTTGTTTGCTCTCTTGGGCCAGATGATTCAGAGGGAGGTATGCCCTTATTACCGATACCATTAGATGCCATTGGTATGGTAAGCGAAATGCCACACCAAACAGAAATACAGAATTTCCCCGGATGGAACTCAACTAAACCATTACGAGTTATACCTGTACAAGGGGAATTCTGTGTACATAAATCATCAGATGCAGCTGATTCTACCATGATAGGCTCTTCTCATTGTCACTATACTTGGGATTATATTAAGAATAGTCATACCTGGGCACACGGTACTACCTATCGAACTCGGAATACCTTGCCCTGTGCACCTCCTTTTATTCATGCATGGAAAGTGGTATGGAACATAACTGTGACAGAAAAAGGCAATCTAACATACTGCACTGTGAACTCTCTACCTCTTTTGATATTTCGCCTTCTGTACTCCACGTACCAAAAACCTCAGACCCGATGGTTGTGGTGGATATGTGGAGAATGGGCATACAAGAAACTCCCCTCCAAATGGAGTGGGACTTGTTTCCTGGGATGGGTATTACCACCAATGTGGATTATGCCCACTAATTTGGCCAAGCGTACACGAAGAAACGCTGATATTTCTCGTATAGCAGGAGGAAGTACCCAAAGTTGGAGCGATACTGATGATTGGCCACCAGAGCGCATTATAGCCTATTATGATCCCGCCTCCTGGAATCCTGGTGAGCTCATACAAGGGGCACGGGATCCTATTTATAATCTAAACAGAATAATTCGATTGCAAGCAGTAGTGGAACTTGTAACCAATGCAACGGCCCAGAGTTTGAGACTTATTGCACAACAGCTGGATGAAAGTAGAGCCGCCATTTTGCAGCTGAAAATGGGAATGGATTATGTACTTGCCAAGCAGGGAGGCCTATGTGGAGTCTTGAACTTGACAGGGAATGCCTGTTGCTTTAACATTTCAGATAATGGTGAGGCAATCCGTGTGTTGGCCACAAAGGTGGAGAATATAGCACATGTCCCAGTACAAACATGGGAAGGATGGGATATGGGATGGCTCACCAATTGGTTACCTAATGTCACAGGACTCAAAGGGATACTATTGTCTTGCTTGTTTTTCTTGACAGTAGTGGTAATGGTTTTATGTATGATGCCATGTATCATTTCATGTTTTAGAAGTACAATTAGCAAAATGATTTCGAATGAAACTCTACCTCATATCATGGCCCTATACAGAGCTTTACCTCAGGAATATGATGAAGGTCAAGCTATCAAGGACACTTGGGATGAAGGTCCTTGAGCTTGAAAGGGGGGAATGTGGCATCTGAATATAGACTGCATTTTTAATCAAGGCTTATATTGGCTTATATCTTGATCAGGTTCCTAAATTAAATGGGCTTAGATTTTCAAATGTTTCATGCCAGGCAGAAGGCCAGCTGTTTAAAGAACACAGGCAATGTTTTCCTCCTAGACAAGGGGCCCCTTGATTTATAGCAGAAAACAATTCTCAAAGTCGTAAAAGCTGGAATTACAGACTGAGTGAGGACACTGACCCTACATGTTACAGAAGATAAAAAAGGCAGAGATAAACATAATTAATAGTTGGTAAATAGTAAAATAATACCAATGTGCCTCCCAGTAAAATGAGCCAGATCTTCTTTCTAAGGTTAAAGACCAAATGGAGAAGCATTTAGCTGGCAGAAAGAGAGCATTTTTGGGAAGTCCTTTTTAAAAGCTGTTTCTTTCTTAAACTGAGAAAGTTAGAGGGCAATAAATGTTGGGAAGAGCTAATGGGAAAAGCAGCTGGCTGAAGGGGGGGGTGAACTGAAGAGGCTTCTTTTAAAGCGGTTTTTTACTGTGTTCCTTTTTACTGAGTTCCTTTTCTACTTTACAAAGGCCTTATTCCTTTTAAAAGGCTACCTATGTTATGTATTAAATATATTTGCTTAAATGTAATTATGCAAAGGATTTAAGAAATGCTAAATTCTTATTTCATATAATTGTAAGAGTTGTATTTATCCTGAAATTAAGTCAGCCACCAGTCTAGCCCCCCTGCCAGACAGGAAGACGCCATCCAAGCAGTCCTGATATATAGCTGTCAGGCATTTGTTTAGAAACCTTCAAATGAAGGAGATCTTTCAATGTTGATGTGAAACTCAAGATCCTTGACATATGTTTAAGATAAAAATTTAAGATTAACCATTTGTTTTAGAAGGCAATAGGGCAAGGAGGGCAAGAGGTGAGCTGGTAATTAAGATTCCTTGTTGAGACACATGTAAGATATATTACTACTTATTTGTCATTTATAGATGTAACAATATATAGCTCTTTGTGTTCCATATAAGGACAGGAGGATATGGGTGTATCTTTTAGGATTGGTTATAGCAATCAGCCAATAGGAAATCCAACCAGGCTGATTGGACAGAGGCAGCCAAAGGAGGAGCAAAGGGGGCTGGATTAAGGGAATATAAGTGCTGGCCATAATGGCAGGAGGCCAGGCCAGAGCTTGGTAACCATATACCACTGTGCCTCTCATTTATTTGTCTGACAAATAAATAATTATTTTAATTTCTCTATTGCTGCGTTGAATATTTCATTCCAGCTAAGCGTTAACCACAAGCAGGGTGCTACAATATCACCCCTTAACCTCCTCTTCTCCAGGCTAAACATGCCCAGCTCCCTTAGCCGTTCCTCATAAGGCATCGTTTCCAGGCCTTTGACCATTTTGGTTGCCCTCCTCTGGACACGTTCCAGTTTGTCAGTGTCCTTCTTGAATTGTGGTGCCCAGAACTGGACACAGTACTCCAGGTGAGGTCTGACCAGAGCAGAATACAGTGGCACTATTACTTCCCTTGATCTAGATGCTATACTCCTATTGATGCAGCCCAGAATTGCATTGGCTTTTTTAGCTGCCGCGTCACACTGTTGGCTCATGTCAAGTTTGTGGTCAACCAAGACTCCTAGATCCTTTTCACATGTACTGCTCTCAAGCCACGTGTCACCCATCTTGTATTTGTGCTTCTCATTTTTTTTGCTCAAGTGCAATACTTTACATTTCTCCCTGTTAAAATTCATCTTGTTTGTTTTTTGCCCAGTTCTCTCCCAATTCACATGAACCAAGAGCAATGACTAACACGAAAGGAATCCTAGCTTAAATAAACCAACCAATTCACCACCAGCTCTCACTTTGGTGTAGGCCTTGAAGACTGGACCTCTCATTCTGTCAACAGGAGAGATTGGGGAGGGTGCTGGTGTACTGCAGGTGTTGGGGGATCTCAGGACAGTGGTGGCTCCCCCCAGGTTCTGCTGGTGTGTCAGCTGTGCTCTCTCCTAGACAAGGATAGCTTGGCCACAGTGACTCATATGCTGCTAACCTCACATCTCCACTACTGTAATATCATCTGTATGGGGCCTTCCATACGGCTGGGTGGTGAATGGTGTCCCCTACCAAATGCTGAGGGACCTGCACTGGCTGCCTATTACCCACAGAGTCAGTTTTCAGATCTTGTTACTTTCATATGAAGCCCTAAACTGCTCTGAGTAGGGTACCTGAAGTCTTGCCATGGCCTGATGGTTATTGGCTTGAAGGATTGCAAAGTGGGCCTTTATCACTGGTAATACAGTGGTGCCTCGCAAGACGAAATTAATTCGTTCCGCAATTCTCTTCGTCTTGCGGTTTTTTCGTCTAGCGATGCACGGTTTCCCATAGGAATGCATTGAAAATCAATTAATGCGTTCCTAGGGAAACCGACTTCAGACCAGGTCCGGGGACAGTCTGTCCCCGGACCTCTTCTGAAGGCTGGGGGGGGGGACAAGGGCTTTTCTTCCCACCCCCAGCATTTTAAAAAACCCTGGGACAGCAGAGGACTTCTCCGCTGTGCGGGGCTATCTTAAAATGCTGGCGGGCGGCATTTTTAAATCGCTCCGGACAGCGGAGGACTTCTCCGCTGTCCGGGGCGATTTAAAAGCCCCTGGGAAGGCAGGCAGGGGGGACAAAGACTTTCGCCCCCTGCCCGCCTTCAGAAGGTGTTCCCGCCCCCCGCCCCACTTCGGAACAGCTTTCCGAAGTGGGGCGGATGGGGCAGGTGTCCCCGCCCCCCCGCCCCACTTCGGAACAGCTTTCCGAAGTGGGGCAGCGGGGCCAGGTGTTCCCGCCCCCCCTCCCCACTTCGGAAGAGCTTTCCGAAGTGGGGCGGCGGGGCCAGGTGTTCCCGCCCCCCCTCCCCACTTCGGAAGAGCTTTCCGAAGTGGGGCGGCGGGGCCAGGTGTTCCCGCCCCCCTCCCCACTTCGGAAGAGCTTTCCGAAGTGGGGCGGCGGGGCCAGGTGTTCCCGCCCCCCCCTCCCCACTTCGGAAGAGCTTTCCGAAGTGGGGCGGCGGGGCCAGGTGTCCCCGCCCCCCCGCCCCACTTCGGAACAGCTTTCCGAAGTGGGGCGGCGGGGCCAGGTGTTCCCGCCCCCCCTCCCCACTTCGGAAGAGCTTTCCGAAGTGGGGCGGCGGGGCCAGGTGTTCCCGCCCCCCCTCCCCACTTCGGAAGAGCTTTCCGAAGTGGAGCGGCGGGGCCAGGTGTCCCCGCCCCCCGCCGCCCCACTTCGGAACAGCTTTCCGAAGTGGGGCGGCGGGGCCAGGTGTTCCCGCCCCCCCTCCCCACTTCGGAAGAGCTTTCCGAAGTGGGGCGGCGGGGCCAGGTGTTCCCGCCCCCCCTCCCCACTTCGGAAGAGCTTTCCGAAGTGGGGCGGCGGGGCCAGGTGTCCCCGCCCCCCCCCGCCCCACTTCGGAACAGCTTTCCGAAGTGGGGCGGCGGGGGCAGGTGTCCCCGCCCCCACTCCCCACTTCGGAACAGCGTTTTAAAATGCTGGGGGTCGGGAGCGAAGCGCTGCCGACCCCCAGCATTTTAAAATCTCCCCGTGTCCCGGGGAGGTTTTAAAATGCTGGGGGTCGGCAGAGCTTCGCTCCCGACCCCCAGCATTTTAAAATCTTCCCAGGACACGGGGAGATTTTAAAATGCTGGGGGTCTGCAGCGCTTCGCTCCCGACCCCCAGCATTTTAAAATCTTCCCAGGACACGGGGAGATTTTAAAATGCTGGGGGTCTGCAGCGCTTCGCTCCCGACCCCCAGCATTTTAAAATCTTCCCAGGACACGGGGAGATTTTAAAATGCTGGGGGTCTGCAGCGCTTCGCTCCCGACGCCCAGCATTTTAAAATCTTCCCAGGACACGGGGATATTTTAAAATGCTGGGGGTCGGCAGCGAACGCTTCGCTCCCGCCCGCCAGCATTTTAAGATCGCCCGGGGCAGGCGGGGGGGAGGCAGGCGGGGGGGAGCAAAGACTTTTGCCCCCCGCCGGCCTTCAGAAGAGGTCCTCTTCTGAAGGCCGGCTGTGGGCGAAAGTCTTTGCTCCTGACCGCCAGCATTTCCCTATGGGCTTTCGTCTTGCGATGCAAGCCCATAGGGAAATTCGTCTTGCGAAGCGCCTCCAAAACAGAAAACCCTTTCGTCTTGCGGGTTTTCCGTCTTGCGAGGCATTCGTCTTGCGGGGTACCACTGTACTGGAATGCATTCTGTGCTAAAATATGACAGGCCCATTAGCATTCTGTAGGCTTCTGAAGACACATCTGCTTATACAGTGGTGCCTCGCAAGACGAAAAGAATTCGTTCCGCGAGTCTTTTCATCTTGCGATGTTTTTCGTCTTGCGAAGCACGGTCCGTCGCAACTGCGCCTCTTCAAGCGGCTTTAAGAAAAAAGCGCAAGACGTTTTCGTCTTGCGAAGCAAGCCCATAGGGAAATTCGTCTAGCGAAGCAACGCAAAACCGAAAAACCCTTTCGTCTAGCGAGTTTTTCGTCTTGTGAGGCATTCGTCTTGCGGGGCACCACTGTACAGGTATTTTCTTCACTTCTCAGCCTGAGTCTCAACCTGTTTTGAATCGTTTAATTAGTTTCATGGTACTGTTTTATTGTGTGTTTTAATTATAGCTATTTATATTTTAATGGTCTGAATATCTTGGATTTTATACTTTGTAAACCACGTTGAATCCTATTTTGGCATTGAGTGTTATATAAATTAAGAAATAATAAAGTAAAATAATAACATTATGTTGTTAACCACACTGTGTGTGGGAAGTTTAGGGAAGTTTTTAATGTTTAATGCTGTATTGTGTTAATAATATTTGGTTGGGAGCCGCTCAGAGTGGCTGGGGAAACCCAGCCAGATGGGCGAGGTATAAATAATAAATTGTTGTTGTTGTTGTTGTTAGAGTGGACAGACAATTTTAATTAAAGAAATAACAGTTCAATGGGATCTGTGGAAGGTGAAGGGTGTCCTTTGCCTGGCACGGTCCAGTCTTCATAAAAAGCGTGGATGTTATGGGTGAATTATTTCTGCTAAAGTTTTGCAGGGATCAAAGGTTATATATGTTGTCAAGTGAATCGATAGAATCACCCCCGTGCAAAACAAAAACATGCCAAAGGCCAATGCTGTCCATAACTTAAGGTCTAAAGATTTCCAGGGTGAGCTTTAGGGGCATAGATGCTTCTTTTCCAATAAACAATGTTAATCATTAACCTATGTCCAGTCAGTACTAAAAGTGGTCTTTTTATATATAATTTTTTAGTGAAAATTTTCAAACATTTTCACAATAACCTTTAAATCAATTACATTGTTTCCACCCTCACCTCCAGTGTTTTTACTCAAACCTTTTCTACTGCATTATATCTTTATCTATTACCAAAAGTTTCTCTGTTGCAATTATTTTGTCATTTTTCTTCTGCTGCTGTTATCTCAAATCCTGCCTGCGATTTCATTTACGGCCTAGGACCCTCGTACCTATGGAACCGCCTCTCCCAGTCTGCCCCACGGAGAGCTTCTTCTTTTTTTAAAAAAAAAAAAATTATTAACAGGCCAATCACATCACATTATCCATATCACCTTGATTCCAAATTATACAGCCAAATTTTAAATTTTGTTGGGGGTACCCATACATCAAGCTCCACACGAGTCCAAAACAGCATCACTTTTCTTACTGCATTAATTAAACAGTTCTGTCCAGTTTGATCCGGATAGTCCTTTATTACTTCCTTTCTCTTCTTGTTGTTATCATAAATTCCTTTCTTTGCGATCTCTGATGATTTTCACAAGCAGGTTGAAAACTGGCATTCTATGTGGGTTTTGTACTCTTCCAAAAATCATATCGATCCGGAACAGCCTCCGTACAATGCTTCCATAAACAAAATTAATCTCCGATCTGTCCTTTATTTTTCTCAGGCTTACCGAATAAATCAAATGAGTCTGGGGGTTCTGTTAGGTCAAACTTACATTCTAGCATTCCTTTTCATCAAACAATCCTGATTCTCCTCCCCCAGTCCTTCTTCCTCCGGCAGACCTGTCATGGCGAGACGCCATTTTTTAACTGCGTCATAAAATTTTTCCTCTTTTCTCACCGTTCTCCAGTCTTCTTTCCTCCCACATAGTTCTTAAAATCCTGCCTGTGATTCATAGAAACGCGACGATCTTATTTCTTTCTGGGGTGAAGGGTTATTAATGTCACATCATGCAGGAAAAAAAGAGTTTTTTCCTCCATCCCCCCTTCGTTCCAAACATACAGTCTCCTTATGGTAGTTCATCAGAAGATTTACTTATCCGTCCGTCACTCCTGGTTGCAGAGATCCATAAATCAGCAGCCTTATCGGTTGAGCTTTACTTGATGTATGTGCTTTCAGCTTCCTTTCCAATCGTATGTTTCCAATTATAATTCCAAGCTGCAGCAAACAGCACGCGCTAATTGGAATCGGCGTCCGGAAGAGCTGACTTCACCGAGGGCCTGTGCCAAGTGTTCAGCACCCCCATCACTCGTTTCAGGGGGTGCATTGTGAACACCGCTGACAGGACAGCACTCCCCCACATCCTGGGGGAGCAAAAGGAAGGCTGCATACTTCCTATAGCAGCCCCTTAGTACCTCGTATGGGTCAGAGAGATGTTATTGTCGACCATCTTCCAACGCGCCACCTGGTGGCCCCACCCCACGGAGAGCTTCAAGGTCCATAAATAGCAATACCCTAGTGGTCCCGGGCCCTAAGGAAGTTAGATTAGATTCAACCAGAGCCAGGGCCTTTTCAGTGATGGCTCCGGCCTGGTGGAACGCTCTGCCTCATGAGACCAGGGCCCTGCAGGATCTGATTTCTCTCCACAGGGCCTGTAAGGCAGAGTTGTTCCACCTGGCCTTTGGCTTGGAGCCAATTTCATTCCCTCCCCTTCTTTCTTTTTTCTTTTTCCTTTCTCCTCCTGTGATGAGGCTGCATTTTAATATTTTAATGTTTCAGTATTTTAATGTTGTATTTTTAATCTTGTTTTTAAGTTGTATTCATTCAACTTGTTTTTATTATTGCTTGTTAGCCGCCCTGAGCCCGGCCTTGGCTGGGGAGGGTGGGGCATAAATAAAAATTATTATTATTATTATTATTATTATTATTATTATTATTATTATTATTAGACTGCAATATTTTTTTTAATGGTCCATGAAAGGCCTCCACTTCTATAAAAATCTCATCATTTTGATTTCTTAATTTCACTGTCAGCTTTGTCATTTCTGCATAGTTCATTACTCCTCCTTCGCTGGAATCTTCTCTTCTTTCCATTTCTGTGCATATAATATTCTAGCTGTCTTCTCTGGAAGTTCCATCCCTATTAAACCTATAAGGAAAGCTTCTGGTCTTTTGGAAATAGCCATTGTGGATGGCCACACCAACTCGGCCCCTTACACACTGACCAGATGCTTGGAAGCTGTGGCTGGATGGTTTCGTGGGAGCCGATTGAAACTAAATCCTTCGAAGACAGAGGTCCTATGGCTAGGTCGGGATAGCATGGGGATGAGGGACCAACTCCCTTCTCTTGCGGGGGCCCAATTAGTGCCATTGCCTTCCGTTAAGAGTTTGGGTGTAATCCTTGACGCCTCCCTTTCCATGGAGGCGCAAGTCACAGCAACAGCCAAGGCGACATTTTTCCACCTTCGCCGCATCAAGCAGTTGGTCCCTTACCTTTCCCGCCCCGACCTGGCCACAGTGATCCATGCAACAGTCATCTCCAGGCTTGACTACTGTAACTCGCTCTACGCGGGGCTGCCCTTGAAGCTGTCCCAGAAACTCCAGCGGGTACAGAATGCTGCAGCGAGGCTCCTCACAGGGTCTCTGCCATGGGAGCATATTCATCCAGTGCTTTTCAAGCTGCACTGGCTCCCGGTGGAGTACAGGGTCAGATTTAAGGTGCTGCTTTTGACCTTTAAAGCCCTTCACGGCCTAGGACCCTCGTACCTACGGGACCGCCTCGCCTGGTATGCCCCACGGAGAGCCTCAAGGTCCATAAATAACAACACCCTAGTGGTCCCAGGCCCTAAGGAAGTTAGGTTGGCTTCAACCAGAGCCAGGGCCTTTTCAGCACTGGCCCCAACTTGGTGGAACGCTCTGTCTCATGAGACCAGGGCCCTGCAGGATCTGATCTCTTTCCGCAGGGCCTGTAAGACAGAGTTGTTCCGCCTGGCCTTTGGATTGGAGCCAATTTGATTCCCTCCGCCCCCTTTTTCTTTTTTCTTTTCCTTCTCCTGCAATGAGGCTCCATTTTAATATTTTAATGTTCCATTATTTTAATGTTGTATTTTATTTTTGTTTTTAAGTTGTAATCACTCATCTTGTTTTTATTATTGCTTGTAAGCCGCTCTGAGCCCGGCCTTGGCTGGGGAGGGCGGGGTATAAATAAAAAATTATTATTATTATTATTATTATTATTATTATTATTATTATTATTATTTAAACATTTTCTTCATTTCATTATATATCATTTCCCAAAAGCCTTTAGCTTTTTTACATGTCTACCACATATGGAAGAATGATGCATTTATCTGCTTTCCAGCATTTACTTGACATGTTTTTGTACATCTAGGCCACTTTATTTGGCGTTAGTATACAGAGTGGTCTTGTCAAGCTCTTTATTCCAAGGAAGTAAGAGCCTGACGCCTTCCTGCCTCCTGGTTTGTTGCTGTTGTTTTTACTGTACAGCTGCCGAGTCTTTTATACACTCATTTGTCCCTAAACTTTGAGCTCTGACAAATGTCTGACTAAACCATAGAGTGCATTGTGCTGTATTCACCATGATGTACCCTGCATGATAATAGGGAAGTGAAATCTGAAGTACAAACAGTCAGGAAAAACACAAATGTGGTCAGCAGGACACAGTTCAACTAACAGACAAGCTGAGAAACACACAGAGATACCATTGCATCTAGTTTGGGCCTCGCAGGTAACATTCTGTGCTTGTTTTTGAAAATTTTTAGCCTGATTTTTAGCCTGTGAAAGGCCTCCAGGGTGGCCTACAAATTTAAAACACCAAAATACAACAAAAATAATGAGATAAAAGGAAACACAACAATGGAGCTTCAGGGACAGGGTGGCTTGGAGCAAAGGTTGAAGTTGTCAACGCCTTTGCACTTTTCACAGGTAGTTGTACTCCTTCATTCTGAGTACAATATATTCCTGCAAATTGGGGTGCAGTTTTATTCTTCACACTCCTCCTAACTGGAGGTGTGTGTGGGGGGGATATTGAGCTTTCCTACAGTGGGATTCAGCACTTGCCTTGGGTGGAGAAAACTTAACACAAGAAACAAAGAAACAAAATCCAGCATCTGTGCCTGGGTCAAAAGGAACAGGTGGGTGCCTGTTACCAGGATCTTGGGGAAGGGGAAGCATGGAATGATGGGTAGCCAACATCATCCTAAGGGAAGGGGTGGTAGACACTTGATGTTGGTCAACCCTACTCAACCACCTGCTGTAGGAACTTGGGTAGGCATTCAGACCTGCCCTACCTACTCCCTGTTGCTGCTGCTGCTGCTACTAAATACCAGGTCAGTCGATAATAAAGCAACTCTTATCCACGATCTGACCATGGATGAAGTGGCTAACTTGGTGTGCATTACAGAGAAATTGGCAGGTGAGCAGGGGTGAGAGCATAGGTAGTGCAAGCCTCAGAGCTAACCAAATGGAGGTAGGCATGCCAAGCATCTTGGCAGTGGTGGCAACAAAGAGAGAATATATATGCGTATCTATTGTGTCCTTCGTGGACCATCTAGTGGTAAATTGGCTGGTTATGCAGTAATGGACCAGTGTCCCATTGTAAACAAAGCTCCATTCAATAGTCTGTTACAACAGATGTGTGGAGTGTAAGATCCCATGGGTCCATTCTGAGCTTGAGACCACCCACTAGCACTCCCGCAAGCACCCCAGAAGTTTGACCTGTTGTTTCAGCTGTTGCAGCTTGTGACAGTGAGACCAGCCACATGCCCTCTTGATCCCTACCCATCATGGCTGATAAAATATTGTAGAAATAGATTGGTCAGATAGATCAAGGCCTTATTACAGGATGGAGTTATATCCAAGGACTTGAAAGTGGCAGTGGCAAGGCTCCTCCGAAGAGGCCTTCCCTGCATCCTGAGGTCTTAGGAAACTACTGGCCAGTCTCTAGCATTTCCTTCTGGAGTCAGGTGACTGAGAGGGTGGTGGCCAGCCAGCTGCAGGTATGCATGGAGAAAGCAGATTATTTAGACTTATTTCAATAGTGCTTTGAGTAGGATACAACACCCTTTGCTAAACATCTTTATTTTTACGAAATCGCTGTGTTGTTTAGAACAGAAGCTTAAAATGTCTTCTAGCCACAGTATCAGTATCAGTAGCCACTCTTTGAACCCAGCTATATATATTGATTTGCACAGCTAGTTGTTGTTCGATTTTTGATTAGCTGTGCAAGAAATTAGCTTAAAGCGGCCAAAGCTTCACTCCTGCCACCCAACTATTTCCATATGAATGGGCTCTCCGCTTATTTATATTGGGCTGTAATAAGTATGGATTTCCTCTCAATTATGGGATCCAGGAAACATTAGAAAATTCATTAACAATGACTAGCAGGGGTTTAATTTCCCATTATAACGGGCTTCACTTTTAAAATATTCTAAATGAATGACAACATCTATTATGAACAAAGGCACTGTATCCACGCCTAATTTGCAAAGCACATTAACTCTGATCAATATTGGACGGCAAGTGTGCAGCTGACTAAAAGCAGCAATTTTGGAATGCAATTGACATATGGTGTAAATCCCACAGAATCCACCCTGTTTTAACCAAACCAAGAGGACATGAAATTTCCAGAATGCAGTGCACTACAAATAACATAACTTTCCTCTTGGGAGCATTGCCCTTTTTTACATTTTGGAGGTCTCGCAGGCAGAGATGACCTTGCTGCTCCTTTAGAGGCCAGGGCACCACAGGCCAGAATATAAAGGCACTTTATTAAACTCACATACATTCCTTCTCCCCCACCCACTCCTGCTATGTTGTCTGGTTTATTAAATGTCTGTCTTTCTTATTCTCTGTATGTGCATGGAAGAAGTTACAAGTCAAATAAAAAACTATTAATTAAAAAAAACCCATTCTGGCCGAAACCTCTATTTCTAAGGGAAATTGCCTTCCCACACCTGACATGTATCAAAATGTATCCAAACCTAGCTGTTTTCTAGGGGTTCCTCTAAGCACCACTTAGATGCATTAATAATCACTTCATGGAAGAATGTTAGTTTTATTTGCAGCCAGCTTTCAATGGTGGATAATTAGCACCAAGTTTACAATTTCATTTAGATTCTCATAGTGTAGCCCTAGCTCTTTATCATGTTGGGAATTAACAATCAGGAATCTGAAAATGCTTTTGTCTTTCTTTTATTAAACATAAAACTGCTTTGGGGAAAATGTACTCAAAAGCATCAATTACAACAAATTTGATTGCATACTTTGTTTCAAAAAGTTAAGATTCTGATTATAATTACCAGAAGATATTCTGCAGGTAAAACACTCTGGGTCACACTGACCTTATTTTGCATTGCCTTAGGAATGAGTCTGATCCACAAATGAATGAGTCTGGTCTGCTTAAAAAAACAAAAACTTTTTCCCATTCTGAAGAATATATTTTCTGGTAAGTGAATAAAAAAATCAGCAGATGCTCCAACAAAGCTGAAAACAATGTCTGGTTTAGATCCTGTTTCAAAATCCTGCACAAGGCTGATGCTACACTGTTTTTACTATGAAACAAAAAAAGCAACAGTGAAGTGAAGGAGGTTGCTCCAACATCAGATTCTAGATGGAAACATCGGAAAAAGATAAACTGCTAATATCCTCCAACTGGTTGTTCCCCCATCTCCAAGTCTCCAATTTGATCTGCCATCAGTCAATGGAACCAAGGCCACTGGGAAGCTGCTTCCCAGGGAAGAACATCATGGCAAGAGGGAGACCTACCTGGTTCCTCCATGCATCCTCCAAAGAAGGAACAGCTGCGGGAAACTTATTTCACCCCTGCTGCCCTCCTGCTCCCTGCCAGAAAGAACATTCTGCTCCAACTGTGCATGACCCTCTGACTGAAGAGCAGAAGGAAGGTAAACACAGGCCTCTGCTCCAGGACTAATGATGGATGAGATGTGTAATAATAATAGGGGTTGCTCGTGCGTAAGTTGCCGCCACTCCTGGCTAGGTTGCCTGGTTAAACCTTTTCTGTCTGGACAGCCCTTCACTTCGTGGCTGTTTCAGTTGCTAGCAGAATCCGTCAGTGGGCGTTTCTTAAACCTTTTCCAGCAGAAAAGCTGTTTGACGCCAAGTCTCCTCCAACTCTCCCTGCGTGGAAGTCTTCCGCGCAGGGAGGGTGTGGGTAGCGGAGGACCCGTGCTCTCCCCGCTGGTCTCTGGCGAGGAGTCCTGGAGCCCCCTCGCCGATTCCCCCATCTGCCCCCCTTTATCCCTGCTGTTACGCTGATTTCCTTCCCCAGCTGATGATGAGCTGCCTCTCTCCCTGCTGGGCCCTTCTCCAGCATCACTTGGGAGCCTTGCCTCCGCCTCTGGCTCCGATGTCAGTTCCCTGACAAGATGCAACACCTCTGCCCAAGCAATACCACCACCAACAGATGTAAAATGATCTCCTTCTTCTAATCTCTTCTTTTTCAGTTCACTCCCCTTCCCTTGTATGTCTTATCTTTTTAGCTTGAAAGCCTGCGGACTCAAGTTTATTTGTTTGTCAGCTGCTTTAGGAGACAATGACCCAGTTTGCATGTAATGGTGAGCCACTGTCTGAAACAAACCATTGCTTACTCCTTAGGCATGCTGACACTGTTTCCCCCTTTCTTGTTTTTGTTTAAGAAGGTTTCCACAAGGTAGGCCCAGTCATTTCTTCCTCTTAGCATATTGATCATTCTGCTGCCTAACAACCTGGTGGAGGTGGTCTCGGGTGTGGTGTTGACGACCCCAAGGATTTTGTTATTGGTGGATGTCAGGGCTGCCTCAGGTCTCAGCTCACAAAAGACCAACGCCAAGTTCTTCTTATATACAAGGATGTTTATTGCAGTTCATTATTGGTTCCACAACCGAGGCGCGCAGCCCCGCGTCTCTTCCTTAGACATTAGAAGTCCCCTCTGAATCGGTCCCTCCCCTACACCAGTTTAATAAGCTAATGCTGCTCCACCTTTTTCTCTCTTTCCTTTTCCGCAGGGTCTTTCTGCCCGCCGGGGTTCCTCCCCTCCTGCTTTCTCCTGAAGCGGAGTCTCCAGACTGCTCCTGCCCCCTCCTGCGGGCTTTGGGACCTGGCTCCTCCTCCTCCGGGCTCCCTGTTCTTCCGTGTGCCTCCTCATTTGAACTTGACGCGCACGCCCAACCTCTAACCTTCCTCTTGACAGTTATGCTACTCCCCTCACTGCCCTCCTCCCCTTCCGGGAGAATGGTTTCCTCTGAGCCCTCCCCTTTCTCTGTCGCCGGAGCTGCTCCCTCTGACACACTGGAACCTCCCCCTCCCTCGCTGCGCTCTGGTGGGGAGGCTGGCCCTGATTCCCAGCTGCCGCTTTGGGGTCCCCTGCTGGCCCGCTCCTGACACTTTCCCCCTGGGGCTCCCCTTGCCCTTACCACAGGCGCCCCCTTCTGGGAATCCTCTGATTCGCTGGAAAGACTCATGGAATCCCCTGCGTCATTGCTATCCTCTTCCTCACTATCCTGGGATTCCTCTCCATCGCTCTCCATCTCCTGCCTTCCCTGTGCCTCTGTCCCTGTACCCCTGACATCCATCCCCCCCTCGAAGCCCCCCCTTCCCCCCTCCCGCTGCTCGGGTGAGGTTCCGGAAGCTCCTCAGTCGCTTGGGTAGATCTTGGATACAGTTCGTCGACGTCAATCTTCTCTGCTTCCAGCTCATTCTATGTGTGCTCGAAACCAAGGTCCTCTCCCAACACGTCCATGTCCTCCCCTCCCCCTGTTTCTTCGGACGATGCTGTTTGCCAGGGCCCCCTCAGCAATCTCCTGCGCCACTCCTCCTCTGGTTGGTCGTCCCACCAGTAAGAGCGATCCGTGTCCACCCCCGAGCACGATCCCCTTGGAGGACTCGATTCTGGCGTGGTCTCCTCTGCTGAGGAGAACCCCCGGAAGGTGCTGCCTGAAAGTGTGGGCGTAAAAAGCCAGTCGTCGAAAAATTCCGCTGGCATGGGCCTGTGTGGGAAGGGGGCATGGAACTCGTCCTTAAGAAGGGGTTCCTCCAGAGCATAGCCCGGCACCCAACTATTGGCACTGGCCGGGGTACCCTCTCTGGCGAGGAGGTATTCTACTCCCTCCTCCCCCCATCTCGAGTCCAGAATTTCCGTTACCTCGTTGAGTGTCTCGGCCTTCGGTGACTTCCCCCCCCCCTTGCGGACTCCCTGCGTGGGTCCGGTGCCGTCCCTGGCTCCTGAAACCTGTGTGGGGCTTTGTAGGGCGTAAGCACCGACCTATGAAAGACCGGGTGCATTCGGGAACCTTCTGGGAGGGTCAACCGATAAGCTACGGGGTTGATCTTGGCCTCAACTTGGTATGGCCCCAGCTGTTTGTGTCCTAGCTTCTTCTTGGCTAATGACTTGGTGGGCGCCGCCTGGGCTGCTAACCATACCCAGTCCCCCACCTGTATGTCTTCCCCTGCCCTCCTGTGCCTGTCTGCCTGCACCTTGTAGGCGTGTTTAGCCAGCTCTAAGTGCCGTCGGAGCTCCTCGTGGACCTCCTGCAATTCTGCGGCCAAATGCTCAGCTCCCTGCGTCTCTCCCTGCACCGTCGTCTCCACTCCCGGAAAGGTTCTGGGATGCCGCCCATTGTTGGCGAAGAACGGCATCACCCCCGTGGACGCGTGCTTCGTGTTGTTGTAGGCAAACTCGGCCATCGGCAAGTAGTCCACCCAAGTCGCAGGCTGTTGATTGGCGTAACAGTGCAGGTACTGCTGCATGATGGCGTTGACCCTCTCCGCTTGGCCGTTGGTCTGTGGGTGTCTCGCCGACGCTAAGTTGATCTTGACGTTCAGGATACCCAGGAGCTTCTGCCAAAAACTGGAAACAAACTGGCGACCGCGGTCGGACAGGATGGATCGCGGCAAGCCGTGCACCCTGAACACGTGGTCTATGAACAGTTTGGCGGTCTGCTCTGCCATCGCCACCTTCGCGCAAGGAATGAAATGCGCCATCTTGGTGAACAGGTCTACAACCACAAGCACCGCCGTCTTGCCTCGCGAACTGGGCAGATCAGTGACAAAGTCCAGCGCCACCCTCTCCCACGGTTGCAGTGGCGTCTCCAACGGTTCCAGCAGTCCCGCTGGCTTCTGGTGCACTGGCTTGGACCTTTGGCAAGTGTCACACCTGGCGACGTAGTCCGCGACCTCCCCTCGCATCTGGGGCCACCAAAAGTCTCTGGCCACTAATTCCGCCGTCTTTTCCTTGCCGAAGTGGCCACCGCTGGGCGCGTCATGCAACTGCTGCAGAACCTTCGCATGGAGATCGTCTCCCGGAACGTAGAGAGCACCTTTACGGGTTAGCAGGCCGTCGCGTATCTGGAACTCGTCGTCCTTCGCTGTGCCTCTCCGCACCTCTTCCATCTTGGACTGTGCGAACGGATCCGCCTGCAGCGCGCCCACGCCTGCGGTGCAAAAATGTGCTTGGCTGCCACAGGTGCCGCTTCCTCGAGATACTGCGGTTTCCTGGAGAGCGCATCTGCTATGACATTGTTGTCGCCTGGGATGTACTCAATCCTGAAATCGAAGTCCACAAAGAACTCTGCCCAGCGTATGTGCCTCTGGCTCTGCAGCTTCGCCGTGCGCCAGTACTCTAGGTTCTTGTGGTCCGTGCGGACCTGCATGGTGTGCTTGGCGCCGATGAGGAAGTGCCTCCACGCCTTGAAAGCCACGTGGATGGCCAGCAACTCCCTGTCCCAGATGGTGTAGTTCTGTTCCGACTTGCTGAGCTTCCGGGAGTAGAAAGCGCAGGGCCTCCAGTTCCCCTGCGGGTCTTCCTGTAAAAGGACGGCCCCCACCGCTCTGTCAGATGCGTCAGTCTCAATGGGCCTGCCGGGATTCACGTGTAGCAGCTGTTCTTCAGACGCGAAGAGACTCTTAAGTCTCCTGAAGGACTGCTCCGCCTGGTCCGTCCAGGTGAACTTCTTCTTCTTGGAGCTGAGAGTGTCCGTGATAGCTGCCGTCTCCCTGGCGAAACCCCTGATGAACTTGCGGTAAAAGTTGGCGAAGCCGACGAACCTCTGGACCTCCTTCCGATTTCGCGGGCTTTTCCAGTCCAACACCGCATGGACCTTGGCGCTGTCCATGGCTAGTCCCCTGTCGGACAGCCTATAGCCCAGAAAATCCACCTCCGTCACGTCGAATTGGCACTTCTCCAGCTTGGCGTAGAGCCTGTGCTCCCGTAGCCTCTGCAGGACCTCCTTAACGTCGCTCTCGTGAGCCTCCGGCGATTCCGAGAAGATCAGAATGTCGTCCAGGAAACATACACACTTCTTGTATAGGAGTCCCGCTAGCACGTGGTGCATAAAAGCTTGGAAATAGTGGGAGCCATTCTGGAGACCAAACGGCATAACTCTGCATTCGTAGGTGCCCAACGGCGTGAACATGGCCGTTTTCCACTCATCACCCTCTCGCACGCGTATAAGATTGTAAGCTCCGCGGAGATCCAACTTGGTGAAGATCTTCCCTTTCCGCACCGTCGCGAGCAGGTCGTCAATCTTGGGCATGGGAAAGGCCGCGGGCTTTGTCTTCGAGTTTATGAATCTAAAGTCTACGATCAGCCTCTTTTGGGGCGTGTCCTTCTTCTTCACGAAAAACACAGGACTGCCCCCTACAGCCTTTGATTCTCGGATGAATCCCCGCTGCAGGTTGTGATCTATGAACTCCCTGAGCTCCTGCAGCTCATCCTTGGACATGGAATACAGCTTCACAGTCGGTAGCGTTGTCCCTGGCAAGAGGTCAATTGCACAATCATAGGGCCGGTGGGGTGGCAACTGGTCAGCCTCCTTTTCGCAGAAGACCTCCAAAAACCCCTTGTACTTGAGGGGTACTGCTTGCGCCATGCTGAGACTTAGCTGCTGCCCCTCCTCTTGGCCCTCCTCCTCCTGACCGGTCTGGATGCAATGCTGCGCGCAATACGACGAGCCGAAGGTCAGCTGCCGCTGGTACCACGCCATGGTTGGGCTGTGCCTATCCAGCCAACTCATGCCTAACACTATAGGCGTGTCTGACAGGCGGGTGACGTTGAAACTGATGACTTCTCGGTGATTGCCAATCTGCATTACCATGGGTGGCGTCTGTTGTACCACCTGCCCACCCAGCAGCTTCCTGCCATCCACTGTGACGACGTTCAATGGCAGCGTGGCTGGTAGGAGCTCTATGCGATGCTGCTTGACGAAGTGCACCCCCACGAAGTCTGCGTTGCTCCCACTGTCAATTGTAATGGGGACTTCCAGGGTGCGTCCATTAGGTAGCTGGAGAGTTGCAGTGAGCTGCACCACTGGCTTGGATGGCACGGGGTCTGTATGCTGCAAAAGTGCTGGGGACTGCCCTACTGACTTGCCTGGCTGTGCCCCAGCATTTGTGCTTCCAGCCAGGCATTGCCGTTTCCCTGAAACTGCTCTTCATGTTGTGCTGCTGCAGTTACTGTTGCTAAGGCTGCAGTGTGCTTTTGGAGCCTCTGGGGACACTCTTTGGCCATGTGCATCGCACTATCACAGATGTAACACTTCCTGTTCCCTCTAGGAGGCTTTGTCTTGACTGCTCCGGACGCTGGGGCTCCGGCAGCAGACTGAGCCTTAGCACTCCCAAGTTCTTCCTCACTATCCTGGGATTCCTCTCCATCGCTCTCCATCTCCTGCCTTCCCTGTGCCTCTGTCCCTGTACCACTGACAGTGGACTTCAATATCCATGCTTATTCTGGAACAGTTCAGGACTTCATGACCAACAAACATGGATGTGTCTCATATTGGGCCTTATGCAAGTGGCAGGACAACTATTGGATCTGGTTTTTGACATGGATGTGGGGGGGGGGGCTGGAAATGACTGCTAGCATAGAGGAATCACGACCTAGACAGGTTTGTTTTCAGGGTTGTCCTTTCCAGCGGCAGCTTTATGGGCTCCACCCCTGAGGTGTGGTGGGTGTTGTTGCAGGTATACAGTCTTATTGTGAGTTGGATAAAGATCTCTGGCAGGCCTAACATGGCACACAAGGGGGAGGTTCTCACACCTGCCATAAGGCATGCATACAAAGTTGTGCCTTGTGGCTATGCTTGTGCATGTTACGACTGTGCTGATACACATTAATGAAAATCACACATCCATCTCAGCAAAAATGTCAGTGTTAAGATATCCCTTTTGGTTTCCTCACTTCAAATATTTTCTGTTGAGCTCTCTTTCAAGGAGACAGCTGCACAGAGGCAGAGAAGCCTCTTGAGCTGCATGGGTTTAAAAATATAGCCAGCAGTGTAGACACAAGGACAGACAGACTTCACACAGCTTCTGATCATGACAAACATTTGCTATTTACTGCCCCCCCCAACTCTCTCCTCGGGCACAGAATCAAGCTTTAAAAATATTTACAAGCAAATAAGCATTGCGGTGTGGGCTGGGAATTGCTTCTCTGTGGTCTGTTTTATTCCCGTTCACTCTTCCAGAAAGGGAACAGCCAACATTGCACCCAATTTCTTTTTGTGGCTCATTGCACTGAACACCAGGGGCCAAGAACTCCTGAAAATTATTGGGGGTGGGGAATACATCTAGCCTCTGCATTTTTAATTGCTTGGGGTTGTAAAGTCATTCTTTGGAAAATATTTTGCTACCATTCTCTTACGAGTTCCACTATTGCAGAGCATTCAGTTACAAGAGACCGTTTATTGATCACTTTTTTAAAAAAAAAAATTTGTTGGGTTTTCCGCTTTTATAAAAACAATACAGACACAAAAATAACACAAGACACAAACATGTATAAATTCAGCAGATCCTCGTTTCATAACCTTGTTCCCTGACTTCCCCCCACCCCCCCTCGTGCATCCCAATTCCCAAGATTATATCGGCAAGTTGGTATTTCTCCTCTTAACCATCTTATTCATTTTATTACCTCTTTTCTAATAAAAAAATAAATAAATTGATTTTCCTAAGTTGGACTTAAGTTCTCTTCCATCGATTTTTCATTTTATCTTAATTAAAAGTCATATTAACCAAACCTAAAAGTCTTAAGAGTTTTTAAGAATCTCCTCTTCCCTCCCTCCCATCCCCGGTTTTTGTCCCTTCCCAATAAAAATCCAAAGTCAAGATTCTCAGCCTGGGTTCCTCACGTCCGAGGCTTTCAAGTCTCTTTCAGTCCCTCTCCGCCGGTCTTGTTGGTAGTCCTTTATGTCAGTCGTCGAGTCTGGAAAAAGATCTTTCACCATCAAAGTATATTCTCTTCCCACAAGGAGATTTGAAAGCAACTGCTGGAGAATTTCCACAAAGCCTGTATCTTCAAAATCAAAGTCCAAACGGAGGCCCCAATCATATTTCTTTATTTTAAGTTCCTGTATTCCATATTGTCCCAGAACCTCCTCCTTCTTCTTCTGCGTCTTTCGCAGACTTGTGGTAAATATGTTCCCAGAGTCTCCTTGCTTATATTCCACAGATGTCAGCTTTTGGTTGTTGCTTCCCAAGGTTACTTTCTCTTTTTCTTGTTTAGTCTCTTCCACCTCTGTAGACATTGTTTCCCATTCAGCTGTGGATTCTTTCTCATTCAGGTCCTCAATACAAACAGCAGAGTTGCCTGTTCCCAAGGTCATAGTCATAAGTTGTTTATTCATGGCTAAGCTCTGCTCTTGTTAGATTCCCACCAATTGAAACATCCTTTCGATTTCCACTAGTAACTTTCCATCCACAGCCATTGTATCCATTGTAGTTTCACAGAATTCCCCCTAGGGGGAATCTGGTTACTTATTAGTCTTTTCTCCAACAGTCCTTTAACTTATTATTATTACTTTGTTTCCAACAATTTTGGCTCAATTATAACTCGTCTTAATCCAGATCTTAGATAGTGATTTTTCCACTTTAAACTGCCCGTTTGGCAGCTTTGACAGCTGTCAAACTCCGCAGCTCTTACACAGGCACAAAGGCAGGACGTTCCCGAGCCCGGGAGGGGGGGTTGTTTAAAACAAAAAGAGGGTCTCCAAAACTCCACTCTCCAGCACAAAATTTCCTTTAGCTAAATCTTGAAAGTTAGTGTCCTTTTTAACTCACCCCACCAAGGGTAGGCTCTCCAGCTTAGCTCTTATGTCGTTGCTTAGATCGTCTGCAAGGGGGGGGTGCGGACTTCCTTTTAGCACACCCCCCGGTCGTCTCCAATTCAGGGTAAAATTTTTAAAGTCCCAATCCGTCTTACTCACGGGTAATTCTTTCAGTCCAGATTTTCAAGGAAGAAAGTCAGCGCTCTCTGGTCATGGCTCGCGGCTTCGCTCCACCGAGGTAGCGGTCGACTCTCAGTGCCACGCCACCCCCGTATCCTCTCCGCAGCCTTTAAAAAGGCTCTTCGTGGATCAGGGGGGGCGCTTAAGGCACCCGCCGAGTCTTCAGTCCGCAGGCTTCCACGCCTGCGGTTTTTAAGGGTCCCCGCGTCACCGGCGCGGCAAAGACCCGTCCTCAGTAGAGCCGATTCCCTCCGCAGCTCGGAGGGAATCCGCCATTTCCAGATCGCGTCAACCCGGAAGTCCCCTATTAATCACTTATTTTCATATTGACTTTTTAATTGGCTTTCTAAAGGGGGGAAAGTGTTTTGCTCCAATGTGTATACTAAAGCTACATTTCTCATAGGTAAACTTATAAAATTGGATTTTGTTTTCTTGTGTTTAGGGTAGGAAGGAGAAATGAACCCAAGCCACAGTTTTCTCTTGTAGCAAAACTTTGGGTTTTAAAAATTAAAATTGGTTTATTTATATAGCACAGTTAATAGCTTGGAAACTGGATCTATCCAGTCTCTTCACAACCCATTCTGCCTCATTCACACATCACTAGCATGGCTTGAAAGAATAAACAAAATATATTGAAGCCCTACTGCTAAAGGGAAAAAAGATTCTTACAGTTTTTTCATATTTTGGATTCTAAGTCTACATGGTGAGAGCTGGTTCCTAGAGGGGAGACAGAAGAAAGAGGAAGTAGAAGGTGTGGAGCTTGCTGGGGTCCTGGGAAACCATGAAGTCCTGCCCCCCACCTGTTAGTCTCAACTCTTCCCTTTTACTGACGGGAAGCAGACAAAGTTGCTGACGCTCAAGAAAAGCAACCAAAGAGATGAGTGGTAACATAAAAAACAAAACAAAAATTGCTATGCTATAAGCTTTGCTAAGTAGCTTCCAAGAAAGCATCCTTTAGCCTGTTAAGGTGCTACAAAAGTTGTTCTTTGTAACTGTCAGGGAACTGACATCAGAGGCACGGGAGAAGGAGAGGGTCTCTGATTCTGCAGGAGAAGGTCCCAGCGCTAGGGGGAGACTCGGCTGGGAAGAAGGGGAAGGGAATAAGTGTAACACCAGGGATCCAGGAGAGCAACGGGACCAGGAGGTGCAGGGGCTCCAGGACTCATCAGGAGGGCTTTAAACTGACTAATGTGGGGGAGGGAGACAGTGCTCCTGAAGGTAGGAGTCTATCAATTAATGAAGATGATCATCCAAATGTCATAGACCAAAAGGAGCAAACAGCACGCGGACCTAGTGGTGGGAGGAAAAAATCCTTAAATAAGAGACACGGGGGAATGATTAATGGACTTCAATGTCTGTACACTAATGCGCAAAGCATGGGAAATAAACAAGATGAGCTTGAGCTCTTGGTACAGCAAACTAAATATGACATAATAGGCATCACTGAAACCTGGTGGGATAAGTCCCACGATTGGAATGTAATAATGGAGGGATACAATCTATTTCAGAGAAACAGACCAGACAAGAAAGGAGGAGGAGTGGCGTTATATGTCAGGGATGTGTATACCTGTGAAGAGATCCAAGATTTAGAACCTCAAAGCCAAAGTGAGAGCATTTGGGTCAAAATTAAGGGAGAGAAGAATAACAGAGACCTCATTGTGGGAGTTTACTATAGATCCCCAAGCCAAACAGAGGACATAGATGATGCCTTCCTGGAACAGATGGCCAAGCATGCAAAAGGAAGGGAGATAGTAGTAATGGGGGACTTCAATTACCCGGATATTTGTTGGACGTCAAACTCAGCCAAGAGCATAAGGTCAAACAGATTCCTCACTGGCCTTGCAGACAACTTCATTGTCCAGAAAGTGGGAGAAGCAACAAGAGGAACAGCCATTTTAGATCTGGTCCTAACCAATGTTGATGACCTGGTTAGTGGGGTAGATGTGGATGGATCATTAGGCGCGAGTGATCATGCTCTTCTGAAGTTTACTATACAGCAGAAAGGAGCAGCCAAGCATACTAGGACTCAATTTCTTGACTTTAAGAAAGCCGACTTCATAAAACTTAGGGAAGTGCTGGGTGAGATCCCATGGACAGCAATACTAAAAGGAAAGGGAGTTCATGATGGCTGGGAGTTTGTTAAGAGGGAGATAGTAAAAGCACAACGTCAGGCAATACCAATGAGACGGAAACATGGAAGGTGCTTAAAGAAGCCAGGGTGGCTATCTAAAGAACTTTTAACTGAATTAAGATTAAAAAAGGATGTGTACAAAAAATGGAAAAGGGGGGAAACCACCAAAGAGGAATTCAAACAAATAGCCAGCACGTGTAGACACAAAGTCAGAAAAGCTAAAGCACAGAATGAACTCAGGCTTGCTAGAGAGGTTAAAAGCAACAAAAAAGGCTTTTATGGGTATGTTCGTAGCAAAAGGAAGAACAAAGAAACAGTGGGGTCACTCAGAGGAGAAGATGGTGAAATGCAAACAGGGGACACAGAAAGGGCTGAACTCCTCAATGCCTTCTTTGCCTCAGTCTTCTCCGATAAAGAAAACAATGCTCGACCTGAAGAATTTGGAGCAAATGATTCAGCAAAGGAAACACAGCCCAGAATAACTAAGGAGACAGTACAAGAATATTTGGCTAGTTTAGATGTATTCAAGTCTCCAGGGCCAGATGAACTGCATCCAAGAGTATTAAAAGAACTGGCAGATGTGATCTCAGAACCACTGGCAGTCATCTTTGAGAATTCCTGGAGAACAGGCGAAGTCCCGGCAGACTGGAGGAGGGCAAATGTTGTCCCTATTTTCAAAAAGGGGAAAAGAGAGGACCCAAATAATTACCGCCCAGTCAGTCTGACATCAATACCAGGGAAGATTCTGGAGCAGATCATTAAGCAAACAGTCTGTGAGCACCTAGAAAGGAATGCTGTGATCACCAATAGTCAGCATGGATTTCTGAAAAATAAGTCATGTCAGACTAACCTGATCTCGTTTTTTGACAGAATTACAAGCCTGGTAGATGAAGGGAACGCAGTGGATGTAGCCTACCTTGATTTCAGCAAGGCATTTGACAAGGTGCCCCATGATAGACGAAAGGTTTTTCTGTTTTCGAGTTGCCTCGCAAGACGAATTTCCCTATGGGCTTGCTTCGCAAGACGAAAACGTCTCGCGACTTTGTTTCCTTTTTCTTAAAACCGTTAAAACAAAGGGTGCTTAGCTTGAACAGCTGCAGTTGCGACTTGACTTCGAGGAGCAACTGTTAGCACGTGGTTTTGTAGCCTTTTCTCAGACTTTGCTCACTTTTGAAGCTTTTCCAAAACTTTTCCAGAACTTCTCTTGCATCCATTTGGTAAGTTAAACTTTTAAAACTTTTTTGGGGGGGGGTTGGATTTTGGGTTGGGGTGTTTGGGATTCAAGGACTTGGTGTTGTGGGGGGGGTTGCGATAATCTGGGAGCTTGTGGGGCTTTCTTGGGAATTTTTATGATTTTCTGTGACCATTGGGCCAGGTGGTTTTTTTTCAATTTTTTTTTCCTGAGTTTGAATTTCTGAGTGCTGGCTGGCTGGGGGAACAGTTGGAGAGGTTTCTGCAGGAATCTGGGAGCTTGTAAGGCTTTTTTGGGAATTTTTATGATTTTCTGTGACCATTGGGCCAGGTGGTTTTTTTTCAAATTTTTTTTCCTGAGTTTGAATTTCTGAGTGCTGGCTGGCTGGGGGAACAGTTGGAGAGGTTTCTGCAGGAATCTGGGAGCTTGTGGGACTTTTTTTGGGAATTTTCATGATTTTCTGTGACCATTGGGCCAGGTGGTTTTTTTAAAAAAAATATTCCTGAGTTTGAATTTCTGAGTGCTGGCTGGCTGGGGGAACAGTTGGAGAGGTTTCTGCAGGAATCTGGGACCATTGAGCCATGTTGTTATTTTTTGAAAATTTTTTTGTCTGGGTGGGGGAACAGTTGGGGAGGGGTTTGCAGCAGTTGGGGAGGGGCTGGGGGAGCAGTTGGGGAGGGGTTTGCAATTTCTGTGTGGTGGGTGGGTGGGTGTCTGTGGGAACAGTTGAGGTTTTTGAAGGCATTGGTGATTTTTGAAGCTTTTCCAAAACTTATTTTGCAGCCATTTGAGGTTTCTGAAGACTTCGGTGATTGATTGTTGAAGCTTTTCCAGAACTTCTCTTGCATCCATTTGGTAAGTTAAACTTTTAAAACTTTTTTGGGGGGGGGTTGGATTTTGGATTTTGGGTTGGGATTTTTGGGATTCAAGGACTTGGTTCTGGGTTTTAATTTCTGTGTGGTGGGCGGCTGGGTGCTTTTGAATTTTTTGGATTTGAAGCACATCACTGATTTTTTTTTTCTTTTTCTGAGTTTACGAAGGTAAGAGCTGTGCTGCCATGGGACCCAAGAAGACTGCTGCTGCGGTGGCCGGCGAGAGGAAGAAGGAGAAGGTGACGCTGGAAATGAAGAAGGAGATCATCCGGAAGCACGACGGCGGAATGCGTGTGATGGACATCGCCAGGGAGTACGGGAGGAATCCATCAACCATCGGGACCATCCTGAAGATGAGGGAGAAGATCCTGGTAACTGATGCAGCCAAGGGAGTCACCAGGATCATGAAGAACCGCCCAGCTGTTCTGGAGGAGGTCGAGAAGTTGCTGCTCATCTGGATAGAAGAGAAGCAGCGTGCAGGGGACACAGTGTCTGAGGCCGTCATTTGTGAGAAGGCCAAGGCCTTGCACGCTGACCTCATCCGGGAACAGCCAGGAACCTCAGGCGAGCCAGAAGTCTTCAAGGCAAGTAGAGGTTGGTTTGAACGGTTCAAGACAAGATCTGGCATCCACAGCGTGGTCAGGCATGGAGAGGCTGCCAGTTCTGATGTTCCTGCGGCTGAAGACTTTGCAGCGGAGTTCCTGGAGGTTGTGAAGACGGAGGGCTACGTTCCACAGCAGGTCTTCAACTGCGACGAGACCGGGCTGTTTTGGAAGAGGATGCCCAAAAGGACTTTCATCACACAGGAGGAGGCCAAGTTGCCTGGCCACAAGCCCATGAAGGACCGTCTGACCCTGCTCTTCTGTGCCAACGCAAGCGGCGACCTGAAGATCAAGCCCCTGCTGGTGTACCACTCGGAGAACCCACGGGCCTTCAAGAGACACAAGATCGACAAGGAGCGGCTGAGTGTCATGTGGCGATCCAACAGCAAGGCCTGGGTCACACGTGTGCTGTTTGTGGACTGGGTCAATCTTGCTTTTGGCCCTGCTGTCAAGCAGTACCTGCTGGACAACGACCTGCCGCTGAAGGCTTTGCTTCTGATGGACAATGCTCCTGCCCATCCTAAAGGCCTTGAGGTGGACTTGTTGGAGGAGTTCAGCTTCATCAACATCATGTTCCTGCCGCCTAACACCATGCCACTGCTCCAGCCAATGGATCAGCAGGTCATCGCCAATTTCAAAAAACTCTACACCAAGGAGCTTTTCAGGCGATGCTTCGAGGTGACTGATTGCACCACCATCACCCTGCGGGAATTCTGGAAGGACCACTTCGACATCGTCACCTGCTTGAAGATGATCACCACGGCCTGGAACGGGATCAGCCAGACAAATTTGAATTGCGCTTGGCGCAGCCTGTGGCCGGACTGTGTGGCACCAAGTGACTCTGATGCACCAGAGTCAACAGTGGTGCAGGACATTGTTGCCTTGGGGAGGACCATGGGCCTGGAGGTCACGGAGGAGGACGTCTGTGAGCTGGTGGAGGAGCACGATGACGAGCTGACCACCGTGGAGCTGGTCGAACTGCAGGCAGAGGCTGCGCAGGAGCAGGCCTCACTGGAAGAGGAGGAAGCAACTGAGGAACGGCTGTCCTCCGAAAAACTGAGGGACATTTGCCTGAAGTGGAAGGAGGTGCAGACTTTTGCAGAGCAGCACCACCCTGAGAAGCACGTGGCACATGACGTTGGGAACATTTTTGATACGAGGGTCATGTCGCCTTTCAGGGAGGTGCTGAAAAGGCGGATGAAGCAGCAGACTATGGACAGGTTCTTGAGCAAGAAGCAAAGAGTGGAAGAGGAGCCTTCTTCGAGTGGTCCCCCAGAGTCTTAGAAAATGTACTGTACACTTTGTTGATTTTTAAATGTTTTTCTGTCATGTTTATAAAGTTAATTTATTTTCCCTTCAATTTTTGAACTGCTCTTTACAGTATGTGTGACTTTAAAGAGCAGTTAATAAACTGTTGCTGTACCAAATTTGGCTTTGTTTGGACTTTTTTTGACCATAGGAACGCATTAATTGATTTTCAATGCATTCCTATGGGATTTCGTGATTCGCAAGACGAAAAATTCGCTAGACGACAAAACTTGCGGAACGAATTAATTTCGTCTTGCGGGGTACCACTGTATATAAATACATTGTTTAATGTGGTTGCAGATGATAAGGCTATCTGTGTTTAAATTTCTGTTCAGCTATGAAGATCACCTTGACCTGATGAGCTTCCCCTATAGAGCAAGAGCCTAGTGAGCATTAAATGGGGCAGTTGCCTGAAGGACAGCGCACAAATGAAATACAAAAATAATAGCATTTACAAAAACAAGTGAGTTCTAGCCTGCTCAGACACCCCAAAATCCACAGCTTGCTTTCACTGGCCAGAGTTTAGAACTGGATGCCATGAGTACATCCAAGGCAGCCTTCCAGGGGAAGATGGGGCAAGAGGCAAAAGCAAGCAACTGTGCCTTACCTTTGGTACAATAGATTTTCATGGTCTATGACTTTTTCATGGTCCACAGAAACTCTCAGGGAGTGCACAGAGCAGGGCTGGTGAGAGGTATGGTTGAAGGTATCATGGAATCATAAAATTGTAGAGTTGGAAATGACCCCAAGTGTCATCTAGCCCAACCCCCTGCGATGCAGGAATATGCAGCTGTCCCATACAGCAACTGAACCTGTAACCTGGACATTATCAGCACCACGCTCTAACCAACTGAGCTATCCATCTTATTCCACATGATGGTGAGACTTTTCACATGAACACAGAATCTTTAGTATTCTGACAGGGAGTGGACACTTTCAGTTCTAGGAGCACTGCCATTTTGTTCTATGTATCTGTGCTCGCGATGCTATACATGTGCCAAGCCCTTGTAGCTGCTCCCCCGGAGTGAAGTGCTTGCAGGTATGCAGGAGTACGTCACGGCTTTGGGAGTTGGTTGGACTAATTTGGAAAGGCCCTGACTTGTGAGAATTTAATCCCTCATCTATGAACTTCCTTTTTATCATCTCTGTGTAAGCAATCAGAATATCAACAGAATATCTAATGTATCAAGAGGTGGTCAGTAGACAACAGATCCTCCATATCAAATGAGAACAAGTGTGTCTTTGTTTCGAGCCTCACAGCTGACCTGATGTTAAGACTTCTAGGTTGGTATCTGGCATTTAGAAGGTCAGGGTGAAAAGAGAATGAGGCACCTTGGCGTAAATTGCATAATTAATTAGAATGAATGACTGCAGTCCACAAAAAGGCTGTGTTCCTTTGTAAATGGTTTGAAACAACACACAAGGCAAATATAATAAGGCAGGCAAATACAGGGTGGCTGCAAGAACAAAATCATTTTTTAAATAATTTACAAATAGCTTCCAGCCATATCTCCCATTAAAATCTGAATGCCATTGTATTCCATATTTCTTCGGTCTTTTTTCATCATCTTAGTTATGCTCCACCAGTTTTAATAAATAAGTAATACAAGGAAGGGGGAGGGAATCACTTATCTCAAGTGCTTTGCCACAACCCTGTAGGGTTCTTTGATTCTTTCTAACTCTAAATAGAAAAGTCAGAAACAATCGTCTCGCCAAGGAAGAATGACATTGTGGGCTGAATGCTTTTATATATAATGAAAGAGGGCCACAGAGGCAAAACTGGATCCAAATGAAGCAAAGCCCCATGAAAGTCACAGATTCAAGATTTATAAAGCACTTAGTGAGCCTTTATCCTGTCAAATATGAAGCATGTATAATGGTAATCTGCAAAGGCCAATCTGTATGATCAGGACAAGACTTAGCAATATTTCAGTTTCAACAGATCTATTGGGGGAAAGGCATGAAAATAATCCTTACTCTCATCTACATAGCCATATATCAAAGACTGCCTCTCTCCGTATGAACTGCCCCAGACTCTGCAATCATCATCTGATACCCTTCTTCATGTGCCTCCTCCGTGAGAGGTGCAGAGAATGGCAACACGAAAACAGGCCTTTTCTGTGGTGGCTCCTTGTTTTCTGAATTCTCTCCCCAGGCAAGCTCACCTGGCACCTTCATTCTATATCTTTAGGTGCCAGGAGAAAAACATTCCTCTTCAACCAGGCCTTTGGCTGGTTTGACATTATTATTCCCACCCATCTGGCTGGTTTGCCCCAGCCACTCTGGGCAGCTTCCAACACATATAAAAACATAAATAAATCATCAAGCATTACAGGGCCTTTAGATGTCTTCTAAAAGTTGTACAGTTGTACCTTGGTTGGTGAACGCCTTGCAACTTGAATGTTTTGGCTCCCGAATGCTGCAAACCCAGAAGTGACTGTTCTGGTTTGCAAATGTTATTTGGAACCTGAACATCCAACGAGCTTCCTGCAGCCAATCGGAAGCCATGCCTTGGTTTCCAAATGTTTTGGAAGTCGAACGGACTTCCGGAATGGATTCCGTTCGACTTCTGAGGTACGACTGTATAGTGATTTAACTCCTTGACATCTGATGGGAGGGTATTCAACAGGGAGGGCACCACTGCCAACAAGACCTATTCTAGTGTTGCCCTTTTAAATGTATTGCAGGAGGAAGGATTTGGGGTTTGTATTTGTTCTGATTTCCCCCCACAGATCGCCCAAGACCTGCCCCCAATCTGGAAGGAATGAGGGGGCAGGGTGTGCTGGGTGGAAAGCACAGTGTGTCTCTTGGCAACTCTCCAAAGTCGCTGCAATCAGCAAACAAACACCTGTTTTTTTAAGATGAAAATTCAGACTTAATTAATGGGCATACTTTGAGTGAGGGGAGGTAAACTCCGCTAACTGATCCAGCCACTGAGGTGCTAAAGAATTCGAGTGGAAGAGGTACTACTATCAGAATGAGATTGGTATGTTGGAACGGAAGGGGGGGCGAGCCTCCTTTGCTTCTTTTTGATATACTTTGTATTTGCTATTTCACTTGGCAAAACTCCTTGAAAGGCAGTTTATCTACGCAAGCAGGACAGGAGAGTATTGCATTATTGATATAATTTTGGTTTAATTATTAACTGTGTGGAAAAGACCTATGAATTGGCATTTTACTTTACAGGATTGTTAAGGATTGAAGAAAGAAAGGCTCCTAGCTAAAGTACAGGCTTATCAGTTTTTGACCGAGCTAAAACAAAGAAGTTTGGACATACGCCTGGCCTGGTACAATTGACAGAAAGCCAGATTTCCTCCATTTGGAGGCGTGTCATAGTGGATACCGTATTTTTCGCTCTATAACACGCACCTGACCATAACACGCACATCGTTTTTAGAGGAGGAAAACAAGGGAAAAAATATTCTGAATGAAACAGTGGACGTATCATTTTTGTGCTTCATGCTGTGGCCACAGACATGTGATCTGATGGTGAATTTGGGGTGACCCAATGCAAAAATCCTGAGAATCCCTGTGGATCCATGCTTTGTAACCACGTTTTTGCACCATTGCAGCCCCAGGCAACAGTGGGTGCGTGATTTTTTTTTGGGGGGGGACAGGCTGTAGCCATGGACATGCTATGTGCTCTGATGGTGAATTTTGGCTGACCCAATGCAAAGATCCTGAGGATCCATGTGGATCCATGCTTTGTAACCACGTTTTTGCACCATTGCAGCCCCAGGCAACAATGGGTGTGTGATTTTGGGGGGGCAGGCTGTAGCCATGGACATGCTGTGTGCTCTGATGGTGAATTTGGGGTGACCCAATGCAAAGATCCTGAGGATCCATGTGGATCCATGCTTTGTAACCACATTTTAAGTGGGGAGGGAAGGAAAAACACAGAAGGCTAAGAATGCAGGAGAGGGCTATAACGTGAGGAAAGGAAGGCAAAAGTTTCCCCCCATCCACCCACCCAAGCCAGCCAGCGTGCGCTCTCTCTCTCTCTCTCTCTCTCTCCCTCCCACCAGCATGACAGAAGAAAGCATTTTAACTGCATTAAGAACTATTTAGCAGCGAAACCTAAGCTTTGCCATCCCTTAAGAGGTACAGACACTGTAATCTTCCAGATCGCATGAATTTACAGGCAAAACACTGTTTAAGGATTTCATCCTTTTAAATGGAAGAAAGCATATTTGAATGCTGTGTGTCTCCAAAAACAAAAAGCAGAAAGTCAAATCAGAATTTTAAGCCGAACCTGTAATCTCTCTTCCCTTCACAAACATTGTTCCCTCCGGAGCAGGGAGAGGATAGAGAGACGCTCTGCTCTCCTCTCTACTTGCCTGGAGGGGAGGGGCTTTCCCTGCTCTTTGTTTGGACGCTCTGCTCTCCTCTCTACTTGCCTGGAGGGGAGGGGCTTTCCCTGCTCTTTGTTCCATTTGAGCAAACACAGCAACGAAACAGAGCAGGGTGGGCAGTAAGACCCTGAGGCAGAATGCAGGAAAGCAGCTTCCTGTCTCACGGAGCTCCCTTCTCCCTGAAGCGCGGTTTGATTTTTGCCTCATTTTTCGGCTCCAGGGACACACATTCGCTCCATAACACGCACAGACATTTCCCCTTCCTTTTTAGGAGCAAAAATCTGCGTGTTATAGAGCGAAAAATACGGTAATTCACAGCGCGAGAATGCGGAAGTGAATGCCACGGACAGACTCAGACTACAAAGAATATAAAGAGAGAGAGAGAGAGAGAGAGAGAGAGAGAGAGAGAGAGAGAAACATTCACACAGAAACATATTGTTTTGAGCTAACTTGCTTGCTGGACGTACTCAGAGGCTGTTAAAAAGGAACAAAGGATTAACACCAGAGTGGTTTATGGTTTTAACTGGAAAAATTAAGAGAAGCAGCAAAAATGTGAGATGATCATCACACCCCGATCTCAGAGCATGGGAAGCCAACCAAAGATTTATAATCTGGCATAATATTTGGATTGTTTATTTTATAATTTGGAATGCTTTTAACGTGGCTTTGATTGGATTGTTAAAATGGAAAACTTAATAAGTATTAATTTAAAAAAACAAAGAGTACTCATTAATGCTTCCTCATCATCCTGGAAAAAGGGGACAAGTGGGGTGCCACAGGGTTCTGTCCTGGGCCCATTGTTGTTCAATGTCTTCCTAAACAACTTGAATGAAGGAATTGAGGAGATGCTCATCAACTCTGCAAATGACACCAAACTGGGAGGGGTGGCCAATGTTGCAGAAGACAGAATTGGGATTTGGTAGTGGACGCAGGGCATGCAGCCAATTAAGGATAATTTGAGAGTGATTATCCTTGCAAGCCACCCCCCCCCAGGGGCGGGTGGGTGAGCGTTCACTCATAGATCCTATGGAATGCAGGGGGTAGGGGACGCTGAGTGTGTAGCGCTGCATGCATCGGAAACTCTCCAGCGCAGCCACCATGAGTGGAGGTTCTTCTGTTTTTTAAGATGTATCAGAATTTGGACTTAAGAAACAAGCATGTTCTGAACGAAGGAGACAAGTTTACCTGCTAAATGAGCCAGCCGCTGAGTGCCAAGGTCTCAATCTGGAGAAGATTTTTGTCGTTATTGAATTGGTATGTTGGTGGAGAGGAGCCTTTGTTCTCTCATTATATATTCACTATGCCATGTTATGATTTGGCAACTCTTCACCGAAGAAAAATTAGCTACTAATGGAATGTAATTAATAGGTAAAGGTAAAGGGACCCCTGACCATTAGGTGCAGTTGTAGCCGACTCTGGGGTTGTGGTGCTCATCTCGCTTTACTGGCCGAGGTCAGGTGGCCAGCAGGATCAAGCCACTTCTGGCAAACCAAAGCAGCGCACAGAAACGCTGTTTACCATCCCGCTGGAGCGGTACCTATTTATCTACTTGCACTTTGACGTGCTTTCGAACTGCTAGGTGGGCAGGAGCAGGGACTGAGCAACGGGAGCTCACCCCGTCATGGGGATTCGAACCACCGACCTTCTGATCGACAAGTCCTAGGCTCCGTGGTTTAACCCACAGCGCCACCCGCGTCCCTTATAATGGATTGCAAATATTAATGGAATGCAAGAGGGAATCAACAAAAACTTTATACAGTGGTACCTCGGGTTAAGTACTTAATTCGTTTTGGAGGTCCGTACTTAACCTGAAACCATTCTTAACCTGAAGCACCACTTTATTATTTTTTTATTTTTTTTAAAAGATATTTATTAAGGTTTTCAAAATATTACAAAATAAAAAAGAAAAAAGAAAAATACAAAATAAAAATAGTTAAAAACAATTCAGTCTTTCAATCACTTATCTTTCATTTGCTTATTTCCCGGACCTCCTCACGCCTCCCTTTTCTGTATTCCAGTTCAGTTTGTTAGTTCAGCAAATCCCTCCCCTCTTTGTTTGTCCTAATCTTCAATCTTAAAGTATTGTAACATTAGAGTTTTACCTATTAATAGTGCATTTTTCATATTCCCTTATAACATTACAGCTAAAAACCACTTAGTTTCTATCCAACATCATTCTAACATTCATTAATTTTACAATATTTCTGTAAATAGTCTTTAAACTTTTTCCAATCTTTTTCCACCGACTCTTCTCCCTGGTCTCGGATTCTGCCAGTCATTTCTGCCAGTTCCATATAGTCCATCACCTTCATCTGCCATTCTTCCAAGGTGGGTAGATCTTGTGTCTTCCCTGAAGCACAACTTTAGCTAATGAGGCTTCCTGCTGCTGCCGCGCCGCCGGTGCACGATTTCTGTTCTCATTCTGAAGCAAAGTTCTTAACCTGAAGCACTATTTCTGGGTTAGTGGAGTCTGTAACCTGAACCGTATGTAACCTGAAGTGTATGTAAGATTTAAATTCCTCTTGCAAATTAAAGGATATGGAATGGTTAAATACGAACTAAAGTGATCACATCAGTAGCTGTTAAAATAAAGGATCAAATAAGAGGACTAAATAAGAGGACTAGAGCAGGAACAAGGAATAACAGCATCTCTCAAAAATCAGAACATGGGAAGCCATCCAAAATATTTAATTTGGAATCGAATAATTGGCTCTTTTTATTGTATTATGATTTGGTATTGTATTAATGTGGTTTATATTGGATTGCTATTAATGAAAAATTAATAAAAAATATTATTTAAAAAAAGAAAATGAGCCACAGACGCAGCCTGTCCTCTTCTTCCATTGCTCACACACAGATTCCTTCAGTTCCTGTTTAGCACCAACCAAAGGCTGCCACGGTTCACACCAGCCTCTGAACTAGAATCAGGAGCCTCGTGGCATATGAGTAATCCTTAAGAGACTTCCAGTTTCCTGCCGACGGAACAGGGAGTGCGGGTCTGATCTCCGGACACACCTGAGCCCCACAGAGGTTAGAGGGGAGCGCACCAAGGCAAGGCGCTCCCACCCAAAAGCTCCTCTAGGGTGAGCAGAGTCTTGAGAGGTCTGGCAAAGCGCCAATCTTCCACCACCCCCGAAAAAACCACTGCCGAAGGGCAAGCAGGGGGAAAGAGCAGTTGTGAGCGCTCTCGGCTGCACCGCAACTCTGTGGGACGAAGCCTTGAGCTGCCTACCATCAGCAGGAGATTCTCAACTAAAAATATTCAAGCTGAAATAAAAGGGTAAGAATTCTGCATCTTCTACAATTTTGCTTGAAGAAAGAAATATAATTAGATTGGATTTAATTAGGCTGAATTTGGTGATACATGAAGGATTAAAACAGGAGGTCCACCCTTCATTTTCTGGGTAAAGTACGTTACAAGGGGGAAAGTTGCAAGTCAGACAACTTATTTTACTAAAAACTTATGGACAAGTGCCTGCTGATGAGCCACCAAAACCCATTCTTCACTGACTGTCAATATCAGGAGATTTAAAAAGTAGCTACAATACTGTGTTGAGAGGCAAAAGGGGGAAGGTGGTGCCAGACTCCTGGGAGCATCAGGGAGCCCTAACACCACTGTCTCAAACTCAAAGGATGGGGGTGGGGCAGGGCTGACAGATGTTGAAATTATGACATTCTTGTACCAATGGAGAAGAGAATTTATGGAACGTATGGCTAAGATATCAGAGACCATCAGTACCAGACTGGATCAATATAACACAGCGGAAGAACTGGAAACAAGAAGAATAGACGCAGGGCAAAGACAGGAGGGAAAGTTTTGTAAAGGGGGAAAGGCTAATTGTTATGAAGAAAACCCGAAAGGAAAGAGTAGGGGGATTTGAAGGGCTGCATACACAGAAAACATTTGAGGAAGTATTGGTAAAATCACCAATGTTAAGATAAGAGGAGCTGAGATCAGAAATAGTCCTAATTGGTAGCAGCTTCTTGAGGAGTCTTATATATGGGTACAGACAGGAAATAGTTAGAGAATTTTTTGTGAAATAACAACCCGTGGAGACAGAGAGAAATTTGGAAGGAAGGAGGGCTGAAACTTGGAATTGTCCTAAGGGGAAGCTGTTGTAAACAAAAATTGCCCTTTTCCCTTATGGGGTATCCAAGAGCCCATAGAGAGTCCTTACTTAGGTTCCCTATTGGTAGGAGAAAATAACAGAGGCCAACCAGAGAATATTGTGAAGCAAAGCAGCTAGTAAGCCTCATCTTTATTGATCTGTTGCAACAGGGTGCTCCCCTCACACGCAGGAAAGGAGGAGGAACCCACAACAATGGTGCGCAAGGCCTTATAAAGACTTTTGAAATTGCCACCCTGTAGATCAAGACCATCCCCAGAAACATCATACCTACATCACAGAAGGGGTGTGACCTAAGACCACCCCCCAGATACATCATACCTACATCACAGAAAAGGCGGTCTAAAACAGAAATTTGAATGTTGTTTTTCTCCTATCGTTTATCTCCTGTCTGGCAGGTTACTTGATTGGATTGCCTGGGGAGCCTGGCCAGTCTTTTGTAATGATATATACTTAGTTCCTGGGCCAGGTCACAGGCTCACACCCTATTCAAACACAGACATACCCTTAAGACAGGATTTGTGAAGGAAAAGACAATGGGGAGGCTTTTCCATTTTCCTTTGACCTTGCAGAGAAAACATTTGGTCAGTTTGGGACAGTTTGGGAATCAAAAATGGTTCCAGGCCAGTCTTCCTGTGCTGATCTATGTATGTGCTTGGTTGGTACACTTATGAACATTTAACATATATCTAAGACCTCAAAATTCCTATCACAAAGCCTTTTCTAAAAGAGATTTAAATATGGCAAAGTAAGAAAAAAGAATGAGTAACAGTTTGGGAAATGGTTTTTATTTAGGGGCCAGCAGTTGTAAATAAATCGGGACATCAGCAGACATGTTGCAAAAAGCAACAATAAAGATAATTTTAAAAGGGGAAATAGTCTGTAAGCATAGATGTGTAATGTATAAAGCACTTTGAATGTTTAAAATATCTGTGCAATATATCACAAGTTTAATTGTTTAGTAGTTGGAAAATTGGGTAAAGGGATCTGGAATGTAAAATGTTTTGGTTCATTTAAAGAACCAGAAGGGTGTGTGTGGAGGGAAGTCTGGGGATTTGGGGGGGTGTAACAATATTTTGTTTTGTTTTTTGTTATTTTTTAATGTTAATGAGAAATGTGCAGGGTAATCTGGTATTGATACAATGTGGCATATATTGGATTTTTGTAACTGAAAACTAATAAAAATTATTTAACAACAACAAAAAATCCTTAAGAGATTCTTAGAAAGTAGGTCAGTATTGCTATCCTTATTTTGCAGAAAGAGGATGGAAATTAAGAAAATGGCAAATTGCCTAAGGGAGCCTAGTGAATTATTGTCAGAGGTATCTCGGGTTACAGATGCTTCAGGTTACAGACTCCTCTAACCCAGAAATATTACCTTGGGGTAAGAACTTTGCTTCAGGATGAGAACAGAAATCACGCAGCAGTGGCACGGCAGCAGCAGGAGGCCCCATTAGCTAAAGTGGTGCTTCAGGTTAAGAATAGACCTCCAGAACAAATTAAGTTCTTAACCCGAAGTACCACCGTATTTATTTTAGGGACTGCTGGCTAACAGTCTCCTAGCTACTATACTACACTTAGCTGTTCTCTTTACTTTAAAGAAGTGAGTATACCTCTTTTAAAAGTTTACAAAAAAGACTTCAGTCCTGTGCCTTGTGGGATCAACACAGCATCAACCTCCTGGATTAAAATAGAGAGAATTTTGCCAAATCTAGAGCAGGGAGAAGAAAAGCTAATATCCTAAAATCACTCAGTTATAGTCCAGGCATCCAAGGAACACTTGGAAGCAGGGCATCAAAGCCATGTCCTCCTAGCCAAGCTGCACGTCTTCAAGGGTCCTGTGCACACAGATTCAATGAGCAAGCTGGAAAACAGAGAGTCCTGTGAGCCTGAAAACATTTGATACTAGACACATAGCCCCTTTAATAAAGGCAGATCAGGAGGGGGCAGCAATGATTTTGACTCTCTGCTTTCTATGCATTTACTTAGATTAACAGCCAAAGAGAATGCATGAGAGACAGAAAAATAAGTTTAGAGCTCAATATCCTTAATCTTCAAGATCCCCTTGATCTGCTTCATACATGCAGACACCCACACTGGTGACCACATGACCAAATGGCTTGTTTGAAAGGCTTTCTGTACAACTTTTAGGCGTTGTAACGCAATCTCGGGAGCTGTTCACACCAACGGTTGATAACACAGAGGCCCACTAGCTGTTTGGCAAATGACCTGTCATGCTCCCACTCCTCTTCCAAGGAAGATCTAGCCAAGGATGATCTGCAGGCCTCAGGAGAAGCCCAGAACAATGGTTGAGGGGCATTGGGAACCTTCAGGGAGACTGACAGGAAGCTTTCCCCCCAGAAAGGAAGCCTGGGCTCTGAAACAGAGACAGAGCCCCTGAAATATACTCAGAGTCGAGAGTGGATTTCATGCTCTTTATTCAGCTCATAGTGGGAGAAGGAATGAAAGTTTCCCCAAAGTATCTGCTTTATATACATTATTTACACAACGGGCTGCATGTGATTGGCTAATTCCGGAATTCTCCTGTAGGCCAATCAGGTTGTGGATTCACTTCCATCTGGAGTTGGGTTGGGTGGCTCCTGCAGACCAATCATACTGCTGCATTGTTCTAGGACCAATCAGACTGCTGCATTCTGAATCCTATTGTTCTAGGACCAATCAGACTGCTGCATTTTGGATCCTATTCAACTCAGTACATAACACCCCTCCCCTCTAAGTTCCAGTCCTGCCCGGGAGGTCGCATTCATAGTCCTCAAGGTACGCCGGCAGCCTACGTGTGCGTTGCGGCCTGGGGTGTTCCCTGGTCCGGGGTTCAGGTTCTGGCTCATGTTCCAAGGATGCTGGCTGTGATGGGGCTGTTTGGTCTGGCGCAACCAGCTCACTCAGTCGTGGTTCTGGTTCCGGTGTCCTTTCGGCCTCTCAGTATTTACTGATTCTGCCTCTCCTGCTGGCCCCTCCTGTTCTATGGGCCTCACTGCATCACTGTTCCCTTGGGACTCCTCTGACCTGTCCTGGTTTTCTCCCAGGAATCGTCACCGTATCTGGTCGCAGTCGGCGCCAGCATTGCCCCCCATCCGTTAGCACCTCGTATGACACGGGGCCAGTGACCTTGGTGACTGTGGCGGGTACCCATGCTCGGCCTGCCCCAAAATTCTTTGCGTACACTGGGTCCTGGGCCACGAAGGTCCGGGGGTTCCTGCCTTCCCCCACCACTACCTCATCCTGAGCTCTATTTTGGTGAAGGCGGTCCAATCTGATTGCGAGGCGCTGGCCCATTAGTAGTTCAGCAGGGCTCCGGCCAGTCGTTGAACTGGCGGTGCTGTGCTGTGCTAGAAGGAATGCGGCAAGGCGGTACCCCCAATCCCCTTGCGTCATGCGGCAAAGGGTGTCCTTGGTGGTCCGCACCATGCTTGGCCATTGGTGGCAGGGTGGAATGGCGCCGAACGGATGTGTCGGATGGCGTTCTGCGCTGTGAAGGTTTGGGATTCTCCCGACGTAAACGTGGTCCCGTTGTCTGAGGCGAGAGTGTCAGGGAGCCCGTGGGTTGCAAACAGCCTGCATAGTACCTGGATGGCTGCGGATGTAGAAGTGGATGGTACCAGTGCGACTTCCAGCCATTTGGTGTAGGAGTCCACCACTATGAAGAATGTTTTCCCCTGAAAGGGGCCAGCGAAGTCCACATGCAGGCGTGACCATGGTGCTTGGGCGGACTCCCAGGACTGGACTAGGGCCCTTGGGGGATCTGGGCGGGATTCTTGGCAGGCCTGGCAGTGTTTGACCCAGGCCTCTATCTCTCCGTCGATCCCCGGCCACCACATATAACTCCTGGCAAGGGCCTGGGTGTGTCTTGTGTAGGGCTGTGAGAACCCTTTTGCGGAGGGGCTGGGGAACAACGACCCTGCTTTCCCATAACAGGCCCCCTTGTGGGCCGACAGTTCATGTTTGCGGGTTGTGTAGCCCATGACTTCTGGCCCGGGGCTGCTGCTGGGCCATCCCCTCCACACCCAGTCCAGGACCCGGGAGATGACCCTATCTTTCTTGGAATGGTGTGCAACTTCTTGTGCCTGAATGGGGTGGTCAGGAAGCAGCTCCAGGCTCATAACCTCTTGTGCAGGTGCTGGGTCGGGGCCTGTTTCCGGTAGTGGTAGCCTACTGAGGGCGTCCACATGGCCCATTGCCTTCCCAGGGCGGTGAATCAGTGCATACTGGTAGCTGGCAAGGAAAATTGACCACCTGAGGACACGAGGAGACAGCACTTGGGGGTTTGCTTTTCGGGGGCAAACAAGCCAAGCAACGGCTTGTGGTCAGTCACCACAGTAAAGGGCCACCCATACAAGAAATCATGGATTATTATTTTTACTCCTTTCATGATTGACAGACCCTCCTTTTCGATTTGCGAGTAGTTCCGCTCGGTTGCATTGAGTGTCAGGGAAAAGTATGCCACCAGCACCTCTCTTCCATCCGGGAGTTGGTGTCCTAGGACAGCGCCAATGCCATAGGGCGAGGCGTCGCATGCTAGCACCATTGGCAGCCTCTCGTCGAAGTGTGCCAAGACCAAGTTTGAGACGAGCAAATCCTTGACTGCCTGGAATGTGGCCTTCTGGCACTGGCCCACTACTGCTGCCTTATGGGGAAGGAAGGAATGGTAAAAGTTCAATAGTCCCAAGAAGGCCTGAAGTTCAGTCTTGCTCTTAGGCGCTGGGGCATCACAAATGGCCCATACCTTGTCCCCAGTCGGGTGAACCCTTTCTGCGTCCACCATAAATCCCAGAAAGTCTACCTGAGGCACTCCTAGTAGACACTTTTCCCGCTTCACCTTGAGACCCGCTGTCTGGAAACAGTGCAGAACGGTGCAGAGGTGGTCCTCAAACTCCTCTGGCGTGGGCCCGGCAATCAACACATCATCGAAGAAGCGAGTGACACCAGGAAGGAGAGAGTCCAATAGAGTCTGGAATATGCCTGGTGCCATGCTGACACCGAATTGCAGCCACTTTACCCTGAATGCTCCTCTGTGCGTCACAATCGTCTGTGCCTCTGCTGTGGCCTCATCCACTGGCAGCTGTTGATATGCTTGGGCCAAGTCCAACTTTGACCCAGTCAGGGTGGCAAGAACATGGCTGGCCACTGGCACTGGGTATGCGTGGGCTGTGAGGGCCTTGTTTATGCTACATTCGTAGTCTGCGCAGATGCGGACCGAACCATTTAGGCTTGACGGGTGTGACGATTGGGGTTTCCCAAGGGGCATTAGGCACAGGCTCCAGCACTCCTTGCTCCACGAGCCGGTCCAATTCCTCGTCTATGCAGGGTTTCAGGGAGAACGGGACCCGGCAGGCCTTGAGCCTGACAGGTCGTACTGCAGGGTCACGCTGTAGAGCAATGGGGGAGGGGAACCGTATACTGTCCCAATTTCCCATCGAAAACCCCAGAAATTCATTGCATATGGCGTCCAGCTCCACTTGTAAGCTAGTGCGGTTCACCCCGGTGACGGCTAGCCCCAGTGGTCCAAACCTCAGGCTTGCTAGAGAGGTTAAAAGCAACAAAAAAGGCTTTTATGGGTATGTTCGTAGCAAAAGGAAGAACAAAGAAACAGTGGGGTCACTCAGAGGAGAAGATGGTGAAATGCAAACAGGGGACACAGAAAGGGCTGAACTCCTCAATGCCTTCTTTGACTCAGTCTTCTCCGATAAAGAAAACAATGCCCGACCTGAAGAATTTGGAGCAAATGATTCAGCAGAGGAAACACAGCCCAGAATAACTAAGGAGATAGTACAAGAATACTTGGCTAGTTTAGACGTATTCAAGTCTCCAGGGCCAGACGAACTGCATCCAAGAGTATTAAAAGAACTGGCAGAGGTGATCTCAGAACCATTGGCAGTCATCTTTGAGAATTCCTGGAGAACAGGCGAAGTCCCGGCAGACTGGAGGAGGGCAAATGTTGTCCCTATTTTCAAAAAGGGGAAAAGAGAGGACCCAAATAATTACCGCCCAGTCAGTCTGACATCAATAGCAGGGAAGATTCTGGAGCAGATCATTAAGCAAACAGTCTGTGAGCACCTAGAAAGGAATGCTGTGATCACCAATAGTCAGCATGGATTTCTGAAAAATAAGTCATGTCAGACTAACCTGATCTTGTTTTTTGACAGAATTACAAGCCTGGTAGATGAAGGGAATGCAGTGGATGTAGCCTACCTTGATTTCAGCAAGGCATTCGAAATGGTGCCCCATGATATTCTTGTAAAGAAGCTGGTAAAATGCAGTCTTGACTATGCTACCACTCAGTGGATTTGTAACTGGCTGACTGACCGAACCCAAAGGGTGCTCATCAATAGTTCCTCTTCATCCTGGAGAAGAGTGACTAGTGGGGTGCCACAGGGTTCTGTCTTGGGCCCGGTCTTATTCAACATCTTTATCAACAACTTGGATGATGGACTCGAGGGCATCCTGATCAAATTTGCAGATGACACCAAACTGGGAGGGGTGGCTAACACCCCAGAGGACAGGATCATACTTCAAAACGACCTTGACAGATTAGAGAACAGGGCAAAAACAAACAAGATGAACTTTAACAGGGAGAAATGTAAAGTATTGCACTTGGGCAAAAAAAATGAGAGGCACAAATACAAGATGGGTGACACCTGGCTTGAGAGCAGAACATGTGAAAAGGATCTAGGAGTCTTGGTTGACCACAAACATGACATGAGCCAACAGTGTGACGCGGCAGCTAAAAAAGCCAATGCAATTCTGGGCTGCATCAATAGGAGTATAGCATCTAGATCAAGGGAAGTAATAGTGCCACTGTATTCTGCTCTGGTCAGACCTCACCTGGAGTACTGTGTCCAGTTCTGGGCACCACAGTTCAGGAAGGACACTGACAAACTGGAATGTGTCCAGAGGAGGGCAACCAAAATGGTCAAAGGCCTGGAAACGATGCCTTATGAGGAACGGCTAAGGGAGCTGGGCATGTTTAGCCTGGAGAAGAGGAGGTTAAGGGGTGATATGATAGCCATGTTCAAATATATAAAAGGATGTCACATAGAGGAGGGAGAAAGGTTGTTTTCTGCTGCTCCAGAGAAGCGGACACGGAGCAATGGATCCAAACTACAAGAAAGAAGATTCCACCTAAACATTAGGAAGAACTTCCTGACAGTAAGAGCTGTTCGACAGTGGAATTTGCTGCCAAGCAGTGTGGTGGAGTCTCCTACTTTGGAGGTCTTTAAGCAGAGGCTTGACAACCATATGTCAGGAGTGCTCTGATGGTGTTTCCTGCTTGGCAGGGGGTTGGACTCGATGGCACTTGTTGTCTATTCCAACTCTATGATTCTATGATTCTATGAAACCATGCCAATCCCAGTAAGCTAATGTAGGGGCCCTTGACCACAAGCAAGTCCAGTTGCCGTGTCCGCCCTCGGTATTGCACCCTGAAGGTCCCCACCCCCATTGTGGGGACCTTACATTTCTGGAAGTCCCGGAGGGTGAATGGGGCCGGCCTGAGTTTGGGACCCCCACTAGGACACAGTTTCCTTAAGGTCCTTGCCGAGATTATGGATAGAGTTGAACCCGTGTCAAGCTCCATGCGGCATGGGGCCCCCTCTATCTGTACCTCTACATAAATTTTCTCTATGTTGGGGTGGGGCAACTGGTATACCTAGAAGTCCGTGAGCTCTGTCGAGTTGCCTTGGTGTGTTGGGCCCCGGGACCTGGGGCTCTTGGACCAGTCTGGCGTCGGGATGCCTGGCGTCGGGTGGCTGAGCCCGACACACCCGGGCGATGTGCCTGCACTCTGCACTGCGGAAATGGCAGGTCCTCCCCTTGTGACTCTCCCCGCAGCTTGCACAGTTTCCTCCTTCACGTCGAGGCAGCTGTGGTCTGTGCGTTGCTTGAGTGCGCTGCTGTACTCTGTGCACCTCCTCCCTGTCAGATTGAGTCGTCAGTGAGGTCTTCATGGTGGACCCTCAGTTGGGATAGCAGGCTCGGCCGTGTCTCTTGCGTCAACTTCTCGGCAGCTTCCGTTGCCAGGCCCTCCTCCAGAGCGACCTAGAACATTAGGTCCTTCTTAGCGTAGAGGCGTCGTTGCAGCTTCTGATCCTTCAGGCCACCGACGAGGTGGTCACAAAGCATGTTCTCCAACTCTGAGAAGTTGCAGAACCGAGCGGCTTGGCGGAGAGAGGTCACAAACCCAGTTATGGTTTCCCCAGGGGCTTGCTGCTTTGCGTAGAAGGCATTTTGACGAGCCACCACTGAGGGCTGCGGCAAAAAGTGCCCCTTCAGCCGTTCCATTATTGTTTTGTATGGAACAGTAGCGACGTCTTCAGGCGCAAGGAGAGCCCGGGCGATTTCAAACGTCTCCTCACCGCAGACGCTGAAGAATATCGCCCTCTTCTTGGCGTCTTCTTCGTCGGCGACTCCTTTGGCTTCTAGGAGGAAGATGAAATGGGAGGTGTACGCTTCTCAGTCTCCGATGCTGGGTTGAATGGCAAGAAGCTGCTGTCGGTTGCCATTCTGAGTTCCTTGGGTCCCGGAGCTGAAGCCTGGATACAAGGTGCGAGGCAGCGGTGCGGCAGGTGGTGGTGCTTCGGTGCTGTGTGTGGTGGTCAGCTCAGCGGGATCCCATCCTCGTCGCCAGTGAAATATACTCAGAGTCGAGAGTGGATTTCATGCTCTTTATTGAGCTCATAGTGGTGAGGAGGAATGAAAGTTCCCCCAAAGTATCTGCTTTATATACATTATTTACACAATGGGCTGCACGTGATTGGCTAATTCCAGAATTCTCCTGTAGGCCAATCAGGTTGTGGATTCACTTCCATCTGGAGCTGGGTTGGGTGGCTCCTGCAGACCAATCATACTGCTGCATTATTCTAGGACCAATCAGACTGCTGCATTCTGGATCCTATCGTTCTAGGACCAATCAGACTGCTGCCTTTTGGATCCTATTCAACTCAGTACATAACACCCCCCAAACCCCTGGGAGCAACAGCACCTCAAGAAGCAGCTTGAGACCCTCACAGTGACCGGTCACAGAAGAGCGCTCCTCATGAGAAAAGGGCTACTCAGGAGCAGAGCCCTGCTATGGAGGAGGATTCTCTGCAGAAACCTCTCTAAGGGACCACAGCTGGGCCCAGGGTGGTATTGATTCTGGGATTCAAGCCTAATAATGACAATTGATATAAATAAAATATCCCCCCCCCCCCGAGCAGGGCCAGGCAAGTAAGCCAGAACAGGAGCTCCTTTGTTCATAGAGCTTTGGGGAATCTGATAGGCAGAAAAGAATAGGGATGGGCAGGGGTGAACCTGGGCAGGATCTGGGGAGCGTGGGGCAGAGTCTGCAGCTGTCTCAGGGTTTAAAGCAGAGCTCCAAACAGGACAGTATCTGCTACCACTCAGTGGATTTGTAACTGGCTGACTGACCGAACCCAAAGGGTGCTCATCAATGGTTCCTCTTCATCCTGGAGAAGAGTGACTAGTGGGGTGCCACACTCTTGGGCCCGGTCTTATTTAACATATTTATCAACGACTTGGATGATGGACTCAAGGGCATCCTGATCAAATTTGCAGATGACACTAAACTGGGAGGGGTGGCTAACACCCCAGAGGACAGGATCACACTTCAAAACGACCTTGACAGATTAGAGAACAGGGCAAAAACAAACAAAATGAATTTTAACAGGGAGAAATGTAAAGTATTGCACTTGGGCAAAAAAAATGAGAGGCACAAATACAAGATGGGTGACACCTGGCTTGAGAGCAGTACATGTGAAAAGGATCTAGGAGTCTTGGTTGACCACAAACTTGACATGAGCCAACAGTGTGACGCGGCAGCTAAAAAAGCCAATGCAATTCTGGGCTGCATCAACAGGAGTATAGCATCTAGATCAAGGGAAGTAATAGTGCCACTGTATTCTGCTCTGGTCAGACCACACCTGGAGTACTGTGTCCAGTTCTGGGCACCACAATTCAAGAAGGACACTGACAAACTGGAACGTGTCCAGAGGAGGGCAACCAAAATGGTCAAAGGCCTGGAAACGATGCCTTATGAGGAACGGCTAAGGGAGCTGGGCATGTTTAGCCTGGAGAAGAGGAGGTTAAGGGGTGATATGATAGCCATGCCCAAATATATAAAAGGATGTCACATAGAGGAGGGAGAAAGGTTGTTTTCTGCTGCTCCAGAGAAGCGGACACGGAGCAATGGATCCAAACTACAAGAAAGAAGATTCCACCTAAACATTAGGAAGAACTTCCTGACAGTAAGAGCTGTTCGACAGTGGAATTTGCTGCCAAGGAGTGTGGTGGAGTCTCCTACTTTGGAGGTCTTTAAGCAGAGGCTTGACAACCATATGTCAGGAGTGCTCTGATGGTGTTTCCTGCTTGGCAGGGGGTTGGACTCGATGGCCCTTGTGGTCTCTTCCAACTCTATGATTCTATGATTCTATTCTATGATTCTATTCCAGGTCAGGAGTGCTCTGATGGGGTTTCCTGCTTGGCAGGGGGTTGGACTCGATGGCCCTTGTGGTCTCTTCCAACTCTATGATTCTATGATTCTAGGACAAGAGGCTGTCAAGAAGAGGCCTTTCAGCCCCCAGAAATGATAAAGTAAACTACAGTTTTACTGGACAGGCTGGTTAAAAATAACTGATTGGCAGCAGCAGAAGTGGGCCTAAGTAAATATAAAATTGACACTAATTAGTGCATTCTTAAAATAATCTGCTCACATATCCTTTTTATATGTGAAATCACCATAGGTAACTTAATCAATGGTTACTAAAAAGAAAAAAAGTCACAGCTTCGGTCCGCCTCATCTATAGGTGCAAGTTAATAGTACTGACTTACACTGCAAGGTTGTTGTAAGCATTAATGTGTTGATCTTCTGCCTCGGGTGCCAAAATAACATGACCAGCCTCTGATTTGTTGTTTAGTCGGTTAGTCATGTCCGACTCTTCGTGACCCCCTGGACCAGAGCACGCCAGGCACTCCTGTCTTCCACTACCTCCCGCAGTTTGGTCAAACTCATGTTGGTAGCTTCGAGAACACTGTCCAACCATCTCATCCTCTGTCGTCCCCTTCTCCTTGTGCCCTCCATTTTTCCCAACATCAGGGTCTTTTCCAGGGAGTCTTCTCTTCTCATGAGGTGGACAAAGTATTGGAGCCTCAGCTTCAGGATCTGTCCTTCCAGTGAGCACTCAGGGCTGATTTCCTTCAGAATGGATAGGTTTGATCTTCTTGCAGTCCATGGGACTCCCAAGAGTCTCCTCCAGCACCAGAATTCAAAAGCATCAATTCTTCAGTGATTAGCCTTCTTTATGGTCCAGCTCTCACTTCCATACATCACTACTGGGAAAACCATAGCTTTAACTATACGGACCTTTGTTGGCAAGCTGATGCCTCTGCTTTTTAAGATGCTAATACACCATGACTTGGGGGTGGGGTGGGGGGCAGGGTACCACTTACTGCTCTGTAGAGAAGGGTTCAGCACTTTAATAAATCTCGGTGTTAAAAGTATACCACCAACCACCTCTACAGCTTATTTGGGCCATCATATTGCATCTACTGTAGTTTGGCCCAGGAAAGCTTCCTCCGTAATGCCCATGGAAATGAGCAGGTGCTGCAGAACAGCATTCTGCTACCCATAAGTGCTCTGACGCCTCGCCTTGCCTCCTCTTAAGACCACTTTGGGTTTCTTCTTCCTTCTTTATTTCCAAGGGGAAACCCAGCTCTTCTTTTGACTTGCCAAGGCTGAGAAGGGGAGAGGGGCGGGAAAGAGATGGCACCATTGAAGCAAGCAGGAGATAAAAGTGGCTCTCTAAGGAAGGAGTCTGGGCTGCTGCTGCTGCTGCTGCTGCCGCTGCTGCTGTGGAAACAGCAAAGAGCAAAGAGGAAGACAAAGCCTTTTTGACATTATCATTGAAAAGCCATTAGAAATCTGGTAGGCACCTCCTACAGCACAGATTGCAAACTCCTCTCCTCCAGCACACACAACAACTTCATGTGAGGGCTTTTTCTCCCTCATAATGATGGAAATGAACTGGAAAGGAGATGCGTGGAGCACAAGGAAGGCATTTTGTCCCTTTTAAGTATTTTTTAAACAAAGTTTTATTCATGAGTTGTTAACCATTTTGTTTGGCAAATCGGTTTATCCCAATGACCTTTCCTTTGCTTTAATTTTCAAGATGGCAGATGGCACTATGGATACCCCCCCTTGCAAAGTGCAGCCCCCCCCCAAGCCAGCCTGTTTGCTTAGTCTGTGGACAATCAACATGCCAAGCACAGCTTGGAAATAACATAATAGTCAAGCGAGCAGGGGAAAGAAAAGCACAGACATGAGACGGTGCTTTCCTTTCCAAGGTTTATGGCCTTTTGAGGGGAGCTGTTTGCAAACACGCTCTGCTGTTTACAGAAGAGTGGTTTTGAAAGGAAGTTTTGTAGTCAGGAATCTTTACATGAATAAGATACCAATATTTCAGAATGGGTATAAATAATAAATTATTATTATTATTACAAACCAGCATCAAATGACACATGTGAATGGCAACAACAACTAGATGAATCAGGCAGCATTGTCCTATTGTCCTGCTCAGATGACAGAAGCACAAAAAAGCAAAGTGTCAGGAGGGAAAAGTTCCATAACTTTCACACCCCTGGTCATCCCAAGGCTGGGCTCAATCCCATCTGCTCTATTACAGGCACAGGGGTGGAGTCAGACTTCAGTGAGCAGCTTTGTTTCAGTTTCCCCTCAAAAATCAGAAAATGCTATTTTAGTTTTAAAATCCGACAGTCTTTCTGTAAATAATAGTATTAAGGATTAGATTAAATTATCTATTTGGCACTGATATTAAATTAGTCTTTTCTATAAGAAGTATTCTATTATTTGTTTGCTTACAAGCAGTTGCTTAGTTATGGGCAACATTCCTGCAGAGGAAGAGGAGATTTGCTGACATGGCGAATTCTGCATTCATTACAACCTCTGTGTTAAAATATTCAGGTTCTTCTTATTGAAACAACATCTGGGGCCATTTTTATTTGTGTTCCACTGATTTGATTTGGGTTTTAAAAATTATTGTTGTTGTTGTTTAGTCGTTTAGTCGTGTCCGAACCAAGACCATATACTTAGGCAATTAAACTAAGAGACGCCAATACATATATTTGTGCATCCTTGTATGGCCTGCTTTCTCTAGAACTAGTCCCAGAGTGCCTGGCAGAGTGGAAGAACACAGCACCATAATAATCAGGAAAATGGACAGAGTGAGCCAGTGCTTCTGGAAGGATTTCCAGACACAAAATATGAATGAGAAAAATTTCTGGCTCACACACATGGGAGGAAACATCTATTTTGTCTATTCAATGTGAATTTGCAAGACTTTGGGGAGAGAATTCACGATTTTGCAATGGAAAATGGCACAGGGGAAGGTTTAAAGGGTTTTTTATATAGAATATTTCCTGCTACATTGGTTCATAATAACAGTAATAATAAAAGAATTAAACCTTGACAAGATAATATCTTTATATAGGACCAACAACAAAAAATTACAAAATAGTCAACAGCCCTTGTAGGACTCATTTTCAGGTAGGATGTTATGTTAAAACAAAAACAGCACATAATGGTGGTGGGTTTGGGCAAGGAAGAAAAGTATGACAATGGTCTAATCTCAGAAATGTTGCAAATATAATTTCAGAATGTAAATTTTCTTTCCTGCAACATATGGTCGTAGATATGGGATAGGACTGTGGGAAGTGTTTGGGAAGGGCATGTTACAAGTTTGTACTAGTCCTCGCCCCCGCCCCCCAACAAAAAGTGTTTTGGGTCTGGGCATGCTAACCGTCCCTGTGGATAGATGGTAAGTGCATGACTACTTCGCAGGGCAAATGCGGAAAGGTCACAGTGGGAAAATGCATTTTACTCACAGGTGACATCACAGCTGTTTTGGCCCTTAATGTTGGCAGAAATATCTCCCCTGACTATCACAAAGCAGCACTTTGTGTTGGGTGTAACTCTCGCAACAGCAGTTTTGCTAAAGAATTGCTTAGATGCGTCTTGTCATAACTGAAGCTGCTACTGCAGTTCTTCTCTAGAGGATGAATTATGCTTTAATATGATTCTGGATATTTCATGTCATGCACTGTAAAGCACATTAAATCTGACCATTCTATTCTATTGCTACATGCAGATAATGTTTTAATCAATGACTCCAGTCAAAATAATCAGCCAGAAATCTTCATCTACACAGTCTCAGTCAGAACTGCTCAGTGAACTATATGTAAGTCTGTCAGCTTGCTTAATGCCTCAACCAAAGTGTTGAGCCAATGCTTAGATACCTCAAGTCTCCTTGAATTGTTAGTGCTAAAGAAAATATTGTAAATAAGTAATTTTTCTTTTGACCCTAAGCTGGAAAGCTACTATCACCACTCAGGGTTAATACATGTTTTTAAGATCCAAATAGGAAAAATCTTGCCAGTTTCTATTTGGCCATATTTTGCAAACACATCATGATCCTAGATCAGATTTGTGGAAATATCAGGGGACTTGCAACATTGTAGTTCTTTTTCTGTTTGTATCAAGATTTATTTATTTATGTTGCTGTTTTGCAGCATCTGCTGAATTTCTATTAGGCAAAATAGAGGTTGCCAGTGCTAGTGAGCCTGGCAGATGGCGGAAGAAATCTCCAATTGCAGTTTGGCAGGAAAAAAATCCAGAATTTTGGGCACACATTCAGCAGGGAGTATAAAAATAAAATTACACTGACCCAAAGGGCAACCACATTCCCAGGAAGGGAAAAGTATGAGTCTATAGAAGGTCACATATGTAGAGAAGCAATAAAACACAAAGATTTGTTTGTTCGTTACCACTATTTTTATGCCACTGAAGTTCTCTGGGTAGAATACATAAAATTGTTAAAATAATACAATGTAAACAATACAAAATTTGAAAGTCTTCACCAGACACCAAACATGAATATAGAGTAGGCATCAGGTAACCCTCTGTGGGAAGAGCATTCTCCAAGCACTGTCCCATCATGGAGAAGTCCCTCTTCCTAACAGACTCTAGCCAGGTATCACTAGCCAGTAATACTCTGTGAAACGTCTCTGACATTGCCCTCAAGATCCAGGTAGGCTTACCTGCGAAGAGGGCATCCTTCAATAACCTATGGCCAAACTATTTAGGACTTTGTTGATTAAAGCTAACATTCTGAATTGGCTCTGGAAACAACTGGAAGCCAGTGTTGTTGACAAACATGAGTAAGCAGATCATAACACCAAGTTCCAGTGAGTAATCTTGCAGCCTTCTTCAGCACCAACAGCAGTTCACCTATAGAAGAGCCAGTGTGGTGTAGTGGTTAAGAGCGGTAGTCACGTAATCTGGGTAACCGGGTTCGCGTCTCCGCTCCTACACATGCAGCTGCTGGGTGACCGTGGGCCAATCACACTTCTTTGAAGTCTCTCAGCCCCACTCACCTCACAGAGTGTGTGTTGTGGGGGAGGAAGGGAAAGGAGAATGTTAGCCGCTTTGAGACTCCTGAAGGGCAGTGAAAGGCGGGAAAGGCGGGATATCAAATCCAAACTCTTCTTCTTCTTCTTCTAGAGCATTAGACTAACCTAACCTGGGTTTTACTAGAGCATGGAAAACTGAGGCCAGGCTATCTCTGTCTAGGTTGCAGAGATAAGCATCACAACCATGATATCTACTGAAGATAAAAAGTTGTTGTTGTTGTTTAGTCGTTTAGTCGTGTCCAACTCTTCGTGATGCCAGGCACTCCTCTCTTCCAATGCCTCTCGCAGTTTGGTCAAACTCATGCTGGTAGCTTCGAGAACATTGTCCAACCATCTCGTCCTCTGTCGTCCCCTTCTCCTTGTGCCCTCCATCTTCCCCAACATCAGGGTCCTTTCCAGGGAGTCTTCTCTTCTCATGAGGTGGCCAAAGTATTGGAGCCTCAGCTTCACGATCTGTCCTTCCAGTGAGCACTCAGGGCTGATTTCCTTAAGAATGGATAGGTTTGATCTTCTTGCAGTCCATGGGACTCTCAAGAGTCTCCTCCAGCACCATAATTCAAAAGCATCAATTCTTCGGCAATCAGCCTTCTTTATGGTCCAGCTCTCACTTCCATATATCACTACTGGGAAAACCATAGCTTTAACTATACGGTCATTTGTTGACAAGGTGATGTCTCTGCTTTTTAAGATGCTGTCTAGGTTTGTCATTGCTTTTCTCCCAAGAAGCAGGCGTCTTTTAATTTCATGACTGCTGTCACCATCTGCAGTGATCATGGAGCCCAAGAAAGTAAAATCTCTCACTGCCTCCATTTCTTCCCCTTTTATTTGCCAGGAGGTGATGGAACCAGTGGCCATGATCTTTGTTTTTTTGATGTTGAGCTTCAGACCATATTTTGCACTCTCCTCTTTCACCCTCATTAAAAGGTTCTTTAATTCCTCCTCACTTTCTGCCATCAAGGTTGTGTCATCTGCATATCTGAGGTTGTTGATATTTCTTCCAGCAATCTTAATTCTGGTTTGGGATTCATCCAGCCCAGCCTTTCGCATGATGAATTTTGCATATGTTAAATAAGCAGGGAGACAATATAGTCTTGTCGTACTCCTTTCCCAATTTTGAACCAATCAGTTGTTCCATATCCAGTTCTAACTGTAGCTTCTTGTCCCACATAGAGATTTCTCAGGAGACAGATGAGATGATCAGGCACTCCCATTTCTTTATGAACTTGCCATAGTTTGCTGTGGTCGACACAGTCAAAGGTTTTGCATAGTCAATGAAGCAGAAGTAGATGTTTTTCTGGAACTCTCTAGCTTTCTCCATAATCCTGCGCATGTTTGCAATTTGGCCTCTGGATCCTCTGCCCCTCGAAATCTAGCTTGCACTTCTGGGAGTTCTTGGTCCAAATACTGCTTAAGCCTGCCTTGTAGAATTTTAAGCATAATCTTGCTAGCATGTGAAATGAGTGCAATTGTGCGGTAGTTGGAACATTCTTTGGCATTGCCCTTCTTTTGAATTGGGATGTAGATTGATTTTCTCCAATCCTCTGGCCACTGCTGAGTTTTCCAAATTTGCTGGCATATTGAGTGTAGCACCTTACAGCATCATCTTTTAAAATTTGAAATAGTTCAGCTGGAATATCATCACTTCCACTGGCCTTGTTATTTGCAGTGCTTTCTAAGGCCCATTTGACTTCACTCTCCAGGCTTTCTGGCTCAAGGTCAGCAACCACACTACCTGGGGTGTACGAGACATCCATATCTTTCTGGTATAATTCCTCTGTGTTTTCTTGCCACCTCTTCTTGATGTCTTCTGTTTCTGTTAGGTCCTTACCACTTTTGTCTTTTATTATGTTAATCTTTGCACAAAATGTTCCTTTCATATCTCCAATTTTCTTGAACAGATCTCTGGTTCTTCCCATTCTGTTGTTTTCCTCTATTTCGTTGCATTGTTCGTTTAAGAAGGCCTTCTTGTCTCTCCTTGCTATTTTTTGGAAATCTGCATTCAATTTCCTGTATCTTTCACTATCTCCCTCGCATTTTGCTTGCCTTCTCTCCTCCACTATTTGTAAGGCCTCGTTGGGCAGCCACTTTGCTTTCTTGCATTTCCTTTTCATGTTGTGAGCCTCTATCCATAGTTCTTCAGGCACTCCATCCACCAAATCTAAATCCTTAAACCTGTTCCTCACTTCCACTGTGTATTCATAAGGGATTTGATTTAGATTGTATCTTACTGGCCCAGTGGTTTTTCCTACTTTCTTCAGTTTAAGCTTGAATTTTGCTATAAGAAGCTGATGATCTGAGCCGCAGTCAGCTCCAGGTCTTGTTTTTGCTGACTCTATAGAGCTTCTCTATAGTGTTATATTCAGGCAACAATTTTTAACTTTTTGAAAGTTGTCTAGATTTCTACAATTGATTAGGGTATTTTTGCTCTGCTGAATCAGGAAATGGCATCCATTTCTCTCCATCAGGTCAGGTTTTGGTGCTATGTTGATTTGAAAAAAATCAGATCTTGTGACAAAATTGATTACATTTTTGTGGCATTATCAGCTGATTTTTGTCAACACATATCATCCTAAATATGTTTTTAAGAGAAAAAAATGTTTTTCCAACAACATATATTGATACCTGATAGAAACATCGATTACTGTAAACTGAATGGTGGGCATTGATAAAGGTAAGTAGAAATAAATTGCATGTTGCTTAACCATTTTTCAAACTTCAGGGCTTGAACTTCCGATTCTTGGAACTCCTGGAATGCTCAGCGGCAGGGAGGTCTCTCTTCAGAGTCCAACAGTAGTCAGCCATCATGACTGTGTCCCAGCGACCCTGATACCTGGTCTCCATCTCTTTCATGTCCTGATGGAATCTCTCCCCCTGCTCGTCACTCATTGAACCCACGTCCTCAGGAAACCGGTCCATATGTGAAAATAGGTAGTGCATCTCGACACTCATGTTGCAGCCCAGGTTTCTAAAAGCAGTCAGCATGTTGTTGACAAGTTCTGCGTAGTTTCTGGCCTTATTGTTGCCAAGAAAGTTCTTCACTACCAGAACAAATGCCTTCCACGCTTCAAGTTCCACTTCGTTCATTGAGTTTCCGAACTCTGGATCTCTGATGAGCTGACAGATCTGAGGACCATCAAAGATGCCAGCTTTCAACTTCTCCATGGTCAATCCTGGAAAAGCCTGGCACAAGTAAGTGAAGCAGTCACCATCCTTGTCCAGAGCCTTGGTGAACTGCTTGATTAAGCCGAGCTTGATGTGCAGCGGTGGGAAGAGTATTCTGTCTCTGTCCACCAGAGGGTCGTTGATGATGTTCCTTTCTCTGCAAGGCACCAATTCATCCCACACAGGCCAGTCCTTCTTTGTGTAATGCTGAGCACGGTCCCTACTATCCCACATGCACAGAAAACATGGGTACTTGGTGAAGCCAGACTGTTGTCCCACCAAAAAGTTCACCATCTTCAGGTCAACACAAATAAACCACTTATGCTGATCATAACCAATTTTCTACAGCACATACTTCACCGCTTCATAGTTCTCCTTCAGTGTAGTCGAGTGAGCCAGGGGTATAGAGGCAAACTGGTTGCCATTGTGTAGCAGAACTCATTTCAGTGATCGCTTGCTGCTGTCAATGAACAGTTTTTTTCCTTCAATCTGGATGCCAACCATTCGGCAGAGTCCTTTGACAAGCTGAGGTCACGAACTAGATCATTCAACTCCTTTTGGGAAAATGGATGTGGAGCATCATCTTCAAGAACCACTTCTTCTTCATGTCCTTCAACATTGGAGGCATCTTCGTCACTAATGTCAGGAAGTTCTCCGAAGATAGGCACTGGAATTTCATCACAATGAGCTACAGGATGACGTGTTGATTGAAGATCAGGATACTTGAGGCTGCTCCGGTTCTTTCTGTTGATCCCAGTCACATCAACAGCGCAGAAGTAGCAGTCAGTGACATGGTTTGTCAACTCCCTCCAAACCATGGGAATTCCAAAGTTCAGACTCCTCTTGCCATTGGTCCACCCATGTAGAGTCTCAGTGCATGCCTTGCACACCATGTGTGGCACCCAAGCTTTATCCTGGTCACCAAGTTTAATACCAAAATAAGCATGGTAAGCACGCCTTATGAAACTTGTGCACCAATTTATGGAAGATTTCGAGGTTTTATGACTTCAACCTGATCCCTTTTCGACATAATCACCCAGAACTATCGGACCTGAATACTTCTTGTCATTAAAATAATCATTTCCAATCAAAACAATTATTCGACATGGCATTTTACCCCACCAACTTCTTCTAAAATGCTCCACCAAGCGTAAAAAGGTAAAGGGACCCCTGACCATTAGGTCCAGTCATGACCGACTCTGGGGTTGCAGCGCTCATCTCGCTTTATTGGCCGAGGGAGCCGGCGTACAGCTTCCGGGTCATGTGGCCAGCATGACTGAGCCAGTTCTGGTGAACCAGAGCAGTGCACGGAAACGCCATTTACCTTGCTGCCGGAGCGGTACCTATTCATCTACTTGCACTTTGACGTGCTTTCAAACTGCTAGGTTAGCAGGAGCAGGGACCGAGCAACGGGAGCTCACCCCGTCGCGGGGATTTGAACCGCCAACCTTCTGATTGGCAAGTCCTAGTCTCTGTGGTTTAACCCACAGCGCCACCCGCGTCCCCTCCACACAAGCGTACATGTGAACAAAAACGTAAAAAAAATGACATGTGGCCATAGCTCAAAAACTTGACCTGATTGAGCAAAACCAATGTGATTTTTGGACTCAGCGCATCAGATTCGTCCTAAATCAACTGAAAAAATGCAGACAACAAATTTGTTGTTGGCCAGTGTATAATCAATCTGATTTCGATGCTGCCCATCTGGTGATGTCCATGTGTAGAGTCGTCTCTTGTGTTGTTGGAAAAGAATGTTTGTGACGAACAGCTTGTTATCTTGGCAGAACTTTATTAGCCTTTGCCCTGCTTCGTTTTGAACTCCAAGGCCAAACTTGCCAGTTGTTCCTTTTATCTCTTGATTCCCTACTTTAGCATTCCAATCCCCTATAATGAGAAGAACATCCTTCTTTGGTGTCATTTCTAGAAGGTGTTGTAAGTCTTCATAGAATTGGTCAATTTCAGTTTCTTCAGCACCAGTAGTTGGTGCATAAACTTGGATTACTGTGATGTTAAAAGGTCTGCCTTGGATTCGTATTGAGATCATTCTATCATTTTTGAGATTGCATCCCAGTACAGCTTTTGCCACTCTTTTGTTGACTATAAGGGCCACTCCATTTCTTTTACGGGATTCTTGCCCACAGTATGATGGTCATCTGAACTGAATTTGCCCATTCCCGTCCATTTTAGTTCACTGATGCCCAGGATGTCAATATTTATTCTTGCCATCTCATTTTTGACCACATCCAACTTACCAAGGTTCATGGTTCTTACATTCCAGGTTCCTACACAATATTTTTCTTTACAGCATTGGACTTTCGCTTCCAGGCATACCCGCAACTGAGCAACCTTTCGGCTTTGGCCCAGCTGCTTCATCAGCTCTGAATCTACTTGTACTTGTCCTCCGCCGTTCCTCAGTAGTCTGTTGGATGCCTTCCGACCTGAGGGGCTCATCTTCCAGCGTCATAACTTTTATATGCCTGTTGTCTTTGTCCATGGGGTTTTCTTGGCAGGGATACTGGAGTGGCTTGCTGGTTCCTGTTCCAGGTGGATCACGTTTGGTCAAAACTCTCCACTATGACCTGTCCATCTTGGGTGGCCCTGCATGGCATAGCTCATAGCTTTGCTGAGTTATTCAAGCCCCTTCGCCACGGCAAGGCAGTGATCCATGAAGGGGCAGGATAAAACTACTCCCATATTAAACCTGACTTTTCCCCCTGGCAAGGCTATCAGGAGGATGTTTTGGGGGGAGGGGTATTTTAATGAGGACAATGTGATAATGGGAAAGCTAAATGTGGCCTCAGGCCGATGCCTGTCCAGGGAGCGCCATGGTTCAGGGGACCTGAACTCTGAACTTTCTTTGATAATAATAAAAAAGAGTTGCTAGACCCCTTGGAAGGGAAGATAGAATGCAAAATGTGCAGGTAAAATTCTAAGTGGTTTCTGAGAGATGAAGAGCCAGCCTGACTCCCACCTTTCACTGTTTTAGCCAATGAACAAAGTCAGAGCTGTAACTGATGGGTCAGTCCCTGGGGTCCTAAACAGCTCCTGCTTGCACTTTCTCCCCCTCTCATTTTCTAGTCTTTGGAATCTTCTAAAGACCTCCTTTCCTTTCCTCTTCCATTGCCCTTCTTTTCTTCCTAGCAACCAGGACGCTGTGGTGAGAGCAGCTGAAATCAGATACTGTACTCCTAGAAGTTATTTTATGCAAATACTACTGTACAATAAGTGTGGGTTGATGTTAAAGAAATGCACACAATGGCAAATACAACATGTGAAAACTTTGCAGAGGCTTAGCACAAATCCTGCTGTGCAGAAGCTAAAGTTCAGGCACTCATTGAAAACAGCCAAACAGCTTCACGCACCATGTCTGCATCCTCAGTCCTCTTCAGCTGAAACCAGTCCCACAAGATCAAGTCAAAATGTTGTGTCAGACACCTCACCTGGCTCTGTAATAATGGTAGCATTATTATCCAACATGGAGGCAAGTGATTTTATCTCAAAGAGATACTTGTCGCAGCAAATCTCCAGCGGTTCTATCACTCTGTTCCCAGGGACAGTTGTCAACAGTCCCATCACAACACGGAAAAGCTTTGCTAGCTGGCTTCTTGAGGATGTGATAAAGCCTTCTTTGCCACCTTTGCTGCCGTGCAATGCACACAGTGTTTCCCATTGAACATTATTATTGTTTCCTCAATGTATTTATTTGTTTCAGAAATTGAGGCTTTGTTTAGCAAAACTGACTTAATAAATAATATGCATTTTTTGTAATTGGATGGACATAATAAATCTTCCTATAATCATAATTTTGGCTAAGAAAATCTTACGGAATTTTGGATCTCTCTGCAAAGTAGCACTAGAAGGTTTTATAAAATATTAAACCTCTTCATTTTCAGGCCACACACTGGGGCCTGAAAGCGAAGCCTAGGGCATCCTTCCTATGAAGTTGAGCTACTACAAGATCCACTGGCTGGAAGTACAATTTCTATTTAAATTTCTTCCTTTGCAGCACCATGTAATAATCATTTAGAGGTTTGCCTGTAGTTGTGTGAACTGCTAACCCAGTCCCATGTGGAACAGAGGTAGGAATGATGAAAGAGGAAGGATATTAATTGTAACCCCCTTTTAACATATATGCTTTACCAGCTGGGCCCCACCTGCTCTGAGATATCGAGGTCAGCAAGTTCCCAAGACAATGCAAGCCAGATTCTATTTCTATTAATTCTGAGGTAAGTTCCATCAAACTACACCAAGATCTGCTATCTATTATATTTTGCAAAGTGGTTTGCTGTCTGTCCTTCTGTCTGTTCTTGAGATATTGTCACCCAATTTGGCATGAGAATTCCCAAGGTGGAGGAGGCAGTCTTCATCAGTGTTTGGACACTGGATTCCATTTTGAATCAAGAACAGAGTAAGACAAAATAGGACTGTGACATAGCCCAATTTAGTGTGATAGTTCAAAATTCTGTTTTGGATGCCCCTGAATATACTGTCACCCAGCTTGATGTGATGCAATGGAAAAAGCAGCGGAAACAGCTCCAAAAGCTTTTGGAGGTTTACCAAAAAAAAAGTTCAACAACAATTTTGGTGCCTCTGAAGAGATTGATGCTCACTTAGGCATGGAAATTCGTGGGATCAAGGAGCGGGTTTTTATTCTGTAGCACTTGGAAACAATTAAATGCCAATTTGAGTCAAGATAGCAAATCCAGCTGTTCTTGGATGCCTCTGAAGTTATCACCACCCAAACTGGTGCGACATTGGCCAGTTTGGCATGACAGTTCCAAATTGCCAAGCATTGGGGGGCCCCTCCCAAAAGATATTGAGGGGGGCCCAAAACAGCTTGACCCCGAGGGGCTGGTGCCCCTGGTTCCTCACACAGCCCTGCCAACTTCTGCCCACTAGGATCTCTCTGCCAGTGCAGAGCTCATAGTTCTGTGAGCTGAATAGATGGCAAGGCAATAATAATAATAATAATAATAATAATAATAATAATAATAATAATAATTGGTTTCCCCAGTCACTCTGGGCAGCAGCCTGTGGAAGGAGCATCTGTTTCCCTGGCCAGCTGCATTACACTTCAGTAGCTGCATAACAAGGCTGCAGATATGGCAGTGCCCTTCATCAAACAACCGAGCCACTCATTAAATTCCATATTCCCAACTGAGCAAAGACTTATTTCACACTGCACAATTGTCTTTTGGTACTGCACAAAATGTGTGCATTAGAATAAAACACATGCTAACATATCCTGTTAGGTGGCACTTTGGGAATTACAAGGACTGAGATAATCATACCTGACGAGACATTGGACCAGATACAGCTCACTGGTCCCACTGGCAGAAGCCCATGTAATGCCAACTGGGCTTTCCCAATTTGTTGGGGGGGGGGTCAGGAGAAGCCCCAGAACAGGGCACAGGGCAGAATAAGGGTGATTGTTCCATCAAACAAGCAGAAATATTTGTGCAACACCCTAGTGCTACATTTCACTACAAACCAATAATAGAATGATATGGAGTGTGTGGCCCTGGGAACTGAACACTGCATAGAGTCATGCATAATTACTGGTCCAAGTGACGTCCTGTTTAAAAACTCAAAATAAAAATGGCCTTCCTTCCTTCTTTGCATCTTTGTTCACTGCTATTTGCAGTAACAGCCCAGTAAATTCAGAAGATGTCAAAAGGGTACTTCCTTTAACCTATTTTTATCATAAATGAAGTTATTGGCTTCCTACTTTGTGCTGCTTTATGCATATTGTTAATTCTAATAGTTACCTTTCTTATATTATTTGTTCAGCAGCCTATATTGTAGAACCTTTCCCCTTAATCACTTGAGATAAGCTGTCTGGCTTGAAATAAAAGATGCTTGCCAACCTCATAACAGAAGAAAAAGTTCTCTATCAAAAGCATATTAGCATATTTTGCCTCATTAATAAGTATGCTGCAGCTTTAATTTGCTTAATTATCACATTTCAAATTCAACATGGTAACTAATTAGCAAAAAGGCTGGAAAACATATATAGAATGATAACCCATACAAACAAATTTGTGCCTTCATTTCTTCTACAAAATGAATCTTGTTATTTAGCTCTCCTGAAATAGTACCATTCTGATTCATGATGTAGTTAAGCTGGAGAGTTTAGATGTGGGCTGACTGGAGTCCTGCTACATATTTCTAAACTGATGAGCAGCTGCACTGTAAATATGATGTCCTGTTGAAATGCTGGTTCTGAAGACAGGTATAAATAAATAAGACGAGCTTCCATGATTTGTGAAGCCATGCCATAATGATCATAGAATCATAGAATCATAGAGTTGGAAGAGACCACAAGGGCCATCAAGTCCAACCCCCTGCCAAGCAGGAAACACCATCAGAGCACTCCTGACATATGGTTGTCAAGCCTCTGCTTAAAGACCTCCAAAGTAGGAGACTCCACCACACTGCTTGGCAGCAAATTCCACTGTTGAACAGCTCTTACTGTCAGGAAGTTCTTCCTAATGTTTAGGTGGAATCTTCTTTCTTGTAGTTTGGATCCATTGCTCCGTGTCCGCTTCTCTGGAGCAGCAGAAAACAACCTTTCTCCCTCCTCTATATGACATCCTTTTATATATTTGAACATGGCTATCATATCACCCCTTAACCTCCTCTTCTCCAGGCTAAACATGCCCAGCTCCCTTAGCCGTTCCTCATAAGGCATCGTTTCCAGGCCTTTGACCATTTTGGTTGCCCTCCTCTGGACACGTTCCAGTTTGTCAGTGTCCTTCCTGAACAGTGGTGCCCAGAACTGGACACAGTACTCCAGATGAGGTCTGACCAGAGCAGAATACAGCGACACTATTACTTCCCTTAATCTAGATGCTATACTCCTATTGATGCAGCCCAGAATTGCATTGGCTTTTTTAGCTGCCGCGTCACACTGTTGGCTCATGTCAAGTTTGTGGTCAACCAAGACTCCTAGATCCTTTTCACATGTACTGCTCTCAAGCCAGGTGTCACCCATCTTGAATTTGTGCCTCTCATTTTTTTTGCCCAAGTGCAATACTTTACATTTCTCCCTGTTAAAGTTCATCTTGTTTGTTTTGGCCCAGTTCTCTAATCTGTCAAGGTCGTTTTGAAGTATGATCCTGTCCTCTGGGGTGTTAGCCACCCCTCCCAGTTTGGTGTCATCTGCAAATTTGATCAGGATGCCCTTGAATCCATCATCCAAGTCGTTGATAAAGATGTTGAATAAGACCGGGCCCAAGACAGAACCCTGTGGCACCCCACTAGTCACTCTTCTCCAGGACGAAGAGGAACCATTGATGAGCACCCTTTGGGTTCGGTCAGTCAGCCAGTTACAAATCCACTGAGTGGTAGCATAGTCAAGACCGCATTTTACCAGCTTCTTTACAAGAATATCATGGGGCACCTTGTCGAATGCCTTGCTGAAATCAAGGCTACATCCACTGCGTTCCCTTCCTCTACCAGGCTTGTAATTCTGTCAAAAAACAAGATCAGGTTAGTCTGACATGACTTATTTTTCAGAAATCCATGCTGACTATTGGTGATCACAGCATTCCTTTCTAGGTGCTCACATACTGTTTGCTTAATGATCTGCTCCAGAATCTTCCCTGGTATTGATGTCAGACTGACTGGGCGATAATTATTTGGGTCCTCTCTTTTCCCCTTTTTGAAAATAGGGACAACATTTGCCCTCCTCCAGTCTGCCGGGACTTCGCCTGTTCTCCAGGAATTCTCAAAGATGACTGCCAGTGGTTCTGAGATCACATCTGCCAGTTTTTTTAATACTCTTGGGTGCAGTTCATCTGGCCCTGGAGACTTGAAGACATCTAAACTAGCCAAGTATTCTTGTACTATCTCCTTAGTTATTCTGGGCTGTGTTTCCTCTGCTGAATCATTTGCTCCAAATTCTTCAGGTCGGGCATTGTTTTCTTTATCGGAGAAGACTGAGGCAAAGAAGGCATTGAGGAGTTCAGCCCTTTCTGTGTCCCCTGTTTGCATTTCACCATCTTCTCCTCTGAGTGCCCCCACTGTTTCTTTGATGTCTTGACATGATGTGATGTCATGATGTCACATCACGCTGTCATGCTCCTGCACCGTGGCGGCGTCTGGACTGGGACCTCTGCTCTGCGCGCCACCTGCGAATGTAAAAATGAGATAGAGCTGTGTATCAACAGCATATTGCTGACATTGTACCGTATTTTTCGCCCCATAGGGCGCACCTAGTTTTTTTTGGGGGGGGGAATAAAGAAAATAAATTATTTTTCCCCCCAGGCGCGGGCTGGGGCGGGGGAAGCCCGAGCTTCCCCCGACCCCAGCCCCCAGAACAGGCTGCTCTCCGCAAGCCGTGGGAGGGCTCCCGCGGCTTGCGCAGAGCTACCCGAAGCCCGGGCGCGAGTACTCAGCACGCCGCAGGCTTCGGGATGCAGGCAGCTCTCCACAAGCCGTGGGAGCCCGGCGGGAACTCCCGCGGGCTCCCAAGGCTTGTGGATAGCTTCCTGAAGCCTGAAGAGCAAGAGGGGTCGGTGCGCACTGACCCCTCTCACTCTCCAGGCTTCAGCGAAAGCCTGCATTCACCCCATAGGACGCACACACATTTCACCTTCATTTTTGGTAGGGAAAAAGTGTGTCCTATTCTAGCCTTCTTCCCATATGCGCGTTGCCCCAGGGTGGGAAGACAGAGGAGTCAATGGACACCAGGGTGTGGTTCACGGAGAAAGAGTTTATTCAGTTCTGCGCAGAGGCGGCCAGTGGAATCGCTTCCAAAGGCTGGCGGCGTTTACAGCAAATAGGCAAGCACTTTTATGCCTTTCCCTATCGTCTCATCCCTCGTCATCCTTCCCTTATCTAATCACGATACATTCTTTCCATTCATCCCATTCCCTTATATGGCTCGTGCAATGCCTTGCTGGCATTTCCTCATTGGTCCCCGACAGTCCTCCCCCTGGGCATGCGCCCTAAGTCTTGCCTATGCAATTTACTCACATAACTTGTTTACTCCGGCACCGCCCTTGCATGTTTCCGTCCTACCTTATCTCTCTCTGCACATTCCAGGGCCCTACCTTAATCTTCATTTTACATTCTTGTGTCCTTCACTATAGGGCGAAAAATACGGTACTCCAAAATGCCAGATGGCCCCACTCAGCTGTTTCATGTAGATGTTAAACAGCCTGGGGGATAAAATTGAATCTTGATGAACCCTGAGCCACACTGAAGGCTCCACAAAGCCAAAGAACACTCCCCTGGATCCACCCTCTGGAAACAGCCCTCCAAGCAGGACCTGAACCACCACAATGCAGTGCCACCTACCCCCAACTTGGACAACCACTCCAGAAGGATACCATAGTTGATGATATCAAAAGACACTGAGAGGTTGAAGAGAATTAACAGGGACACATTTCCCCTGTCTCTCTGCCAACAGAGGACATCATACAGGATGACCAAAGCATTTTCAGTGCCCGAACCAGGCCTAAATCCCAATTGAAATGGATCTAAAAAATCGTTTCCTCAAAGAGTGTCTGGATCTGGTCCATTACCACCCATTCCAAGAAGAGGAAATTGGCAACTGGCCTGTAGTTACCTAGATGGAGTGTTTCTTGAGGAGTGATTTTACCACTGCTTCTTTCAAGCAGGCAGGGACCACCCTCTCTCCTAAAGAGGCAGGGATCACCTCCCTGGCCCAGCCAGCTTTCCCTTCCCTGCTAGTTTTTATCAGCCAAGAGGGACAAGGGTCCAGAGTGCAAGTGGTCACCTTGACCAATCCAAGCACTCTTCCTGCCCAATTGAAAAAAAACAAGATCCAGAGTGTGGCCTGCCACATGCGTCAAACTGGTGACATGTTGGGACAGCTCCATGGTTGTCATGACAGCCATGAAGTCCTGAGCTGCCCAGTTCCAGTCAGCTTTGCATGGATGTTGAAGTCCCCCAGAACCAATAGTCTGGGAGTCCTCCACACCCCCTCCCAAACCAGCTCTGTCAGCCCAGGCAAGGAGATTGCAGGGCAGTGAGGCGGGCAGAAAACTAGCAGAATCCCATATCTGTCACAATTATGCAATGCCAGAAACACACATTCTATATCCCCCAGCCCCAACTGAACAGAGAGCCTAGAGAGAGAAAGAAAATCTCTATAGACCACAGTAACTCACCCTCCCCAACAGACAGGTGGAAGAAACCAAGGCAGTCATTTTGTTTTATCTAGGGCATAATGATCATTGTTCCTTATAACCTCCGAAAGAAACTTTGCCACGGCCAGTGTAATATCATTTGACCTGTCTTCCAAAAGATATTTAATATGGGAGGATTCAGATTTTCCCAGCAAATTTGCCAGCAGGGGTTTGATCAGTTGATCCCTTGCTTGCTCATGTTGCCCACGATGCAGTAGGATATGCTTCATACAATCGACGTCCTGGGAACATAAACAAAGCCTATTCTGATAGGGGATGCCTCACAGTTTGCCATTTAGAACTTCCGAGGGAAATACATTTAGTCTGGCTTTGGTAAATAAATGCCGATAGGTAGGTACAAACAAATTCCTAAGGTATGAGGATATCTGAAAGTTGTACCCATATTGGATTCCAGCTGCGACCGGGCTACAAATTACATAAGATCGGGAATCCAGGTCACTATGTGAGATGTCCCAGAGCCTTTGCCTCAGGGATTCAAGGGCAGTGTTGTAACCCAGATGATGTAAGAGGGATGATGGCAGTCCAGTCGAGGTGGCTTTTCTGGCCATAGTTTTCAGCCATGGGCTGACAAACTTCTCGTTGGTTAAATGTACTAATAATCCCTTCCCCAGGCCGAATACTGAGATCTTGAGCCAGTATCTCAAGGCAGCCCACCGTGCTTTGATGGAGAATGGGCATTCATCTGTTTCCAGATATAGAATTGAATTTGGGACACAGTTTGGGACCTGTAATAGGGACCAAATAAACTTTGCCTGGAGCCCGTCTAACTTAGGAAATGAACCATTGTACCAGACATTTGAAGCATAGAGAAGTTGGGAAACAGATTTTGCATTAAAAACCCTTATGGGTGATGGAACATAATGGCCTCCCCTTGTAAAAAAGAATCAGAGTATAACGAGTTTGCTTATCTCCGCCTTTTGATAGGCGGTCTGCTTGTGGCAGTTCCAGGACGTTGAGTGATGAAATAAGAGCCCTAAATACCAGAAGCATTTGGTCTGCCCTAGGTTATGGTCATCCAGTGCCCATTTACACGGGGGAAATCTTTTCTCAAAAACCAGTATTTTTGATTTTTCATAATTGATGGATAACCCATTGACAGAGCAATAATCTGACAACTTCCTCAGTTGGTATTTCAGGCCAGGTCTAGAGCAAGAGAGGATGGCTGCATCATCCACATACAACAAAAGAGGGGTCTTTCTGGTTCCTATTCTTGGAAGATGGCCATCTGGGTCCATTAGGCTTGCCTCTAGATCATTCAAAAACAAACTAAAGTGGGAGCCAGAATGCAGCCTGCCTCACTCCCTTGGCCATCTCAATACAATCCGAGAGCTGACTCTGCAGCCCATATCTAACCTGCATTCTGCTTCCACTGTGTAGAGCTTTAATGAGATAGAAAAGACGTTTATCCTGCAATACCAGATGTAGTTTGTGTCAGGAAAAAGCAGCAATGCTAAAGCCAGCTGCAGGTGTCTGGAATGCAAAACAGGATGTTGATGTGTGGAACTGTACTAGTGGAACAAAGGGGCAGTCCATTCATTGTACTGAGCACCGGATGTTAGCTCAGAGTGTCATCTGACCTGTACTGGAAGTACAGGGGTGGAGTTTTTTACTCTACTGTTGGAGTCTGAAGAGTGCAGACACGTTTCTCTGTACTGCTGGAATGACAGGAATAAAGACATGTAAATAGATTTCTGTCTGTCTCTTTACCCCTCCCTGAGGGAACCAGGGAGGAGGGGGAGAGGTGTGTCCCTCTCATGCTGAGTGGGATCGCCGATTTGTGACCTTGCCTGTATCCTGCCGGGAGACGCAGACGGGAAGGTCAACTAGGATCTCAAGCCGAATGCCTGGAGAATGGCCAGTTACCTCTGACTGTGGCTGAGAATCCCGACAGTTTGGTCCATAATTTGGATCTGAGAATAGAATCAAAGGCAGATTTCAGGTCCATAAAGGCCACAAATAGTTTTCCCTGTAGAGGTCTGGTGTACTTCTCAGCTAGGAGGGGCAGCACAAGGCAGTGATCAGATGTTGAGTGATTCTCACGAAAGGCGGCCTGAGTTTCAGATATTATATTATTGTCTTTCAGAAAAGATGTCAGTTTGGTACAGAGAAAACGGGCATATAGCTTTCCTATTATAGAAAGCAAGCTCATTGGCCTATAATTAGAAGGCACGTTTGGCTGACCTTTCTTAAAGTTTGGGACAACTATAGTATGTTTCCAGCTGATCGGTACTTTGCCCGAATTGATAACGGCTGTAAAAACTGCTGCTAAAAGAGGGGGACCTGGCATTCAGCAACAGCAGCCACAGACCCGAGGGCTGGCTGACAGGACAACCACAAATCCCCAGGTTGGAAGAGGGACTGGCACACAGCACAGTCACTAACTGCCTGTGCCGTGTGCCCCTTACCCAGCCTGCCCCACCTCCCACGCCATCCCTCTGGCTCTTAAGTGTGGGGGTGGATGAAAAAGAAGACATCACAAGGTTTTACAAACCAAGATCACCAAAGGGGGGGGATATTCCTGGGGGAAAGGTTTCAGCATGTGAATACTTACATGCACACAAACAACCATCAAAGTGCAAAAAGGTAGTGAAAATAAGTTGGGATAAATACATTCAGTTATCCCTATCTAAACAGTTTCCTACCAGTTAAAATTCTGCTTAGCAAAGGGCTTTTGGTCAGAGTCCTCCAGCTCCTCTTTGTTGCATAATAACCCAATCTGCAAAGAAGGCAAACATCAAAGTACACTTTTGCCTCAACCCCACACTGCCCAGAATCCATACTTTCCCTCATTATTTTCTAACACCTCCTGAGGTGGTTATCTGCCAACCAAGGTAGGTTCCATGAAGCAAATCAACCCCATAATTACCAAGCTATATACAAGGTTTTTAATTTCTTTTAACAGTCCAATTCCTTCTCAGTGGGAAAGGGATTTACAAATGGAGATATCGGAAGTAGTATGGAGTTTCTTATTTGGCTTAGGAAAAAAAATTACAATTGCCACAATTACTGAGAAAATTGCATTACAGTGACGTTGGTCATAATGGAGAAACAGCTGAGGGGAATGGGAACAGAATGGCAAAGAAAAGGAGATGTCATTCGCATCTTGGAGAAAGTCTAGAAAGCTAACAAGCATTAGAGAATGATAATCTAAGTTATAAACCAAATTTGGGGTGTTTGATTAGCAACCTGCTGTTATGTTTAAAGAACAATGTAAATGATTGGATGATACAAAGGTTTGTCCATATCCAGGTATTCCTTTTACTAACATTAGCTAGGATTCTATTTGCAAAGGCTTGGAAAGAGGAGTGTCAGTCAAGTAAAATAGAATTAATGGGAGCAGATGGTCATAGAAGTTGACAATAAAACTAAAGAAACAAAGATATTATAAAGAAAGGTTGGAAGGTTGGAAGCAGATTGGACAGTATATAAAAAGTGTACTTGTGGGATTAGTGTAGACTTTTTGTTATTATAAGGAAAGATGCCATGTGTTCTTGTATGCTTTTTCTTTTTTTGGCTATACTTTGTTCCTATTGGTGAGATGGGTGGTCTGGATATGGGGGAGGTGAGTGCTCTTGACCACCTTGTCATGGTCAGACCTCTTCCTGGTGAAGTTTGGACTTTGGGGAGCAGCACCACCCTGCAGGAGTACAGGACTGATTTGGATGCTTTGCCCAAGATGCTAATGGAGCCTGGTAGATTCCTCAGTGCTCTGGGGTTTTTCCAGTGGGTAGAGCTGGTGACCTGCTGAGGTCCTGATCTCCCTGTGGGGATAGGGAAGATGAGAGGACCTCCAACACAATCACCCCTGAGTGTCCTCTCTAATGTTCAGAGCCCCCACCACTCCTTGTTTTGCTGAGGACCTGTGGGCAGTGAGACAGGCTGGGAGATGACCGGAGAGCAGGTGGCAGAAGACTGGCAGCTCTATACAATGAAAAAATATGACTGGTATCTGAAGAGGCTTCATTTTCTGTTTTGTTTTAGTTTGGCAATTAGTTGGAAATGCATAACGTTTCAGAAGAAAAATATAGAGGGGATGGTAGAACAAAGGGCGAAGTAGCATTGGTTGTCAATGCCTGGGGCAGGTGGGCAGCAGGAGGCATGTGCTGGGGGGAGGGGAGAGTACCAGACCAGCCCTCGCCACCAAGGCAGCGACCCCACCCCTACCAGAGCAAAGGAGGGCTGCATTGAGCCACCTACCTGCACAGGTAAGCGGAGAGAAGCACCCGGCCACACTTGGGACACCTGCATGGGGCTTCCTGGTTTGCATCTCCTCAAAAATTGTGCACCCAGGGCCACTGCCCCCCTGGCACCCCCACACCACACCCTTGGGTAGCTCTGAAAGGCCACTGAGCCCATCTGCTGGCGTAACTTTCATCTTTGGCTCAAATATTACTGGCTGAACTGTTATGGATATATTTCAAGAAGCTACCAACACAACCTAAAGCTCTGTGATATAGCCATAGCTCTCTTGTGCCCCAAAGACCCACCATTTCTCACCTTCTTCATTAGTCCTTTTCTGCTGCTGCCCAGTCACAAGTTCCAGTTCCCTGCCAAAGATTGAGCCTAGCCTGGCCAGATCCAGAGCTGTGAGGAATACTCTTTCAGTCTCATCTGGCTCATTGGCATTCGCGGGAGGCAGCTGCACTCACAGTTCTGCTGCCTCCAGGCATGTCATGTGGCCACACGATGGCCATCCTCGCAGAACATTCTTGTCCTTCTGGACATGGCTTTCCTTTGAACCACCTTGAATGTGAATATCCTGCTTAACCATGATCCAAGATTGATTGCATTTTTCTAGAGTTCCTTATGAGTCCCTCATTTTTATATATTTTTTCAAACTCTTATAACAGTCAACCCTCATCTTGCTTTTCAAGGCACATTTGCCTGCAGTTGTTGAGAATACAATTTCATTTTGCAGCATCTGTATTCAAGTAATATTTCAACTACTCAGTGCCCAAACAGCAAAAGCTTCATTTGCTGCCTTTATTTATCTTCAAGAAACATGAATAAAACAAATTCCAGAGGGAAGGCCATGTTTGTCTGTTGCCTAAAAACAATAGAGTCTAGTGGCACCTTAAATGCTAGCAGATTTATTCTGGCAGAAGACTTCGTGGACTAAGTCAGCTCTAGTTCACAATAAATCTGTTAGTCTCTAAGATGCCATCAAACTCTTAAATATTAATAAAACAAAGAGAATGAAAAGTGAATAATATGTATTTAAAATATTTACAAGATGCCTTTCCATCCAGATTTTATAAGTGAAAGCACAATTTAGAAATAAAAAAACAATTAAACATTCTAAGCCAACCCAAAACATAACTGTGTGAATTTTTTTAAAATGGCATTAAGTTTTAAAATGAAAAATGACAAAACAATAATAAAACAGCAGGGAACAAACCAAAATTAATTTCATTGAATCATGCAGTTGGAAGGGACCACCAGGGTCATAGAATCATAGAATCATAGAGTTGGAATAGACCACAAGGGCCATCGAGTCCAACCCCCTGCCAAGCAGGAAACACCATCAGAGCACTCCTGACATATGGTTGTCAAGCCTCTGCTTAAAGACCTCCAAAGTAGGAGACTCCACCACACTGCTTGGCAGCAAATTCCACTGTCAAACAGCTCTTACTGTCAGGAAGTTCTTCCTAATGTTTAGGTGGAATCTTCTTTCTTGTAGTTTGGATCCATTGCTCCGTGTCTGCTTCTCTGGAGCAGCAGAAAACAACCTTTCTCCCTCCTCTATATGACATCCTTTTATATATTTGAACATGGCTATCATATCACCCCTTAACCTCCTCTTCTCACCTGACCTGATGGAGAGAAACGGATGCCATTTCCTGATTCAGCAGTGCAAAAATACCCTAAAGCAGTTGTAGAAATCTAGACAACATTCAAAAAGTAAAAAATTGTTGCCCAGTGTTATTTTTATATGCAGTAACAGCGGCAAGGATACTACTGACCCAAAAATGGAAGCAGGAAGAATTACTATCGATTGAAGAATGGAGAATGAAACTGATGGACTACACAGAATTAGACAAATTAACAGGAAAGGTTTGAAACCGACAAGATCACAAGTTTACCGAGGACTGGAGTAAATTTGTAGACTCTATGAATAGCATATGTGATGTACAAATAACGTTTGTGGGTTTACAGGAAGCTTTGTGAAGAAATAAGTATTAGAAACGTTGTAAAAAAGGGAACAAGGGAATATGTTTATTTAAAATAAAAGGCAATGTTATATTTAGAATTGCGGATAGAAGATTAGAAAACGGAAGATTCGCGGATGAGCTGAAGGAAGTAAAAAATATGTATCTGTGACAATATTGAAAATGTATGTTTAAAATTTTATATTGGAAATTAAATAAAAATAATTTTAAAAAAGAAAGAAAGGTCGAGGGAATGAGGAAAGCTCAGTGAGCGAGATGGAGGAACAGAGAGCTATGCTAATTCTGCCCACTTTTGCTCTAGCCCCACTTGCTGCTGGCAGGCCCCCTCCAACAAACTACGCCCAATGGAATGTGTCCTCAACAAAAAACAGTTCCCCACCCTCAGTGCCCTAAAGTGGTGATGGCACCTGCAAACTCTTATGCCTTTGCCGGTGTGGTTTGGTTTCAAACCACACAGGCAAAGGATGAGGGATTTGCAGCCACAGCTGAACAATAGTGGCCAAAAAGCAATGTCCCTTTGCTCAAGTGATCTGGTTTTGAACAGCACAGGCAGAGGGAAATGTTTCACCTGATGTCACAATAAGGTCAGGTGATTTGATAGGTGGGCAGCCCCACCCACCCGTGAAAATTGCCCATGGTAGAGGGAGAAGTAGGGATCTTTCTTGTTGGCTAGAAAAGGTTCAGCACCACCACCACCACCTTAAGGCCCTTTGAAATGGAAGCAGAAATGAAATGAGAGCCAATGATGCTGGTACAGTATTGGAATAATATGCTCTATGCACCACACATGGGTTTAGAGCTTCACTGTTATTCTGGACCAGTTGTCATTTCCAATCATTTCTCAAAAGCAGCCTCATATACAGCATGTTACAGTAATCTAACATGGAAATTAAACAAGCATGAAATACCAGATCCTTTCTGCCCAGGAGAGAGAACAACTAACTCATCAGTCTCCACTCATAAGAACATTCTTGGCCAGCAGTATGATCTGGGAATCCAGAAACAGTGCAGAATCCAAGAGCATCCTCAAATCTGTAAACCGAATCCCTCAGGTACAGCACAACTTCATTCAGAAGAAGTTGGAAACAAGCCCCACCCCTGGCCCTCCCACCAGATGCCAAAGATATAAACAACTACCTGACATTTAGAAGACATCTGAAGGCAGCCCTGTTTAGGGAAGTTTTTAATGTGTGACATTTTAATGTATTTTTAATTTTTGTTGGAAGCCAAGCAGAGTGGCTGGGGAAACCCAGCCAGATGGGCGGGTACAAATAAATTATTATTATTATTATTATTATTATTATTATTATTATTATTAAGCTTCCGTCACTATTGCCAGATGCCAGTTCACAATCTCAGCTGCCCAAGCAGGATCAGTTGAAAAGGAGGAAAAAGCTAAGTGTTCCCACCATGCTGTGTGTATATCTGGATGCTACCTAATCACAACTGATGGTCTTTCAAGATAGGTTCATGCGTTGATTATCAGCGTATTGCTGTCATCAGCACAACCATGAAAACCTCAGCCAATGCCTTTGTGTAGCTTTTAAAATATATATTTATTTTATTTTTCAATTTCTCATTTTACAAATATTTTAAGAAAAATAAATTTACATAAGCAATTTAAAACTCCAAATCTTAATATTTACGCCCTTCCCTCCCATTTCTGCAGTTACTTATATTATATCTTTAACTGCTGCATATCAAATTCAAATCTATTTACTGGTTATCCTTTATATTCTATTTAGGTTATTCTCACTGCACTTTTTTATGCCAATCCTGCTAATGATTTAAGCTGTGTGTATCTGAAGAAGTGTGCATGCACATGAAAGCCCATACCAATAACAAACTTAGCTGGTCTCTAAGGTGCTACTGGAAGGAATGATTTAAGCTGTTTACAATAATTCTTCAAATAGTCTATAATTTTTTCCCATTCTATGTTAAAATATCTCCTATTGATTTCTTAGTCTTCTGATAAGTTTTTGTTGCCAATCTTCCTTTGTTGGAACTGTTTCTTCTTTCCATCACTAGGCATATATCATTTGCCCAGGAAGACTCCCTGAGTGAGTGCTTGAGGGCCCTGCTCTTGCCACTTACCATCTGGCTTGGGGCGGGGCCTGGGGCCTCACAAGGACTGTGTGCTGCTTGCGGCCTGCTGCCCAGGAGGACTCCCTGAGTGAGTGCTTGAGGGCCCTGCTCTTGCCACTTACCATCTGGCCTGGGGTGGGGCCTGGGGCCTCACAAGGACTGTGTGCTGCTTGCGGCCTGCTGCCCAGGAGGACTCCCCTGAGTGAGTGCTTGTGGGCCCTGCTTTTGCCACTTACCATCTGGCCTGGGGCGGGGCCTGGGGCCTCACAAGGACTGCGTGCTGCTTGCGGCCTGCTGCCCAGGAAGACTCCCTGAGTGAGTGCTTGTGGGCCCTGCTTTTGCCACTTACCATCTGGCTTGGGGCGGGGCCTGGGGCCTCACAAGGACTGCGTGCTGCTTGCGGCCTGCTGCCCAGGAAGACTCCCTGAGTGAGTGCTTGAGGGCCCTGCTTTTGCCACTTACCATCTGGCTTGGGGCGGGGCCTGGGGCCTCACAAGGACTGCCTGCTGCTTGCTGCCTGCTGCCCAGGAAGACTCCCTGAGTGAGTGCTTGTGGGCCCTGCTTTTGCCACTTACCATCTGGCTTGGGGCGGGGCCTGGGGCCTCATAAGGACTGTGTGCTGCTTGCGGCCTGCTGCCCAGGAGGACTCCCTGAGTGAGTGCTTGAGGGCCCTGCTCTTGCCACTTACCATCTGGCCTGGGGCGGGGCCTGAAGCCTCATAAGGACTGTGTGCTGCTTGCGGCCTGCTGCCGAGGAGGACTCCCTGAGTGAGTGCTTGAGGGCCCTGCTCTTGCCACTTACCATCTGGCCTGGGGCGGGGCCTGAAGCCTCATAAGGACTGTGTGCTGCTTGCGGCCTGCTGCCGAGGAGGACTCCCTGAGTGAGTGCTTGAGGGCCCTGCTCTTGCCACTTACCATCTGGCCTGGGGCGGGGCCTGAAGCCTCATAAGGACTGCGTGCTGCTTGCTGCCTGCTGCCCAGGAAGACTCCCTGAGTGAGTGCTTGAGGGCCCTGCTCCTTCCTGCCACTTACCATCTGGCCTGGGGCGGGGCCTGGGGCTCATAAGGACTGCGTGCTGCTTGCGGCCTGCTGCCCAGGAAGACTCCCTGAGTGAGTGCTTGTGGGCCCTGCTTTTGCCACTTACCATCTGGCTTGGGGCGGGGCCTGGGGCCTCATAAGGACTGCGTGCTGCTTGCGGCCTGCTGCCCAGGAAGACTCCCTGAGTGAGTGCTTGTGGGCCCTGCTTTTGCCACTTACCATCTGGCCTGGGGCGGGGCCTGGGGCCTCATAAGGACTGCGTGCTGCTTGCGGCCTGCTGCCCAGGAAGACTCCCTGAGTGAGTGCTTGTGGGCCCTGCTTTTGCCACTTACCATCTGGCTTGGGGCGGGGCCTGGGGCCTCACAAGGACTGCGTGCTGCTTGCTGCCTGCTGCCCAGGAAGACTCCCTGAGTGAGTGCTTGTGGGCCCTGCTTTTGCCACTTACCATCTGGCCTGGGGCGGGGCCTGGGGCCTCACAAGGACTGCGTGCTGCTTGCTGCCTGCTGCCCAGGAAGACTCCCTGAGTGAGTGCTTGTGGGCCCTGCTTTTGCCACTTACCATCTGGCTTGGGGCGGGGCCTGGGGCCTCACAAGGACTGCGTGCTGCTTGCTGCCTGCTGCCCAGGAAGACTCCCTGAGTGAGTGCTTGTGGGCCCTGCTTTTGCCACTTACCATCTGGCTTGGGGCGGGGCCTGGGGCCTCACAAGGACTGCGTGCTGCTTGCGGCCTGCTGCCCAGGAAGACTCCCTGAGTGAGTGCTTGTGGGCCCTGCTTTTGCCACTTACCATCTGGCTTGGGGCGGGGCCTGGGGCCTCACAAGGACTGCGTGCTGCTTGCTGCCTGCTGCCCAGGAAGAATCATAGAATAGACTCCCTGAGTGAGTGCTTGTGGGCCCTGCTTTTGCCACTTACCATCTGGCTTGGGGCGGGGCCTGGGGCCTCACAAGGACTGCGTGCTGCTTGCGGCCTGCTGCCCAGGAAGACTCCCTGAGTGAGTGCTTGTGGGCCCTGCTTTTGCCACTTACCATCTGGCTTGGGGCAGGGCCCGGGGCCTCACAAGGACTGCGTGCTGCTTGCTGCCTGCTGCCCAGGAGGAGTCCCCTGAGTGAGTGCCTGAGGGCCCTGCTCCTCCCTGCCACTTACCACCTGGCCCAGGGCGGGGCCTGACAGGCCTCACTAGGACAGTTGTTACTGCCGGAGAGGCACAGAGTGTTTTTAAAATGTTTTTTAAAAATTTTCTTTGGATTTTTTGTATGTGGGGGTGGGGGTGGGATGGATGTTTGGTTGGGCTTGGGGAATTATTATTTTTTTTATTTTGATGTTTTTGTAATTTTTACATTTTTTTGTTTGTATTGTTTTATTGGTTTTGTTTGTTTGTTTAAGGTGTTATTTTGTTTTTAGGGGGAGGGTTCAGGGCTGCCGGGGAGTGGGCCCCAGCCCACAAAATGGCTGGGGCATGTTCCACAGGGGGGGATGCACTGGGACAACCGATCTCAGTGATCACGGGTAGGAGGAGGAGTTACGCTAAGACCAGACCATGTCATTACAGAGGAGGCAGGTTTAGTCGTTGTCTGAGGACTATCCCTGCCTCCGGGTCTGGTCCTGTCCGGATGGATACTAGAATCAGCAAGGGATACCCACGTGACCTGAAGGTGCTGCTGTGCAATGCCAGGTCAATGATTCGTAAGACCACTGCCATCCATGACTTGATCATGGATGGAGGATTTGACCTGGCATGTGTAACAGAGACTTGGTTGGATGAAGCAGATGGGCCTGTCCTTGCCGCTGCTTGTCCACCAGGTTTCTCTTACGCACAGCAACCCAGGTCACGTGGACGGGGAGGGGGGGTTGCAGTGATTTTTAGGAAGTCATTAGTTTGCACCGGGCGTCCTATTGGGAAGACCCAGTTTTCTGAGTGCATGTTCTGGAAGTTGGGCAATAGGGGCAGTACAGGATTCCTTTTGGTGTACCGACCTCCCCGCTGCACCAAGGATTCCCTGCCCGAGCTGCTTCAGGTCGTGGCGGATGTTCTCCTGGAGACACCTAGCCTGGTCGTCCTAGGGGATTTTAACATCCATGCCGACACGACCTTACAAGGGGCCGCTCGGGACTTCGTGGAAAGCATGGCCTCCATGGGGCTGTCCCTGAATAAGTCTGGCCCAACCCATAGCCGTGGACATGCCTTGGACCTGGTGTTTACCTCTATGGATGTTGGTGATCTGACACTAAGTAAAAGCGAAATGAAAGAAGTGCCATGGTCAGATCACTTCCTGGTGCAACTGGACTTCTCTGCGACCCATCCCCTCTGCAGGGAGGTGGGACCAATTCGGATGGTCCGCCCCCGCCACTTAATGGATCCAAATGGTTTCCAGAGAGTGGTAGGGGATGCTTTATCCCATGTTGATGGCCTTTCAGCCGATTCCCTGGTGGCCCGCTGGAATGTGGAGTTAACCAGGGCTATTGACTGTTTGGCTCCGAAGCGCCCTCTCCGATTGCATGGAGCCCGGACAGCCCCGTGGTTTTCCACGGATCTGAGGGCAATGAAACAATCGTTGAGACGGCTAGAGCGCCGGTGGCGGATAACTCATTCCGAATCTGACCGGACACAGGTTAGAGCTCAACGTCGAGCCTACCAAGTGGCGATAGCGACGGCGAAGAAGAATTTCTTCACCGCCTCTATTGCATCTGCAGAAAACAGCAGCAGGAGACTTTTTCAGGTGGTTCACAATTTAGCGGAACCACCTGCAACATCGGGGCCCAGTACGGGCCACATGTTCTCCTGCAATGATTTTGCAAAGTTTTTTGCAGATAAAATCGCCCAGATTCGGGAAGAAGTAGACTCCACCGTGGGAGCAGGGCCGGGGCGGGAGAGTGCTAGAGTTCTGTCTAGTCAAGTTGAGTGGGATCAATTTCAATCTGTTACCTCCGAGGATGTGGACAGGCTGCTTGGACGAGTGAAACCAACCACCTGTCTCCTGGATCCTTGCCCATCTTGGCTTATAAAAGCTAGCCGGGAAGGACTGGGCGATGGGCTTCGTGGGGTGGTGAATGCTTCCCTCCGTGAGGGAGCCTTCCCAGACCCGCTGAAAGAGGCGGTTATTAAACCGCTTCTTAAAAAACCATCTTTAGATGCGGCCACGATGGCCAACTATCGCCCAGTCTCAAATCTTCCATTCCTGGGCAAGGTGATTGAGCGAGTGGTTGCTGAACAACTCCAGGCACGCCTGGAAGAAGCGGACCATTTGGATCCCTTCCAGTCGGGATTCAGGCCTCATCATGGGACTGAAACTGCCTTGGTCGCACTGGTTGATGATCTCCGGCGGGCTAGGGACAAAGGTGAGAGCTGTTTCCTAGTTCTGCTGGATCTCTCAGCGGCGTTTGATACCATCGACCATAGCATCCTTCTGGACCGTCTTGAGGGGCTGGGAGCTGGGGGCACTGTTATACAGTGGTTCCGCTCCTTCCTCCTGGGCCGTGTTCAGAAAGTGGTGGTGGGGGATGAGTGTTCAGACCCTTGGGCCCTCACTTGTGGGGTGCCTCAGGGTTCTGTCCTCTCCCCCATGCTTTTTAACATCTATATGAAGCCGCTGGGAGAGATCATCAGGAGGTTTGGGCTGGGTGTTCATCAGTATGCGGATGACACCCAGCTCTACCTCTCTTTTAAATCAGAACCAGTGAAGGCGGTGAAGGTCCTGTGTGAGTGTCTGGAGGCGGTTGGAGGATGGATGGCGGCTAACAGATTGAGGTTGAATCCTGACAAGACAGAAGTACTGTTTTTGGGGGACAGGAGGCGGGCAGGTGTGGAGGATTCCCTGGTCCTGAATGGGGCAACTGTGCCCCTGAAGGACCAGGTGCGCAGCCTGGGAGTCATTTTGGACTCACAGCTGTCCATGGAGGCACAGGTCAAATCTGTGTCCAGGGCAGCTGTTTACCAGCTCCATCTGGTACGTAGGCTGAGACCCTATCTGCCTGCGGACTGTCTCGCCAGAGTGGTGCATGCTCTGGTTATCTCCCGCTTGGACTACTGCAATGCGCTCTACGTGGGGCTACCTTTGAAGGTGACGCGGAAACTACAACTAATCCAGAATGCGGCAGCTAGACTGGTGACTGGGAGTGGCCGCCGAGACCATATAACACCGGTCTTGAAAGACCTGCATTGGCTCCCAGTATGTTTCCGAGCACAATTCAAAGTGTTGGTGCTGACCTTTAAAGCCCTAAACGGCCTCGGTCCAGTATACCTGAAGGAGCGTCTCCACCCCCATCAGTCTGCCCGGACGCTGAGGTCCAGCACCGAGGGCCTTCTGGCGGTTCCCTCACTGCGAGAAGCAAAGCTACAGGGAACCAGGCAGAGGGCCTTCTCGGTAGTGGCGCCCGCCCTGTGGAACACCCTTCCAGCAGATGTCAAAGCGATAAACAACTATCTGACATTCAGGAGACATCTTAAGGTTCAGGGAAGTTTTTAACGTGTGACATTTTACTGTATTTTTGGTTTTTATGGAAGCCGCCCAGAGTGGCTGGGGAGGCCCAGCCAGATGGGCGGGGTATAAATAATAAATTATTATTATTATTATTATTATTATTATTATTATTGAGCAACCATGGTAGCAAAAATACCAAATAGTTTTTTTCTGACCTTTGGGAACCTCTGGACCAATTATTCCTAAGAGAAAAGATTCTGGTTTTTTAATAAAAGCTATTTTCAACATATTTTTCAACTCATTGTACATCATTTCCCAGAATGCTTTTGCCACCTTACATGGCTACCACATATGGAAAAGGTACTCACTTTCTCATTACACTTCCAACAAGTATCCAATTCTGACTTACACATTTTTGCTAGTTTACTGGGTGTCAGATACCATCTATACATCATTTTTATATAGTTTTCTTTTATCACATAACATGCTGTAAATTCCAAATCTACATTCCATCATCGTTCCCACACTGTCATTTCAATACTATCTTCTATATCCATTGCCCAGTGTATCGATGATATTTTGCTTGTTCCTCTTTTGCTTGCCATTCCTTTATGTAGCTTTTACATGGAACTTGCAGAAGGCTTTGCTTACTCACCATGGGATAAGGAGCAACCACAGAAGACACTAAAGGACACAAGGCGACCAAAGTTAAGACTCACAGATTGCAGCGGAATAGAGCAAAGCATATTCTTAACTGTTCCACTGAAATCCAGGCGCCTTAAATAGTCTTTGCCTTTGACAGAATTATGCCCTATGCATTTAGCTTTCTGTAAAAGAAAAAAAAGGATATCCCCAAATATAAGGATCATAAAGGGTCTGCACATTTATTAGCTGGGCTAGCTTACCTTATTTTGTAATAAGCAGAGTAATACACATTGCCATCTGAAGTGTGTGTGTGTAAGAGAGGGGGGAGGAGAGAGAGCACCATTAAGTCCAAAATGACTTAACTGTTCTACTGGGGTGGAGGCTAAATTGCACCTGCCACTGCCATGATCCTGGAGTCAGATTCCCCTTCTTCTGCCAAGGTTGAGAACTTGAAGCAAATGGGGACCGGCATGTAGAGTAAGTGCCAGAAGCACTTCCACAAGATGAGCTGATGGTGCCAGTCCTCTCTGGCCCAAAGATGCCGCATGGCTGTCTTTGGATTTGGAGGACTCCACTGCAGGAACCCCAGCAAGAGCAGAGCCCTCTTCCACTCTGTTTCATTGGAGTAGAAGACTACTCTTGAACGGAAGAGGCACTTTACAGTGAATACAGGGTTGGCAGTGGGGATGCAGCTGCTGCTATTAGGTAGGGCTCTGTTTCAGTTGGTGAGGTGTTGACACAACAGCAGAGCTGTACTCTCCGTTTGTATTCGGCCTGAATCCTGCCCAAGGCCTTATCATAGAATACAGCAATGACAATTTCAAAAGGCAGTTTGAAGTATCTTCAAATTTGCATGAGTGTCCTGCCCACGGGAGTTTAAGGGGCTGGACCAAAGTATGTAGAGAAGGAATCTATATCTATATTCTTTATTGGAAAATAAAAATATTTTTGTACCCAGTATAAAACTTTAAGGCTCTTCCTTCTGCTGTTGAAATTTTATTTTGCTGAATCATATCCTTTACTACTAAGTCCTATTGATTTCAAAGTATCCATATGAGGTACTTCAGACACCCTTAAAATGCCCCCATTTCATGTCAGTGGGATTATTGAAGTACATCTGTAGCTGTCTCCAGCTGAAGTCAGTGGGTCTTAATACTGCTTGGCTTTAGTTCAATTGTTCTCAAGTGGATAATTATATTTAAAAATCAAGTACGTTAGGGGTACTTCTTATGTGACATTTTTCCAATATTGAGATTGTCCTTGAATAGATAAAAGTGTGTATGAAGTACAGTGTAAGAGTTTATCTTCATAGAATTGTAGAGTTGGAAGGAACCACGAGGGCCATCTAGTCCAACCCTCTGCAATGCAGGAAACGCAACTAAAGCATTCAGGAAGATGGCCAACCTCTGCTTAAAAGTCTTCAATGAAAGAGTCCACCACCTCCCAAGGAAGACTGTTCCTGATGTTTCATCATAATCTCCTTTCTTATATCTTGAATTCATTGGTTTGGGTCCTACCCTCTGGAACAGGAGAAAACAAGCTTGCTCCATCTTCCATGTGACAGCCCTTTGGATATTTGAAGAAGGCTCTCATATCTACAAGAAAGAAGATTCCACCTAAACATTAGGAAGAACTTCCTGACAGTAAGAGCTGTTCGACAGTGGAATTTGCTGCCAAGGAGTGTGGTGGAGTCTCCTCCTTTGGAGGTCTTTAAGCAGAGGCTTGACAACCATATGTCAGGAGTGCTCTGATGGTGTTTCCTGCTTGGCAGGGGGTTGGACTCGATGGCCCTTGTGGTCTCTTCCAACTCTATAATTCTATGATTCTATGATTCTATGATCTCCTCTCAGTCTAGATTTGGCCCACTTCTCCAACCTGCTATCGTCATCTTGAATCCCAATCCTGTCTTTCAGTTCAGTGTCACCTGCAAATTGGTTGAGCATCCCCTCAATACCTTCATCTAAGTCGTTTATAAAGATGTTGAACAACAAAAGATCCAGGACAGAACCTTGTGACTGTTGGAGCTTCCGTATGACCGAGCTGTAATGGCTACTCCTCCGGCCCTATCTTCGGAACCCATCCAGGCTCTCCTCCGACAGTGATTAACAATCTAAGCCTTTGAATGAGACTTCAGGCACACTCTCCATACACGCAGGGTACTCGGACAGCAGCAGAAGGAGCCAGAAATATCTGCTACATTGCTACTTTATTTCTAACTAAGTAAGACAGAAAAGAATATGCATCTGCTCTCTGTGAGAGACAGAAAACAACTGGACAAAGAAACAGGAAACCAGTAACATCAACATCCGTCTCCCGTCTCCCGTGAGACTTCCAACAGTCTGGAATGTCAATAGAGTCTTGTGACTCCAAGAACTGCACAGTGGCATAACAGAAACCTAACAGTGACACCCCACTTGTCACTTTTCCCAGGATGATGAGGAACCATTAGAGCGCTCTCTTTGAGTTTGGTCAGTCAACCAGTCACCTAACAGTTACCTCGTCCAGCCCAAATTTTACCAGCTTCTCTGCAATAATATCATGGTGGGCTTTGGCTAATGCCATACTGAAAATATACACTACATTCACAGCATTCCCCTGATCCACCAAGCTTGTAACCCTATCAAAAAAAAGGGGGGGAGATTTGTGTGGCATAACTTGTTTTTGAGAAAACCATGCTGGGTCTTAGTCATCACAGCATGGTTTTCTAAGTGTTCACTGACCTGCTGTTGAATTATCTGTTCTAGGACCTTTCCTTGAATTGATGTCAAGCTGAATGGTTGGTTGGATCTTCTCCCCACCCCCACCCCACCCCCTTTTAAAGGTGGCGCCCTCCCTGTGGAACGCCCTCCCACCAGATGTCAAAGAGAACAACAACTACCAGACTTTTAGAAGACATCTGAAGGCAGCCCTGTTTAGGGATGCTTTTAATGTTTGATGTATCATAGTATTTTAATATTCTTTTGGAAGCCGCCCAGAGTGGCTGGGGAAGCCCAGCCAGATGGGCGGGGTATAAATAATAAATTATTATTATTATTATTATTATTATTATTGGTCCTGTATACCTGAAGGAGCGTCTCCACCCCCATCGTTCAGCCCGGACACTGAGATCTAGCGCCGAGGGCCTTCTGGCGATTCCCTCATTGCGAGAAGTGATGCTACAGGGAACCAGACAGAGGGCCTTCTCAGTAGTGGCGCCCGCCCTGTGGAACGCCCTCCCATCAGATGTCAAAGAGATAAATAATTACCTGACATTCAGAAGACATCTTAAGGCAGCCCTGTTCAGGGAAGTTTTTAATATGTAATGCTGTACTGTTTTTAACACTGATTGGGAGCCGCCCAGAGTGGCTGGGGAAACTCAGCCAGATGGGCGGGGTATAAATAATAATTTATTATTATTATTATTATATATTTGCCCACCTGCAGTCTTCAGGGACTGTTCTCCAAGAATTCTCAATTATTATAGACAGAGGCCCTGAGATTGCATCCACAAGCTCCTTCAGTACCCTTGGGTGCAACTCATCAGGCCCTGGAGATTTGGTTCCACTTAAGTAGCCAGGTGTTCTCTTACCAGCTCTTTTCCTATCTTGGGCTGCAACTCCCTCCTTGTAATGTTTATTCAGTTATCACCAGGTTGGGCATCACTTTCCTTTTGGGTGAAGACAGAGGCAAAATAGGTATTGAGTAGTTCCACCTTTTCTCTATCACCCAATAGCATTTCCCTGTCTTCTCCATGCAGAGGACCTGCCACTTGCTTGTTCCTCCTCTTGCTTTGAACATAGCAGAAGAAAACTGTTTTTGATGATTTTTAACCTTTCTTTTAACCTCCACACACTGCTTCCTCTGTCCCCCGCAGTATGGAGTCACCTTCTATCACGACATGCCTCTTCCTCCTCTGTGGAGTGGCAGGATTCATTATGTACACTACTTTCCACAGCCACTTTGGTGTGTTCTGGGGTCTGCAATTGCTGTCCTTGCTCCTCCAGCCCAGAATCAGATGTCCAACCTCTGTACTCACAGCAAAATACATTCTCATGTCACAAATCATATGTGACAATGTGTATTAACTTTTTCTCATGAGGAGATTGTTTACAGTGCACAAAAACATTATGTAAGAGCTGACCATTTACAGGGCAATCAAAAGATAAAAAACATAAGAAGAGCTCTGATGGATCAGACCAAAGATCCACCTGCCTCAAAATCTGTTTCTGGGGACAACAGCTCAAATTAACCCATGCTCAGAAATGCTTTGCTCTTGCTCTTTTGCTTTCCACCTCTCCACTAAAAAAGAATTCTGTGTATTAATAGAGGCATCCTCCTGGTTTGTGATAGAGAGGTTCTGATCCTCAGCCTCAATTCAGATTAAACACCATTCTTAGCACATCAGGAAGTTCCACCTCCCATTCTGCAAGCCATGACTGCAGATCATCTCTGAAAGCCACATTTCTCCTTTCTGCTGATCTTTCAGGTTGCATTGCTGTTATCATTCATGCCACGCCAAGCATTAAAGTTATGCACTTTTCCTACCTAAGGAAGCAATAGTGTGTCAACCTCAGCAGCAAACATGACACGTTTGAGCACATGAATCAAAAGGGAATGTGTTTCTTCATGCCATGATGAATGCAACTGTACATAAGCATTAATTTGTCGGCTCCAAGTCTTAGCCCTGCTCCCGTTTCCTTTCTTATTGTATTTGTTGAGATTCAATTGTAAGCTCTTCAAGGCACCAATCTGTCTCTTTCTATGTTTGTTAGCGGCTATGTACACCTATGGCACTCGGCAATGAGTAATTTTCTCTCTGCCTCTGAGTAAAGAGAGGTTTAACAGAAAAGCAATGTAAACTGAAAGAGACTGGCTAAAGGGCTGCAAACAGTTCAAACTGTGTCAGGCACTGTGATAGAAACATGTCACCGATGTCAGTGTGTTGTAACACAACTTGCAAACGGTCTTACAACCAGACAAGGATCTCCCACTACTGCATTCCCAAATGACTGGCAGGAAGCAACTCACATATCTCAGCCCACTTAAGTAGCGCTTCCTAAATTATGCAACTTCATGAATCAAATCCAAGCTGCAATTCAGCAGCATAGGTGTGGACAATCACACCATGGCAAAGAGTGATTTTTTAATGTGTCCATTAAACCAGCATGCATGTCTTCACTTTAGACTTCTACCTTGTCTCATGCCTCAACAGAAACCCTGCCCCCTCTGACCTTTGCACAGGGAGAACAGCTAATCAGCCACAAAGAAACACACAAGAAAACCTTTTTTGCTCCTTCATGCCTCAACAGAAACCCTGCCCCCTCTGACCTTTGCACAGGGAGAACAGCTAATCAGCCACAAAGAAACACACAAGAAAACCTTTTTTGCTCCTTCTTCAACTGCTGCCCTGCTAGGTCGATCAGGTATATGAAGACGAGCAGCAAAGTCAGTCCTCAGGGAATGTGCAGGCGACCTTGGAATGGACAGCTCACGGAAGAACCCCGACCAAACCTAAGAGGAGGCGTGTAGTGGTGATAGGGGATTCCCTACTGAGGGGAACAGAAGCAGTGATCTGTGGGCCTGACAAGATGTCTCGGGAAGTGTGCTGTCTCCCCGGGGCTAAGATCCAAGATGTAACTGAACGACTGCAAGGAATCATAAAACCCACTGACAAATACCCCTTCCTCTTGGTTCATGTGGGAACCAATGACACTGCAAGCAATAGCCTCCAGAAGATCAAAAGAGACTACGAGGCTCTCGGCAGGAAATTGAAGCAACTAAATGCACAAATTGTCATCTCATCTGTCCTCCCAGTTGAACGACGTGGCCCAGGGAGAGAGGGGAAAATAGTGGAAGTGAACAGCTGGCTTCGCAAATGGTGTAAACAGGAACAGTTTGGATTCTTAGATCACGGACTGCAGTTTCTTGAAGATGGACTTCTGGCAAGTGATGGGCTGCACCTCACAACGGTTGGGAGAAATGTTTTTGCCAAAAATCTCAGAAACCTCATCAGGAGGGCTTTAAACTGACTAATGTGGGGGAGGGAGACAGTGCTCCTGAAGGTAGGAGTCTATCAATTGATGAAGATGATCATCCAAATGTCATAGACCAAATGGAGCAAACAGCACGCGGACCTACTGGTGGGGGGAAAAAATCCTTAAATAAGAGACACGGGGGAATGATTAATGGACTTCAATGTCTGTACACTAATGCGCAAAGCATGGGAAATAAACAAGATGAGCTTGAGCTCTTGGTACAGCAAACTAAATATTACATAATAGGCATCACTGAAACCTGGTGGGATAAGTCCCACGATTGGAATGTAATAATGGGGGGATACAATCTATTTCAGAGAAACAGACCAGACAAGAAAGGAGGAGGAGTGGCGTTATATGTCAGGGATGTGTATACCTGTGAAGAGATCCAAGATTTAGAACCTCAAAGCCAAAGTGAGAGCATTTGGGTCAAAATTAAGGGAGAGAAGAATAACAGAGATCTCATTGTGGGAGTTTACTATAGATCCCCAAGCCAAATGGAGGACATAGATGATGCCTTCCTGGAACAGATGGCCAAGCATGCAAAAGGAAGGGAGATAGTAGTAATGGGGGACTTCAATTACCCGGATATTTGTTGGATGTCAAACTCAGCCAAGAGCTTAAGGTCAAACAGATTCCTCACTGGCCTTGCAGACAACTTCATTGTCCAGAAAGTGGGAGAAGCAACAAGAGGAACATCCATTTTAGATCTGGTCCTAACCAATGTTGATGACCTGGTTAGTGGGGTAGAAGTGGAAGGATCATTAGGCGCGAGTGATCATGCTCTTCTGAAGTTTGCTATACAGCGGAAAGGAGCAGCCAAGCATACTAGGACTCAATTTCTTGACTTTAAGAAAGCCGACTTCATAAAACTTAGGGAAGTGCTGGGTGAGATCCCATGGACAGTAATACTAAAAGGAAAGGGAGTTCATGATGGCTGGGAGTTTGTTAAGAGGAAGATAGCAAAAGCACAACGTCAGGCAATACCAATGAGACGGAAACATGGAAGGTGCCTAAAGAAGCCAGGGTGGCTATCTAAAGAACTTTTAACTGAGTTAAGATTAAAAAAGGATGTGTACAAAAAATGGAAAAGGGGGGAAACCACCAAAGAGGAATTCAAACAAATAGCCAGCACGTGTAGACACAAAGTCAGAAAAGCTAAAGCACAGAATGAACTCAGGCTTGCTAGAGAGGTTAAAAGCAACAAAAAAGGTTTTATGGGTATGTTCGTAGCAAAAGGAAGAACAAAGAAACAGTGGGGTCACTCAGAGGAGAAGATGGTGAAATGCAAACAGGGGACACAGAAAGTGCTGAACTCCTCAATGCCTTCTTTGACTCAGTCTTCTCCGATAAAGAAAACAATGCCCGACCTGAAGAATTTGGAGCAAATGATTCAGCAAAGGAAACACAGCCCAGAATAACTAAGGAGATAGTACAAGAATACTTGGCTAGTTTAGATGTATTCAAGTCTCCAGGGCCAGATGAACTGCATCCAAGAGTATTAAAAGAACTGGCAGATGTGATCTCAGAACCACTGGCAGTCATCTTTGAGAATTCCTGGAGAACAGGCGAAGTCCCGGCAGACTGGAGGAGGGCAAATGTTGTCCCTATTTTCAAAAAGGGGAAAAGAGAGGACCCAAATAATTACCGCCCAGTCAGTCTGACATCAATACCAGGGAAGATTCTGGAGCAGATCATTAAGCAAACAGTCTGTGAGCACCTAGAAAGGAATGCTGTGATTACCAATAGTCAGCATGGATTTCTGAAAAATAAGTCATGTCAGACTAACCTGATCTCGTTTTTTGACAGAATTACAAGCCTGGTAGATGAAGGGAACGCAGTGGATGTAGCCTACCTTGATTTCAGCAAGGCATTTGACAAGGTGCCCCATGATATTCTTGTAAAGAAGCTGGTAAAATGCGGTCTTGACTCTGCTACCACTCAGTGGATTTGTAACTGGCTGACTGACCGAACCCAAAGGGTGCTCATCAATGGTTCCTCTTCATCCTGGAGAAGAGTGACTAGTGGGGTGCCACAGGGTTCTGTCTTGGGCCCGGTCTTATTCAACATCTTTATCAACGACTTGGATGATGGACTCAAGGGCATCCTGATCAAATTTGCAGATGACACCAAACTGGGAGGAGTGGCTAACACCCCAGAGGACAGGATCACACTTCAAAACGACCTTGACAAATTAGAGAACTGGGCCAAAACAAACAAGATGAATTTTAACAGGGAGAAATGTAAAGTATTGCACTTGGGCAAAAAAAATGAGAGGCACAAATACAAGATGGGGGACACCTGGCTTGAGAGCAGTACATGTGAAAAGGATCTAGGAGTCTTGGTTGACCACAAACTTGACATGAGCCAACAGTGTGACGCGGCAGCTAAAAAAGCCAATGCAATTCTGGGCTGCATCAATAGGAGTATAGCATCTAGATCAAGGGAAGTAATAGTGCCACTGTATTCTGCTCTGGTCAGACCTCACCTGGAGTACTGTGTCCAGTTCTGGGCACCACAATTCAAGAAGGACACTGACAAACTGGAACGTGTCCAGAGGAGGGCAACCAAAATGGTCAAAGGCCTGGAAACGATGCCTTATGAGGAACGGCTAAGGGAGCTGGGCATGTTTAGCCTGGAGAAGAGGAGGTTAAGGGGTGATATGATAGCCATGTTCAAATATATAAAAGGAAGTCACATAGAGGAGGGAGAAAGGTTGTTTTCTGCTGCTCCAGAGAAGCGGACACGGAGCAATGGAGCCAAACTACAAGAAAGAAGACTCCACCTAAACATTAGGAAGAACTTCCTGACAGTAAGAGCTGTTCGACAGTGGAATTTGCTGCCAAGGAGTGTGGTGGAGTCTCCTACTTTGGAGGTCTTTAAGCAGAGGCTTGACAACCATATGTCAGGAGTGCTCTGATGGTGTTTCCTGCTTGGGAGGGGGTTGGACTCGATGGCCCTTGTGGTCTCTTCCAACTCTATGATTCTATGATTCTATGATTCTATGATCCCAGGACCTTAGGGAAGATGGAAACACAAAATTTCAACAGGCAGCCTGAGAAGGAGGAGGAGGAACAATAGTAGTCAACAAGTCACCCAGGCTTCTCAGTTTGAGAGGATAGTATTCTGTTTATTTGTATTATTCTGATAAGGAGGGAGAAGACAGGAAAATGCTGAACCTGCATCATGCCCATCCTGGGCATTTCTTTTTGAGTTTGCTGGGAGGGCGGTGAGAGAGAGAGAGAGAGAGAGAGAGAGAGAGAGAGAGAGAGAAGGATTACATACTGACATCTCCTTTTACTCCTCTCCATCAACCTGCTCTCTTTGGCCCTCTGCCCTTCCCTGGCCTTTTAGGACACCTTCACTTTCATGTTTCTCTTCTAAGAGTACAACCGAGCCATGCCTGCTTAGACATATTGTAGGCAGAGGTGCTTACTTCCAGACCCAGATAAATTGGGTTAGAATTGAAGCCTCAGGCATCAATATTTTCCAATCGTAAATCCATAAGGATTTGGTGGGTTCTCTGGGTTACTGGGTAGAACATTAATTTGGAAGAGTAAATTTTAAAATTACCTCATTTATAGAGGTGATTTGGGGAGGGGTCATTTGAAGGAGGACTGAAATCGATCTGAAGCAAGATTGCAAAATTGCAAAATTTGAAGCAAACTGCTTGGCTGGGGTAGGATCAAATTACTTGAAGAATGTGTTTATTTGGGGTGATTTGGGTCAAACCTCAGCTTGTGTTCAATGAAATCAAACTATAGTAACTATTTCTAAATGTGTGCCTCTACCTATAAATTATTGCATGTAGCTGCATGATGCTGTAAAATCAATGTGGTGCAATGGTTAGAGTGCTGGGCTGGGACTGGGAAGATTCCCTTTCAGCTGTGACAGCCTAACCAACAAGGTTGTTGTGGGGAGAAAATGGGAAGAGGATAATCTTGTAGCAGCTTTAAGCTCACAGTAGGAAAGATAGGGTTGCCATATGTCCTCTTTTTACAGCACACGTCCTCTTTTTCATGGGAATGTAAAATGAGAGTCATCAGAGCGATCCATAGTTAAAAGCAGAAGTCGGCACTTCAAGATATGGAAATCCTAAAAATAAATATTTTCTGGACTCTACTGCATTAGGTGCAAGTAGGGGAAAGAAGATGTCTGAATGCTTCTTAATCTTAAAAAACAAATTAACCTTTTTGAACATAGAAAGCCAGAGATACAGAGAGAGATGCTGAATTCTGAAGTGATGGTGGTTGATTTATGTGATCTTCATCCTTTGCATTTGAAGCAAAGTCCCCTATCAGACCATGATGTCCAGAGTCTAACATTACGCAGCTACTACCACTGTTCATTTTTATGTGAGGAGCAGGCTTCCAAATGGTGGAATTTTTGTTCTTTAGGAAGTGTTGCCTGTTGAATAGAGGCCTCTTCCACAACTGTTAAAGGCACAGGAGAAAAGGTGGCAACCCTGCATGTTCCGTGCATTTTGTAAATATACAACCTGAGCCATCTTGCAGCACAATTGAAATATTTATGTACTTATTTTATTGGCTCTGCTCCTCTGTGATCAGCAGTAGCTCGATTTGCAATGAAGGCTGCACTCCTCTGCTCCCTTTCTAGGTACACACAGAATCATGCAGACTCTTAAGTTGGAACTTACTTTCTCCTGCCTTAGTTCTCCATGTCAGGCTGCTGCTAAAGGCATAGGCATGGGACAAAGACATAGCATGGTGAATCTTAAGGCCATTATCCAATAGACACTGTCTGACTACTGCAGGGCTTATCTCCAGGTAAACTTGCATTGGAATGAGCTGCCAATGATAAAATAGCTATTCCTGAAGGTTACATTTTTCTGTCTTCTCTCTAGGGATGATGTATTGTCACTACACGTAAAGATTAATTGTAACAGCCAGGTATGTATCTTTGCAAGGAAGGAGGATAGGGAGAAAACCAGAACAAGTTTACTCTGGCTCCTGTGGTACCGTAGTACCACCTCTCATGACCCCCATCTCTTGTGACCCCCTGGCTCAAGGCCTGCCATCCCCAATGGGCAAGGCTGCCACTGGTGAATGTTTCTTCTGACCTTGAAATCTGTGAATTTTTATTGCCTTCAGGCAGGGCTGACACAGCAGGGAATTACCTAAAAAACCCACAGAAGAATTCTCCTTAATCTGCTCTGAAACCCAAGTGAGACAGCGATGGGGGGGGGGGGCAACAGCTTTCCCCAGGAGCAAAACAAATGCTAAAATATTCAAAAAGTGAAGGTTCAGGTTTGCCCTCAGGCAAAGCAAGCTGAGCCTCAAAGCACAACAGCCTAGCAAGAAAATAATGAAATGCAGTGCAAAGTGACCTTCACATGTTGTGGAGAAAAAATGTGCCAGTTTCAAAATGGTCTTCTTCTTTTGGGTCATGGATTTGAGCTGGTAGTTAACAGAAAGTTCTGTGCCAAAAGTAGGCCAAATAAGTTCTTCTCTGCATTGGTGGATTTCAAGATGGCATTATTATTACAGCCAGTAGTATTCAGCATCATATTACCATTATGTCACCAATGGGCATAGTATTTAACAGATTAACCAATAATATGAGTCTCTGCCTGAAGAACGTTCACTATCAGAGTCTCTCCTAGTTAGAAGGATGCTGGTTGCATCTAAGGTTCCACCGAACCATATTGAGAGGGGCCCTTTGTAGAGCCTTTGCAGAGGGTGGCCTTTGTAGAGCACATTCACAGTGATTTGTGCTCATGATGCTATTTGGGCAGACATACACAATCCTCCTTTCCAGGCTGTTTTCACCTGCAAAAGTTCACACCGGTCCAGTTCTAATCAGTGCCTATCCTGTAACTTCCTGCTGAAATTTTGTAACATTTTAAACCACAAAGGTTCTGATTTATTTTTTACCTGCTTTGTTTGCACTGTAGACTCTCAAGACATACCTAATGAGGTTGCACTGGAGAAGCCAGCAAAAAAAAGACCTGGAGCTGACTATGGCTCAGATCATCAGCTTCATATAGCAAAATTCAGGCTTAAACTGAAGAAAGTAGGACAAACCACTCGGCCAGTAAGATACAATCTAAATCAAATCCCTTATGAATAAACAGTGGAAGTGAGGAACAGGTTTAAGGATTTAAATTTGCTGGACAGAGTGCCTGAAGAACTATGGATGGAGGCTCGTAACATTATACAGGAGGCAGCAACGAAAACCATCCCAATGAAAAGGAAATGCAAGAAAGCAAAGTGGCTGTCCAACAAGGCCTTACAAATAGCGGGGGAGAGAAGGCAAGCAAAATGCGAGGAAGATAGTGAAAGATACAGGAAATTGAATGCAGATTTCCAAAAAATAGCAAGGAGAAACAAGAGGGCTTTTTAAATGAGCAATGCAAAGAAATAGAGAAAAACAACAGAGTGGGAAGAACCAGAGATCTGTTCAAGAAAATTGGAGATAGGAAAGGAACATTTTGTGCAAAGATTACAACAACAACAACAACAACAACAATAATAATAATAATAATAATAATAATAATAATAATAATAATAATAATAATAATAATAATTTATTTATACCCCGCCCATCTGGCTGGGTTTCCCCAGCCACTCTGGGCAGCTTCCAAAAGAATATTAAAATACTGTGATACATCAAACATTAAAAGCTTCCCTAATAAAGGACAAAAGTAGTAAGGACCTAACAGAAACAGAAGACATCAAGAAGAGGTGGCAAGAAAACACAGAGGAATTATACCAGAAAGATATGGATGTCTCGTACACCCCAGGTAATGTGGTTGCTGACCTTGAGCCAGACATCCTGAAGAGTGAAGTCAAATGGGCCTTAGAAAGCACTGCAAATAACAAGGCCAGTGGAAGTGATGGTATTCCAGTTGAACTATTTAAAATTTTAAAAGATGATGCTGTTAAGGTGCTACACTCAATATGCCAGCAAATTTGGAAAACTCAGCAGTGGCCAGAGGATTGGAGATCAGTCTACATCCCAATCCAAAAGAAGAGAAGCCAAAGAATGCTCCAACTACCGCACAATTGCACTCATTTCACACGCTAGCAAGGTTATGCTTAAAATTCTACAAGGTAGGCTCAAGCAGTATGTGAACCGAGAACTCCCAGCAGTGCAAGCTGGATTTAGAAGAGGCAGAGGAACAAGAGACCAAATTGCAAACATGCACTGGATTATGGAGAAAGCTAGAGAGTTCCAGAAAAACATCTACTTCTGCTTCATTGACTATGCAAAACCTTTGACTGTGTCGACCACAGCAAACTATGGCAAGTTCGTAAAGAAATGGGAGTGCCTGATCACCTCATCTGTCTCCTGAGAAATCTCTATGTGGGACAAGAAGCTACAGCTAGAACTGGATATGGAACAACTGTTTGGTTCAAAATTGGGAAAGGAGTACGGCAAGGCTGTATATTGTCTCCCTGCTTATTTAACTTATATGCAGAATTCATCATGCAAAAGGCTGGGCTGGATGAATCCCAAACCAGAATTAAGATTGCTGGAAGAAATATCAACAACCTCAGATATGCAGATGACACAACCTTGATGGCAGAAAGTGAGGAGGAATTAAAGAACCTTTTAATGAGGGTGAAAGAGGAGAGCGCAAAATATGGTCTGAAGCTCAACATCAAAAAAACGAAGATCATGGCCACTGAGCCCATCACTTCCTGGCAAATAAAAGGGGAAGAAATGGAGGCAGTGAGAGATTTTACTTTCTTGGGCTCCATGATCACTGCAGATGGTGACAGCAGCCACGAAATTAAAAGAGGCCTGCTTCTTGGGAGAAAAGCAATGGCAAACCTAGACAGCATCTTAAAATGCAGAGACATCACCTTGCCAACAAAGGTCCGTATAGTAAAAGCTATGGTTTTCCCAGTCGTGATGTATGGAAGTGAGAGCTGGACCATCAAGAAGGCTGATCGCCGAAGAATGGATGCTTTTGAATTATGGTGTTGGAGGAGACTCTTGAGAGTCCCATGGACTGCAAGAAGATCAAACATATCCATTCTTAAGGAAATCAGCCCTGAGTGCTCACTGGAAGGACAGGTCCTGAAGCTGATGCTCCAAGACTTTGGCCACCTCATGAGAAGAGAAGACTCTCTGGAAAAGACCCTGATGTTGGGAAAGATGGAGGGCACAAGGAGAAGGGGATGACAGAGGACGAGATGGTGGGACAGTGTTCTCGAAGCTGCCAGCATGAGTTTGACTAAACTGCGGGAGGCAGTGGAAGACAGGAGTGCCTGGCATGCTCTGGTTCATGGGGTCACGAAGAGTCGGACACGACTAAACGACTAAACAACAACAACAAGAACATGCATCAGATAGCAACTAATAAAGAAGAACAATGCACTATTACTGTGTCAAGAACACACTCAAAGTAAAACGTGAGTCCAGACTGGCCCAGAAAAGCTCCCTCAGAGGTAGACAGAGAGAGTGAGAGGGTGGCAGAGAAATGGCAGAGCGACTGGGTATGGTTTCTCTCTCCTGGTTGCCTCTCTCCTATTATCCTTCAGGATTGAGAGAGGGGGAAGAACAGGGACAATTAGCTGCCAAAGGAGAAAATAAGCCTAGATAAACAACAGATGGAAAAAGGTGGGCCTGGCTCTTGTTTTCCTGCATTTCTTCCAGCTTTCTCCGCATGTCTTCAAGAGATCTTCTAGGAGGCACAGAGGCTGCTTTGCCTGCAGCAGGTTTTCACCAAGCCGGACCCTGATCCTATCCAGAAGTGACACTGAAGACAAGGTCTCACCTGCAGCTGACAGTTTGAGACTGAAGTCCTTGGTATCCTGCAGGTAACGCAGTACCCGCTTGATACCGTGCCAAGCACTTACACTGGGCTTTGAAGCTCCCCTACTGAGCAGATTGGTAGCAAAAGCAATGTCCAGTCTGCTCCACTGGGACAGATACCACAGACTACCCACAGCTGACGGAAAGAGCTCAGCATTCTCGAACTGAGCACATTCTGCTTGCTGACTGTCTTTCACGTAGCTCGTCTCCATGGGTGTCCTAACCTCTGCACAATCAGACATTCTGAACTTCTCAAGCAACTGCTCAATCTTGCCTTTCTGACTGAGCAAGAAGCTACCATCCTCAGTTCTAGCTATCTCCACGCCCAGGTAGAGCTTTACTGCACCCAGGTTCTTGAGCTGAAACCGCTTCCCAAGCTCTTTGGCAAACTTCTGTACCTGTTTGTCTGCCCTTGCGATGTAAATGATGTCATCAATGAAGATTAACACCATTTTCTGTGACTCTCCTGACCCTTTAATTTACAGGCAACTGTCAGCAAGACTCTTCCTGAAACCTAGCTCCTCTAAAGCTTCATTCAGGCACAATTTCCAATTTCTGGCCGACTGTTTCAAACCGTAAATCGACTTGTGAAGTCTCCATACAGTACCTTGCTCATTGCCCTCAAACCCTGGAGGAGGAAGCATGTACAGATCCTCCTGGAATTCTGAGTTCAAGTAGGCTACATCCACATCAAAGTGATGCACCAGCAAACCTCTTTGTGCAGCAATGTCTAAGAGCATGCGCAGAGTTTCACTTCTGGAGGTAGGAGCATATAACTCAGTATAATGCAGCCCCTTCCGCTGCGTGAACCCTCTGGCTACTAGCCTAGCCTTGTACTGTGGTTCTCCAGTTGCTGTGGGTTTAAGACGATAAACCCAGCGGCTACTCACGGCCTGTTTGCCCACTGGCAATTCATGAGGGAGAACACACCTAGAGACTCCATTGAGCTCATCTCCTTCTGTATTGCCTCATGCCATTTCCTAGCTTCTTCCTGATGCAGTTTCTGAACATCCTCAAAACTCTCAGGTTCATACTGTGCCATACCAACCCACACACTAGTGACTAGTGACACACTAGTAGGAGGTTTCCCTTTCATTGCCTGAGTTGAACGGCGCAACCCAACTTCAGGTACCCCCTCTGACCCACTAGGGCCAGCCAGAACGTCCTTGGCATCAGAGAGTTCCCCCTCTGACTTACTGCACCATCTGGACTTCTCAGCTGAACCTGTGGGAGAAGGAGCACTGCTGTGTTCAAGCTTCACAGTTTTAGGGGTTCTTCCCTCTACCCGCTCTGGGTCAGGACTCTGTGCCTCAGCAGCAGGTTCAACCTCTTCCTCTTCATCATCAGCAGAGTCAAGCAGATCCTCTGAAAGAGCATCAGGGTTCCCATGTATGCGTGTCCACCCACTCTGCTCACAGAATTCAGCACTGTTGCTGAGCAGAATTCTGGACTGATTCCCTGATGCATTGGCAAATCTCCACCTCTTGGTCCCTGGCTCATACCCACAGAAAATCATCTTTTGGGACCTAGGGCCACCCTTTCTGCACTTGGCCTTTGGTATGAGGACCCAAGCCTCACAGCCAAAAACACGGAAGAAATGCACCTTGGGATTCTTGCCGTGCAGCAGAGAATAGGGTGTGTGCTGAATTAAATGACCTGTTCAAGGTAAAATTGGCCATCTGCCAAGACTCCCCCAAAAGCGCTGTGGGAGCCCAGCATCAAACAGCAATGCTGCGGACATCTGCAGCATTCTGTTCCGGTGTTCTGCAATGCCATTCTGCTGAGGACTGTATGGAACTGTCAACTTGTGTTGAACTCCCTTCTGGCGTAAGAAACTTTAAAGTGCAGACCCGGTGAATTTCCCGCCCCAGTCACTCTGAAAGTTCTGCACGTGCGTGGAAAATTGCAGTTCCACTGCCGCAATCCAGTCTCTGATCAGCGGCGCAGCCTCACTCTTGTGTTTAAGTGCAAACAGCCAGCCATTCCTCGAAAAATCATCTATCAGCACCAATGCAAATTTGGCCCTGCCCAGACTGGCTACTGACATAGGGCCACACAAATCTGCATGCACTAGCTGAAATGGCCTAGTAGTCCTCCTTTCAGACCTTGGGTATGTGCACGTTTTCACCTTTGCATGCTTACACGCTCTGCACTTAAGAAACTTAGCACAGGATTTCATTTTGCACGCCTCAGTACATTCTGGGATCTTCTTCATGTAACCCCATGACATGTGAGCCATCCGTCTGTGCCAGAGATGAGCACACGCATCATGGACTGGAATGTTGGCACATTGTGCTTGAGCTGCCTCCGTGGTATCTGGACCTGCAAGAGAAGCTTCTAGCACAAACAGCCTATCTTTACATTCCACACTGACTAGTTGTTGCCCATCCCTGGAAATAGAACACATGTTATTCGCAAAACAGACTCTATAATTATCAGCAACAAGAGCGCCGACAGATAGCAACGCGCAGGACATCTTATGAGGAATCTGGCCTTACCAGGCCTACCTGGAAGTCAAGACGCCTATTCTGAGCATTCCTGGTGAGTCTCCTTTTCCTCATGTTATTCTCACAGATGAGGCTGAGGGACATGGACCAGCCCAAGGTCATGCAGGGTGCTTCATGGGGATCTTAACCCTGGTCTTCTAGGCCTTGTCCACTTAATGGCCCTTCATTTGATTCCACATTCTGGAAAGAAGGTGTAGAAGTAAATAAACCAGGAGAGGGGGTGGTCCTGTCTCATATCTCTGGCCTTGTTAACAGTCCTGTGTGGCATCTTTTACACTTCAGGGTGTAATTCGGCACATACTTACCAAAGAGCACTCGCCATGGAATTCAGTGGGGCTTACTTCTGAATCATGTATGGCTAGAAACTGTGGCAGCAGAGAGCCTTCCGAACCAAGTTAATACACTTACTTGCTAAGCATTTATACATTTATGCAACGTTTCAATGTCCATTATTTCTTTGAAGACGAGGAGGATAGGGATAGAATCAGAACAGGTGGAGCCTGGAGGACACACAATTTTTTTCCCAGCAGAGAAGCAACTGTGACAGCAAGAACCCCTTCTGAACCAGTAAGACACTTGCTAGTTTAGGTGGGTGTTAAGCATTTGTGCTTAAATGTCCACAGTTAAGGGAGGAGGGTGCGGAGAAAACCAGGACAACTTGACTAGGCCCCTGTAACCACATTGCACCCCCCCCCATGAACTCCTAGCAACCCTACCAAGTGCAATGGGCACCAGCCATCCCTGGCTAGGGGCTTCAAAAGCTGGAAATGGCCCAGGCCTCTAAGAAGGTCTTTGTGCTGCTGAGGAGAATAACAAGCATTTAGCCTGGAGGTCTCTCAATAGGGTTCCTCAACACACAGGAAAGAGAAAATGCCCTGAAATGCAAAATATAAAAATGGTAAAATGAAGCGCAAAGTGCAAAAGAAAAGAAAAAGAAACCACCCCTCAGTATTTAATACCAAAATCAGACAATACAGTTTCACCAAATTCATCCTGCAAAAAATTTTCAGCCCCTTTCATGCACCTCAGATTAAGGGGCATATCTCCCTGAGGTGGCAGCATAATATGCCCACAATCCCATTCATAGCACAAGGTGTTCACACCCCACGACAGATACAGCTGCTACTGCTTCATCTAATACAAGTGCCTGCTTATAGTTCACACACATGCAACAGCAGATTCTTTCCTAGCCTAGCATCCTCCAAATGTACAAGTTTCTGTTCCATAAACTTGTGACCACTTGGCCACAAGGAGCAGGCAGGTCTTCGGTTGACTCCACCCTGAGTCTAGGGCTCCAGCTTCCATGCCAGGCCCAGAGTCTGTTCACATCCCAGCATGGAATTAGACAAAGATAAGCCCAACATGAGTCTGTGGCACTTTTAAGATTCAGTGTGGTGGGAGAGCCAGCCAAACAACTCTTCAACCTGCTGGAGCCCATCTGCTCTCTCCTCTCCCCTGACTGTCACAAAGAGCTGGATTACCGCCTGCTACACTTTGGGGGAAGAGAGAGAGGTGTGGAAGAAGAAGAAGAAGAAGAAGAAGAAGAAGAAGAGTTTGGATTTGATATCCCGCCTTTCACTCCCCTTCAGGAGTCTCAAAGCGGCTAACATTCTCCTTTCCCTTCCTCCCCCACAACAAACACTCTGTGAGGTGAGTGGGGCTGAGAGACTTCAGAGAAGTGTGACTGGCCCAAGGTCACCCAGCAGCTGCATGTGGAGGAGCGGAGACACGAACCCGGTTTCCCAGATTATGTGACTACCGCTCTTAACCACTACACCACACTGGTTCCAAGAGTTTGGAAGGGAGAAAAGAGACTAACAACTATGGAGACACTATAGAGAGATAGTTGTATTGTTTGTATATTGCAGTATAGTACTTTGCATGGTATCAATCATAGGCATGGGACAAAGTGCACACCTGACAGGGAACTCCAACCAATCCTGGCTCTCTGATTAACGTACCTGTATAACATGGGTGTTGTCAAACAGTTCTGGTATCATTTATATATTACATTTTTAGGTGTACATCTAAAAAATGTAATGTGTGGATCAGCCCTAAATCTTTGGAAATACACCATCAGTGGACATTGGGGTCAAAATTACAAATACATAGGGAGACATATGGGTCAGGTCTCATGTGTAATTTCTGTCCAGGTATCAAAACAGGTTTGGGGAAATTCTCCCCAAGGTCTGTTGCTTCTTAGATCATGAGCCACCAAACATACTAAATTCTGTGGAAACCCTATGTTTCTCTACATAGAAAGAGTTACTTTTGCAAAACATAGCCTACATAAGTTAGTTAAATTGGCTTGATTTGTTCTAAGCACAGGACATGAACTCCTTTGGTGGAGAATGTGGGGTGCTCCAGACAAGTGTTCATTGTGGAATTAGTGCTTCTCCTGCCTGCATGGTTTTTACAGCATCCAGAGGCACCACCTTCTCCAGTGGATTGAGGGAACCAGTTGCAATGTCCTGACATTGCACACAAGGGGGGCCCTCTGAACATTGAGGGGGCCTAGCTTCCTCAGAAGAAAGGTTGGGGGCCCACAGTACCTCAGCCCCTAGGAGCCCCAGGCAGCATCCATACAAATGCCAACCTAGTTTATTCCCCCATTTACCCTTTCCACTAAAAATCTGGTAAGTTTGTTTTATTAAAAAAATGTTGTCAGTGACCCATTTGTGATACCTGAAGCACAGGTTTGCAACATTAAGCCTGATCTGATTTGGTGTGTTTTTCAGCACAGCTCTCAATAATAAATATGGATGTTCTTTCAGTTTACAAAGAAGCAAGGAAGAGATACAGGCGAAGAAGTACTACTCCAAATGCTAAGAAACTCTGGCTTGTATTTATGCTGTTCTCTATCTTTCCACCCATTCCACACCCTGATGTTCACACAGCTCCAGATAATGTAGAGGAAACAGCTTTCTGGAAGTGGATAATTGGCACCTGGTAACATCAGGGACGTGGGTGGCACTGTGGGTTAAACCACAAAGCCTAGGACTTGCTGATCAGAAGGTTGGCGGTTTGAATCCCCGCGATGGGGTGAGCTCCCATTGCTCGGTCCCTGCTCCTGCCAACCTAGCAGTTCGAAAGCACGTCAAAGTGCAAGTAGATAAAGAGGTACCGCTCCAGCGGGAACGTAAACGGCGTTTCTGTGCGCTGCTCTGGTTTGCCAGAAGCGGCTTAGTCATGCTGGCCGCATGACTCGGAAGCTGTACGCCAGCTCCCTTGGCCAATACAGCGAGATGAGCGCCGCAACCCCAGAGTCGGTCACGACTGGACCTAATGGTCAGGGGTCCCTTTACCTTTTACCTAACATCAGTACAGGTGTGCTCATTTGTGCAAGTGTGGGGAACAACTCATACACAGAAGTGAAAAAAGCCCTATAAGTACTCCTAAGAATCCACTTTTGGTATTTGATGCTGTGGTGGGAGAAACCAGATTGTGCCCCTCTGGCTCAGAATCAGCAAGCTTCTCCTGTCCTTGGGGAATTTAGTAAGAATTTCTTATATTTCACTTAAGTGGAACAGTTTCAATCTTCCCTGTGTCTCTGGCTTTCTAAAGACATCCAGCTTGTGAGACAGATGTGAATGCCCACAAGCAAACAGAACAGGTGCTGTGCTCTTCCCACTGTGAATGGGCACAAATGGGGCAGGCAGCAAAGCGGAATTGAGGAGGAAAGTGATTTTCCACCCACCTCAAGAAACAAGACATCAGCAGCTCAGGCTGATCTCATGAATTCATACTACTCCAAAGGCAATCTCACACACACACACACACACACACACACCTCAAGTGCTTTAAATAGCTGGATAGGATCCCTGAAGGATCTAAAAAGCAAACGTATCCCACAGACATCTGGATCATGGCAAATTAAGAACAAGTCCCTCCATCCCAAGCATTTCTCCATATGCTTCTCACACCTAACTGAGGGAATTCTAGGTCAAAGTACCTCCTTGAAATGTCAGGGTTCAGAAGAGTCAGCCTAATGTTCTTATCCCACATCCCAACTCCCCACTACTATTTGGCATTTAACCCTTACATAGCCTTTGTCCTGGATATCCAAAGGTGCACTTATTTCCATTTTATTTCAGTTTTGTTGTTGTTGTTTATTCAATTTATAGAATCATGGAATAGCAAAGTTGGAAGGGATCACAAGGGTCATCTAGTCAAACCCCCTAGAACAGAACACATAGGCTTATTTAACGACAACAACAACAACAAGGCTTGTTATTTAATGAACATAAAGAACACAAAGATACAGCCAGAGAACTGAAAAACAAAACATTCTGGGGGTATTACTCAGTTGTAACAGATGACATTGGCAGGTGTTTATGGCTTGCATAATTAAGCCACTTCCGCCCTAAGGAGGAGGTGGGGTTGCAGGCTTCATGGCCTCTCCATGCGCACGGTGGGTGGAGGCCAGCCCCGCGCGATTGGGGGGATTCCCGGCCGCGTCACCCCCTAGCCAGCCAATCAGCTGGTTCGGGGGCATGGCCTGCCCTATAAAGGCAGGAAGCGGCTGGGGATCTCCCTCTTTGCCGCCCGCCAGCTGTTCCTGTTTTTCCCACCCTCTCACCCTATAAGGTTTGCATTCTTTGGACCTTGCTATGGACCTTGGTTGGTTGCTGTTGAGGGGCCTGGTAGGAATTTTTCCACTTGGCAAATTGGCACCAGCCACTTGGTTTTCACCTACCTCGTAGTAAATCATCAGAACTTCCTTGGTATTGGCGGTTAGGCATTCGTATAGTTCTGTAGATAGAAGAGGGGAGGTAGTACCATCTCCTGCCCCGCATATTGAAGGGTAGTCCGATAAAGGATTCCGGGGGGCGTGGCCCTGTCCGAAGCCTGGGGAGGTTAGGGCCTAAGGCACGCCCCCTATCAGTGACCTGGGGGGGGGGGTTCCTAGTTGATGTGTGTCAGCAGGACTCCCCCTACTGGTGGTTAATCCTTCCCGGACTTCAAGCAGGCAGGCTGGAGTCGGATATAGTCGGTTAGGACCAATGCCTAAGCCAATACTGCTCATCACCTGTAACCAATAAAGTTGTGACCTTTTTAGTCCATTAACCTTAATAACTGCATCATGTGTCATTATTTCCACGGGGGGGGGGGGTCGGGAACTAGCCATGCAACCACAGTTACCTGTAGTTACAAACCTCTCTCCCTCCTTTGCAAGAGCTGCAGTGTAGCATTTCTTGAGCATCAATTTCATTAAGTGCAGACATCTTATAATTTACAGCCTTGGCTATATTCTTGTAAGAAGAAACTTACTCAGGAATGAATGAGCTGAAGTGAAACAGTAAGCAAAAGTAAGAGATAGGGCTGAGACAGTTCTTCTCCTGAATATTTACACATGGCTTTCTCTAACAAAGTGTGAGAAGAAACAAGCTCATTCTAAACTTGAGCAGTTCCTAAAGGAAATATAGTCCCTCCTCATATAGAACACAGGAGAAGGCAGACAGAAGGAAATGCCCTGGAATGACTCACTAGTGTCTGGGAATGTATCTCAATATTAAATACACTAGCGTCTATTCATCAATATTAGGACAGCACACAAAGCTGGAGTTCATAGAATCATAGAATCGGAATAGACCACAAGGGCCATCGAGTCCAACCCCCTGCCAAGCAGGAAACACCATCAGAGCACTCCTGACATATGGATGTCAAGCCTCTGCTTAAAGACCTCCAAAGAAGGAGACTCCACCACACTCCTTGGCAGCAAATTCCACTGTCGAACAGCTCATACTGTCAGGAAGTTATTCCTAATGTTAGCCTTTCTAGCTTCAGTATTTGCAAATTAGTGGCTTTTACCAGCTTGGGCTAATACACTAGCTGTGACCTCTGCTGGAACATAGGATCCTAAGTATAGATACTTTCATTCATGTTTGGAGACCATGGATGTAGCCAGGATTTATGTCTGGGGCAGAATTACTTACTTACTTACTTACATGATTTGGGGATCAACAGGTTTTATGCTCTACAGAAAACTGTGCTTGGACACAGTTCAGAAATTAGAACTGTGCTTGACTGGTGCAAGACAGCGCAATCATCTTGCATGTGTTCTTCTAAAACAGCTGCACTGGCTAGCAATGAGTTTCTGGGCTCAGTTGAAGTGCTGGTTTTGACCCAGAAAGCTGTAAATGATATTGGTGTTGGTTATCTCAGGGATAATCTCCTCCCATATTAACCCCTCATTCCCTTAGTTCTAAGGTCAGTGAACAAGGCCCTGTAAATAATGTAATCTCTTCTGAGTGCTAGATTAGAACCTTTAAGGAACAGTGCAAATTAAGCTAGTATACTACATGAGACACTGGATCCCCCATCAACAAGCAGAAAGGCAGACACACAATCCACATTCCAAAATATATTTTAGAAGATGGCATCCACTTCAATCTTACATAAATCTGTGGGAACCAACCCTCAGTGCCTTCTGCCATCAAATTATTTTGGAAAGATATGCTTAAGGATGATGAGTTGCTTTCACATCTTTTTGTACTTAAAATTAAAAGCAGGGGTGAGAATTAGTTCAGGTTGTTTTGTAGCTGCATATTGAAAATTACAATACTTTTTTCAAAAATGCTTCCTGGTCTACCTGGCAGCTTGAAACAGACCCAGTTCCCCACAGCTGCAAGCCTGAGGCCGAACATCACCAGCATTTGAATTTCCTTTCCAACCCCTCCATAAGGTTGGTAAGTCCTGCTGACTACTATTTGATGTCAATACAGGCTACAGATTCATAGAAACCAGGAAGGGTCACACATCAGCTGCTGCTTACAGCAGAAACATGTTCAGCAAATATGGATCTGTGGTAAGAATGGTTGCAGGAAAGAATTAAATGCATAAAGAGAAACCACCAAAAACAGTATCTGAAGAAGTGTGCATGCACACAAAAGCTCATACCAATAACAAACTTGGTTGGTCATAGAATCATAGAATCATAGAGTTGGAAGAGACCACAAGGGCCATCGAGTCCAACCCCCTGCCAAGCAGGAAACACCATCAGAGCACTCCTGACATATGGCTGGTCTCTAAGGTGCTACTGAAAGGAATCTTTTTATTTTGTTTCGCCAAAAACAGGCAGAGAGGGAAAATGGAGTAAGAAGGTTTGGTATATAATGTGAATGAAAATAGCTTTAAATAAAATTTCAGCTTTAAATTGGGGGTGGCAGGTTATAGCAGCTTAACAATGTCAATGTCATGTGGAGCTGTTTTTGGATTACTGGAAGATAATTCTGGTTGGTTGGCATCTTTCTGTCTTGGGAGGCAATGGAAGAGTGTGCCCTTGGGGGCGAAGTCAATGCGAGGAGAAATAGTCTGAAGGGAAAGACCTTATCTGCAGTGTTATGACACTAGGAGGAACTTCCAGGGGAGGTCACGCTTTGTTTTTATCGGATTGAATTTTTGTCTTTTTTTAAAAAAAAAAGTATTTTTATTAAATATAAATTCTTGGTTTACAAAAGTATGTGCAATGTCTCTTTTTTCAAGTTACATTTTCTACAGATTAGGGAGAAAGAGGTGGAGGGGGGAATGGTGAGTGGGGTGGGGTGGGGAGGGGTAGTAATACTTCTATTCTACTTACTGTATGTGTGGGGTTTTGCGTCAGCATCACTTGTTCTCTTTATTATTTGCTTGTATTCCTTTGGTGGTGAGAGAGGTTGGGGTTGGCCTAGAGCAGGGGTTGGCAAGGTTTATCTTGCCTGGGCCGGATCAGTGACATGGAGATCCCTCCGTGGGCTGGATCATGTGCAGCGTGAGCACGCACGCCCATGATTTTCGGTGTCTGCATCTGCGCAGACGCTATTTCCGGCACCGCAGAAACAAGTCCTCGCTCTGCGCTGTGCTGGTTTAGTGCAGAACATGAGTGGGCAGCTCGGTTCAGGGGCGGCTTGTGGGCCGGCGAAACGACCTCTGCAAGCCGCTTCCGGCCCATGGGCCTTAGGTTGGTGGCCCCTGGACTAGGGTGTGGTTTGTTGGTTGTGATTGGTTGTGGTGAACTTTGTTTTCGTTTGTGAGTGGTGTGTGTGTGTGTGTGTGTGTGTGTGTGTGTGTGTGTGTGTGTGTGTGTGTGTTTGGATCAGGTTAGCCAGATTGAATTGAATGCTGTTGGTGGGTTCTTGTTGTTGTCTTGTTGGACTGTGTATGTAATAAAGAGTAAACATATTGGGGTGAAAGTTTCTTCTATTTGTCCCTGTGTCAGTTTCAGTTTGTTGGTTAGTTCCCCCCCCCCCATACCACTGTTCTATGCTTACTCCTGACAGGTCTCTTGAGTGTCTGGCTATGTTTCTGGCTGCTGAGAATAGGTGGGTTATAAGCTCTTTGTGTTGTGAATAGGCATTATTGTCTTGGAAGATGTTTAGTAGGACCAGTTCTGGGGTGACCTCTAATACTTGCTTAGTTATTTTGCACATTTCTTGTATGACTGATGTTCAGAAGAGTTGGATTTTAGGACATTTCCACCACGTGTGGTATGTGCCTGTGGAGGTGCATCCTCTCCAGCATTTTGGTGAGGCTCTGGGGCGTATTAGTGTTAGTTTCCATGGTGTTAGGTACCACCTGTAAGTGAGTATCAGAGTGAGTTCTTTTCTTTACACTGATATGGATTTAAAGGGAGGTTTAGACCACATTCTGGTCCTTTGGGTGGGGTTAATCTCATAGCCTATGTCACCCTCAAATTGTTTTTTGATTACGTCAAGGGGGTTTGTGGGATTTTGGAGTGGTAATTTGTATATTGTGGATACCATCCCTTTGCTGTGTCCCTTTGTTGTTAGGAGAAGGTTTTCAAAGGTTGTCAAGGGCCTAGTTGCTGATTTTACTACTGGATTGTTTAAGAGGGCATGTAATTGGTGATGTGTTAGCCAGGGCATTTAATTTTTGTCTTTGTTTTTGTTTTTCTAGCCTTATACAATCTAAATGATGCATGGATATAGCAAACATACCTGTCTGCGTTTTCAATGATATTGCAGTGCACTGGTATACCAACAAATGAAGTGCTGGGAAATAAGGAGGAGAGGGGAAGGAGAGGTCTGCAGACTGCCCACTGAGGAGCAAGTGCCTAAGGGTAAGTAAGTACCCACTTGTCCAGGCACCAACATGGATCTTAAACATTCATTGGCAGGAAACCAAGTGCAGCAGGTATCTGTGAGGAGCATTTCACAGCCTTCTGGACTTCAGCTATATCAGTCTGTTTTGTCTCTTCTTTTCTCCTGCCTTGCTCCCTGGGTGGCTGCAAGCAGCAAGGACATTCTCCTTCTCACAGCAAGAGGCATGAAAACAGGTACAGAGGAGGAGGAGAGAAAGAAGTGTAGCAGCAAATCCACTACTTTTCCAGATTGCCCAGGATGCTCTGTGCTAAGAGGAAAGGGACTCAGAATGAAAGGAAGAGGGGATGACTTGAAAACAAAGTAGGACAGCTTGTGGGTGGGTGTGGGAGGGAACAGAGGCAGCAGACGATCTGGTATGAAAAAGAAAATGGCATGAATGCTGCTGGTATATATTGTATATATTCTTCTAAAGTCCTGTGGACTCTCAAAAATGTGTCTGACATAAGTATTGTGGAACGAAAGTCATTATCTAAAGAGGCCCAAGGCCTTACACTCCAAAGGGGATGTGGTAACCAAGGCTGGCAACCACCCTGAACAGTTGGTGCACAGATCAAGTAATGCTCCAGAGGGCAGATCCAGGTGTAGGAAGGCACAGATACCTAGAATAATAGAATCACAGAATTGTAGAGCTGGAAGGAACCCCAAGGGTCATTTAGTCCAACCCTTTGCAATGCAATAATATCAGCTAAAGCATCCATGACAGATGGCCATCCAACCTCTGCTTAAAAACCTCCAAGGAAAGAGAATCCACAACTTCCTGAGGGAGTCTGTTCCACTGTCGAACAGTTCTTGTGGGAATGTTAATTGATGCAGGAGAGGATATATTGTCTGATTATATCCTTATCCAACTTGTGTTAACAAGTTCCACAATTTCAGCAGAGTAACATTCCCCTTATTTTAAACTTTGCAACGGATGTGTTTGCTCAGGCTCGCTAAAGCCTTTATAATAACTGTTCTGGTATTTTCCCCTTATTCCCTCATAAAATATAAGAGGCGACACAGTCTTTTACAAAAGTATAAAAAGAGTTTGCTCACATTCTGTTCACAATCAGATCTCAGAAGGCAGATGTAGCTTAATGAAGTAACATACACTTGGAATCTATCTCATAAGAAGACAGTCCCTTTGTCCTCTCTTGGCTGGCCAAGAGGACATCTTTGGCTCAGTAGATGTTGTTTCTTCGATGCATGTGGTAAAAGAGAGATGGCTGCCCTGCCCTGTGCTTTTGTCATTACCTGCACAGGTGAGGCCACACCCACCTCTAGTCACATGCAGAGGAAGTCTGTCCCAGCCCAGAAGGAAACAGGAAGTTTACCTGCTGGCTGGACAAACATTCCTCCCCATGTGCAAACATGTTCACTCTAGGAATGTTGTACTTGACTGCTCTTGTGTTTCACATCCCACCGTTCTTACCCTCAGAAAGTTCTTTGATGTTTAATTAGAATCTCCTTTCTTGCAACTTGAAGCCATTGGTTCAAGTCCTACCCTCCAGAGCAGGAGCAAACAAGCTTGATCTCTCTTCCCTGTAACAGCCCTTAAAATATTTGTAGAAAGCTATCATATCTCCTCTCCGTCTCCTCTTTTCCAGACTAAACATACCCAGCTGCTTCAGCTGCTCCTCATAAGGCTTGGTTTCCAGACCCTTGATCATTTTTTACACATGTACTGCTACCTGTACATACTTGGTTTAATTGAGTAACACTGCTTTTGGCTTTGACCTTCTGAGCACCCTCCACATTTCTTGCTTCCCTGTACATATATGCTGCAGTGGCTATAATGTGCCCAAGAACTGTGTCCTGAATATATACATCAGAGCAACGTTTCCCCAAATGAAAACATATACGATACCTCAGACCACCTTATCACAATGGCATGAGCACCTTCACAAATTTATTGATTGAATTTATGTACTTCTTCCTGAATTTATATATTTATTTACTTGTGTTCTATCCCACCCACGGGAGCCCAGGGCAGCATGTAGTTCAGGTAGGGTTGCTTTCATATGTTTCATTCTGTGTTTTAATTGAGCTGGAAAATAACCACAGAGGAATTTACGTAGGAAGTGGAATCCATTCATGTTCCTGATACTGAAGAATATACTCCTAATAAGCCAAATGGAGCAGTATCTTTATTTTATATATCTCACACAAACAGATGAAGGGTTCTTTCCTGCAAGCTATAATTTGCATGGCAGCCTACAATGCCTCCTTCCACAGGATCTGCCGGCAAAGATGAGCATGAGACAGTAAGCAGCCCTCACATGCAAACACCAATGGAACAACAAAGAACATCCCTCAAGTTAGTTCCAGCCTTTTATTTCCAGAGAGCTTTTGATCAGCCTCATCTTGTAGCGTTTGACAGGTTAAAACCCACATCTTTGCTTGGGTACTTGGGGAAAAACTGATTAAACAGGAGCAATTGTTTAGCCTAAGAAGCATATGGGGTGCTTTTGTTTTTTGTATATTATTGAAGCCACCAGAACCATCCGTGGTGTGAAGGGAGAAAAAAGGGTGCAGCTCAAAGAAAAGCATTTCAACAGGATAAAAGATTGGGGGTGGGGGGGTTATACAGTCTCAGCTCCTTCTCTCTATGTAATTAAGAAAACCATTGTATTCTCATTTGCATGGTATAGTCCAGACATGTTCAGAAGCCCAAGCCCAAGCCAGATATAATAGCGTGACTGGAGACAGTTATATGCCCCCACTCACAGTATATACATTCATCAAGTATATTTGTGATTTTCATCAAATGATTTACATAAACAAATTTCCCAGAAGGTGGAAGAAGCCACAAGAGGATCATCTATTTTGGACCTGATCCTCACCATCAAGGAGGAACCAGGGAGGAACTGATTAACAAAGTGAAAGTACTCAGAAACTTGGGAGGAAGTGATCATGCCCACTTGGGTTTCATGAAACAGAGGCAAGGGAAAGTTGGGTGTAGTCAGACCTGCACTCTGGATTTTAAGGCGGCCAATTTTAAGAAGCTTAAGGAGCTACTGGGTATGATCCCATGGTCAGAAAAACTCAAATAGAAGGGAATCCAAGATGGATGGAAGTTTCTAAAAAAATTATTAATGCTCCAAATACAGACAATTCCAAAAAATGGGAAGCATCTAGAAAACAAGTGTGGCTCCATAAGGACCTTATCACTTTGCCGACAAAGGACCGTATAGTTAAAGCTATAATTTTCCCAGTAGTGATGTATGGGAGAGCTGGACCATAAAGAAGGCTGATCGCTGAAGAATTGATGCTTTTGAATTATGGTGCTGGAGGAGACTCTTGAGAGTCCCATGGACTGCAAGAAGATCAAACGTATCCATTCTTAAGGAAATCATCCCTGAATGCTCACTGGAAGGACAGATCCTGAAGCTGAGGCTCCAATACTTTGGCCACCTCATGAGAAGAGAAGACTCCCTGGAAAAGACCCTGATGGAGGGCACAAGAAGGGGATGACAGAGGTCGAGATGGTTGGACAGTGTTCTCAAAGCTACCAACATGAGTTTGACCAAACTGCAGGAGGCAGTGGAAGACAGGAGTGCCTGGTGTGCTCTGGTCCATGGGGTCACGAAGAGTCGGACATGACTAAACAACAACAACAAAGGCACTTGTTGTTTAAAAAAACTCAATCATAAAACCAACATTTACAGTTTCATTTGAGTTTTATGCCGAGTGTGGCCTTAGAGAAGATGAACGTAGGTATCAGTGCTGAAATTTTCTTGGAGAAACTCAAGATTTCAGTCACAAATGTACCTTTTGTGAAAGGCAACAATTTGTCTTGACCACAAAGTGTTCTTTGGAAGGGAAGGCACATGCAGGACACCTTTTTTCCTCCTTCTAGCTGAGAAAGATTAATGTCTCTATTTGCAGGATAGTAATTTGTCATTTTGGGGACGTGGGTGGCGCTGTGGTCTAAACCACTGAGCCTAGAGATTGCCAATCAGAAGGTCGGCGGGTTGAATCCCTGCAACGGGGTGAGCTCCCGTTGCTTGGTCCCAGCTCCTGCCCACCTAGCAGTTTGAAAGCACGTCAAAAGTGCAAGTACCACTCTGGCGGGAAGGCAAACGGCATTTCCGTGTGCTGCTCTGGTTCGCCATGTCATGCTGGCCACATGACCCGGAAGCTGTCTGCAGACAAACGCTGGCTCCCTCGGCCTATACAGCGAGATGAGCGTCCAACCCCAGAGTTTTCTGTGACTGGACCTAACGGTCAGGGGTACCTTTACCTTTAATTTGTCATTTATTGCACTAACTCACATTTAAATGAATGGGGGGGGGGATTCTCAGCATTACAAATCTGTTAAAACACAGGCTTTGGATTTTTGCAATCTTGTGGCCCCCTTCCTCTGTGCTGCAGCATGTCGGTGGCTGGCTGTGGAGCGCCTGAGCTTGCAAAGTGTCCAGGGGCTCCGTAATGCAGACTCGAGGCGGCTTCTGTGTTCCCTCCTGGTGGATGGGCCCCCTTTTAATTAGGGAAGGCTGTGGGTGTGCTGTTTGGATCTTCTGCCTCGGGGACCAACGTGTCCCGGCCCGGTCCTCGCTACAGGCCGACATCGCAGAGAAAATGACTTGAAATGGCGGAGCAAATTAGAAAAAGGGAGCAGAAAGCCTTTCATGTGTCTGGCGGCCTGCAAGAGGCTGGGGGAGGACAGAGAAGGGGGGGTTCGTTCTTGACGGGCATTGAATGCTCGGGGGTGGGGGAGTTTCTTCTTCTCTAAAGCGCGTGGGAGGCACCCGAGTATTAGGGAAGAGGAGGAATGAAATCCCCCCCCCCCGCTCTCCTTCCCTTTCACAAGCCCTGGCTGCCTTTCCTCCGCCACCTAATCCTAATTAAAAAGAAATTACATGGTGTATGGAACTTGAAATGGAGCAGCTAATCCCATTATGGGGCCGGAGAAGGCCGGGGGCTCCCGTCTCATTGTGCGCGCCTCGCAGCGGCTTCCCGGGCCCCGCTAATCCCTCACGTGACGGCCGTGTCCGCCGGGGGGGGCTGCACGCGAGTCGGCACAAAGCCGCTATTCAGCGCCGGCCCGGCCGGGAAAGGCAGCTTCCCGCCTGGGCGGCCGGGGGAGCGGAGGGCGCGGCGCGGCTCCCAGGCCGGCTGTCAGGCAGGTTGCTGAGCTCCGGAGCGGCGCCAACAAAGAGGCGGCTTCTCGGGCGGCTCCCCCCGCGCCCGAATCGCGCCCGCCGAGGGAGGCCGCTGCTGGTCTTGCTCCGGCAGCCGAGCTCGCTTCGCTCGCGTGCCCGCACAGCGCCCCGGGCGGGGGGCGGAAGGCGGCTCCGTCGCGGCCGAGGACGGGAGAAGGGGCCGGCGGGGCGGCAAAGGGGGCGCCATCTCATCCGTACAGATTGCCACACTGAGGCTGCAGCCCTCCTCCGCACACTGAACGGAGCGGGACCGTGGTTGCTGGCATCTGCTCTGCTTGTCTGTCTTGCCCATGGGCATCTGTGGTCGTGCATGCTTATTTGAGAAGAAGGCCCGCTGAAGACCGTGAGACTTGCTTCTGAGTAAGCTTGCATAGGATCAGGCGTCAACGTTATGCTACGCACCCACCCAGCCTAATCCTCAAAACAATGAAACCAGAAGGCTAGCACTTGCAAGCCAATCCGTTTAGATCCAGCTATTCTGGCTTCAGAAGTAGTGGACCTGGCCTTCTGGAGTTCATCTTGCTGCTATAAATTAGTTGTCTCAAATAACTTAATTTGCTTGCATATTGCAGTTAGCATTGTATTTAAATTATTAATCATTTCTATACTACTTTAATCATTTCTATACCACTTTAAATTTTTAAGAAAAAATATCAAAGCAGTTTACAACCTATCTTGAAGCATCAAATAAAACAGTTTAGAATAAAACATGACTGAAGAAAGTCAAACATAATGTGTACATTCAAAGCAACATAATTAACAGAAAACTAAAATATTACCTTAAAGATTTCAAAATGAAACGTTACAAAGGAGGTCGACTACAGTATGCACATTTAATGCAGCAAACTTAGCAAAACAAAACAATTATCTTAAACATTTCAAAAGAAAACATTACCAAGGGAAGTAAAATATAAAATTGTTGCTTATTAAGCCATATCTAGTCCAGTTTCGCCCTTGAGCAGGACTAGTGGTGCAATCCCATGCCACCTTGTATGAGAGGAAGTCCCAGTGAACCCAGAGGGGCTGGCTTCTAAATAAGCATCCACTGAATCAGGCTGCAAATCTCTCCATCTGGCCAGAGACATCTGCATGTAGACAGTTGATGCAGTTGTTCTGCATTGTGATGCTCATCCAGGTGTCTGGGGAATGCTGTTCCTGCAAATGCAATGCTCACCTCCCTCCATAACTTACTTACTTACTTACTTTATTTATTTATTTATTTATTTATTTATTTAAACAAGTTGCACAACACACAAGCAGCTAAATCTGGGCTGAAAGCAATGCTCTGGCTTGTAAAATATGCTGTGTGCCTTTAGGACAGGGGTGGAGTACCTTTGGCCCTCCAGGTGTTGCTGAAATGCATCTCCCATCTGTTGGAGAGAGAGGTTTGGAATAGAGATTGTTTACTCTCTCACAACACTTAGCCCAATGGTGATGGCTTCAATCACATTAAAACTTGGTTAGATTTACACCTGCCCTCATCCACTTTTAAACAAACATTTCCCATGAAAATACTTAGGCTAGAATAAATCAGAGACATTTAGCTTTGCAAATAAGTGAAGATTTTGTTACGGCTAAAAATTGGCCCCTGTTTCTTTAATGCTAAAAGAACTAAATCAGCATGAGTCAGTGGCCTACAATGACTCATGCAACCTTTCACCTAATTGTACCTGTATATATAGAGTGGTCAATGTTAGTGTGGGTTGGTTGGAGAAAGCTGGTAGTGTTGATGTGTGTACAGTTGGTCATTTTGCAGATAAATACTTTTAAGAATAAAAGCAGAAAATACTCTGCAAGGACACTCTTCTTCTGGACTCTTTTATGCCGACAAGGGTCTGAGGACCAGGCTGAGGAGACAAAGGAAGTCAGGACCTTTGCTTTTTTCAAACACTAATAGATTTTACTCAGCTCTAGAGTTTCAGGAGTTACAGCGAACAAGTCTCCATCTGTTGCCAGTAAAAGAAAAGGGTTCCAAATGACATAAAGAAAATAACTTGGTTTCATTGAAAAAATGGTGGGTTAGCAAAGATGCAGGCTGTAAAAAAAAATCTTATTTTTGCCTTCACCCCTGGAGGTGCACACCATTGTCTCTCAAGACAGATAGATGCCAACAATAGTTCACTTGGTTTCTCTTTTTCTGGGAGCCATTCCATATGGCTCCTTGTTCTTTGAAGGAAGCAGGAGAGAGAAAAGGGGGAGCAAAGGCTGCTGGGAGCCTACTAACCCACAAGAGCCAACACCTAGGGGCCGAGGCCCCTTCACACACAGCCCCAGTTGATGGGCATTGCCATTCAAATGGTGGGCATTTGCCGTGTCTTGTGATCGATTCTATGGGGTGGGGCTCACCTGCCCCCACCCATATTTTGTTCACATTGCCTCCCCTGAACCACACCCACTGGGAATCTGGGCTTTGGGCTCAAGTTAATACATTTCATGCATGCAAGTGTGAGTCACTTACTGCATTACAGCACCATCATCCTAAGCCAGGACAGTAAAGGTTGATAGGATTTGTTTCTCCAGCCACATCTGGGGGACCAAAGGTCTCCACCCCCCGTTTTTAGGAGTTGCTTTGTAGCCAAAAATCAGTCTGATGAGGGTTTTTTAAAAGGCTATCCAACTCCATCCAAGGCTTTTGGCATGATCCCACTTTGGGCAAAGCTGACTCCAAGTTTAAGGGTCCTTAGCATACTGTTCTCTGGTGAGACCGCCCACTCCTACCGCCATGGAACCCTTAGTTGATAGACTGGCAGCACCACTCCTCCAAATGGTGCCAGGCATAGGGTTACCAGACATCCCCGTTTCCTGGGGACAGTCCCCGGATTTATGAATAAGTCCCTGGACAAATTCCATCCCCGGAATGTCCCCGGATTTCATCTAATGTCCCCGGGAAACGCAGCAGCGGCAGTCTCAGCAGCCCGGAGCAGTTGGCTCTTGCTGGCTTCAGGAGCTGCTCAGAAGTCCCCATATGATGGCCAAAATATTGGGAGATGTTAGAGCAAGAAGGAGACAAATTGAAATTGCAGAGTTTTGAGAAATTAAAAGATAGAGTGCGAGATTGGCTTCATTATTTTCAAATAAGAGAGGTATACAATTTAGACAAAAAAATCGGCTTCCAGGTGGAAAAATCAAAGTTGGAAACGAAATTGTTAGATCCCAATACTAAGATACTTTCAAGAATGTATAACTTGCTGTTAAAATGGAATACTCAGGATGAAACAGTCAAATCTGCTATGATTAAATGGGCACAGGACATTGGTCATAACATTATGTTTGCTGACTGGGAACAGTTGTGGACCACAGGTATGAAATTCACGGCATGTAATGCCCTTAGAGAGAATATTATGAAAATGATTTATAGGTGGTACATGACACCAGTCAAGCTTGCAAAAATCTACCATTTGCCCGATAATAAATGTTGGAAATGTAAAGAAACTAAGGGTACATTCTTTCACCTTTGGTGGACGTGCCCAAGGATTAAGGCTTTCTGGGAAATGATATATAATGAATTGAAAAAGGTATTTAAATATACCTTCCTGAAGAAACCAGAGGCCTTTCTCTTGGGCATAGTCGGCCAATCAGTGTTAAAGAAGGACAGAACTTTCTTTACGTACGCCACAACAGCAGCAAGAATACTCATCGCGAAATATTGGAAGACACAGGAGCTACCCACACTGGAAGAATGGCAGATGAAGGTCATGGACTACATGGAACTGGCAGAGATGACTGGCAGAATCCGTGACCAGGAAGAAGAGTCGGTGGAGGAAGAATGGAAGAAGTTTAAAGATTACCTGCAGAAGCACTGTAAAATTAAGGAATGTTGAAATGACGTTTGTTTGAAAATAAGTGGTACTGGTAAAGAGATGCTTAAGAAAATGTAAATAGGGATTGATAATTGAAAATGGATATTTATAATAATAGGTTAATATATGGAGTAAGGATAAATGTTAGAGGGTAAGGATTTGCTGAATTTAATATTTGAACTGGAATACAAAATGGGAGGTGTGAGGAGGTCAAGAAACTAGTGAAGAAAATATAAGATTTGAAAATATTAATCCATTTTTAGTTTTGATTTTTGGCTTTTCTCTTTGTTCTTATTCTTTATTCTTTATTTTTTCTTCTTTCTTCTATCAACTGTTTTTCTACTGTGTATTTTTTATTTGTCTTGTTTTTGTAGTTTAAATGTTGGAATCTGTTTTTATTGTTTGTGAAACATTAATAAATATTATTTTTTTAAAAAAAGGAAGTCCCCATATGATGGAGGTGCAGGGGCTCTAAGATGCAGCTTCCGGGCTGCCTCCACCTTCCCTGACCCCAGCAACTCAGCTGGGAAGGGAGGCTTCATGCTGTCTCTTGGAGCAGCCTCAAAACTCCTACTTGCGTGCAAGCAGGAGCGGGCAGGGGTCTCTCAGTTGTGAAGGGAGGCTTCACGCTGCCTATCAGAGCTTGCATGCAAGCAGGAGTGGGCAGGGATCTCTCAGTTAGGCAAGGGGAAGCCTCCCTTCCCAGCTGAGGGATCCCCGCCCCCTCCTGCTTGCATGCAAGTAGGAATGGGATTGGGCCTGCTCAGATGGGAAGGGAGGCATCGTCCTGCCTGAGAGATCCCTGCCCCCTCCTCTTGCACACAAGTAGGAGTTGGGATGGGACTGCTCTGAAAGGCAGTGTAAACCCTGCCCTCGCCTGCTTGCACGCAAGTAGGAATGGGATTGGGGCCACTCTTGGCCCTCCTTCTCCTTCCATGCCTGACCCACTGCACACCACTTCCCCACCACCACCAAAGAACCAACAACTCAGGGGCTGCCCAGGCTCATGAAGAAAGGAGATAGAAGCCTCAGAGGAAGGGGAAACGTGACGGTTGAGGTCAAGGCAGCTGCCACCCCTCTGCCACTGCCATCACTGCAGCATCAACATCCCAAACGTGTAGTATGTATGTATGTATTGATTGATTGATTGATTGATTGATTGATTGATTGATTGTGTCCCCAGATTCATTGAAAAAAATCTGGTAACCTTAGCCAGGCAGCCACCATTTTAATTTCCCACAATGCTCCCAAAGCAGCTCTACATTGGAGAAAATTTAAATGGTGACTTCCTGGCACCAGCACAGAGCTGTATGGGACAATGTAAAGGGGGGGGGGTCTGATAAATGTTTGGTGTGGACCTGTCCGGACTCTGGGGCCTGCTTGAAGATGCCATGTGGTGATGTCATGCCTGACACATAGTATGACTCAACTGGTCTAGAACGACTCAACTGGTCCGCAAAACTGTAGAAGCAAGAGCTTTACAATAACATCAACTTTGCATATTGGGGGACTAATATCAATGAAACATTCCTCAATCCTTTTAAAAGGCACATTTGTGGGCAGAAGCGAAAATGTTCACTGTGAAATATGTGGGATGAGCCTTTACATATACTGTATCAGGGGCGCCAACTTATAAAAAATATTGGGGGGCCCATACCGGGGTCCTGGGGGAGGGAGAACGCGAGAAGCAGCGTGAACCTCTGAGAGAACGCGAGACCCCGCGCAGCTGCTGCTCCTGCCTCAAGGCAGCGGGTTGGCCGGGTAGGCGTCGGTTCCTTGCTTGAGCAGGACCCCCGTGCCTGCCCGCCTCCCTCCAGGTAGACCGGGTAGGAACCTGGCCCTTTGTATAGAAGCGCCAGGCGGCCGCAGGCAGGCAGAAAGGCAGCAGGCCAGGGTGCGTGGATGTCCCATGCCCGCCTGCCTGCCTGCCTGCATTCTTCCAGGTAGACCGGGTAAGAACCTGGACAGGCAGGCAGGCAGGCAGGCAGGCAGGCAGGCAGGCAGGCAGGCAGGCTGCTGCTGCTGCTGCTGCTGTTCGGTCGGCGGCTCCTTTGCTTTGCTTGCTGCCGCCCTGGCCCCGGGAGCCACAGAGCCAGCGCCGCCTGAGGAGGAATATCCAGCCCATTCAGAGACGCTGCTGCTTCTCTCTCTCTCTCTCTCTCTCTCTCTCTCTCTCTCTCTCTCTCTCTCTCTCTCTCTTGTTGTTCCGTTCGGATTCCCCCTCCCACCCGGCGGCTCCTCTGGCGCGTCCTGGCAGCAGCGGCGGCAGCAGCTCCTCCTGCAAAACACTTTCCCCTCTCCCTCGGTGTGCGTGCGCGCGGCGAGCGAGTGCACCTCCTGCCTCTCTCTCCCTCTCTCTCTCCCCCGCCGTGCAATCTCCTCGGGACTCTCCAGTCCTTTTGATGTCGCCGCGGCCGCAGCGCTGGCCCGCCAGACTTTACACAAAGGTCCGCGCACTAATAATGTTCTTAAATTATTGGGGGGGCTCCGCCCCCCCAATCGAATTTTTGAGGGGGCTCGGGCCCCCTCAGGCCCCATGGAGTCGGCGCCTATGTACTGTATCTGGTTTCAAACACCTCATATACCAAACTATACCTTTTGCAACTCTTGCTTAATTTACCAAAAGAAGGAGTTAACTGTCCAATTAAAAAGCTAAAGAGTGATAGAGCACATGAACCTTTAGCTGAGGTGATGGAGAGCTGTAGAAATGCGGTATAATAGTGGAGCATTGCAACTAAGAAAGATCCCTGCAGTACCCACAGATGGGCTGGAAGGAGACAGGATAGTATGGGCCAAGCAGTGGCAACAGTCCTAAGAACACAAAAAGAGTTTTGTGAAATTTGAGCACCTTATTTCCAACAGTGGCCAGAGATGCCTCTGAAGCCCATAAGTGTCATGAGCCAGGAGTCGGCTTCACCTGTTGAACAGCAGCCTGAAGGGGGAGAAGGCAGAGTAGCTCCACATGCAGCCTTCAAAGACACGGAGGAGATGGCGCTGATGAAAACCTTAAGCTGGGCTTCCAGCAGCAGCCAGATGCTTGTAACAACACTTGTAGTTCCTGCCCTACGTTGCTGCTTCCTGCTTGTCTTGACCCTTGACCCCATGCATGGCAACCCGATCCTATGGATCTCACTTTGGATGATGACTCTGCCTCTAGGCAAGTACACCTCAAAAGACTCTTCTGGTTGGCTGGCCTCCCACGCCACTGAGCTCTGCACGTTGTTGCTCAGCAATGAAACTACGACAGTAAGCAGGGTATGAAGGTAACAACCGCCCCCTGTTGTTTCTCACCTGGCAGCTGGTGTCCAGAAGTACACTGCCTCTGAGGACGGATGTCCCATTTGTCTATCACATCATGGCAAATTGACATTGACAGACCTATCCAACTACTTCATCTAAGTCAGTGATCATTGCTACGTTATGTGCCGGGACATTCCACTCAGGCATTGCTTGAATAAGGATTTTCTTGTCTGTGTCCTACAGCTACTGCCAATCAGTTTCATTGGGCATTATGAGGGAAAGAAACATTTGTCCTTTTCCACTTTCTCCATACTATTCAGAGTATTATATAAAGAGGTGACTTTCCCACTTAGTCATTTTTCTTTTAAATTAGGTATAGGGAACCTGTGGTATTGTTGAAGTTAGAGCCAGCCAGCATGGCCAATGGTGAGGGATGCTCGGAGTCAGTGCTTTTTTTCTTAAAAAATGTTTAGGGGTACTCTCATTTTGACTCAAGAAAATCACCATTTTATAGTTTAAATCGGGGAAAATAAAGGCAGTAAATGGACAAAAGTACAAAGATTCACAAAATGTTTAAGGGTATGTGTACCCCTGCATCCCCCCCCCCCAGAAAAAAGCATTGGTCGGTGTCATAGCCCAGCAACATCTGGAGGAGCACAAGTTCCCACCCCTGTTCTAAATTAAAACGAGTCAAACAGTTTTGCTTGGTAATGGACCACCCCATCATACCCTGGGGCAATGGTGGTGCTGCAATCCAGTATGCGGGAGATTGAGCAATCACATACAACAAGGCACATTTTTGCTAGTTTAGGGATTAACAACCACAGAGTTGTATTGCTACCATAAAAATGTAATTGGTAGAGAGGACACTGTGTGATGTCATTTCCCTTCTTCTCCTCTCCCTCTTTCTCTTCCTTCAACCAGTGATGGGGCAGACATGCATTTTGCCTACTCCAGCTCAGGCATCTGCCTGAGACTGTTAATACCAGGGACTGGCAAGGTTTACCTCGCCTGGGCCAGTTCACTCCAGGGGAGACCCCTCCATGGCCTGGATTGCATGCATGTGTGAGCACATGGGCCTGCGATTTCCAGCCTCTGCGCAGACGTGATTTCCAGCGCCATGGAAGTGAGTCCCCACGTCACACCAGTTTAGCGCAGCATGCAGGGACTCGCTGAGCGGGCGGCTCAGTTTGGGGGTGGCTCGTGAGCTAGTTAAATGACCCCTGTGGGCTGCTTGTGGCCCATGGGCCTTAGGTTGCTGACCCCTGATTTATATAAGTATTCACCTGCAAAGTTCTTTACTGCTGCTGTAGCTGAGAACCAATGCAAGACTAGGAGTAAGTAAATTATATTTTTAAATTTACTTCCCAGTCTTTCTTAAGCTGAGTAAGAAAAGAAGGAGCCAGCTTGCTTTGCAACTGAACTTGTTCAAAAGAAGACTTTACAGCCTAATTCCTACGCTTCAATTTGCTGCTAAGGATGGGACTTGAAACTATGTTTAACCTGGAGATGGATGCCTGGAGATATAAATTGCAATTAATATATCCTCTCCTACCTATTAAAACTCATTTCGCAGAGCAGATAGTGTAGTCCCATCATGTCTTCACCCATAAGGAAAGAAACCAACCTGGTGATGTAATGAGGGAGCTGCAGCCCAAGAAAGGTAAGGGAACACCGAGCTACTTTATTATTTTTAATATATATATATATATATATATATATATATATATATATATATATATATATATATATTCTTTATTAATTTAAAATACAAACATATGCAAAAATACACAAAATCATTGCAACAAAAGTGAAGGAGAGTAAAGAAAGAAGAAATCAAAACGGCAGAAAAAGAACAAACTAAGAGAGAAAGAAAAAGCTATGTACAAAAAAGAACAATAGCTGCAGCCCAAGAAAGGAAAGTAGGTGGTGGTAAGGGAACACCAAGCTACTTTAAATGAATTCAGATCTCCAGAGGCTGATGAGCTGCAGCCAAGGGAGCTTGTGGATGTAATCTCAGAGCCTCAGTCTATAATATTTGAGAATTCTTGGAGAACAGGTGAAGTTCCTGCAGACAGAGATGGTCAGATTTTGTCCCCATCTTCAAAGGGGGGGGTGGGGCGGCGAGCATGGGTTTCTCAAAAACAAGTATTGACAGATGAATCTCCCTTCTATTTTTGACTGAGTTACAAATTTGGTGGATCAGGAGAATGCTGTGAACATGGTGTATCTTGATTTCAGGAAGGCTTTTGGCAAAGTTCCCGATTATACTTTTGCAGACAAACTGGTTAAATGTGGGCTGGCCAATGTAAGTGTAAGGTAGATTTGCAGCTGGTTGACTGACCAAACCCAGAGAGTACACATTAATGGTTCCTCGTCATCCTGGAGAAGAGACAAGTGGGGTGCTGCAGGGTTCTGTCTTGGGCCCATTGTTGTTCAATGTATTTATAAACAACTTGGACAAAGGGACTGAGGGGTTGCTCATCAACTTTGCAGATGACACCAAATTGGGAGGGGTAGCTAATGCCACAGAAGACAGAACTAGGATTCAAAATGCCTGGAGAACAGAATGAAATTCAAGAGGGATAAATGTAAAGTTCTGCACCTAGGCAGGAAGAACCAGCTGCACAAATATAAGATGGGGAATATCTGGCTTACCAGTAGTACATGTGAAAAGGATCTAGGGGTCTTAGTAGACTACCTGCTTAACATGAGTCAACAGTGTGATGCAGCAGCAAAAAAGAGCTACCGGTAATGCTATTCTAGGCTGCATCAACAGAAGTATAGTGTCAAGGGAAGTAATAGTATCACTCTATTCTGCCCTAGTCAGACCACACTTGGAATACTGTGTCCAATTCCGGGCACCGCAGTTTAAGAAGGTTATTAACAAGCTGGAACAGGTGCAGAGGAGGATGACCAAGATGATCAGGCATCTGGAAACCAAGCCTTATGAGGAATGGTTGAAGGAGCTGGGTATGTTTCGCCTGGAAAAGAGAACCCCAAGAGGAGATATTTTAGCCATCTTCCAATATTTCAAGGGCTGTAATATGGAAGAGGGAGCAAGTTTGTTTTCTCCTGCTCCAGAGGGTAGGAACCAAACTAATGAATTCAAGTTTCAAAAGGGAGATTGCGACTAAACCAGTGTGGTGTAGTGGTTAAGAGCGGTAGTCTTGTAATCTGGGGAACCGGGTTCGAGTCTCCGCTCCTCCACATGCAGCTGCTGGGTGACCTTGGGCCAGTCACACTTCTCTGAAGTTTCTCAGCCCCACTCACCTCACAGAGTGTTTGTTGTGGGGGAGGAAGGGAAAGGAGAATGTTAGCCGCTTTGAGACTCCTTAAAGGGAGTGAAAGGCGGGATATCAAATCCAAATCCAAACTCTTCTAAACATCAGGAAGAACTTTCTGGCAGCAAGAGCTGTTTGACAGTGGAACAGTCTCCCTCAGGAGGTGGTGGACTCTCCTTCTTTGGAGGTTTTTAAGTAGAAGTTGGATAGCCATCTGTCATGGATGCTTTACTAAGATTCCTACTAAGATTCATAGATTTTATGATTCTATGAATACTTAGGGTGAAATGAATGGAAGTTTTGCCTTCGAACCCTCCTCAATCTATTTAAGCCAGCTTCTGCGTGCTCAAACTCATTTAACCAGCGGAACCTCGAGGAATCCAAATGGCTGAGTGGGACACGCACGCACAAGGTTTTCCCTTGAGGTGTGCGCAGAAAAATTGCCTCGCCGCTTTTCTTTCCTTGCCAACCCACCAGCCCCGTCTACACCAAAGAACACGGTAGTGCCCTCTTCCCCCCCCCCCCACTCTTTGGCAGCAAACGTGACTCGCCAGAGGAATGGGATACTTTTCTCAACGGGCATGTTTACTCGGAAGAAAGTCCCACTGGAGAAGTGGGAGCAGGGCGCAGACTTTTGGGGGTTTCTTCCGTGTAAAAGTAATAGGGTTGGGTTAAAGATGCATTCTCTGCAGGTCCCCGACAGGCTGGTCTCGTTAACTGAGTCACAGGCTCCTAGAATGGTAGAGTTCGAAGGGATCCCGAGGGTCATCCAGTCCAACCCCCTGAAATGCAGGAATCTCAAGGATGGCAGCCATAACAGGTGGCCATCTGACCTCTGCCGTTCCGCTGCCTTTCCGATCGACCCACAAACGTGACCAGAACAAGTGCGATTCAGAGGAGAGAAAGAGAGAATCCCTGGACTGTTTTCTACACGGATCCGTTGCGGCGGGGTTTGTGGCTCTCGCGAATCGAGTGCATCGGTGAGATCGTGGAGCTGGCGGTGGCTGGCTTCCCCAGAGCAGATGGCTTAGCCCTCCACCCCCACCCGCATGCGTCTCTCTCACTCACACTGGCCGGCCTCGTCCCTCCATCCCAGTTCCCTTCAGGTTCGTTCCAGGTTTCAGCTTCATGCTGTTATTTTGTTCTCCTGGAACGGGACTAGTTTGGCTTCCCAGAGAGAGGACAAAAAGCAAATCCCTTCAACAGGCATAGCAGAGCACCAGGGGGGCCGACTGCAGAGGGAGAGAGGAAGGGAGGGACGGGGGGGTCAAAAGTATACCCCCCCTGCGATTCGAGCCGGCCATTGTGTTGCCTTCAGCGCCCACCCTCGCCCCGGTCAAAGAGCTATGGCAGTGATGGGCGATGAATGGAGCCGGACAAGAACGGCTTCATGTGGCGCCCCGCTCATTATATTCAATTTAGCCGACACTCCAGGCGGGGCTAGGGGGGTTCAATCTCCCTCTCCCGCCCTCTCTTCTTTTGCCCTTTTCGCTTGTCATCGGGAAGTAATACAGACATTGGTGGCTCCGACGCGCAGGACCGCCAAGCTATTCTCTGGTGAACCGCTAACGAGGGCTTCACGAGCCATTTATAGAGTGTCATCTTGGAAACCTTTCGAAAGCTCCCCCTGTTTAGTCGAAATCCGATTTGGAGCTCAGCCCCTGTTCCCCTGCCCCTAGTTTCGCAGCCCTACTGGCCAAAAGCTTAAGATTTGGATCACTCTCTCTGCCGTCCCCGCGCCCCCCACCCCGCCGTCTGCTTACTGCACAAAAACGCCATCCTAGGGCGAGTTCGTGGGAAGGGCAACGCAGGTTTCTCTCTTACAAGGGGCTTATTTCTCCTGTTTTGTTCTGAGGGTTTCTGCGTGGGGAGGAGAATGGGGCGCAAAGGGGAGCTCCTTGGCCATAGAGGCAGTCCTGTCCCCCCAAAGATCATCCTGGGCTGAAAGCCCAGCCTTGCCGGGCTTCAAACGGGGGCGAGACTTCTTCGCCTGTGCGCGGCGGCCGAAGGGATACGCATTTGAAATGGACTGGATCGGACTTGTCTTACACCAGTTTCTGCCCCGCCTTAGGAGGAGACGCTGGGAGCCCTTCAGTTCGGCTCTAGCCCAAAGCCATGATCCCGCTCACTGCCCCCAGGGAAGAAAAATACGCCCTAGAGCCGAAGGACACAAGGTCAAGGCTCCCTCGAGCGCCTTTTTTCTCCTGCGTCTCCCCAGTCCCGGCACATATAATATATATGCATGTTGCGATGTGAGATGGTCGGGGAGGCGTCTGGGGAGGTAAGGGAGCCCACCATTGGCTGATCCGCTACGCAAATTTGCATACCCGCGTCTATTAAAGACCCTTCGGAGGGGCCGCGCCGGCTTAGAAGCGGGATAGAGCGAGGCAGCTGCAGCGCGGAGCCCAGCGAGCAGGTAGCCGAGCAGCGGCCGCGCATGGAGCCAGTCTAGAGAGCACCCACGCCGAGCTAGGGAAGAACTCGCGAGTAGCCGCTGGCCTGTTGGCCCCTCGTTCTCGCCCCCTCGCACCCAGTGGCCCCTTCCTTCTCTCTGATCGGCGCGCAAGGCAGTGCCAGAGCCATGAATGTGCGCAAGAACGGGCGCTGCCCCGGCAACCTTTGCCACCCTGGGGGTCTGCTTTTCCTAGGCTGGCTGCTCTCCTCTGCCCTCGGCAAGACGATCCGATACCACACCTATGAGGAAGACCCTCCCGGCACAGTGATCGGCACTTTGGCCGACGAGCTGCCCCTGAAGGGCCCGGGAGGAGGCGGCGGAGAGCGCAGTTTCCGCCTGGTGAAGGCGCCGGGCAACAGCTCGCTGGTGCAGGTGCGCGAGCGGGATGGGCAGCTGAGCCTAGGCACAGAGCGGCTGGACCGCGAGGCGCTGTGCGGGCAGTCGGAGGAGCCGTGCGTGCTGGCCTTCGACGTGGTGAGTCTGGGCTGGCCGCGCAGCAGCAGCGGCGGGGGCTCGCCTCCTTCGCCTTACCGCCTGGTGCACGTGGAGCTGGAGGTGCGGGACATCAACGACCACGCGCCCCGCTTCCCGCAGCCGCTCATCGCCCTGGAGGTGTCGGAGAGCGCCGCGCCGGGCACCCGCCTGCCGCTTGACCTGGCGCACGACTTAGATGTGGGCTCCAACGGCATCCAGAGCTTCGCCGTCTCGCCCAACAGCCACTTTGGCCTGGAGGCACAGAGCCGCGCAGATGGGCTCAAGTGCGCAGAGCTGGTGCTGCTGACCGAGCTGGACCGCGAGGCGCAGGCCGCCTACCGCCTGGAGCTAGTGGCCAAGGACGGCGGCAGCCCGGCGCGCTCGGGCACGGCCACGGTCAGCGTGCGGGTGCTGGACGCCAATGACAACGCGCCCGCCTTCCCACACGGCGCCCTGCTGACCGTCGAGCTGCCCGAGGACGCGCCATCCGGAGCGCTGCTCCTCGACCTGGACGCCTCGGACCCGGACGAGGGCGCCAACGGGCAGCTGCTCTACGCTTGGGGCAGCCAGGTGCCCGCCGAGGCGCGAAACCTCTTTGCTCTCGACCCGCTCTCGGGGCGCCTCAGCCTTCGCGCTGCCGTCGACTATGAGCTCCAGCGCGCCTACGAGCTGGACGTGCAGGCCAGCGACCGCGGCGCCAGCCCGCTGGCGGCCAGCTGCAAGGTGGTGGTGCGCCTCCTTGACGTCAACGACAACGCGCCCGCCGTGGCCATCAGCGCCCTCAGCGCCGGCAGTGGCGGGGCGGGCGCGGGGTCCGAGCCGGGACCGCTCGTCGAGGGGGGCGCGTCCCCCGAGGGCGCCGCCGCCGCCTGGACGGTGGCCTACGTGAGCGAGGCGGCGCCGGCCGAGAGCCTGGTGGCGCTGGTCAGCACCTCGGACAGCGACGCGGGAGCCAATGGCCAGGTGCGCTGCGCCCTGCTGGCCGCGCCGCACGAGCCCTTCGCCCTGCAGCGCGCCTACGACGCCAGCTACGTGGTGCTCACCACGGGCGCCCTGGACCGTGAGCGCGTGCCCGAGTACAACCTCACCGTTGTGGCCGAGGACCTGGGCTCGCCGCCGGCCAAGACCGTGCACCGTCTCACCGTGCGCTTGGCCGACGAGAACGACAACGCGCCTCGCTTCGCCAAGGCGCGCTACGAGGTGGCGGTGCTGGAGAACAACCCGCCTGGCGCCTACCTCGCCGCTGTCCTCGCCGCCGACCCGGACCAAGGAGCCAACGGCAAGGTCACCTATCGCCTGATGGACAGCCAAGTAATGGGCGCCTCCATTTCCACCTATGTTTCGGTGGATCCGGCGACGGGGGCCATCTACGCACTGCGCACTTTCAACTACGAAATCCTCAAGCAGCTGGAGCTGACCGTCCAAGCCACGGATGGCGGCTCCCCTCAGCTCTCCAGCGCAGCCTTGGTGAAGGTGCGGGTAGTAGACCAGAACGACAATGCGCCTGTCATTACTCACCCAGCACTCATCAACGGCTCCCTTGAGATCGGGGTGTCCAGAAAAGCTGCCCACGACTCGGTGGTGGCACACATCAAAGCCAGAGATGCTGATGAGGGAGTCAACGCTGAGCTGAGCTTTTCCTTCCTAGAAGATCCGCAGCAACAGCAGCCACCAGCCCTGGACCTCTTTGCCATCAACAAGAAAACAGGAGAAGTTGTGCTCACCGGGAGCTTCTCAGAAGAACAGCTGGGCCAAGTCTACCAGCTGCTCCTCACCGTGGCCGACAATGGACGGCCTCCCCTCTCCACTACCGTCCCTATCAGTTTCCAGGTGACTGCTGCGTTGCTCCCCGCTAGCAGCCAGGATTCCAAGGCCAAGCCCAACACCGGGGAAGGGAAAGCTGTGCAGTGGGACATCCCCTTGATTGTCATCATCGTCCTTGCTGGGAGCTGCACTTTGCTGCTGGTGGCCATCATCACTATCGCCACCACTTGCAACAGGCGCAAGAAGGAGAAGAAGGGAGTCCTGGAGGAGCCGCTGGACAGCTCTCACCTGGAGAAGGGGCAGCCGGAAGGCAAGGGCGGTGGCCTGATCTCCTCCAGCCCTGGCACCCGAGGCAATGGCTTCGAAGTTCATTCCTTCCCCAGCAAATCTTCCTTTGCTAGCCCGGAGCCCTCCCCAGCCAGCAAAGACATCCCGGCTTTAGAAAACATCAGAGAGACCGCCAGTCTCTATGACAGCCAGAGCAGACTCCGGGGGACGAATGCAGAGGTAGCATTTCTCATGGTCTTGATTCCCTTTCCCCCCTGGGAGAGGCACCTTGCTTCTTGCACCTTAGCTTATTATCCCCCCCCCCCTAGCTTATTCTTGAATGTTTTGTGATTTTTACATCCAGTTCCCAAAGTAATTTTTTTAAAAAATATTTTATTAGTTGAATATAAGAACAACATATAATCAGATACAAGCAATCAAATACAGTTTTCCCCTAACCCCCCCCAAAAAACAGCCCCAACTACGTCCAGATAATTACATTAGTAATATAGTCAAATAAAAAATTATTTCTACAGTTGCTGCTTTAAAAAATATCATTCCACATGCTCCCATGTGTCTTAGGTGGTTTAAATGCATGTTCTTTCTTTGATGCATATGTAATAAAGGAGGACCACATTATGTAAAAGTTATGTAGTGTCTCACATTGTTAAAGTAATTAAGCAGGGATGTTTGCATTTAAAGTTATTTACAGCCAGTCTACAATCAGTTAAACCAGGCACCCCCAACCTTCGGCCCTCCAGATGTTTTGGACTATAATTCCCATCATTCCTGACCACTGGTCCTGTTAGCGAGGGATCATGGGAGTTGTGGGCCAAAACATCTGGAGGGCCGCAGGTTGGGGATGCCTGAGTTAAACAAAAGTTCTTGATTTGTAGCCTAGCTTGAGTCTAGGTGATTCCAATTCACAGGGATGTGGTCCAAGCTGCTAGTTAGACTGCTTTTATTAACACTGCTGTTCCTTATAACATTTTCTCCTTTTCTTCCCCTCGCCCCCCCCCCAAAATCCTTCACATGTGCCCTTCCACCTTCTTCCAGTCTTATGCCTCTACCCCTAGTTACAGCAAAGAGCCAGTCCCACCTGTGGCCATCTGGAAGGGTCATTCTTTCAACACCATATCAGGCAGAGAAGCAGAGAAGTTCAGTGGCAAAGACAGCGGTAAAGGCGATAGTGATTTCAACGACAGTGATTCTGACATCAGTGGGGACGCTCTTAAAAAGGACCTCATCACGCACATGCAGAATGGTAAGGATGCCTTAAACTTTGGCACTTTCCCCTCAGAATGCCACAGAACTTGGAAACTGTTGCCCCAGAAACATTGAAAGAAACCGAGCACCAAAAGACCTGGTCACTATTCTACAGTTTTTGGAAACCCTCCTCAATTTTAATGAGTCTGGGAATAGGCTGTTAATTACAGCAAGAGCTATAGATTTCAATCAATCTCACAACTAGGGAAAATATAGCAGCCAGGGTGGCTGACAGTTTGGGGCGCATCCACATCACCCGAAGCCAAAGGACCAGGTTCTGTCTGGCTATTTCTTATCCTGTCAGTTCTCCAAGCAGCTCAGAATGCTTATCCTTTGGGTCCTTCTTGGCACAACGTTCTGAGTTGTGCTGGCTTGTATTGTGGCTTGTCATTTTAAGGGGAGGGTGCATGCAGGTCCCACCCCCAGGTCCCACCCCCCAGCATCTCCAGCTAGGGCTGGGAAGGAGCCCTGTTTGAAACTTCCACAGGCTGCTTAGCTAGGTGAAACAAAGATCTGACTTGGTGTATGGCAGCTTCCTATGATGCAATTTTGATGGTAGCTGTATGAGGATCTTTTTGTCCTTCATGTTAGTTGCATGAAATGATTCTTCCCCTTTCCCTCTTTCCTCTCACTGAGAATGGAACTGATACAATGGTCTCCTAGGTGCTGCCCTAACAGTGCTCTGCTTGCTACGTGTCCATGTTCTCAAGTCTCTTTTTCCCCTTGCGTTTCTAGGGTTGTGGGCTTGTACTGCTGAATGCAAGATCCTGGGCCACTCAGATCGATGTTGGAGCCCTTCCTGTGGCCAAGCCAATCCTCACTCATCCCCCCACCCAAAGACCCAGCTGTCCACCTTCTGCAAAAGCACCTCACTGCCCAGGGATTCCCTTCGCCGAGATAACTATTATCAGGCACAACTGCCCAAGACAGTGGGGCTGCAGAGTGTCTATGAGAAAGTCTTGCATAGGGATTATGACAGAGCTATTACATTGCTGTCGCCTCCTCATCAGGGGAGGCTGCCAGACCTCCAAGAGATCTCAGTACCCTTATACCAAGCACCCTCCACTCGATATTTAGGCCCTCCACCTGAGACCAGTCAGAAGGTTTAACTACTAATGAGTACTTAACTTGAGCTGAGGTTCATGAGTGTCAGGCCACAGGAGCCGTGTAAGAAGCTGGTGTCAGGCCACAGATCTTGAATTTCCAGAACCATGCATTTGCTGGAGATGTTTATCTCTCTGTGTTATCTGCAGGCTGGCTGAAGAGGACAATGACTCCGAGCATGTGCAAAGTCTCTTTCTCACTGCTTTGTGATCACAGCCAGCCCCGACAAGCTTCCAAGTTTATACGAGAAGTCTTTGTATTTTAGCACCTCTTTAAACACACACACACACACACACAAAACCACACCCCTCTACCTGTGTCCTCCCTTGCATCTTATCCCCAAAGCATGTACCTACATAAATGCACACTGTTTGATTTCCCCCAAGAGTTCTTAAATTATTGACTCGGTTCAGTGAAGTATGTAGGAATAAGCAAAATGTGCCTTAAACACTAAGATATATATTATAAATGAAGTTGTTGGGAAAGATTTCCAATTACATTGGTACTGTTTGATATTTGCAAACAAAAAACTCTTTGTAGTTAATGTAATTTTTATGAAATGTGCAGTATTTAATTTTTTTGTCCTATGTTGACCTTTTGTTTCACCCATGGCCTGCCTTTTCATAGTGGTTTTTAAAAAATCTGTATATGATGTAATGTAATGTTTGTACATAAGGAAATTTCACTCTATTTTTATATAATAAAACCTTGGGGAAGGAGAATCTGAATTTCTTGCCAAAGGAACTGTCTGAAAGACATGTGCAGAAAAAAAAACAACCTGAATTATTTAGGAGTCACATAAAGGAACTGTCACAGTTTAATGCTAAGTTAGTTAAGCAACTACTTGTATTGGAAAGACTGCCTTGCAAAGTATGAATTGTGTTTCTGGAGTCCATGGTCAGTTTCAAACTAAATGTGGTTTAATTATTCTGTGTCACTTATATAAACACTAATAAAGACTTGTGATGAGTTTCAGGGGCTCAGAGGCTGCATTTGATTATCACAGTTACAAATTTACAGGCCTTTCCAAGTCAGGTAATAGACAATTTTTGCATAAGGAACTATCTTAAAATAGCTAGCATCCAAATTTACTCCCATACCACCTAATTTCAGATTTTTCTGAGGGCTGTTTCATCTAAGAACCTTAGAAGAGCTCGTGGATCCGGCCCCTGGTGCATCACAGTGGCCAGCCAAATGCCTGTGGGAAACCCAGGCCAGAGCCTTTTTCCCTCCTGTGTTTTCCAGCAACTGATATTCAGAAACATTTGCTGCCTCCAGCTGTGGAGGCATCATGACTGCGGAAGCATCATGACCAGCAGCCCATGAGAGTCCTTGCCTTCATTAATGTCTCTAATTCTCTTTGAAAGCCATCTAGCTTGGTGGCCTTTGCTGCCTCCCGTGGAAGGGAGTTCCACAGTTTAACTATATGCTGCATAAAGAAGTTCTTTCTTTCATCTCTCCTGAATGGTCCAACACTGGCATCATCAGATGCCTGCAACTTCCAGTGTTATGTGAGACAAAGAAAAACTTCTCTCTCCAGTTTCTTCGTCCCATACATAATTTTTTACACTTCTATCACGTCTCCTCTTACTCCCCTTTTCTCTAAACTGAAAAGCCCCAAACATGGAAACCTTTCTTCACAGGGGAGTCACTCCATCCCCACAATTGTTTGGTTGCCCTTTTCTGAACCTTTTCCAACTCTTCAATGTGACCAGAACACGATGAGGTGCAGTCACACTATAGATTTATATACTGTAATGACATTATGATGTTGTTGTTTAGTCGTTTAGTCATGTCCGACTCTTCGTGACCCCATGGACCAGAGCACGCCAGGCACTTCTGTCCTCCACTGCCTCCCGCAGTTTGATCAAACTCATGCTGGTAGCTTTGAGAACACTGTCCAACCATCTCGTCCTCTGTCGTCCCCTTCTCCATCTTTCCCAACATCAGGGTCTTTCCCAGGGAGTCTTCTCTTCTCATGAGGTGGCCAAAGTATTGGAGCCTCAGCTTCACGATCTGTCCTTCCAGTGAGCACTCAGGGCTGATTTCCATAAGAATGGATATGTTTGATCTTCTTGCAGTCCATGGGATTCTCAAGAGTCTCCTCCAGCACCATAATTCAAAAGCATCAATTCTTCGGCGATCAGCCTTCTTTATGGTCCAGCTCTCACTTCCATACATCGCTACTGGGAAAACCATGGCTTTAACTATGCGGACCTTTGTTGGTAAGGTGATGTCTCTGCTTTTTAAGATGCTGTCTAGGTTTGCCATCACCTTTCTCCCAAGGAACAGGCGTCTTTTAATTTCGTGACTGCTGTCACCATCTGCAGTGATCATGGAGCCCAAAAAAGTAAAATCTCTCACTGCCTCCATTTCTTACCCTTCTATTTGCCAGAAGGTGATGGGACCAGTGGCCATGATCTTCGTTTTTTTGATGTTGAGCTTCAGACCATATTTTGTGCTCTCCTCTTTCACCCTCATTAAAAGGTTCTTTAATTCCTCCTCACTTTCTGCCATCAAAGTTGTGTCATCTGCATATCTGAGGTTGTTGATGTTTCTTCCGGCGATCTTAATTCCGGCTTGGGAATCATCCAGCCCAGCCTTTCGCATGATGAATTCTGCATATAAGTTAAATAAGCAGGGGGACAATATGCAGCCTTGCCATACTCCTTTCCCAATTTTGAACCAATCAGTTGTTCCATATCCAGTTCTAACTGTAGCTTCTTGTCCCACATAGAGATTTCTCAGGAGACAGATGAGGTGATCAGGCACTCCCATTTCTTTAAGAACTTGCCATAGTTTGCTGTGGTCGACACAGTCAAAGGCTTTTGCATAGTCAATGAAGCAGAAGTAGATATCTTTCTGGAACTCTCTAGCTTTCTCCATAATCCAGCGCATGTTTGCAATTTGGTCTCTGGTTCCTCTGCCTCTTCTAAATCCAGCTTGCACTTCTGGGAGTTCTCGGTCCAAATACTGCTTAAGCCTGCCTTGTAGAATTTTAAGCATAACCTTGCTAGCATATGAAATGAGTGCAATTGTGTGGTAGATGGAGCATTCTTTGGCACTTCCCTTCTTTGGGATTGGGATGTAGACTGATCTTCTCCAATCCTCTGGCCACTGCTGAGTTTTCCCAATTTGCTGGCATATTGAGTATAGCACTTTAACAGCATCATCTTTTAAAATTTGAAATAGTTCAGCTGGAATATCATCACTTCCACTGGCCTTGTTATTAGCAATGCTTTCTAAGGCCCATTTGACTTCACTCTCCAGGATGTCTGGCTCCAGGTCAGCAACCACACTACCTGGGGTATACGAGACATCCATATCTTTCTGGTATAGTTCCTCTGTGTATTCTTGCCACCTCTTCTTGATGCCTTCTGCTTCTGTTAGGTCCTTTCCACTTTTGTCTTTTATTATGGAAATCTTTGTACAAAAGGTTCCTTTCATATCTCCAATTTTCTTGAACAGATCTCTGGTTTTTCCCATTCTATTGTTTTCCTCTGTTTCTTTGCATTGCTCGTTTAAGAAGGCCTTCTTGTCTCTCCTTGCTATTTTTTGGAAATCTGCATTCAATTTCCTGTATCTTTCACTATCTCCCTCGCATTTTGCTTGCCTTCTCTCCCCCGCTATTTGTAAGGCCTCGTTGGACAGCCACTTTGCTTTCTTGCATTTCCTTTTCATTGGGATGGTTTTAGTTGCTGCCTCTTGTATAATGTTACGACCCTCCATCCATAGTTCTTCAGGCACTCTGTCCACCAAATCTAAATCCTTAAACCTGTTCCTCACTTCCACTGTGTATCATAAGGGATTATGATAATGTAGTTTATTTTCAATTTTTTTCCTATTGATTCCTAGCATGAAATCTGAGCATATATGTGAAATGGATAATATATTTGCCCCAACATGTATCATTTTACAATTGTTTATATTGAAATGCATTTGCTGTTTTACTGCCCATTCACCCAGTTTGGAGAGGTCTTTTGGAGCTCTTCAGTCTTTCTTTGTTTTAACCACCCTAAACTGGTATCACTGGCAAACGTAGCACTTCACTACTCACTGCTAGCTCTACATTGCTTATGAGCAACTTACAAAGCACAGATCCTTGGGGGACTCCATTTTCTACACCTCTCTCTTTGGAGAAAGTGTCAGTTAATTCCTACTGCTTGCTTCCTGCAACTTAACCAATTCCTGATCCACAGCATCTAGCCTCCCTTTCCAATTACCCACCTCCCATGATTACACAGCATCCTTCTACCACTGTCACCATTCCCACATTCTGTCCTGACTTCACCTGAAGACTCCTCACATCACCCTGTTATTTCTCTATCTCCTGCTTCTACCTTCACAGCCCTTCTACAACTTTTGTTTGCCCTCCTTTCTACATTCTGCTCCATTCACGCCACATTGTTTTTGTGAGATCATAGAATCATAGAATCATAGAATCATAGAGTTGGAAGAGACCACAAGGGCCATCGAGTCCAACCCCCTGCCAAGCAGGAAACACCATCAGAGCACTCCTGACATATGGTTGTCAAGCCTCTGCTTAAGGACCTCCAAAGTAGGAGACTCCACCACACTCCTTGGAAGCAAATTCCACTGTCGAACAGCTCTTACTGTCAGGAAGTTCTTCCTAATGTTTAGGTGGAATCTTCTTTCTTGTAGTTTGGATCCATTGCTCCGTGTCCGCTTCTCTGGAGCAGCAGAAAACAACCTTTCTCCCTCCTCTATGTGACATCCTTTTATATATTTGAACATGGCTATCATATCACCCCTTAACCTCCTCTTCTCCAGGCTAAACATGCCCAGCTCCCTTAACCGTTCCTCATAAGGCATCGTTTCCAGGCCTTTGAGATAACCAGGCTCATATAACCAAAATGCTTAACTCTAATTAAAGCATGAAGGGGTTAATGCCATAGAGTAGGCTGTCCTGCCAGGCTTAGCTAGGTCACTTCCCCTCACCTTGGGAGGAATTTTCACTTCTTTGGAACTAAACTAAATTTTATTGCCTGTGCAACCTTTCTGGCTGATGTGTGGAAAAGCACATGAACCTGACCATTGGAGAGTTTGTAAGAAAACACTTTTTTACTTACCAAATGTGTGGTTTTTTTCCTTTGTTGGGGGAAGAAGGGACTATTTTGGAACTCACCACATTCATGCCTCCTCCTCTCTCCTCTCTTGCTACACTTTCCTTTTACACAAAGCACCCCTATGGTGACATCCTGTATCCTCATCCCACACATTGCAGCTACTAAGCATCCTTTCCATCTTCTGCCTGGCTAGGACACCACCATTCGCTCCTATTATTCTGCCCCTTTCATCTTCACCCCCCCCCCCCGTTTCCCTGCCTCCTATTTTGCAACTGCCCTTGCACCCCATTAGGTGCATGTTTCCCCCATCAGGAAAAAGAAGAAATATTTGCTAGGGGGACTTATTGCCCTGGGAGCTGAACTGGAAATGGAGCAGATGGCCATAGACGTAACACAAGAGGGCAAGGATCGAATTTGGCCATAGGAAACCTGAATTAGCAAGTCTTGGTGCAAGAAGCAATTCATTCTAGGCTCTCATTTGGACACTTGGCCCATGACACCAGCAGAGAAGGCCACTTCATTTATTCAATACTTACAGGGCAAACACCACAGTCAAGTCCAATATCACAGGAGTAGTCAAATGTCCCAAATAAACAAGCACAGGGAACATGACATCAGTGCCCATGATTACAATAGCGAGGATTTCATTGCCTTTTACACTTGGCTGATGATATTGAATAACACTGAATAAAAAATTCCTTTTAAAAGCAAATTGTTATTTGTTTTTCTTTTAACATTTCATTTCTAACCCACCCTTTATCTCACAAGTGATTGTACTGTCCCAAAGCTTTGCCAAACCACTGTCACCCTTTCACAAACCATTCTTAAACACTGACCACAGGGCATAATGCTTGGCCTTCTATAAAGGACCTTGCCATAAAAATAGGTTACAAGGAGCAATAAAACCAAGTTTTAAACCATCTCCACACAACAGCCAAGGAATCACATAGCCCAGGAAGATGGATGTTTGGATTGAGATTTGGATCTTGATTGCTTCAGTTATTGCTGTTCTATTTTTCTCAGGAATTCTCTTCAAAATGTACAACAAATCTCCTTTACTTTCACATCTTCTCGAGCAACCGTTGCCATTCCATTTGTTTGTACCTATCTTAAAATTGCATGATATCAAGCAAAAACTCGTTCTCTTATCTAGCTTCACGGCCTTGATGGCAGCCACAACTAGCTTCTGGAATTAGTGACGGTCATGGAACCAGGGGGACATTAAAAGAACATCAACCCATATTTAGTACCTAAAGATAGAAGTCAAGAACAGGTATAGAATCATAGAATCATAGAATCATAGAGTTGGAAGAGACCACAAGGGCCATCGAGTCCAACCCCCTGCCAAGCAGGAAACACCATCAGAGCACTCCTGACATATGGTTGTCAAGCCTCTGCTTAAAGACCTCCAAAGTAGGAGACTCCACCACACTCCTTGGCAGCAAATTCCACTGTCAAACAGCTCTTACTGTCAGGAAGTTCTTCCTAATGTTTAGGTGGAATCTTCTTTCTTGTAGTTTGGCTCCATTGCTCCGTGTCCGCTTCTCTGGAGCAGCAGAAAACAACCTTTCTCCCTCCTCTATGTGACATCCTTTTATATATTTGAACATGGCTATCATATCACCCCTTAACCTCCTCTTCTCCAGGCTAAACATGCCCAGCTCCCTTAGCCGTTCCTCATAAGGCATCGTTTCCAGGCCTTTGACCATTTTGGTTGCCCTCCTCTGGACACGTTCCAGTTTGTCAGTGTCCTTCTTGAATTGTGGTGCCCAGAACTGGACACAGTACTCCAGGTGAGGTCTGACCAGAGCAGAATACAGTGGCACTATTACTTCCCTTGATCTAGATGCTATACTCCTATTGATGAGGCCCAGAATTGCATTGGCTTTTTTAGCTGCCGCGTCACACTGTTGGCTCATGTCAAGTTTGTGGTCAACCAAGACTCCTAGATCCTTTTCACATGTACTGCTCTCAATCCAGGTGTCACCCATCTTGTATTTGTGCCTCTCATTTTTTTTGCCCAAGTGCAATACTTTACATTTCTCCCTGTTAAAATTCATCTTGTTTGTTTTGGCCCAGTTTTCTAATCTGTCAAGGTCGTTTTGAAGTGTGATCCTGTCCTCTGGGGTGTTAGCCACCCCTCCCAGTTTGGTGTCATCTGCAAATTTGATCAGGATGCCCTTGAGTCCAACATCCAAGTCGTTGATAAAGATGTTGAATAAGACCGGGCCCAAGACAGAACCCTGTGGCACCCCACTAGTCACTCTTCTCCAGGATGAAGAGGAACCATTGATGAGCACCCTTTGGGTTCGGTCAGTCAGCCAGTTACAAATCCACTGAGTGGTAGCATAGTCAAGACCGCATTTTACCAGCTTCTTTACAAGAATATCATGGGGCACCTTGTCAAATGCCTTGCTGAAATCAAGGTAGGCTATATCCACTGAGTTCCCTTCATCTACCAGGCTTGTAATTCTGTCAAAAAACGAGATCAGGTTAGTCTGACATGACTTATTTTTCAGAAATCCATGCTGACTATTGGTGATCACAGCATTCCTTTCTAGGTGCTCACAGACTGTTTTCTTAATGATCTGCTCCAGAATCTTCCCTGGTATTGATGTCAAACTGACTGGGCGGTAATTATTTGGGTCCTCTCTTTTCCCCTTTTTGAAAATAGGGACAACATTTGCCCTCCTCCAGTCTGCCGGGACTTCGCCTGTTCTCCAGGAATTCTCAAAGATGACTGCCAGTGGTTCTGAGATCACATCTGCCAGTTCTTTTAATACTCTTGGATGCAGTTCATCTGGCCCTGGAGACTTGAATACATCTAAACTAGCCAAGTATTCTTGTACTAAGCAGGCAACACATGTTTTACTTGATCCCCATTGACATCTCTGGCTCTCACACGCTCAAGGTCTTTCTGATTCCCAGAGAATACCAGTGAAGGAAGGGATTGCTGCCATCCCTTGGGGCAGTTGCTTGTGGTGTCATATCCAGTTCCTTCTCTGTGACCTCTCTCTCACGCTCCACTGGGTTGGATGCTCCTGCTGTTACAGAAGGGTACATGAAAAGAGATCCAACTTTTTTACCTCATGTCATCCAATTTTATGAATAATGATCAAAACTAAGTTTAAATCTAAAAATTTTTTTTTATCTCATCCCGTTTGTGAGTTATGAGGGTTCGACATTTCAAAAAATTGACAATTTTGGCCTTGCCAGACTACACAAAAATCTTAAAAGCCCAGCCCAGAATTGAGACACGTTAAAACTAAAAACGCCTGAATTCAGGACTATGCCTATGGGATAAATTATTTCAGTGAATGCATAGTCTGAGAGTTGGGAGCCCTTGTGTTCCACAATGCTGACCATCCTCAAACTAACACACACTGAGACTCCTTTGAAGACATGAATTTGCCTTATATTGTACCAGAGTAGCCCAATATCCCCTACCCTGGCTAGCAACACCTCTCCAAGACTGCCTCACGCAGGCTTGTTTCTGAGCTCTACAACACAGCCCTTAACTGGAATTGAACCATGAAACATCAACATGCAAATCAGATGCTGCAGTTCTCAGCTACACGTGCTTCCTGATCAGTTTCTGCACAGCTTCCATTCTCTATGGTCTGAAGGTTTAGGAGCATAGGGTGATCTCCAGTGTTAGTCATACTCAGTGTAGACACATTCCTCTCAGTGGATCTACTCTGAGTATGACTAATGCTGGAGATTGTCCTTAGGAAGCTGCCTTATTACTAGGTCAGACTATTGGTCTATCATCCGATGAGCAGTGACTCTCCAAGGTGATCTTCTTGCCCATCACTTGCTTCCTGATCCTTTACAGTGGAAATGCCCTCTGTGCTGGCACTATGGGGTCCTTCTCTATGCAAGGGGGGAAAGGAAGAGATCAAAAGGAAGAGACTTTCCTTGGGCCATTGTAGGCTGCAAGGTGCTCCTTCTCACAACAGCTGGAATAGCTTGAATTCCAAAGATTTCTTCTGTTCCTTTGTGCTCATCTCTTCCTCCCCCTCCACACCATTCTCCACTTTGACCATCCTTTCTCCTTAAGCCTTTGCCTACATTTCATCACCTCCATGTGACCCTTTCTTATTGGAGGCTACTTCTTTTTAAGTCATTTACTTAGCTGTGAAACTGATTATCCGTGTAACAACTTTAATCAATTATTTGTAGCGAAGAACTTCTCTGCAATTTAATTAGCTAAAGTTCTTTCCTGACCTAGGAATATCTCAGCTGCATCATATGAGGGCTTCAACTTTGAAATGGCAACACTGTTCATTAAAAATAACTAATAGCTGCAGGGTTTCAATATGTAAATGTTCATTTTCATAATGAGAAAAAAGGGGCAGGGAGAGTCTACCTGTCTGTATTCATTATAGTGTGTCCATTCAGGATAACTCACATTTGCTAAACCCAAGTTTAATTAACATGCTTATTTTTCAATGATATTTCCCTATTATAATAAATTGAATGTTTAAACAGCTAGTGCAAACATTTTTGATCCAAGACAAAAATGCTTACACAGTGCTGGTTTAAACATTTAATTTATTATAATCCTTTCCATAATAAATGCCTTAGATGTTTGGGGGTGTACTGCAAAAGACTATTAGCAGCATTTCCTCTGGTAATGTTTAATCCAAGACAATCAAAAATGTGAGGCATGAATGAAATTGGACCAGAAGCAATTATGATAAATGGGAGCGTCAAGGAGCCTCTACTCCCCCCCCCCCCGGCTGAGAGCCCCTGCAGCAGGTGCTTGTTCTGTGGTGAAGCAAAACCCTGCCAGGCTGTGCTGTCATTAAAAGATCATATGGAAATTAATCAAAGGACGAAGGGAGGGCAAGGCACGTATGAATCCTATTATCTCCTCACCCCTCTGCCCCACTTTGGCTTCCCCCTTGGGTCAATAGCTGATAGAGTTCTCACAAATTAAGTTCGCCTGCTTTCCAGACCCAGAACAACCATCAAAACAAGCTGATTTAGAAGCAACTTAATAAGAGCAATTTCAAACCAGGCAAGAATCACAAAAGAACAACAGACCCATTGAAGTGGAACTGGAGACAGCAAGCAATTAATGAAGGCCTTGTGGGAAGTAGAAGCATCTCAGAAGATGAAACTGCCTTTGGAAAGCCAAGAGCCCAATAGGTGGCGGTGCAGGACCTGCCATTTTTTACCTGGATGTCATCGCTCAGAGGTCTTCAAAGACGCAGGAAGCAAGTATTGCTCACTCTGTGCATGAGAATAAACACACACAAGCACATGCAGCACTTTAAAGGCAACATAGAAACATTACAGTACTTCTGGAACATCTCCAAAGCAAGATTGTAATTTATATCCAAAGAAAAGGAAAAATATGGTGATAATTTTAAAATGGACATTTATGTTAATTTTACAAGCTACTTTTAAAAAAGTCAATGTATTAGGGCTGTAGTCCTAAACTGATTAGCTACTATTGTTTTCTGCCCAAGAATAAGAACTGTAGCCTTTTGTTGTTGTTGTTAGGACGCTCAAGGCCCAAGATTTTTCAGCTGGGACCAAGATCTCCTGGTCCTTTAACATCCAGACCAACTCTAGGTTACAAAGATGTCTGCAAATGTGACATGGAGGCTGGCAACATTCCTGCCCTGTGGGAATCCCTGGAGACAGGCAGTCAAGTCATGTATCCATAGCAATGACCGGGGAGAAATGACCATTGGGAGGAGTGCAAAGAGAGGAAATGCTGTGGTGCATCTGTAGCAGCACAACTGGATGCCTTCATCTGTCCAGCTGCAACAAAACATGTAGAATCATAGAATCATAGAGTTGGAAGAGACCACAAGGGCCATCGAGTCCAACCCCCTGCCAAGCAGGAAACACCATCAGAGCACTCCTGACATATGGTTGTCAAGCCTCTGCTTAAAGGCCTCCAAAGAAGGACACTCCACCACACTCCTTGGCAGCAAATTCCACTGTCGAACAGCTCTTACTGTCAGGAAGTTCTTCCTAATGTTTAGGTGGAATCTTCTTTCTTGTAGTTTGGATCCATTGCTCCATGTCCGCTTCTCTGGAGCAGCAGAAAACAACCTTTCTCCCTCCTCTATGTGACATCCTTTTATATATTTGAACATGGCTATCATATCACCCCTTGACCTCCTCTTCTCCAGGCTAAACATGCCCAGCTCCCTTAACCGTTCCTCATAAGGCATCGTTTCCAGGCCTTTGACCATTTTGGTTGCCCTCCTCTTTCTCTTTCTGAGCACAATTCAACGTGTTGGTGCTGACCTTTAAAGCCCTAAATAGCCCTGGTCCTGTATACCTGTAGGAACATCTCCACCCCCATTGTTCTGCCCGGACACTGAGGTCCAGCACCGAGGGCCTTCTGGCAGTTCCCTCACTGCAAGAAGCGAGGTTACGGGAAACCAGGCAGAGGGCCTTCTTGGTGGTGGTGCCTGCCCTGTGGAATGCCCATCAGATGTCAAGGAAATAAGCAACTATCCTACTTTTAAAAGACATCTGAAGACAGCCCTGTTTGGGGAAGTTTTTAATGTTTAATGCTGTACAGTGGTACCTCGGGTTAAGAACTTAATTCATTCTGGAGGTCCGTTCTTAACCTGAAACTGTTCGTAACCTGAAGCACCACTTTAGCTAATGGGGACTCCCACTGCCACCATGCCGCCGGAGCACGATTTCTGTTCTCAACCTGAAGCAAAGTTCTTAACCTGAGGTAATATTTCTGGGTTAGCAGAGTCTGTAACCTGAAGCGTCTGTAACCTGAAGCGTATGTAACCTGAGGTACCACTGTATTGTGTTTTTAATATTCAATTGGAAGCCGCCCGGAGTGGCTGGGGAAACCCAGCCACATGGGTGGGGTATTAATCATCATCATCATCATCATCATCTCCCACATTGGTCTCTGCAGCCACAGCAAGCACTGCAACCTGCCAACAGCCTGACCTCACTCCAAAAGCTGCACTCCTCCACTGTCTCCCAAGACAGAAGAATGCCAACCTTTGAGTATCTAGCAGTGGCCCCCTAGCCAAAGGCAGTTGAAGCTGACATCAACCAGCAAATTGCCACAAGCACACCTGTTCAGCCTGGGTTTCCCACACTACTGGAAGCTATTTTAGATTCTGCACTGTGGCTATTCCATATCCCAAACAACCTTTCTTCCAAAAACAAGTAACAGGATTTACAAGAAAGGAGAGTCTTACTAAACACCAGGAAGAACTTTCTGACTGTAAGAGCTGTTCAGCAGTGGAACAGTCTCCCTCGGGAAGTTGTGGACCTCTGTTTTTAAGCAGAGGTTGGATGGTCATCTGTCATAGATGCTTTAGCTGAGATTCCTGCTTTGCAGGGGGTTGGGCTAGACTAGAGGACCTCAGGGTACCTTCCAACTCTATGATTCTATGACTTTATGAACAGAAATAATTTCAGAAACCTGGAAAAGGTGCATTAATAGCAATTAGCAGATTTGTTTAAATGTGATTAATGAATGGAGCAAGTTGTGAGAATTCATACAGTTCCTTGACTAACAAATTCTGGGCTGCCAATTATCAGATGAGAATGTGGATTGCAATCAGAGCAAAAAAGGGTTTCATGTTCCCTTATATCTCCTTTTCATCTCCCCTTCTACCCATCAGCTTCCAATAATTTTAACTATGAGATAAAACTTCCCCACTCCCCGGTAAGCTCGTAAAGAGCCCCGAGAGCCAGTGGGGTTGGAGACGCGGCACAGTGAAAACGACTGCTTCCTTCACAGCATGAAGCTCCATGTCTGGCGATGACTTGGTGTTGACACTTCAAGATCCAGACTCCAGTGCAGTGAAAGCACTGGAGATGATACAGGAGTTCGGGCAGGTAGCAGGATTTAAGTTAAATAAGAGCAAAACCAAAGTATTAGAGAAAAATCTGGATAATGAGGAAAGGAAATTATTACAAGAAAAGACAGGCCTTGTCTTTGTGAAAAAAGTTAAATATCTGGGAGTTAATGTGTCGGTGAAAAATGTGAACTTATATAAAGATAATTATGAGAAATTATGGAATGATATTAAGAGAGATTTGGAGATTTGATCGAATTTGAAATTGTCATTAATATGACGGATTTCTATGGTTAGGATGAATGTATTGCCAAAGATGCTGTTTTTGTTTCAAGCCCTACCAATTATTGATAATGTGAAATGTTTTAAAGAATGGCAGAAAGCATTACCGTATTTAGATTCATCTGGCAGGGGAAAAACCCCAGAATTAATTAACAAATTATTAATGGATTCAAAAGAAAGAGGGGGATTCTCCCTGCCAGACTTGAAAATTTATTTTGAAGCTGCCGCTCTTTGCGGCAATGGATAGCAAAGGAATGGATACAACTAGAAGACGCAGATGTTTTAGACTTGGAGGGATTTGACAATGTGTTTGGATGGCATGCATATTTATGGTATGACAAGGTAAAGGCCCATAATGGTTTTAAAATTCATGTAATTAGAAAATCTCTATGTAATGTTTGGATAAAATACAAAGATCTTTTAGAGAGGAAAATACCCAGGTGGCTCTCGCCAATGGAGGCAAAGACCCAGGAAAAGTCAAACATGGAAACCAAGTGGTTGAGATATTCAGATTTGTTAGTGGAAGATAAAGAAGGATTTAAATTAAAACCATTTGACCAAATTAAAGATAAAATAAATTGGTTACCAGATCAATGAATTGTATAAATTAGATAAGAAAAATGGTTTGCATCAGAAAAAAACCAACTGGAAATGGAGTTGTTAGATTCTAAAGTTAAAAATTTGTGTAAAATGTATAATCTGTTGTTGGAGTGGCATACAAAGGATGAACAAATTAAATCTGTGATGATAGACTGGGCAAGAGATGTAGGATATAACATAACGTTTGAAGATTGGGAAAGGTTGTGGAGGAAAGGGGTCAAGTTCACTGCATGTATGGTGTTGAAGGAAAATATTATGAAAATGATGTATAGATGGTGCTTAACCCCTGTAAAATTAGCAAGGATTTATCACAACAGTGATAATCTATGCTGGAAATGTAAAGAAAAGGAGGGTACCTTCTACCTTGGCTGATTAGCTGTTCTCCCTGTGCAAAGGTCAGAGGGGCAGGGTTTCTGTTGAGGCAGGGGATTAACTGTGGGAGGAGCTTATCAGAGCTAACAGGGCAGCGGCGTGCGCCGCTAGGCGCAAGCAGTTTGATCCATCTTTTAGATTTAGGGGAGCTAGTCCCAAACGTTTGTTGGGGGAGACTAAGTTTTTTTTATTGTGGCGGGAGTTATTTGTCCTGTCTTCACGGATTTTATGATGGAGGACCGCTGTAGCCACCCCCAACGACACATTCTCAAGATGGAGGGGGAGGGAACAGCTGCAGTCGCCTGTGGTTCCTGCGCAATGTTTGCCATCTTGCCAAAGGTTGCAGGCAGCTTTACCTGCAGCAATTGCATGTTGATTGCCCTCTTAAAAGACAAAGTAAAGCAACTGGAGGAACGTGTAGCTACGCTCCAAAAAATTAGAGAGCTGGAGCTCTTCTTGGAAACAACAGAGCACACCGTCTCCACCAAGGAGGAGACAGGGGACTCCCCTGAGAAGGAGGCTAGTTCACCAACACAGGAGCCAGATATATGGAGAAACGTGACTCAAAGAAGTAGGAGGCCCAGGGTTCGCTCTGATTGTTTAGAAATACACAATCGCTTTGAGGTCCTCTCCCCTAGCATGGAAGACGAAGAGCAGACTCCATTTGAGGATCTCTCTCCCTCATTACAGTCGATCAGGTATATGAAGACGAGCAGCAAAGTCAGTCCTCAGGGAATGTGCAGGCGACCTTGGAATGGACAGCTCACGGAAGAACCCCGACCAAACCTAAGAGGAGGCGTGTAGTGGTGATAGGGGATTCCCTACTGAGGGGAACAGAAGCAGTGATCTGTGGGCCTGACAAGATGTCTCGGGAAGTGTGCTGTCTCCCCGGGGCTAAGATCCAAGATGTAACTGAACGACTGCAAGGAATCATAAAACCCACTGACAAATACCCCTTCCTCTTGGTTCATGTGGGAACCAATGACACTGCAAGCAATAGCCTCCAGAAGATCAAAAGAGACTACGAGGCTCTTGGCAGGAAATTGAAGCAACTAAATGCACAAATTGTCATCTCATCTCTCCTCCCAGTTGAACGACGTGGCCCAGGGAGAGAGGGAAAAATAGTGGAAGTGAACAGCTGGCTTCGCAGATGGTGTAAACAGGAACGGTTTGGATTCTTAGATCACGGACTGCAGTTTCTTGAAGATGGACTTCTGGCAAGCGATGGGCTGCACCTCACAACGGTTGGGAGGAATGTTTTTGCCAAATATCTCAGAAACCTCATCAGGAGGGCTTTAAACTGACTAATGTGGGGGAGGGAGACAGTGCTCCTGAAGGTAGGAGTCTATCAATTGATGAAGATGATCATCCAAATGTCATAGACCAAATGGAGCAAACAGCACGCAGTCCTAGTGGTGGGAGGAAAAAATCCTTAAATAAGAGACACGGGGGAATGATTAATGGACTTCAATGTCTGTACACTAATGCGCAAAGCATGGGAAATAAACAAGATGAGCTTGAGCTCTTGGTACAGCAAACTAAATATGACATAATAGGCATCACTGAAACCTGGTGGGATAAGTCCCACGATTGGAATGTAATAATGGGGGGATACAATCTATTTCAGAGAAACAGACCAGACAAGAAAGGAGGAGGAGTGGCGTTATATATCAGGGATGTCTATACCTGTGAAGAGATCCAAGATTTAGAACCTCAAAGTCAAAGTGAGAGCATTTGGATCAAAATTAAGGGAGAGAAGAATAACAGAGATCTCATTGTGGGAGTTTACTATAGATCCCCAAGCCAAACGGAGGACATAGATGATGCCTTCCTGGAACAGATGGCCAAGTATGCAAAAGGAAGGGAGATAGTAGTAATGGGGGACTTCAATTACCCGGATATTTGTTGGATGTCAAACTCAGCCAAGAGCATAAGGTCAAACAGATTCCTCACTGGCCTTGCAGACAACTTCATTGTCCAGAAAGTGGGAGAAGCAACAAGAGGAACAGCCATTTTAGATCTGGTCCTAACCAATGTTGATGACCTGGTTAGTGGGGTAGAAGTGGAAGGATCATTAGGCGCGAGTGATCATGCTCTTCTGAAGTTTACTATACAGCGGAAAGGAGCAGCCAAGCATACTAGGACTCAATTTCTTGACTTTAAGAAAGCCGACTTCATAAAACTTAGGGAAGTGCTGGGTGAGATCCCATGGACAGTAATACTAAAAGGAAAGGGAGTTCATGATGGCTGAGAGTTTGTTAAGAGGGAGATAGTAAAAGCACAACGTCAGGCAATACCAATGAGACAGAAACATGGAAGGTGCTTAAAGAAGCCAGGGTGGTTTCAAGTTAAGATTAAAAAAGGATGTGTACAAAAAATGAAAAAGGGGGGAAACCACCAAAGAGGAATTCAAACAAATAGCCAGCACGTGTAGAAATAAAGTCAGAAAAGCTAAAGCACAGAAAGAACTCAGGCTTGCTAGAGAGGTTGAAAGCAACAAAAGGAAGAACAAAGAAACAGCGGGGTCACTCAGAGGAGAAGATGGTGAAATGCAAACAGGGGACACAGAAAGGGCTGAACTCCTCAATGCCTTCTTTGCCTCAGTCTTCTCCGATAAAGAAAACAATGCCCGACCTGAAGAATTTGGAGCAAATGATTCAGCAAAGGAAACACAGCCCAGAATAACTAAGAAGATAGTACAAGAATACTTGGCTAGTTTAGATGTATTCAAGTCTCCAGGGCCAGATGAACTGCATCCAAGAGTATTAAAAGAACTGGCAGATGTGATCTCAGAACCACTGGCAGTCATCTTTGAGAATTCCTGGAGAACAGGAGAAGTCCCGGCAGACTGGAGGAGGGCAAATGTTGTCCCTATTTTCAAAAAGGGGAAAAGAGAGGACCCAAATAATTACAGCCCAGTCAGTCTGACATCAATACCAGGGAAGATTCTGGAGCAGATCATTAAGCAAACAGTCTGTGAGCACCTGGAAAGGAATGCTGTGATCACCAATAGTCAGCATGGATTTCTGAAAAATAAGTCATGTCAGACTAACCTGATCTCGTTTTTTGACAGAATTACAAGCCTGGTAGATGAAGGGAACACAGTGGATGTAGCCTACCTTGATTTCAGCAAGGCATTTGACAAGGTGCCCCATGACATTCTTGTAAAGAAGCTGGTAAAATGCGGTCTTGACTATGCTACCACTCAGTGGATTTGTAACTGGCTGACTGACCGAACCCAAAGGGTGCTCATCAATGGTTCCTCTTCATCCTGGAGAAGAGTGACTAGTGGGGTGCCACAGGGTTCTGTCTTGGGCCCGGTCTTATTCAACATCTTTATCAACGACTTGGATGATGGACTCAAGGGCATCCTGATCAAATTTGCAGATGACACCAAACTGGGAGGGGTGGCTAACACCCCAGAGGACAGGATCACACTTCAAAACGACCTTGACAGATTAGAGAACTGGGCAAAAACAAACAAGATGAATTTTAACAGGGAGAAATGTAAAGTATTGTACTTGGGCAAAAAAAATGAGAGGCACAAATACAAGATGGGTGACACCTGGCTTGAGAGCAGTACATGTGAAAAGGATCTAGGAGTCTTGGTTGACCACAAACTTGACATGAGCCAACAGTGTGACGCGGCAGCTAAAAAAGCCAATGCAATTCTGGGCTGCATCAATAGGAGTATAGCATCTAGATCAAGGGAAGTAATAGTGCCACTGTATTCTGCTCTGGTCAGACCTCACCTGGAGTACTGTGTCCAGTTCTGGGCACCACAGTTCAAGAAGGACACTGACAAACTGGAACGTGTCCAGAGGAGGGCAACCAAAATGGTCAAAGGCCTGGAAACGATGCCTTATGAGGAACAGCTAAGGGAGCTGGGCATGTTTAGCCTGGAGAAGAGGAGGTTAAGGGGTGATATGATAGCCATGTTCAAATATATAAAAGGATGTCACATAGAGGGGGGAGAAAGGTTGTTTTCTGCTGCTCCAGAGAAGTGGACACAGAGCAATGGATCCAAACTACAAGAAAGAAGATTCCACCTAAACATTAGGAATAACTTCCTGACAGTATGAGCTGTTCGACAGTGGAATTTGCAGCCAAGGAGTGTGGTGGAGTGTCCTTCTTTGGAGGTCTTTAAGCAGAGGCTTGACAACCATATGTCAGGAGTGCTCTGATGGTGTTTCCTGCTTGGCAGGGGGTTGGACTCGATGGCCCTTGTGGTCTATTCCAACTCTATGATTCTATGATATGTGGTGTACCTGTCCCAAGGTGAAAGACTTCTGGGAGAAGTTTAAGAAACCAGAAGCCTTTCTTCTTGGAATAACAGGTCTGGAATTGCCCAAAAAAGATGTTAGATTTTTGTATGCCACAATTGCAGCTCAAATTTTACTTGCCAAGAATTGGAAAACACAAGAAGTACCAACTGTGGAAGAATGGCAGATGAAGATGATGGACTTTTCGGAGCTAGCCAACCTGACCTCAAGAGTCCATGATCAGAAGGAGGAGGAGCATCAGGAAGAATGGAAGAATTTCAAAGATTATTTACTTAAATATGCTAAGATAAATTAATTAGAAATACTTGCAAGAAAATAGATAGGCTAAGGATTTAAATATGTGAAGATGTGGAAGTTATGTGAAGTTATGGAAGTTATGGAAGTTAAAGCAAGGATGAAAAAAACAAAGATGTTAAGAGGAATAAGTAAATTTTATGAAAATCTGTTTTGGAAAACCGTTACAATTATATATATTGAAATTCAGTCAAGGGAATTTGAGGAAGTCGCTTAACAATGTTATTAAGATTGGATTAAGTTCAGTTATGATATATGTTTGTTTGTTTAAAATTTTTGGAAAATTAATTTTAAAAATTGGGAGGAAAAGAATTGTGATGAAATGATATATTTGAAGTGCTTTACACGAAAGCTAAGTATTAACAAGCAGTTAGAGAGCCTTGTTTCCTCTTTTTAAAGGAGAGTGTTGCAAGATTGCAGGAGTTCCAGGTTCCACTGACTGAAAAATGTACAGTCATAATGGATCATCAAAATCCTTGCTCAAATACACGCATCCTGCAAAGTCAAGTTTCAAATAAGCAGAGGCACCCACCAAAAGAATGTGAAGAAATGGACCCTACATGGCAAGGGTACACCTCATACAAAGTCCGGTGTGAGGCAGGTGGGTATGTTTTGGGGGGAATTGCATTGCAGTCCAAATTGGGAACTGTGCTGGCTCTAATTAGCCTCCTGGACCCAGAGGTTACCCACCTCTGTTGTGCTGAAGAACTTATTTTGGTCAAGTGTGGGGAAAACAGTAGCTATGCTGGCACTGCTCTCCCTCGCGATGCCTATCAGTACAGAGTTTCTCTGGATTAGGTAACTGAATTGTCCCAGGATGATCTATGACTTGACAAAATCTCATAAAGTGACTTGAACTGCATAAACTGTGAGGCTCCAGGGTTTTGTGTTTCTCTCTTAACATAAGGAGAGCCCTGCTCAGTCAGACCCATCTACTCTGGCAGTCTGTTACCACAGTAGCCAACCACCTAAATTATTGCTTATTCAAATAGCAATCATCTTGGATCAAATCATGACTGAGTGAGGTCTTACTATGCACAGATCTGGCATTAAAGAACAGGTGTGCAGCCAGGATCCCAGCCATGAACAAGAAACAAGGCCTCAACAGAACCTTCCATAGTGATGTCACCACCTTGTGGTCTTGTCTTCCATGATCATGGAAACTGGGATGGACTCATGTCCCTCCTGCCCAAGACAGCTCACCCAGGGTTCATGTTTCCTTCGGAATGAAGTACAGTGGAGACTGTGGTGTCTTTATGATATATGGTTTATTTACACATATACGTATACAACCTGAGCCTACAATGGAGAGGCTCACAGCATTAACACTCCATGAGGGTCTTGTTTCTCCCATGGTCATAGCCTTGGATTCAAACAGAAATTAATCATTGCTCTGTCTCATTTGCTCCCCAGCTTGCTGCTTTGCTTCTGGCCCACATCACTGCAACTCAACTCTAAACCCAGGCTTTGTCCTTCTAACTATCTCTGAGTTGAGGGAGGAGCCCCACCCATTTGTTGCCTCACACAGATTCCCCTTTGTTCTCTTAATGGCCCATCACCCAGGTGATCACCTCAACACAGGAAGCTAGCTTTGCTTATATTTTAACACTTGCTGGATGCCGGGGGTCAAAGGGTCTCAACTCTCATCCAACCACCTTCATATCATAACAATAGAAATTTTAGCTAGGGTAATTGCTTGCTTGCTATACAAGTGTAGAAAAGCAGCCTTCAGCATCAGGAAGTATAGCAGTATAATGTGTTTTTGTGATGCATGGAAGCTGCAGACTGCTCCTGCATAGACACTCTCCTTTAGTACATAATTAAAATATACACAATTAAAATTAATAAGGAAAGCCCTCTAGGGAAACTAATTATGTTGTAAAGAGTGCTTTCAAATTCAAAATACAAGTTCTTCATCTGTTCAATCAAGTGACATTGAACCAGGAGTCAAACAGCATATATTCCAGGTTCACATGAAGGAGAGAGAATAAAATTTCCACACAAACGTTCAGGGATTTGTTATTGATTCAGTGGAACTTAAATGCAACTAACAAGAGGACAGTGTACCTTTCCCTAGTATATGTTACTTATTCCACGGAACCAGTAAGGGTAAAAGGTGTGGAGAGTCAACGTGGAAATACCTGGAGGCCGAAATCTGAATCTATCTGCCTTGCTCCTCCCACCCTGCTGGCACATTACTCAATTGGCAGCTTCTTGACGGCAGCTCTTTGCCTGAGGGACCTGATGCTAGGCACCAAGATCTACGGTGCCATCTCAAAATCCTCTTGAAGTTTAAGTCAGGCAGTGGCTCAGAGGCTTAATCTGAATTATTCCCCTACTGGAGGAGAGATGCAAGTATAGATGGAGTAGGTGCATGGGGGGGTGTGAATTAGCAGCTTTGGAGGTGTTTAAACTGGGCAAATGGTACAGAGGGAAAGGGAAATGCTTAGTCCACTCATCTCGGTCTGCTGCTCAAATCTAACTCTGAACCCCTGTGTCTGTCACATTTTTTAAAATCATTCATGGATCTCCTATACCAGATGTTGCAAGATTCAAAGTGGGGAGCATAAAGCACTATCACCAGCACCCACTTAGAAGGTCAAAATGTGTTAATTGTCCATCGACTGACCAATTAGAATCAAACTACTGCCTTGGCTCCTATTTATAGAAGAATAGAATAAGAGCTTGCAGGAACAGAGTCCAGTATCCTGTTCTCAGTGTCCAACCTCTGTGGGAAGCAGCAAAGGAAGCAGAAGCAGAACACAACCACACACCCTACTCCTCCTGGAACTGGCATTCAGAAGAATACTGCCTCCAGCTGTGGAGGTTGTAGGCATTGATAGCCCTCTTCCCCAAATTTGCCTAAATCTCTTCTAAAGATATCTAAGTTGGCAGCCATTGCTGCCTCTTCTGAGAGCAAATTCCATCATTTAACTATGTGCTGTGTGGAGAAACCCCTCCTTTTGTCACAGATGAATCTTCCAGCATTCAGCTCCACTGAATGTCCACAAGTTGTAGTGTTCAACGAGAGAGAGAAAAGCTTTTCTCCACCTGCTTTCTTCACAGCATGCAGATGTTTATACACCTCTATCATGCCATCTCTTACTCACCTGCTCTCTACACTAAAAAGCCTGAGATACCTTTCTTCATACAGAAGTTGATCATTTTGGTTGCCCTTTTCTGAACTGTTTCCAGCTCCACAATATCATTTTTGAGGAGAGATGACCAAAAATGTACACAATATTCCAAATGCTGTCACACCATAGATTTGTATAATGATACTGTGGTATAAGCAGTTTTATTTTCAACCCTTTTCCTAAGAAGAAGAAGAAGAAGAAGAAGAAGAAGAAGAAGAAGAAGAAGAGTTTGGATTTGATATCCCACCTTTCACTCCCTTTAAGGAGTCTCAAAGCGGCTAACAATCTCCTTTCCCTTCCTCCCCCACAACAAACACTCTGTGAGGTGAGTGGGGCTGAGAGACTTCAGAGAAGTGTGACTGGCCCAAGGTCACCCAGCAGCTGCATGTGGAGGAGCGGAGACGCGAACCCGGTTCCCCAGATTACGAGTCTACCACTCTCAACCACTACGGAATTTGCCATTGTCACTGCGGCAGCACAATGGCAGAAGTATAGCAGGGAGGGGCCCCCACGACAGGCACAGAGCCCTGGCCGCAGAGCCACGGCAGTGAGTATCTTGTTCTCATGGGCAGATGGATGGAGGCCGCCAGCGAGGAGCCTATTGGAGGTCACTCTCTTAGTGGGCTCTGCACATGCCCTCCTGGCCCAGTCCACCAGGGGGCATAACTCTTGCCAGCGCCGTAGCGTGAGTTGTCAGCACCCAGGGCAACGCAAGTAATTTGCGCCCCCTAACCCGGGGCAAGGCACGTAATTTGCGCCCCCCCTAACCCCTAACCTGCGAGTTGCCGCTGGCGCTGCCGCCCAAACGACGCCGCTTGCCCGGAGGAGGAGGGGGGCAGAGAGGCGAGGAAAATGCAACGGCCCAGCAGCTGCAGCAGCAGTGGCGGAGGCGGGGCTGTGAGGAGGGGCTGCCTGGCGCGTCCTCCGCAGTGAGCGCTGAGAGCCGCTGCCTGCCGGGCGCCTTCAGCCCGGACGCGCGCACAGCTCGTCGGTTCCGCGAGACATGCGGCTCTGCTACAGCCTGCGCCCGAGGCTCTTCGGCGACTCCGGAGGCAGCGAGCGCGCCCACCCCAGATGTTGCGCCCGGTGCGGCCTGCCCCCCTGGCACCCCCCACACTACGCCACTGACTCTTGCCCCTCCCCAGGTGCCATGCTATGCTGCTGCACAGTGAGTCAGCTTCATTCAGCTCTCCACTATGACCCCAAGGTCTTGTTCAGGCAATGCCAGGAGTGTTGAGTTCAGGCCCTAGGAATTATTATTATTATTATTATTATTATTATTAGCCTGATATGCACAATTGTACACTTGTTTACACTGAATTGCATTTGCCATTTCACCGAACTTTCTCTCAGTTTGAATATATCATTTTGGAGCTCTTCACAGTCTCTTTTTATTTTAACTACCCTGAACAATTTAGCATCATCTGCAAACGTGGTTCTCTCAGTGCTCACTCCCCACTCCTTACTCTACTTGATGCATGAACGAGTTAAAAAGCACAGGTCACAAGAGCATCAAGAGCACTGGGAGGACTGTCAGTCCTTTCCTCCTATTTGCTTCCTGTCTCTTAGCCAGTTCCAGAGCCACAAGCAGACCTCTCCTCTTATCACATGATGGTTACATTTACTCAGATGTATTTGTTGGGGTACTTTGTCAAGAGGTTTTTGAAAGTCCAAGCTCACAATGACAGCTGGATTACCTCTATCTCTATGCTTGTTATTATTATTTTTTCTGTTTTTCTGTACAGTGGTACCTTGGGTTACATACGCTTCAGGTTACAGACTCTGCTAACCCAGAAATAGTACCTCGGGTTAAGAACTTTGCTTCAGGATGAAAACAGAAATCGTACTCCGGTGATGCAGCGGCAGCTGGAAGCCCCATTAGCTAAAGTGGTGCTTCAGGTTAAGAACAGTTCCAGGTTAAGAATAGACCTCTGGAACAAATTAAGTACATAACCTGAGGTACAACTGTATTTAAAACAGGAAAACAGCAATGAAAGTCTAGGGTAGAATCTTCCTTGTTTTCTGTATTGAAAGAGCCCATGGGGAAGGCATTCCAAATTGGTATTTTCTCCAATTTAAAGTGGAGCTGTCTATTCTCTCACCTCTGCAATCTGCCACCTCATTCTGCTGCATTTATAGACCCAACACCCTAAATCATAGCAGCTATAGAGCAAAATGCCATCTAAGTGAATAAGATGAATATTAGCACAGATATAGGAAGATTTTGAAAACTGGAATTGGTGGTGGGGCAGGAGAGAGAGAATAAAATCAGAGCAGCTTATTTGCCTGCCAAGGACACAAAAGGAGCAATATTATCTAGGCCACAAAAAGCAAGCACAGCTGAAAAATGTGTGCAGTGCCTTGGGTATTGTTGCAAGCCTCAAGTATAGTCTTCTATTATTTCTTCTGTATCTTTCTAGTGGGCACAAAATGGATGGTTCTGGGTACACATTTAGAAAGTGGAGGAAAAGGTCCTTTGTTTTGTTTCTAGGTACCAGAAGCAAAGTACAGAAAAAAATATCTCTTCTGTTGGGGATGTGGGGAGGAGAATAAGTTACAGAAGGTCTGGACTACTTTGAGCGTTGAGCCATCTAAAATGAATTGTTAGCTCAAGGTCATTTTAATCAAACTGCATGTCAGCTTGCAAAACCTCCAAATTAGCTACAGCTTGGGGAGATAAAGATGTTTTCTTATTTGTTGAGGAATACAAACAGATTGGTGTGGCAGGCTCTCAGTCATTATGACAGCTTGGATCTAGCATTTGTGCCTCCAAATTGAGGAGAAATGGCATCTACTTTTGGTGTCTCCTACTGAAATTTTACGGTTTTCCAGCTTGCCACTAATTATGACTGAGTTAATAAAAGTTTATAAAAAAGAGAAGAACCCACAAAGTGAAGTTTATATGCAAAAGTCCCTGATAAAAAGGCTTTGACCTTAATTTGGAAGCAAATTGCTCTCACATTTTTTTAACATTCCCAGGCTTATGAAAAAGTGTGGTGAAAAATGGGGGGACGATGACACCTCAGTGCTCAGGCAGGAAAGTGCTGTCATTTAAACAGTAAATAGACAAGGACCCTTCCAACACATATTAATCAATTATTATTATTAAAGACAGAAAATAAACATGTGATTGGAACCATCACAAGCAATCAACACAGGTCAGCAGGGACACACACACTTTTTGCACATATATCATATGTATATATGGGCAAAAAAAATGAGAGGCACAAATACAAGATGGGTGACACCTGGCTTGAGAGCAGTACATGTGAAAAGGATCTAGGAGTCTTGGTTGACCACAAACTTGACATGAGCCAACAGTGTGACGCGGCAGCTAAAAAAGCCAATGCAATTCTGGGCTGCATCAATAGGAGTATAGCATCTAGATCAAGGGAAGTAATAGTGCCACTGTATTCTGCTCTGGTCAGACCTCACCTGGAGTACTGTGTCCAGTTCTGGGCACCACATTTCAAGAAGGACACTGACAAACTGGAACGTGTCCAGAGGAGGGCAACCAAAATGGTCAAAGGCCTGGAAACGATGCCTTATGAGGAACAGCTAAGGGAGCTGGGCATGTTTAGCCTGGAGAAGAGGAGGTTAAGGGGTGATATGATAGCCATGTTCAAATATATAAAAGGATGTCACATAGAGGGGGGAGAAAGGTTGTTTTCTGCTGCTCCAGAGAAGCGGACACGGAGCAATGGATCCAAACTACAAGAAAGAAGATTCCACCTAAACATTAGGAAGAACTTCCTGATAGTAAGAGCTGTTCGACAGTGGAATTTGCTGCCAAGGAGTGTGGTGGAGTCTCCTTCTTTGGAGGTCTTTAAGCAGAGGCTTGACAACCATATGTCAGGAGTGCTCTGATGGTGTTTCCTGCTTGGCAGGGGGCTGGACTCGATGGCCCTTGTGGTCTATTCCAACTCTATGATTCTATGATTCTATATGATCACAATTTTCATATGAGTGCTAAACAGGGGAAAGTAAAATAAATAAATAAGCAAGCAAACAAGCCCAGAATTCTGGAAGTGAGGGCTCCGCTAGGGGCACCGCGAAAGATGGCTGACAATACCATCTCTCCAGCTCCCATGAGGTAATTTAGAGGCTGTGATGGCCTCCCAAATTCTTCCCGGTGGAAGGGAAGATGCAGTCTCATCCACGGATGCCCAGCAAACCACCCCCGAGTTTGTAAAGAAGGAGGGGGTGGGGGCACTGGATGGAAAGCCCTCGAGGGAGTTCGGATCTCCTGGACGCTACCTCTGTGAGCGCTCCAAGTTCCATTTCTTAAGATAAAAAAAATGGATTTAAGAGCTTGGACATGCTTCAGGCAAAGAAAGGGTAATTAATCTGCCAATTAAGGCAGCCACTGAGGAGCCAAGAGTGACAGAGAGGAAGAAAGATAACATCAAAGAATAACATCTAAGCTGGTATGTTGGAATGGAATGGAAAGGAGGGGGGGGATAAAACTTTTCCTTTTTCTACTACGATAATGAAGCACGTGAAAGTTAGTGGTTTCTGGCCAGGTGCAAAATAAGGATCAGGCAGACTCAGCAATGGAGAATAAGGTGAAGTTTATTGCCAGGCAATAAGGACCCAGTTTGGAATCGCTTCCAAAAGGAACTGGGACCCCGATTGACAGAAATCCAGAGGTCTTTATACCTGAGCAAATCACAGCTAATCATAGATCATGAGACAACCATGAGGGACTCACAATATTGTCAGCGAGAATCAGCCAATCAGCAAGCTGTTGTCACGCTACCAGCTCCTGGTCAAGCACTGGTCAAGCACCGGGTTCTAGTTCTGCTTTCCGTTGCTTTCAGTGACGCTTAGTCTAACCTTTCCCCTAGTTATGATAGGACAGGGAGTTTGGAGATTTTGTGGTTTTGCTCTTCCTGTTCTGTGGATTAATTTAGCCTGTATCTGAGGGGATTTTGTACCAGAATCTCTGATTCACGTCTTCCCCTTATCCAGGGTACACGGATGTTTGTAGGGGAAAGGTCGGCTCCTAACTTTGCTGTTCCAAGCAGTTTGCCGTTAGCTAAGGCACAGCTTCCCTTTGATTCAAAATGGATTATAAAATACTGTAATCCTTGATTTGTGTAAGCATATATGAATATATATTGAATATATTGATTACTGATAACTGATAATATGGATAGCATAGGGGTAGCCCTTCTTCCTTGCCTCATTCCCCCCTTTTCAAGCTCAGAGAGAAGATTCATCTGACTCCTGAGCTTGAACACCACTCAGGACATCAGAATAAACCGTTGCTTCCTGCAATGGGGCCTGTTCCTGCACTGGGACCGGTTCCCTATGCATTCGCTCGTAACAATCGTCTTCCTCTGGCTCATCTGGCACTGGAGGCAAAGCTCTGTATATTGCCAGAATCTGAGGGTCAGTGAGATGCTTAACATTGTGGGCTATCATTCCCCTAAGGAAAGACAGACAACAAGGGATTACAGAAAGAAGCAACAGAAAAACAAATCCTCCTATAGCTAAGGCGGTCAGAAGGCTATGCACCCACCCCTCTCCTGGTATCCACGACCATACCTTTTCCCAGGGATTCTGAGTGGGTGTGTTGTCAGCTACCAGAGACTGCAGTTTTTGCAGTCGGTCTTCAATTGTCTTGTTGAGGTCGTGGAATTTAACCTGGCATCGACCTTTTGAGACAATTTTACAAAAACCGCCTGAACGTGCAAGGAGGTAGTCCAAAACCAATCTATGGGTCATTGTCAGTTGGTTCAAATCCTCAACCTCTGCCTGCAGGGAGCGCAAGACATGGGTGGTGGCATTGATAGTTTTCTCCAGCCTGCATTTAAGAGCAAACAGTGCCTTTCTATTTTGCTCAGAAACTTTTCCTGGGTAAATTCCCATTGAGAGGAATCCTATAAATCCTCCCCCAACGCTCCCTACAGAATTTGACAGAAAAATTTCATCTTCACAGTGTTCGCCCAGGGCCGCCCTTTTCCGTCTGCTTGCAAAATGGGGTACCTTGTGATTGACCTCCACTGCAACAGGAAAGGTAAATGCCCCCACACCGACACACTGGAAATTTCCTGGGTGGAAATTTGTCGCCAATCCATCATATAGAAACCAGAGGTTAGGATCTTTAATCATCCAACCAGAACAGATGGACCCTTGTCCAGTGAAATTAACCGAGTACTGAGGAAAGTATGGGTACAAATCTGAAGAGGTAGTATTGCCCTGGTAGGAGGCATTGTGGGAACCCCAAAGCCAAAATTTATCAGAGCATTGGGTATAATTTCCCAGCCATCCTTTGTCAATGTGGTACTTAACTTGGGGCCAATACTTCCATTTGGAATTCCATACTCCAGTGGAATGACAACAAAAACATAGACCTTTTGTGGTTCTGGTATATCTGATATATCGGTAGGGGATGTCATTCATTTCATAAGGTGGGGCCTGCAAAGAGACCACTCTGATTGTAAAGCAGGGTTGCCAAAACAACATCAGGATCCTTGATTAATCCTGGTATAACGGACATGTCTGCTACCTTCCTTGGGTGTTCATAATATAGGGTAGCATTCTCCCCATATATTTGGAACATGTGTTCAGCATGGTTTATAAAGGCATTACCCACTACCATTGGGCCTCTCTGGAGCCACAAGCACATCATGATCAACAGAAGCTTCATTTTCATTTTCCCCATGTAGGCCTTCAAGGTTAAATCTTATCAGTTCCGGCTCTAGGTTGATGTCAATACTGTGATCCTTCTTATATACACAAAATACAATGATCAGGACCAGAAGGAGTGAAATTGCAACAATTATATAAGGTAGCAGGTACCAGAACATACCCTTTGGCGAGATATAGCCTCCCGCTCAGCCGCACCCAGTGGACTTATTAGTGGTCCCCAGGTTCTGGTCGAGCTGGTGAGGTCAACTCACACTGTATACACTCTGCAACTGCTACCTTGAAGGGACCTGTGGGTGGTGGAAGGAAAAAGCTACAGTGACCAGTATAGCACAGGGAAATGCTCCTTGGGGAGGTGAGTAGGACAAGCTATGTATAGCTCTCCTTGGTTCCCCTGGCATGTACTCTCCCTTGTATGTGGACTATTGTCTTGGACCCGCTTGTGCCCAATCTGGTATGTAGAATTCCCAAAGAAAGAAAGGGATGTAACAACCGTATGCAGTTACCCAATCCACCCACTTGTCACGAATGTCCCCCTTTTGTCCACCCTTGTTATTGTTATTTGTACTAAGGGTTTATATGCAAACTCTGGCTGGAATCTGGGATTGACTGAAATTTTAACTGGTAGGGGTCCTCCCATACGCTGGTGCAGCTCCCAAATCTTCCGGTGTGCGTAGACTCACTGGCTTCCAGGTGCAGTGAGAGCAGACCTGTAGTCCCGTTGCCCGTGCTCCTGCCCGCTTCCGGTGGGGCTAGGTGCAGGGGTTCCTGGTGAGCTTCAACTTCAGAGGGTCAGACGGGTTCAGCTCACAGTTCCAATGACCCTCAGACCGCTTTAGACGAGAATGATGAATCCACGGGGTTACTTCCGCTACCTTTACTGCTGTAGGTGTGGCCAGCAGAACCGTGTAGGGACCTCTCCACCGAGCCGTCAGTGGTTCGCTTTCCCACTCTCCCACCCACACTCGGTCTCCCGGCTGAAAAGGATGGACTGGATCGGATAAGCTGATGGGAGTGCGTTGGAGACACCACCTGTTTAAATCAAGAGAAATACGACAAAGAGCCTGGATTTGTTCTGCTGTTATCTGCCCCCCCCACCTGAGTCAAGTCTGCTGTTTTTCCCATGGCTATTGGAGGTGGTCTCCCATACAAAAGTTCAAACGGAGAAAGTTTCAGTCTCTTTGTTGGTGAACATCTGATCCTAAACAAAGCTATAGGCAACAAATCTACCCATTTACAATGAGTTTCCTGGCACAATTTTGCTAACTGTGTTTTAAGAGTCCAATTCATCCTTTCTGTTTTTCCTGAGCTTTGAGGTCTATAGGCCGCATGTAGTTTCCATTGTATTTGCAAGGCTTTGCATACACCATCCACTATTGATGCAATGAAAGCTGAACCATTGTCACTGCCTATACATCTTGGTAGACCAAACCTTGGAATGATTTCTGTTAGGAGGCGTTTTACAACTTCCTGGGCTTTTTCTGTTCTAGCAGGATAAATTTCAGGCCAGCCCGTGAGAGAGCATGTGAAGACCAAAAGCGCCTTAAACCCTTTTGCCTTTGGCATTTCCGTGAAATCCACTATTAAATTCTCCATTGGCATTAAGCCTGTTTGCTGTATTCCTGGTGGAGGTACTGGGCCTTGCTTGGGGTTGTTTTTTGCACACAGAAGGCATGCACGTGATACTGCTTCCGCCAGCTGGGATATCCTGGTTATGTAAAATTGCCTATTCAGGCTTTCCCGCAAAGCTGTGGCCCCATAGTGAGTGGACTCGTGATATTGTTTCACTATGTCCCTGCCTAAGGCTTCTGGAACAAATACTCGCTGGTCTGGAAGGATAAACCATCCATCCTGTGGTGGCCTTCTGTACCCCCCTTCCTGTTGGGCCCATTCCTGTTCTGGCTTCGTGTAGATGGGCTTTATTTGCTCTATATCAACTGCTGTAGGAAGAAGAGATGCTGTTATAGAGGCAGGTGGCGGTGGCAATAAGGCAGCCCGTTTTGCAGCTAAATCTGAAAATTGATTTCCTTTTGCTGTTTTTGTGGTTCCCTTGCTGTGGCCTCGGCAATGTATGACCGCAACCTTTCTTGGAGCCCATACAGCTTCCAAAAGCGCTTCCAGTTCCGGGCCATATTTCAGCGCTTTCCCTTCTGCCCCAATGAGCCCCCTCTCCCTCCACAAGGCTCCGTGGGCATGTAAAGTTAAAAAAGCAAACTTTGAGTCTGTGTAGATGTTTACACTACAGCCAGCTGCTAGCTGAAGAGCTCTGGTTAAAGCCACAAGTTCTGCTTTTTGCGCTGAGGATGAAATTGGCAGAGGCTGTGCTTCAATGACATCAGTTAGAGTAACCACAGAATATCCAGCTCTCCTTTGCCCCTCCTTTACAAAGCTGCTTCCATCCGTAAAATATTCCACATCTGGGTCTTTTAAAGGCTCATCCCGCAAATCTGGACGGCTAGAGTAAATTGCGTCCATTACTTGAATGCAATCATGAGGTTCATGATCCACTGACTCGGGAAGGGGTAACAAAGAAGCGGGGTTCAAGGTGTTTACAACTTGCAAATGTACTTGTGGGTTACCACACAAAAGCCCTTGGTATTTTGCCATGCGCTCGTTGGAAAGCCAATAACTTCCTTTGTATTCCATTAATGTTAACACAGCATGAGGCACATTCACATAAATTTCCTGTCCAAAGGTGAATTTAAATGCCTTTTTGACCAATAGGGCTGTTGCAGCTACTGATCTCATACAAGGTGGCCATCCTTTTGCTACTGCGTCCAGTTGTTCTGACAAATAAGCTACAGGTCTTTTCCAACTTCCCAATACTTGAGTCAAGACCCCTGCTGCCACTCCAGATCTCTCATGAACGTAAAGATGGAAGGCCTTATCTGGATTTGGAAAGGCTAAGGCTGGTGCCTGCATCAGTTTAGACTTTAACGTATTGAAAGCTTTCCTTTGCTCTGCATGCCATTCGAAATGAGCATTCTCTCTGCCTTTTGTGCTTTCATAAAGAGGCTTTGCTAGAGTGCTAAAATCAGGGATCCAAATACGGCAAAAACTTGCTGCCCCCAAAAACCCTCGCAATTGCCTGCGGCTTGTGGGTTCCCTAATGCAGTGTTTCCCAACCGGTGTTCCGCGGCACACTAGTGTGCCGCGAGACGTTGCCTGGTGTGCCGTGGGAGGGAGGCGGGCGAGTCGGGCGGCGAGAGGCGGGGCGGCGGCGGCAGGATCCGCGTCGAGCCGGGAGCGGCTCCGCGGTGGTGGTGCCGAGGTTTCTCTCTCCATTCTCCCCTCACACACACACACAGGAAATAACACAGGATCAGCTGACAGGACCCGGCCAATGGGGCGGCGGTGGGGCAGCGCGCGCAAAAGGGAGGAGCACGAGACGGCGGCGGCGCAGGGCGGGAGGGCGGCGCATTGCGCGTGCTCAAACCCGCCCTCCGAGGCGCAGAGGGGAGCTGGGCAAGCGCCTTCTTCAACCACGCGTTCGTTTAAAGAGGCAGCGCCCGGGCAGAACAGAACTCTGTGCCTCTCGCCTAGGGATGAAGGCGGGCACCGGCTTAAGCCAGTAGTAGCCTAATAATGCATTAACTTCTGTGGGACTTCCAAGTAAACACAGAAGCCCAGCGCCTCCCTCCCCAAAAGGAGGGGGAATTACAGCAGCGCAGGCGACTCCTGCGTCTCCCCGATATTTAAGGCTGCCATCCCTCGTGCACACTTACGCGGGAGCAAAACCCTGTGAACAAACTAGGGCTTACTCCAGAGTAAATATGGGTAGGATCTGGCTGCAGTTGTACAAGAAGAAGCAATTGATAACATTTTCTATCTCGCGCTTCAGCCGGAAATGCTGCTACCACAGTTTCCAGCCCCTATTGCTTCCCTTTCACTATATTATCTCCCCTTCCCACCCCCCACCCCGCTGGCCCGCCAAGGGATGGGGGGTTGTGAGCAGAATCATAACGGGTTCAGTCAGAGGCAACGGCTTGAGTTGTCCAGATCACGGCTGGCACCAAAGGGTGGCGAGGTCTGGCCCGCCATCCTAACCCACTCATGGTTCTCCTATAGGTGGCACTCAAGAAAATTAGAATTTGGAGGCAGCCCAAAAGAGTTCTTCCTGCCTTTTCCAGGTGAAGGGGGGGCACTGCCTAGAACCCACTCTGTTTAAATTTCTCGTCTCCTGTCTCACCAGCTGCTGCTGAAACACGAATGTTTACTCATTTTTTTAAAAAGCATTAAAATGCCTAAGCAAACAGAGGCCCTTACCAATAATATCAGGTTCCTAGCTGTATAGCAGTGGCAAGATCCCAGGGCAATGTGTCTCCTATTAAAACAACACTGTGATAAGCAACACCCTGCTATGAAGCCATTAAAAACGTAAGACAAATCCTCAATGCAGGCTCATTATTAATCCAGCTTTTCAACCTCCCCACTGGATACCACATACTTGATCTACTTAACCAAGTCCCTTCTACACATGCAGCAGAGTAAGTTGACCCAGAATAGTACCAATTCAGATGGCAGATGGGAGAATGACAGTGCTGAATGCTTTCCCATGTAGAACAGTCCCTGCAAATAAAAACCTAGCATATTTGGAAGAGGGATGCTAGCCTAACCATTACCTTCTATGCTGTTACTATTTTTTTTATTTTTTTTTACATAAGTAAAAAGTGACCTTTCCCCATCTGGCATGGTGGTGTGCCTCGAGATTTTTTTCATGAAACAAGTGTGCCTTTGCCCAAAAAAGGTTGGGAAACACTGCCCTAATGACACATATGACTTCCTTCCTTTCGGATCCCAACACCCTCTGCTGGTGAGAAATGTGAAAACCCAAATATTTCACTGTCTCTTGGCAAATTTGAGCCTTTTTCCGAGACACCTTGTATCCTGCCTCCCAAAGTAGATAAAGCAAATCCTCTGTGGCCTTTTTACAAGTCTCATAGGTATCACACCCAATCAATAAGTCATCCAGAAATTGTAGAAGAATCGTTTTCCCAGGTACTGAAGGGAAGTTAGACAAATCCTGGGCAAGGGCTGTTCCAAAAAGCGTTGGCGAATTCTTGAAGCCCTGAGGCAACCTGGTCCACGTTAATTGGGTTTTTGTCCCCTTGTAAGGATCCTCCCATTGAAATGCAAATATTGGCTGGCTCTGGGAGGCAATACGGCAACAGAAAAATGCATCCTTTAAGTCCAACACTGTAAACACAGTTGCCTCTGATGGAATCAATCCTAGGAGATTATAAAGATTGGGCAAACACGGGTGCAGAGTCTGTATTAAATTATTAATCCTTTTCAGATCTTGGACTGGGCGAAACTGATCTGAATTTGGCTTACGCACTGGAAAAAGTGGAGAATTCCAGCTGGACTGGCACTTTACCAAAAGTCCATATTGCAGAAACTTGTCTATATGCATCTGCATTCCCTCTGCTGCTTGTCTTGGGATAGGGTATTGTCGAGTTGCTATTGGCTTTGCCCCTGGCTTTAGGTTTATTATGAATGGGGCTATGTTCTTTGCCATGCCTGGTGGGTTGTCCTCCACCCATACTCCAGGTGGGGCTCTCAGATTTTTAGGAATCTGTAAAATTTCCTTTTGGGAGTCCTTACTTGATAAAGCCACCATCATTTTCCAGGCCTGTTCCCTAGGCACCTCTACTGTAACAATTCCTGCAGCAGCCTGAGGTAATTTCATTTCTGCCCCTTTTGGTGTGAAGGTAATTTGGGCTTGAACCTTTGATAGAAAGTCACGTCCCAGCAAGGGGATGGGGCATTCAGGCACATACAGAAATTGATGTGTAAGGGTTTTCCCTCCAATCTGGCATTCTTGAGGTTGCAGAAACGGTTTAAGGACCCTGTTGCCCGTGGCCCCCACAATTGTCACTGCTTGGTTGCTTTTTGCTTTTAACGGCTTCGTGAGCACCGAAAATTGCACTCCTGTGTCTATCATGAAATTTACTAAGCGGCTCCCCAGTTTAACCGAGACCATGGGCTCTTGGGAGCCTAAAGAAAGAGTTGAGCCCGGTCTGTCCTATGCATTCTCATTCTCATATTCCTCCAATTGTGCTAATCCAACAAAATCTCTGCTACTTCCTCTGTTCCTCACATATCTTCCTGCTTGCATCCTTCCTCGCTGCGATCCCCATCCACGTCCACGTTCCCTCTGTTCCCTGAATCCACCTTCTCCCTCTGTTTCCCTTGCATCAGGGCACTCCTGTTTCCAATGACCTTCCTTCCTGCAAATTGCACGCTGATTCCTTCCCAATGGCAGTCCCCTTCCTCTTCCTCTTCCACGTGCCCTATTTGAACCTCTCCCTTGGGCACCTGTATCAAATGCTGAGCCTTGGCTGATGGCTGCAGCCAAAAACACTGCCTTTTGCTTCATTTCCCGAACTCTGTCCTTCTTAACCTCATTTTCTCTGTTCAAGAAAACCTTTTGAGCGATTGCTAGGAGCTGATCCATTTGCAATGTTTCAAAAGCATCTAACTTTTGTAATTTCCTCTTTATGTCCGTAGCACTCTGAGCCACAAATGCCGCATTTACCATTTGCTTACTTTCTGGGGCTTCTGGATCAAAGGGGGTATAAATCCTATATGCCTCCATTAAGCGTTCCAAATAATGGGAGGGAGATTCATCACCAAGTTGAACAACCTCAGCAACCCTAGAAATATTTGTAGGCTTCCTGGCAGCACCCTTTATTGCCTTTATAACTTCCTGCCGATAATTGTCCAAGGCGTCCTTATCCCTATCAGGGTCCCATCCTGGATCTGAAAGTGGATATCTGGCATGGACCCAAGCATCTGGATTATTTTCAGAATTTGGCACCTGGGCTTTGAGATTGTTGTCTGCAGTGGTATCTATTCTTCTCCTTTCCTCAGAGGTGAAAAGGGTCATCAAAAGATGCCTGCAATCTTGCCATGTAGGTAGATGGGTTACCATAATGGAAGCAACTAAATCCAGCATGGCCTGAGGTTTTTCTGAAAAGGGTACCGTATGTGTTTTCCAATTCAATAAATCGTTGTTGTAAAAGGGACATATTGGAGAGTGACCGTCCTTTCAGGCCAAGGACCAGTTGGTCTCCCATTTGCATCGACAGCCCGTGGCTCTTGGGGCCCTAAGACAGCCCTTAGGGGAAGCACCGGCGCTGGTGTGCCCCCTTGTTATTTCGTAAGTAATAGCCTCCTTTAGAAAACCTAGGCGAGGCCGGGCTTTGAGATGTACTAGGCAAATCAGTTTCTCTCATTTTTAGGACCAACTTCTGTCCAGAATCTGTAATAGCCTCCATCAGTTTCCATAATTTTGAACTGTCCTGGCTTTCTGGGGTTTTCAATGAATTAATTTGTTCTCCCCATGCTCCAGACATTTGAAATGTGCTGGTTCCTCCTTCCGCTCCCTCTGTCTGTGTCTGCCAGGCTGACATGTCCTGGTTGAATTTTTCCTCGGGAGGGGAGGGTAACGTGCTTTGATCTAAAGCTGCAGTTTGTTTTGGCTGGGAAGGCAAATCTGGAAGGCACATCCAGCGATGCTTGAGAAGGTGGGGCAGCCCGTAAAGCACCGTTTGTGGCTTGCGGAGAATTATTTATTGCTGGCTGAGATTGGCTGGGCATAGGGATCTGTTGGGTTTGTCCTGCCATTACATTTTGACTTGGCAATACTTGCCCTGAAGGCGGCTGTATCGCTTGATTTCTATTGCTATAATTGTATGGCGGGGGAGGGATTCCCTCCTCCTCTGAAGGTCCAACATACATTTTCCTGTCAGTTGCAGATGAAGTTATGGGTTTCCTGGCTTCCTGCCTTACAGCGAAAATCTCACAGCTGCTACCACTTTCCCTTTTTATCCTGAGCCAGTCCGGATTTTTCAAACAAATAGCAGTCCATTTAGTAATATAATAATACTGCTCCTTATATAGATCCGGTCTTTGCATTATTGAGTCCATAACTGCTTGCTTGACATAATTCAATTTTGAAGGTTCCCTCTCGTGGCCAAAACTTAACCTGCGAGGGCCAAATCTGTTGGCAATATTTCTTTAAAACCTCCTTACTCGGTCTGACCTCTCCTGGTTCTTCTGGAAAAACTCTTTTAAAATTCTCTATCATACATTCTAGGGGTGTACAGGCTTGAACTGGTTTTGAACATTTCCCCCCATTGTTCTTTGCAAAAAGCTTTCCCTCTTCACCAGGCAAAACGCTTTCAGCTAGGCAGCTTCAAAAATAGGACAAGGAAAACCACAGCACACTTCCCCTTCACTTTCCTAGCCTTTCTGCGCTCATTCACAAATCCCTTTTCCTTCAAACACTCTTCCTTTTTAACACAGTCCTTACTCATTCAACCACAAGTCCCGGGACACTCTTCCATTCCAGCACACACACAGCCCTTTTCGCCCCCCTTTGCCTGCGGCGAACAACTTGGCAGAGAATCACACACACAGCGTTTTCCCCCTTTTTTTCCCTCGCTTTTTCCCCCAACCTTTTTCTGCAGAACCTTAGCCTCCCTTAGCTGACCCAGCTTCTCCTCCCTTTCCTTTTCGGAATCCCTTTTTCCCTTTGACGGGAGGTTACTAGTGGGTCGCTCAGAGTGGTGATCAAGCACTCATTTTTATCTCAATTCACCGTGAGTTCCTTTCGTGGCGCGCCTTTCCTGTTGGCTCACGTTCAGATTCTCCCTCGGTCCTTGCCTCCGTCTTGCCAGGAGTCCGCGCCAAAGGCGATTGCCCCCCTCCTTCGGAAATGATGTCCGATTGGCGCCTTGGAGCAGAACAAGGTCCCCCAACGCGTCCCCCCCCAAGAACTGGGCGGGCTCTTTTTGGGTAAAAAAATACCCTCCTGGCCTGTATGATCCGAGTCACGGCACCAAATGAAGCACGTGAAAGTTAGTGGTTTCTGGCCAGGTGCAAAATAAGGATCAGGCAGACTCAGCAATGGAGAATAAGAAGGTGAAGTTTATTGCCAGGCAATAAGGACCCAGTTTGGAATCGCTTCCAAAAGGAACTGGGACCCCGATTGACAGAAATCCAGAGGTCTTTATACCTGAGCAAATCACAGCAAATCATAGATCATGAGACAACCATGAGGGACTCACAATATTGTCAGCGAGAATCAGCCAATCAGCAAGCTGTTGTCACGCTACCAGCTCCTGGTCAAGCACTGGTCAAGCACCGGGTTCTAGTTCTGCTTTCCGTTGCTTTCAGTGACGCTTAGTCTAACCTTTCCCCTAGTTATGATAGGACAGGGAGTTTGGAGATTTTGTGGTTTTGCTCTTCCTGTTCTGTGGATTAATTTAGCCTGTATCTGAGGGGATTTTGTACCAGAATCTCTGATTCATGTCTTCCCCTTGTCCAGGGTACACGGATGTTTGTAGGGGAAAGGTCGGTTCCTAACTTTGCTGTTCCAAGCAGTTTGCCGTTAGCTAAGGCACAGCTTCCCTTTGATTCAAAATGGATTATAAAATACTGTAATCCTTGATTTGTGTAAGCATATATGAATATATATTGAATATATTGATTACTGATAACTGATAATATGGATAGCATAGGGGTAGCCCTTCTTCCTTGCCTCAATAATACCTAACAACCACCACCCCCAGAAGAACCGTTTACATTACTTACAGCAAGTGAGATCGGAAAATATAAACTGTGTGGAAATAACAATACTAACTAAAGCCTTTGTTTTTTGAAATGTTTGGAAGAAGATAAAAGACTTTCCGGAAGGGTGATGTGACTCACTATTTAATTGGGATCCGCCATTATGGGACAGACCGAGTTGCAGAGATAAATAGTCATGGGGGAGGTGAGCCCTTAATTTGTTATCATATTTGTACTTCAAGTCCGATTTGGCAAATCTCCCCTGAAAGACTAATGTTTGGTGCAACCTGTCTGAGAAAATTAATGAGCAAACGCCTAGATTTTATTTCATCGGAACTGAGAGAAGATGGCGTCTACCACCAGAGAAGGACTTTTGGATTGATTTGGCATAAACACCAGCATGTGAGGACATATTGCAAACAATAGACTTATCAGCTGCAAAAAAAAAAAGGAGAGTCATACAAATTTCACACAGAAGCCTATTACTGCTCACTTCAACTCGCCTGTGGAAACAACTCAGAGGCCATGAAGGAAGGAAGGAAGGATAACAGCAGGAAGATTTAAAGAAGGAACTATTGGAAACTCAAGGCAGTAGAAACTTAAGATGTTTGGAACCCCACTGAACTTGAAGCATGGGAAGCCCCAACAAAAAAATTATAATTTGGCAGAATATTTGGACTATATGAGATGTATTTGTATAATTTGGAATATGCAATTTGATCCGATTGGATTGTTAAAATGGAAAACTTAATAAAAAAATTTATTTAAAAAAAAGAATTCTGGAAGTGTGCTGCTCAAATATCAAACAGGAAATATTGTTCTGCAGAGATAGGTGGAGAAATTAGGAAATGAGGTGGGAGTAGACTCCCCCCCCCCACAACCCCTGCAGGAAAGTCCACAAAATTCCATTCAAGAGAAGAGGGGCAATTTTGTATTCAGGGTTTTTTGTTTTTGTTTTTTGGCGGATAGATGATTCCGCAGTAAACAGCAGATTTTCCTGGGGAAAACAGCAGGACAAAAAAACCACCCTCTCAGACTCATGATAATTGATTGGTACAAAGTCCCAGGACGAACGGAAGTGTGGCTGGCTCACAAAGACTTGACTCAAATAAACTCAAGCTATGGCTTTAGTGCCCTCCCCCTAGATTTCTCATGGGAGAATCTGTTGGAGTGCAGGATACTGTTAACAATCCATTTTATGCTTGGATTGTGCATAAGGGTAAATAGACCTTCTGTATTGGAACAGCAGACATCTCCAGTGACCTCCTTTCCAAGGAAACCAAACCTAAGGGACATGCTGGGAACCCTGAAATCTCTCAATCTCTAGCAATAGGGGAGCATGTAACAGAAGTCACCAAATCCTTATACAGTATATAGTGGGAGGGTGGGGTGGGTTTTTCCTCAGAAGGGTAGTAGGAGATGGGTGATTGACTCAATGGGTATGGTAAACCTGTTGACGACTGTTAACGACTGCAATTAGTCATACAGGAAAAAGCAGATGACCAAAAATAGCTTTAGCATGTGTACTGAGACAAGAATGCAATATGTCTATTCAGACCAGGTCTCTCCATAATTTTCTGTTTAGTAATAAGTTGTAATTCAGCAACTTCTCTTTCAAGTCTATTTCTGAAACATGGCTACCTACCTGAATCTAGAAATTTGATTTCGGATCATGAACTTGGAATTTATTATTGGATGTTGTCAGGGGTTCAGGAGCAGAGGTGAGGGCAAGGGAGGAAACAGAGAGCGAGGGGGAGGAGGCCGAAGAAAAGATGAGTGATGACGACGACCCGAGATCTCCGAGTCTTTCCAATGAATCAGAAGATTCACAGAAAGGAGCGCCAGTGGCCAGAGCAAGGGGGGAGCCTAGGGGGACACCCCAGGAAGAAGGGTCCAGAAGGGGTTCAGAGGGCAGCAGTTGGAAATCGGGGCCAGCGTCACCAACAGAGCGCAGTGGAGAGGAAGGGTGCCAGGTATCGAGCTCTGGCAGCTCGCAGCAGGGGGGAGGGCATGAGTCAGGAGTTGCCACACCTCCATCGGGGAGCAAAGAAACGGTTGAGCGGAAGGTGGAAGGTTGGGCGCGCGCGCCAAGTTCAAATGCACAGGAAGGTGGCGCAGTAAGCAGCCCGGAAAGGGAGCCAGGTCCTAAAGCCCGACGCAAGGAGACAGAAGGGTCCGGGGGGTCAGCGTCAGAAGAGTCCAGGAAGGAAGAGACCACGGGGGGCAGAGGGACCCAGAGAAGAACAGTCAGGCGGAAAAGGTGGAGTAAGGCTAGGGTATTAAGTTGGTGTACAGGGGGCGGAGACTCAGACGGAGCTTCGCCGGTCTAACCCATAAGACGTAGAGCTGCACGCGGCAGCTTGAGAATGGAAACTGTAACTCAATAAAGACTTTTACAAAGTGAACGCTGGCTAGCGTGATCCTCTGAGCTAGGATCTGGAAGCAGCTCTGACAGTAAGCTCCGTCTCCCGTTGTGGGCATCTGCAGCCTCGCGGAGAGGAGAGAAGGCGGTTGCCTACTAGCGAGCTCACGAACGGCAGACAATATGACGGCCGAACAGCAGATAGCGGATCTCAGAGAAGCAGTGACACGACTGAATGCCGAGATACTTGCATCCAGGAAGAGAGAGGACGACACAGCTGCCGCCTACAGGGATCTCCAGGTCAGGTTGGAAATGCTTACTAAGCAAGGGCAACTGACACCCAGACCGGAGGGGATTGGGTTGGGGAGACGAACAGGCGGTCTAGTCTCTCACTTCGATGGGAATTTACAACAGTACCCCAACTTTAGAGCAGATGTAATGTGTGCACTGCAACTGCTGGACAAAGACTTTAGAGATGAGCAAGAGAAGGTGGGATTTATCATGTCCCATTTGCATGGAGATGCTAAAGCATGGCTGCGCAATTTGTGGAGAGATAAGGATCCGGCGCTCCAAAATGCGGATGCCTTTATTAAAGCGATGGATGGGTGCTTTTTGTCAAGCATAGACGTGGATCTTGCCCGGAAGGAGGTACATGGACTGAAGCAGGGGAGGGCCAGTGTAAGGCAGTATCATGCCCGCTTTTTTGCATTGGTCAGTGCCCTGGAATGGGACAGAGATTCGGCTCCAGTCAGAGACCTGTTTTGGGAAGGATTGAACAGCGCGGTTAAAGACGAAATTGCAAGGGGGGAGAGACCCCGGAGCACGCAGAGATCGTTCAGAGGGCGCTGGCGGTGGGGGTGCGTCTGGAAGAACGTCCATGGAGCAGGGACGAAGGGCGTGGAGGGCGCGAACCAGCCAGGGGCTACTCCTTCCTTCCCAGAGAAGCAGCGCATGCGCAATCCACGCCTCCGCCAGGAGGAGGAGCGGAACCTATGGAGGTTGGAGCTGCAAGGGCTCAGTCAGCAACCAGAGCCCTAGCACCGGGAGCAGTGAAAGCGAAGCCTCCTAGAGGGAACAGGAAGTGTTACATCTGCGACAATCCACAGCATATGGCGAAAGAGTGTCCCCAGAGGCTCCACAAGCACACTGCAGCCTCAGCAATGGTAACTGCAGCAACGCAGCAAGGAGAACCACAGCAGGGAAACGACGGAGTCTGGCTGGAGACAGAGGCACTGGGGCCCAGCCAGACGTGTCAGTGAAGCAGTCCCCAGAGATTTTGCAGCCCACAGACCCCCTCCCGCCCAAACCAGTGGTGCGGCTCACCGCATCGCTCCAGCTACCCAATGGCCTCACCATGGACGTGCCGATCACCATTGACTCAGGAAGCAATGCGGACTTTATAGGGCAAGACTTTGTCGACCGGCACGCTATACAGTTACTGCCTGCCACACTGCCCCTGCAGGTCGTCACGGTGGATGGCAGGGAGCTGCTCGGGGGGCAAGTGGTGAAGCAAACGCCACCAATGGTGATGCGAATTGGGAATCACAAGGAAGTCATCAGCTTCAATGTCACTCAACTATCGGACATGCCTATTGTATTGGGCATGAGTTGGCTGGACAAGCACAGCCCGACGCTGGCGTGGTACCAGAGGCAGCTGACCTTCGGCTCTTCCTATTGTGCTGAACACTGCATCCTGCCCCGGCAGGAAGGAGAGGAAGAGGAGTCACAGCTGCAGCTAGGGACGCTGCAAGCGGTTCCCCACAAGTACGCAGAATTTTTGGAGGTTTTCTGCGAGAAGGAGGCGGACAAGCTACCCCCCCACAGACCGTACGACTGCAAGATTGACCTCCTACCAGGGGCGGCGTTGCCAAAAGGGAAGCTGTATTCCATGTCTGAGGACGAACTACAGGAACTCAAAGAGTTCATAGATCACAATTTGGAGCGCGGTTTCATCCGAGAGTCCAAGGCAGTGGGGGGTAGTCCTGTATTCTTTGTCAAGAAGAAAGACACGCCCCAAAAAAGGCTCGTAGTGGACTACCGGACCTTGAACGCGGTGACCGCGCCATCGGACTTCCCCATGCCCAGGATAGACGACCTCCTCGCGACGGTGCGCAAGGGACGCGTCTTCACCAAGTTGGACCTGCGAGGGGCATACAACCTCATTCGCATGCGGGAAGGCGATGAGTGGAAGACAGCCATGTTCACGCCCCTGGGCACCTACGAATACAGAGTTATGCCTTTTGGATTGCAAAATGGCTCCCACTGTTTTCAAGCTTTCATGCATCACGTGCTGGCGGGGCTCCTCTACAAGAAGTGTGTCTGTTTCCTGGATGACATACTCATCTTTTCTGACTCGCAGCAGGATCACGACAGAGACGTCAAGGAAGTGCTGAGCAGACTGCAGCAGCATAGGCTCTACGCCAAGCTGGAAAAATGCCAGTTCGACGTGTCGGAGGTGGACTTCCTGGGCTACAGGTTGTCCAATAAGGGGCTCGCCATGGACAGCGCCAAGGTTCGCGCAGTTTTGGATTGGAAAAGTCCGCGCAACAGGAAGGAGGTCCAGCGGTTTGTCGGATTTGCGAACTTCTATCGCAAGTTTATCAAGGGGTTTGCGATGCAGACGGCGGCCATCACAGACACGCTCAGCTCCAAGAAGAAGAAGTTCATCTGGACGGAGCAGGCGGAGCAGTCCTTTCAGGCACTCAAGCGTCTCTTCGCGTCGGAAGAGCAGCTACTACACGTCGACCCCAGAAGACTGATGAGGGTGGAGACGGACGCCTCGGACAGAGCCGTGGGAGCAGTGCTGTTGCAGCAAGACCCGCAGGGGGCGTGGAGGCCGGGAGCGTTCTACTCCAGGAAGCTCACCAAGTCAGAACAGAACTACACCATCTGGGACAGGGAGTTGTTGGCCATTCATGCAGCCTTTAAGGCGTGGAGGCACTTCCTGATCGGAGCCAAGCACACGGTGCAGGTCCGCACGGACCACAAGAACCTGGAGCACTGGTGCACGGCGCGGTTCCTGAACCAGAGGCAGATACGTTGGGCAGAGTTCTTTGCGGACTTCGACTTCCGCATAGAGTATGTCCCGGGGGACACCAACATCATGGCGGACGCCTTCTCCCGTAAACCGCAATACCTTGAGGAGGCGACGCCAGCGGCGGCCATGCACATCGTCGCACCGACAGCGTGGGCGTGCGCTTCCGCGACTGTTGACCTGGAGGCGGTTCAACGTGCGTTGCAGGACGACTCCTTCGCGCGAGCGAAGATGGCAGAGGCACGCAGGGGCACGACGGCGACCGGCGAGTTCCAGGTTCGAGACGGATTACTCCTCCGTAAAGGGGCCATCTACGTACCGGGGGACGATCTTCGCGCCAAGGTACTGCAGCAGTTGCACGACGCGCCCACCGCTGGGCACTTTGGCACAGAGAAGACGATAGAATTAGTAGCCAGAGACTTCTGGTGGCCCAGAATGAGAGGGGAAGTCGCGGACTACGTGGCGAGGTGCGACACCTGCCAGAGGGCCAAACCAGTACACAGACCGCCAGCGGGACTGCTGGAACCGCTGCAAACCCCGTTCGAACCATGGGAGAGAGTGGCCCTGGACTTTGTCACGGATCTGCCCAGCTCGAGAGGCAAGACGGCAGTGCTAGTGGTGGTGGACTTGTTCTCCAAGATGGCACATTTCATTCCGTGTGCGAAGGTGGCCACGGCGGAACAGACCGCCAGACTGTTCATAGATCACGTGTTCAAGGTTCACGGTCTGCCGCGGTCTATACTGTCCGACCGGGGGCGGCAGTTCATCTCGAACTTCTGGCAGAAGCTGATGGGCTTCCTGAACGTCAAAATCAACCTGGCTTCGGCTAGACACCCGCAGACCAACGGACAAGCGGAGCGGGTCAATGCCATCATGCAACAGTACCTGAGATGTTATGCGAATCAACAGCCCGCGACGTGGGTGCATTACCTGCCTCTCGCCGAGTTCGCCTACAACAACACGAAGCACATGTCCACGGGGGTGACGCCGTTCTTCGCCAACAACGGAAGGCACCCCAGAACCTTCCCGGGACTGGAAAGAATGGGGGAGGGGGAGCCGCAGACAGCAGACGCGTTCGCGTCGGAGTTGCAGGCGGTCCACGATCAGATTCGGGGGCACCTGGAGCTGGCCAAGCACGCATACAAGGTACAAGCAGACAAACACAGGAGGGTTGGCGAAGAGATCCAGGTGGGAGACTGGGTCTGGTTGGCAGCCCACGCAGTGCCGGCCAGGTCGTTAGCGAAGAAGAAACTAGGGCATAAACAAAGTTGTGTCCGAAATGAGTGATGTAAATTACGTAATCCAAACAGGGGAAGAAGGGCGTAAGGAGGTTCATGTGAACATGTTAAAGCCTTATCTTAGACCAGAAGGCTGGACACTGTATGCAATACGTGAAGATCCAGACGAAGCCGATATAACATGCTGGGAAGGGAGAGGGGAGCAATTGTGCAATCTACAAGAAATAAAGATAGCTCCTACATTAACCCTTAATCAGCAGGTGGAGGTTAAACAGATCCTACAAGATTATAAGGAAAATTTCAGTAATACTCCAGGTAGAGCTAAGGAAGTTGTACATCATATCGACACCGGGGGTGCCAAGCCCATTGGTGTAAACCCCTATAGGATAACTGGAGAATATGTGGGGAAAGTTAGCAATGAGGTAAGGGAGATGTTGAAGGCAGGGATCATAATCCCTTCGGAAAGCCCCTGGGCAGCACCCATAGTGTTGTTAGACAAACCTGATGGATCTATCAGATTTTGCCTGGATTATAGGAAGCTGAACCATGTCACTAAAGCGGATGCATATCCAATGCCGCATTTAGATGATCTGATCGAAGCTATAGGCCAGTGTCATTACATCACCTGCCTAGACTTAACAAAGGGCTACTATCAAGTAAAAATGGACCCTAGGGACCAGGAGAAAACTGCGTTCAGAAGTCCCTTAGGGTTGTTTGAGTTTAAAGTAATGGCCTTTGGCTTACAGAATGTGCCAGCAACTTTTCAGCAATTGGTGGACAAAATCCTGAACGGATTAAGAGAGTTCACAGTTGTTTATTTAGACGATATTGCTGTGTACAGTCCAACTTGGGATAAACACAAAGAGCAATTAAGGATAGTGCTACAGCGAATTAGAGGCGGGCTTAACCATCAAAGCTAGCAAATGCCAGATAGGGGGCTCAACTATTCAATACCTGGGACACATGGTGGGAGGAGGAGTGATGAAACCTTTAGAGACAAAGGTAGAAGCCATTTCAAACTGGCCTACCCCTACCTCCAAGAAGAAAGTCGGAGCTTTCCTAAGACTAGCCGGTTATTATCGAAAATTTATTCCAAAATCTAGTGAGTTAGCAGTGCCTTTATCTGACCTTACTCGGAAGAAGGAGCCAGATAAGGTCAAATGGACAGCAGCGTGTCAGCAGGCCTTTGATGCCTTAAAAAGTACCTTCACGTCAGGACCAGTCCTTGTTGCTCCTAATTATGATCGTGAGTTCACCGTCTTCACCGATGCATCCAATTCCGGGATCAGGGCCGTGCTGTGCCAATAGGGAGAGAAGGACGACCTGCATCCCATCACCTTCATAAGCAAGAAATTACTTCCAAGGGAAAGACATTTTTCGACCATTGAGAAGGAATGCCTTGCCATCGTGTGGGCATTACAGAAACTGAAGCCGTACATCTGGGGCCGAACATTTATCTTATGTACTGACCATTCACCCTTGCTGTGGCTGAGAACAATGAAGAATAACAGTAAGTTGATGAGGTGGGCACAATTGAAAATGTGAAAGGGACCCTGAACACCGTTGCAGATGCCTTATCGAGAAGACCTGCGGTTGAAAGTTAACCAGTGCACAGTTATAATTTTTTTGTAGTTAACTGAATACCTAAGATGTAACAGGTTTTTGTATAAATGTATAATTTACCAGAACAAAGTAATTGATATACCAATGTTATGTGGGATGTGAAGGGTGTAATAACAGGTTAGTAATGGTTTATTTGCATTAGACATGTAATGCTTATTGATCAGGAGAATAACTAGGTTAAGTTATCCTTCCTGAGTCAATCTTCTTAAGGGGGGAGGTATGTGGCGTTTGCCTCCTAGGTGGGTCATAAGGAAAGGGTTAAATGAGTGTGATGTAATTGGCCAGAGAGAAACTGATAGGAGGAGTTAGAGTTAGGGTGGGAGTGTGTGAAAGTCAGTTGAGAGTTGGAAGTTGGAGAAGGAAGAGGGAGGACATAAGTCTGTGGGTTGGTCGAGTTGTGTGGTGAGAGAGTGAGAGGAACTGTTAGGTGGAGTCAGATAGATAGATAGTTGGCTTCCGGGTTAGCGCGAACGGCTAATGGCGGATTCCCTCCGAGCTCCGGAGGGAATCGGCTCCATAGGAACAGGGTCTTTCCGCTGCGGCGACGCGGGGACCTTTAAAAATCACAGGCAGAGGAGCCTGTGAACTTGGTGACTCGGCGGGCACCATTTGTGCCCCCCGACCCGCGAAAGAGCCTTTTTAAAGGCTCCGGAACGGGAGACGGGGTGAGCGGCGTGGTGCTGTAAGTCGACTGCTTCTCCTGTGGAGTGAAGCCGCGGTGCCATGGCCAGAGAGCGCTGACTTCTTCTTTTGATCAATCGGACTTTAGAATAACAACCCGTGAGTAGCATGGAAATTTGGGCTCTAAAGGAAAAATTTGTATGAATCAGGAAAGAGCGGGGAAGGGTGTAAAAAGGAAGTCCCCCCCCCCTCACTGTAGACAATTTAAAGCAAAGGACTTGCTAGCTAAGGTCGAAATTTTCCTGTTTGTATTTGTAAAAGACTTTAATTACACGGCTTGATATTACAAGAATTCTTACTGGAGGATAAAAGTTAAATTGGAAAGCTAAAATTATACAACCCCCCCCCCGGGCCCGGGAACGTCCCGTGAGAGAGCCTGCTGAGGAAATATTGAAGAGCTTGACAGCTGTCAAGTTAGCTGTCAAGTTGGAAAAAGAGAACTTTGTTTCTGTGGTTTCTGCCGGTTATATTTGTTACAATTTGCTGAAAATAAGGAAGGGCTGATACAAAATAACTGGACTTTTGGTCTCCAGCCGAAAAGAACATTAATGAACTAAAATCCCCCTAGAGGGACTTAGTGACATTACAGGAATGGCTGGAGGAGGGAAAATCCAGGCTGAACTGGACAGAGCATTTGTTCTCTTGGGAAAGTTACAAGGCCAATTTGATGCTTTGGCTACAATTGTTTCAACTCGGCTCTCAACAGCAAATAATTTTCTGGAATCGGATAAGGACTTGAAACAAGGAGCCTATTCAATTGGGCAAATAGAAGAATTTGAGAGCTTTGAAAATAAGGAGAGGGAGACATTTGTCGCCCCTGAAGAAGAGGAAGGAGGAGCTGGAATTTTTCAGATGATAAAGGAGAGTTCTACCTTGAGGCCTGACATGATGGCAATAAAGGAAAATAAAAATTTGATGTGGAAAGCTTGGCCTGAATTGGAGATAGAGAAATGGAGAGATCTTCTTTTGTGGAGATCAGAAGACCTAAGGATTACAAATGCGATTAAGGTGGAGATTAGAGCTTTGGGGACTTTTGGATTTGAAAGGAGCAAGAAACAAGAAATGGAACACCCCATAAGCTTTATCCTTAAGTATGGAGGCCTAGCTGGAAAAAACATGGATTATGTTGGGCCGGAACCTTTTCAAGATTTGGTGGTTAATATCAAAGACTATCAAAAAGGCCGGCAGAAAAGGAATTGAGAGACAATTAAGTGCCTCGGACGTGAGATCTCCAGGCTGATAATAGATTAAGACTGATGGATACTATTGGGGGGCTGAAACCGGGAAAGGGGGGGTGGAATTTGGGAATCCAAAGGGTTTATAATTACAATATATCTCGATTTTCTTTGTTATTGGTATGTAAATTGGGAAATCCGTGGAAGGGAATTTTGGTCGACCTTAGGGGGGAAAAAATGCTTCAAGAATATACTAAATGAAAATAAGGTTATCAAAATACAAATTTAGAAGTTTAAAAGTTAAATGGTTTTCAGCAGTAATGTTTAAGTTAAAAGAAAAGAAAGGGTAAAAACTAAATGAAATTAAGGGAGAGGACTTGCTGAATAAATAATTGGAAATTGGAATACAGAAAGGGGAGGCAGGAGGAGGTCAGCGAACTAAGGTATAAGAAAATAAGGGATTGAAATTATACTTGTTTTTCATCTGTGTTTTGTTTGCGTGTGTCAGGGGTTCAGGAGCAGAGGCAAGGGCAAGGGAGGAAACAGAGAGCGAGGGGGAGGAGGCAGAAGAAAAGATGAGTGATGACGACGACCCGAGATCTCCGAGTCTTTCCAGTGAATCAGAAGATTCACAGAAAGGAGCACCAGTGGTCAGGGCAAGGGGGGAGCCTAGGGGGACACCCCAGGAAGATAGAGCCAGAGGGGACTCAGAGGAGAGCAGTTGGAAATCAGGACCAGCGTCACAGCCAGAGAGCAGGGAAGAGGAGGAGCGCCAGAGATCAAGCGCTGGCAGCTCGCAACAGGGGGGAGGGCACGAGTCAGGAGTGGCCACACCTCCATCGGGGAGCGAAGAAACGGTCAGACGGAAAGTGGAAGGTTGGGCGCGCGCGCCAAGTTCAAATGCACAGGAAAGTGACGCAGTAGGCAGCCAGGAAAGGGAGCCAGGTCCTAAAGCCCGGCGCAAGGAGACAGGGAGTTCCGGGGGGTCGGCGTCAGAAGAATCCCGGAAGGAAGAGACCCCGGGGGGCAGAGGGACCCAGAGGAGAGCAGTCAGGCGGAAAAGGTGGAGCAGGGCTAGGATATTAAGTTGGTGCACAAGGGGCGGAGACTCAGACGGAGCTTCGCCGATCTAGCCATTAGACGTAGAGTTGCACGCAGCAGCTTGGGAATGGAAACTGTAACTCAATAAAGACTTTTACTTAATGACCGCTGGCTAGCGTGATCCTCTGTGAGCTAGGATCTTGAAGCAGCTCTGACAGTAAGCTCCGTCCCCAAAATTGTGGGCATCTACAGCCTCGAGGAGAGGAGAGAAGCAGGTGCCTACTAGCTAGCTCACGAACGGCAGACAACATGACGGCTGAGCAGCAGATAGAGGAACTCAGAAAAGCAGTGTCACAACTGAATGCCGAGGCTCTCGCATCCAGGAAGAGAGAGGAGGAGGCAGCTGCCGCCTGCAGGGATCTCCAGGTCAGGTTGGACATGCTTACGAAGCACGGGCAACTGACACCCAGACAGGAGGGAATTGGGTTGGCGAGACGAACAGGCGGTCTGGTCTCTCACTTTGATGGGAACCTGCAGCAGTACCCCAACTTTAGAGCAGATGTAATGTGCGCACTGGAACTGCTGAAAAAAGACTTTAGAGATGAGCAAGAGAAAGTTGGGTTCATCATGTCCCATTTGCATGGGGAAGCTAAAGCATGGCTGCGCAATTTGTGGAGGGATAAGGATCCGGCGCTCCAAAATGCGGATGCCTTTATTAAAGCGATGGATGGGTGTTTCTTATCAAGCATTGACGTGGATCTTGCTCGGCAGCAGATACATGGACTGAAACAAGGGAGGGCCAGCGTAAGGCAGTATCATGCCCGCTTTTTCGCTTTGGTCAGTGCTCTGGAATGGGACAGGGATTCGGCTCCTGTAAGAGACCTGTTTTGGGAGGGATTGCACGGCTCTGTTAAAGATGAAATTGCGAGGGGGGAGAGACCCCGGACCACGCAGGAGATCGTTCAGAGGGCGCTAGCCGTGGGGGTGCGGCTGGAAGAACGTCCGTGGAGCAGGGACGAGGGGCGTGGAGGGCGCGAACCAGCCAGGGGCTCCTCCTTCCTTCCCAGAGAAGCAGCGCGTGCGCAATCCACGCCTCCGCCAGGAGGAGGAGTGGAACCTATGGAGGTTGGAAGTGCAAGGGCTCAATCAGCAGCCAGAGCCCTAGCACCGACAACAGTGAAAGCGAAGCCTCCTAGAGGGAACAGGAAGTGTTACATCTGCGAGGATCCAGGGCATATGGCGAAAGAGTGTCCCCGGAGGCTCCACAAGCACACTGCAGCCTCAGCAATGGTAACTACAGCAACGCAACAAGGAGGACCACAGCAGGGAAACGACGATGTCTGGCTGGAGGAAGAGGCAATGGGGCCCAGCCAGACGTGTCAGTGAAGAAGTCCCCGGAGATTTCACAGCCCATGGACCCCCTCCCGCCCAAACCAGTAGTGAGGCTCACCGCATCGCTCCAGCTGCCCAATGGAATCACCATGGACGTGCCGCTCACCATTGACTCGGGAAGCAATGCGGACTTTATAGGGCAAGACTTTGTAGACCGGCACGCTATACAGTTGCTGCCGGCCACGCTGCCCCTGCAGGTGGTCACGGTGGATGGCAGGGAGCTGCTAGGGGGGCAAGTGGTGAAGCAGACGCCACCAATGGTGATGCGCCTTGGGAATCACAAGGAAATCATCAGCTTCAACGTCACTCAACTATCGGACACGCCCATTGTATTGGGCATGAGTTGGCTGGACAAGCACAGCCCAACGCTGGCTTGGTACCAGAGGCAGCTGACCTTCGGCTCTTCCTTTTGTGCTGAACACTGCATCGTCCCCCGGCAGGAAGGAGAGGAAGAGGAGACACAGCTGCTGCTAGGCACGCTGCAAGCGATTCCCCACAAGTACGCAGAATTTTTGGAGGTTTTCTGCGAGAAGGAGGCAGACAAGCTACCCCCCCCCCCACAGACCATATGACTGCAAAATTGACCTGCTGCCGGGGGCGGCGCTGCCTAAAGGGAAGCTGTATTCCATGTCTGAGGACGAACTGCAGGAACTCAAAGAGTTCATAGATCATAATTTGGAGCGCGGTTTCATCCGGGAGTCCAAGGCAGCGGGGGGCAGTCCTGTATTCTTTGTTAAGAAGCGGGACACGCCCCAAAAAAGACTTGTGGTGGACTATCGCATCTTAAACAGTGTGACCAAGCCATCGGACTTCCCCATGCCCCGAATCGACGACCTCCTCGCAAAGGTACGGAAGGGCAGCGTGTTCACCAAGTTAGACCTGCGAGGGGCGTACAACCTCATTCGCATGCGGGAAGGAGATGAGTGGAAGACAGCCATGTTCACGCCGCTGGGCACCTACGAATATAGAGTTATGCCTTTTGGATTGCAAAATGGCTCCCACGTTTTTCAAGCGTTCATGCATCACGTGTTGGCGGGGCTCCTCTACAAGACGTGCGTCTGTTTCTTAGATGACATCCTGATCTTTTCGGAATCGCAGCAGGAGCATGACAGACACGTCAAAGAAGTGCTAAGCAGGCTACAGCAGCATAGGCTCTACGCCAAGCTGGAGAAGTGCCAATTCGACGTGACGGAGGTGGATTTTCTGGGCTACAAGTTGTCTGACAAGGGGCTCGCCATGGACAGCGCCAAGGTTCGAGCGGTGTTGGACTGGAAGAGCCCACGCAACCGGAAGGAGGTCCAACGGTTTGTCGGCTTCGCGAACTTCTATCGCAAGTTTATCAAAGGCTTCGCTATGCAGACAGCGGCCATCACGGACACGCTTAGCTCCAAAAAAAAGAAGTTCATCTGGACAGAGCAGGCGGAGCAGTCCTTTCAGGCACTCAAGCGTCTCTTCGCGTCGGAAGAGCAGCTGCTGCATGTCGACCCCAGCAGGCCGATGAGGGTGGAGACAGACGCCTCGGACAGAGCCGTGGGAGCAGTCCTGCTGCAGAAAGACCCGCAGGGGGTTTGGCGGCCGGGAGCGTTTTACTCCAGGAAGCTCAGCAAGTCCGAACAGAACTACACCATCTGGGACAGGGAGTTGCTGGCCATTCATGCAGCATTCAAAGCATGGAGGCACTTCCTGATCGGCGCCAAGCACACGGTGCAGGTCTGCATGGACCACAAGAATCTGGAGCACTGGCGCACGGCACAGTTCCTGAACCAAAGGCAGATACGTTGGGCTGAGTTCTTTGCGAACTTTAACTTCCGAATAGAGTATGGGGACACCAACATCATGGCGGACGCTCTCTCTCGTAAGCCACAATATCTGGAGGACGCCAAGCCAGCGGCCGCCATGCACATCTTCGCACCAACAGTGTGGGCGTGCGCTGCGGCAACAGTGGACCTGGAGGCGGTGCGACGAGCGTTGCAGGATGACTCCTTCGCGCAAGCAAAGATGGCAGAGGTGCAAAGGGGCACGGCAGCGACCGACGGGTTCCAGCTGAGAGATGGATTGCTCATCCGTAAAGGAGCCATCTACGTGCCGGGAGACGAACTTCGCGCCAAGGTACTGCAGCAGCTGCACGACGCGCCCACTGCCGGGCACTTTGGCAAGGAGAAGACGGTGGAATTAGTCGCCAGGGACTTCTGGTGGCCCGGAATGAGAGGGGAGGTCGCGGACTACGTGGCGAGGTGTGACACCTGCCAGAGGGCCAAACCGGTGCACAAACCACCGGCCGGACTGTTGGAACCGCTGCAAACTCCGGTCGAACCATGGGAGAGGGTGGCCCTGGACTTTGTCACGGATCTGCCCAGCTCGAGGGGCAAGACGGCCGTGCTGGTGGTGGTGGACTTGTTCTCCAAGATGGCACATTTCATTCCGTGTGCCAAGGTGGCCACGGCGGAGCAAACCGCCAAACTGTTCATAGACCACGTGTTCAAGGTTCACGGTCTGCCACGGTCTATTCTGTCCGACCGGGGGCGACAGTTCATCTTGAATTTCTGGCAGAAGTTGATGGGCTTCCTGAACGTCAAGATCAACCTGGCGTCGGCGAGACACCCGCAGACCAACGGGCAGGCGGAGCGGGTCAATGCCATCATGCAGCAGTACCTGAGATGTTATGCGAATCAACAGCCTGCGACGTGGGTGGATTACCTGCCGCTCGCCGAGTTTGCCTACAACAACACGAAGCACGTGTCCACGGGGGTCACGCCGTTCTTCGCTAACAACGGGAGGCACCCCAGAACCTTCCCGGGACTGGAAAGGATGGGGGAGGGGGAGCCGCAGACAGCAGATGCGTTCGCGTCGGAGTTGCAGGAGGTCCACGATCAGCTGCGGCGACACCTGGAGCTGGCCAAACATGCATACAAGGTGCAAGCGGACAAACACAGAAGGGTTGGCGAAGAGATCCATGTGGGAGACTGGGTCTGGTTAGCAGCCCACGCAGTGCCGGCCAGGTCGTTGGCCAAGAAGAAGCTGGGGCATAAGCAACTGGGGCCCTACCAAGTCGAAGAGCAGGTCAACCCGGTGGCCTTCAGGCTGGCGCTTCCGGAGGGTTCCAGAATGCATCCGGTGTTCCACAGATCGGTGCTCACCCCCTACAAGGCACCGCACAGGTTTCAGGAACCCGGAACGGCACCGAGTCCGCTCAAAGAAGGAACCGGGCACGCGGGAGTGGCACAGAAGGAACGCATCAACGAAGTCACGGAGATTTTGGACTCCAGATGGGGGGAAGAAGGGGTAGAATACCTTCTCGCCAAGGAGGGCACCCCGGCCAGTGCGAACAGCTGGGTGCCGGGCTACGCCTTGGACGAACCTCTGCTCAAAGACGAGTTTCATGCCCTCTTCCCACATAGACCAATGCCAGCAGAATTTTTCGACGACTGGCTTTTCACGCCAACGCTTTCTGCCAGCACGTTCCGGGGGTTCGACTCGGACGAGGACCCGATACCAGACGCCCGTTCCCCGGAGGGGTCACCCTCGGGATCTGCCTCAGAACCCTCGTATTGGTGGGACGATAGACCAGAGGAGCAGTGGCGCAGGAAGTGGCAGGAAGGTCCAGGACGAGCAACGCCGCCAGGAGGAAGTGAGGGAGAGACGGACATGGACGTTTTCGGGGACGACCCTGGTTTCGAGCACGGCGGCACAGAGATGGAAGCGGAGGTGACCGTCGTCGACGAGAGCAGGGAGGCAGAACCGGGAGACTTCAGATGGAGGCCCGCCACGGGAAGCGAACTGTATCCGACGTTCGTCCCTCTGACACAGCAGCACCCAGTTCCCGCACCGGAAGGAGGGGAGGGGGGAACGGGGGGCTTCGAGGGGGGGATGGATGTCAGGGGTTCAGGAGCAGAGGCAAGGGCAAGGGAGGAAACAGAGAGCGAGGGGGAGGAGGCAGAAGAAAAGATGAGTGATGACGACGACCCGAGATCTCCGAGTCTTTCCAGTGAATCAGAAGATTCACAGAAAGGAGCACCAGTGGTCAGGGCAAGGGGGGAGCCTAGGGGGACACCCCAGGAAGATAGAGCCAGAGGGGACTCAGAGGAGAGCAGTTGGAAATCAGGACCAGCGTCACAGCCAGAGAGCAGGGAAGAGGAGGAGCGCCAGAGATCAAGCGCTGGCAGCTCGCAACAGGGGGGAGGGCACGAGTCAGGAGTGGCCACACCTCCATCGGGGAGCGAAGAAACGGTCAGACGGAAAGTGGAAGGTTGGGCGCGCGCGCCAAGTTCAAATGCACAGGAAAGTGACGCAGTAGGCAGCCAGGAAAGGGAGCCAGGTCCTAAAGCCCGGCGCAAGGAGACAGGGAGTTCCGGGGGGTCGGCGTCAGAAGAATCCCGGAAGGAAGAGACCCCGGGGGGCAGAGGGACCCAGAGGAGAGCAGTCAGGCGGAAAAGGTGGAGCAGGGCTAGGATATTAAGTTGGTGCACAAGGGGCGGAGACTCAGACGGAGCTTCGCCGATCTAGCCATTAGACGTAGAGTTGCACGCAGCAGCTTGGGAATGGAAACTGTAACTCAATAAAGACTTTTACTTAATGACCGCTGGCTAGCGTGATCCTCTGTGAGCTAGGATCTTGAAGCAGCTCTGACAGCGTGTATATATAATCTTTGAAAATCTGAATAAATATCTATTTAAAAAAAACAAAAAAAACAGATAGATAGATAGTTAGGATAATCAGTTTGAAATTGTTAGGAACGAATAGGACAGTTGAGTAACTAATATTAAGAAACTGCCAAGAAAAATTAATTGAAACCATAAGCTTGTTCATGCCTATAAAATAAACTTAGAATCATAGAGTTGGAAGAGACCACAAGGGCCATCGAGTCCAACCCCCTGCCAAGCAGGAAACAGCATCAGAGCACTCCTGACATATGGTTGTCAAGCTTCTGCTTAAAGACCTCCAAAGAAGGAGACTCCACTACACTCCTTGGCAGCAAATTCCACTGTTGAACAGCTCTTACTGTCAGGAAGTTCTTCCTAATGTTTAGGTGGAATCTTCTTTCTTGTAGTTTGGATCCATTGCTCCGTGTCCGCTTCTCTGGAGCAGCAGAAAACAACCTTTCTCCCTCTTCTATGTGACATCCTTTTATATATTTGAACATGGCTATCATATCACCTCTTAACCTCCTCTTCTCCAAGCTAAACATGCCCAGCTCCCTTAGCCGTTCCGCATAAGGCATCGTTTCCAGGCCTTTGACCATTTTGGTTGCCCTCCTCTGGACACGTTCCAGTTTGTCAGTGTCCTTCTTGAACTGTGGTGCCCAGAACTGGCCACAGTACTCCAGGTGAGGTCTGACCAGAGCAGAATACAGTGGCACTATTACTTCCCTTGATCTAGATGCTATACTCCTATTGATGCAGCCCAGAATTGCATTGGCTTTTTTAGCTGCCGCGTCACACTGTTGGCTCATGTCAAGTTTGTGGTCAACCAAGACTCCTAGATCCTTTTCACATGTACTGCTCTCAAGCCAGGTGTCACCCATCTTGTATTTGTGCCTCTCATTTCTTTTGCCCAAGTGCAATACTTTAGATTTTCCTCTGTTAAAATTCATCTTGTTTGTTTTGGCCCAGTTCTCTAATCTGTCAAGGTCGTTTTGAAGTGTGATCCTGTCCTCTGGGGTGTTAGCCACCCCTCCCAGTTTGGTGTCATCTGCAAATTTGATCAGGATGCCCTTGAGTCCATCATCCAAGTCATTGATAAAGATGTTGAATAAGACCGGGCCCAAGACAGAACCCTGTGGCACCCCACTAGTCACTCTTCTCCAGGATGAAGAGGAACCATTGATGAGCACCCTTTGGGTTCGGTCAGTCAGCCAGTTACAAATCCACTGAGTGGTAGCAGAGTCAAGACCGCATTTTACCAGCTTCTTTACAAGAATATCATGGGGCACCTTGTCAAATGCCTTGCTGAAATCAAGGTAGGCTACATCCACTGCGTTCCCTTCATCTACCAGGCTTGTAATTCTGTCAAAAAACGAGATCAGGTTAGTCTGACATGACTTATTTTTCAGAAATCCATGCTGACTATTGGTAATCACAGCATTCCTTTCTAGGTGCTCACAGACTGTTTGCTTAATGATCTGCTCCAGAATCTTCCCTGGTATTGATGTCAGACCGAGTGGGCGGTAATTATTTGGGTCCTCTCTTTCCCCCCTTTTGAAAATAGGGACAACATTTGCCCTCCTCCAGTCTGCCAGGACTTCGCCTGTTCTCCTTGATTATTTGTTAATGTTAACAACTGTCTGGAGTCCGTGTGTACCCGTGAGAAATGGGTTGGTGGCAGCAAAGAAAGCAATTACAGTGGTGGCACAGGGTCAATAGACCGTCAAACGTCCAGGGACCCTGTGTGATCGTCACAACGGGATTCGGATAATCCCATTTTATGGATTTGATATTGCTTTTATGTATATTTTTCTTTGTTTGCGATTGTTGTTGTGTTTGTTGTTTGTTGTTTATTTTTGTTATTTTTGTTGAAAATTTAATAAAAATATTATAAAAAAGAGACTTTGAAAAAGACAAAAATAATAATAGGTATATAGTTTTAATTCTATCGATGTTTAATTGCATTTTAATGAGTTTTTTGCTATGTTTTTAGTAGGTTTTTTTTATCTGTAAACCACCTTGATCCCACCAGGGGAAAAGTCAGAGTATAACTATATTAAGAATAATAGCCACCCAGTGAGACTCTTGGTGGAAGGGGGGTTTCCTTGCAGTGGATGGACTTCACTGATGCTTTTTGTACACTAAAGTAAGCCCAAGAAAGGGTCATTAAGCATAGAGCAGTCACTAAGAAAAAGCAGCCTGGCATTTGTGATAATAACTGCTTCTAGAGCACAAAAGGCATCACTACATGGGTGAAGGATGAAATGGAGACCAGAAGCTGTTTATGAAACAAGGGCCCACATTGTCCAGGCAGGGATGAAAGGTGGGGTTGCCAGGCAGTGATTTTCTCTGAGCTCAAGAAAAACAGAAAATAGAGCTACCAAGCACGTTTGGGAAGGAAATGAGAAACGGTGTGCATGGATTTATCTTATTCAACCCTAGAGACAAACAAATCCATCTAAGTCTTGAGGTTAAAAGGAGTCGGAGTTTATGAACCATATGGCCGTATTCTTTAGGCAAGGATTGGGGAATTGTTATATTTCAAAAAGTGAAAATCTGGACACAAAAGTAATTGAGCTTTGGGGGGGTTCTTTCAAAGTACAGTGGTGCCTCACAAGACAAAATTAATTCGTTCCGCGAGTTTTGTCGTCTTGCGATTTTTTTCGTCTTGCGAAGCACGGTGTCGGGAAAGTTTTGGAAAAGCTTCAAAAATCACCAAAGTCTTTATAAACCTCAAAAAAGGCTACCACACCGCGTTCTATGAGTTGCTCCTCGAAGTCAAGTCGCAACTGTATTAACAGTGTTAAGAAAAAGGAAACAAACTTGCAAGACGTTTCCGTCTTGCGAAGCAAGCCCATAGGGAAAATCGTCTTGCGAAGCAACTCAAAAAACAAAAAACCCTTTCGTCTAGCGAGTTTTTTGTCTTGCAAGGCATTCGTCTTGCGAGGTACCACTGTATAGCATGCTGTGAACTTTGGGTCGCAATTCCATAACCTCTCCCACGCTGCCAATTTTATGTTATAACCAACATCGCTTGCCCAGTGTATCATCACTGATTTGACCTACTTGTCTTTCGTATACCATTCTAATAACAATTTATACATTTTCGAAAGTAATTTACCCTTATATTCTAACAGCTCTTTTTCAAATTTAGAAATTTAGAAACCTGGGTGGGTGAACAGTGTGGAGTTGGTCTCACCCAGTTGTGCCCACCTGGGTTCCTGTTCTCCAGGAATTCTCAAAGATGACTGCAAGTGGTTCTGAGATCACATCTGCCAGTTCTTTTAATACTCTTGGATGCAGTTCATCTGGCCCTGGAGACTTGAATACATCTAAACTAGCCAAGTATTCTTGTACTATCTTCTTAGTTATTCTGGGCTGTGTTTCCTTTGCTGAATCATTTGCTCCAAATTCTTCAGGTCGGGCATTGTTTTCTTTATCGGAGAAGACTGAGGCAAAGAAGGCATTGAGGAGTTCAGCCCTTTCTGTGTCCCCTGTTTGCATTTCACCATCTTCTCCTCTGAGTGACCCCACTGTTTCTTTGTTCTTCCTTTTGCTACGAACATACCCATAAAACCTTTTTTGTTGCTTTTAACCTCTCTAGCAAGCCTGAGTTCATTCTGTGCTTTAGCTTTTCTGACTTTGTGTCTACACGTGTTGGCTATTTGTTTGAATTCCTCTTTGGTGGTTTCCCCCCTTTTCCATTTTTTGTACACATCCTTTTTTAATCTTAACTCAGTTAAAAGTTCTTTAGATAGCCACCCTGGCTTCTTTAGGCACCTTCCATGTTTCCGTCTCATTGGTATTGCCTGACGTTGTGCTTTTGCTATCTTCCTCTTAACAAACTCCCAGCCATCATGAACTCCCTTTCCTTTTAGTATTACTGTCCATGGGATCTCACCCAGCACTTCCCTAAGTTTTATGAAGTCGGCTTTCTTAAAGTCAAGAAATTGAGTCCTAGTATGCTTGGCTGCTCCTTTCCGCTGTATAGTAAACTTCAGAAGAGCATGATCACTCGCGCCTAATGATCCTTCCACTTCTACCCCACTAACCAGGTCATCAGCATTGGTTAGGACCAGATCTAAAATGGCTGTTCCTCTTGTTGCTTCTCTCACTTTCTGGACAATGAAGTTGTCTGCAAGGCCAGTGAGGAATCTGTTTGACCTTATGCTCTTGGCTGAGTTTGACATCCAACAAATATCCGGGTAATTGAAGTCCCCCATTACTACTATCTCCCTTCCTTTTGCATGCTTGGCCATCTGTTCCAGGAAGGCATCATCTATGTCCTCCGTTTGGCTTGGGGATCTATAGCAAACTCCCACAATGAGGTCTCTGTTATTCTTCTCTCCCTTAATTTTGACCCAAATGCTCTCACTTTGGCTTTGAGGTTCTAAATCTTGGATCTCTTCACAGGTATACACATCCCTGACATATAACGCCACTCCTCCTCCTTTCTTGTCTGGTCTGTTTCTCTGAAATAGATTGTATCCCCCCATTATTACATTCCAATCGTGGGTGTCAGAGCTGCTTCAAGATCCTAGCTCACAGAGGATCACGCTAGCCAGCGGTCATTAAGTAAAAGTCTTTATTGAATTACAGTTTCCATTCTCACGCTGCTGTCTGCAACTCTACGTCTACTAGCTAGATCGGCGAGGCTCCGTCTGAGTCTCCGCCCCGTGCGCACCAACTTAATATCCTAGCCTTGCTCCACCTTTTCCTCCTGACTGTCCTCCTCTGGGTCCCTCTACCCCCCGGGGCTTCTTCCTTCCGGGATTCTTCTGACGCTGACCCAGACCCTTCTGCCTCCTTGCGCCGGGCTTTAGGACCCGGTTCCCTTTCGGGGCTGCTCACTGCGCCGCCTTCCTCTGCATTTGAACTTGGCGCGCGCGCCCAACCTTCCACTTTCCTCTTAACCGTTTCTTCGCTCCCCGATGGAGGTGTGGCCACTCCTGACTCCTGCCCTCCCTCCTGTGGTGAGCTGCCAGCGCTTCCCTCCTGGCTCCTTTCCTCTTCCCTGCTTCCTGGCGGTGACGCTGGTCCCGATTTCCAGCTGCTCCCCCCTGAGTCTCCTCTGGCTCTATCTTCCTGGGGTGCCTCCCTAGACTCCCCCCTTGCCCTGGCCACTGGTGCTCCTTTCTGTGAATCCTCTGATTCACTGGAAAGACTGGGAGATCTCGGGTCGTCGTCATCACTCATCCTTTCCTCTGTCTCCTCCCCTTCGCTCTCTGTTTCCTCCCTTGCCCGTGCCTCTGCACCTAAACCCCTGACATCCATCCCCCCCTCGAAGCCCCCCAGTCCCCCCTCCCCTCCTTCCGGTGCTGGAGCTGGGGGCTGCTGTTGCAAAGGGACGAACGTCGGATATCGGTCGCTTCCCGTGGCAGGCCTCCAGCGGAACTCTTCCAGGTCTTCCTCTCTGCTCTCGTTGACGACAGTCACCTCCTCTTCCATCTCTGTGCCGCCGTGCTCGAAACCAGGGTCGTCCCCGAAAATGTCCATGTCCGTCTCTCCCGCACTTCCTCCAGGCGGCGTTGCTCGGCCGGAACAGTCCAGCCACTTCCTGCGGAACTGCTCCTCCGGCCTATCGTCCCACCAATACGAGGGTTCTGAGACAGATCCCGAGGGTGACCCCTCCGGGGAACGGACGTCTCGTGTTGGTTCCTCGTCCGAGTCGAACCCCCTGAACGTGCTGTCCGAAAGCGTGGGCGTGAAAAGCCAGTCGTCGAAAAAGTCTGCTGGCATAGGTCTATGTGGGAAGAGGGCATGAAACTCGTCTTTGAGCAGAGGTTCGTCTAAAGCGTAGCCCGGCACCCAGCTGTTCGCACTGGCCGGGGTGCCCTCCCTGGCGAGAAAGTATTCTACTCCCTCTTCCCCCCATCTGGAGTCCAAAATCTCCGTGACTTCGTTGATGCGCTCCTCCTGTGCCACTCCCGCGAGCCCCGTTCCTTCTCTGAGCGGACTCGGCGCCGTTCCGGGTTCCTGGAACCTGTGCGGTGCCTTGTAGGGAGTGAGCACCGATCTGTGGAACACCGGATGCATTCTGGAACCCTCCGGAAGCGCCAGCCTGAAAGCCACCGGGTTGACCTGCTCTTCGACTTGGTAGGGCCCCAGTTGTTTATGCCCTAGTTTCTTCTTGGCCAACGACCTGGCCGGCACTGCGTGGGCTGCTAACCAGACCCAGTCTCCCACGTGGAGCTCTTCGCCAACCCTTCTGTGTTTGTCCGCTTGTACCTTGTATGCGTGTTTAGCCAGCTCCAGGTGGCGCCGCAGCTGATCGTGGACTTCCTGCAGCTCCGACGCGAACGCATCTGCTGACTGCGGCTCCCCTTCTCCGCTGCATTCCAGTCCCGGAAAGGTTCTAGGGTGCCGCCCGTTGTTGGCGAAGAACGGCGTGACGCCCGTGGATACGTGCTTCGTGTTGTTGTAGGCAAACTCTGCAAGCGGCAGGTAATCCACCCACGTCGCAGGCTGTTGGTTTGCATAACATCTCAGGTACTGCTGCATGATGGCATTGGCTCGCTCCGCTTGCCCGTTGGTCTGCGGGTGTCTCGCCGACGCCAGATTGATCTTGACGTTTAGGAAGCCCATCAGTTTCTGCCAGAAGTTCGAGATGAACTGCCGCCCGCGGTCGGACAGAATAGACCGTGGCAGACCGTGAACCTTGAACACGTGGTCTATGAACAGTTTGGCGGTTTGCTCCGCCGTGGCCACCTTAGCACACGGAATGAAATGCGCCATCTTGGAGAACAGGTCCACCACCACCAACACTGCCGTCTTGCCCCTTGAGCTGGGCAGATCCGTGACAAAGTCCAGAGCCACCCTTTCCCAAGGTTCGACCGGAGTTTGCAGCGGCTCCAACAGTCCAGCTGGCGGTTTGTGCACCGGCTTTGCCCTCTGGCAGGTGTCACACCTCGCTACGTAGTCTGCGACCTCCCCTCTCATTCCAGGCCACCAGAAATCCCTGGCTACTAATTCCACCGTCTTCTCCTTGCCAAAGTGCCCGGCCGTGGGTGCGTCGTGCAGCTGCTGTAGCACCTTGGCTCGAAGTTCGTCACCCGGCACGTAGATGGCCCCTTTACGGATGAGCAAGCCATCTCGTAGCTGGAAACCGTCGGCCGCTGCCTTGCCCCCTCGCACCTCTGCCATCTTCGTTTGTGCGAAGGAGTCCCCCTGCAACGCTCGCCGCACCGCCTCTAGGTCCACGGTCGCCGCGGCGCACGCCCACACTGTCGGTGCAAAGATGTGCATGGCGGCCGCTGGTGTTGCGTCCTCCAGATACTGTGGCTTGCGGGAGAGAGCGTCTGCCATGATGTTGGTGTCCCCCGGGACATACTCTATTCGGAAGTCGAAGTCCGCAAAGAACTCAGCCCAACGTATCTGCCTCTGGTTCAGGAACTGTGCCGTGCGCCAGTGTTCCAGATTCTTGTGGTCCGTGCAAACCTGCACCGTGTGCTTGGCGCCGATCAGAAAGTGCCTCCACGCCTTGAACGCTGCATGAATGGCCAGCAACTCCCTGTCCCATATGGTGTAGTTCTGCTCGGACTTGCTGAGCTTCCTGGAGTAAAACGCTCCCGGCCGCCACACGCCCTGCGGGTCCTTCTGCAGCAGGACCGCCCCCACTGCTCTGTCCGAAGCGTCTGTCTCCACCCTCATCGGCATGCTGGGGTTGACATGAAGCAGCTGCTCTTCCGACGCGAAGAGACGCTTGAGGGCCTGAAAGGACTGCTCCGCCTGCTCTGTCCAGATGAACTTCTTCTTGGAGCTAAGGGTGTCAGTGATGGCCGCCGTCTGCATCGCGAAGCCCTTGATAAACTTGCGATAGAAGTTCGCAAAGCCGACAAACCGTTGGACCTCCTTCCGGTTGCGTGGGCTCTTCCAATCCAACACCGCTCGAACCTTGGCGCTGTCCATGGCGAGCCCCTTGGCAGACAGCTTGTAGCCCAGAAAATCCACCTCCGGCACGTCAAATTGGCACTTCTCCAGCTTGGCGTAGAGCCTGTGTTGCTTTAGCCTGCCCAGCACTTCCTTGACGTGCTTGTCATGTTCTTGCTGCGACTCCGAAAAGATCAGGATGTCATCCAAGAAACAGACGCACGTCTTGTAGAGAAGTCCCGCCAACACGTGATGCATAAATGCTTGAAAAACGTGAGCGCCATTTTGCAATCCAAAAGGCATAACTCTGTATTCGTAGGTACCCAGTGGCGTGAACATGGCTGTCTTCCACTCATCACCTTCCCGCATGCGAATGAGGTTGTACGCCCCCCGCAGGTCCAACTTGGTGAACACCTTTCCCTTCCGTACCTTCGCCAGGAGGTCGTCGATGCGGGGCATGGGGAAGTCCGACGGCTTGGTCACACTGTTCAAAATCCTGTAATCCACTACGAGTCTTTTTTGGGGCGTGTCTCGCTTCTTAACAAAGAATACAGGACTGCCCCCCACTGCCTTAGACTCCCGGATGAAACCGCGCTCCAAATTATGATCGATGAAGTCTTTGAGTTCCTGCAGTTCGTCCTCAGACATGGAATACAGCTTCCCTTTAGGCAGCGCCGCCCCCGGCAGCAGGTCAATTTTGCAGTCATATGGTCTGTGAGGGGGTAGCCTGTCCGCCTCCTTCTCGCAGAAAACTTCCAGAAATTCTGCGTACTTGTGGGGAATCGCTTGCAGCGTGCCTAGCAGCAGCTGTGATTCCTCTTCCTCTCCTTCCTGCCTGGGTACGATGCAGTGTTCAGCACAAAAGGAAGAGCCGAAGACCAGCTGCCTCTGGAACCAAGCCATCGTTGGGCTGTGCTTGTCCAGCCAACTCATACCCAATACAATGGGCGTGTCAGACAGTTGAGTGACGTTGAAGCTGATGACTTCCCTGTGATTCCCAAGTCGCATCACCATTGGTGGCGTCTGCTTCACCACTTGCCCCCCTAGCAGCTCCCTGCCATCCACCGTGACAACCTGCAGGGGCAGTGTGGCCGGCAGCAACTGCACAGCGTGCCTGTCGACAAATTCCTGCCCTATAAAGTCCGCGTTGCTGCCGGAGTCGATGGTGATTGGCACGTCCATGGTGATTCCATTGGGCAGTTGGAGAGATGCTGTGAGCCTCACTACTGGTTTGGGCGGGAGGGGGTTCACTGGCTGTAAAACTTCTGGGGACTGCGTCACTAACACGTCTGGCTGGGCCCCAGTGCCTCTTCCTCCAGCCAGACATCGTCGTTTCCCTGCTGTGGTCCTCCCTGCTGCGTTGCTGCAGTCACCATTGCTGAGGCTGCAGTAAGCTTGTGGGGCCTCTGGGGACACTCTTTCGCCATATGCCCTGGCTGCTCACAGACGTAACACTTCCTGGTCCCTCTAGGAGGCTTCGCCTTCACTGCTGCTGGTGCTAGGGCTCTGGTTGCTGACTGAGCCCTTGCACCTCCAACCTCCATAGGTTCGGCTCCTCCTCCTGGCGGAGGCGTGGATTGCGCTCGCGCTGCTTCTCTGGGAAAGAAGGAGGGGCCCCCGGCTGGTTCGCGCCCTCCACGTCCTTCGTCCTTGCTCCACGGACGTCCTTCCAGCCTCACCCCCACAGCCAGTGCCCTCTGAACGACCTCCTGGGTGGTTCGGGGTCTCTCCCCCCTCGCTATCTCATCTTTAATCGAGTTGTGCAGTCCCTCCCAAAAGAGGTCTCTTACAGGAGCCGAATCTCTGTCCCATTCCAGGGCGCTGACCAAGGCGAAAAAGCGTGCATGATACTGTCTGACGCTGGCCCTCCCTTGTCTCAGCCCATGCACCTCCTTCCGTGCAAGATCAATGTCAATACTTGATAAGAAACACCCATCCATCGCTTTAATAAAGGCATCCGCATTCTGGAGCGCCGGATCGTTATCTCTCCATAAATTGCGCAACCATGCTTTCGCCTCCCCATGCAGATGGGACATGATGAACCCCACTCTCTCCTGTTCATCTCTAAAATCTTTATGCAACAGTTGCAGTGCGCACAGTACGTCGGCTCTAAAGTTGGGATACTGTTGCAGGTTCCCATCGAAGTGAGAGAGCAGCCCGCCTGTCCGTCTCGCCAACCCAATTCCCTCCTGCCGGGGTGGTTGCTTTGCCAGTACGTCTAACCTGACCTGGAGATCCCTGCAGGCGGCAGCTGCCTCGTCCTCTCTCTTCCTGGATGCGAGAACCTCGGCGTTCAGTTGTGCCACTGCTTTTCTGAGGTCCTCTATCTGCTGCTCAGCCGTCATGTCTCCTGCCGTTCGTGAGCTCGCTAGTGGGCGCCTGTTTCTCTCCCCTCCTCGAGGCTGCAGATGCCCACAATGTGGAGACGGAGCCTACTGTCAGAGCTGCTTCAAGATCCTAGCTCACAGAGGATCACGCTAGCCAGCGGTCATTAAGTAAAAGTCTTTATTGAATTACAGTTTCCATTCTCACGCTGCTGTCTGCAACTCTACGTCTACTAGCTAGATCGGCGAGGCTCCGTCTGAGTCTCCGCCCCGTGCGCACCAACTTAATATCCTAGCCTTGCTCCACCTTTTCCTCCTGACTGTCCTCCTCTGGGTCCCTCTACCCCCCGGGGCTTCTTCCTTCCGGGATTCTTCTGACGCTGACCCAGACCCTTCTGCCTCCTTGCGCCGGGCTTTAGGACCCGGTTCCCTTTCGGGGCTGCTCACTGCGCCGCCTTCCTCTGCATTTGAACTTGGCGCGCGCGCCCAACCTTCCACTTTCCTCTTAACCGTTTCTTCGCTCCCCGATGGAGGTGTGGCCACTCCTGACTCCTGCCCTCCCTCCTGTGGTGAGCTGCCAGCGCTTCCCTCCTGGCTCCTTTCCTCTTCCCTGCTTCCTGGCGGTGACGCTGGTCCCGATTTCCAGCTGCTCCCCCCTGAGTCTCCTCTGGCTCTATCTTCCTGGGGTGCCTCCCTAGACTCCCCCCTTGCCCTGGCCACTGGTGCTCCTTTCTGTGAATCCTCTGATTCACTGGAAAGACTGGGAGATCTCGGGTCGTCGTCATCACTCATCCTTTCCTCTGTCTCCTCCCCTTCGCTCTCTGTTTCCTCCCTTGCCCGTGCCTCTGCACCTAAACCCCTGACAGTGGGACTTATCCCACCAGGTTTCAGTGATGCCTATTATGGCATATTTAGTTTGCTGTACCAAGAGCTCAAGCTCATCTTGTTTATTTCCCATGCTTTACGCATTAGTGTACAGACATTGAAGTCCATTAATCATTCCCCCGTGTCTCTTATTTAAGGATTTTTTCCTCCCACCACTAGGTCTGCGTGCTGTTTGCTCCATTTGGTCTATGACATTTGGATGATCATCTTCATCAATTGATAGACTCCTACCTTCAGGAGCACTATCTCCCTCCCTCACATTAGTCAGTTTAAAGCCCTCCTGATGAGGTTTCTGAGATTTTTGGCAAAAACATTTCTCCCAACCGTTGTGAGGTGCAGCCCATCGCTTGCCAGAAGTCCATCTTCAAGAAACTGCAGTCTGTGATCTAAGAATCCAAACCGTTCCTGTTTACACCATTTGCGAAGCCAGCTGTTCACTTCCACTATTTTTCCCTCTCTCCCTGGGCCACGTCGTTCAACTGGGAGGACAGATGAGATGACAATTTGTGCATTTAATTGCTTCTATTTCCTGCCCAGAGCCTCGTAGTCCTTTTGATCTTCTGGAGGCTATTGCTTGCAGTGTCATTGGTTCCCACATGAACCAAGAGGAAGGGGTATTTGTCAGTGGGTTTTATGATTCCTTGCAGTCGTTCAGTTACATCTTGGATCTTAGCCCCGGGGAGACAGCACACCTCCCGAGACATCTTGTCAGGCCCACAGATCACTGCTTCTGTTCCCCTCAGTAGGGAATCCCCTATCACCACTACACGCCTCCTCTTAGGTTTGGTCGGGGTTCTTCCGTGAGCTGTCCGTTCCAAGGTCACCTGCACATTCCCTGAGGACTGACTTTGCTGCTCGTCTTCATATACCTGATCGACTGTAATGAGGGAGAGATCCTCAAATGGAGTCTGCTCTTCGTCTTCCATGCTGGGGGGGACGGACCTCAAAGCGATTGTGTATTTCTAAACAATCAGAGTGAACCCTGGGCCTCCTACTTCTTTGAGTCATGTTTCTCCATATATCTGGCTCCTGTGTTGGTGAACTAGCCTTCTTCTCAGGGGAGTCCCCTGTCTCCTCCTTGGTGGAGACGGTGTTCTCTGTTGCTTCCAAGAAGAGCTCCAGCTCTGTAATTCTTTGGAGCATATCTACACGTTCCTCCAGTTGCTGGACTTTGTCTTCTAAGAGGGCAATCAACATACAATTGCTGCAGAAGAAGAAGAAGAAAAAGAAGAAGAAGAGGAGTTTGGATTTGATATCCCGCTTTATCACTACCCGAAGGAGTCTCAAAGTGGCTAACATTCTCCTTTCCCTTCCTCCTCCACAACAAACACTCTGCGAGGTGAGTGAGGCTGAGAGACTTCAGAGAAGTGTGACTAGCCCAAGGTCACCCAGCAGCTGCATGTGGAGGAGCGGAGACACGAACCCGGTTCCCCAGATTACAAGTTTACCGTTCTTAACCACTACACCACACTGGCTCTCCTGCAACCTTTGGCAAGATGGCAAACATTGCGCAGGAACCACAGGCGACTGAAGCTGTTCCCTCACCCTCCATCTTGAAAACGTGTCATTGGGGGTGGCTACAGTGGTCCTTCATCTTAAAAAGCGTGAAGACAGGATAAATAACCCCCCTAAAAAAAAACCCTAGGTCTCCCCCAACAAACGTTTGAGACTAGCTCCCCTAAATCTAAAAGATGGATCAAAATGCTCGCGCTGCTGCCCTGCTAGGTCTGATAAGCTCCTCCCACAGCTAATCCCCTGCCTCAACAGAAACCCTGCCCCCTCTGACCTTTGCACAGGGAGAGCAGCTAATCAGCCACAAAGAAACACACACACAAGAAAACCCTTTTGCTCCTCCTTCAGCTGCTGCCCTTTATTTAACTTAAAACCTGCTACTTCTCCAAATTTAGAAATCTGTTCCAGAACCCTTGGTATACTAACCAGAGGGTCTTCCACAGTTACCACCACATCATCTGTGAATGCCTTCAGTTTACAGTGGACCTCGGGTTACAGACGCTTCAGGTTACATATGCTTTAGGTTACAGACTCCTCTAACCCAGAAATAGTACCTTGGGTTAAGAACGTTGCTTCAGGATGAGAACAGAAATCGTGCAGCGACGGCGCAACAGCAGCAGGATGCCCCATTAGCTAAAGTGGTGCTTCAGGTTAAAAACAGTTTCAGGTTAAGAACGGACCTCCAGAACGAATTAAGTTCTTAACCCAAGGCACCACTGTATATGCTTTATAACCCACTGGTATCCCTTTGATTTCTTCATCAGATCTAAGTCTTCTGGCCAATAATGGTAACAGGAGACATCCCTGTCTTATACACTGGAATTATACACTGCAAACGGAAAGGCTGCCTTTTGAAAGACATACCATTCGGGCTTCTGGTCTGAGGGATTCATTTCACTGCAGCTGAGCACACACTCCCTATTGAAATAGGAGGCTCACACAGACACCAGTGTCCCCCACATTCCATGTTTCAAAGAAGGCATTCATTGGCGATGCTAAGTCACCTTTTTTTGTCCTCAGGTCTGCAAATATTGGTCTTTGCATTCCACAGACTGCATTTCAAGTCTCTGAATGGAAACCCATTTATTTTATTTTAAATCAATGGAAAGCCTTGCTTAAGCAATCCCCATTCAATGCACACACAAAATTACATTTACAAAATATAGGTAGAAGAGTGGGGGAGGGGGGAGCCAAACAAAGATGAACAATAAAAATGAGGTTGTTATACCGTAATTCTCCCTACTCCTTTTTTTAAAACCCTCATAAAATACAGTTCCCTCCCCCCTCCAGGAATTCAGATTTTAGAGTGAATCCAAGATTCTGTTACAAGAGACAAATCACATCTATGGTCTCATAGTGGTGGTAACGAACTGCAGCCTTAGCAGATTTTTATTTATTTAGTCATTCATTTTTGCAGGAGAAATGGAAACATGTTCCTCTTTGCTGTGCAGTCCAGCCACACCTCTTCCTCTTAAACACCTACTCCCCAAAGTCCCCTCTTTAGCATAGTTTACCCAAGAGAGGTTACCAGATCAGAGGAAGTAGGCTAATTCTCGCATTGGGGGTGTTCTACCTGAACCATGAGATTAAAAGGAGAGCTCTGCATTTAATGATTAACAGAGAAGGTGACAGGCACTCCAATTTTCCACTAAGGAAATCCAGATTCTGTGACCTACGGTACATAAATTGCACAAATGGTGCAATATGCATAATTTGATATTTTTATTATGTACAGGAGGGTATGTAATGCTCCAAAACCCTATTTTATGACCACTGGAAACTTACTCACAGAAGGAGCCATACCTCCGTAGCAGAACATACAGTATACTTTGCACCAAGAAGGTTCCAATGTCAGTCCCTGATATCTCCAGTGAGAGATGTCTGTAGTAAATAAAGTCGGAAGAGACTGAGTAGTGTGTGCAATATACAGCTAGATGGGCAAATGATTGGATCAAGTAGAAGGTATCTCCCAGTCCTCCTGGATTTCACATCCTGTTTGGCTTTTGTGATTCACCAGTTGTCCTGCATACACTTCAAAGTTTTATCTTTGCAGACCCTCCAAGTGTCCCTATTTTCCAGGGACGTCCCTAATTTAGAGAAGCTGTCCCAGTTTCTGAATTGATCCCAGACTGTCCCACTTTTCCTTGGGACATCCCTATTTTCATGGGAGAAATGTTGGAGGATATGGCGTTATACAACCTCTGAGCTGTCTGAAGGCAATCATGTATAGGGAATGGTTTTTTTAATTTTTTATGTTTTTATATCTGTTGGAAGCTGCCCAGAGTTGCTGGAGCAACCAGCAAGATGTGTGGGGTATAAATAGTAAAATTACCATTATGGAATGAGATGTCCCTATTTTCATGGGGCATGGAGGGTATGTCTTTGTGGTCAAGGCTTAAGGACTTAAAAGTTGGTGCTGATTTTTAAAATGTAGGCTGAGATGCTCAGGAAGCTGATATTTCCACTAAATATAACATTTTGCATCTTCTTGCTTCATTTGTGTACAGTCATGGAACACACATTGCACCCTGATCAAAGCTTCGAATTCTCGCATTTGTTAGAACAGACCTTGACTGCATCCACACATCCCCTTCTGGGGATAGTAAATAGCTTGCTAATGAAGAAGATCAGAAGACCTATCATTAGAAATGAGCTACAACAGGAACCCTCCATCTCGGGACAAGCCAATTAGAGAGTCACACAGCATGCCTTGCTTCTGTTCTAATGAACTGTGATTGCATTTGTTTTCAGCAACATCTGTGCTCATTAAGAGTTATTGAGTATTTGATTACTAATAACAGAAATGAACAGAAAAGCCAGCCTCTGTTTAGGGAAAGAGGGAACTAAAAGGTAGTCTTGGTGTTTTCTTCTTCAACAATATGAAGGCTTAATGCCTGAGAACATTGGAGTTCAATTTAACTGTGGATGACTTGATCTTTTTTAAAACATAAAAAATCTGTAGTGGTCCTGGCAGTGATGGCTTCTGAAGATATTAGAAAGGACAAAGACTTGCACATTTGTGGAGAAAGGGGTTGATCAGCCAATTAAGAGAAAGAGAATGCAGAAGGCCCATGGCTGAATAGGATTCATCACTTCAGGGACTGAAGCTTAATTTTTGCAAATTTCTTCAGTGAGGGGTCTTCAAAATATGTTTTTGGGTGTGAGGGATTCAAATTTGCATATTTTTTTTTTACTGAACAACATTGAGCTTGGTAAATCTATGTTTGATTAAAAAGCACATAAACTGCTCTCAGAAAACCAAATAATTTTAATTTTAATTTTCCCTTCTGAAAATATCAGGTGATGTTACAAAAAATAGTTTCTCTGCATACAATATTACCTGGTACTCATAAAACAACATTAGAAAGTAACATCAGTTAATAAGAAATTTAAACAATGTTTCATCAAGCCTTGCTTTGATTTGTTTTTGGACATCAGCCTCCAACCTGCTTCCTGGCCTCTGATGTAGTCCTCATGTTTCTCATGTGTAGACACACTGGCTGCTGCTTCTGTGACTTGTTTCACATACCTCTCCATAGACTGAGCATGACAGGGCCACTGGGGAACTTGCATGGGCTCACCAATGAACTACTTCAATTCCACTGCAGTAAGTTTACATGTCAAAGGAGATTCATATACCCCATCAGACCAGTCTATCAGCTCCAACAGGGACAAAGCACTGGGGGTGATGGAAGGTGTCTTCCTCAGATGTAGAGAAAGATCTCCCAGTCTGTCATCATCTCCACCCCTCAAGTCAACAACCTTTTGGATGCCAGCTCTCCTCACTGTCGTCTGAGCACAAGAGTGTCTGGATTATCATTTCACTGAATGCAGCGCTGAGTGCTGAATGGTTGGCAAAACAGCATCCGCCACAGCCTTCTTTTGCAATATAACTTCCCACAGCTGAAACAAGATATGGTGTGGGCCTTCCACCCGAGTGTTTTGCTTTGATGTTGAACCAACAGGGGTAGTACATGCAAACAATGTATTCCACTATCAGTCTTAAGTTGTTTAGCTGTTTGCTATCATTCACCACTTTGAATGCCTCACTGGGCCAATTTCAAATCCATGGGAAGTTTCCTGTCCTTACGGCCTGTGTGATCTGATACCCATATGCTTGATCAGTAGACAGATCCTTTATGGCATTGCCACTCAGTGAAGCAAGAGGCGCTCCAGTTAAGAGTTTGGTGAATTATCAGTTTCAAGATCTGTAGCTGCTTCTAGCATCTTGCCAATGTTACCTGTTGGTGGGGAGGGCACAAAGTAACCAGATCAGCTTATGACCAAGCCCGACCTGTACTGAATGTATGGCTGCACCCAGAGTTAACATTTGTAGAATCTTATGCACCAAATGAAGGCAAATCTGACTTCTTTAAGAGACTTCATGAAACCTTGACGGACTATTTGGATTACAATATGATAATCATGGGAGACATGAATGGCGTGGTCTCCACTAATATGGACAAGGCACAAAGACTAACAGTCACTAAAGAAGGGAGACTCCCTAAGACTTTTTTCGAAATGACAGAAAATATGGACTTGATAGACATTTGGAGAACAAGGAACCCTCTGGAGAGAGAGGGAACCTTTTTCTCCCAAGCAATGATGACCTGGACCAGAATTGACCAAATCTGGGTTACTAGTGGACTGGCCCCAAAGATTAAGAAAGTGGAAATCTGCCTAAAAACTTGCTCCGACCATAACGCCGTGAAGATGGAGATGAAACCCACAATAACTGGTCAATTTAGATGGAGAATGAATGACACCCTCTTTCGAGATAAGGAGATTCTCACGAAGGCCCAAAAGACCCTAAAAGATTATTTTGAAATAAATTTGAGGACCGACGTGGAGAAAAGAGTGATCTGGGATGCAAGTAAAGCGGTTATGAGAGGATTTTTGATTCAACAAAATTCAATAAAGAGGAAAAAACAAAATGAGAAAAAAGAGAAGATCTTGGAAATGATAAAGGAAGGAGAGAGGAAATTAAGAACAAAACCAAAGTCTCAGGACATTTTAAGAGAGATCAAGTTATATCAAACCCAATATATGGAATTGATGAACCAAGAGATTGAATGGAAGATAAAGCAAATGAGGCAAAAAACTTTTGAATCAGCAAATAAATGTGGTAAACTTTTGGCATGGCAATTGAAGAAAAGGCAGAAACTAAATACAGTTACAAGTCTAGAGGTGGATGGAAAGAACATATCTAAACCCAATGAAATTAGAAATTGCTTTTTAAGTTATTTCAAAAAACTCTATACTCAAGGCCCGCAAAATGAAGAAGATATAGACAAATTCCTTGGAAGATATGGATTACAAAACATCTCTCAGCAAAGTAAGATGGACTTGAACCAGAGAATCTCAGAACAAGAGATAGAGGCTGCCATTCAGAATATGCAACTGGGCAAATCTCCGGGACCAGATGGATTGACTTCTAGATACTACAAATTGCTGAAGGAATGGTTGATTCAACCATTAAGAGAAGTTTGTAATGAGATCCTTGAAGGAAAAAGGGCACCTGAATCGTGGAAAGAGGCATACATTTCACTTATACCAAAGTCAGAGACTGAAAAGACCCAACTCAAGAACTATCGCCCAATATCATTGCTCAACGTGGATTACAAAATTTTTGCAGACATTTTGGCAAAAAGACTCAAAAGAGTTTTGATGGAGATGATTCATAAGGACCAAGCAGGCTTTCTCCCTAAAAGACACCTGGCGGACAATGTAAGGAATGTTATAGACATTCTGGAAAAGCTAGAGGTGAATATAAACACTAAAGCAGTATTGATATTTGTGGACGCGGAGAAAGCCTTTGACAATATTTCTTGGAGTTTTATGAAGAAGAATCTGCATAGGATGGGGGTAGGTCGGGGTTTTGAGAATGGTATGGCTGCAATATACTCTGAACAAAAGGCCAAACTGATTGTAAATAATGTGGTGACTGAGGAGCTTAAGATAGAAAAAGGAACACGACAGGGGTGCCCGATTTCCCCATTACTCTTTATTACAGTTCTGGAGGTCTTGCTGAATATGATAAGAAATGACCAGCAGGTTAAAGGTGTGCAGGTCGGAGCTAAACATTACAAGTTAAGAGCGTTCGCAGATGACTTAGTATTGACTTTGCAAGAGCCAAACACTAGTACGAAAAAGGTATTAGAAATAATACAACAGTTTGGCCAGGTAGCTGGATTTAAGTTGAACAAGCTAAAAACCAAAGTTTTAGGGAAAAACCTAACAGATATGGAAAAGGAGAAATTTCAAGAGGAAACAGGTTTGACTGTGGTCAAAAAGGTCAAATATCTAGGGGTTTATCTAACATCTAAGAATCAGAATTTGTATAAGGACAACTATGAGAAATGTTGGTCAGAAATTAAAAAAGACTTAGAAATATGGTCAAATTTGAAACTGTCAATGTTAGGCCGAATTGCAGTAATTAAAATGAATGTATTGCCTAGAATGCTATTTTTGTTTCAGACCTTGCAGATTATTGACAAGATGGAATGTTTTAAGAGGTGGCACAAAGATATTTCGAAATTTGTCTGGCAGGGCAAAAAGCCCCGAATTAAATTTAAAATACTGACAGATGCTAAAGAAAGAGGGGGTTTTGCCCTGCCGGACCTAAAATTGTATTATGAGGCAGCAGCTTTTTGCTGGCTCAAAGAATGGATGCTCCTCGAGAATACAGACATTTTGGATCTGGAAGGTTTTAATAACGCTTTTGGTTGGCATGCATATCTTTGGTATGATAAAGTTAACAGTGCCTTCAAAAATCACATTGTCAGAAAAGCATTGTTTAATGTTTGGATAAGATATAAAGATCTATTGGAAAATAAAACCCCTAGATGGGTGTCACCAGTGGAGGCTAATGCTGTGAAAAAACTCAATATGGAGGTCGGATGGCCGAAGTATTGGGAAATCTTAGAACAGGATGGAGATAAGTTCAAATTACAAAGCCAGGAGAAATTGAAACATAAAGTGGAAAATTGGTTTCAATACCGTCAAATAATGGAATTTTTTAAACAGGACAGGAAAGTCGGCTTCCAGGTGGAAAAATCAAAATTAGAAACCGAATTGTTAGAACCTACCACTAAGAATTTATCTAGAATGTATAACTTGTTGCTGAAGTGGAATACACAGGAGGAAATAGTCAAATCAGCCATGATTAAGTGGGCACAGGATGTTGGTCATAACATTATGTCAGATGACTGGGAATGGTTATGGAACACCGGTATCAAATTTACGGCATGTAATGCCTTAAAGGAAAACATTATGAAAATGGTATACAGGTGGTACATGACCCCAGTCAAGCTGGCAAAAATTTATCATTTGCCCGATAACAAATGTTGGAAATGCAAAGAGACTGAAGGTACCTTCTACCACCTTTGGTGGACATGCCCGAAGATTAAGGCTTTCTGGGAAATGATCTATAATGAAATGAAAAAGGTACTTAAATGTACTTTTCCTAAAAAACCAGAGGCCTTTCTCTTGGGCATTGTCGGCCAATTGGTGCCAAAGAAGGACAGAGCTTTTTTCATGTACGCTACAACAGCAGCAAGAATACTCATCGCAAAGTATTGGAAGACACAAGATCTACCCTCTCTGGAAGAATGGCAGATGAAAGTGATGGACTATATGACATTGGCAGAGATGACAGGCAGAATCCGTGATCAAGGAAAAGAGACAGCGGAAGAAGAATGGAGAAAATTCAAAAGATATCTTAAGGACTATTATAAACTTAATGAATGTTAGAGTGTTTTGGTTTTTAGGAACAAAGGGATACAGTGACATAAGGTTAGAATATAGAGATGACTAAGATGATTAAGGTTGGAAAGTAACAATTGGGAGTTGCTATAAAATTATGGACATTGGGATGCAGAAAGGGGGGGTATGGGGAAGTCTTAGAAAAGAGGTTTATGAAAATATGTTATGAAATTATACGTGTATGTTTGTTTTCTTAAGTGTTTGTTTGTTCTTTAAAAATTTCGTAAAACCAATAAAAATTTTATAAAAAAAAAAAAAAAACAGAGTTAACATTTGTAGAATCACCTCCAATGACCTGTAGGCAATTATCAATGCCCTTATTCATGAAATCTACAAGATTATTTGCAATAACTTCAGCTGGTTTTTCTCTCTTTGAGCATTTCTCTAGAGTTAAGAGGTCCACCTGGCTCACTGCACACAGAATAATGCTGTTCTGATATTATGCATGGTCGTCAAAGAAGAAGCCATCAACTTCACCATTCTGGCAAAGATCATTAAAGTCCTGATCCAGGGGTTTAATAACCTTTTCTTCAGTTACAAGTCTCTTGCCTTCTTCAGTGATCAAGCCAGCATCCATAAAGAGAGCTGTGGCAATGTGTCAGGCTGCCAGGCAAGGCTACCCCCTCTCTGTAGATAACAGCACAAAGCAAAAGCAATCTTTTGGCAGCAACAGAGAGGTTTATTAAACACAGCACAAACATTCAACGTCCATTCTCATCGTGCAGGTGCTCCCAACTGAGCTCCTCCTACTTCCCTCTAGTTACTTCCGTCTTCCCATCTCCTCACCACATGATCCCTCCACCACTGAACCTTCTGAGAGGCTGCCCTATCCAGACGCCTGGCTCTAGGGCTCATGGGCTGCACACTTTCTAGTGAGGGAGATTCAACCAGCTCTCTCTCTTCCCATTCCTCTCCCCTTGGTTGCTCTTCTCCCAGCTCAGTCCAACTGTCAGTTCCCGAACTGTGTCCTTCTGCGAACCATTGCTCTAGGTCAGTGATATCGAGCTTCAGGATCAGGCTCTTGTGCGAAGGGAGAGGGGGGCTCCCACCATTCTTCCTCAGAGCAATACCCTTCAGTCTGATTCCTGACATAGCAGCTATAGCACACAGGCCAATACCACATCTGGTGCTCTGCACAGCAACATTATGTATTTCTATTGTGGTTGTCTTTTTCTTAGAAGTGGAATGCATTCTTGGTTTCCTAATGCCAGTTCATAATTCCATCATTTCCATCTTGGGCATCAGCTATTTGTTCCTTATTTTCATCAGCACATAAAATTATTTCATTTGATGGCATTGAAGCACTCTGCTTACTTCCTTCTCTGCTTACATTCAGAAAGCTGCCTTCTCTTGTCTTCTTGATGCTTCTGCCTTTTTACTTTTCTGTTACACTCAGGCAGGTCTGGCAAGCTAATCTGATGTGGTCCAACAGAAGTAGTCTTCTCTCTCTGGCCTTCAGTGAAAGCAAGTTCCTCGTGTGTGTGTGTGTGTGTGTGTGTGTGTGTGTGTGTGTGTGTTTGCAATATGCAATTTAATATAAAATACGTATAATATATAAATATAAAAATAGTATTAGTATATAATATAACTGCAAGTACAGTGGTACCTTGGGTTACAGACACTTCAGGTACAGACTCCGTTAACCCAAAAATAGTACCTCGGATTAAGAACTTTGCTTCAGGATGAGAACAGAAATTGTGCTGCAGCAGCAGGAGGCCCCATTAGCTAAAGTGGTGCTTCAGGTTAAGAACAGTTTCAGGTTAAGAACGAACCTCCGGAACGAATTAAGTTATTAACCTGAGGTACCACTGTACTTGGCAATCATTTCTAATGATTTTAATGCAATCTTACATCATTTTTTCACAAAAAAATAATATGGCAAGTTTACAATTATTAGAAATTCCACAAAAATGTTTAAAAGTCAGGTTTTCTGGTGGTACTGCAACCAATAAGTTAATTTTCCTCTCAATTCTTCAAATGGCGTTAACTTTAATTTGTTATCTACTTCCAATAACAGGTCTTTATATGTCGCCCAATTACTTCCCATATTTTTCTTTTTTACTGCGAAGGCTTCTGGAATCAGCACAATGAACTGTTTCAAAAGGACTGGAGTAAATTTATATTATATATGAAAGTACATTGTAAACATCTGAAAACATTTGTAGGTTTGAGTTGAAATGTTTTGTAATGAGAATATAAGGAACTGATTTACATTTAATGTGGAGAAATACAAAAATAAGAGAGAAGTTAAAAACAAGTGGTTATAGAAATGCTAAGAATAAAGTAATGATGTATGGAAGTCAAAAAAAGAGGCGGGGGGTCGATGCTCTGTTAGAGCAATGCTTGGATTTATTGAATTATGTATTGAAACTGTGATTATGATAAAATTGAATATGCAATAAAAATATTTTTTTAAAAATAAAAAGTCAGGTTTTTTATGTAGTTATTTACCAACCAAAACTAAATTATATTAATTGAACAAAAATACTTTGAATTCCCAAGTCAAGTTATAACTTTTTTGCACATCTCATTTCTGGAATTTGATAGTTGCAAAATTCAACATGCCCTAATGGCTGAAAAACTATGCCCCCACCCCACCCCAATCCAGAATACATGTTTTTAAAAGTGGAAATCATACGCCTAGGGTATTTCAAGGTGGAGTCTCTTTAATAATAACAGCAAAGGAAAGGAGAACTTGTGGCAGCCCTGGGCAGAAAGGAACCAGGTATCTTTTGCAATATTAATCTTTCATTTAATTTTTACAAGAGATGCATAATAGATAAGATGAAATATTTTATTAGACCAACTTCTGAAGTGCTAAAAGCTTTAAAGGTGAAGAGAGAGGCATGAGTGTCTGCAGGAATTTATTTTTCCACTGAGGGGGGCAGTAAAGTAAAGAATTTATGGTGGGAGGAAGGGAGGGAGGGAGGGAGGGAGAGAGAGAGAGAGAGAGAGAGAGAGAGAGAGAGAGAGAGAGAGAGAGAATAGTGGCAGTGCCTCATTTCTCAGATTCTACAAATTCTAGAAATGTACTCTCTTTGTTAGATCAAAGCAGGGTTCCTTGGTGGATGCCTGTGGAGAGACCCAGGATTCACATCCTTCATCTAGTTATGAGTGCAGCTATACTACACTGCTGGAACGCGGGTGGCGCTGTGGTCTAAACCACTGAGCCTAGGACGCAAGTAGGAGTTGGGATGAGGCTGCTCTGAAAGGCTCTGAAAGGCAGTGTGAAGCCTCCCTTCCCAGCTGAGGGATCACCGCCCCCTCCTGCTTGCACGCAAGTAGGAATGGGACTGGAGCTGCTCCGACAGGGAAGGGAGGCATTGCGCTGCCCGAGCCTCGCCGCCACCACTCTCGGCCCTCCTTCTCCACCTTCCATGCCTGACATACTGCGTACCACTTCCCCACCACCACCACTGAAGAACCAGCAACTCAGTGGCTGCCCAGGCTCATGGAGAAAGGAGATAGAAGCCTCAGAGGAAGGGGAAATGTGGCGGTTGAGGTCAAGGCAGTAGCCGCCCTTTTGCCACCGCCATTGCTGCAGCATTAAAGTCCCGAACATGTAGTATTTATTTATATACTTAATTAAAGTGTCCCCAGATTCATTGAAAAAAATCTGTTAACCTTAACTTAGTCTTGCTGGCCACATGACCCAGAAAAGCTCTCTGCGGATAAATGTTGGCTCTCTCAGCCAGTAAAGCAAGATGAGCACCGCAACCCCAGAGTCGTTCACGACTGGACTTAACTGTCAGGGATCCTTTACCTTTTTTTATACTACACTGACACCACAAGTTCTACAGGCCCAGAATTCTCTAAAGGCACCAGTATGTTCACAATTTCTCTCTCTCTCTCTCTCTCTCTCTCTCGCTATATATATATATATATATATATATATATATATATATAGGTTTTGGTGTCTTCGGGTGTCTTCCCGTGTAAGAGTTGGGGTGTCTAGGCGACGTTTCGACGAGGTCTCACTCGTCATCTTCAGGCTGGTGCTTTCGGCTTCTTGTTACATGGCGCCGCGGTGCCTCGGAATGGACTAGACTCGGCGAGGGACTCGGCGATTCTCCTTCCCGGCCGCCGGACCCTAGTCCATTCCGAGTCTAGTCCATTCCGAGGCACCGCGGCGCCATGTAACAAGAAGCCGAAAGCACCAGCCTGAAGATGACGAGTGAGACCTCGTCGAAACGTCGCCTAGACACCCCAACTCTTACACGGGAAGACACCCGAAGACACCAAAACCTACATTCCTGTACCCGTGAAAATCTACGAAAGCATATATATATATATATATATATATATATATATATATATATATATATATATAGTTTTAAAAGATTGCAAAAATGCTCTGGGCTTTGGAAGGAAGGTGTGGTGGGGATTCCAGAGCTGCACTGATCCTCTTGAATGCTCTTGCTAACCCTAGGAGAGAAAAATGCATGCTTACAGAGCAGCAAAAAAGCTATGAATGTTACCATCAATTTTATTTATGTGTCTTTTCATAGGTGTTGAAAAATATTACACGATACAAAAAGCCATAAACAATCTACAACATGTCAACAGTTAAAATTCAGACTAAGACATCAAAATATTAAATGACAATCCATTAATTAATTCATCAAATCACACCACATGATTACGTACTAGATGGTAACATTTCAAAGCCACACGAGGCAACTTTCTTACCTGAGGTGCAGTGTTGAAACTGTCTCTACTCCTATTAAAATATCACTTCTCTCTTTGTCTTCTGGGGTTGGAATATGCACACACACACACACACACACACACACGCGCGCTCTGCCATTTTCCTGACTCCAGAAAAATTCCCTGCCTTGCAACAGAGGCAACCTCACCTGAGAGCACAGTCCCAACCCTGATGGAGACGGCTGGGGAAGCAGAGAGGGTTGCAAGGAGTTCCCTTTCTGACAGTCTCTGTTAGCAGAGCAGAAATGATGGGGGTGACTGTTGTGGGAGAGGTCCCGGCTTTGCTCTGGTGGAAAGCCCCAAAGGCTTTGTGGATCCCCCAATGAATAGAATAGCATTAGGGTTTTGTTGTTGTTGTTTGTTGTTTGTTTTTGTTTTTTGCTGCTGCATCACACTGTTGACTCATTTTAAGCTTGTGGTCCACCAAGACCCCTAGATCATTTCACATGTACTGCTAGTAAGCCACGTGTCCCCCATCCTATATTTGTGCATCTGGTTCTCCCTGCCTAAGTGCAGAACCTGACATTTGTCTCCACTGAAATTCATTCTGTTAGTTTGGGCCCAGTTCTCCAAACTGTTAAGGTCATTTTGAATTCTGATTCTGTCTTCTATGGAAATAGTTACCCCTCACAGTTTGGTGTCACCTGCACATTTGATGAGCATCCCCTCAATTCCTTCATCCAAATCATTTATAAAGATGTTAAACAGCAATGGGCCCAGGACAAAGAGAACCCTGTCACTTGTCACTTTTTTCCAGGATGACGAGGAACCATTAATGAACACTCTTGGGGTTCTTACAGTCAACGAGTAACAATTCCATCTACCAGTTACCCTGTTCAACCCACATTTTACTATTTTGACAAAGTCCCCCAAGCCAGAATATCATGGCCTCCACCTCTCCATCTTCAACTGCACCTATTTAGAAGAGCTTTTTCGCATTCTGCACAGTGTTATGCAACTTATCTAAAAATCTGCCAAATATAGAAGAGTGCTTCTGAGCATAGACAGAGTTCCTTTCTCCTGGCCAATTAAAGAGCAAGGCTCCGGGTGTTGTGATAACCCCCCGCCCTCCTCCTGCTTTTTTTCCTGGGAATTGCAGCGGCGCCCCCTACTCTACCTCCATCGACACAGTTTTGGAACAATGCCGCACGTTATTCTTTTTCGGAAACTTTCACAGCTCTTGCTTATGAGACCAGGCATGTGCGTGTGGCACAGCTGGATTCAACAAGCTGGGGAGGTTTTTGTTTTTTTAAAAGTTGAGTTTACAAACCAAAAACACCCCAAGCGCACCTTTTCTACCCTCTGGAAACGCCCCCCCCCCCGGCTCCTCCGCCGCGTGCCCGCCTTGCCCGATGCGCCGCCTCCCTGCGCGTCGGTGCTGTCGAGGCTCCCGCAGGAGCCGCAGGCAGAGCCGCCCGAGACGGAGCTGGCAGCCGACGTTCCACGGAAAGGATGGCCGAGAGGCTGGAGAAGGTGCCCATCGCACTGGCCGAGCCGGAGGACGGGGAGCCCGCCCCGATGCCCCCCGTGAGTACGGCACGCAGCACCCCGAGCTGCCCCCCCGCTCCCCTTTTCCCAGCCACTTTTCTGCCCCCCTTTGCTGGCGGAAACTTTTTTGTTTTGCAAAAAAAAGTCCTACTTCTACCTTACAGATGGAGCTCTGTCTAACGATTTCGGAGGGATCTGGGGGATTTGCTGCGGACTCACAAATAATGCAGGGGACGGGGGACGGGACGAGACTTTCTTTCCCAGAAAGAGAAAGCCAACTGTTCTCTCCCTCCCCTCGCAAAGGAGCTGGGGATCTTTCCTCAGAAGACTCACACAATGGCAAAAACAGACAGGGGGTCCCTTCTTCTGCTTCTTGGGAAAAAGGGAAGGAGGATCGCTCACTTAGGAACCCTATTCACTTCTTCTTCCTCTTTCTACGTCCCCCCCCCCCACTCCATTTTGGCACTCCAGTCCAGGCACCCACCCCCCTCACGCGTGCGGCTTGAGACATCTTGGAGAGAGGCGCGTGATGTGTGTGCTGTGCAGTTCTTGTGCAAAGTGCCTCGGCTAAGGTACTTTTGGCCTGCCCCCCACCCCCAGCATGTGCAGAGCGCCTCAAAGTGAGCATATGCAGAGGGCAGGTTCCCACTCCCCCCCCAAAAAAAAAGACCAATGCAATCAGAAAAAAATACCTGACACACATCTTTTTATGACTTTGCAGTTGGCTGATTGGGCAACTGACCAGGCGGAAGAAAGTCTGGTTTTAGTTGGAACCTCTCTGACACAGCCAGGACCTCTGCTCCAAATACTATAGCAAGCTAGTTAACTTGGGTCTGTGCCAGTGGCGTAGCGTGGGGGGTGCAGGGGGGGCCGGCCGCACCGGGCGCAACATCTGGGGGTTAGGGTTAGGGGGCGCAAATCCACGGGTTAGGGAGCACAAATTACTTGCCTTGCCCCGGGTGCTGACAACCCACGCTATGCCACTGGTCTGTGCCCAGAGGCCCACCAGCATCAAAATACAAGATCCAGACAGAAGGGTGATTCACTAATTCACAGCATTCCCAGGACCCAGACGCACACCTCCCAAATGATGGTGTTGCACCTACATTCCACCCTGAGGGATTCAGATCTCTCCCCCTACCCCCATGGCCCCATGGACCTTCAGCTGGACGTCAGGATCAAAGTACAGGGGTGTGGGGAACCAGCAGCCACTGGCAGAAAAGAACACATTGGAAAAGCTGATTTGGGTCAAGGTGCTGGAAAACCTGGAACAGGGTCTGATCTAGCAAGGGATCTATTCAGAGCTTAGTTTTCTTGATCATTGTGAATCATTTCTCTATTTATTATTTTTATACTACTGTATCCCTTATCCAGAAGCATCTCAGAGCAGCACACAAAAACACATTTAGAAAACCCATGCAATCAAGCAGTTCAGCAAAGGACTAAAAGGAGCCAAATCTAACCTAAGTCCTCGATGAAATGCCCACATGAAAAAGATGGATCTTTAATTGCCTTCCAGAGGCCTCATTGTGCAAAGTGCATCAGGGCATTGGCAAAACCTTGAACTGAGACCCATAGTGAGTAGGCAGCCAGTACAACTCTGGAAGGATAGATGTTCCCACAGCAGGGGCATGAAGCTCCACTCCATGGTCTGCCAATGACAGACAACAGCTTTACATGCTGCTTCTTCACCCAGTGTTGCAGCCAGAGCCATCTTCCGTGGCAGTCCCACAAGAGAGCATCACAGAAGTCCAAGCTGACATGTTACAAACAATCTGTGCCAGGTGCCTGTGACGTTCAGGCAGCCAACATTCCACAGAACCACCTCAACAGTCAGGAAGGGTCTGTGCCATGGAAGCAGCCCATTTCCCTGCATACCCGAGCATAGACATATCGCTCTTTAGTCAGTAGCTCTTTAGGAAGGAAACAGGCTACCAGGAAAAATGGCTGTCAGGGACAGGATTTAGTACTTCTTCAAATACTGTAACAGAAGGTGCTGCTTGTCTCTCTCCCCGCCCCCCGCCCCCCCCCACACCCCAGCACACAGTTGCCCCTTTGTGAAGCTGCTACTTCCAGATTAATATGCTCAAGATTGTACTGCACAACAGATTGCCTAGAAAGAATGGAGGGTCTGGCCCAAGGCCATGTCGTAAATTCACAGCTGAGGTGGGATTTGAATCAGATATTTGAGGCATGAAATACATGGTACTTGAATGTCAGCCCATCGTGGCAAACGCCAGAACACGCCAGTGCCTCTTTTCCCTTGGCATACAGTGTTACCTCGGGTAATTTGTTCTGGAGGTCCGTTCTTAACCTGAAACTGTTCTTAACCTGAGGTACCACTTTAGCTAATGGTAAAGTGGTAACGGCTGCTACGCCACCGTGCAATTTCTGTCTCATCCTGAAGCAAAGTTCTTAACCCGAGGTACTATTGCTGGGTTAGCAGAGTCTGCAACCTGAAGCGTCTGTAACCTGAAGCATCTGTAGCCCAAGGTACCACTGTATTGACTTGTCATCTCTACTTGGAAGCAGAAAGGCCAGTGCACACGAGAAGTTGCCAACCTGGCAGGTGTTTGGGGTTTACTGGGAGGGGGGGTGCACAAGTATCTCATTTCTTATATCATATTAAGATGTTTGGAAGTGGAGCATTTCCCTTACAGGAGGGCTGGTAGGTGGAAATCTGGACAATAGGTAGGTTTGCACCTGCCTGTCTCCCCATTAATGTAGGGGTGTCCACATGATGTCCTCCACATCCCAATGTTGTCCTGGACTTTCCCCCTCTAAATGAGTTTTTCAACCTTAGGAAGTCTGAAATGGCCAGAATTGAACCCAAACCCCTCCCCCACTAATGGACAGGCAGGCACAAATCCACATTTTGCTCCAGTGTGGACAAGCCTTTGATCTCTCCCTATCCTCCTGGATGTGAGCCTCTGCCCTCTTTCTTTTCTCTCAGTCTTGTGCACACCCCAAATTCAAAATACCCCCTTCCTTGACTGCTTGGTACTTTTGTTGTAATTCTTAAGAGGGTTGAATGGAATTGTTCCTCACTCAGTTTCTGAGCAAAGACTTTGTGTGCCCCGTGTGAACCTCCGTGGCTTCACTGCAGATCAGGCTCTCGTCTCCAAATGGCCTCTGCCTCTCTGATTCAAGTCACTTTGCTTCCCACCCTGCTGCAGGCATACTCAGCTGTAATGGTGAAACCCTCTAGTACAAGGCGGCTGCTCAGGATTGGGGCCATGGTGCTTATTGGCGGAGCCATCCTCCTACTCTTTGGGGCCATGGGAGCCTTTTACTATTGGAAGGTGACTGACAAAGAGGTGAGAAGTGAGGGATTTGTTTGGATTTTGTTTGGATCAGATACATTGGGCTCAGGGCTACCTCTGACTGGGCCATGAATGAAAGTTAACCATATTCACCAACAGTTTCTGAAGCTACCAGCAGACCCCTAAGCTGCTCTCCTCACAGTGCCCCAAACCATTCCCAGAAATAAGGACTGTGTGCAGGAGACCCCTGGTATTTTAAACAAGGCCAGGTCTTGGACTGTACTCTTTGTGTTTCCAGGATCCATTTCAGGGGCCAGGATGCATAAAGCTGAGCTACAAAATGTGATGCTGGTACCTTTTGATGTGTGAAGAAAATGCAAAACAAGCAGCAGTTGTGGAACCAGACCCTGCACTGGAAATTGTCTGTTATCCTTCTTTCTTCAAGTGAATAAACTTGTTGATAATCAGGGGGTAGCAGGGGTGCCAACTTGAATGAAAAAATATTGTGGGGGCCCATGTAAGCCCTGCCGAACCATTCACATGACACAGTGCATGCACGCCATTTGAATGGAATTCTCATCAACTTTGGGGGACTCAGCCCCCTCAAATATTTTATTGTGGTGGCCAAAGCCCCCAGGGCTGCTATGGAGGGTAGGCCAAATGGAACACTTGGGTCTATTGTCACCATCTGGTAGCTGTGGCAAATGTGTTGCACTGGGTGGCTTCTTTAGTGTGTCTTCTAGGGAGCCTTATTTAAAGGCAAAGGACTCCTGACAGTTCAGTCCAGTTGCAAACGACTCTGGGGTTGCGGTGCTCATCTCGCTTTACAGGCTGAGGGAGCCAGCGTTTGTCCGCAGACAGTTTTCTGGGTCATGTGGCGCAACAAAACACCGAAACCAATGCAGCGCATGAAAAAGCCGTTTACCTTCCCGCCAGAGTGGTACCTATTTATCTACTTGCACTTTGATGTGCTTTCGCACTTCTAGGTTGGCAGAAGCTGAGATGGAGCGGCAGTAGCTCACCCCGTCATGGGGATTCGAACCACCAACCTTCTGATCAGCAAGCCCAAGAGGCTCAGTAGTTTAGACCACAGCACCACCCACATCCCTTGAGCCTTATTTAGTGTGCCTCTAATTCACAACAGAATTCAACAAGAGTTTCTGTGCATATAAGGCAGATCTTATGCTTTAATTATTAGTCTACAGCAATGTGTTGTGGATGAAGCTGCAGTTTTAAAACTCCAGATCCAAATGTTTCCGTTTTGAACACAGAGACGTCCCTTATTCTGTCAGGTTTCATTTACAATTCAGCCAGCAAAGTTTCAATAAGAAACACAAACTGCCTTAGCATTTCTTCTTGAGAGTTTGCCAAGGTCTTCAGATATTTTATTTCCTCTCATTCTGGCATGGAGATTTCTTCTCTGCTGCTCTTTTACAGCCATAGCAGGATAGAAGGTGCTACTAGGAATAAAATAAATAATATATCTGCATGCAGCAGATACAATCCAAGCACAATTGCTCACAATTATTCACAGGGTCCCCTTTCTCCATTCTAGGCCTGGCTTTCCACATGAAAGTAAGTAGGATCTCTAGAAATGTTTGGATTGTTGACTTTAATTTTGTATATTTTGGTTAAAGGAAAAATACCGGTACTAGGTATAATAGAATTTCTTGGATGCCTTGATCCAAGTTTGGGAAAAATACTTTTTTGGTAAGTGAGCCCCAGCAGAGATTTAAAATCAGAAAATATGCAGCCAAGTAAAGTGTGGAAATGTTGTTGTTGTTGTTTAGTCGTTTAGTCGTGTCCGACTCTTCGTGACCCCCTGGACCAGAGCACGCCAGGCACTTCTGTCTTCCACTGCCTCCCACAGTTTGGTCAAACTCATGCTGGTAGCTTCAAGAACACTATCCAGCCATCTCGTACTCTGTCGTCCCCTTCTCCTTGTGCCCTCCATCTTTCCCAACATCAGGGTCTTTTCCAGGAAGTCTTCTCTTCTCATGAGGTGGCCAAAGTATTGGAGCCTCAGCTTCACGATCTTTCCTTCCAGTGAGCACTCAGGGCTGATTTCCTTAAGAATGGATAGGTTTGATCTTCTTGCAGTCTATGGGACTCTCAAGAGTCTCCTCCAGCACCATATTTCAAAAGCATCAATTCTTCGGCGATCAGCCTTCTTAATGGTCCATATGTGGAAATATGGGCTGTTAAAACTTTAAAACGTCCCCTTCTAAGTTGCCCACCTCCCATGTTCCCCACTTCCCTTAGCAAACGAAGAGACCATACATTTGGTAAGTTAAAATGGTTTACTTACAGCTCTTCAGAGGTCCATACAGCATCAAGAAAATACAGGAACTTTAGCTTAAGTTCCAAAGTTCCAAAGTTGTGAATTTCTAAATATGTATAGAAACACAAAGAAGGCTTGTTTAAGCCCCACAGCCTAAGCTTGGAGCATCCAGCTTTGACCTCCTTACTGGTGGGTTTCACATGATGGGAGAAAGAGAGCAAGGTGTTTGGTAGTCCTTCCCAAGGTGAGGGGGAATGACCCAGCTAAGCCTGTAAGGACAGCTTACTCTTAACCCCTTCATGCAAGAATAGAGCTAAGCATGTTGGTTGTATGAGGCTGATTTATCCCACGTGGATAACTGGGTGAAATGGCAAAAGAAACATTTTTGAAATCTAGCACACAGCAGCTTGTTACTCACAGGTGCCAGTTTTTTATTTCATTGAATTTATATCCCATCCTTCCTCCCAAAAGAGCCCAGGCAGCAATTACATCCACACATATATCCTGACATTTAAATACTTTGTGCCATGTTCATAATGGCAAACTTTGCTATTTAGATATGCTGCTTTAACCCTTTCTTATCAGTTAATGTTTTAAAAGCACTAAAATTGAAACAGAGTCCCAGAAGGAGTTCTTTTAAACAACATTTCCCCTCAAATTTGGCACGTGGGTTGGGGGGTTATTCTTCTGGCTGTAGAGGTTAGATTAATAATAGTGGTGGTAGTAGTAGTAGTAGTAGTAGTAGTAGTAGTAGTAGAAGTAGTTTATTACTTATACACCGCCCATTCGGCCAGGCCTCCCCAGCCACTCTGGGCGGCTTCCCACAGAATATTAAAAACACAATAAAACATCATACATTAAAAACTTCCCTAAACAGGGCTGCCTTCAGATGTCTTCTAAAAGTCAGATAGTTGTTTATTTCCTTGACATATGATGGGTGGGCGTTCCACAGGGCAGGCGCCACTACCAAGAAGGCCATCTGGCTGGTTCCCTGTAACCTCACTTTTTGCAGTGAGGGGACCGCCAGTAGGCCCTCGGCACTGGACCTCAGTGTCCAGGCTGAACGATGGGGGTGGAGACGCTCCTTCAGGTATACTGGGCCGAGGCCGTTTAGGGCTTTAAAGGTCAGCACCAGCACTTTGAATTCTGCTCGGAAACGTACTGGGAGCCAATGCAGGTCTTTCAGGACCAGTGTTATGTGGTCTCTGCAACTACTCCCAGTCACCAGTCTAGCTACCGCATTCTGGATTAGTTGTAGTTTCTGGGTCACCTTCAAAAGTGACTGACTGATCGAACCCAAAGGGTCTCATCAATGGTTCCTCTTCATCCTGGAGAAGAGTGACTAGTGGGGTGCCACAGGGTTCTGTCTTGGGCCCGGTCTTATTCAACATCTTTATCAACGACTTGGATGATGGACTCAAGGGCATCCTGATCAAATTTGCAGATGACACCAAACTGGGAGGGGTGGCTAACACCCCAGAGGACAGGATCACACTTCAAAACGACCTTGACAGATTAGAGAACTGGGCCAAAACAAACAAGATGAATTTTAACAGGGAGAAATGTAAAGTGTTGCACTTGGGCAAAAAAAAATGAGAGGCACAAATACAAGATGGGTGACACCTGGCTTGAGAGCAGTACATGTGAAAAGGATCTAGGAGTCTTGGTTGACCACAAACTTGACATGAGCCAACAGTGTGACGCGGCAGCTAAAAAAGCCAATGCAATTCTGGGCTGCATCAATAGGAGTATAGCATCTAGATCAAGGGAAGTAATAGTGCCACTGTATTCTGCTCTGGTCAGACCTCACCTGGAGTACTGTGTCCAGTTCTGGGCACCACAGTTCAAGAAGGACACCGACAAACTGGAACGTGTCCAGAGGAGGGCAACCAAAATGGTCAAAGGCCTGGAAACGATGCCTTATGAGGAACGGCTAAGGGAGCTGGGCATGTTTAGCCTGGAGAAGAGGAGGTTAAGGGGTGATATGATAGCCATGTTCAAATATATAAAAAAAGGATGTCACATAGAGGAGGGAGAAAGGTTGTTTTCTGCTGCTCCAGAGAAGCGGACACGGAGCAATGGATCCAAACTACAAGAAAGAAGATTCCACCTAAACATTAGGAAGAACTTCCTGACAGTAAGAGCTGTTCGACAGTGGAATTTGCTGCCAAGGAGTGTGGTGGAGTCTCCTTTTTTGGAGGTCTTTAAGCAGAGGCTTGACAACCATATGTCAGGAGTGCTCTGATGGTGTTTCCTGCTTGGCAGGGGGTTGGACTCGATGGCCCTTGTGGTCTCTTCCAACTCTATGATTCTATGATTCTATGAAAAGTAGCCTCACATAGAGCATATTGCAGTAGTCCAAGTGGGAGATAACTAGAGCATGCACCACTCTGGTGAGACAGTCCACTGTCAGATAGGGTCTCAGCCTGCATACCAGATAGAGCTGGTAGACAGCTGCCCTGGAAACAGAATTGACTTGCACCTCCATGGACAACTGTGAGTCCAAAATGACTCCCAGGCTGCGCACCTGGTCCTTCAGGGGCACAGTTACCCCATTCAGGACCAAGGAGTCCTCCACACCTGCCCACCCCCTGTCCCACAAAAACAGTATTTCTGTCTTGTCAGGATTCAGCCTCAATCTGTTTTTTTTTATAAGATATTTATTAAAGTTTCAGAAATAAAAAAAGAAGTTACAATAGTAATAAGAAGAAGAAGAAAAAAGAAGAATAAAAAAAGAAAAAAGAGAGTACAAAATACGAAAAAAGTACAGTGGTGCCTCGCAAGACGAAATTAATTCGTTCCGCAAGTTTTTTCTTCTTGCGAGTTTTTCGTCTTGCGAAGCACGGTTTCCCATAGGAATGCATTGAAAATCAATTAATGCGTTCCTATGGAAACCGCTTGCCAGGCTGGCGGTGCAGAGAAGGGCTTTTCTCCCCACCGCAAGCCTTCAGGACAGGTACGGGAACAGAGGGGAAGGGGCGCAGCGCTTCTCCTCTGTTCCCGGGGCTTGCGGTGGGAGGAGGGTTTTTCCTCCCCACCGCCAACATTCAGAACAGCATTCTGAATGTTGGCGGTGGGAAGGAAAACCCTCCTCCCACCGCAAGTCTTCAGGACAGCCATCCGAAGGCTGGCGTGGGGAGAAGGGCTTTCCGCCCCACCGCCAGCCTTCGGAGCAGCCTTCCGAAGGCTGGTGCGGGGAGAAGGGCTTTTCTCCCCACCGCCAGCCTTCGGAGGAGCCTTCCGAAGGCTGGCGCGGGGAGAAGGGCTTTCCGCCCCACCGCCAGCCTTCGGAGGAGCCTTCCGAAGGCTGGCACGGGGAGAAGGGCTTTCCGCCCCACCGCCAGCCTTCGGAGGAGGTCCGAGGACAGTGGGGAAGAAGCGCTGCACTTCCCCGCTGTCCCGGAGATTTCCCTATGGGCTTTCGTCTTGCGAAGGAAGCCCATAGGGAAATTCGTTTTGCGAAGCGCCTCCAAAACGGAAAACCCTTTCGTCTAGCGGGTTTTCCGTCTTGCGAGGCGTTCGTCTTGCGGGGCACCACTGTAAAAACAATTAAAAACAAATCAATCTTTCCATATCCCTGACCTCCTCACACCTCCCCTTTTTTGTATTCCAGTTCAGTAAGTTAATTCAGCAAATCCTTTCCCTCTTTGTTTTTATCTTAAACCTTTTCTTAATATGTAATAACTGTATATTCTCATCTGTTAACAGTCCATTTTTACATACTCCTTATAACATTGCTACTAAAAACCCCTTAACTTCATTCCAGCATCCTTCTAACATTCATTAATTTTACAATATTTCTGTAAATATACTTTGAATTTTTTCGAATCTTCTTCCACCGACTCTTCTCCCTGGTCTCAGATTCTGCCAGTCATTTCCGCCAGTTCCATATAGCCCATCACCTTCATCTGCCATTCTTCCAGGGTGGGTAGATCTTGTGTCTTCCAGTACATTGCAATGAGAATTCTTGCTGCTGTTGTGGCATACATAAAAAAAATTCTATCCTTCTTTGGCACCAATTGGCCGACAATGCCCAGGAGAAAGGCCTCTGGTTTCTTCAGGAAGGTATATTTAAATACCTTTTTCATTTCGTTATAGATAATCTCCCAGAAAGCCTTAATCCTTGGGCACGTCCACCAAAGGTGAAAGAATGTACCTTCAGTTTCTTTGCATTTCCAACATTTATTATCGGGCAAATGATAATTTTTTGCAAGCTTGACTGGGGTCATGTACCACCTGTATATCATTTTCATAATATTCTCTCTTAAGGCATTACATGCCGTGAACTTCATACCTGTGGTCCATAACTGTTCCCAGTCAGCCATCATAATGTTATGTCCAACATCTTGTGCCCATTTAATCATAACAGATTTCACTGTTTCATCTTGAGTATTCCATTTCAACAGCAAGTTATACATTCTTGACAAATTCTTAACTTTAGGATCTAACAGTTCTGTTTCCAGTTTTGATTTTTCCACCTGGAAGCCAATTTTCTTATCCAAATTGTATGCCTCCATTATTTGATAATAGTGAAGCCAATCTCGCACTTGTTTTTTAATTTTTCAAAGCTCTGCAATTTCAATTTATCTCCCTCTTGTTCCAGAATTTCCCAATATTTCGGCCATTTGGCCTCCATATTGAGCTTTTTCTGAGCCTTCGCTTCCATCAGTGACAGCCACCTTGGAGTTTTATTTTCAAGTAGATCCTTATATCTTGTCCAGACATTAAATAATGCTTTCCTGACAATATGGTTTTTAAATGCTTTATGTGCTTTGACCTTATCATACCACAAATATGCATGCCACCCAAATACATTGTTAAAACCTTCTAAATCCAAAATGTCTGTGTTTTCAAGAAGCAGCCATTCTCTCAGCCAACAAAATGCGGCTGATTCATGGTAAAGTTTAAGGTCTGGCAGGGCAAATCCACCTCTTTCTTTTGCATCCGTTAGTATTTTGAATTTTATTCTGGGCTTCTTGCCCTGCCAGACAAATCTGGAAATATATCTCTGCCACTTCTTGAAACAGTCCATTTTGTCCAAAATTTGCAGTGTTTGAAACAAAAACAACATTCTTGGCAATACATTCATCTTTATCACAGCGATACAGCCTAGCAGTGAAAGCTTCAAATTTGACCATATTTCTAAGTCTTTTTTCACTTCAGTCCAACATTTTTCAGTTATCCTTAAATAGATGCACATTTTTAGCAGTCATGTTAACCCCCAAATATTTCACTTTCTTAACCAATGTTAATCCTGTCCCCTTCTGAAACCTCTCTCTCTCAATCGCTGTTAAATTTTTCTCTAAAAAAATTTCTCTAAATTTTTTTTCTCTAAAACCTTAGTTTTTAACTTAAATCCTGCAACCTGACCAAATTCTTGAATCAGTTCTATTACTCTTTTAGTACTAGATTCTGGCTCCTGTAATGTCAATACTAAGTCATCTGCAAATGCTTTCAATTTATACTGTTTAGCTCCGACTTGTATACCCTTAACCAATTGGTCCCTTCTAATCATATTTAAAAGGACCTCCAGGACCGATATAAAAAGCAATGGGGAAATTGGGCAACCTTGTCGTGTCCCTTTCTCTATCTTAAATTCCTCCGTCACCACATTGTTAACAATTAGTTTGGCCTTTTGTTCAGAATATATTGCACTTATACCATTTCCAAAACCTTGACCAACCCCCATCCCCTGTAGGTTCTTCTTCATAAAACTCCAAGAAATGTTGTCAAAAGCTTTCTCCGCGTCCACAAATATCAAAACTGCCTTGGTATTAATGTTCACTTGTAATTTCTCCAAAATGTTAATTATGTTTCTCGTATTATCAGACAAGTGTCTGCCAGGGAGAAAGCCTGCTTGATCTTTATGTATCTCTTCCACTAATACTTTTTTAAAATCTTTTAGCCAAAATGTCTGCAAAAATTTTATAATCCACATTAAGGAGAGATATGGGGCGGTAATTCTTGAGCTGTCTTCTCAGACTCAATTTTCGGTATAAGTGTGATGTACGTCTCCTTCCACGACTCTGGTGCTTTTTTCCCTTCCAAAATTTAGTGGTTGTATTATCCAACTTTTCAGAGATCTATAGTATCTTGAAGTTAAGCCATCTAGTCCTGGAGATTTGCCCAATTGCATATTCTGGATGGCACCTTCTACCTCCTGTTCAGTTATTTTGTAATTCAACATTAGCTTGTTTTCTTGAGAGATTTTTTGTAGTCCATTTATTTTCAAAAATCGATCTATGTCAATTTCTTTCTGTGGCCCTTGTGTATATAGTTGTTTAAAGTACCTCTGGAAACAATTTCTAATCTCCACTGGGTTCTGTATATTCTTTCCTTCCACTTCCAAATTTGTAACAGTATTAAGTTTTTGTCTTTTTTTCATTTGCCAGGCCAGCAATTTCCCACATTTATTAGCCGATTCAAAAGTCTTTTGTCTCATCTGTTTAATTTTCCATTCTATTTCCTGATTCATCATTTTCATGTATTGTACTTGATGTAACTTTATTTCTCTCAAAATCTCTTGCGACTTTGGTTTTGCTCTCAATTTCTTCTCACCTTCCTTTATTTTCTCCAGAATTTTATCTTTCTTCTCATTTTGGGTTCTCTTCTTTATTGCGTTCTGTTGTATCAGGAACCCTCTCATGACCGCTTGCGTCCCAGATTACTCTTTTTTCAACAGTAGTATTCATGTTAATCTCAAAATAATCTCTCAAGGTTTTGTGGGCCTTCTTGATCACTTCTTCATCCCTAAACAAGGTGTCATTCATCCTCCATCTGAAAGAGCCAATTGGTGTTAGTTTCATCTCCATCTTTACAGCATTATGGTCGGAGCAGGTTTTAGGGCAAATTTCCACTTTTCTTGTCTTTGGAGCCAGTCCTCTAGTTACCCAAATTTGGTCAATTCTTGTCTATGTCATTTTGGCTTCAGAAAAGAAAGTTACCTCTCTGCCCAAGGGGTTCTTTGTTCTCCAAATATCAACTAGATCCAAATTGTCAGTCATCTCAAAGAAGGTTTTTGGTAGCCTACCGTCCTTAGTAACTACCTGTCTCTGTGCCTTGTCCATATTTGTGGATGCCACTCCATTCATGTCCCCCATCATAATCACATTGTAATCCAAATAGTCCATCTGAGACTCATGCAACTTTTTCAAAAAATCTGATTTCCCCTCATTTGGTGCGTAAACTCCTACTATCAAGAATTTCTCTCCTTGTAGTTGAATTTCAGTTGCCACGAATTTTTTGACTTTGTCCGATGAAATAAACTCTTGACCCAGTGTTTTATTAATCAATACTTTTCTGTGTAGCCTTACAACATGTGTTTCCTGTAAACAAATCAAGTCCAATTGTTCCTTTTTTTAATAAATGAAAGACTCTTTTCCTTTTTGGGGGGGAGTTCAAACCATTAGTATTCCAGCTTAAAAGTTGCAAAGCCATGATGTAATTACTCTGCTTTTCCTCCAACTGCACCAAGTGTTTGTTCTTGTTCTGTCAGTGGGGTTATTGTCACTTTCTCTGAGCAGTCCAATCCAAAGGGTAATGTAGCTATATCTAGTATTCCTCTTTTTAATAGTCCTTTGTCCGATGCTTTTTGTTTTGGTCTTCTGTCTATCGGTTCTCTGTCCAATGCACTTAGCTCTTCTCCAGATTCTTTCTGCAAGTCTTCTCCGTGGTCTTTCAAAAATCTTTCTTTGTTGTCCACTGATCTTATTTTTATCTTTCTTCCTTTAAGGCTAAAGGATAGACCTTGGGGGAATTCCCACCTGAAAATGATTCTGTTACTTCTCAACAGGGCGACCAAGTCACCGTAGTTGGACCTAAGATCCAAAAGGTATTTCAGAATATCTTTAAAAATCTCCATTCTTGACTGATGTATTTCCAAGGTCTTCTGAAAGTGCAGGCCCAAAATTTTGTCTCTCTCCTCTTTTGTTCGGAGGGTAATCAAGCAGTCTCTCACCCTGCTCTTCTTCCCCCCGCTTCCAAGCCTAAAAGCACTCACTATCTTAAATTCTTCTCCAAATCTAAATCCCAAAAGTCTGCAAATTCCTGCGTAAGAAAGTCAGTCAGACTGTCCTTCTCTATTTCAGGCACAGCCCTGATCCTCAAGTTCGTTTGTTTCTCCTTCAATTCAATTATAGAAAGCGTCGACCTGTGATCCTCAAGTTGCCTGTGTATGACTGGTATCTTCTCCTCTACCGCAACAGCATTTTCCTTGGCTTCTTCAGCGATCTGTCGGGTCGAAGTAGATTCCTGTAACAATTTCTCTATTGTTTCTGTATTAGTGTTCACCTTTTGTCCCAGATTGTTAATGCTTATGGTGTTTTGATCAATTTTAGTTGATGCTTCAGCCACTTGTTTACTTAATTTTTCCAGCGATTCATTTATTTTGCCTAGTGCAAGTGCTAAAAGATCCTCAGATGCCATAGCTTTTGACTTAGATTGTATGGTTGCAGCCGCTGATGGTGCAGAAGGGCCAGATGTTGCTGCTCTTCGCTGCAGCCAGGATTTCCCAGATCTCGTTGTTTTGTCTTGGAACAAATCTACTTTTTCTTTTCCATCTGCCATAATAGATAATTTGTTTTGAAGTGGAAAATTCCCCTGGCCCAATTGTTGTAACAATTTCAAAGATTTCCTCTAGGGGGACACTGTAACAGTCAGAACTTGTTGCTTTAAAAAGCACCGTATTTTTCGCCCTATAGGACGCACTTTTTCCCCTCCAAAAATGAAGGGGAAATCTGGGTGCGTCCTATGGGTCGAATGCAGGCTTTTGCTGAAGCTTGGAGAGCGAGAGGGGTCGGTGCGCACCGACCCCTCTTGCTCTCCAGGCTTCAGGAAGACATCCGCAGCGTGGGGAACCTTGCAGGAGTTCACCGCAAGGCTCCCCACGCTGCGGATAGCAGCCTGCTGCCCAGCGCGAGGGGCGCCCTGAAGCAGAGCGCCCCCCCGCGCCAGGCAGACATCTGCAGCGTGGGGAGCCTTGCAGGAGTTCCCCACAAGGCTCCCCACGCTGCGGATAGCAGCCTGCTGCCCAGCGCGAGGGGTGCCCTGAAGCAGAGCGCCCCCCGCGCCAGGCAAACATCTGCAGCGTGGGGAGCCTTGCAGGAGTTCCCCGCAAGGCCCCCCACGCTGCGGATAGCAGCCTGCTGCCCAGCGCGAGGGGCACCCTGAAGCAGAGTGCCCCCCGTGCCAGGCAGACATCCGCAGCGTGGGGAGCCTTGCAGGAGTTCCCCGCAAGGCTCCCCACACTGAGGATAGCAGCCTGCCGCCCGGTAACTCTTTTTAAGCCCCCATTTCACCAAATAAGCAACAATTTCAATTTCAGTTACTTCTCAGTCACTTTGAGATCAAGAGGAGATAACCAGAAACAATATATCTCCTTTGCAGAGCTAGCTGTCAAAAAGTACTCTGTCACAGACAGCGCATTTCACAATACGGCAGTCTTATTGTCCATTGGCAGCCCGTTCCCAGGTTTTAAGCAGTGGATTCTTACTTACTTCCCTCTCTTTTGCAGGAAAATATAGTTCAAACCTTTCCCCCCCTCCTCTCCTGCAGCCAAGGGGGGAAATCACTTATTTTGACGTTTGGATTATAGTCCTCCCCGATCGACTTTCCAGGTCTTTAGCTTACAGCTTCTTTGCTTTAATCTATTTACAAGAAACGGAAGGCGGACTTCCTGGTTATGCCTTCCCGCTTCGGTGCCAAATTAAGCCTTTTTTTCCTCTCCAATTTATCCTACTCACGGGTAGTTGCTTTTTGTAGTCGAATTGTCACAGGAAGAAGGCAGCGCTCTCTGGTAACGGCTGTGTGGCTTCGCTCCGCGGAAGAAGCAGTTGACTCACAGCACCGCGCCACTCACCCCGCTTCGCTCCGGAGCCCGTAATTGGGTCCCTTTGCGAATTGGGGGGGGCGCGAAAGGTGCCTGCCGAGTCCCACGTTCAAAGGCTAAGATTCAGCCTCAATCTGTTAGCCGCCATCCATCCTCCAATCGTCTCCAGACACTCACACAGGACCTTCACAGTCTTCACTGGTTTTGATTTAAAGGAGAGTTAGAGCTGGGTATCATCCACATACTGATGAACACCCAGCCCAACCCCCCTGATGATCTCTCCCAGAAGCTTCATATAGATGTTAAAAAGCATGGGGGAGAGGACAGAACCCTGAGGCACCCCACAAGTGAGATCCCAGGGGTCTGAATACTCATCCCCCACCACCACTTTCTGGACACGGCCCAGGAAGAAGGAGCGGAACCACTGTATAACAGTTCCCCCAGCTCCCAGCCCCTCTAGACGGTCCAGAAGGATGTCATGGTCAGTGGTATCAAAGTCCGCTGAGAGATCCAGCAGAACCAGGAAACAGCTTTCACCTTTGTCCCTAGCCCACCAGAGATCATCAACCAGCACGACCAAGGCAGTTTCAGTCCCATGGTGAGACCTGAACTGGAAGGGATCCAAATGGTCCGCATCCTCCAGGCGAGCCTATAGTTGTTCAGCAACCACCCACTCAATCACCTTGCCCAAGAATGGAAGATTTGAAACTGGGCGATAGTTGGCCATTTTGGCCGGGTCCAAAGATGGTGTTTTTTTTTTAAGAAGATGCAGCCCAGTATCAGGGAGTACCAATCTTCTTGGACAGTTTGCACATTTGGAATGTTGAGAATTGCAGTTTTGAGACTGCTTCCTGGGCATCAGTCACAAAATATAATTTTGTGCCACATTGCAGAAAACCATTATGGGGTGGATGGAGCCTTTTACTTGCACATGGACAGCCTTCCCCAACATCATGCCTTGTATATATTTAGAACTACAACTGCCTTCACTCCCAATATTGGGAGTTTTAGTCCAAAACATCTGGAGGATACCAGGTTGGAGAAGGCAATCCTCGTACGAGGAAGAGACTCCATCCATTCCATAATGGTTTCCCGCAACCCTAAGCCTTTGCCCTAAACCTTGGGCAAGTGCCCAAGGCATAAAAGATCCCAGAGGGTGCACCAAGACATCACTCACATGCAACTGGGTATCAAGGACCATAGAAGGTTTCTGTCAGCCTTGAATTTAACTTTTTTAGCTTTACTGTAACTGAACATTGCCTTTCTGTTAACTCTGGAAAACATTTTAAGGTCATAGAAGTTGGTAGTAATCTGCATATACCATAGCATGATTAAGACTTCAACAAGAGCCTTGCCTCCTGGAAACTTCTTGGCCCTTGGATTTCATCAGCATCTAGGGGTGAACCATTCTAATGGCCGGAAAGCAGGCAGAGTGATCTTTCTCGCAGATGAAATGGTAACTGGCTATCTAAACCTCACCAGGATCTGACCATGACAATGAAGCCAAAGAAAACCCCTTCACATTCAAATCACCATCTCTCAGTGCAGATAAGAATGGCAAGTGAGGATTTGACCCACCATGAGTTTTGGGACGAAAACATTTTGAGAGCCATCCTAGGTATGCCAGCATCAGCATGGATGCTGAGATCTTATAGAACGTCTAACCTGTAGTCTTTGATACCAGATCTAGGTAGATAGGTGTCAGGGAACTGCCATCGGAGCATCAGGTGGTGGAGGGGCTCAGGGAGGAAGAAAGAGACTCAACAGCTGAAGCAGGAACCAGCAGGGGGAGGAGTGGATCTCCGAGGGAATGCGAGCAGGAGGGAGGGCTCAGAGACGCTTCCAGCGAGAACAGTGGGGAGGTATCTGAGTCTCCCATAGGGAGACCCACACCTCGCCGGAAACTGTCACGCCGTGAGTCCAGGAGACGCGTTTCCGTTAAGGAGCTTCTTTGCTGGAAGCGCTTCCGCAGACAGCCACTGTCAGACTCTACGAGTGACTAGAGCAGACATGTTTGAGGAGCTCTGTCACACACAGAGGTTTGTGGAGCCGCACAAACTCTGAGGGAGCACGATTTTACGCACAAGCAGCTAATCATCCCATTACAATAGGTTTCTACCAAAGTCATCATCTTTTCCCCCTTTTTCAATCCCAGGTCTACAATGTCCATTACATGATGAGTATTAACGGGAAGGCACAAGAGGTGTCAATGGAAATAGATGCTGGGAACAACCTGGAAACCTTTAAAACTGGAAGTGGTGAAGAAGAGGCTATTGAAGTTCATGATTTTCAGATTGTAAGTATGGTTGGCTGAAGGTTTTTTTTGGGGGGGGGCGTATCCCAAGAAGGAATGGAGGAAGCAGTGGTGAACTTTGGGCTTTCAAATTTCACACACACACCTCCACCTCTTGCTTTCCGTTCTAAGTCATTGTTGCGGCACCCTCTCGGCTTGGCTCCCAGAGCTGGCAAGCCAGTCACGCTCCCCTCAGTATGCATTTGGAGTGAAAGCACCAAGGCAGCAGAGGGTGGGGGAAGAAGAGAACATGGAAATTATTTATTAGGCTCAGTGTTCATTTCAGTTGGGGTCCAAGCCTAGTTTTTTTACTGAGACCACCTTGGCTGCCATGTACAGAATTTTAAAAAATCATTTAACAAAAATTATATACCACTTGATTGTGAATAGAACCTCTGAGCAGTTCATCAAAAATGCTGAAGGCGGGGGGGGGGTGTAAAAGCATCTCTGATTATTCTCCTTGGCCTCTCAATGGCCTATGATACCACTGACCATGGAATCCTTCTGTGAAGACTGTGAGCAGGGAGAACAGGGCACTGCTGGGCTGGAACAGTGCCTGACCTTACTAATGGACTGGATGAGAACCAACAAACGCATGCTCAATCCAGCCTAGACTTAAGACATTTCGAGGGGGTGGTTCCTGTGCCCAGATGAGCAAGATTAGTTCTGGAAGAAGCAGGATCACAGCTTAGAGCTACTCCTGGATCCAGTCCTGTCATTGGAGACACAAGTGGCCTTAGTGGCACTGAGGGCCTTCTACCAGCTTGTGCTGGAAGCCCAACTGCAGCCCTATCTAGATGGGAATAGCCAGCTTTAATTGTCTTTGCTCTGATAACCTCCAGGTTAGGCTACTGCAATGTGTTGTATGTGGGACTGCCTTTTAAGATGGTTTGGAAACTACAGCTAGTGGAAAATGTGGCTCCTTGAATGTTAACTGGGACAAGAATGTGTGAACATATAACACTGGTTTTGGTCTGACTGCAGTAACTGTCAATTTGCCCAATTCAAGCTGCTGGTTTTAACTGTATACAACTCAGTAAGCCTGTAACTAAAGTTCCCCATATGAACTTTCCCAGACCTTGAGGCCCTTCTACATATGTTGAGAGGAAATGCCTTCTCTGAAATAGCCAACTGTTTGTGGAATGCTAGCTCTAGGGAGACCTCCCTTATCAATATTTTGGTTCCTGGGAATTCTTCATTTTCCTAGTCATTTGAGAGTACCGGTGATATAATTGCATTGTTAAATCTTTTTAAATATTATTTTATTACTGCACTTTTTACTTGGTAGTGAATAACTTTGGGTCTTTTTTAGTGGGAAGCAAAGCATTTTATGTTAAAAGCACTTCTGTATCTTGCAGCAGTTGGGTGGGCACCTCAACGTTTATGTTAATAACCAAGGTCTGTTTTTCTAGGGCATAAGTGGAATTCGTTTTGCTGGAGGAGAAAAATGCTACATTAAAGCCCAAGCTAAATCTCACATCCCTGAAGTCAGTGCAATGACCAAAGAGAGGATCTCTTTGGACCTGGTAGGTAGTCACCAAAAATATGCTTACACTGACAGCAAAGCTATGTTTGAAGGATTGTCAAGTGCAAGGGAAGGAGAAAGGCTTTGTGATGGGAAGTGTGAAGGTGGAGGGGGGCCCTAGAGAACCTCCTGAGAGCAGCAGCAACACCAAGGAGCCCATAAAGCAGCTGGGGAGGTTTCAGCTGCTCTTTAAGGTGCAGCCCAGCCTTGCCACCTCCTCACTTTTTGGCTAAGCTCTGCTACTCCTGCTCCCCACTTGGGCCAGGTCTGGCTTTCTTCAGCAGCAGCATCTTCCAGGAGAGGTGCTCAGTGAAAGTCTGCAGCAGCCAAGGGATCCTTGGGACTGGTGCTTAGAGGTGGCCCATCCCATTTCATCACCTGAGGCAAAACGGAAATGTGCTGCTTCCTGCCCCCCCTCCAGCCACCATCACTTCTGCCGCCGCCAGAACGCCTCCCTCTTGCCAAGTTTCAGAGAGAGGGAGGTGTTCTGGGATGAGGTATTGCTGCTTGTTTCCCCACCCCTAGAGTGGAGAAGGGAAGCACCAAGGCCTTGCAGAACGCCCACCTCTGGCTGAAACTTGGCAAGATGGGGTCCAGAGGTGGCAGAAGTGGTGGGGCAGGTGGGGAGCTTTCTCTTGAGCTTCTGCTGCCTGAAGCAGCTGCGTCACCCTCACTAGCTCTGCCCCCCCCCCACTTCTGTAACGGTGTGCAGGAGGGGTTTGAGCTGTTCTCTTGGTTCCTCTCGGCTTCTGCCTGACAGCAGGCAGGACTGGGCAGGCACACAAGGCAGCCTGAGCCCCCTCCTCCGCTGTGCCTTGGTTTGTTTGCCTTGGAAGCAGGCTGATCCCTGCCAGCAGCAGGACTGTGTCTGTGTCTGCTTGAACCCCGAAAGAAGAAACGCATGGCAGTGGGCAAGCTGGCTCTGATCCTATGCAAAAGAAGCTGCTGTGAAGCAAGTCAGTATAAGGGAAACCCATATAAATTTACACCAGATCCAAAGCCTGCTCTGCAGAATGGGACTGCTGTGTCCTAATCCCCTGGCCTACCTGGCAGAGAGTGTGCCAAGATGAAGTTCCAAGTCCAGAAGCCAATCCACACAAGCCAAGCCCAAAGATCAGGAAGCAGTATGGAGTCAGTCCAAGTAAGCCAAGTTCAGCAGTCAGTCTCGAAGTAGAAACCCAGGAAGGTCCAAGGTGAATCCCAGGCGAGGTCCCTCAACATGGGCAGTTGAGTGGACACAGCAGCTCCCTTTGCTGCCTTCTGACACTGTGTCTGCTGATTGCAGCATCTGGGCTTGATGAGGCAAGTGACCCTCACCTGCTCTCTGCTTGCCCCAGCTGAGAAATTGCAGGCCTCCTTCCCTACCTGGCCAACTAGTGATCTAGGCTGCAGGCCCTGGCCTGCCTCTGCTTCCTGGAGTGTCCCGCCCGCTGTTCCCTACATCTTAGGACCTGCCATGTTTGTGGGGACGGGGGCCTCTCTGGCTCTGGGTCCCACTGCTCGGCTTCCTGTGCACTGGCCTCTGTCCCCTCATTATCCTCTGTCACCCCATGAGTATTGTCTATCACAACCTCTCCTTCCCCATCCCCAGCTTGCTCCCGTGTGACCCACTCTGAGCTGAACCCCTTGCCAGGATCCTCTTCCTCCTCCCTGAAGTCCTGCCAGTTCTGTTGCTGCTTTGCCCAAGCCTGTCAGAAGGATAAGAGTCTTTAAAATAATTCTGTGCCAGGTTACATGACCAAGCTGAACAGGCTTAGGATCCACCTGAGCCCCAGCCCAAGCCCTGGTCCCACCTGCATTGCACCCCCAGAACATCTCTTTTTGGCCTCTGTTCAATCGTCTGGGCCCCCAGCCAAGCAAGTGTTTCTTGGGCTGAGCCAGGGTTGGGGACTTGACCTCAGCTGAGCCTAGTTGAGCCAAGAACCAGCTGGCTGAAGATGGCCTCCTTCATTAGCGATGTCCTTGGAGGGCCCGTCTGAGGCATGACATTTGAGGAAAACTGCAGGGGGAGGGACTGAGCAAATGAGAGAGCTTTTGGCATGGAAGGCATGTGAGAGAAGTGTTGCAGGGGGAATTGTTTACTGACACTGAGGGAACTGGGGAGTCAGAAGTTTCTTTAGGATGCACCACTTAGGGATGGTTTAAATTTTAGTGAACCATTCCTCAAAATATGAGGTTAGGTTTAATTACCCCCGAGATCCATTTTATGATACTGTGAAAGATTTAGTTTGGACTGGATACAGCTTCCAGTTCCACTGTTAAGCTAATATGATAGCTCTGATTAAAATTCTTGTTCAGTGAAAGCAATTATATTGACCCAAAGCTTGCAGTGCAAGTTAAAGAAAGCCTTCATTTGGAAGTGCACCCTGTAGGTCTTTTCATTTTCATATTCGAAGAAGCGTTAGAAAATGGCACTGACTGAACTAGAAACTTTAAAGAATCCAAATATTTTTTACATAAGAGAGCTGCTATTCTGTAGCTGCACTGCAGAAACACTAAAATGGAAGCAGAGGATAAAATTCAGATTGCCCTCTGAGATCACTTTAAGTACCACACACTAGATCAATTTTATTTAGCCAAGTTGTTTGCACAATGCCATTATTGATTTTGTAACTGGCTCCTAGGCTCTCTAGCTAGTGATATTTTTTTTAAAATGTTTTTATCCCCTTCTTTTGCCGTTTTAAAATAATAATAATCTGTGAAAGCCTTTTATAAATAAAAATAACTAGCGTGGACTTCAGAAAACCAAATTACCTCAGACTGGAGATAAACCACTTTCTTGTTTTTGGAAATGCTAGTTTAATTGGCCATTTTATATTCAATATCTACTATAATGAAATGTGCACTAAAACATTTTGGACATAATATTGTGCTTTTCTTTTGCTGTAAGTGCAAAAATTGTCATAATGCAACACTAAAGTAACAGAGTCAAGGCGTTAGGGCAACTGAATTACCCATCATGTGCATTTGTGCTTTCAAACACCAGCATACCCTCCAACTTTCATCTGAGAAATGTTGGAGGGTATGCGGCCCCTTTGGCCCCTGTGTTTCGGCTGGTGGCCCCAGGAGTTCTCACCCCGCCCCTTCAAGGATCTTGGAGGCCGGTGATTTCTGTGCAGAGGCTCAGCACAGAGGCTGACGGACCAGAGCACCCCCTACCAGTGACCAGAGGAGGTAGTTCATGCCATGGTCAGCCTCAACAAATGGTCAACACCCGTTGTCCAAAGGCAGCAGAGTGTGGCAGTTGTTCATGTGGGTGATCGTCCAGTGGCGATGCCAAGCCTGTTGCACTGTAATCAATAAAATTGTGGCCTACTATAATCCAGCACCAGGTTGTGTTTGCTCCCATTAAGGTCTTCCCTTAACTGTGGGACCCAGAACACCCACCAGAGTGGCTAGCAAAAGTGCCTCTTTCCCTGCACCTGGTTGCCTTTAATTTTATCCTGAGTTCTTCTTTGAAAATAGAGAGTTTCTTGGGACAGCTTGAGTCACAGGGACAGCTGAAGGAGGCAACTGCCTTAGGCAGCAGGTGCTGAGGGCTGGGGACAGAGCTACGACTGCCATGCCGCCAGCTTTGCATCTGCTGTGCTAGCCTGCTGCCTTCAAGGGCTGTGCAATGTACCGTATTTTTTGCTCCATAAGACACACTTTTTCTTCCCAAAAAGTAAGGGGAAATGTCTGTGCGTCTTATGAGTCTTGGTTGACCACAAACTTGACATGAACCAACAGTGTGACGCGGCAGCTAAAAAAGCCAATGCAATTCTGGGCTGCATCAATAGGAGTATAGCATCTAGATCAAGGGAAGTAATAGTGCCACTGTATTCTGCTCTGGTCAGACCTCACCTGGAGTACTGTGTCCAGTTCTGGGCACCACAATTCAAGAAGGACACTGACAAACTGGAACGTGTCCAGAGGAGGGCAACCCAAATGGTCAAAGGTCTGGAAATTATGCCTTATGAGGAACGGCTAAGGGAGCTGGGCATGTTTAGCCTGGAGAAGAGGAGGTTAAGGGGTGATATGATAGCCATGTTCAAATATATAAAAGGATGTCATATAGAGGAGGGAGAAAGGTTGTTTTCTGCTGCTCCAGAGAAGCGGACACAGAGCAATGGATCCAAACTACAAGAAAAAAGATTCCACCTAAACATTAGGAAGAACTTCCTGACAGTAAGAGCTGTTCAACGGTGGAATTTGCTGCCAAGGAGTGTGGTGGAGTCTCCTTCTTTGGAGGTCTTTAAGCAGAGGCTTGACAACCATATGTCAGGAGTGCTCTGATGGTGTTTCCTGCTTGGCAGGGGGTTGGACTCGATGGCCCTTGTGGTCTCTTCCAACTCTATGATTCTATTCTATTCTATTCTAATTCTATTCTATTCTATTCTATTCTATTCTATTCTATTCTATTCTATTCTATTCTATTCTGGAGCGAATGCGTGGTCCCTGGAGCCAAATTGCCCAGGGGCAAAAAGCAGAGTGGATTCATCTGGTGTCTGCTCCTGAGGATCCGGCACAGGTGCGGGCCCTTCAGATTCAAGCCCCTGCCCTGGCTCAGCCGGCCCTGGAGGTGGGGACTCCTGTGCAGGCTGGGATTCTTCAGGTTCAGCCTCTTAATCAGATTCCCAGGCCATCACAGCAGCTGATTGTTTGCCAATCAGGAGCGAGATAAGGGACGCTAGAGATAAAGGAGGCTGCCTGGAAGTGGGGAGGGAAAGACAGCAAACTTGCAAGGAGAGGAGACAGGAAGACTAAAGCAATGAGGAGAAAAATTAGAAGAAAAGGAGGAGCAAAAAACCTGCTCCAGCTAAGGAAAAGACACTAAGGCAAACAAGAGGGAAGGGAGTGTTGAAAGGAAGCAGCTGATCGGTAAGGGATCGGGAGGGAGATAAAGGAGGCTGCCTGGGAGGGGGGAGGTAAAAGCCCATGGATCCTCAGGATTTTTACATTGGGTCACCCCAAATTCACCCTCCGATCACATAGCATGTCCATGGCTACAGCCTGCACCAAAAAAACAACCATGCACCCACTGTTTCATGGGGCTGCAATGGTGCAAAAATGTGGTTACAAAGCCTGGATCCACATGGATCCTCAGGATTAAGTGCGTCTTATGGTCAGGTGCGTCTTATGGAGTGAAAAATATGGTGTTTTCCTTTCAGCAGTATTGGGGTAAGATCCACCTACTAGTCCAGTTGGCTTCTCTCTGGTCCTTGAAGGCGGGTGCCAACAAAATGACTTGAGGCAGCCCATCTGAGCCACCCCATCTGCCACAGAATTGAAGTCAAGCCAGCAGGATCTCTTGGCACCTGAAATCTTATTCTAATAAGGTGGTCTTGCCCTTGCTGAAAGAGAGGCAAGCTTGGACCTCTTAGGAAATGAAAAAAAGTACCTAATCCACAAGGTGGGTTACGCTTGCCGGCCAGCTCCCATTCATCCACATGAGATGATTAATGGCCAGATGAAATGATTTCCTGGCACTGGGCATGGGACTGGGGGAATCATCTCAGCCTAACGCTTCTGTCTACCATATGCCTGGATCCATGCTGGCTTGCAGTACAGGGGCTGCCACTGATTTACAAAGCAAAGCCTAATCTCCATCACAGTTCTGAACTGAGCTCCTTGTGAACACTAGGTCCTGAGGTTTTTGTCTTCTAGAAACAGTGTACATAATTCTAGACATAAAAACAAAATTCGTAATTCAAGTTGTTCCAGGGAGTGAGAGAAGCACATAACTAACAATCATGTAGTGTGTGCAAGATTCTTGGTCGGAGATGTGTGCAAATTGATTTTTCAACCTGCAGGATACTATGGAGGTGATAGCATCATGATGGCACCCAAAATCTTGCATGACTGAATGACTTCATAATTACTGCAGTCAGAACACACAATGTTGTCATAGCTTTTAAGCACTTGAGGGCACCATGGATCCCTAAACAGTTAATAATCCTGCCAATAAAACACCCTTTAAAAATGTTTTAAAGTGTCATTTTTAAAAAGTGAAGCCAATTTCACTCTTTCCCTTAAACCTAATAAGACCGGCTCTGGTAATAGCTAATCTCAAATGGAACTGAAATTGGAAAGAATGAAAGTAACCCAAAATGTTCTTTTTTTGCTGAATCCTTGACTATTAGCACCCAATTTCACATGCAACACATACCATACCCTTTGTCAGTGAAATTAACAGCAGATTTATTTATTTTCTTACTCTCCTTTTACAGGAAGGTGAAATTATGCCAGCTAAATTTGCTGAAAATTCGCTAATCTGGGTCGCTGCAGGTCAACCCATAAAGAACAATAATTTTCTGAGTCCCAAAATTTTAGAGCTCTGTGGAGATCTACAGATATTCTGGCTTCGGCCATCCTATCCAAAAGGTAACATTTATTTAACAGTGCACCCAGTTCCTTTAAATCCTAGACTTAGGCCATCTTTGCTCGTCCAAATTCATTTCATTCTGGGGGAGGCCTGGGGAGATCCTAGAGCCAGACTCATTACAAGGCAGTCTACTGGCTTATACTGAATCACAGCCCTCGGCTATCCAGTCCAGTGTCACCTATTCTGAGAGGCACAGGTCTCGTGACATAGGCCCTATGAGGAAAGGTTACAACATTTGGGGCTTTTTAGTGTTGAAAAATGACAAACTATTTTTCTGCTGTCATCAGGATTTGGAGCCCCTCAAGCCTCCCCAGTGGTGCAGAGGCGCTTGATCTGTTGTTTAGAGATGCAGCCCGTGTAAAGAACTCATACATTGCAGGACAATGGAAGTAATTGAATTTCAACTCTTTTAGCCTAGTGGGTTCTTTCAACCAGCACTTAGCTGAACCTATTTAAATGAGTCATGTACCCCAATGTCTGTCTGCAGTCGGGCAGAGACGAGAGAGAGGAGCTATGCGGAAAGCACGCCAAGCTCAGACAAACTTGGATCTGGATCAGTTCAACGCTGCTGCTGAAGAGGTGAATACGAGGCCACGAACCACCCAGCGGACTCAGCAGCGTAGACGGCAGTCTAACGCTACCCGAACTTCTGAGCAAGACACCCAGCCAGCCTTTAACCCAGACAATCCTTACCATGTGAGTATTTGTTAGCAATGGAATACATCCACTGTCTTGGTCAATGTGCATCTCCCCAGGCGCTTCTACAGAACGCCCCTGAAACCGCCTCATTCTTCCATCTTCTGGTACTGACCAAACAGGTGAGCTGGGAGAGAGCAGTCAGCCAGTCACTGACTTAGGTGAGCTGAGGTTTCTACTCTGTGCAGTTTCAGATGAAAACTATGTTGCTGAGCCTTCTGCATAATAAGGAGGGAGCATCTGTTTACAATAGGCAAAAAAAAAATGAAACACGCCATAGTTTGTTCCTGGAAGGACATGGACTGCATCTGGGTGCTTGTAAGCAGCAAGAGAAAGGGGAAGCCTGGGTCGCCTGTTATTTTCTCCCCCGTTAGACAGCACAAGAGCAAGGATCAGGGCCAAACTCAGTAGTTCTGCCCAAGGCGCTCCATGTTTTCCCCTCAATGGCTGGGCATAGCATGTGAAAGGGGGCCCTCGCTCCTATACCTGTCCCCACACAAAGGCATCTCTGGAATCTGAAACACTAACCAAGAGGCAGGAATATGAAAAACCAGCATCTGACAGATGACCAGGATGGATGAGGGGACCACGGTAGAACTAGGTCATTCTCGGAGTCTTGGAGCAGAGAACTGAGGTGAAACGCTTCCAGGGATTTCAGTATTGGACATGCCTTTCCTTCAGTCTTTCACATGCAGGAGCCAACTGTGCCAGTTATTGCAATCATCCTGTACCGTCCTCAAATGTTAATCTCAGTGGTTTGAGTTTAAGGGAGGATATAAGATAAAAATTAGTGCATTATATTAATTAGTAATAAATTGCATTTTCTGTCAGATAACGGAAGATACTGACAAAAATTACAGATGGCAAGTGAAAAGCCAGCCTACTTGTGGTAACATGATATCATAGAATCATAGAATCATAGAATCATAGAGTTGGAAGAGACCACAAGGGCCATCGAGTCCAACCCCCTGCCAAGCAGGAAACACCATCAGAGCACTCCTGACATATGGTTGTCAAGCCTCTGCTTAAAGACCTCCAAAGTAGGAGACTCCACCACACTCCTTGGCAGCAAATTCCACTGTCGAACAGCTCTTACTGTCAAGAAGTTCTTCCTAATGTTTAGGTGGAATCTTCTTTCTTGTAGTTTGGATCCATTGCTCCGTGTCCGCTTCTCTGGAGCAGCAGAAAACAACCTTTCTCCCTCCTCTATGTGACATCCTTTTATATATTTGAACATGGCTATCATATCACCCCTTAACCTCCTCTTCTCCAGGCTAAACATGCCCAGCTCCCTTAGCCGTTCCTCATAAGGCATCGTTTCCAGGCCTTTGACCATTTTGGTTGCCCTCCTCTGGACACGTTCCAGTTTGTCAGTGTCCTTCTTGAATTGTGGTGCCCAGAACTGGACACAGTACTCCAGGTGTGGTCTGACCAGAGCAGAATACAGTGGCACTATTACTTCCCTTGATCTAGATGCTATACTCCTATTGATGCAGCCCAGGATTGCATTGGCTTTTTTAGCTGCCGCGTCACACTGTTGGCTCATGTCAAGTTTGTGGTCAACCAAGACTCCTAGATCCTTTTCACATGTACTGCTCTCAAGCCAGGTGTCACCCATCTTGTATTTGTGCCTCTCATTTTTTTTGCCCAAGTGCAATACTTTACATTTCTGCCTGTTAAAATTCATTTTGTTTGTTTTTGCCCAGTTCTCTAATCTGTCAAGGTCATTTTGAAGTGTGATCCTGTCCTCTGGGGTGTTAGCCACCCCTCCCAGTTTGGTGTCATCTGCAAATTTGATCAGGATGCCCTTGAGTCCATCATCCAAGTCGTTGATAAAGATGTTAAATAAGACCGGGCCCAAGACAGAACCCTGTGGCACCCCACTAGTCACTCTTCTCCAGGATGAAGAGGAACCATTGATGAGCACCCTTTGGGTTCGGTCAGTCAGCCAGTTACAAATCCACTGAGTGGTAGCAGAGTCAAGACCGCATTTTACCAGCTTCTTTACAAGAATATCATGGGGCACCTTGTCAAATGCCTTGCTGAAATCAAGATAGGCTATATCCACTGAGTTCCCTTCATCTACCAGGCTTGTAATTCTGTCAAAAAATGAGATCAGGTTAGTCTGACATGACTTATTTTTCAGAAATCCATGCTGACTATTGGTGATCACAGCATTCCTTTCTAGGTGCTCACAGACTGTTTGCTTAATGATCTGCTCCAGAATCTTCCCTGCTATTGATGTCAGACTGACTGGGCGGTAATTATTTGGGTCCTCTCTTTTCCCCTTTTTGAAAATAGGGACAACATTTGCCCTCCTCCAGTCTGCCGGGACTTCGCCTGTTCTCCAGGATTTCTCAAAGATGACTGCCAGTGGTTCTGAGATCACATCTGCCAGTTCTTTTAATACTCTTGGATGCAGTTCATCTGGCCCTGGAGACTTGAATACATCTAAACTAGCCAAATATTCTTGTACTGTCTCCTTAGTTATTCTGGGCTGTGTTTCCTTTGCTGAATCATTTGCTCCAAATTCTTCAGGTCGGGCATTGTTTTCTTTATCGGAGAAGACTGAGGCAAAGAAGGCATTGAGGAGTTCAGCCCTTTCTGTGTCCCCTGTTTGCATTTCACCATCTTCTCCTCTGAGTGACCCCACTGTTTCTTTGTTCTTCCTTTTGCTACGAACATACCCATAAAAGCCTTTTTTGTTGCTTTTAACCTCTCTAGCAAGCCTGAGTTCATTCTGTGCTTTAGCTTTTCTGACTTTGTGTCTACACGTTCTGGCTATTTGTTTGAATTCCTCTTTGGTGGTTTCCCCCCTTTTCCATTTTTTGTACACATCCTTTTTTAATCTTAATTCAGTTAAAAGTTCTTTAGATAGCCACCCTGGCTTCTTTAGGCACCTTCCATGTTTCCGTCTCATTGGTATTGCCTGACGTTGTGCTTTTACTATCTCCCTCTTAACAAACTCCCAGCCATCATGAACTCCCTTTCCTTTTAGTATTACTGTCCATGGGATCTCACCCAGCACTTCCCTAAGTTTTATGAAGTCGGCTTTCTTAAAGTCAAGAAATTGAGTCCTAGTATGCTTGGCTGCTCCTTTCCGCTGTATAGTAAACTTCAGAAGAGCATGATCACTCGCGCCTAATGATCCTTCCACTTCTACCCCACTAACCAGGTCATCAACATTGGTTAGGACCAGATCTAAAATGGCTGTTCCTCTTGTTGCTTCTCCCACTTTCTGGACAATGAAGTTGTCTGCAAGGCCAGTGAGGAATCTGTTTGACCTTATGCTCTTGGCTGAGTTTGACGTCCAACAAATATCCGGGTAATTGAAGTCCCCCATTACTACTATCTCCCTTCCTTTTGCATGCTTGGCCATCTGTTCCAGGAAGGCATCATCTATGTCCTCCGTTTGGCTTGGGGATCTATAGTAAACTCCCACAATGAGGTCTCTGTTATTCTTCTCTCCCTTAATTTTGACCCAAATGCTCTCACATTGGCTTTGAGGTTCTAAATCTTGGATCTCTTCACAGGTATACACATCCCTGACATATAACGCCACTCCTCCTCCTTTCTTGTCTGGTCTGTTTCTCTGAAATAGATTGTATCCCCCCATTATTACATTCCAATCGTGGGACTTATCCCACCAGGTTTCAGTGATGCCTATTATGTCATATTTAGTTTGCTGTACCAAGAGCTCAAGCTCATCTTGTTTATTTCCCATGCTTTGCGCATTAGTGTACAGACATTGAAGTCCATTAATCATTCCCCCGTGTCTCTTATTTAAGGATTTTTTCCTCCCAGCACTAGGTCCGCGTGCTGTTTGCTCCATTTGGTCTATGACATTTGGATGATCATCTTCATTAATTGATAGACTCCTACCTTCAGGAGCACTGTCTCCCTCCCCCACATTAGTCAGTTTAAAGCCCTCCTGATGAGGTTTCTGAGATTTTTGGCAAAAACATTCCTCCCAACCGTTGTGAGGTGCAGCCCATCACTTGCCAGAAGTCCATCTTCAAGAAACTGCAGTCCGTGATCTAAGAATCCAAACCGTTCCTGTTTACACCATTTGCGAAGCCAGCTGTTCACTTCCACTATTTTCCCCTCTCTCCCTGGGCCACGTCGTTCAACTGGGAGGACAGACGAGATGACAATTTGTGCATTTAGTTGCTTCAATTTCCTGCCGAGAGCCTCGTAGTCTCTTTTGATCTTCTGGAGGCTATTGCTTGCAGTGTCATTGGTTCCCACATGAACCAAGAGGAAGGGGTATTTGTCAGTGGGTTTTATGATTCCTTGCAGTCGTTCAGTTACATCTTGGATCTTAGCCCCGGGGAGACAGCACACTTCCCGAGACATCTTGTCAGGCCCACAGATCACTGCTTCTGTTCCCCTCAGTAGGGAATCCCCTATCACCACTACACGCCTCCTCTTGGGTTTGGTCGGGGTTCTTCCGTGAGCTGTGCGTTCCAAGGTCGCCTGCACATTCCCTGAAGACTGACTTTGCTGCTCGTCTTCATATACCTGATCGACTGTAATGAGGGAGAGATCCTCAAATGGAGTCTGCTCTTCGTCTTCCATGCTAGGGGAGAGGACCTCAAAGCGATTGTGTATTTCTAAACAATCAGAGTGAACCCTGGGCCTCCTACTTCTTTGAGTCACGTTTCTCCATATATCTGGCTCCTGTGTTGATGAACTAGCCTCCTTCTCAGGGGAGTCCCCTGTCTCCTCCTTGGTGGGGACGGTGTGCTCTGTTGCTTCCAAGAAGAGCTCCAGCTCTCTAATTCTTTGGAGCGTAGCTACACGTTCCTCCAGTTGCTGGACTTTGTCTTTTAAAAGGGCAATCAACATGCAATTGCTGCAGGTGAAGCTGCCTGCAACCTTTGGCAAGATGGCAAACATTGCGCAGGAATCGCAGGCGACTGCAGCTGTTCCCTATTTTCTTCATAGTTCTTTCACTATTTCTTTTAAAAAATAAGTTTAATCAAGTCAGCAAAGAACAAAGATGAACACCTGCCAGGAAAAGAAAACAAATACCAGCCAACAGCATAACCCAGGCATGGCCAAACTGGCTCTCCAGCTGTTTTGGGACTACAACTCCCATCATCCCTAGCTAACAGGACCAGTGGTCAGGGATGATGGGAACTGTAGTCCCCAAACAGCTGGAGGGCCAAGTTTGGCCATGCCTGGCATAACTCCTGGTCACATTCAATGCAGCTGCTGGGGCTTAGGGAAGCAGAAGGCCATCAATATCCGAGAGATCAAGTTTCCTATCAGAGGCATGTGCTCGCTGTTCCCAGGGCACTCTACATTTTGCACACGATTCATGCCCTGCACTGGTAAATGAGCAAGGTGAATAACAATGTCCTTAGGAAAGGCATTGCCAGGCAGGTGCCTTCTCAAGGTCCTGGAGGCCCCCTCCCTGTCAGAAACAGAGAGCAGGTCTGGACAGCAGCTATTAATCCATGCCAGGAAGAACCATCCTCTGCAAGACCATCTTCCACACCTTGAACCCATGAGTTCTGGTGATTATAATTCTTTATCATCCTCACCAACCACTCCTTTTTCTTCTGATGGCTTAACCAGACTTTTCTCCATATCACTGCTGCCCTCCTAATCCGAGGACTCTGGAGAGCTGAGATCAACTTCAGAAGGGTAAATGTTGTCCTGGTTTTCCCTCTGTGCTTCATCCCCAACTTTCTCTCTCCTGCTCATCCATTTTCTCTCAGTTCCACTATAATTACCTCTCTGTAAGCAGTAGTCAGTAGCTGAAAGCATTTGCTGTGTTAAATTGAAGAAACTCAGTCAATGGGAAACTGCACTGACCTGCTACACTAAACTTGTATGGAGTTGCTAATTTAAAGGAAGCTTGATTATTGGGGGGTGGGTTGCATAATGTTGTAGTCACCATCAAAGAGATCTTCTACGCCAGTGATGGCCAAACTTGGCCCTCCAGTTGTTTTGGGACTGCAATTCCCATCATCCCTGACCACTGGTCCTGTTAGCTAGGGATGATGGGAGTTGTAGTCCCAAAACAGCTGGAGGGCCAAGTTTGGCCATCACTGTTCTATGCCCATGCTGCTTGCCCAAGGCCCGTTCCCCCAAGCACCACTCACATTTCACTATTAAGAAGTTACGCTGACTTTCCCAGCACCTGCTGCTGTAATAGGACTTCTTTCCCATTTGCATTCCCCACTTAAGTGTACAACCAAATAAGGCTGAGTGCCTGAAAACAAGTAAATCAACCCCACATGAGTTTCAGTATTAAACTTCTAAAGATCAGTCTAGAATCTAGAGGTCAGCTACAACCTCTTTGAAATCCAATTTAAAAGCAACTGAATCTGTGAATTAATGGCCATGGTGAATTCTTGCTATTTTTATGATACTTAATGAAATGTACCACTAAAAAACTGTGCTTGTTATATTTCAAATTTCAGCAGCTGGAAGGGGGTGAAGGGATGACCTTTGACCCACAGCTAGACCATGAAGGAGTCTGCTGCATTGAGTGCAGACGGAGCTACACACATTGCCAGCGGATCTGTGAACCTCTCCTGGGATACTACCCGTGGCCTTATAACTACCAAGGCTGCCGTTCCGCTTGCCGGCTGATCATGCCCTGCAGCTGGTGGGTTGCTCGCATCTTGGGTGTGGTGTGAAGGAAGAGGGAAGTGCAGGCGGCTGTCCTGGGCAACCAAACAGAAGCAAGAATATCTCTGCAAGTGAATCTGTTTGTATGTATGTTAAATTATCCCAGAAAATGACATTGGCTGATGTAGATGTAAGTAAAGTTAAAACCTCATGTTAATATTTTATTAGTTTTACAAATAAAGTATTGGAAACCTAGACGCCTTCTTGAAAATAATCACCTCCAAGACCTGCTGAAAGTGAAAATTTAAAAAGGAATCTTATACATTCTGAGCCGGATCAACTCCTTCCCCTTTAAAAATTCATCCTTTCCTACCCAAGCTATCTGTTATTAAATAGATGTGAACATTTGTCCAATTAGATTACTAGACCTAATGCTTTGGGGAGTAGCTTTCAACTACAGTGGTACCTCGAGTTACAGGCACTTCAGGTTACAGACTCCGCTAACCCAGAAATAGTACCTCGGGTTAAGAACGTTGCTTCAGGATGAGAACAGAAATCGTGCTTCAGCGGCGCGGCAGCAGGAGGAGGCCCCATTAGCTAAATAAATTATTATTATTATTATTATTATTATTATTATTATTATTATTATTATTATTATTAAAGTGGTGCTTCAGGTTAAGAACAGTTTCAGCTTAAGAACGGACCTCCAGAATGAATTAAGTTCTTAACCTGAGGTACCACTGTATGTAACACTTGACAAATAAATAATAAGGGAAGCTGTTATTTGTTGTTATTCATATAGAACCAGGGGATCACTAAGAAGCTGTTAGAAACCAATTACATCACCCTTTTCTCACTGAGCAGCTGGAGGGGGGTGAGGGCAGTGGCAGAATCCAAATACAGGGCTGTTGCATGGAAGGGCTCAACGAAGCCCATCAATTTTATTATTATTTTAATTTATTGAATTTATATACCGCCCTATACCTGGAGGTCTCAGGGCGGCTCACAGAATAAAATCAAAGTCCCTTCAGGAGACCTGTGCATCAAAGTAGCCCAGGCAGAGGCTGCGCTGTTTCCAGCAAGTGACGGCTTTGAAGGTTTCTTTAGCGGAAAATAGGAATTTACGTAATAGTTAATAGCAGATGCAGAACATATACTTCTACTGTGTGGAGATACTACACAGAGACGTTTGAAATCTTCCAGCATCTGCTGTCAGTGAGCTGCTCCATGCCTGACATTAGGCAACAATGAGAAATGGGGCAAGGGAGAGAGAGGCCCTACAAAATACAGCAAGAAAGAATTGTGATCCAATTGCTATGGAACTGTAGAGTTGGAAGAGACCAAGGGTCACCTAGTCCAACTCTCTGCAATGCCTAACGGGGTGCTCAAACCACAAACCAGTGTCTCATGCTCTGCTGACTGAGCTAAGATTCAAAAGATTAAAACTGTATAAAACTATTGACTTTGATTCCATTTCAGAAGCCTTCCCCACCATACTCATCCCACCCAAAAATATTTCATCGATGTGTTGGAAAGAAGTGTTATATGGCACAAATGTGGGGGGAAAGAAGTCATTTAATTAAATTATTGTATATTTTCCAGAAGAGGCTCAAACTGTGGCAAAGTGTTGCTACTGGATATATATACAATATAACCCCAATTCTTTGGAAAGGGTTTTCCACAATTTTTCACAATTGTGGGGCAACTGCTAAGATTGCCAAGATTGCCTGATTTCATGTTTGAGTGTGCAGGAACTACAGCCAGGGAAATAATTTTTGTTCATGATGCTGAGTTGCACAAGGACAAAGCTGTCAAGAGCTTCATGTTGCATTGTCGTCCAGAAGTAACTGGAAGGCAGTGCAAACATTTTAGGTGACTTGGCTCTCAGTGACCCACCTCTACAAGTCAGTCAACAGTCAGTCAAGGGCAGCCCTATATGGAAGTATGAAAGAATTGTGCTATATTCAGTATGCTTAAATAAACAAATAAGTCCCGTCTGCTGCTATAAAACTGGTACATGCCCATAAGGTTGACTGCTAAGTCTGGAAGTATTTATTTAAGATATTTATAGCCACCCACCTATCCTTAATGAGCCCACAGAGACTAACAACATACATTATAACATTAATTTGATAACTTTAAAAGCAATTTGACACCAGCAATAAATACAATACACACAGTTCCCACGATACAAAACAAACTATACAAAACTAACCTGTTCATGAAAAATGGTTCATAAGGTGAGCATACATATAGCAATCTGAACATTTTCATTATTTCTTACGGGGGAAATTCCAATGCATTCCCAACCCAGAACAGGTTCACCCCAAATGATTAAACAAAAAACCCTGAACCACATTATTATAATGCTGCTCTGCAATGTATTAATTTTTTTAAGAGCATTCCCAATTGGAAAAAGTCCTCTGCAATACCTTGAAATAATAAAAGAATAAAATCACAAAAACCATTACCACCACAAACAATTCAAACAAGCAATGAAAAACAAGTTTAACAAGGTTTTGTGGCACAAAGAGTTGATGAGGGGAGAGAGGAAGTTGATTTTGTGGTGAAGCCTATGGCATTCAAGGGCTCAACAGCAGACGTCGTATCAGAGCAACCTGCAGGTTCCATTTCCATTCCTTCAACCTTCTTCTCAATGACTGCAGTCCTTTTCTCAATGGCAACTGGCTTTCCAGGAGGAACATAACCAGATGTGGAAGGGTTCTGGCTTGTAAGTGCTCTGTTGGTTTTATCAGGGACAGGAGGGGTGGAATCATTCATCTTCGACGGCTTTCTTTCTTCCATATTTTTCAGAGAAACTTATGGGTCTCCATTATGATGCTTTGTTGAGCATAATTTTTGCCTTTAGTGCACATTCACGGTTGTCATATTCCTCAATCATATACAATCAACCACACTGCCATGAAATATGTTTTAAAATTTCCATGTCCGCAAAGACCTGTACTTCAGCAAGTTGGAGTTCAAGAGAGGCAGGAGACATAGGGCAATGGAGGGAAAGCAGGGGAAGAGCAGAGTGGAGCAATAGGGGGGGAAACTAGAGTGGAGCGCCTCCCACACTTGAAGCCAGCAACTTGGGTACAAGATCCAATCCAATAGTTAGAAATTGCTTCATGAAGGTCCTTGTGATTTTGTGGGAACAGGCCACCACACAGGACAAAGCCCTGAGATGTATCACGTTAACAATCTTGTGCTTTGGCCCATGTGAGTTAATATTATCTGTGACCTGAAATTTGCTCATTTCCCCTATACCTTGTTTCTCTATACCAAGTTGGAATCAACTTGATCCCCGCCCCCTCTTTCCTTTTTCCTTTCATAGAATCATAGAGTTGGAATAGACCACAAGGGCCATCGAGTCCAACCCCCTGCCAAGCAGGAAACACCATCAGAGCACTCCTGACATATGGTTGTCAAGCCTCTGCTTAAAGACCTCCAAAAAAGGAGACTCCACCACACTCCTTGGCAGCAAATTCCACTGTCAAACAGCTCTTACTGTCAGGAAGTTCTTCCTAATGTTTAGGTGGAATCTTCTTTCTTGTAGTTTGGATCCATTGCTCCGTGTCTGCTTCTCTGGAGCAGCAGAAAACAACCTTTCTCCCTCCTCTATATGACATCCTTTTATATATTTGAACATGGCTATCATATCACCCCTTAACCTCCTCTTCTCCAGGCTAAACATGCCCAGCTCCCTTAACTCCTCATAAGGCATCGTTTCCAGGCCTTTGACCATTTTGGTTGCCCTCCTCTGGACACGTTCCAGTTTGTCAGTGTCCTTCTTGAACTGTGGTGCCCAGAACTGGACACAGTACTCCAGGTGAGGTCTGACCAGAGCAGAATACAGTGGCACTATTACTTCCCTTGATCTAGATGCTATACTCCTATTGATGCAGCCCAGAATTGCATTGGCTTTTTTAGCTGCCGTATCACACTGTTGGCTCATGTCAAGTTTGTGGTCAACCAAGACTCCTAGATCCTTTTCACATGTACTGCTCTCAAGCCAGGTGTCCCCCATCTTGTATTTCTGCCTCTCTCTTTTTTTGCCCAAGTGCAATACTTTACATTTCTCCCTGTTAAAATTCATCTTGTTTGTTTTTGCCCAGTTCTCTCATCTGTCAAGGTCGTTTTGAAGTGTGATCCTGTCCTCTGGGGTGTTAGCCACCCCTCCCAATTTGGGTGTCATCTGCAAATTTGATCAGGATGCCCTTGAGTCCATCATCCAAGTCGTTGATAAAGATGTTGAATAAGACCGGGCCCAAGACAGAACCCTGTGGCACCCCACTAGTCACTCTTCTCCAGGATGAAGAGGAACCATTGATGAGCACCCTTTGGGTTCGGTCAGTCAGCCAGTTACAAATCCACTGAGTGGTAGCATAGTCAAGACCGCATTTTACCAGCTTCTTTACAAGAATATCATGGGGCACCTTGTCGAATGCCTTGCTGAAATCAAGGTAGGCTACATCCACTGCGTTCCCTTCATCTACCAGGCTTGTAATTCTGTCAAAAAACAAGATCAGGTTAGTCTGACATGACTTATTTTTCAGAAATCCATGCTGACTATTGGTGATCACAGCATTCCTTTCTAGGTGCTCACAGACTGTTTTGCTTAATGATCTACTCCAGAATCTTCCCTGGTATTGATGTCAGACTGACTGGGTGGTAATTATTTGGGTCCTCTCTTTCCCCCTTTTTGAAAATAGGGACAACATTTGCCCTCCTCCAGTCTGCCGGGACTTCGCCTGTTCTCCAGGAATTCTCAAAGATGACTGCCAGTGGTTCTGAGATCACATCTGCCAGTTCTTTTAATACTCTTGGATGCAGTTCATCTGGCCCTGGAGACTTGAATACATCTAAGCTAGCCAAGTATTCTTGTACTATCTCCTTAGTTATTCTGGGCTGTGTTTCCTCTGCTGAATCATTTGCTCCAAATTCTTCAGGTCGGTCTCCCATCCAAGTACTAACCAGGCCTGACCCTGCTTAGCTTCCGAGATCAGACGAGATCGGGCGTGTTCAGGGTAGTATGGCCGTCGGGACTTCTGGGTTAGCGCGATCGGCTAATGGCGGATTCCCTCTGAGCTCCGGAGTGAATCGGCTCCATGGAAGACGGGTCCTGCCGCGCGGCGACGCGGGGACCCTCAGAAACCACAGGCACGGAAGCCTGTGGACTTGGTGACTCGGTGGGCACCATTTGCGCCCTCCCCGACCCACGAAGAAGCCTTTTTAAAGGCTCCGGAGCGGGTGACGGAGAGTGGCGTGGTGCTGTGAGTAGACCACTTCTTCTATGGAGTGAAGCCGCGAGCCATGGCCGGAGAGCGCTGACTTCTTTCCTTGAACATTTGGACTGTAAAAGAAACAACCCGTGAGTAGTACGGAATTTGGACTTAAAAATTTCCTTCTCTTTGAATTCGGTACGATCGGGGGAAGCGCTAAAAGGAAGTCCGCCCCCCCTATCCTGCAGACAATTTAAAGCAAGAATCGGATAACTAAGGTCGAGAGACCATTTCTATCTTTGTGAGATAAAAGCTATTAATTTCACGATTTGGCATTAGAAGTTTAGTGCTGGAGGATAAGAACTGAATTTTAGGAGCTGACGTGCAACCCCCCGGGATCCGGGAGCGATCCGCGAGCGAGCCTGTTGAGGAGACATAAGGAGTTTGACAGCTGTCAAACGAGCTGTCAAAGCTAGAAAAATTTGTTTTTTATTCTCTCTGCTGGCTGGATTTGATACATTGGATCTTAAGTTGCTGGAAACAAAGAAGATATATTAATAAAGTAACCGGATTGTTGGAAAAAGATTGCTAAGTAACTAGAATCCCTCTAGAGGGGGTTCTGAGACATTACAATGGCTGCAGATGGAAAATTACAGGCAGAGCTGGAAAGAATGTTCCTTCTCGTGGGAAGGTTACAAGACCAGAGTACAGCTTTGACTACAGATGTAACGACCTTGAATTTTAAAGTAAGCAAACTTGTTGATTGCGTTAACGACTCAACTCAAGAGAATTCTGCAGCCGAATTAGAAGAGATATCTGCAGATTTAGAGGAGCGGGAAGGAGGAGCTGAAGTGTTGCAGGTGGAAAGGGACAATCAGAGGCCTACAAAAAAGAACTACAAGGAAAACAAGATTTGGGCAATGAGAATTTGGACTGAAATTAAGAATGAAGAATGGAGTGATCTCTTCATGGGGAGATTGGAAGAACTATGGATTACAAATTTGATTAAGATAAAAGTTGGAGCTTTTGGGACATTTGGACTTAAAAGAAGTAAGAAACATGATTTGGGCTCCGCTTTTGAAAATGGAGGACTGGTTGGAAGTAACATAGATCTTGCTGGGACAGAGCTCCTCCGAGACTTGATGACCAACATAAAGGATTACCAACAAAACCGGCAGAGAGGGACTGAGAGAGATTTGAGGGCCTCGGACGTGAAGAATCCAGGCTAAGAACTGATATTGTGGACATATTTTGGGGATTGAAACCGGGAAAGGGGGGGGGAGTTTTTGAATCCAAAGGGTGCATAACCTTATGTTGTTTTTGTCTTAGTATGTTTAGTAATTATTATAAAATGGGGAAATCTGTGGAAGGGAATTTGGGTCGACCTTAGAAAAAGACGTAAAAGATTAGTATTATGAATTAATTGAGGTATAAGTTAAATTTGGTTAATGAAGAATCTAGTTAAAAAAATAATAATAATAAGGTAAAGGTGGGAGATAAGAACTTGCTGAGTTAACTATTGGAATCAGGATGTATGAGGGGGAGGTGTGGGGAAGTCAGGGAAAGTGGTTAAGAAAGTAAGGATTTGAAATTATGCATGTTTGTGTTTGTGGTTCTGTGTTTGTGTTGTGTATTGTGTGTTTATATAAAATCTGAAAGAAGAAAAAAAAACAAATTCTTCAGGTCGGGCATTGTTTTCTTTATCGGAGAAGACTGAGGCAAAGAAGGCATTGAGGAGTTCAGTCCTGTGTCCCCTGTTTGCATTTCACCATCTTCTCCTCTGAGTGACCCCACTGTTTCTGTTCTTCCTTTTGCTACGAACATACCCATAAAAGCCTTTTTTGTTGCTTTTAACCTCTCTAGCAAGCCTGAGTTCATTCTGTGCTTTAGCTTTTCTGACTTTGTGTCTACACGTGCTGGCTTTTTGTTTGAATTCCTCTTTGGTGGTTTCCCCCCTTTTCCATTTTTTGTACACATCCTTTTTAAATCTTAACTCAGTTAAAAGTTCTTTAGATAGCCACCCTGGCTTCTTTAGGCACCTTCCATGTTTCCGTCTCATTGGTATTGCCTGACGTTGTGCTTTTACTATCTCCCTCTTAACAAACTCCCAGCCATCATGAACTCCCTTTCCTTTTAGTATTACTGTCCATGGGATCTCACCCAGCACTTCCCTAAGTTTTATGAAGTCGGCTTTCTTAAAGTCAAGAAATTGAGTCCTAGTATGCTTGGCTGCTCCTTTCCGCTGTATAGTAAACTTCAGAAGAGCATGATCACTATTGTATTGTGATTTGGCATAATTTGGCATTGCATTAATGTGGCCTCCATTGCATTGTTTTAATGAAAAATAAATTTATTTTTTAAAAATAAAGTTTTCAAGCAAAGCTTGCCTACTATAGGACACACCGGACCATAGGTGGGGGAGAACGGGGGAATTTTTTTTTTCTTGTTCTCCCCCTCTAAAACAAGATGCGTTTAAGGTGCATTCACCCAAAACCTCTGGAGCGCAGCGGGAGGCTTCAGGCCTACCTTAGAAGCCTGGAGAGCGAGAGGGGTTGGTGTGCACTGACCCCTCTTGCTCTCCAGGCTTCAGTGAAGGCAACCCAAAGCCTCTGGAGCGCAGGGGGAGTTCCCGCTGGGCTCTGGAGGCTTCAGGTTCTTTTCGACCTGCTCTTTGGAGCTGGCGGCTTTCCCCCACCGCCAGCCTCAAAGATCCCTGAAGCCTTTGGAGCGCAGCGCGAGGTCCCGCGAAAAATGCAGTAACTGGATGAGGGCAATACATGTGATTGCATTCACTGAGCTGGTCATTCCTGCCTGTGGCAGGCTGAGGGCACCCAGACCCTCTCCTCCTCCTCCATTGGCCCTGTGGGTTTTCATTGACTTCATCTCTGGGGGTGGGAGAAACACACAGGCTGCTGCATCCTGCAATCTGTCCTGCAGCTCTGGATGAGAGGGAAGAAGTGGCAGGAAGCACAACTGGGCCACCAGAGGATATTGCCGTTGGATTCCTCCCCGAGTTGGAAATACAGTCATACCTCGTGTTGCGTTAGGTTCATGTTGCGTCTTTTCACCTTGTGAACGCAGCAAACTCGGAAATGTATACAAGCGGGTTTTACCGCTTGTGTGTGCGCATAAATGTTCTGCACACTTTGCACATGCGCAGAAGCACTCTATCACACTGCGACCGTGCACAGAAGCAGGGTTCTACTTACAGACTTTTTGGGACCCTGGAACGGGTCAAGTCCATAACTAGAGGTACCACTGTAATCTGGTCAGCACTGGAGCTCCTGTGTTGTGGAGGATGCTGCCTCCGCGACACAAGGGTGGTCCCATCCCTTCTGGAACATCTTTAGGAGACAGCTTCCTAGCCCTGGAGGGCAAGACACCCCAAAGATCAAATGTCAATGTGCTTGTGCTTGTTTCTAAGTTAATGTTTAAAGTATAATTAAAGTATGAGCAGTTCTGCTGTCACAATTAGTCCACTGAACCACATTACCCTGTAATACGGTATAAAAGAATTTTATATGTTAAGAGAGACATCTGAGAAGGATGGGATGTTTTATAGTTTGACTAGTACAAGTTTTTACTTTGAGGCAAAACCATTATATATGCATTACATTTCCCTCAAAGGCCAAATGCAATTATTTTGCCTTAAGCTAAGTGAGTAAAGGCAAATATGTGAAAACACATTTAAATGAAGCTGAAAACTGTTAAGAGGCTTTGCATTGTTTTTATCTATAGGGATGCTTTTTTCCATACAAGAATGAACTTTAGCTGTTCATTACAGAAAACTTGCTAATATACATTGTTCACTTTGATATGTGGATACCTCCATATATGCAAAAACTATGTGCACGTCAGCAAATCTTTACTGAAATATTTTTTTAAAAAACTCAATAATACGCCTCCTTTCAATCACTACATTTCAATCCTACATGAACAATTCAAAGCAAAGTCTTAGAAAACATTGCAATGCTTTGTGCAAAACCTGAAGCTGAAAAACATTTAATAGAAGTAGAAAACTCATCTACTGGTAGTTCCATTTCAATGACCTCCCCCATATATGTCTATTCAACAGTTATTTATAGACAATCAAATGCTTAATGCCTCATTGGACTTATATATGTAATGAACTGACTAGATCTCAAAAAAGGATATAACTGAATTAGAACACCCATACATACATATGTACATAATTTTATTTGTAGGCCACCTTTCCATGCTCAAACCACGCTCAAGGCAGCTTACAACATGGAAAAACCCCAAAACATAACAAAAGTAGCTGGAAGCAGTAACTAAAACATAATACAAAATCAAACTGAACGATTTCCACATAAATCAAAAAATCTAAAATATTCAAAAAATCAACAGCAACAATCCCCCCCAAACCCCAACCACCTGTGTGTGTCCCTGCCCCTCAGACAGTTGCAGATGATTTGAAAGAGATTTTTCTGTTCACAATGCATGGACTCATTCTGCTTTCCCCAGTGGTAAACAGGTTCTGGAGATGTGTGTTCTGTTTCAAAACACTGCCAAACCTGTTTGACCAGAGGTAACAGAGGGACAAAACAAAACTGTACATAGTCCGAGGGCAGCAGTGGGGGGACAGGACTCTCAATTCACTTTCCCAGTCTAGGAAATTAACAGAACACCTTTGGGGCTGAAGTTTGATCTTGGGAAGGGGCCTAAGACACAATGTGCCATTCGTCCCCAAGGGCTTCAACACACTCACTGTGCATTTTTCTATCCTGCCCCCATCCTGGACCCTGTACAATCTACTTCTGAACATCCTCTTGCTTCAAAGGATTCCCATGAGGCAGACCGTTAAAGAAAGTGTTTAGTTTTGCTTTCATTGAACCTTGGCTTATTATTGAGCTATGGGATATAACAAACTCTGGTCAGTGTAACAAATCAGCTTCATAAAGTTTGGAGGGGCCCCAGGGGTCATCTAGTCCAACCCCCTGCAATGCAGGAATTTCAGCTAAAGCATCCAAGACAGATGGCCATCCAGCCTCTGCTTACAAACCTCCAAGGGAGTCCACCACCTCCCAAGGGAGTCCGTTCCCCTATCAAACATAACTCATAGTCTGAACTTGGCTTGTTGTGAAACTGACCCACTTTTATTATAAGAGATGAACCCTGGTTCACCCACAGTAATAAGTCAAGATGGAAGGAAGGGGAAACTCAATGTCGTTCCATGTGATTGCATGGGAGAAGGACAGCAGTGTGGGCTTGAGGGATACATATCATATACGGTGGTTATGATACGGTGGTTAGCCTCTTGTTACGTGCTTATTCTGTTTATTTCTATTATATTATAAAAATACACTATGTATAATGCCTATAGAGCAATGTCTGCTACTTTTATTGTAAATCGAATGAGGTACAGTGGTACCTCAGTTTACAAACTTAATCCATTCCGGAAGTCTGTTCTTAAACTGAACCCGTTCTTAAACCGAGGCACGCTTTCCCTGATGAGGCCTCCTGCCACCCTTCCACCATTTGGCTTCCATTCTTAGACCAAGGTAAAGTTCATAAACCAGGACACCAGTTCGTAAACCGGACTGTTCTTAAACTGATGTACCACTGTACTAAGATCCTAATTTTAGCACAGAGGAGGCCTATCCACAGGCAACGTAACTCAAAAAACGCAAATTTGCTTTCTGCAACTCTTTTAGTTTGAGAAATAATGAGCCTAAGATATTTTTGGAAAAGTTATATATTTACAGTTTTATTTGTATGCAGCAAACAATCTTAACACTGTAGGTGAAAAGTATATTTACCCCCAAAATCACCAAAGCGAATAAATTATTTAAAGAATTTTTGTGTATTAATAAGGCAATAATCCTAGGTGGCCCATTAAAAGTCTTGCTAACTCTCCAAATACATAACTGAGCAATCCAGCAGAAAATGTACGAATGATAGGTTTGTATTATCTCCCCCAAAAAAACCCTTCAAGGACAGGAGCAGTAAGAGACTTCAATTCCTCTAAGACCTGCAGAGAAAGGTATTCCTAGAGCATATCAAGGTAAGATGACAGGAATAATCTTCAAATGAACATTCAGTGCTTCAGCTTCAAGGATGCTGTGTCCACACACAATGGTAAATACACAAATATGGGCAGCACAAAGTGGCACATGAAAAAGTTAGAATTTTTTCCATTCCATGTCATCTGGAGGATTGACTTCTACTTTCCTTTTACCCACATCAGACCAGTTTGTGCTCAAAACTGTCCCACCAGACTCCATCTGAAACAGGAAAACACACATTTGTCGATTATTTTAAAAAAGGAATAATCCAAGAATCAAGTAGACTGAGTTCTGCAGGCGAGAAGGAGACACAGTGGCCCAGTCACTAAGCACTGAACTAAGAAGTTCAATGCACCCTTCCACCTGCAAAATAATTTCCTATTATCTCATGGTTCTCCAACTCTCAGAAACAGCCATATCTGCATCACAGGAGGTTGGACCATGCAATCCTTGGGAGGGTTCCTTCCAACTCTACAATTCTATGGCAGGCTTCCTTGTCAAAGGGTATTGATGTTACATTTGCAGTCCTAATAAATTAAACACAACTCAGAAAATCTCATGTTAACTTACAAAAGATTTGTTCATGGCACGTTTCACTTCATCTGTGCCATCAGAGTATATCTGCTGGAACAGTTTATTTAAAGCTGCATCCCCCTCCAACTTTTCATTCTTCTCTTCTTCTTTGATCTCAACTACTAATTTGTCCCAATTCCTTGTATAATGAGAAGATGAAGGATAAAGGTGTGTTGCATCTGAAACTTGAAAATGGAGAGAACAGATTGATCCCAACAATATATCACAGCTTATCACAGATGAACAGTGGTGGACTTTAGCATGTACAGACTGAAAAGAAGGCAACAGCTCCAAATAACTGAGTTTACTGAAGCATGTATTTCCCTCCGCATTCCTTACTCAAACAGGACCATAAAAGCCAGAGCAGGGGCAGGCAATCTTTTCTAATTCAAAGGCTATGGGTCCTTGTGAGTTCTCTTCTCAGGAACTACATGCCCATGATGAGCGGGGCTGAAACCACACACCTTTCTCCTACATACATATATCCATTGGGGTTCTCTTTCTCGCACCCCCCCCAATAATATATATCTGTTTGGCCTCTCTCCCACACCACAAACACAATCAATCCTCTAATCCACACCTTCCCAGACTTCCAACAATGGGCTACATAATGCAGAAGAGGGAACAAAAGAGGGCAGCTTTTTTTCCACAGCAGATTCATGCTGGGCTCTACCAAGCACTCAGTTCACTTACAAATGTCACTCTACACACAAAAGCCAGTGAAAAGTTCTGTTCTACTTTTTCATTCTCTACCGGTGCTCCTTCTCTCCCCACCCCATGAACAAAATAAAATAAAATAAAAAATTAAAAAATTCCTTCCAGTAGCACCTTAAAGACCAACTAAGTTAGTTCTTGGTATGAGCTTTCGTGTGCATGCACACTTCTTCAGATACACTGAAACAGAAGTCGCCAGATCCTTCTATATAGTGAGAAGGTGGGGAGGGGTATTACTCAGAAGGGTGGTGGGAATGGGAGATTGGCAGATAGCTGAGATGAGCCTGTTGACGACTCTTAACGACTGCAATAGGTCTTACAGGAAAAGGAAAGGGGTGAGAAGGTGAAAAAATGGAGGTTAAAACCATGGAGAGACCTGGTCTGAACAAAGACATTGGATTCTTATCTCATTATACACGACTAAGCCATTTTTCACCTTCTGTGGGAAGCAGGGAGACACTGAGTGCAAAAGTACTTTGCCTCTCAGTAACCCTCCAATGCCACCATTAAGAGCAGTGATTCTTCTGTTCATTAAGAGATTTATTAGGATTAATGCACAGATGCGTGCTGGCAATGATGGGACAAGATTAAGGACAGCCGAATCGAAAATAGCTACAAGGTCATGCAGATTTGAATTGGAAAGATGACTTAAATCGAGCTAAAAGACAGGATGTGTTGGGGAGGGAAGCCAATCACTTCATTATAAATCCTTTGTTACATAAATGACTCGGCAAACACCTTCCCCCCCAAGAATGCCTTTTTTTTGGGGTTCTTCACAGCAAGTAAAGAGGAAAGAAGATGGGAGTATAGATATTGAATATAATGACAAACGGGACTGTGTGAGGAAAATATTAAAGTTTGGAATAATTATTAAAAGGGCTTGGAGCCTCTGCGGAGTTAATTTTTTACTTGCCCCCTGATTGAGGGGAGGAGGGACTGGACTTTGAAGACTTCCTGGGGTTCTAGTGGGACACCAGATCATTCTTCTGCTTCGTTTGGACATGGAGGGGAGAACTTGGAGGGGAGAACTTGGAGGCTTGCCGGGGCTCTGGCAGGACATTAGGCAACTCCCTGCTTGTAATCGGAAGTATGGAATTTTACAGCTACAATCAGAAGAGTTGAGAACAAAAAAGAGAGATCCCTCCAGAATAACTCTGAGTCAACAGAGCCGTAAGTCACAAAGGAGATCAGGAATAACTAATATGGACATAATATTTGATAAATAAAGGAACAATTGATGAAAATTAAAACCTCACACAGGAAGAAGAAAGGAGAACTTGCGAATTTACAAATTACTATATGTGTTAATAGGAACTGACGTCAATTATTGTAGCTGTGGTATAAGGGATTTTATCAAGAGTGGATTGTATATGGTTTGAGCAATAGTCTGGAGGCAGAATTAAAGAGGATCAGTAGACCTTGAAGTACAGCATGTCGGAAGCCACACAAATTTTATAATTGGCTATGTAATTGATTTGTATTTGAATTGCTATTGCTATTTGGTATTGATAAAATATGGCATTTATTGGATTTTTGTAATTGAAAATTAATAAAATATTGAACAAAGACCAGCCAGTTCTCCCAGGAGGACCCGTTTTGCCTGTCCTGTCCATTTAAGGTTACATTGTTTGGATCTTAAATTGTATCTAGTTTTACTCTTTATGGCTGGAAACCACTTTGGGAACAATGGTGAAAGGAACACTAAAAATCTGACAACTAAAATAAAATAATAGAAAAAAAAGTTTGCATCCTGACCAAAGTAGACTGATTCTCTTCTCTCTGCTACATTACAACAAGTGATCTTTGAGTAGCAGGACTATAATTTGTTGTTTAATAATGGATAATGATGGCATCCAAGAACAGACCTATAATCCAATAAGTGATTGTCTCAAACAAAAGAGTGCAATAGTGTGTAGATAAGAGCAAAAGTACAACAGTTGTAGAACTGAACATGAACATACTAACCAGGCGCAAATTGTTTTAGTTTAGGAGAGCCTCCATGGCCTTCCAATTTCTCCCATCGTACAGCTTCTGGTTTCTTCATTTTTATTTCAATCTACAGAACACACAACAAAAACCCAAATTTTAATGCACTAAATGAGGCTCGTAGTTTTTTTCTGGTGTATTTTTTTTTAAAAAGGAAAATGTTAACTGCCATACCAGTTAAACGTACAATTAAGCTAATTTACAAACTAGCTCAATTTGCTTATCATAGTAAATGGTTTATTGTGGATGTGCTGATGAGAGCCACTTTGCCCCCCGGCATCCAAAAACCAACCACAAGCCCTAGCTGTGTGTTACAGCTGAACCAGGAACTGTGGCTTGTTTTGCTCTAAACAATTATCAGTAAGCCGAAAAACAAACATAGACTACAGATTGTGGTCTGCTTGGGCAAAATAAGCCACAAATCCTGGTATGTGTTTGTTCACTTGAAGCTGTGCTCTTTGAATTCAGCCTGTACCTTTCTATAGCTCTGCAGAACAATGAGCAACAAAAAGAAGAAGCAGCAGCTGTTGCCTGGGAAGAGCCATAATAGGACGATGGGTGAAAACAAGGTTTTGAAAAACAAACCCTAGGAAGTGTGATTGAGCATTACTTTTATACTTACGGCTGAATCACTTTCTCGGTCTGTTAAGCACAGTGGCAACTTGGTGACATTTGGACTTGGTGGGGCTGTAGTTTTTTACCTTGCAGTTCTCTTCACAACAGGACATGTACAGAACACATTTAGAAAAATGTATCATATGCCACATGTGCCAGTGCCACTGTCTCCTTGCTATAAATAAATCATTTTCTTCACATTTATGGACAGGGAAAGAGCTTCTAAGTATCCTTTTCAGAAGACTGGCTTACTTACCTCTTACTTAGAAATTAAACTCTATCAACCAAATACTGGTGAGGGCTCACCATACAGCCCATCTAGTGGCAATGAAGGCAGGAAAGGCGGCCTACTTGGCTGCCTCCATTGCAGCCTCAGTAGGTCGTCCAGCAGAGCTCTTCCAGAGAGTGCTCAGGACCTCCTGCAGTCTGGCACAAAGGAAGTGCTGAAACCAGCGGTAGCTATGAGTTGTTTGCAAAGCATTTTAAGGATAGAATTGCTTGCATACACCAGGATCTTGACTTGGCTGTTATAGCAGATGAATCTCAAGGGGGGTCCAGAGCACAGTCTAGTCCCATTATATTGGATGAATTTCAGTTAATAAGGCTTGAGGATGTAAACAAGCTGCTTGGATCAGTCAAGGCGACTACTTGTGCTCTGGACCCTTGTCCCTCAATCTCAACTCTCTCCTCTGTGCTCAAGTCAATCACTCACTACCAGCACCTGTCTTTATGAATCCCATGGGAAGCCAGAGCAAGGAGACACTAACAACTCTCTTAATCTCTAGCACATGTTTGTTGGCCCAACCCAACCCACCTGTGCAAGGCAGGCAACAAAAGCTGCTGCAACTCACACACAAGCCACCGGCAATTTCTCCTCCTAAACAAATGCAAAATTATTTAATTAATTTATAAAAAAACATTCTAGAAAGGGACTCACACTGTGGCCCCTAATGCACCCTCTTTCTGGGAAGGTCACAAAATAAATAATAAGCAAAAGAAAAAAGGACAAAGCTGCTTAGAACATGCTACAGGCTCTAAGTTAGTGTGGCTTGCAAGGAAGCACTCTGAACATGCTCAGAACAGTTGTAGGATTCTGAAAGGTCTACAATACCAGCAGACCTACAAACAGGATGGAGGGAGAATCTGCAACACTAAGGTAAAGAAGTCTGCCGTTCTAGTGAAATATAATTTATCACGTGGTTTTTCTGTCTGGTAATAGATGGGAGGGACCTCCTGGCAACAACAATACTTTTGAATTAGGATTGGTTGAGTGGTGCAGGCAGCTGGTTGGCAGGAAAATCTCCAGGAGTCTCTCTAAGCTGAAGGAAAGAAATGAGTATGTGGAGGACATGAAAGAATGTGACTTTGAGATTTTTGGGTAAACTTTATAAAAATGTGCTTGAAATTTTACTTGTAGAAATTATGGACTAATCTCCACTGATTAAACATATTTTGACTGACTAAAAAAAGGCACACTTGACAAATCAAGCAACACAAATAATGATTATGCACATGTAAAAACAAAACAAAACCCTGCGTATCATTTAAAACAAATGGGACAGACTATGATTCAGCAGAGAGGCATGGACTTTTAAACATACTATACATTCTAAAGTTATACAGAATATTGGTTTCATCCCTCTGTTTTGGGATAATTTTATATTATGCACTTTCATAATCAGCCAAAGAAGAGATATCATCATGATCTCTACCCACACCTGTTACAAGCGTATTTTAAGTTTCACACTAAATATCACAGCACTCATTTTACAATTACAAACATATAATTTACTTCCAAGATCAGTGTTAGCAGTCTGCCATATGACTTGAAGTCCAGCTTGTTCACTTTTATGCATAAACTTACTCATTTTGGCAGAGTAATTTTGGCAGAGTAATCTCAGCTCTATTCAAACCCAGGATAACCCAGGGATCCCTGTAGCCCTAAGAACAACGGCACCTTTGTAAATGCTCACCCTAGAGTCATCTTATAGCAAGCTGTTTGAATATCCTGTCATGAATCAAAACTCCTACTTTAAACACTGAACTAAACAGAAATAATTTAAAATAGGCTTCTACTTTTACAAAAATGCTATTTCTTAGGGGAAAATAAGTATATGTATGTACATTAATAACAACAACAATTGTATACCACCCTATACCCACAGACCTCAGGGTGTCTCACAACACAAAATCACAATACAATACAAAAATATTACTATACAAATAGATTTTATCTAGTTCTCCTCGTTACATATTTATTTTACAGTTTCTGTTTGACCCTAACGCTAAACCAGGGGATTCCAAACGATCAAGTACACACCTGTTCTAGCTTCCAAGTAAGACTAAGGCTAGTGTTTTCCACAGTTTTAGTCCCAACGGGGGTGGGGTGGGGGTGGAAGTCATCTAAGAGAAAAATTAAGGCAGTGAGGTTATGTGTGTCTGCATCTCACTACTATGGTGTGCTGCTACCAGCTCAATTCCAACAAACTATTATTAAGGAAACCTTACTTGGCTGCAGTGTGATATCTGATTTATTTATTTAATATTTATAGTCACTCTTATCAAACTTTGGATTCAGTGAATCCACACATAATCCCTTTTGTTGCTACTGGTGGAGTGGTGAGAACAGCAGGGCTGTCGACGGCTACAACAGGAAAACACAATTTTAAGGACAGATCTACCGTAAGCTGAAACGCGGATCAGCAATACCTCACAGTCCAGGGGACACCCCAACCCCCCTATCACAGGATTTCACCCTCAAAAGTTGCCCTTACTGTTAAACAGATGTAAAATTTTACTTGAAAATTATCTATATTTCATACTTTTCAATATTTTAAGGTTCGTCAACTAAATAGTGCTAACTTACCTTACATTGTTTAATATACTAATTTAAGCAGACCAAAGAGAGTAATTTTTATATCTTTATGACACCACAGAGAGAGAGAGAAATCCATCCATTGTAGGGAAAGCGCACCCCGGGATAAAACTGCCCCTTGCGGAACCAAAAGGCATTAACTGCTGCCAAAGGAATTATCCCGCAGCACCACCTTCTGGAGCTGACAGTCTAAGGAGCAAAACCACCACAAAGAAGGGCCTCCCAACATCCCACTCAAGACAACCTCTCCAGATACCATGGTCAACAATACTAAAAGCTGCTGAGAAATCTAAAAAAGGTTACGCAACTGTTTAGGGTGCAAGCCTAATCCCACTTACCTGGGAGTAAGCCCCACTGAATTCAAAAGGATTTACTTCTGAGTAGCCATGGTTAGGACTGCTCTTTATGTCTTAAGTCAAAGCTCCTGAAATAGCAGTTTGAACTTTTCTAAACTTCCAGTGCTTATTTAAGGCTGCATTCATTCCTTTTTAAATGTGTTTGCAACACTTTTAGGAGTAAAAGAGGTATTGAATTCCTATTCCTAGATTAGAATACTCTTGAAATATGCATTAGAGTATAAACTATGAACAATAATAATGGTGGAAAGTTAATGGTTTAAAATGAAGTACTAAGCCAAGCCAAGGTATTTATTCATTGCTTCCCCGCCCCCCAAGCCACTATTAAAAACTGAACCCAATGAGCCTGAAACAATATTTTAGCACCCTCTAGTGAAAGTGACAATTTCACATAACTACTGAGGTTCCAGAAGAAACCAATAACTGTGAGTTTTAAAGATCTGTCAGCAAATTTCCAGAACTTCAAAACCAAATTCAGTTAATTGACAAACATGATCTAACACAGCTGCATTTGGCAAATTTAGCTATGCTATATTAGTGTATGAATGTATGCAAAATAGAAGAAGAAGAAGAGTTTGGATTTGATATCCCGCTTTATCACTACCCGAAGGAGTCTCAAAGCAGTTAACATTCTCCTTTCCCCAGATTACGAATCTACCGCTCTTAACCACTACACCACACTGGCTCTCTACACCACAAATATGCTATTTGTGAGACATCTTGGTGCAAATTGAATTAGTTGCATTCATTGGTAATGCACCATGCATTTAAAGTACATCTTGTATATTTTTTCCATGACCTGTGCTATGCCAAGTCTTCACATTTCTACCCCAAACAACAATCACAGTAAGCAGACCAGGGTGTTTGCCAAACCCTTTATCAAAGCACAGCAGAGCTCCTACTGCATTGTAAATGAATCCTATTCTTCTCTTCCCCCTCCCACATGCACATGAGCGCATGGTAATCCCACATCTTATGCATAAATGAAAACTGTGTACTGTATACTGAAACCCTTGGAGCCACCCAACATCTAGCGGGTGACAGCATCCCCATCACTCCCAGAGCCAAGCAGGCCTTGCCCATCAAACAAACAGAGCACTTAAAAGCTCCTTTTGCACCAAGTAACACAAGCAGACCCGGCTCAAAAACAGTTTAAAGCTCTCTGCCTTATGGGGGGCAAGTGGGGGGGGGGAATGATGCAGTACCATGAAGACCAGAAAACTGAAGCTCAACTCCAACAAGACACAGGTTGCACAAGTAACATCATTCCTAGTGTATGAGAGCTGGTGTTCAACCAGTTCTGGATAGAGTTGCATTCCCCGTTTGCAGTTTGTGAGAGTTCCTTAATCCAGCTCTGTCACCGGCAGCACAATTGTTTCAGTGGCACAGAAATCCGATGGGGAGCAATTCAACTGATGGGTCAACTGCACAGCTGAGTTTCCTGTCAATAGTATCCTGCAGGAAAGCTGATGGGATGGAGCCCTGAATAGGGTTGTTCCTGCTACAACCTAGGGGTTGTCGGTCTTACTTCTCACTTTTGCCTTATTACACAGCCATAGAACTCAAGCTAGTATTGTCATGCATCATATTAAGTCAGATATTATTTCACAAAATAAGTCTGAAAAGTTTGTGAATGTATTCATGTTTATTTTTAATATCGCTATATGTAACATAATAATTCAAAATAGCATGGATGGTGTATTTTATATGAATGTAAGGTCTATGCAAGATTACCAAAGAAAAATGGTTATTCAGGGCTATCCTAAATAGACAGGACTTAAAATAACAGATTTTAAAATAATGTCACATTTTAGGATAGTTGTGCCCATTTGCTTAGAGGCACTCTTGTTAGTCCAAAGGCAAGGAAAGGCTTTATAATCTGAGTGCAGTGAACGTGCCAGTTAGTTGTTGTTTAGTCGTTTAGTTGTGTCCGACTCTTTGTGACCCCTGGACCAGAGCACGGCAGGCACTCCTGTCTTCCACTGCCTCCCGCAGTCTGGTCAAACTCATGCTGGTAGCTTCGAAGACACTATCCAACCATTTCGTCCTCTGTCGTCCTTCTCCTTGTGCCCTCCATCTTTCCCAACATCAGGGTCTTTTCCTAGGAGTCTTCTCTTCTCATGAGGTGGCCAAAGTCTTGAGCCTCAGCTTCAGGATCTGTCCTCCCAGTGAGCACTCAGGGCTGATTTCCTTAAGAATGGATACGTTTGATCTTCTTGCAGTCCATGGGACTCTCAAGAGTCTCCTCCAGCACCATAATTCAAAAGCATCCATTCTTCGGCGATCAGCCTTCTTTATGGTCCAGCTCTCACTTCCATACATCACTACTGGGAAAACCATAGCTTTTACTATACGGACCTTTGTTGGCAAGGTGATGTCTCTGCTTTTTAAGATGCTATCTAGGTTTGTCATTGCTTTTCTCCCAAGAAGCAGGGGTCTTTTAATTTCGTGACTGCTGTCACCATCTGCAGTAATCATGGAATAAAATAAGAAATAAAAGAAATAAAATCTCTCACTGCCTCCATTTCTTACCCTTCTATTTGCCAGGAGGTGATGGAACCAGTGGCCATGATCTTCGTTTTTTTGATGTTGAGCTTCAGACCATATTTTGCGCTCTCCTCTTTCACCCTCATTAAAGGGTTCTTTAATTCCTCCTCACTTTCTGCCATCAAGGTTGTGTCATCTGCATATCTGAGGTTGTTGATATTTCTTCCGGCAATCTTAATTCCGGTTTGGGATTCATCCAGCCCAGCCTTTCGCATGATGAATTCTGCATATAAGTTAAATAGGCGGGAGACAATATACAGCCTTGTCGTACTTCTTTCCCAATTTTGAACCAATCAGTTGTCCCATATCCAGTTCTAACGATAGCTTCTTGTCCCACACAGAGATTTCTCAGGAGACAGATGAGGTGATCAGGCACTCCCATTTCTCTAAGAACTTGCCATAGTTTGCTGTGGTCGACACAGTCAAAGGCTTTTGCATAGTCAATGAAGCAGAAGTAGATGTCTTTCTGGAACTCTCTAGCTTTCTCCATAATCCAGCGCATGTTTGCAATTTGGTCTCTGGTTCCTCTGCCTCTTCTAAATCCAGCTTGTACTTCTGGGAGTTCTCAGTCCACATACTGCTTAAGCCTGCCTTGTAGAATTTTAAGCATAACCTGCCAGTTTAAGGCTGTGTAATTCAATGAATATTTGCAAGGAAGATTGTGCTTAATAAGAAAAATGTAAGAACTTTGGACTGAAGGAGCAGCATGAAGTTTTGGCCAGCACCCTTTGAGCTACTAGGCTGGATTTCTAATTAGACAGAGCAACTATCTTTAGTAGCTATTTCCCTGCAGAACATATGTGAATAGGTTGTATGATTGAGAGCTCTTGAGTAAGTGAAATAAATCATTCTTTGAAAACTGGTACCAATGGCTTAACCTCTGTGCCTTCCTCCAATCCTAGGTTGCGTTCATAACTTTATCCATGATCCACAAGGCAGCCACCAATTTCTACCTGCAAGATCTGAATAATGAAACATCATTTCTTTTTCTTGTTTTTAAGTAGTCAACTAATCTTAAAGAAATCTGTCATAAAACAGTATTCAGCAACTCATTGTGTTGGGGACTCTGAATCTCACTGTTCAGCCCTAAAAAAAGATTAATGCTAACCTCTATATCGTTTGACATGACTGATTAGTTCAGCTATCAGCAGGGGAGAATGCATTCTACAATAACTGCATATTTAGTACAGAAATTGACCCACCATTCTGAATTTCCAAGTTTTAGCTGAAAACAAACTGATTTTATTAAAGCTGCACCATCCTATGCATATTTACTCAAAAGTAAGCTATTTCTCCTGAGAAATCTCTATGTGGGACAAGAAGCTATCGTTAGAACTGGACATGGAACAACTGATTGGTTCAAAATTGGGAAAGGTGCAAGAGAAGGCTGTATATTGTCTCCCTGCTTATTTAACTTATATGAAGAATTCATCATGCGAAAGGCTGGGCTGGATGAATCCCAAGCCGGAATTAAGATTGCCGGAAGAAATATCAACAACCTCAGATATGCAGATGACACAACCTTGATGGCAGAAAGTGAGGAGGAATTAAAGAACCTTTTAATGAGGGTGAAAGAGGAGAGCACAAAATATGGTCTGAAGCTCAACATCAAAAAAACGAAGATCATGGCCACTGGTTCCATCACCTCCTGGCAAATAGAAGGGTAAGAAATGGAGGCAGTGAGAGATTTTATTTCTTTTATTTCTTATTTTATTCCATGATCACTGCAGATGGTGACAGCAGTCACGAAATTAAAAGACCCCTGCTTCTTGGGAGAAAAGCAATGACAAACCTAGATAGCATCTTAAAAAGCAGAGACATCACCTTGCCAACAAAGATCCGTATAGTAAAAGCTATGGTTTTCCCAGTAGTGATGTATGGAAGTGAGAGCTGGACCATAAAGAAGGCTGATCGCCGAAGAATGGATGCTTTTGAATTATGGTGCTGGAGGAGACTCTTGAGAGTCCCATGGACTGCAAGAAGATCAAACGTATCCATTCTTAAGGAAATCAGCCCTGAGTGCTCACTGGGAGGACAGATCCTGAAGCTGAGGCTCAAGACTTTGGCCACCTCATGAGAAGAGAAGACTCCTAGGAAAAGACCCTGATGTTGGGAAAGATGGAGGGCACAAGGAGAAGGACGACAGAGGACGAAATGGTTGGATAGTGTCTTCGAAGCTACCAGCATGAGTTTGACCAGACTGCGGGAGGCAGTGGAAGACAGGAGTGCCTGGCGTGCTCTGGTCCAGGGGTCACGAAGAGTCGGACACAACTAAATGACGACAACAAAACTATGTTGTGTTCGGTGGGGTTACTGCTAGGTAAACATACTTAGGACTGCAGCCTAAGTCATTTGCAGAAGCATGCACACAAACTACTTTTCTTAACCACCTAAGATTTTTCTTGGGGGGAGGGGGTAAAAACGCATGTTACAAATATGAGTAAGTGACAAGCAGGGAGGATAAAAATAAATGATTTATTAAAAACATCGATTGTTTAAAATTTTAAATTGGATTTTTTTTAAAAAAATGCTTTTGGAGGAAAAATCTTTCTAAATATTGTTTTCTGTTTAAATTACATAATAGTCCAAAGGCTATTCATCAGGAAATAAGGGTTTGTTTTTAATTATGTAGCATGAGGCTTTATATGCAATGTTTAAATTTTTTGGTAAATGAATTGCATTAATCTATTCATAATGTCATACTCTTCCAGAGGTTTCGGTAAGATTATTTGGGGCAGTTTTTCTAACAAGAAGATATTATCACAGAGGCTTGTTTTTACAGTTCTCAAAAGTGTGAATTTGTGTCTACACAGGAAAAATGTTATAAAATAAACATACAGCGTTGAGGAAGAAACCTTAATCCATTGTTCCTTTGCAAATTTATACACACAGAATCAACCCCTTACCTCTTCAATGAATAGATGGTTTGGAGTGGAATAGATTTGCACAAGTAGCTAAGTGTGAAGCAGTAAAGATGAAAGTGCAACCTTGTGAGCAGAATACTCCACAAGTCTTGGAATCTTTGTGTAATAATTGTGGAAGTCAGTTGCATATCTGTGCAATTCAGACTTGAGGCAAGTGCTGAAGGCACTTCCGGGCTGGCAACCTCTTCCCAATCCCACTGGGTTCCAACAACTGCACTAACACTTAACTGTACAGAATAGGCACCTGAACGTAGAAGCAAATCCCAAAGGGGGTGGTGGGGGTGGTGGAAATAGTATCTTGGCGAGACCTTGAAGTGCTTGCCAGTCAACTAATAAAGAGTTCACACTAGTTCCCAGGGCTCGCCTGACATCATCCAAACAAGAGTCTCTAACCACATCAGTTAACAAACATGGATACATATGCTATAACGTTATTGTTTTAGTTAAATAAATTGTTTAAACTGTTATTAAGGAAATGATTATTTATTTTTCTCCTTCCAATAAAGTACAGCAGAAAAGTTGTCCAAATATAAACAGTTAACTTATTAAACCTCACAATAATTTCATAATTATCGGTCTATGTATTTCTAATAGTATAACTGAATTAGCTATTTTTTATATAACTGTAAAAACTACTCTAAAAAGTTATTATTCCAAAAATGAAACCTTCATCTGGTTGTAAATATTAAGATTATACCAGCAAGAATGAGTCTTTCTGTTAAAAATATGATTTAAATCAAGTATTACTGACTAGTGATTTAAATCGTCATTTATCAAATCCACCCTGGCGACAAGTATCTAACAAAATAATTTGTTCTTTAAAAGATTACCTTGGTTGAAAGAACTTTGAATGTACTTTGTTCTGGAACTATGGAATGAAGAAAATGAAGCTTTAAGTTGTAGTCTTCCTCTGACGAAAGTCTCACGAATACATCTAGCTGTTAATAATATGAAACATAATCAGTAGTAAACACAAGGAAAAGGCCTCCTAGTGTTTCTGTCATTTCCCAGGAAATGAAGGCAAAGACCTTTCATTGGGAACATCTAATCTGTGTCGAGTATAAGAGAGGAATTTCAAACAGCAATTTATATTGAATTATTCAACAGATAATTCAAAGTGTGCTAGAACATAAACAGAAGATTAATGTTCTTAGTCATCAAGTAGGTACTCAGAAAGCCTGTTATGTCAGTTTGATGTGCATTCTTTAGGTAAAGAATTGCATTAACTGTAGAAAGTTACCAAAAGCCATAAATAATTAAATGGACAAAAGACACACAGCTGCTTCTTTTGCTTTATACTTCACACATTTCCATGCCCAGCAAGATGTGAGAATATAAAGCAGCAACTCACTGAATTTTTGATTCTATTGTCTAAAATATGTAAATGATAAAACAAGAATACTTGCAATATAATTAACCAAACCCGGGGTCCCAATAATTAAAGTTAGGATTTAGTGAACAGCACGACAGAACAATACAGAGAAGATAAATATTAGATAATACCTGCACCAACATTTCCCAAAGCCTCACTTTTCCCCATCCAAGCATAAAGCTGCTGATTTTATCTTGGGCTGCAATAAGCACACACTCTCTTGGAAGTTACACTGAACTCAAAGAAATGACTTTGAAAAGAACTACATTTATAACCTAAGGGTGCCTTGATTTCAGTTTGAATTTTATGCATATCTTACCTCTTTTTCTGAAAACTGTATGTTTACATCATCCTTCTTTGCGTTTTTGATCATAATAGTTACAATTACATGAGATTCTGTTTGGTACCAGTCATGCCTTTAAAAAAACACCAGCATTTTAGTTTATGTGAATATCCCACTGTTGTATCCTGATTGCTTCCCAAGACTTTCCCAACTCCTTCCCTCTGAACAAGGGCCCATGTGAACTATGTCAAACATTTAGCTAAAGGTAGGTAGCCGTGTTGGTCTGCCCTAGTCGGAGGAAAAAAATTCCTTTCAGTAGCACCTTAGAGACCAAGTTTGTTTTTGGTATGAGCTTTCATGTGAATGCACACTTCTTCAGATACTATTCAGATTCGTGTGCATGCACACAAAAGCTCATACCAATAACAAACTTAGTTGGTCTCTAAGGTGCTACCGGAAGGAATTTTTTATTTTTTATTTTGTTATGTCAAACATGAATGTCAATGATGATCCTTGGGAGAAAATGGATCATCCAGGAATTGAGCATGGATCCTCCTAAAGCAATGGTCCAAGCCTTTTGGAGTGGAATTGCATACTCATTTTCAAGAATGGAGGACTGATCAGTCCCCAGAATTATCAGTATATTAAGTGGAAGATGCAGCTCCTTTCTAACCAAAGAGCATCAAGTTCATTAATTCTTCAAGTTGACATGAAAGCAACCAAGTGCATTACCTTTAAGTAAGCTCCCGCAATAGATGGTCTCAGCAAGTTTCAAAGACTATTTGATGAGAGCCTTAGAACAGATTCCAGAAGAAAATGCACAGCTGGAAAAAGAGTATCAACAAGGGTGTCCCACATGCCCTTAAAGTAGTGCTGTGCAATGCCAGGTTAATGATTCATAAGACCAGTGCCACTGATTGTGTATGGAGGAATTGACCTGGTTGGACATGGTAGCTGGCTCTGTTCTTGCTGCTGCTTGCCGACCAGGTTTCTCTTATCGCACTATCTCAAATCTTCCATTTGTGGACAAGGTGACTGAGCGGGTGGTCGCAGAAGAACTCCACGCACGCTTGGAGGATGTGGACCATTTGGACCACTTGCAATCAACACATCATGGGACTGAAACCACCCTAGTTGCACTGGCTGATGACTTCCAGTGGGACAGGGCCAGGGCCAGAGATGAAAGCAGTTTCCTAGTTCTGCTGGATCTCTCAGCAGCTTTTGATACTGACCATGGTATCCTCATGGATCTTCTAGGAGGTCTGGGAGTTGGGGGCACTGCTATGCAGTGAACCCACTCATTCCTCCTCGGCCATGTCCATAAAGTACTGTTGGGGGAGGTGAGTGTTCAGATCCCTGGACTTGAGGGGTGCCTCAGGGCTCTGACTCCTCTTCCATGCTTTTTAACATCTATAGGAAACTGCTAGGAGAGGTCAATAGGGGGTTGGGGCTGGGTGTTCACCAGATGAAACCCAGCTGTACCTCTCATTTAAATCGAAACAAGTGAAGGCAGTGGATGTCTTGTGTGAGTGTGTGGAGGCGGTTGTGGGGTAGATGGCAGCCAAGAGATTGAGGTGGAATCCCAACAAGACATAAGTACTGGTTCTGGGAGACAAGGAGCAGGGAGGTGTGGGGAATTCCCTAGTCCTGAGTGGGGTAAATATGCCCATAAAGAACCAAGTGTGCAGCCTGGGAGTCATTTTGCACTCACAGCTGTCCATGAAGGCACAGGTCAATTCTGTGTCCACGGCAGCGGTCTACCAGCTCCAGCTGGTACACTGGCTGAGACCCTACCTGCTTGCACACTGTGTCACCAGAGTGGTAATGCTCTGGGTATCTCCTGCTTGGACTACTGCAATGCGCTCTACGTGGGGCTACCTTTGAAGGTGACTTGGAAATTACAACTAATCCAGTATGCGGCTGCCAGACTGGTGACTGGGAGCTGCCCCTGGGACCATGTAATACCTGTCTTAAAATATCTACATTGGCTCCCAGTTCGCCTCAGAGTACAATTGGAAGTGTTGGTGCTGGCCTTTAAAGCCCTAAATGGCCTTGGTCCAGAATACCCAAAGGAGCGTCTTCACCCCCATCCTTCAAGCCAGACACTGAGACACTCCAAGGGCCTTCTGGCGGTTTCCTCCCTGAGAGGGAATCAGGCAGAGGGCCTTCTTAGTAGTCAAGCCCCCCATGTGGAATGCCCTCTCATTAGATGCCAAGGAAATAAACAATTATTTGACTTTTTGAAGACATTTGAAGGCAGTCCTGTATATGGAAGTTTTTAATGTTTGATGTTTTACTGTGGTTTTATAATTTGTTTGGAAGCTGTCCAGAATGTCTGGAGCAGCCCAGTCAGATAGGCGGCATATAAATATATTATTATTATTAATAATAATAATAATAATAATATTAATTATTATTAATTATTATTAATTATTATTAATTATTAATTATTATTATTATTATTATTATTATTATTTGGATGCTTGCTGGAAGAAATGCTTGAAATGTGAGGAAGCAGGACATCCCCACCCCAGATCTCCAGAACACTACCCTGGTCTGCCACCTGCCTTTCCGGGTACTGGGGCACTGGCTCTGTATCTACCCCAGCGGTAGAAAGCCTAGCATGCCACTCATGGATGCAGTATCTTGCTGTTGTGGAAGTTTGTAGGAATAACAGAAAAATCGCAATTGAAATAGAGGTAGTAAAGCAGATCACTAGCTCCTGGCCAGGATTATGTAATGAGTGGGAATGCAAGCTGTGCAAATTTGCAAATTATTTTGTCAGGATGGATGTCAGTTTATGTTGTTTGTGGGACCCATAACCCTACCGGCTGTTATTTCTGGGCTGATTCTGGAGAGATCAGTGGAGGAAAGGTTATATGCAAAATGACCAGAGGAGCTTCCTCCTGACCTTCTGAGCTCTCCACCTCCCCCACGCAGCTACATTTTTTGGCCACTATGTGGCTAATACATTTTAAGAAGCTGAGTGCACAGATTCCCCTCTGGCTGGGATTTGCAATCCTATTAGGAAACCACATGGTAGAAAGGAAGGAAAAGTGTAGCTTGCCAGAGCTTGTGGACTGGATGCTGACCATGCAGAAGCTGTTGAGTCTGGTGTGGTCAGGGTGTTCATCTGCCAAACCAAACCCATCAAGATTATTACAGTGGTGCCCCGCAAGACGAATGCCTCGCAAGACGAAAAACTCGCTAGACGAAAGGGTTTTCCGTTTTTGCGTTGCTTCGCTAGACGAATTTCCCTATGGGCTTGCTTCGCCAGACGAAAACGCCTTGCGCTTTTTTTTTTAAAGCCGCTTGAAGAGGCGCAGTTGCGACGGACCGTGCTTCGCAAGACGAAAAACATCGCAAGACGAAAAGACTCGCAGAACGAATTCTTTTCGTCTTGCGAGGCACCACTGTATTTGGGGGGGGGGGCCTATGGATGGATATTGTTTCAGGAACCTCTGGTTTGCCAATGGTTTTAATGCCTTGGAATCTGCTCTCTTCTGTCTGGATGCAGAGTAATCAAGTATTGGTTTTATTTTTTGAGGGAAGTTCTCTCTGGAATGATGTTGAGTCACAAGAGTTAATTATACCTATCTGCTTTCTAACGCTGAACAAGAACAGAATGCACAATGCACAGGGCTCCAGGCCAGATACTAAGGGATTCTTCAGCAAATAAGTTAATTTGGAAAAACAGGAAACCATTAAAATCCTGGTCCTAGATGCCTATATTCTTATGTGCCACCTGACAGTAGAGCAGAGTTTGTCCAGTAGGCTGTCTGGAATAATTATTTTCCAGAAATCATAGCTCAACTTTTTCACTTTACATTAATCAAATAATTCAATTTCAAGGAGTCCAACACAGAAAGCAAAAAGATTCTTTTAGCCATTCTCTTAGCCCCAACCCCTCATTTATAAAGAGGGAATACTAATACATACCCTCCAACATTTCTCCACTGAAAAAAGGGATGTCCCCTTCAATAAGGATCATGCCCCAGCCACTCTGGGCAGCTTCCAACATATATTAAAACATAATAAAACATTAAACATAAAAACACTTCCCTATACCAGATTGCCTTCAAACTGCTTGGGGGTCAGATAATTCCATACCCTCCAACTTTTCTCCAATGAAAGGAAATGTGGGACATTCCAGGATCAAATCAGAAACCAGGACAGCTTCTCTAAATCAGGGATGTCCCTGAAAAATAGGGACACTTAGGGAATCTGCTAATACTAGCTAACTACTGTACATGGTAGCTATAAAAGACCCGACAGTTAAGTCCAGTCACGAATGACTCTGGGGTTGCAGCGCTCATCTCGCTTTACTGGCCGAGGGAGTCGCCGTTTGTCCGCAGACAGTTTTTCTGGGTCATGTGGCCAGCATGACTGGGTCATGTGGTCAGCTCATGGAAACGCCTTTTACCTTCCCGCTGAAGCGGTACCTATTTATCTACTTGCATTTTGATGTGCTTTCGAACTGCTACGTTGGCAGGAAGTGGGACCGAGCAATGGGAGCTCACCCCATCGCGGGGATTTTAACCGCCAACCTTCCGATCGGCAAGTCCCAGGCTCAGTGGTTTAGACCATAGCGCTACCTGTATGGTAGCTATAAAGATGATTAATTATTGCACAGTGTCATCAGTGCATATGGCAATGTACTGAGCTGCAAAGGCAAAATCTCTGCCGGCAGTAACTTACAATCTGAGATGAACAAAATGACAAAAGCAAGACAGGAAGGGAGGAAAAGCAGGAAGATTAAGGGGATAAATATGACAGAACCCACGTGGAATGAATGGGTTCTCAGGAAACTGAGAGTTTATACCTTATGTTCAGGGAGGGGCTTCCAAACATGGGGAAAACAAGTGCAAATGGGCAGTAATTTAAGGAAGTTCAAGACCACAGGCGGTAAAGTTGGCTGTGTAGTGTTCATAGGCAGGATTATAGCGAGAAACAAAGGTCAAATTACAAAATTATTCAGAGTGTCCCATACGTTCTAATGAAATTATTATGTCTACATTGCATTTCAGGATATAATTAATACCAAAACAGCTAACAAGCAACATTCAATTATGTATTTTAAGAACACAAAACACAATAGTGACAAATTAAAAAAACACACCATCATAAGGCAGCTGATGGTATATCACTCTGGGGGGCAGGGTAGAAGAGTTCTGCTGGAGCCTGCTCCTGCTCCCTCTCCTGGAACCCTTTCCACTGGACAGGTTATAGTAGATCACCTAGAGTGGTTTGGCTGAGGAAAGTCCCACTGGTTCTGGCTTTCTTTTGAGGCCTTTCTTAGGAAAATTATTCTATAAACACTAAGTACTGTTATAGAGAATGTTAAAAAAGAACTCCATCTTACTTGATCTTAGGTGGTTTTGACTGATGTTGCAAAATCTGATTGTCATCCTTTACAATGAAAAGATATTGATAAATTAGAATAATCTAGCAGTTTTTAAGCCAAGCATCATAATATTTTCACATTACAAAAGAGTGCTTTTTAGTAGCTATCTGTGGTCTCTTGTGCATGAAATGGACTTCAATACAAGAACCACATGAAAATACACACATGCAAAAAGAAAGTTTAGGCACATTTTATACATATATGTCATATTTCCACAACTCCTGTACCCATGAAACCAGTGGGTGGGTGTATGACTAGAAAAAATGCACCTACATATAATTTTACAGATAATAAATCATTTTCTGATTACTCAAGGGGACTCAAAACTATAAGGACACAGAACCATAAGATTAAAACCATATTGTAGCTAAAAGCACTTCAGAACTTTAAATATAAGCAGAAGAAAAACACAGCAGACAGAATGTGCAAGATTTTTAAACGGAAAGCTGTTGAGCACAAGGTGTTGGCAAGGACAGCATAGGGAAATGTTTAAATAGGGAAATGTTTAAACAAAGATCAAGGGAGCCAGCTGGAAAGAACTGAATGGAGATAGAAAACATCCAAGGCCATGGTCACAGAGATACAAGCTACGGGAAGAAGCGAAAGACCTAGCAGAGAGGAACTAACTCAAAAGTTAACAGGAGAGAAGCAAGAAAGGCCTGGTCCTAGACATGTGTAAATCTCTGTATGCACTGTATATTCTTCTGCGTGTTTCTTGTTCTTTACTTTTAAAATTCTGATAAATTACATTTAAAAATTATCTGAGATTTTCTGATCTATTAGCACTTGGTTCAGAGGGTGGGAAGACTAGTGGACACTGAGTAGTAGGAATCCTGTTGGAAAGTGTTTGGGTCACATTATAAAATGCCTCATCAACATAAAATCCTTACAAAGGTTGCCATACAACCTGGAGAAGTGTTATGCTCTAGAAACCAAGTATACAAATTAGGGAGAACCTTACCACCTCATTCTGCAATCCAGCTGCAAGGCAAAAAATAATAATCTTTATTTTGAAAACATGTTTCTTAAAATATGTATCAATTAGCCACAAAGAAAGCATGCTGGTATCAAAGCTATTTAGTAGTTTTGCTCCAGGTTATTTTACAGAATAAGTCAGTTTAACACTAGACACATTTAGATTGCAAACCTTAACTAGGGAGTGAGTGGGACTTACTTCCAAGGAAACATGAACAAGCTTCCACACCAAGTGTGAAAAGTTTCTGGCAACAGTAATGTACCATTCAAGCAGCAGCAACACACACAGAAAGAATACAGTGGCACTATTACTTCCCTTGATCTAGATGCTATACTCCTATTGATGCAGCCCAGAATTGCATTGGCTTTTTTAGCTGCCGCGTCACACTGTTTTTTACAAAATAATTTTTTTAGACTTCTCTGACTAGCAGCATCTCTGTTATTCTTTAGGCATCAGGCAAAGTGCACACTGTTCTTTCAGGCTTTCAGCTGTGTGTAAGATATTTTAACGGACTTACATCACTGGTTTATACTTGTTTAGAAGTTGATCTGCTCTATTTTCTTTTTGATTTCATTGTATTGCATTTTATTGTGCTATATTATTGTAAGCTACCTTGAGACCATTCTATGGCAGAAGCAAGATAGAAAGGTTGAAAATAAATTCAGTCTATAATTGCAATGTCTCTCTCCCACACGTTTTCTGAAAGTCACACCTTTTTGTATACGAACCACTTGCATGCTCACACACATACATGTTGCCACCCTAATCATAAATATGAATATATTTATGTATTTGTAAGTTATTTGGAAAAACAAGTGTTGCACTAGATCTCGTAACCCACTTGGCAGGTTCTACAAGGCCTCTCCGCCTCCCAGAGGGGAGGAGTTGTGAGTGGGAGCAGCTTCCCGCAGCAGCAGGGAGGCATATCCAGCTCCCTGCTTCTGATTGCCTCTGCTGGTGCGGCCAAGCCTTTCAGTCGGCCAAAAGGGTGGGGTTAGCTGCATTTAAGCAGGCACTGCAGCTCTCTGACCCCAGTCAGTTCCTGCTTGCATCGGATCTCCCTCCCTCCCTCTTTGGTCAGCTTCCTTTGCGTATTGACCTTGCTATGGACTTCGGTTGGACTGGTAGGACTTTTTTTATCCATTTGGCAATTTGGCACCAGCCTCTTGGTTTTCTCGTCTACCTCGTACCAACTCATCACAACTTTCTGGTATTGGCGGTTAGGCATTGGAATAGGTGTGCTGTGTTGGAGGATTGGGTATGGGCCATCATCTACCCCTCCTCTTTGGGGTCTTCTGTTAAAGGAATCCGGCGGTCGTGGATCCTGTCCAATGCCCTGCTGGTGGCTAGGGCCATGGCACGACCCCCGGTGACATCATGGGGAAGCTTCCAGTTGTATTTGCATCAACAAGCTTCTCCCACTGGTTGTTAACCCTGAAATGACTCCCTGCTGAGAGGGGTGGAGTCATGTGTTGCTGTTTTATCCAATGCCTAAGGCAATACTACTCACATGCTGTAACCAATAAAGTTGTGGCCTAATTTTTCCCATTAACCTAAAATAATGTGTTTTTGTGTCTTATTATAATCCTATGCAGGTGCTGGGTCCTCGACTCACAACTAGGTTTGCTGATGGTTGTTCCCCAATAAATCCTCTTCACAGGGAAACTTGTGCAGTGTAAATCCTGATTCTACTTGGAATATATCACACAGATTTTGAGGCAGGCAGGGTCAAAAGCATTAAAAATTCAGTGAAGAGTATTTACCAGGGTATAGATGAAAACACGCAAAAGGTCCATTAGGATGGCACATCTGAGGTTTCCCATCCCATAAGAATGCATATAAGTAAGTAAAGCACTGCTTACCATTGATGGCTTCCTCACATCTTTGAATCCAAATAGTAAAAGCTGTGTCAGCACCTAGCAGATGAAACACACAATAGTCTACTGCAGTATGACATCTACTATAAGATTTGATAAGCTTTTATGCTGTGGTGACAACTGTCTACATAGCGAACACAGGCTCTTGCTAGAATCTGAGATTCCCAGCCTTTCTAGCTTTTACTGAAGAAGACAAAGGGAGCAAACTTATAGCAATATCTGCCAGGAGGAGCAGAAGCGGAAATCTAGTTGTGCTGGGAGGTTCCCAGGGCAGCTGGGCCCAGGGGATCTTAAGTCCTGAAAAAAGGGTGTTCCAGGAATGGGGCAGGCTTGAGCTGGATCCTAAGACCATTGAGCTCAGTCAAGTGGCCTGGCAAACTGCCATAAGTTCAGCTGGCAAGAAGGGTGATGTAACTCAAAAGGCTTTTTCTCTCTCTGCCATGCTTAGGCAGTAATTTCTTGAACAGAGTCTGGATCTGATGCACCTTATGCTGGTTTAACATATGCCACGGCTGCTTCACACTGGCTTCCTGTATTGCTCCTTAAGTGGCAAAAAGTGTGGCTCTCAGTCACACACAAGTAACCTACCCGTGACAATATCAACCTATCAGCAGTTAACTTTGAGATATTGTATTCAACTCTGGATTACAGAAAAACTTTTTTGATTACAAAATGCCATTATAGAAGGATAGCATAGTAACATAGCTGTACCTATACCAACTATTTATTTAAAAAGCATTCAATATTGAACCAATTGACAAAGGCACTCAATGTTGTTCCAGCTTTCAATGCTACTTAAATAGTTTGGTGATCAGATTTCATTTAAGTCCAAAAAGATGACATCTATCATGGAGGGTATGCAAACTGGATGTCATCTACACTCTAGCAAACTATGGTTGGTTAACTTTAATTATGGTTAGTGAAAACAAGCCAACTTTAAACCATAGTTTATAAAGGTGGCTTGTTTTCCTTAACGTTAGTTAAGATTAAGCTTCTGATCTCCTCTTCACAGTTACAGGGGAGGGGAGAGAATCGCATGAAGGATCACCTAGGTTTGTTATTGGGATGCCTAACCACAATATGATTCACTGTAATGATGGTGTTGTGATCTTGGCTGTTAGTCCTGGAAGACCTGCTCTGTCTGGCGGGTGTTTTTCACCTGGCCTGGGAGGGTGAGACCCTGACTGACCCCACCTACAAAAACTGAAGCTGCTGAACAGACTCTTGGGCTGTTGTATCATTGGGGGAGGGGGTTGCTGTTACTGATATTTTTTTGCATCTTTAATTCAGAGCGTTTCAATGCATTATTTGTGATAACTACTTTATGTTTGTAATTATGTGATTTTTTTAAAATGTTGTCAGCCACTTTGAGCATGGTTTAAACTATGAGGTGGCATATCAGTTTGAACGTTCATACTTACTGTCCAGTTGTTGTCCTTCCCTGAAAGACTTCAGTGCAGAATCATAGTCTTTCATATGGTATTCACCTACCCTGATGTACACGTAAGAGGAGAAAATGCCAATATTTGTTAAGCAGGATCTACCAACATTATAAAATTCAGTAATTGATTGACAATTCACTCCTATTAATGCAGAGGAACAGTCAAACCTTATAAACATTTCAATTATTTAATAATTAAAAGAATCCTTAGTTTTACTTGGTCTGTGATTTGAATGAACTTGTATTAAATTGCTACGGAAATCATAAATAGGTCCAGGTAAATATTCTAAATATTTATCCAAAAGTACTATTTTGAGAATAGAATACACTTCCAATTTTGTAAAGCAAGGCCCCAGTTCTCTCCAACCCCCCTACCCATTGCACCCACATTCCACACCATTCCCAAGGAACAACTTCTCAGGAAGCCACAATGGTGGGGGGAGTGTGTGGCAAAAGTCGGGGGGAGGGCAACTTGTGTGAATGCCAGTGATTCTCCCCATACAAAAGCACCTTTGCAAGAAAGTCAACAAGATCTTCACAAAATTGGGAAACTAAAAACACCTGCATACGATTCATAAAATAAACACTCACCCTTGTCTGAGAAAGGCTACAGCATTACTGGCATCAAGTGATAGTGACTTCTTTGCATCTGCAATGGCATCTACAAAAAAAGGTTATTAAATTTCTAAGTATTGCATTATTTCACTCACTATTAAACCACACAAATTCTGTCTTTCCTCAATACTTCAACACAGGTTTCCTCATACTAGAATAGTCAGTTAATGGGTGGTAACTACATATATTAGAAATAAAATATAAACAAGCTATTCTAGGAAGAAGGCAAAACCTGCATCTAAGGTTTTCTGAATCTTATTTAGATTAGTAGTATCAGTTTCAAATATTGAGCTGTTATGACAAACAAGTACAGTACATAATAAATCAGCTAGAAAAGATAGATATACAACAGTAGTAGTAGTCGTAGTATTTATACTCCACCCATCTGGCTGGGTTGCCCCAGACACTCTGGACGGCTTCCAAAAATTATAAAAGCACAATAAAACTTCAAAAATTAAAAACTTCCCTATACAGGGTTGCCATTAGATGTCTTCTAAAAGCCAAGTAACTGTTTATTTCCTTGACATCTGACGGGAGGGCATTCCACAGGGTGGGCTTGACTACTGAGAAGGCCCTCTTCCTAGTTCCCTGTAACCTCACTTCTTGCAGTGAGGGAACAACCAGAAGACCCTCAGAGCTGGACCTCATTATCTGGGCTGGATGATGTGGGTGGAGATACTTCAGGCATACAGGGCTGAGGCCATTTAGGGCTTTAAGGTCAGCACCAACATTGTGAATTGTGCTCAGAAACGTACTGGGAGCCAGTATTGATCCTTTAGGGCCAGTGTTATGGTCCCAGTGGCTGCTCCCAGTCACCAGCCTGGTAACTACATTCTGGATTAGTTGTAGTTTCCATGTCACCTTCAAAGGTAGCCCCATGTAGAGCACAGTAGTTCAAGCGGGAGATACCCAGAGCATTACCACTCTGGCGAGACAGCCTGCGGGCAGGAAGAGTCTCAGCCAGTGTACCAGACAGAGCTGGTAGACAGCCGCCCTGGACACAGAATTGACCCAATGCTCCATGGGCAGCTGTGAGTCCAAAATGACTCCCAGGCTGTGCACCTGGTCCTTCAGGACCAGGGAATACCCCACACCTGCTTGCTCTGTCTCCCAGAACCACTAATTCCATCCACTGGCTGCCATCCACCCCGTAACCCCCTCCAGATATCCACACAAGAAGTTCACTGGTTCCGATTTAAACAGGAGGTCGAGCTTGGTATAGTCTGCATACTGGTGAACACAAGAATGGGCCTTTTCTGCGGTGGCTCCCCATTTGTGGAAAGCTGTCCTCAGGAAGGTTCGTCTGGTGCCCTCATTATACACCTTTAGGTGCCAGGTGAAAACTCTTTAACCAGGCCTTTGGTTGATTGACATACAATCTGCTTTTAAAATGTGTTGGAGAAGGGGGATTATTGGGTTGTTCTTGTTTTTATTTTTATTATGTCTTTCATGTTTCTATATTGTGATTTTATGTTGTGAACCGCCCTGCTACCTGTGGATGTAGGGCAGTATGCAAATTTTAATATTAATAAAAAATAAAAAGCGCAGATGGCTGCCACCCACCTAATTCCCCTATGCCATGCCTAATTAACAGTAAAAGAACACAGACAATACAATGGGCAGATCCAACCACTTCCTCCCCATCTCTCACCCGGTGATTCTTTATCACACCCGCTAGAGGCTCTCACCATGAGTGGGTCAGGTGGCTGTGGCCTGCATCCAACCCTCGACACACAACTGGTTTCCCCCCTGTGCTGAGATCATCACTGGTTTACGCAACAGGGGCTTACCCTATCCACCACAATGAAATTCTCATTGTTCAGGACACATGAAGAGTTACAGCTGAACTGAGCTTCTTGATGACAAGCCCAAATCTGCTCCAGAAGTTAGAGGACCAGAATGGCATGTAAGCCATAGGGGACCGGAAAGGTGCCAAAAACTGGAGAAACACCATTGATATTGTGAGGGTAGAAATGCCTTCTGCTTGCTTATTACCCAGTTTGGATCCAACCAACGGAATTGATTTTGAAGTAACTATATCTAGCACAGAGGTGTGATGAGGTGAAAATATCAGGCAAAGACACAAACTGTGTGCATTCCAAGCAGTTATTTTCTGAAATACACAAGCAAAGCCTACTGATGTGCTGGCGGGGGAGGGGAGCAAAAAAGAAACGAAAGCCCTGCATTGCAAGGGGTTAGCTAAATGACCCTCAGGGACCCTTCCAACTCTGCAATATGGCAATTCTTTGACTGTATGAAATCAAATTTTAGACCATCATTAACTCTAAAAACATTTTAGCATTTTGGGATATAACAGCACCAAATAAAGAGATGTTACCATGGTAATTTTGTAGAAGAATGTGAGCAAAAGCTCGTTGACAGTAATTCTCTGCATCATCTGGCTTCTGTTCTAAAGCCGCTGTCAGCTTCTGCAAGTGGAAATGCAGAAATTTAACATGACATTTTCTACAAATCCTTGTGTAGCCCACAGTGAAATGTCTTGCCAGTCAAATCAAAGAGCATCAATTAGTACAATTTTGCTTTGAGAAGAATTACACCAGAAGCAGAATTCTCAAATTCAGAGGATAGGTGCCTATTAGTGAGATAAAAGTGGGGTGCCACAGGCTTCTGTCTTGGGCCCGGTCTTATTCAACATCTTTATCAACGACTTGGATGATGGACTCAAGGGCATCCTGATCAAATTTGCAGATGACACCAAACTGGGAGGGGTGACTAACACCCCAGAGGACAGGCTCACACTTCAAAACGACCTTGACAGATTAGAGAACTGGGCAAAAACAAACAAGATGAACTTTAACAGGGAGAAATGTAAAGTATTGCACTTGGGCAAAAAAAAATGAGAGGCACAAATACAAGATGGGTGACACCTGGCTTGAGAGCAGTACATGTGAAAAGGATCTAGGAGTCTTGGTTGACCACAAACTTGACATGAGCCAACAGTGTGACGTGGCAGCTAAAAAAGCCAATGCAATTCTGGACTGCATCAATAGGAGTATAGCATCTAGATCAAGGGAAGTAATAGTGCCACTGTATTCTGCTCTGGTCAGACCTCACCTGGAGTACTGTGTCCAGTTCTGGGCACCACAATTCAAGAAGGACACTGACAAACTGGAACGTGTCCAGAGGAGGGCAACCCAAATGGTCAAAGGCCTGGAAACGATGCCTTATGAGGAACGGCTAAGGGAGCTGGGCATGTTTAGCCTGGAGAAGAGGAGGTTAAGGGGTGATATGATAGCCATATTCAAATATATAAAAAAAGGATGTCACATAGAGGAGGGAGAAAGGTTGTTTTCTGCTGCTCCAGAGAAGCGGACACGGAGCAATGCATCCAAACTACAAGAAAGAAGATTCCACCTAAACATTAGGAAGAACTTCCTGACAGTAAGAGCTGTTCGACCGTGGAATTTGAGGCCAAGGAGTGTGGTAGAGTCTCCTTTTTTGGAGGTCTTTAAGCAGAGGCTTGACAACCATATGTCAGGAGTGCTCTGATGGTGTTTCCTGCTTGGCAGGGGGTTGGACTCGATGGCCCTTGTGGTCTCTTCCAACTCTATCATTCTATGATATGAGTTTTGGCTAATAAAAAGCTTAAATAAATCTGCAAGAACTAACGGTATCACATAGGTCACAAACTAAACTTGAGATAATGCTGGGAAACTACAATTCTCAGAAAGGATTGCTATCTAGAGTAGAATGCAATCCTTTGAGTGTCAAGAATAAGAGACAGGAGTAAAAGAAGGTGGAAATAATATTCAAAGATAAGAGACAGATGGAGGAAGAATGTGGGGGCAAAAGAAAACTCTTATAAGCTGATTCATCTATTGCAGGCAACTTAGTTGACTGTATCATTCATGTTGCGAGGGGGCAGGGGGGACTGAGATTTGTGTGAGGCTGGAGCTCGGGAAATGGTGGAGGCAGCAATGAGAAGCAGGCGGGCAAGGGAGCTGGGGAGTGGTCTGTGCTGTCTCTGACAGAAGGCGGGATCAGGACCAGCAACAGCATCAGCTGCTCAGTTCCCCTGGGTGGGGGATCAGGCAGGATTGGGATGCAACAGCTGCGTGGCTCCCTTTGACTGGGGGGGGGGGGGGAGATGGAGAGAGAGAGCTGCTTAAGGGGGTAGAAATTAAGAAAGGGCTGGCTTGGGGTGGGGGTGGGGAGAGAAGCCGACTGGCTCCTCAGAAAGAGAACTTTTGCCTCCCTTTCCTTCCCCCCCAACTTAAACTCCCCCCTCCTTAGCCACCTCTTTCCACACACGCACCCGGCGCACACTCCTCGTCCCTTCAATGACAATGGGTAGATCACTGCCAGTTTATGATCCTGGGTAGTAGATCACAGGCTATTTGAAGTTGGACGTGCCTGATCTTTTGTATCGTACATCTTTTGCAGTTATAAAGGACATAATCAAAAAGCTCTCCAAGTCGAGTACAAATAAAATAGCAGCAAAAGCACAATTAAAATCCACAAACAAATGTGGGGTTTCAAAAAATATAACTGAGTGCTTGATGCCAGAAATGTGGGTGGAACTTTGCAGTCTTCAGATATACTAGGTGCTTTTGAAAAGATGCAAGTTATCAAGTGCTTGATGTTGGACATGTGGGCTTCATATTCACATGTCTTCATACATATTTTTGTGGCTATGTATGGCTATAAGAAAAGTTTGGGTTATAACTGTCGCTATTTAGGGAATAGTGAGGTATTAACTTCCCAACTGTCACCTTATTAGGCAAGTTGGATGGTGGATAATAAATGTAAAAGGTAAAGGGACCCCTGACCAATAGCTCCAGTCGTGGCCGACTCTGGGGTTGCAGCGCTCATCTCACTTTATTGGCCGAGGAAGCCGGCGTACAGCTTCCGGGTCATGTGGCCAGCATGACTAAGCCGCTTCTGGCGAACCAGAGCAGTGCACGGAAACACTGTTTACCTTCCCACCGGAGTGGTACCTATTTATCTACTTGCACTTTGACGTGCTTTCGAACTGCTAGGCAGGCAGGAGCAGGGACCGAGCAACAGGAGCTCACCCTGTCGCTGGGATTCGAACCACCGACCTTCTGATCGGCAAGTCATAGGCTCAGTGGTTTAACCCACAGCGCCACCTGATAATAAATGTAGTAGATGATAAATGGAGCAACATGATTCTAATATGTTGGGTTTTGCCTGGATTTTAGTGACATTGAAAAATAATAATAAATTATTACCCCTCAGAGAATTGTAACATGAAATTTGGCAGAGTCTTGGGGCCAGATTGCACTAACTCGGCACAACAGCAGAAGTCAGCGCAAGGGCTCCTGTTCCTGCAAGAGGGCTTTCCCTGCCTCTCTCCATCCCCCAAATCCACTCTAGAGTGTTGGGAGAACCCCCAGAACTGCACACAGGGGGAGAAGAAAGCAGGTTGTTTCATCTGGCAAGCACTGTTGAGTTCCTCCCTTGATATTTATGATCTCATTCTTTAAAATGCTTTTGGGGGGAGAGGTTACTTCCAAAAACTCATTGTAACAGTGGGAGTAGTTTTCATGGTATCTTTAGTATATTTTGGGGCTACTACCAGGTTTAGTGCCTTGCACATGTGTGCAATCATATGTCGTTTGGACGTGCCTAAAACAGGAGTTGCCTATACTAAAATAAGATTATTAGTTTAATGGGTTATTAGAAAAACTGTGTCATTTAATATAATGCTCTTCTGAAGATGCTCAAGGGGGTGGGAATTGGAAGTACAGTGGCACCACGCTTCAGGTTACAGACTCCGCTAACCCAGAAATAGTACCTCGGGTTAAGAACTTTGCCTCAGGATGAGAACAGAAATTGCGTGGTGGCAGCGCGGCACCCCATTAGCTAAAGGGGTGCCTCAGGTTAAGAACAGTTTCAGGTTAAGAACGGACCTCCAGAACAAATTAAGTTCTTAACCTGAGGTACCACTGTACTGTATTACAGTAGTTGCACTCCTAGGTCACTACCTCCTATGAGGTCACTACCAGCAAGTAATATTAGGATTTTGTTGGATGTTGTGGAGTGCCAGCCCCATGACCTTTGACTGTGGGGTCTCACAAGGGTCCATTCTTTCTCCTATGTTATTTAATGTCTATAAAAGCATTCATGTTCTTGAAAATCATGTTCTCGAAGCTACCAGCATGAGTTTGACCAAACTGCAGGAGGCAGTGGAAGACAGGAGTGCCTGGCGTGCTCTGGGCCATTGGGTCACGAAGAGTCGGGCACGACTCAACGACTAAACAACAACAACAACATAAAAGCATTGGGGGTGTCATCCAGGATTTTGGATAAGTTCCAATATGGGCTTAATACATCAATCAATTTGGAATAAATCAATCAATTTGGAATAGACCAAAAAGGGAGGAGTAGCAGCGTCATATGTAAAGATAGTCTACACTCTTGAAGAAATCCATGACCTGAAGCATGAAAAGCAAATTGAGAGTTTATGGTACAAATTGTAAGAGAGAGAAACAACAAGTGACCTTACTGTGGGGGTCTGCTAAAGACCTCCAAGCCAAACTGAAGACATGGATGACTCCTTCCTAGGGCAGATGACCAAACATTCAAAAAGGAGAAAGATCAGTAGTCATGGGAAACTTCCAACAAATTCCTCCATTGCCTCATTGTCAATTTCATTTCCCAGAAGGTGGAAGAACCAGCAAGGGGATCATCTATCTTGGACCTGGTCCTCACCAACAGGAAGGAACTGATTGATGCAGTGGAAACTCGCGAGGAAGGGACCATACAGAGGCAAGGGAAAGCTGAGCCCAGTCGGACACAGACTCTGGACATTAAGGAGGGCAATTTCGAGCAGCCGAAGATGCTCCTGGGCGAGACCTGGCGCTCAGAAGCCCCCGAGAGACGCGGGTCCCAGAGGGAGGGGAGGTCCTGAAAGGCCGCCTAAGGAGCTGGCGGGTGAGCCGAGACGGGAGACGGGCGGAGGAAGAAGCGCGGCAGCCGCCCGGCTCCCCCACCCCCGGCTGGCGGCGCTCACCTGCGCGGCTCCGGCGGGGTCTCCTTCGACGTCTCCGTCCGGCAGCCTGAGGGGAAAGAGGCTCAGAGTCAGAGGCGGACAGACAGACAGACAGACAGGGGACCCCGAGGGGAGCCGGAGGGGGGGGGACCAGGCCGCTCACCGCAACACGCCCAGCCCCGCCGACTCCGCCATCTTGGCGACGCCACGGAAACTTCGAGAGCGCCAAGAGTTTGGTTCGGTTTTCTTTACGGCGAGGGAAGGGGCGGGGCGTCACGGTGACGCCATCAGCGAGCGCCCGTCGCTCGGCTGGAGCGTCAGAGGGCGCGAGACGGGCGCGCCACTTCCCCCCCGGCGGGGGGGGGGCGGAAGAGGAGGCGCTTCCCTGAGCCGCCTGGGCGCGCTCGCGAGATCTCCCGAAGCTCCCGACCCTCGTCTGAATCTGGTTCTAAATCTACGTGGCTTCACTTTATAAGCTAATCATTTCGAGGCTTCCTCATGCAAAGCATCCTATATATTTGGCTGAAATCTTGCCTAGCTGTAGAAATTTTCCTTACCGGGAAATTGGGAGGAGGGCGCGAGACCCCCCCGCCCCCCCCGCCCCCGAGGCACGTGCCCAGCTGCCGCAATTCGTTGATGGCCCAATGGGGAAACTAGGAATTCCGAAGAAATCCCATCGTTGCATCCATCTCCTCGGTTCAGTGGCATTTAGGACCCAGGGAAGCCAGGTGTGAGGGGAGCGGCGAGAGAGCCCAGGTCCCAAGGAGTCATGGGCGTGTCAGACATAAGGCATGCCTACCTGCCCCATAGTGGGAAGAAGCCCAGAGACACACATGGGTGTACCTGACTTGACACAGGGATCTGGAAACGAAATACTTTTATTTGTACTGTGATGGAGTATGTGTGAAAGACTTTGAGTGACTCGGGCATGCCTGGATCTCAGGTTCTACCTGAGACCACACATTTTTCTGGGACATATCTATGATGTCTTGATGATGCTTCTGGAAATGTATTTTGGGAATATGGATGTAACCATTGTTTGGGGCTTCTCTCTGCTTCTATGTGGTAGTTTGAAGTGGTATTGCAAAGCCTAATGGCTGCTGGTTTGCTTCTATCTCCTGGCTGAAGTCCCTTGCTTGAAGACCTGAACCTATGGGAGTCAAGGTTAGGCGATTGTGGGGTGCTCCAATGGCTCCCTTATACACCTCTGGAGCTTGAAGTTCTGGCATTTTTTCCTGTCTCATAAAACATCCGTTCTCCCATGTTTTTGTTTTAGCTCCATTATATCTACCAATAACAGATTCTTTCTGCTTCTTTCCCTTTTAAAATGATTGTTTTTGCAGAAGCCTCCAGTGAGTTGCATGCAGATTGGCTGTACTTTTAAATATATACATTTTAAAAAAATATCCTTAAGGGTGGGGAGCTAGAAAGAGCCCTACTCCTGCTTCCTTTCGTTTCATTTTTTATTTTTTGTTGTTGTTGTTGTAAGGGTGGTGGGGTGCACTTGCATATCCTGCAAGTGTCCCATTTTAAGTGGGACATTCCAGATCACAGAAGCCAATCCTGGCTTGTGTTTGGATCCTGGAATGGAGCGAGTCAACAGAGCCGATGAGCACCAGACAGCAGGAGAGGAAGGTGTGCCCCTCCTAACATCCCATTTTGGGGGACGAAAATGTTGGAGGGCATGCACCTGCCAGCCTGTCATATAATTAGTAAAAGATTAGATATAGCTATTGATTTCTGTCGACCGCTCTCTTCTGCCCAAAACTTTAAAGTATTTCAAAACAAGAGCTAGCTATAGAAAACCAAAATTGAGGAATTCCTTCTGTGTTTATTATCTTTGCAATGGAGATAAATGACAGGTGCACAAGCAAATGCTATGGGCAAATTATCTTTTCCGCTACAAACTTCCCTACAGATTCAGCTGTGCATGTTTCCATATTTGCTTTAAATGCTGTATTTTGAGACTTGTTTCTTTTTTTCTTCCTTTTACCCACATCCCAAAGGAAAAATAATGGTGAGGAAAGCAACAAAAAAAAACAAAAAAAAAAACAAAACAGAAAAGAAAAGAAAAGAAAATTGAGATACGGAAAAAGATCTTATGGGACTGTAAGATTACAAGGCCACTGTTGCAGGGGGTTTCACTGTCATGAACTGGCAGGACAACAGGGAGGAGGAAAAGGAGGAAGAGGATCCTGGCAAGGGGTTTAGCTGTGACTGGGCCACACCTGGGGAAGCTGAGGATGGGGAAAGGAGGTTGGTGTAGGAGGTACTTGTGGGGAGATGGAGGATGGTGGGGTTCAGTGCACAGGAACCAGAGCAGCAGGACCCATCAAGGCATAAAGAGCAGCGGAAGAGACCTGCTAGGAAGCTGAGGCAGGCAAGGGCCCACAGCCCAGCTCCCTAACTGGCCAGCTGGGGCTCATTAGCTCTGGGAGGAAGTGTGTGATTCCCCAGCTGGAGTAGGCTCAGAACAGGTGAGGTCACCTGCCCCATCAAGCTCAGAGGCTGCAATCAGCAGACAAGAGATAAAAGGGCAACAGAGCAGAGGTGCTGTGTCTGCCCAACTTCCCATGTAAGTTGGACCCTCACTTGGATGTTCCAGGGAGTTCTTGGGGACTGTGCTTGTGTGGGACTGACCTCCCAGTGCCCTGACCCCTTTATCAGCTGCAAAAACAGGAACCTGGTCTGACTGGACTTTGGACCTGTTGGCCTGCTGGACTGCACACTAACATCTGATGTGGGATTGTGCACTCCAGAGCGACTTGCCGCCAGGTACCCTGTGGTTTAGGATGTCCACACTCAGTGACCACGCTCCAAGGATAATCAAAGCTTCACAGTGCCCATGAGGTATTCCCCCACCCCTGGAATGGAAAACTGCCACTGATAGAAAATGACTAGGGAGAGGACTATAGTTAAGCTTTATTTCACACATCAGCCCTTTATACAATAATCACTTGTTTTGATGTATTACATGTTCTTGTGCTATCTTAAAACACTTACCCAACTCATGGCATAAGCTTTTGCAAACTAGAGCCCATTAGACAGATGAAGAGTTATCATCCATTGGCAGCTATATGGAGCCAAATTGCCAGGAGATGCAAGGGGTACCAGCTTAAATGTATACAATTGTATACTTTGTTGCTTCTGCCACAAAAATCACTGCCACATAAATCACTGCAATGTGGGGATAAGTAGGAGCGGATGACAGTGCAGAAGAGTCGTCAGTCAACAGTGTGCACACAATACTGGAATATTTTGGAGAGGAGTGAGAACTCCTCTGGACTCTGTTGCATGAGCACCTGTGAAGCGTTGGATGCAACCTACCAATATTGGGGGATTAAAAAATATTTTTATGCTGAGTGTATTTGATGGCCATATTGGTGAAGACACTTCATTATTTGCTGTACTGTATTTGAATTTATTTACCAAGACTGTTTTATCCTGAACTGTTCTACATGGTAATGTATGCCAAATTTATCTCTTCCAGACTCCTAGATTCACAAACAAAAACATATAAACATGTTGTACTTGATTTATTTTCATAATAAACCAATTAAAATACAAAAGACAAAAAAGGTTCAGAAGGGTTCCACAATTTAAAAATTTTTTAAATACAAATCCACTCTGTAATATCTGAATACATATAACTTTAGAGCTCTAAACATAATGATCTTATTTGTATCTATAAAATATTGCTCTATGGAAACAAAATTTTGAAAAAGTCTTTGAGAAATTAAATTACATATTTACAATAGAAAACTAGTTCTATAGAAACATTTTAATCTCAAAATACTTTCATAAATCATACAATTCTTTTTTCACCTTCCTACAAAATAATGGGAAACGCATTTTTTAAAGCTTGAATGTTGAAGTGGTCTGAAAATAATTGCACCTGTAATGATAACTTCAGTTTTGGTGAACAGGGAATACCCAATATATCCGCATTATGAAAACAAAAGCATATTGTAAATTAGTATCTTCTTGGAATGGGAGGTGCATTTCATTTTGCACAACGAAATAGTTGCTGCAAAACACAATAGAAACAAGGATATTTCCAACTGTCCGCTTGTTTTCTGTCCATATAAAAACAAAAGTATTTTAGTTCACTGGCATTAAACAAATCTTTGGAATTTGCTAAAAGAATCACATAGATGGGTGAAAACATCTTTGTAGAAATTTATTATTTTCAAGCACTGATTACAGCAATGGTTATATTATGCAAGATAGCAAGATAGACAACGCATGAAGTGTATGAAATTAAGATTTTTTGGACAGTGATCTAAAAATGATAAATGCCATATTCCTTCAAGCTTGCATTTTTAAACATTAATATTTTATATCATTTAGCAAACAAAACACTGAAATTAAGTGTATCGTATTACTTCTAAATTAATTTCAGAAATTAAAGTAGCTTTGTAATGCCTGCTTTGGAATCAAATGATACATAAACAGCTGATGAAGTCCCATCACACACAAAAAACCTTTACTTGTATGAACTTTGCTCCAACTGTTCACTTTCTTGCTTAATTTGCACAGAAGAGGGAAATCCATTGGAGTTGGATACCACCACCATCAAAGGCTGCTGTTGGAAGCCTTGCTCTGAGTGTTTGCATTCTTCCACTGTGTTATCCTCTGCCTCTGATTTTATCACTCCTTGTATAACAGTTGGTTTCGTTTCTGGAGCTTTAATGACGGAAGTGATCACAGTGTTGGACGGCTGAGCAACAACGTGTGAATTGCTGGGCGTAAAAGTTACCACCGGAGTAGCAGTGCTGAAGGATGGAGAAGAAGCCATGTTGACTGTTCCATTGCAAATGGTCTGCACGTTGCTGGTGAGGACTTGGTGAACCTGAGCAGGACTGAAGACAATGGATGAAGGAGGAGAGACTGGCTTGGGAGACTGCAGCATAATGTTCTCTTTAAGCACGGTCATGGGCTGTGAAGTTGGGATGGCTTGTAGAATAAACTTTTGGGGTGTTGTGGTGGATGTTGGATCTGCGCTGGCTATCACTGTGGTTAGAGGCACTGTCTGGAGTGTTACTGTATGCAGCTGCTGGTGATTCCCTGGAGACACAACAACCGGAACTTGGCTTGGGGCTTGGATAGTCCTGTTAAGAGAGGCAAAAATAATTACATTTCCCCCCCTACTTCTAATGCATTTGTATTATTGTTCTGTTTGAAAGCCACATGACAATGAACTTGCCTTCAGCCTGGAAAGCCAATGCTAAATCCCCAATGAGGACTCACTGGAAAGCACCAAACTCTCAGCCTAAAGCAAACGATGTTGAGGATGAGGAGAAAACTAGCCTGACACAAAACTAAAGTATTAACATACAAAATATCTTGAAACTTTGTGAACACAATTTAGAAATAAAATCTACTTGTTCATCCAAAATAGAAGTAACTCAGTTGACCGCCGTAACTTTCCCCAAATCTGTTCAGTATCAAAATGAGCCCAGAGAGTTCTGCCTGTGCTTCCTCCTCCTCCATCTCAGTTTTGCCCTTGCAGAACTTAGCAGGGAGAAGGAGGACAGGGACAAAGCCAGGAGCAGAGGACTCTGCCTGCCAATTCTTGGCCTCGCTGTCTCCACCCTGCTGCTCCCAATGGGCATCAGACACTGGTGAATTCCACTGAAGGCCTTTTTCATTTCTGCATGGCATAAGCCTGAAGATAGCTGAGAAGCAGGGAGTGGCTGGTGTCAGCTGATATTCAAACAGAGAGCAAATTTAGAGAGTAGGGTTCATTATGGCTCTTCTGGCTGAAAAATGGCTGCATTGTAAGACTTTTCCCATGGCATCACAAAGCTGAAAAAGACCCAGAATCCTCTATTGATACTTCTTACCCTAGAAGTTACTTTCTGCAAATACAAGTGAGGGTGGATGTTTAAAATATCCCCCTGGCAAAAAAGGCAAATGCAAAAAAAATTGCAGAGGCATATTTTTGATGCTTTCTTTTTGGAATGGCTAATTGATTCCATTTTTCAAAGGCTACAAAAGACACCTCAAATAAAACAGCAGCAAAAAAGTAGGGAAACACTTCAGCATGACTGTTTATCTTCTTAAAATACCCCCCCCCCATCAAAAATCCTCCCCAGCTTCAATAACTAACAGTTCCTTTGTTTTGCACAAAGGACTCAAGAAATAGCAAAGTCTGTGTGCCTGGATGTGTTTGTGTTCTGTAAGGAGGAATTTAAAAATAACCCTCAAAATAGGGAGTGTCTTCTGTATTTCTCTCCCTCCTTCTACCCCTTGGTACTCATACATTTCAGCTCCCGGACGACTGAAACCCGGAAGTGAGTGTTCCGGTTTTCAAACGTTCTTTCAGAAGCTGAACGTCCGGCGCAGCTTCCGACTGGCTGCAGGATGCCCCTGCAGCCAATCAGAAGCCACGCCTTGGTTTCTGAATGTTTCAGATGTTGAATGGACTTCCGGAATGCATTCTGTTCAAAAACCAAGGTACGACTGTATTCCATTTTGTTCCATGCCACCCTCCAATACTGCTCCTCTCTCATCCCATTGCCTTGTACTTCAGTCCTCCCTGCTTGTGTCGGCTGTGAAGCACTCTGGAGGCAAGCCCAGCCCAGCCCAACAGAACCACAACACCAAGCACGGCGCTTCTAGGCATTGTGAGGCCCCTCAAAACCGGCTGTTGTGCACTAACCATATTCACAGATTTTTATCTCTAATGCCCACTGACCAGCAGTGAAGTCTGTGTGAAAATAAGTAAATAAAAGTTTGCATCTGAAAGCAACAGCCTGTGTTTTGGGCTTTGATTGGAATTGTCCCCACCCCCAAGTTTGGAGGAGGAACAGAATTCCCAAGCCAATGTTTCAGTTATTCAGTGCAACTTGTTTTTTGTTGTGAGGTGAGCACCATAACCCCAATATTATAGTTTTGAGGGAACAATGACTAATTTTCAAACTTTTTCTTGTAGCCACTGGGTTCTGGACTACATATGTGCCAAATTCTAAATTTCTGGGTGCCTTGGATGTACATTAACCATTTGAGAGACAAGTGCAAATTTGCCCTCCACTTTTAGGTATCTTATTTTCACATCTTCCTAGTGTCCTGGTCTATGCATGACAAGCCAGATGCAGTCCTATCTGGCCTGCTAACCACCCATTTAGACTTTTGCAATGGGTTAGACATGGAGCCAACTTTTAAAAAGCCCTGAAAATTGCCGTTGGTCCAGAATATGCTCCCAAGATTATTTTGGCCACATTACATCCCAGCTCTGCCAGCTGCACTGGATCCCAGTTAAGTTTCTGGGCTCAATTTAAAGTGATGCTTGCATACTTTTAAAGCTCTTAACAACTTTTAAGGCCAAGTTACTTTTTAAAAAAATATATTTTCTCTGATCCTTAACATCCTCATCAGAGGAGCCCGTGCTTCAAGTGCCCTTGGCAAATGAAGTGAGATGGGTGGCTCCTAGGAAGAAGGCCTTTGTGGTGGTGGCATCCTGTCAATGTAGCACCCTTCCATCTTTTTAAAATTATAAGCTTCTCAAATCAGGGTTTGTGATTTATTTTATATGCATGTTCTTAATTGCTGTACTTATTCATCCTTCAATAATAACTTTTATCATTTGTATCATCATATTTAGTATTGTATTTTATTCCTTTAATTTTTTGTGAGCCACCCAGAAGGTATATTTCATTGCACAGTGTGGAGGAATGAAGGTACACGTCTGTCTGTTTTAGGGCTTGGAACAGACTTTCAAAGTTCAAAGCCCTGTGCTGTTGTTGACCTGTTTGGCAGGAGCTGCTTGGTGGCAGCAGGGAGCAAAGAGACTGGGAGCTTCTCTCTAGGAGCTGACATCTTCACAAAGTCACGGTAACCCAAGGTTTTGCTTAAGTGACTTGTTGACCAAACTCAAAATGGTTTCTGGTTAACAGTTTAGGTACTGTATTTATTTGTATGTTTTAAACATATTTTATATATGTATATATTTTTAGTTCTCTTAATTGTTTTTTCCATGTGTTTAGTGATTCTTGTTCTTATCTGTAAGCTGCCTTGAGTCCTGTCTGGGGGGGAAAGCGGGGTATTATGATTGTTGTTGTTGTTAAAGCTAGCTGCCCCCAGCAGCCCCAGGTGCCCTGTTCGGACATTCTTACCTTATGTTCTCCTCCAGCATGTTACTGCTCACAGCTGTGTGTCCTTCTGGAATGGGTTGCACGGGGTGCATTAAATGAACTGTCCGATAAAGCTGAGTTGGATGGACTGGCTGACTAGGCTGCACCGTCCTCAACACTTCTGATGTCACGGTGGGCAGCTGCTGTTGAAAATTTTCAATGGGCTGCTTAAGCCTGGCAGACTTGGAGTTGACTGGAGTCTTTAAAACAGCAGCAGATGTTCCTTTTTGTGCCATGTTTGAAGATGTTTTAGACCTGCCCATTTGGTTTCTATTACCAACAGGTGCTGATTGTAAAGATGAATCAGGGGAATCTGTACTCAAACTTGGATCTTCATCATCTATGTAAACAAGGTCTTTTGGCATTTCTTTAAACTGATACACCAAACGTTGTCCTTCTACTTTGGCCAGAATGCCTCTTTGGTAATAATATCTATTTGAAGTAGGAAAACACACCAAAGATTACACAAAGGAATAGAGTTGTACCTTGGTTGTTGAACGGAATCTGTTCCAGAAGTCCATTCGACTTTCGAAAACGTTTGAAAACCCAAGGCACGGCTTCTGATTGGCTACAGGAGCTTCCTGCACTGAATCAGAAGCTGCAGAAGCTGTGTTGGACGTTCGGGTTCCAAAGAACGTACACGAACCGGAACACTCGCTTCCAGGTTCGCGGCGTTCAGGAGCCAAAACGTTTGAGTCGCAAGGTGTTCATCGACCAAGGTACGACTGTATTTAAAGTTGGAGAAACTCTACCTAAAATACTGTTTTAACACTAACAACAGATTAATGCAGCAATACGCACTTTTAAAAGAATGAACACAATTCATTTCCTGCTGTTTCTGTTCTTGCTGAGCTTTGAATACTCAAGTACTTTCTCCCAACAGATCACTCTCCATATTATGAAAGGTCTTCATGCAACCAAGGACATTCCGCTCAAAGTTCAGAACAGGATCCACCTGGGCTTATGAAGCCACACTGCAAACAAAAATGCAGTTGTGGGCCTGAGATGGTCATGATTCATTTAACAGCCGGTATCCATGCTAAGAGAGGAAGATTGTGAGCCATGTCTTACTAGTCCAGCGCTAGCTAGTCTTGATTCAACCACAGTATTAATATTTCTAGAATGTTAATATTATTTTCAATCTTTTCCCTCCCAACAGTCAGCATGGCAGGCTCACTGATCAGACTCTATCCTCATTAGGTTGGGAGTGTGGTTGTTGTTTTGGAGAGCGGGGTGAGCTCCGCACAAAGTATTTTTGTATATCTGAATATAATATTTACTAGTATTAGTGCTTAACATTGTTTTAGCTTAGGATGCTCTCCCCCTTATGATAGACATTCTGTGCTGAGTATATTCTGTCATGATCTTAAGTTCACCTACCTGAGAGCCCTGCCCATTGTTTCATAATTCATGTCGGGTTTGTTTTTGTGCTTTCCCCACAACCTCGACACGGCCTTGGAATCCACAAGCTTAAAAATGCCCTTTTCCCTCTGAGTCCATTTTATGTACTTCGGACAAGTGGCTTTGTCCTGAAGCAGAGCTAGCAAGAACTCCCAAAGGTAAATTGTGTTTCCTAAAATAAATGAATAAAAAGAATTTCAGAAAGACACATTTTGAGAAAACAATTGTTACCGCAGTAAACAACAAATAACTTGTCCCAATAAAATGACACTTGTAAGTACAAAGATGTGTAATTTCTTAATTAACTGAAAATAAAATATACAAACAAAATAACAACAACAACAACAACTTAAAACTACAGTGTGGCTTAGTATCAGAAAGTACCAGCAGTGGGTACCTGTGTACTCCTGCAGTACAAAAAAGCAGCACTTGCCATGGAATGAGGCAAAGGCAATTTCCCAATTATCTTCTTTACTGTTATCACTGTAGATGGCAAATTCACTTCAGATGAAACAAGAAACACCTTTCATTGCCTCTTAAACCCTATGATCAGAATGAAGCAGCCCTGCTGAAGTCGTAGTTGTGCTTGACTCCCAATTATCCAGAATGTTATATACTCAGCTCTATCGACAGGCGTCGGATCACGTTGCCGATGCTTACCCTTCCCATCTTTGCTTTTCTTTTTCACTGATATGTTTGGAGTCAGAGTAGGAGATTCTGGTCGCGGAGCTTTGGGTTTCTTCCCTGAAATAAAATGACTGTTGTATGAACTTTCACACTGAAACTATAAAACAGACATAGGGCAACCAATGCTTTCACTGAATATCGAACCCACGGCACATCATGTTTAAAACAACCAAACTGCTAGATAAGACCACATCAGTTCAAGGACCCAGCACCCCACTGGAGTCCAAGTCAATGATTTGACAGTACTTATTTTGTGGGACAAATAGCTTCCCAATTATGGATCTCCAAATAATTTATCCAAAACTTAACAATAAGCCTTTGCTAGTTAAATTCTGATATTTTATATTCATCCCATTTAGCAATGAGCTAAATAGGCATCTAAGAATCAATATTTTATTTATTTTTAATTTATCGCATCAACTGATTTTAAATAAAAGCTGTAAATGGCTTACAAAAATATTAAAATTACAAATAAAAAGTTAAAAACAAGTGAATTAAAATTAAAACAGTAAAAGAGTAAAACATCAATATCTACAGCAGTTTACAAAAAGAACAAAACAATCAAATCAGTAAAAACAGTTAAAAACAACTATTAAGAACATTATTTAAAATAATTAAAATCAATGATAAGCCTAAAACCAGATTAAAACACATGTAAACACTCCACATATCTAGATACGCTTGCATTAAAAAAAGCTTTTAGCTGGCACAAATAAAAGTGCAGTGAAGGGGCCTGCCTGATGTCAATAGGCAGGGAGTTCCAAAGTGCAGGTACTGCCGCACTAAAAGATCATTTTATTACAAATGTGAAGCAATTAATATGTGGCTCTGTAACAGCTCCAGTTCTCCTGGTTGAAGCAGATGAGTGGGGGCATATGAGGTAAGCATAAAGTAAAGGATCACACTTCAAAATGACCTTGACAGATTAGAGAACTGGGCCAAAACAAACAAGATGAATTTTAACAGGGAGAAATGTAAAGTATTGCACTTGGGCAAAAAAAATGCTTCAGGACAAATACAAGATGGGTGGCACCTGGCTTGAGAGCAGTACATGTGAAAAGGATCTAGGAGTCTTGGTTGACCACAAACTTGACATGAGCCAACAGTGTGACGCGGCAGCTAAAAAAGCCAATGCAATTCTGGGCTGCATCAATAGGAGTATAGCATCTAGATCAAGGGAAGTAATAGTGCCACTGTATTCTGCTCTGGTCAGACCACACCTGGAGTACTGTGTCCAGTTCTGGGCACCACAATTCAAGAAGGACACTGACAAACTGGAACGTGTCCAGAGGAGGGCAACCAAAATGGTCAAAGGCCTGGAAACGATGCCTTATGAGGAACGGCTAAGGGAGCTGGGCATGTTTAGCCTGGAGAAGAGGAGGTTAAGGGGTGATATGGTAGCCATGTTCAAATATATAAAAGGATGTCACATAGAGGAGGGAGAAAGGTTGTTTTCTGCTGCTCCAGAGAAGCGGACACGGAGCAATGGATCCAAACTACAAGAAAGAAGATTCCACCTAAACATTAGGAAGAACTTCCTGACAGTAAGAGCTGTTTGACAGTGGAATTTGCTGCCAAGGAGTGTGGTGGAGTCTCCTACTTTGGAGGTCTTTAAGCAGAGGCTTGACAACCATATGTCAGGAGTGCTCTGATGGTGTTTCCTGCTTGGCAGGGGGTTGGACTCGATGGCCCTTGTGGTCTCTTCCAACTCTATGATTCTATGATTCTATGAAAAAAAGTAAAGACGTTCCAAGCCATTAAGCTTGGCCTGGAAACAAAATCAGTAACCAGGGCAGATCCTGGAACAGAGATGCTCTATGCTGACAAGGCCTCACTCCTGTTAGGAACCATGCAGCAGCATTCTGCACTAAGTGAGGTTTCTGGGTCAGAGCATAAGCGCAGCTCCACAGAGTCCGTTGAAGCAATCCAATCTTGAAGTCACCAGTGCCTGAACTACTGTGGTCAAGCTCTCGTGGTCCAGAATGGTTCAAGCCACCGTTCCAGTCACAGTTCAAAAAGATGCTTCTAGACACTGAGGCTGCCTGGGCCTCCAATGATGAAGATGGATCTGGAAGCATCCTCAGGCTGCCTTCAGTGGTAGCGCAACCCCACCAAGGGCGATTGACCAATTCCCTGCATGGTCAGCATGGTAATGTGCCAATATGTCCCCAGTTCCCATCTCATGTAAACAAGGAGGTACTTGGCCCCCCGCCTCATTTCTGATATGAATGCTAAGCATTATTACACATTGGCCACATTTGCACAACACAATCTTGGCTGGTCTGGAAGTCATTAATCATGGTTCCCGGTACACATGTAACAGGAAGCTATGTCAACTGTGACTTCCTGATCTGATTTCCTCACTTGCCTGAAGGGAGAAGTGAAATGGAAGCAAAGAGTTTCATGTGACTGTACAAAACGAGCACATGTCATGTGCTTTATTAAACAACTTGACCATGTGATTATTGTATAATCGTCTTTATCAATTTATATTATATGTATATCTAAACATATACATGGGAGGAATTCAACGTCACACTAAGGTGGTAATTCTGTCAGCACAAGCATTTCGGCTTGCACACAGTTCTGTGCAGAGCAAGGGGAGAAACTCCACTGGGTAACAACAGAAAGGACTTATGCAGGGCTTCCACTGATGCAACTTGTTAGTTGAATCTACCCATCATTATGGCTCATGCCATGCTGGAGACTAAGAATCATAGAATCTTAGAGCTGGAAGGGACCCCAAGGGTCATCTAGTCCCACGCCCTGCAATGCAGGAATCTCAGCTCAAGCATCCATGAGAGATGGCCACTCTGCTTAAAAACCTCCAAGGAAGGAGAATCCATCACCTCTCGTGGGAGTCTGTTCCACTGCTGAACAGCTCTTACTGTCAGAAAGTTTTTTTGAATGTTTAGTTGGAATCTCCTTTCTTGCAACTTGAAGCCAGTGGTTTGAGTCCTACCCTTCAGAGCAGGAGAAAACAAGTTTGTTCCACCCTCCACGTGACGGCTTTTGAGATATTTGAAGATGGCTATCATATCTCCTCTTGGTCATCTCTTTTCCAGGCTAAACATACCCAGCTTCCTTCAAGCACTCCTCATAAGGCTTGGTTTCCAGACCCTTGATCATCTTGGTTGCCCTCCTCTGCTCACCTTCCAGCTTGTCAACATCCTTCTTAAATTGTGGTGCCCAAAATTGGACACAGTATTCCAAGTGTGGTCTGATCAAGGCAGACTAGAATGGTACTATTATTTCCCTTGATCTGGACATTAGACTTCTGTTGATGCAGTCAAGAATAGCATTAGCTCTTTTTTGCTGCTGCATCACACTGTTGACTCATGTTAAGCTTGTGGTCCACCAAGACCCTTTTCACATGTAAGCCAGTTGTCCCCCATCCTATATATGTGCATCTAGTTCTTCCTGCCTAAGTGCAGAACCTTACATTTGTCTCCACTGAAATTCATTTTGTTAGTCTGGGCCCAGTTCTCCAATCTGTTACAGTCATTTTGAATTCTGATTCTTTCTTCTGAGGCATTAGCTACCCCTCCCAAATTGGTGTCATCTGCAAATTTGATGAGCATCCCCTCAATTCCTTCATCCAAGTCATTTATAAAGACATTGACCAACAATGGGCCCAGGACAGAACCCCACTTGTCACTTTTTTCCAGGATGACAAGGAACCATTAATGAGTACTCTTTGAGTTCGGTCAGTCAACCAGCTACAAATCCACCTAACAATAACCTCAATAAAGTCTTTATTTTTTCTTTGTCAAAGGCCTGACTGAAATCAAGATATACTATGTCCACAGCATTTCCCTCATCCACCAAGTTTGTAATTCCATTAAAAAAAAAAATCAGATTGGTGTGTCATGACTTATTTTTGAGAAACCCATGCTGGGTCTTTGTAATCACAGCATCCTTTTCTAAATGCTCACAGAGCGACTGCTGAATTATCTGTTCTAGGACCTTTCCTGGTACTGATGTCAAGCTCACTGGTTGGTAGTTACCTGGGGACAGCATTTGCCCACCTCCAGTCTGTAGGGACCTCACCTGTTTTCTAAGAATTCTCAAAGATCATAGACAAAGACTCTGAAATTACATCCATAAGCTCCCTTGGATGCAGCTCATCAGACCCTGGTGATCTGAATTCATTTAAAGTAGCTAGGTGTTCCCTTACTTCCTCTTTTCCTATATTGGGCTACAGCTCCCTCCTTACATTATTTATTCTGTTATCACCAGGTTGGGCATCACTTTCCTTTTGGGTGAAGACAGAGGTAAAGTAGGTGTTGAGGAGTTCCGCCTCTTCTCTGTCACCCTATAGCATTTCTCTGTGTTCCCCAAGCAGAGGACCTGCCACTTGCTTGTTCTTCCTCTTACTTCAGACATAGCCAAATAAACTTTTTTTTCATTCTGAGCTTTAGTCAGCCTGACTTTCCCCCTGCAACTGTAGGCTACTCGTGTATACTCCTTCTTTGTGATTTCCCCTTTCTTCCATTTCTTATACATGCCCTTCTTAACTCTCAGCTCATCTGTAAGCTCCTTATGCAGCTACACTGCTTTCCTTCCACTTTGCTTGCCTTGCAACTGGAATGTACTTTAAAAAAGGAAGAAGCACCTCCCTGTGATGGGCTTTCACGCAGATGGCATGCTGTTTAGACATATGCATCAGCTGAGAGGTGCCTAAACACATAGGCTTCACACCAGAACAAATAACACAGAAAGGAGCCATAAGCTGAATCCGACCTCTGGTCCAACTGGCTCAGCACTGTCTACACTGAATGCCAATGGCTTTCCATGCTTTCCCTGTCCTACCTGGAGATGCTGTGGATTAAAACTCAGAACCTCTGCATGGAAAGCAACTGCTCTACCATGGAGTCATGGCCTCCCCAATTAAATGATGTACTTTCAATATTTGTGCCACCTGTGTGGAGTTCAGTCACCAGGAAGGAGTTTCCAGAGGTCTCTGCATTTATTTTTTTAAATTTGCTTTTTACTGAAATTTCCACAAAAAAAACAAAAAGCATACAACAAAGGAAAAATAAACAGACAAAAAACAACAACACTCTTATTAATCAATTTTAAGTATCATCCACTTATTTACACAACGTTAACACACGTCTTGACCTCCCTCTTATTCTGTTACGGTTTTCTTACATCTTTTCTTCTCCTGCAGTTTCTAAATCTGTGATTTACGCATAACAAGGTTTATGTTAGGCCTACTGTAGTTTTTACTTTGTTACAGCTACTTTCAATGTACTTCACAAATTTACTCCATTCTTCAATAAACTTTGTTTCTTTTTGATGACTAATTTTGTTTGTCATTCTTACTAATTCTGCATATTCAAATAATTTTGTTTGCCAATCCATCTGCATTTTAAATCAGTTTTAGCTTTGCAGAATTGAAGTAGGCTGAACATGCTGCTAACCTATAGCTTCTACTCTGAAAATACCCAAGAATCAGAGTAGGTAGGTACTGAATTTAAACAGTTCAGTTCATGGTGTCTCTATCTTAGAATAATAATAATAATAATAATAATAATAATAATAATAATAATACAGAATGCTGCAGCGAGGCTCCTCACGGGGTCTCTGCCATGGGAGCATATTCACCCAGTGCATTTCCAGCTGCATTGGCTCCCGGTGGAGTACAGGGTCAGATTTTTGGCTTTGACTTTTAAAGCCCTTCACGGCCTAGGACCCTCGTACCTATGGGATCGCCTCTCCTGGTATGCCCTACGGAGGACCTTAAGGTCCATATATAGCAACACCCTAGAGGTCCCGGGCCCTAAGGAAGTTAGATTAGCCTCAACCAGAGCCAGGGCCTTTTCAGTGGTGGCTCCCGCCTGGTGGAACGCTCTGTCTCATGAGACCAGGGCCCTGCGTGGTCTGATCTCTTTCCGCAGGGCCTGTAAGGCAGAGTTGTTCCACCTGGCCTTTGGCTCAGAATCAGTTTGATTCCCTCCCCGTTTTTCTTTTTCCTTTCTCCTCCTATGATGAGATTGCTCCCTAATTGCTTTAATGTTGTATCTTAATCTTTTAAATTGTATTTTAATCAACTTGTTTTTATTATTGGTTGTTAGCCGCCCTGAGCCCGGTCTTGGCTGGGGAGGGCGGGGTATAAATAAAAATATATTATTATTATTATTATCTTATAATAATCAAATGTTTCTTCTTGTACATACCTTAATTGAAATATAAAACAGCATCAAACACATCTACTGTCAGGGAACTGCAGGCAGCGAGGGAAGAAAGAATTAGAGGATACAGGGAATGATCCCCACTGACCAGTTTGGAGTCCTCCTCAGAAGACAGAGAAGAGGATAGTGAGTCTGGGGAGGAAGGGGTGCTTCAGAGAGAGGGGGATCCACGTCACAGGGGAAAACGGAAGGGGCTGAGCCGTTGGGAGAGGGAAAAGAGAAAGTAGTTAGAGCAACGCGTCAGCAACGCGTCATGAGAGACGGGTCGCTTTGTTTATTCGGCAGGTAATCTTGTCTGAAGAAAATAAAGAAAGGAATTTATGGCTGGCTGCTGGGAGTGTCTTTCTGCTAAGTGCAGCAACGTGTGCAGCTGGGGGTTGGACTCGATGGCCCTTGTGGTCTCTTCCAACTCTATGATTCTATGATTCTATGATTCTGCTTTACTGATGAGCCACTATGCTAATTTGGATTATTTTTTCCAATTGTTCAATGAATATTATAAACATGCACATACTTATTCCATTTGTAGGGGAATGTTTAGCACATAATCACATTTCTCACCTTTTCTCTTTTTGGGTTTCTCAAGTGCTCGAGGGATTGGTGATTCAGCAAATGCATCTTGGATGTGGTGAACCTCCATCACCTCCGGAATCCCATCTAGGGTGACTGACACATGAGTAATAGGACCAAGGTCAACATCCTCCTCCATCCCAAACCCATGGGCTGCAGAAAAACAATAAAGAAGTCAACGAACACCCTAATGCTTTTGGAAAGGTTTATAGCAATGAGGTTACAAAAAAGTCAAGGCTCTGTAAGAACAAAAGCTGACTTTTGAATTTCAATCACTTTAACAGAATAACCAATAAAATGCTAGTGTATCTTGACACATGTTAATTTGAATATACTTAATGTAGGTTACCTATTTCTCTTGACTAATTAAGGGACCTACTTAATTACAACCTTACAGGGCTGTTAAGAAGGTGATACTGGATAACTCCATGTGTGCTGCCTTACCCTCTCTGATGGAAGAGCAAGATACATACTGAATGAAAAAATGAATACATCAGCTCATCCCAGAAGTGACTTAACCAAAAGTGAACCAAAAGAGAGAGGTCTTATAGTAGCTCCAAATCTGAAGCTACTGAAACGGATTAATGTGAACATCAAACCAATGTTTTAAAAAAATCAGTGATAAATTTAACATTTATGTTGTAAAGAGAATGTGGAAAGAAAATGACACTTGTGTGGACATTAAATATTTGTGCCTGATCCAGGCAACATTTTTACAGGTTTCATTAATGTCCATGGAAAGTTAGGTACAGGCTTAAATCTTTCCAAGACCAATTAGACTCAAAAGCAACTTCTGTGAAATCATGCTCCTTCTTTAAATAAAGGGAAGAAGTAAAAGCTTTTCATTAACCCTTCCATTTCCGAAAATTGGGAGATTAGGACTAATTGAAAGGGTTGTTAATGATATTTTTTAAATAGCCTTATTTTCTTCCCTAGCCTGCTCTATGGTGCAATGGCAAAGCTACCAAGTAAACCTACTAGAGAGCTCAAGCCTTCTCTCCTGCAAAATCTAACACAGCCGCATAGTTTTTGGACAGAAGACACTTTGCACGGATGTATTCCTGTCAGACTCACTTGATCTCTTCTCATCCAGCATTGGGCCAGGAGAATCCATATTAAGAAGAGCTTCAGCAGCTTCGATGGTTTGCATTGTTTCATCTCCATTCTGACAAGACGCTTCAACTACAGATAAGAGAGATAATTCAGCAAAAGACTAGCATATGAGATGAAATGAAAACATTCTTTGATTTGGGTTTCATGCCATATATGGGATCTTGGGACATAACTATAAATCCCAAGGGGAGAAAATATTCATGATAGTGAATCTGTAGCTGCATTTCCTGCTTTCAGCCACTCCTGTAATAAGCTTTCTCAAGCCTTGCACATTTTCCACTTTGTTATGCATAAATTCAATGTCTCCCCATGATGTCAGGGATTGTGTTGAGGAGGAATCGTGGGAGTCTCCCCCTCCCCCTGCTCCTGATCAGCATCCTGAATCCTCCCAGGAGCAGTGGAACAGTATAGATTTGGAACAGTGGTTTACAGAGGGACATAGTTCAGAATACAGAAGTTGGGAAGAACTGGGAGACAGAGAGTTAACAGACTCACTTTCGCTGGAAATCACCCATCTGCTCAACCCAAGGTCAAGGAGAGCAAGATAAGGGGCAGCACAGAAAGCAAAGTGGTTGCAAGATCAGGTTGTAAGACGCAAAAGTGATGTGAGTGACAAGGGGAGAAATGGGTGGAATCCTTTGTGATAACTCAATAGAGCTGGTTCAGGCAATCATAACTTGGCTTATTGAGCCAAGATATGCACAAGCTTTTGTCTGAGCACAGAGCCACTGAAATGAAATCAGAAAGCCTCCAAGTAACCATAGTTTCCCATTTCATTTCAGCTAGTAACCATGGTTTTCCAACTTGGACCAATCATGAAACCATGGTTAATTGGAAGCTTCCTGGTTTAACAGGTCAAAAGGCATGGACATATCTCAGCCACTGTGTCCTTAAGTGACAATGCAAAAAAAAAAAAAAAATGCTCACAAACCTGTAAGGGTGATATCATCATCTTCTATAATTTCTTCTTCTGCAACATCCAGCGAGTTCTCTGTTATCATGTCGCTGGGTTCAGCAACACAGGACAAACCAGAGTAATTGTTCAGGAGATCTGCACTGGGTACATGTTCCACAATGACAGCAGGAAAGATTGATGGATCACCCAGCTGTAAGAAGAAGGGGCATGACAAAAACAAAACATTACTTTATCAGCAAACAGTGGGAATAATTAGACATAATGTCATAACACAAATTGGCAAACGTGTTATCTGTCTCAACTTCATGAGTCAGCTGGAGCAATAAATTGCCTTGTAAGCATATCTTGCAATGTGTCTGCTGTAGCTTGAGGCATACTAGAATCCTGCTTTTTGGCACAGGCATTGTGCATATCTGGGGTAGCCAATTTGGTGTCCTATAGAGCGTGGGTGGTGCTGTAGGACGTGGGTGGCACTGTGGGTTAAACCACAGAGCCTAGGGCTTGCCAATCAGAAGGTCGGCGGTTCGAATCCCCCCGGTGGGGTGAGCTCCCGCTGCTCGGTCCCTGCTCCTGCCAATGTAGCAGTTCGAAAGCATGAAGTTCAAGTAGATAAATAGGTACCACTCTGGCGGGGAGGTAAGCGGCGTTTCTGTGTGCTGCTCTGGTTCGCCAGAAGCAGCTTAGTCCTGCTGGCCACATGACCCAGAAGCTGTACGCCGGTTCCGTCGACCAATAAAGTGAGATGAGAGCTGCAATCCCAGATTCGTCCACGACTGGACCTGACAGTCAGGGGTCCCTTTACCTTTACAGAGAATTTTAGGCAAGAATTCTCATCATCACTAGCTGGGCATGATGGAAGTTGAAATCCATCACCTTCTGATGGGCACTGTGTAGGCTATCCCCGCCTAGATCATCTGATGAGTTGGGACCCACTAGTGGGACCCAGTGACGCAACATGGGGTGCAACAGGACACTAGCAGTTTACACTTGCATGGTAGCAAAGTAAGAAGCTCTGCACAAATAAAATACTTAGCTAAACTGAATGACTTACAACAGGGAAGGGGAACCTGTAGGCCTCCAGATGTTGGGACTACAATTCCCATCTTCCCTGACCGCAGGCTGTGCCTGCTCAGGCTGATTGGAACTGAAGTCCAACAGGATGTGGACTTAAAATGTTGGGAGATGGCAGAAAGTTAGAAGGAATTATTTCACACCTTTTCGGTTCCTCCAGACCACTTGAAGTTCTTTTTTCTTCCAGACTTTTAATAGATGCTATTGCTGTTGTTCACATCTGTCTTGTCTCAGGAGACACCTGGAAGACAGCACACCTCCCGGGACATCGTTTCCTCTGCACACTGGTGCCTCTGTCCCCGTCAGTAGGGAGTCACCTACCCCTGCCACTTGTCTCTCCCTCCTCTGGGGAGTGGCAGGAATCATGATGTCTTCCACAGCCTCCTCAGAGTGTTCTAAGGTCTGCATCTGCTGTTCTTGAGTCTTTTCCTCTTGACTATTGGCGCTTATCTGGATATTATTAGGATAGGTTACGAAGGCAGGAACTTTATGGCTCAAGTACTTCCCACTCCTTCCTCTCAGCTTGCCTTCTCCACACTGCAGTTCCCTTTCTCAGAGATCATCTCCATGGAAGGTAGCAAGTGGGTTATTGGCATACTCATCCATGATCCAAAGGGGTTAGGTCAAGAATGGAAAAGGACTCCTCCAGATCCATCTCCTCCTGTCTCTTCCTCCTCTCCTCTGGAGGGTGGCAGGATCTTTTTGTGCACTGTAGAATCATAGAATCATAGAATCATAGAGTTGGAAGAGACCACAAGGGCCATCGAGTCCAACCCCCTGCCAAGCAGGAAACACCATCAGAGCACTCCTGACATATGGTTGTCAAGCCTCTGCTTAAAGACCTCCAAAGTAGGAGACTCCACCACACTCCTTGGCAGCAAATTCCACTGTCGAACAGCTCTTACTGTCAGGAAGTTCTTCCTAATGTTTAGGTGGAATCTTCTTTCTTGTAGTTTGGCTCGATTGCTCCGTGTCCGCTTCTCTGGAGCAGCAGAAAACAACCTTTCTCCCTCCTCTATGTGACATCCTTTTATATATTTGAACATGGCTACCATATCACCCCTTAACCTCCTCTTCTCCAGGCTAAACATGCCCAGCTCCCTTAACCGTTCCTCATAAGGCATCGTTTCCAGGCCTTTGACCATTTTGGTTGCCCTCTTCTGGACACGTTCCAGTTTGTCAGTGTCCTTCTTGAATTGTGGTGCCCAGAACTGGACACAGTACTCCAGGTGAGGTCTGACCAGAGCAGAATACAGTGGCACTATTACTTCCCTTGATCTAGATGCTATACTCCTATTGATGAGGCCCAGAATTGCATTGGCTTTTTTAGCTGCCGCGTCACACTGTTGGCTCATGTCAAGTTTGTGGTCAACCAAGACTCCTAGATCCTTTTCACATGTACTGCTCTCAAGCCAGGTGTCACCCATCTTGTATTTGTGCCTCTCATTTTTTTTGCCCAAGTGCAATACTTTACATTTCTCCCTGTTAAAATTCATCTTGTTTGTTTTGGCCCAGTTCTCTAATCTGTCAAGGTCGTTTTGAAGTGTGTTCCTGTCCTCTGGGGTGTTAGCCACCCCTCCCAGTTTAGTGTCATCTGCAAATTTGATCAGGATGCCCTTGAGTCCATCATCCAAGTCGTTGATAAAGATGTTGAATAAGACTGGGCCCAAGACAGAACCCTGTGGCACCCCACTAGTCACTCTTCTCCAGGATGAAGAGGAACCATTGATGAGCACCCTTTGGGTTCGGTCAGTCAGCCAGTTACAAATCCACTGAGTGGTAGCATAGTCAAGACCGCATTTTACCAGCTTCTTTACAAGAATATCATGGGGCACCTTGTCAAATGCCTTACAGAAATCAAGGTAGGCTATATCCACTGAGTTCCCTTCATCTACCAGGCTTGTAATTCTGTCAAAAAATGAGATCAGGTTAGTCTGACATGACTTATTTTTCAGAAATCCATGCTGACTATTGGTGATCACAGCATTCCTTTCTAGGTGCTCACAGACTGTTTTCTTAATGATCTGCTCCAGAATCTTCCCTGGTATTGATGTCAGACTGACTGGGCGGTAATTATTTGGGTCCTCTCTTTTCCCCTTTTTGAAAATAGGGACAACATTTGCCCTCCTCCAGTCTGCCGGGACTTCGCCTGTTCTCCAGGAATTCTCAAAGATGACTGCCAGTGGTTCTGAGATCACATCTGCCAGTTCTTTTAATACTCTTGGATGCAGTTCATCTGGCCCTGGAGACTTGAATACATCTAAACTAGCCAAGTATTCTTGTACTATCTCCTTAGTTATTCTGGGCTGTGTTTCCTTTGCTGAATCATTTGCTCCAAATTCTTCAGGTCGGGCATTGTTTTCTTTATCGGAGAAGACTGAGGCAAAGAAGGCATTGAGGAGTTCAGCCCTTTCTGTGTCCCCTGTTTGCATTTCACCATCTTCTCCTCTGAGTGACCCCACTGTTTCTTTGTTCTTCCTTTTGCTACGAACATACCCATAAAAGCCTTTTTTGTTGCTTTTAACCTCTCTAGCAAGCCTGAGTTCATTCTGTGCTTTAGCTTTTCTGACTTTGTGTCTACACGTGCTGGCTATTTGTTTGAATTCCTCTTTGGTGGTTTCCCCCCTTTTCCATTTTTTGTACACATCCTTTTTTAATCTTAACTCAGTTAAAAGTTCTTTAGATAGCCACCCTGGCTTCTTTAGGCACCTTCCATGTTTCCGTCTCATTGGTATTGCCTGACGTTGTGCTTTTACTATCTCCCTCTTAACAAACTCCCAGCCATCATGAACTCCCTTTCCTTTTAGTATTACTGTCCATGGGATCTCATCCAGCACTTCCCTAAGTTTTATGAAGTCGGCTTTCTTAAAGTCAAGAAATTGAGTCCTAGTCCTTTGAGTCCTTTCACAGCCACCTTGGTGTATTCTGAGGCTGGCAAATGCTTCCCATGCTCCTCTGGCCCAGAACTGGTGTCCAAGGTGAGAGCATGGAAGTGATTTTGCAGCTCTAACAACACAGTATGGTTTGTGACAGTCCTTCTTCTGTGCATCACATTTCTCCAGGAGTTAGTCTCTTGCAGTGGGAGATCTTCCTCCTCCCTAGAGCCATCTCACCTCTGTTTCTGTGCCATCACAGTCCAACTCAGCTCTACTGAGAAACACTGCATCTTGTCCTGTCACTCGAAGTGTGTCTAGGTGAGCTTCAAGTTGCTGGACCTTCTCTTCCAGCAAAGCAACCAGCTTACACTTGCTACAAATGTACTTTCACACATTCTCTGGCAGAAAGACCAACATGGCACAGGTACTGCAGGTCATGGCAGTAGCTCCTTTGCCCTCTATGACTCTTGGTCCTATGCACTCCATGAGACAGGACTCCAGGCCTCCCCGTCAAACTGCCCTCGCAAATGCCCACCTGTAAGTTCTGATCACAAGTTCTTGGTTGTGAGCTCCCAGAAGCTGCAATGTGCTAAGTTTGCTACTGGCTGCTAAATCCTCCCTAAGGTTTACTCCAAGTATAACACAGCTAGATATCTGCCAATGTGTATGATTTAAATGCTTTTGGAATTCAATCATTTAGCAGAGACACCATTTCAACAGTTTTATAAAAAGAGGCCATATAAAATTGTGATAGGAGTAATTTGGCAACTTTCCTAGAGTTGTGACCATGCATTAGCTAACAAGTTCACATATAGGCATTAGTTCCTCTTCTATGAGTGTTCCACAGGTGTCTCTATTCTTCCTTAAATTCTATTATATTAGCTCAGCTCAGTGCAACTGGAACAACCCCCATTCACCTTGTGGAGCCAAGAGGAGAGTGGGTGATTCTCTTGCAGGTGTGCTGGGCTTCTGAGGTACTTGGGGCTGGTGACCAAGGCGTGCCAAAAAATATGCAAACCATTTATTGCATTTGTAATACTTAGCATATGAAGAGGCTTTTAGAATACAGTTCTGTATTTAGACTCTTCTTTATCTTAGGCAACTTCCTCTTCTGCTGTTGCAAACTTTTCCTTTTTTAAAGGAGAAGTTACAAATGAGACATATTTACTATATGAAGAAACCTTTAGAATACAACTATGTATTTGCACTTTGCATGTTTTTTTCCAGCTTAGGCAATCCCTACTGTTGTAAAAATCTGTTCTTACAGAAGTCAAGAATTATCTGTTATTGACAGTGCAAGCCTATACATCTACTCAAATGTAAGCACCATTCAGTTCAATGAGAGTTACTCAAAGGTAAGTGTGAAAGGATTACAGCTTACATCAATTTTACTTAAAGGTAAGTGTGCAAGGATTACAGCTTACATCACTCACACTCCTGGTCTGGTCCAAAAGTAATTTTAAATGAAGTCCATTCAGCCTCGATCGAGGGGGGAGGACATAATAAAACCTTGTTAAATTCCTTATTGAGCATAAATCAAAAGCCTCCCCCTTCTTTTCCTTGGTGACAGATACAATAACAAAGCCACAGCTACACAAAGACTGAACAAAGGAAGATAATAATTAACTCTTCCAGCACCATCCATTTTCCAGAGAGACTAAATATATATTTTTTTCATTTTAATTGACATTTAACAGGTGTGCTGCACTTATTATTTTTTACATGTAACCAATTATGTTGTACTAGACAGAATATGCATTGCTCCAATGCAGCCTTCTTCAGCCTGCAGCCCTCCAGATGTGGCAGTACAACTCCCATCATCCATGCTGGCGGGGGCTGATGAGCTGCAGCCCAAAGCATTTGGTAGGTATCAGGTTGGGGAAAACTGCTCAAATGGGATGCTTTTATTCATTGCGTTATAGATGCCACTGATGAAAGGCTAATTTGGGACTGAAGTGTACCAAATTCTTGGTGGAATAAATTTATCTCTGCACATTTGTATGAACGTTTTATGCTATCCTTATCATCCCTTTTGCAGAGCGGGTGTCTGTAATCAGTTTCAGTATCAGACTGTCAGCAATGGTAGGAAGAAATCAGGAGAGAACACCTCACCCCAGACACAGAAACCACAATAGCTGTAAAGCAAACGTCACCTTCTGTTATAATACATTTTAGTATTGTTCATTGGTAGTGATGCAAAGCACTGTTAATACCAACCATGGTTTGAAATCAATTAATACAAAATGGTGGCAACTGGTTTACAAGATTAGAACTGAGAAAGGAATTTCTCCAGAGTTAAATGGAGGGCATGTACCAAAGCTGGCAAACTATCAGCTGCCAGGCATCTTTTGTTCTATTCAGACATCACTTCAAAATATGACTAAGGAAGCCCAACTAAAGCTTGTGTGATGGCTGAATTGTCAAACCATGGCTTACAATCAGCTGGAAAGCCATAATCAGAAGCTAGAATCATAACTTAGCTTTTCAATGCTAACATTTGTGCTAACTATGGTTTGACATGACATTTGAATTAACAAGCCATAGTTACAGCAACTGCATCTCTTTCAGGGGTTGCTTTACCATGGAGATAGATGGGAGTAAATTTATGAAACTGAGAGGGCAGAAAACAAAGACCATGAGATGCATCAATGAGTCGTGTTTTGCTTGTACATTTGGAAACACAAACCATGGATTGGGTTATAAACTACTACTGGCTCAAACCCTGCTTTAATGTGTTGTCTGCGCTAAGCCAGTATCACATCTGAACTGGACCTATGGGCAGTACCAACAAAAACTCTAAAACACTGCATCCTAAAATCCGAAATGTTTATATTCACAAACCATTGACGCATTAAGCTGTTGGCATGCAAGAGTAAAAACATACATACTAGAAGATAAAGACACCCAGGGGGGAAAGACCCTCTGTGTGGGAGGCAAGAGTGTTGGACAGAAAAGTCATATTGGAAGAGGGACAAGACTCAAGCTGACCGGACGGGGTGGGACACAAGTAGGCAAAGGCCTGAGGCGCATGGCAGAGTGAACAAAGGTTAGAGCACAGGAGGGAGCAGAGGTAGCTATGGTTTAGGTCTGGAAGACCAGAGGATCTACGAAGAGCATGCATTTTACTATTATTATAAGAACTGAGCAGCAGATACCAAATGAACAATATATACATCTAATTTTAAGTACAGAGTAAGATCAGCTTTACTCACCAGCATCACCATGTGCTAGAAAACAAAAACCTCTCAGTCACAAAAAGCTACTTTGCAAGTTGCAAATGTGGAGTCAGGAGCATCCACAAGGGAAATATTTTACTAAGAGGAGCACACTAAGCAACCAGCTGCTTTAAGACTGGCAGGTATAAGGAGAATCTTGCAAAATATTTCCCTGAACATCTTTCAGTCATGTCACCAACTCCTTTTGCTCACCAATATGAAATGACAAGGAAACATCTAACTGGAACAATTAGGTGTATTTTTTCTTATTAGTTTTTTTAGGTAAACATAATGGATGAAGGCAACACATACAGAATCAATGCCATACTAAGGGTGAAAATAAGAAGGCAAAACTATTTAATTTCCATCCGTCCTTACTGATTCCAGAATAGGAAATTGGCTGCACCAGGAGCTGAAAAGCTCAGTTTTAGTATTTGCCATGAACAGCAAACTGCACAAAGTTTAGCAGAGATGTAAATTTAAACAGATTAAAAATCTGTCCAGCAGCCTACACTTCTTCAAAGCAGCCAGGCTAAGTACTAGAATAAGTAACACAGTGGTAGCCTTCATACCTCCTTGCCCCAAGCATGTATTCTGCATAGCTCAGGGGGACTGAAACCAATCTAACTAAGCAGACCAAGAATGAGATCTCTAACACAAGCTCAAATGAAGAAGCTATTCCCAAATTAAACCCAGTGGCCACATTCAGTAAGAAGTATCTCTGCATTTAAAGTGGAGATACATATAAGTCTTTTGTACACGTACACACAAACATTTTGCTCCTTATTTCACCATGATAAACCTGGAACTCTCTCATTAACACAATTTCCCATTTCATTCAAACCAGGCACTAGCTTCAGAAGACACCAGGATATTAAACTGCATTTTAAATTGAGTTCCACACAATGATTTGTTCCAAAGCTGGAACCATAGTTTCCTGATTTGGCTGAAATGGGAAACTGTAGGTAATTAGATTGTTCCTGGTTGAATCACAAAAAGGTTCTACATGCAAGCAAAAGGCTCATTAATATCTCAGCTTGTTGTTGTTTAGTCATTTAGTCGTGTCCGACTCTTCGTGACCCCATGGACCACAGCACGCCAGGCACTCCTGTCTTCATCTCAGCTTAGCAAGATGAATTATAATTTTGCTAACCAGGCCAAGCAATTCTATCTGATAAGTTACAAATTCACCACAATGATCAGAGAACAATATAAATTTGGCTGGAGTTGTTTGGGTGTATTTGTTTACCCCTCAGAATGACAACAATGCTGGATGCAATTCACCAGGTGTAATGGTAGCCAAAGAGAGAGATTTTTTACATGTATCAGAGCATAGTTCTTTTGCAATGCTCTCTGCTACATTCAGCTATCTTCCAAGCTAGTGCCTCTTGTCCTTCCAGGGAGTGTCCGCCTAGGTCTAAGTCCCTGCGTGAACTTGGGCCAGTCACTATTTCTCCAACAAACCTACTTCAGAGGATTGTTGAGAGGATAAATTGGAGGGTAACAATGGCAGAATCAGTATGTTGCCCTGATCAACCTGGAGGAAGAACAGGATACAACCAAAGTAAATAATATTCTATTGCAAGTTGGTCAGACAATGGAGTTACTTCTCAAAGTAGCCAGTATATTCCCCACAATAAGTTCTGGTTTCATGACTGTCCAGGAGTGGTCCATTGTCATGAAGGGATAGAACAGGATTGTAACTGTGCCTTGAGAAGATATTATCTGATGAGGACAAGAGAACACCTTCAACAATCTCTCTGCCTGCAATAATTCAACCACAGAACTCATAATCTCTAAAATAACAATAAGCTTAAAAACGCAATGCAAATCACCTCTTTTCAGAGAAAAATATATAAAGAGAAGAAGTTGTGGAAGGATCTGATCTCAGTGGTGGAGCAAATGCTTTGCTTGCAGAAGGTCGCAGGTTCAACTCCTGCTATTGCCTGCTATTAGAATCATAGAATCATAGAATCATAGAGTTGGAAGAGACCACAAGGGCCATCGAGTCCAACCCCCTGCCAAGCAGGAAACACTATCAGAGCACTCCTGACATATGGTTGTCAAGCCTCTGCTTAAAGACCTCCAAAGGAGGAGACTCCACCACACTCCTTGGCAGCAATTTCCACTGTCGAACAGCTCTTACTGTCAGGAAGTTCTTCCTAATGTTTAGGTGGAATCTTCTTTCTTGTAGTTTGGATCCATTGCTCCGTGTCCGCTTCTCTGGAGCAGCAGAAAACAACCTTTCTCCCTCCTCTATGTGACATCCTTTTATATATTTGAACATGGCTATCATATCACCCCTTAACCTCCTCTTCTCCAGGCTAAACATGCCCAGCTCCCTTAGCCGTTCCTCATAAGGCATCGTTTCCAGGCCTTTGACCATTTTGGTTGCCCTCCTCTGGACACGTTCCAGTTTGTCAGTGTCCTTCTTGAATTGTGGTGCCCAGAACTGGACACAGTACTCCAGGTGTGGTCTGACCAGAGCAGAATACAGTGGCACTATTACTTCCCTTGATCTAGATGCTATACTCCTATTGATGCAGCCCAGAATTGCATTGGCTTTTTTAGCTGCCGCGTCACACTGTTGGCTCATGTCAAGTTTGTGGTCAACCAAGACTCCTAGATCCTTTTCACATGTACTGCTCTCAAGCCAGGTGTCACCCATCTTGTATTTGTGCCTCTCATTTTTTTTGCCCAAGTGCAATACTTTACATTTCTCCCTGTTAAAATTCAATAGAAGACACTGAGAAAGATCTCTGCCTGAAGCCCTGGAGAGTCACTGCTAGTCGGAAGAGATAAAACTAGGCAAGATGGACCAATAGTCTGGTATGGTATAAGGCTGCATCCTTGATATTGCTATAGTTGGGCTATTATTGGGAAAATATTGGGAAACTAATAAAAATTTATTTGGTATAAGGCTGCTTTCTAGACAGCATCTTGTTCTCCTGCGCCCTCCCCCCCAAAGTAGGATGATGATGAGCTGTTCTATACCATTAGGTATTTTATACCACTCAAATTTCTATGTGCTGTACAAAAAACAACAACAAAATTCAATGGGTAGACTTAATATTTATTTGTTGTTGTTTAGTCGTTTAGTCATGTACGACTCTTCGTGACCCCATGGACCAGAGCACGCCAGGCACTCCTGTCTTCCACTGCCTCCCACAGTTTGGTCAAACTCATGCTGGTAGCTTCGAGAACACTGTCCAACCATCTCATCCTGTCATCCCCTTCTCCTTGTGCCCTCAATCTTTCCCAACATCAGGGTCTTTTCCAGGGAATCTTCTCTTCTCAGGAGGTGGCCAAAGTCTTGGAGCCTCAGCTTCAGGATCTGTCCTTCCAGTGAGCACTCAGGGCTGATTTCCTTCAGAATGGAGAGGTTGGATCTTCTTGCAGTCCATGGGACTCTCAAGAGTCTCCTCCAGCACCAGAATTCAAAAGCATAAATTCTTCAGCGATCAGCCTTCTTTACGGTCCAGCTCTCACTTCCATACATCACTACTGGGAAAACCATAGCTTTTACTATACGGACCTTTGTTGGCAAGGTGATGTCTCTACTTTTTAAGATGCTGTCTAGGTTTAAATGTTAAGGAGAAATGCCTCTGGGAATAGGAAAGTCTTTGCCAAGTGCCCAAAGTTCAACAGTGTGGTGGCTTGTATCAGCTCAGCTGGAAATTAGTTCCATAGACCTGGGCCCACAATACTGAATGTGTGGCTTCTGCTGGATATGAGCCATGCATTTGAGCCATGGGGTGCCACAAAAAAAGAGACTGGATTGGAATCGGCTGTCCTTAAGGTATCCTGGACCCCCAGTTGTTAAGGGACTTGAAAATTCATGAAGCCAATGTTCAAACAACAGGGTAGTCTGCCCTTGCCATCAATCTAGCCACGTCATTCTGTCCCAGCTGGAGCCTCCAGACCAGACCCAAAGGTAGCCCCACAGAGAATGCATTGCAGTAATCAAGTCCTGAGGTCACCAATGCATAAATCACAGTTGAAGAATGGCAGGACAGCGGCTGCTCGGGTTGCGAACGTGAGGCACGTTCGCAACCTGCAGTGCTGCGTCTGCGCACGCGCAGGTCGCAATTCGGCGCTTCTGCTCATGCGCCAAAACCCAGAAGCAACCCGTTCCGGTACTTCCAGGTTCGGCGCAGTGTGCAACCCAAAAACACACAACCTGAAGTGTCTGTAACCCGAGGTTTAACTGTCATTGGTGTGCTAACCACAGCTTGTGAAAGGGACTCCTAGAACTGAGGTTACCTAAGGTTACCATTGACAAGGCTGAATCCAGCCTGCTTTTCCAAAGGGAATGCAAACACAACCAGAATAGGCAACTGGCCAATCTTCCAGACACAAGAATCACTTGCCTTCATCAAGCTCCATTTACTGACCCTCATCCAGTCCATCAATTTACAGAGTGTTCAGGTCCTTGTACAAAAATGCTTCTAGCTTTAGGCTCTGATCTATACATTTATAAACTTAAATGTATAAATTAGACACAACGAAGAAGAATTTCATAGCAAAGTAAAATTCTGTAACTCTCCTCAAAGCAAACTGATCTGTCTGGCATGCTACAAGCTTGTCTCTACCCCCAAAAACTGAGAACTGATGAAAATGGGTATCAGCAAGTGAAGGGGTGAGACCATTGTCATGTGCACCCCCCTCAAACATTTTACCTGCTTTCTTGCTGCCAGCAGCCTAGTGTGTGTCTGATAGTGGTTGACACTGGAGGACCTCATGTAGTCTTGGGAATTTGAGGCATTGGCTTGAGTGGTTCCCCTTCTCCCTTTTGGGACCTACTCAGAGGTACTTGTATTAACCGGCTGGGCCTCTCCATGGGATTTGTCCTGCACAATCCCACAAGGTTCCATTTGTTTAATGTGTATATGATGCTGCAGAGGAAAATCATCGGTTGGTTTGAAGTGAGATGCCATCTACTGTATATCTGGAGATTTGCAATTGGTTTGGCATGGGGGGGCACATCCCCTGAAAGACAAGTATGGAGATTGGCGCTCTATTGAACTCTGCACTATCTGTTGGAGGCACAAGGCAGGATTCATGCCAAAATTAATGAATGTTAGAATGATGTCAGAATGAAGTTAAGTGGTTTTAGCAGCAATGTTATAAAGGAGTATGTAAAAATGGTTTGTTAACAGGTGAGAATCCAAAGTTACAATATATTAAGTTAAAGGATTAGGATAAAAGCAAAGAGGGAAAGGATTTGCTGAACTAACTAACTGAACTGGAATACAAAAAAGGGAGGTGTGAGGAGGTCAGGGAAACAAGTAAATGAAAGACAAGACATGGAAAGATTGATTTGTTTTTAAGTGTTTTTATCTTTCTGTATTTTGTATTTTTTTCTTTTCTTTTTTCTTTTTTTGAAACTTTAATAAATATCATTTAAAAAAAAAAACAAGGCGGGATTCATGGCTTAGGACACCTTTTACCAGCATAAGCTGGTTCATCAGTTATTAACTTTATGCAGAGAAAAGCAGCCTGGACTATTGCAATGTCTGGCATGCGCTGCCTTTAAAGACAGTTCAGAAATCAGAACGCAGCTGCCTGGAGAGTGGTTGGGACCAGGTTTTGGGGTCATTATACCAGTTGCAATGGCAAACTATTTGTTTGTGGATCCAATTAAAAGTCCTGCTGTTGACCTTTAAAGGCCTAAACAGATTAGGACCAATTTCTCTGAACGGCTCTTGCCCCCTTCCCAGCCTTATGACTGGCCTCAGAGGCTCTACCATTAAGGCCTACTTCACTGACAGACAGCAGATGCAGGGCCTTCACAGTGCTGGCCCCAGATCCCTCCCAAGGGTGTACACTTGGGTCCAACTTTATTAGCTTTTGAATGGGCCTTATGGATTTTTAATTTCAATCTGCTTTTAACTAACGTGTTAGCCCAAGTACTTCATTATTTAAACTAGGGTGGATAACCTGAAGTCACCATACACAGTCTCCAAACTCCATCCTACCCTGAAATTTGTCATTTCTTAAAATAATAATCAATTTTTTTTAATTGATTGCTTCCATGGTTCTCTCAATATGATGCCATAAGGTTTTTTTGCCCCTCCCAAGGCGTCTCCAAATTTTACCCCTTTTTTTTAACTTGCAGGGTTTTTAAATAACGTTTTTGCTGACTCCCAGCCCAGCCCTGCCAAAGCTGATGATCCCACTCAAGCACCGACAGTGGGCCTGCGGATTCTTCAAGGGCCATGAGCACCTCAGTTTGCAAGGCCCTCTGGAAAAAGCACACCCAAATTCTGAGCTGCCTTGACTGCCCTTTTGCCCCTCTGCCTCATGCCTTTTGCTTGTGCACAGAAAGGGGGAGGGAGGAAGCCACAACTGTTCAGCCGTGGCCAGAAGACAGGACACTCTTCTTGAAGGATACACAAGTGCCAAACATTTCAAGAGGCAAAGTGCCAATAAAAGCTGCTCAGACCTTTGCTACAAAGTTGGCTAAACTGTGGCTCTTTGGCTCCAACCAACACTGTTAATGGTAAGGTATAGCGGGAGCTGCCGTCTGGGGAGCTACAGCTTAGCCACCCTTCATTTATTTTATCTATCTGCAATAATAATAGTTGACACCAACATAATCATTTTTGGCTGCTCAGAGGTGCCTTTGGACCCAGAAGGCAGCAGAAGGGGGTCTAATGGGGTACGGCATGCTTATATGCACACCAACACACACGGGAGGCCAGGAACGAACGCCTGAGCAAAATGGTTGTCACCTAGATACTGCTCAATTGTTTTTAAAAAAACCTCAAAGCAGTTACAAAAAGAAGAAAACGATGACATTAGCAGCAAAAGTAATTAAAAACAACTATTTAAAACATTAAAAAATAGTTAAAATCAACAATAAGCTAAAACCTAGATTAAAACACATGGTCAACATTCTACATGTGTGGATAGGCTTGCCTAAGGTGTTTTTAGCAGGCACCAAAAAGAGCATAGTGAAGGCACCTGCCTAGTGTCAATAAGCAAGGAGTTCCAAAGTGTGTGCACTTGTCACACTAAAAGATTGATTCACCTACTACCAGTAGTACTTTGAGCTTCACCCAGGAGCAAATGGGCAACCACTGCAGTTCTCCAAGCACAGATCTTATATGCTGACAAGGCCTCCCTCAGCAAACATGCCACCCCACTCGGCACTAACTGCAACTTTCAGATCAAGTGCAAGGGAGGCCCTACATAGAGCACCTTGCAGTAAATCCTACCCTGGAGCAGTGGCGTAGCGTGGGGGGTGCAGGGGGGGCCGGCCGCACCGGGCGCAACATCTGGGGGTTAGGGTTAGGGGGCGCAAATCCACGGGTTAGGGGGCGCAAATTACTTGCCTTGCCCCTGGTGCTGACAGCCCACGCTACGCCACTGCCCTGGAGTAATCCATGCCAAGCCTTCCTGGTCCAGCAAGGGAAACTTGTGTATGTCATACCAGTTGCAATTGCTAGAAGGCACTTCTAGCCACTGAGGCTACCTGGACCTGGACCTACAGTGACAGACTGGATCCAGAGATACTCTGAGACAATCAACCTCCTCTTTCAGGGAGAGTGCAATCCTGTCCAGAGTAAACAATTCACCAGTTTCTCAGATGTAGGAACCACTCACCCACAGTGCCTGAGTCTTGCTAGGATTCAAGTTCAGTTTGCTTTTTCTCATCCATCTGGAGAATTATAGGTGTTATAAAGTCTTAAGGCATGAAGCCTATCAACTAAATTGCTCATAAACACACATACACTAGAAAGCCATTCATAGATGTGCACAGGATTTCCCTTGTGATTAGAATCAAAGGTTCAAAAGGGGGAAAAGTAAAATAACGCTTTTAATATTTGCGTAGAATACACCAGTGGTTATCCAACATGGTTTATTTTATTTCTCTCTTACCTGTTGCTCATCCTCCATAACATTACTGGCAAATTCAAACATTAGGTCATTCTGCTGTACAGCTGCTGCCATAATAAAGCATTCCAAGATTTCAGTTCTGCATGTGGGGAAAATGCTCCTTCAGTGTAAAGAAACAGAGTTTATCATCAGGAATGAGTTGTGTGGGGTAGACGATCTTGAAGTTACTCAGGTACCCAGATTCTTATACAATCTTCCTGGATTCTACTATTCACAGACAGGTCAATTAGAAAATGCCTTCCTGAATACTCTTGTAATCCAAAGGCCACTGAAAAACAAAATCAAGATCACAGTCATAAAAAATGTAAAATAAAATCAAAGAAGATGCTAGAAAGTCCATCTCTTTATTTTTTAACACCTTACTAATATTACTTAAAACAGACAAATGCTTTATTATTATAATTGGGAAGCACACTTTTCTAGCAGCCAGCAAACAGAAATACAATGGAGTAATCAGAAAACCCACCATCTAAGGTGACTGGAGGGATCGAACGCCACCAGTCCACGTAACACATTTCTGCCTTTCAAGCCGATCCAACTTTGCAATATATATTTATTACTGGTTTAAGAAAATGTCTCTCTTTACCACACTCCTAAGACTCATTGCTTGTTTTTGATCTAAAGATGCAAAAAAGTCTTCTGCCACCCCTAAGTGAACAGATATTTGGGCATTTTTTTCAACCCTGTGTAAATGCAACGCAAGTGTATTCTTATCTCTAACACCGGCTTGTAAACAGCAGGAAGGAAACACTGACCACGTCATGGCAAATGAGACATGCAAAGAACTGTATGCTACAAAACTCGATAAACAAAACTGCACTAGGAATATTGCAACATGTGAAGAGATAGACTTATACCGTAATTCTTTCATTCTAACAAACCGTGTATAAAGTTGGACTAAATCAGTTTAGCAGGAAGTGATAAGCCATATCAAAATTCTAACCTGAGATAAAAATAGTCAACGCAGCGCTATTAAAAGCAAAACATAAATGAGATCAAGATATGATGTGTGATGTTCTTTAATTTTGGCAGTCCTCTTGACATTTGTACTCAGAGAGTTTTTGTACCAAACCCATATTGGAGTGTGAAGCTTTCAGGAGGTCACAAACGCAGCTGATCATACTTCATATTTATTTCCTATAGATGCGCTGCATCAAACTCCACTGTTAGGTCAGAAATTCCCTAATAATCCCTGCCAACATTGCAGTGCCCCTCCCCCTTTCCTTACAATGAATCCTCATATTCAGTGTGCATTAGAAACTAAAGTTCTTCTGATTAGTGCTAAGAAGTAACACAGTTCTTGGTGCCTGGGTTCTTAGCTTTGCATACTTAAAATAATAAAATGTAGAGTTGGAAGAGACACTAGGAGCCATCTAGTCTAACCCCCTGCAATTCAGCAATCTCAACTAAACCATCCCTGATAGATGACATCCAACTTCTGCTTTAAAACCTCCAATTAAGGAGGAAGTCTGTTCCACTTTCAAACAGCTCTTACTGTCAGAAAGTTCTTCCTGAAATCTTTAGTTGAAATCTCCTTTCTTGTAAGTTGAAGCCATTCGCTCAGGTCCTAGCAAGGGGAAAAACAAGTTTGTTCCACCCTCCACGTGACGGCCTTTGAGATATTTGAAGATGGCTATCATATCTCCTCTTGGTCATCTCTTTTCCAGGCTAAACATACCCAGCTTCCTTCAACTGTTCCTCATAAGGCTTGGTTTCCAGACCCTTGATCATCTTGGTTGCCCTCCTCTGCTCACCTTCCAGCTTGTCAACATCCTTCTTAAATTGTGGTGCCCAAAATTGGACACAGTATTCCAAGTGTGGTCTGATCAGGGCAGAATAGAGTGGTACTATTACTTCCCTTGATCTGGACACTAGACGTCTGCTGATGCAGCCAAGAATAGTGTTAGCTTTTTTGCTGCTGCATCACACTGTTGACTCACGTTAAGCTTGTGGTCCACCAAGACCCCTAGATCCCTTTCACATGTACTGCTAATAAGCCAGTTGTCCTCCATCCTATATTTGTGCATCTAGTTCACGGGTGTCAAACACAAGGCCCGCGGGCCGAATCCGGCCCGCCAGACCTCGTCATGTGGCCCGTGTAGCCGCCGCCGGCCTTCACCTTTTATTCTCGCGCGGCTGAAGGGGAAAGAAGGCGGCGGCTGAGGCGCTAGCGGGGATTGAGGGAGACTCTCGTCGTCGTCGTCGTCCTCCTCCTCCTCAGCTATGGCGGAGAGAGGAGCGCTCGGTGGCCAGCGGGGCTCGCTCACGCCTTCGCTGCACCAGCCGGCATCCAGCGCCTCAGCTTCTTCAGCATCCCCGGCTGCACAGAGCCTTTCAGGGCAGCCTCCGCCGCTGCCGGCGGTGCTACAGCAGCAGCAGCTGGCGCCTCCTTCTCCTCCGGCGGTGGCGCCTTCGTTGTCTCAGCCAGCCGCTCTCGGCCCCGGAGGAGGCTCTCTGGCCCCGGGGGAAGGCGGCTCGGGGGCTCCTGGGTCAGGCAGGGGGGTGCCCGGTCCAGATGAACCTTTACGCCACCTGGGAGGTGGACCGGAGCTCGCCCAGCTGCGTGCCCAGGTGAGGAAGTGGGGGTGGGGGTGGGGAGGAGAGGAGAGAGAGAGACTCTTTCCTTCCTTTTACATTCTTTGGTACCGCCACCGTACAGATTTTATGAATTCAGTGGCATAGAAATGTGCATTTAATCAACCGATTCCCTGAGGGGTAAGTAGTAGCCGTGTCGCAGCAGCAGCAACACACACACCAGAGGAGGAAGAGGAGTCGTCTTTGTGGGCAAGCTGGAGGCTTAGCACGTTTATCTGCTTTGGTTGGGCTGCAAGGTTTCTTTCCCTCCAATCTCATATCTTCTTCTCCACGCCCCCCCCCCCCGCGTCTCACCCCGTTTTCTCCCTCCGTTTACCTTCGCAGGTGTGGAAGTCAAGCCCGACCCCACCCACTCCCTAAAACCTACTTGCTCTATCGCGTGCCAAAAAGGGAAAAGAAAAGAAACACACAGAGAAAAGGCGCCTCCCTATTTTAAGTATTTACGTCCCTCCTCCTTGGGGAATAAAGGATGAAACCTAACCCTTAGACGTCATTTATCTGTTCCCCATATTTACAAAGTGTGTGTGTGGAGGGGAATGATAGCAAATTGCTTCTTTTAATCACACACACTTGAATGTTAAAGAGTGGTTTGCCTTTATGTGGGGCTGTGGGCTGATGTTTAAGCCAGTGTTTCCCAACCACTGTTCCGCGGCACACTAGTGTGCCGCGAGATGTTGCCTGGTGTGCCGCGGAAAAAATTCGATTTTTTTTTTTAAGTCAAATTTTCGATTGGGGCGCCGTCACTAGATGACCCCTGGGGTTCCCTCCCTCCCTCCCACTCTGCGCCTCCCTCCTCCTCCGGGGAGGCCCTTCCTGGCTCTCGGCCAAGGCTTGGCGGCTGCCACTCACTCACTCGCTCGCCCACCCGTCCCTCCATCCCTGCACCCGGCCTCTCCCCCTCCGTCCCCGGCGCGGGGGCTGCCGGGATCCATAGTCCCCTCGCCCTTGGGCTCCGCGCCCGCGCGGGGTGCGCAAACTACGTTTCCCAGCGTGGCCTGGCGGGCCAGGCGTTTTGTTTGAAGCGCTCTTCTCCCGGCCATGGAATGAGCGCAGCGGCGGCGGCCGGGCAGGCAGGGGCTCTTCCGCGCAGACCCCGCGCAGCCTGCCTGCGCCCCCGCGGAGATCGGGCGGCAGGATGGAGCCCGGGGATCCCCGCGGAGGCGGAGCGGCGGAAGCTGCCCCCCAGGTAGGGCTGCGTCGGGGGTTTTTTATTTTTGCAATGCTGCATCCGCACCGGAGGGGACGCATCGGACCGCGGGGAGACCCCTTGGCGGGCGTGCAAGGCAATGCATGCGTGCAGGCGTTTCATGGAGTGCAGTGCAATGCAATGGCAACGCGGCGCCCTGCATGCATGCATGCATGCATCTTCCACTGGCGCTCCGGACTTGGCAGGTGAGGGGGGTCCCCAGTGGGCGGCAGAGAGAGCCGGGAGGGCGAAGGGGAGCCGGGGGGCAGCAGCGCTGCTCCCCGAGCCGAGCCCGGGGGGAAACTTCGGCGTCGTTGCGCCGGGTGTTGGAAGCGGAGGCTGGCGGGGGCCCCTCACCTGCAAAACCTGGTCGCCTCTCATATATTTCGTGCATTGCATTCATCGCCCGCTTTCTCCTCCAAGGAGCTCCCGGGGGCGCGCGTGGTTCTCCCCGTGTTATCCTCGCAACAACAGCCCTGCGAGGTGGGTCAGGCGAGTGGCCCAAGGGAGCACCCAGGGATTGTCCTGGCCAGGTGGGGTGATTTGAACCCTGCTCTCTGCCCGGTCTTCGTCCTCATTTAGCCCCCACATGTGCATGACTGTGCATGACTGAGGTTTTCCCCCCTCGTCTTGGCTATGGTGTGAGTCTGTCCTGTTAATTAATGGGGTTCTGCCTTCGGAGAAGATGAGCCAGCCCTCAAGGAGGTGATTATGTAATTTGCTAGCAATTCATGTCCCTCCCGGCGTGACGCTGCGCGCTGACGTCACGGGGCTGTAATGGTGGTGTGCCTCGAGATTTTTTTCATGAAACAAGTGTGCCTTTGCCCAAAAAAGGTTGGGAAACACTGGTTTAAGCAGGAGTGGGAAATCGAGGGAGGTTGTACATAGTGAAATAGTTGTACATAGTTGTTCCTCTCAATGGGGGGCAGCTGCACCTAAAAGTTTTCTTACATGAGTGTATGTTGGGGTCCTCGACCTTTGCGGAGAACTAATACCCCCTTCCATCTATGCCTGCATGCCTTCAAAGAGAATGAGTTATATTTTAGCTACCATCTTCCTCCTTGTGTATAAAGGGGGTGTCATCCGGCCCTTTGAGGGTGACCAAACTGCTGATGCGGCCCCCGATGAATTTGAGTTTGACACCCCTGATCTAGTTCTTCCTGCCTAAGTGCAGAACCTTACATTTGTCCCTACCGAAATTCATTTTGTTAGTCTGGGCCCAGTTCTCCAAACTGTTATGGTCATTTTGAATTCTGATTCTGTCTTCAGAGGAATTAGCTACCCCTCCCAAATTGGTGTCACCTGCAAGTGAATACCTTCATCCAAGTAGTTTATACATATGTTGAACATCAACTGGCCCAGAACTGAACTGTGTGGTACCCCACTTGTCACTTTTCTCCAGGATAATGAGGAACCGTTAGTGAGCACTCTTTGGGTCTGATCAGTCAACCAGCTACAAATCCATTTCACAGTTACCTCATCCAGCCCACATTTTACCAGCTTCTCTGCAAGACTATCATGGGGGATGCATTTGTCAGAAGTCTTACTGAAATTGAGATACACTATGTCCACAGCATTCCTCTGATTCACCAAGCTAGTAACCCTATCAAAAAAAGGAAAGGAGATTCGTCTGGCATTACCGGTATTTGTTTTTGAGAAACCCATGCTCGGTTTTAGTAATCATAACTTCCTATTTTTAATGCCCATAGTCTAACTGTTTAATTATCTGTTCTAGGGCGGTTCCTAGTATGGACCTCTAACTCACTGGTCAGTAGTTACCTGGGTCTTCTCCCCCCCCCCTTTGAAGATGGGGACATTTGCCCACCTGCAGTCTTCAGGGACCTAGAATCATAGAAGAATCATAGAATCATAGAGTTGGAAGAGACCACAAGGGCCATCGAGTCCAACCCCCTGCCAAGCAGGAAACACCATCAGAGCACTCCTGACATATGGTTGTCAAGCCTCTGCTTAAAGACCTCCAGGGAAGGAGACTCCACCACACTCCTTGGCAGCAAATTCCACTGTCAAACAGCTCTTACTGTCAGGAAGTTCTTCCTAATGTTTAGGTGGAATCTTCTTTCTTGTAGTTTGGATCCATTGCTCCGTGTCCGCTTCTCTGGAGCAGCAGAAAACAACCTTTCTCCCTCCTCTATGTGACATCCTTTTATATATTTGAACATGGCTATCATATCACCCCTAACCTCCTCTTCTCCAGGCTAAACATGCCCAGCTCCCTTAGCCGTTCCTCACCTCTTCTCCAAGAATTCTCAAAGATAATAGACAAAGGCTCTGAGATTATATCTACAAGCTCCTACAGTACCCTTGGGTGCAGCTCACCACGCCCTGGAGATCTGAATTCATTTAAAGCAGCTAGGAGTTCCCTTACCACTTATTTTCCTATCTTAGGCTATAGTTCTCTCCTTGTATCATTTATTCTGTTATCACCAGTAGAAACCAAGCAGCTTCTCAACCAACTTGGGTAAAAAAAATTATGGACACTTTTAATTTCTAAGCATATCTACCCTGAAAGTACTGTACACCTGAAAGTAATGAAACACTGTCTGTTTTTTGCTATTGATTTTGTATTTTTTTGTGGCTCTTTCTTGTGTGTGACTGTGTGGAACCCGTTCAGCTACTGATTGATTGACTGATTGATTGATTGTGTGACTGCAGTACATTGTTTATTGCTTTCATTTTATGGATCAATGGTCTCGTTAGATAGTAAAATTCATGTTAAATTGCTGTTTAGGGGTTATTTTTTTAAAGTCTGGAATGGATTAAACCATTTTGCATTCCTTTCTATGGGAAAGCATGCCTTGGTTTTGCAAAACTTTGGTTTTGGAACGGACTTCCAGAACGGATTAAGTTTGAGAACCAAGGTACCACTGTAGATCTGGAGCCCACAGGTGCCTGAAGGCTGTATATATTACATATATTTGCAAGCCCCTTACAGTTTAAACCTATCTTATTGGAAGATGCTAATATATTAATATGGTCTTCCTCCCTCCCAGTTGCTGTCTAGTGTGACCAACATGAACAGTCACATCCCTAGTAGGGCAGGCAGCTGGTATGATTCAGCTAGACCAGAAATTCCAGTTTGTACACATTGCTGTCTCTCTTCCTTCAGGACTGTGCCTGCACTATCGTTGTGTCAGATTACAGAGAGCCAGGACTTTTAGCCCTTGCAAAACAACTAAACATATCACATACTGAGATCTGCCTATACCTGTTGTTTCATATTTAACCCCTTTCAGTACCAACGGGACCCCTTTATGTACAAAATGCCATAAAATACTTTTAAAATAAGACTTATAAACACAGTTATATGCCTAGATGTTAATATAACTTCACACACACACACACACACACACACACACACACACACACACACATATATATATATATATATATATATATATATATATATATATATATATATAAAATCACTTTAAAGTATTTCAGGTAGCAAAAAAAAATTATGTCATGTCAGAACGAACTTGCTCAGAAAGCAGATACAAGGGGGGGGCGACCAGAAATTACCAGTATATTTTATAAAGGTTCTTGACTTGCCTTTCTATTATTGCAAGAAGTATTTTAAATATACCCATTCACTTATGATACTGATAGAAGTTCACATTTTCATATAAACACTGTAAGCAGTAGTTTTAATAATTGCCCCCTGCTGTCAGGTTTCTGTTTGCTTTCTGTTTGTTTCCTGCAATAAGTAGCTGTTCAAAGTAAGCAAAAGACGCAAAACCCAATCCACACTTGACTGCAAAGTTAAATTTGAAGCATACGACAATCTAAGCAATGGAAGACACAAGTGACCAGTTCTTGCTCTCAGGGATGATCTCTGTATCCTTAATGCGGATATTTCTCTTTCCATCCCATCACTTCCACCTCTTCTTGCTTGCCATTCGTCAACCATTGCTCCCCTGAGAAAACTCCCTTTACTGTTGCTATTTTTAGAGCTCTCTCTTTCTGCCACTTCTCACAGCTCTTCCCTCAACTCTATCCAATACAATTGCTGGTAACACTTAAGAAACACTGTATACATTTTGCACAAAGCTTTGAAACTTGTATGCGCTTTCTACTGACTGTTAACTACTGTTAACTACACGCGTCAAAAGGAAGAAAAGCACAAACATGCTCTGTAAGGTATGAATTATGTTAGCACCTTTTCATTTACATGCATTATCCACTGGACAGGTTTGTCCTGGACTAAGTGGTTTTTCAAATGATAATTACAAATGCTAAGAAAAACTGAACTGAAAAGGGAGGCTTAGCTGATGAAAAGAGAAAGCCTCACACAGCCTGCCCAGGAGAGAAACACAGGCGACTTTCTAGCTTGATGCAAGTGGAGAGAGAGGTCAGTCACTGGAGACCAGTGACTTTGGTCTTGGAGACCAGCCACATGGTGCACTTTCAGAAATGGCATCTTCCTTTTAAGAAACCTTTACTGTGCAAAATGCTCATAACCCTATGGAATCAACGAACCCTACCCCTCCTCTGCACACCCAAAATATTACGCTAGCATAAATCCTTTGTTTCAGGGCTCTTTATGGAACTGTAGGATAGAGACAACACAGTTGTAGTAATCAAAGTTAAAAATAGCAAAAACCTAAAGAGAAAATGAAAAGCGGACAATAGTTCTATAAAATTGCTAATGCAACAAGCCCAATTTCTTTTAAACTACAATTTGTTTTAAACTGTTTTCTGTGCTGCATTTTATTTGGCTGCAACCTGCGCTGGGACATTCTGGTGAAAGGAAGGAACTAGTAGCAGCAGCATAATCTCCAACATTTCTCCAATGAAAATAGGGACATCCCATTCCATAAGAATCATTTTACTATTTATACCCCACACATACTATTGGGTTGCCCCAGCATTCTAGGCAACTTCCATATATCAAAACATAATAAAAAACAAAACATTTTTTAAAAAAACATTTCCTATACAGGATTGCCTTCAGACGGGTCGGGGGTCGGATAACTCCATACCCTGCAACATTTCTCCAATGAAAATAGGGACATCCTAAGGAAGAGTGGGACATTCTGGGATCAAATCAGAAACCAGGAAGGTTTCTCCAAATCAGGGATGTCCCTGGAAAATAGGGACCCTTGGAGGGTCTGTAGTAGTAGCAGTAGTCATCGTAGTGCTGGGAGTTTTTAAGCTCTGCTGAAACCAACAGGATCTAAAAGCCGATGAAGCCAAGCATGTGATCATAGAACAAATGTTTTGGGAACACAATTCAAGGCTGGGAATGTGGGCAAAGGGCTAGTTTGATCATGAACTTCAGCGTCTGCCAGGGAACGCTTGCTGAGGAAAGCCCTGCCCCATCCTCAGTGCTGTGTTTAGTTTCCAGCAAAGAAGCAGGAAAGTGAAGAAAATACACCTAATCCAGGTGCATTGCAGAAGCAGTGAATGAAAAATGAGAAGCAAACAAAATACAATGAAACACTTTCCCACCTCTGGGGTACCTTGCAGCCCCACAGAATCCTTACAAGGAACAGAACAGATAAACTATGGCAAGCAAACAACAGCTAGAGATTAGCATGGACCGGCTGTGCCTACTCAGAACAAAGTCCTGTCTCTCCATAATACAGACGTACCTCGGAAGTCAAATGGAATCCATTCCAGAAGTCTGTTCGACTTCCAAAAAGTTTGGAAACCAAGGCACAGCTTCCGATTGGTTCCCGATTGCGCAGGCACGCCGGAAACAATAGCAGAAGCCGCGTCGGATGTTCAGCTTCCAAAAAAAGTTCGAAAACCAGAACACTCACTTCCCGTTTTCGATTGTTTGGGAGCCGGAACGTTCAACTCCCAAGGCGTTCGGGAGCTGAGGTATGACTGTATACAGGTGTCAGGGCTGCCACTCAGTCCCAGCTCACATAGGACCACGTTAGCCAGCGTTCAGGTTAAAAGAGTCTTTATTGGATTACAGCTTCCATTTCCAAACTGCAATATGCAGCCCTACTTCTTCTAGGTCAGACCGGCGAAGACCCGTCTGAGTCTCCGCCTCTAGCACACCAGCTTAATACCCTAGCCTTGCTCCACCTCCTGCGCCTTTCCCTCCGTCTCTGGGTCCTTCTGCCCCCCGGGGTCTCCTTTTTCCTACTCTCTTCTGACGCGGACCCCCCTGACCCTTCCGCCTCCTTGCGGCGGGCTTTGGGACCTGGTTCACTCTCTGGGCTGCTTACTGCGCCAGCTTCCGCTACATTTGAACTTGGCGCGCGCGCCCAACTCTCAACCTTCCTCTTGATCGTTTCGTCGCTCCCCGAGGTGGGCGTGACTACTCCTGACTCATGCCCTCCCTCCTTCTGAAAGCCTCCGGAACCCGATATCTGGTCCCCTTTCTCCCCGCTGTTCCCGTCTGGGTACGTGGGTCCCGATCTCCAACTGCTGCTCTCTGATTCCTCTCTGGACCCTTCTTCCTGGGGTGTCCCCCTGCTTTCCCCCCTTGCTCTGACTGCTGGCGCTCCCTTCTGGGAATCCTCGGACTCACTGGATAAGCTCGGCGATCTCGGTTCGTCATCCCCACTCATCTTTCCTTCGTATTCCTCCCCCTCGCTCTCTGTCTCCTCCCTTCTCTGCGTCTCTGCTTCTGAACCCCTGACATCCATCCCCCCCTCGAAGCCCCCCCTTCCCCCCTCCCCACTTTCAAGGGTGGTTGCAGGGTGCTCCATCATCACAGGAGTGAATGCCGGATACAGTTCGCTCCTCGTTGCTGGCCGCCAACTGAAGACCTCCGAGTCTTCCTCCTCGCGTTCGTCAACGGTGAGCTGCTCCGCCTCCATTTCAGTGCCGCCGTGCTCGAAACCGAGATCCTCCCCGCACACGTCCATGTCAGTCTCTGCGTCGGTCGCTTGACCTGGCATCTCCAGCCACCTCCGGCGCCACTGCTCCTCTGGCCGATCGTCCCACCAATACGAGGTGTCGGACGCCGAACCCTCCGGTGACCCCTCTGGGGAATGTGTGCGCTGTGCGGGCTCCCCGTCCGAGTCGAAGCCATGGAACGTGCTGGAGGAAAGTGTGGGCGTGAACAACCAGTCGTCGAAGAAGCCTGCTGGCATGGGTCTGTGTGGGAAAAGGGCATGAAACTCGTCCTTCAGCAGGGGTTCCTCCAAAGCGTAGTCTGGCACCCAGCTATTAGCACTAGCCCGGGTGCCCTCCCTGGCTAGGAGGTATTCCACTCCGTCTTCCCCCCATCTGGAGTCCAAAATCTCCGTGACTTCGTTGATGGGGTCCTGCTGTGGCAATCTTCCCGCCTCCGACCGCTCCTGAGACGGACTCGGTGCTGTTCCTGGTTCCTGGAACCTGTGAGGTGTCCTGTAGGGAGTGAGCACCGACCTGTGGAACACCGGATGCATCCTGGAACCCTCCGGGAGCACCAGCCTGAAAGCTACTGGGTTGATCTGCGCTTCGACTTGGTATGGACCGAGTTGCTTGTGCCCCAACTTCTTTTTGGCTAACGATCTGGTCGGCACTGCGTGGGCTGCCAACCAGACCCAGTCTCCCACTCGGATCTCTTCGCCAACCCGCCTGTGCTTGTCCGCTTGCACCTTGTATGCGTGCTTCGCTAGCTCCAGCTGCCGTCGGAGTTGATCGTGGACCTCCTGCAACTCAGACGCGAAAGCGTCCGCCGTCTGCGGTTCCCCTTCCCCCACTCTGTCCAGTCCCGGGAAGGTTCTGGGATTCCTCCCATTGTTGGCGAAGAACGGTGTCACCCCTGTGGACACGTGCTTCGTGTTGTTGTAGGCGAACTCGGCGAGCGGCAGGTAATCCACCCACGTCGCAGGCTGTTGATTGGCATAGCATCTCAGGTACTGCTGCATGATGGCATTGACCCTCTCCGCTTGCCCGTTGGTCTGCGGGTGTCTCGCTGATGTCAGGTTGATTTTGACGTTCAGGAAGCCCATCAGCTTCTGCCAGAAATTCGAGATGAACTGGCGACCGCGGTCGGACAGTATAGACCGCGGCAGCCCGTGCACTTTGAACACGTGATCTATGAACAGTTTGGCTGTTTGTTCTGCCGTGGCCACCTTCGCACACGGTATGAAGTGTGCCATCTTGGTGAACAAGTCCACCACCACTAGTACAGCCGTCTTGCCTCTCGAGCTGGGTAGATCCGTGACAAAGTCCAGGGCCACCCTCTCCCACGGTTCAAACGGCGTTTGCAGCGGTTCGAGCAGTCCCGCCGGTGGTTTGTGCACCGGCTTGGCCCTCTGGCAGGTGTCGCACCTCGCGACGTAGTCCGCGACTTCCCCTCTCAGTCTGGGCCACCAAAAGTCCCTTGCGACTAATTCCACCGTTTTTTCCGTGCCAAAGTGCCCGGCCGTGGGTGCGTCGTGCAACTGCTGCAGTACCTTGGCGCGAAGTTCATCTCCAGGCACGTAGATGGCCCCTTTACGTAAGAGCAAGCCGTCCCGTATCTGGAACTCGTCGCTCTTCGCCGTGCCCTTGTGCACCTCGGCCATCTTCGCCTGCGCGAATGAGTCGTCCTGCAACGCCCGCCGCACCGCCTCCAGGTCTACTGTGGCTGAAGCGCACGCCCACGCTGTTGGCGCGAAGATGTGCATGGCTGCCGCTGGCGTCGCCTCTTCGAGGTATTGCGGTTTTCGGGACAGTGCATCCGCCATGATGTTGGTGTCGCCTGGGACGTACTCTATTCGGAAATCGAAGTCAGCAAAGAACTCCGCCCAACGTATCTGCCTCTGGTTCAGGAACTTCGCCGTGCGCCAGTGCTCCAGATTCTTGTGGTCCGTGCAGACCTGCACCGTGTGCTTGGCGCCGATCAGGAAGTGCCTCCATGCTTTGAATGCTGCATGAATGGCAAGCAACTCCCTGTCCCAGATGGTGTAGTTCTGCTCCGACTTGCTGAGCTTTCTGGAGTAGAACGCTCCCGGTCTCCAGACCCCCTGTGGGTCCCTTTGCAGCAGGACAGCTCCCACTGCTCTATCGGACGCGTCTGTCTCTACCCGCATCGGTCTGCTGGGGTCGATATGCAGCAGTTGCTCTTCCGACGCGAAGAGACGCTTGAGTGCCTGAAAGGACTGCTCTGCCTGCTCCGTCCAGATGAATTTCTTTTTCTTGGAGCTTAGCGTGTCCGTAATAGCCGCCGTCTGCATCGCGAACCCTTTGATAAACTTGCGATAGAAGTTGGCGAAGCCGACAAACCGCTGGACCTCCTTCCGGTTGCGCGGGCTCTTCCAATCCAACACCGCTCGCACCTTGGCGCTGTCCATGGCTAGCCCCTTGTCCGACAACTTGTAACCCAAGAAATCCACCTCCGTCGTGTCGAACTGGCACTTCTCCAGTTTGGCGTACAGTCTATGCTGCTGCAACCTCTCCAGCACCTCCCGAACGTCTTGGTCATGCGCTTGCTGCGACTCGGAGAATATCAGGATGTCATCCAGAAAGCAGACGCACTTCTTGTAGAGGAGTCCCGCCAACACATGATGCATGAAAGCTTGAAAACAGTGAGAACCGTTTTGCAATCCAAACGGCATCACTCTGTACTCGTAGGTGCCCAGAGGCGTGAACATGGCTGTCTTCCACTCATCGCCCTCCCTCATGCGGATGAGATTGTACGCCCCTCGCAGGTCCAACTTGGTAAACACGCGTCCCTTGCGCACCGTCGCCAGTAGGTCGTCAATCCTGGGCATGGGGAAATCAGAGGGCTTGGTCATCTTGTTCAAGAGGCGAAAATCCACCACCAGCCTCTTTTGGGGTGTGTCCTTCTTCTTCACAAAGAAAACAGGACTGCCCCCTACTGCCCTGGACTCCCGGATGAAACCGCGCTCCAAATTGTGATCTATGAACTGTTTGAGTTCCTGTAGTTCATCCTCAGACATGGAATACAGCCTCCCCTTCGGTAGCGTCGCCCCTGGTAGGAGGTCAATCTTGCAGTCATATTGCCTGTGCGGTGGTAACTTGTCTGCCTCCTTCTCGCAGAAGACCTCCAGAAAGTCTGCGTATTTGTGGGGGACTGCTTGCAACGTTCCCAACTGCAGTTGTGATTCCTCCTCCTCTCCCTCCTGTCCGGGCAGGATGCAGTGTTCTGCGCAGTAAGAGGAGCCGAAGATCAGCTGTCGCTGGTACCAAGCCAGTGTCGGACTGTGCCTGTCCAGCCAACTCATGCCCAACACAATGGGTGTGTCCGACAGTCGTGTGACGTTAAAACTGATGACTTCCCTGTGGTTGCCAAGGCGCATCACCATTGGCGGCGTTTGCTTCACCACCTGCCCCCCCAGCAACTCTCTGCCATCCACTGTGACGACTTGCAGGGGCAGAGTGGCCGGCAATAGCTGTATAGCGTGCTGCTCCACAAAATCCTGTGCTATAAAGTCTGCGTTGCTTCCAGAATCCACAGAAAGCGGGACTTCGATAGTGACGCCATCGGGCAGCTGGAGAGATGCTGTGAGTTGCACTACTGGTTTGGGTGGGAGGGGGTCTGTGGGTTGCAAGATCGCTGGGGACTGCTTCAGTGATGCGTCTGGCTGGGCCCCAGTGCCTCTGTCTCCAGCCAGACATCGTCGTTTCCCTGCTGGTGTTCGCTGTGTTGCGTGGCCGCTTTCACCGTTGCGGAGGCTGCAGTGTGCTTGGAGCTCCTCTGGGGACACTCTGTCGCATATATAACACTCTGGGGACACTCTGTCGCATATATAACGCATATATAACACTCTGTCGCATATATAACACTTCCTGGTCCCTCTAGGAGGTTTAGTCTTGACTGCCGCCGGTGCAGGGGCTCTGGTAGCTGACTGAGCCCTGGCTCCTCCCACCTCCATAGGTTCCACTCCCCCTCCTGGCGGAGGTGTAGATTGCGCACGCGTAGCGTCCCTGGGAACGAAAGAGAAACTTCTCGCTGCTTCGCGCCCTCCACGTCCTTCGTCTCTGCACCACGGACGTTCTTCCAGCCTCACCCCCACAGTCAGCGCCCTTTGGACCACCTCCTGCGTGCTCCGGGGCCTCTCCCCCCTCGCAATTTCGTCTTTAACAGCACTGCTTAATCCCTCCCAGAAGAGGTCTCTGACTGGGGGCGAATCCCGGTCCCATTCCAAGGCACTGACCAGCGCAAAAAAGCGGGCGTGATACTGGCGTACGCTCGCCCTCCCTTGTTTCAGTCCATGAATCTCCCGTCGGGCAAGATCCACGTCAATGGTAGATAAAAAGCACGCATCCATCGCTTTGATAAAGGCATCTGCATTCTGAAGCGCCGGATCTTTATCCCTCCACAAATTGCGTAGCCACGCTTTAGCATCCCCATGCAAATGGGATAGTATAAACCCCACTTTCTCTTCCTCATCCCTAAAGTCTTTCGCCAGCAGTTGCAGTGCGCACATTACGTCTGCTCGAAAATTGGGGTACTGTTGTAAATTCCCATCGAAGTGAGCCACAAGCCCTCCTGCTCTCCGTGCCAACCCAACCCCCTCCGGTCTGGGTCCTGGCTGCCCATGCTTAACCAATGCTTCAAACCTGGCGTGGAGATCTCTGTAGGCGGCTGCCGCATCCTCCTCCCTTTTCTTGGATGCCTGTACCTCCGCGTTCAATTGGGTCACTGCCTGTTGCAGCGCTGAAATTTTCTCTGCTTCCGTCATCTCTGCCAACCGTTGTGAGCTCGCTCCCAAACACCAATTTCCTCCTCTCGCTGCTTCTGCCTCCGCTGCGAGGTATCAGGTGTCCGAAGCTTAAAAGAGACGGGTCTTACTGTCAGGGCTGCCACTCAGTCCCAGCTCACATAGGACCACGTTAGCCAGCGTTCAGGTTAAAAGAGTCTTTATTGGATTACAGCTTCCATTTCCAAACTGCAATATGCAGCCCTACTTCTTCTAGGTCAGACCGGCGAAGACCCGTCTGAGTCTCCGCCTCTAGCACACCAGCTTAATACCCTAGCCTTGCTCCACCTCCTGCGCCTTTCCCTCCGTCTCTGGGTCCTTCTGCCCCCCGGGGTCTCCTTTTTCCTACTCTCTTCTGACGCGGACCCCCCTGACCCTTCCGCCTCCTTGCGGCGGGCTTTGGGACCTGGTTCACTCTCTGGGCTGCTTACTGCGCCAGCTTCCGCTACATTTGAACTTGGCGCGCGCGCCCAACTCTCAACCTTCCTCTTGATCGTTTCGTCGCTCCCCGAGGTGGGCGTGACTACTCCTGACTCATGCCCTCCCTCCTTCTGAAAGCCTCCGGAACCCGATATCTGGTCCCCTTTCTCCCCGCTGTTCCCGTCTGGGTACGTGGGTCCCGATCTCCAACTGCTGCTCTCTGATTCCTCTCTGGACCCTTCTTCCTGGGGTGTCCCCCTGCTTTCCCCCCTTGCTCTGACTGCTGGCGCTCCCTTCTGGGAATCCTCGGACTCACTGGATAAGCTCGGCGATCTCGGTTCGTCATCCCCACTCATCTTTCCTTCGTATTCCTCCCCCTCGCTCTCTGTCTCCTCCCTTCTCTGCGTCTCTGCTTCTGAACCCCTGACAACAGGTTCTACCATGATTTTCTTAGGTAACCTTCTCATTTGGGCACTAAGCAAATAACCACTTTAAATTTCCTTTATTCTCTTGGATCAACAAAGTTAGTGATACCCTAACTTACTATGGGAATAAAATGAATTCCACCATCTAAATTAGGAGTTCTAAAGCAAGATGAACTCAAAACAGGAGATTAGACAGTCCTGAAAAACTGGCCATTGGTCTTTTGAAACATCAAGCTTCCTGTAGGACTTATCCCAATGTCTTTAATTAAGACACCTGCTTCAACAAGGGTAGTAAACAGCAACAAAGGTTCTGTCCTGCTCAAGGCACTGTGTTTCACAGTTTAAATTCACATGTCTGGATAGCCAGCCTTGAAATAGCATAAAGGCTACTTACAAATGCAGATTGTATAAATTGCTACAAATAATACATCACAAAACAGTTGAGATTTAAAACTTTCTTTTTTTAAAAAAAAATATCATTAACTAGCAAGCAGTTACAAAGAGCTTTCCAATTAGGCAGTTATCTATAGGAAGTGAGTAAAATATTGCAACTCTGCATTTCAGAACTGGCTAGCTTCTACCTGATTAAGAAATCTTTCCAGCTCAAAAACCTGCACATTCTTTCACCAAATGAAATTGGTTGAAAGGGAAAAAATATCCTGCTTTGTCAAGGATTGTCATGTGTGAGAGCCTTTAAAACTTCAAAGTAAACAGACCATCCTTCTTCACTGGACTGTTTGCAGCAAGCAAGATTTTAGTTTTGCCCCCAGCAGATAGGAGCCGTCATGGTGACAAGGCTGGGGGAAGAGCAAGGCATCACCACTGCTTTTGGTGGCGGACAGAATTTATGGGCTGCCAACTAGCAACCATTTTTCTTATTCTTTTGGATGAATATGAAAATAATTGTACTTAACCTAATGGATGTGATCCGTTATATAACATCAATGATAATCACATTTATACTAGTTTGTCACAGCCATGCAATTTACTCCATCATGTAATTTCATGTTACCCCAATTGGAAGATAGATTTCATGGAATTCTACAATGTTCTGATACAAATAAATTGATTGTTTCTGACTAATCCTAACAATGATTAAATATTCAGGTAGGTAGCCATGTTGGTCTGACGCAGTCAAAATAAATAAAAAAAAATTTAAAAAATTGTCCAATAGCACCTTAGACACCAACTAAGTTTGTTCTGGGTATAAGCTTTCGTGTGCATGCACAATTCTTCAGATACACAGAAACAGAAGTCACCAGACCCTTATATATAGTGGGTGGGGTTTTTCTCAGGAGGGTAGTAGGAGATGGGTGATTGACTAAATGGGTATAGTAAACCTGTTGACAACTGTTAACGACTGCAATTAATCCTACAGAAAAAAGCAAGGGATAGTATGCAGATGACCAAAAATAGCTTTAACTATTAATTAATTATCTACTCTGCCTTATTCCTCCATTTGTTGCTAATGATCAGAAATATTTCCATTTCCATTAAGTCCAGTCTTCCCTGAAAAAAAGAATAGTTACTTTTTCTATTTTAGACTGTTACATCATAACCTTCATGAGAAGAATTAAAGAAGAGCAGTATCTTGGTTCATCTGTTCCACTTCTAGTGGTCTAACTGACAGGAAGCAGACGTGTAGCTATGAAGTATGAGTGACAAGTGCTTCCTGCCTTCACTGCTGCATCTTTCTTTCACACTTGTAGTAGGAGAGTTCATTAATGCCACAGTATACTAAACAAAGCATCAAGTGTCATGCCTTTCAGAGAAACACCTGCTAACATCTGCAAAGCAACATGCTATAAAAACACAAATTCAAAACACTGTGGGGCAAGGGGAGCCAATTCTCACACAAGGAAAAGATAGAACTGAGGGAGATGAAAGATGGCAGACATTCTTTGAAATTATGTATATTACCAAAAATCACAAACCACCATCTTAAGAAATTATGTTCCCTAGCTTCACAAGATCTAATGGCTAGCAAGGCTTCTAGCAATTGTGACCTAAACATACAGTATTGTTGTGAGTTTGCAGGGGAGGAAGTTGGCTGTATGTGAGATCCTCTTCACCCCTGGATCCCTGAATCCAGCAAGTGTTAACATAGAAGCCAAGTTAGCTTCCTGTGTTAAGGTGATCACCTGGCCATTAAGAGAACAAAGGCGACAGGAATCTGTGGGAGACAGCAAATAGGCAGGCACCCTCCCTCAACTCAGAGAGTTAGAAGGACAAAGCCTGGGTTTTGAGTTGCAGCGAGCTGAATTCAAAGCAAAGCAGCAAGCTGGAGAGAGGCAGAACAACCTTTGAGAGCAATGTTATATTTCTTCTTGAATCCAAGACCCTTTTTAGGTGTTGATGCTGTGAACCCCTCCCTCATAGGCAGAGATCAGATATCATAAAGACACCACAATCTCCTCTGTGCCTCATTCCAAAAGGAAACATGAAGGGCCTGGAACCGCTGGAATTGGAGATTGGGGTGGCATGCAACAATATGATGTGCCACATGTCCATCATCACAAAAACTGTATGGAAGCAACTAATCCTGCATTTTTATGAAACACAGCATGATTAAAACTATTGAATGATGCAAGCATTTCAGAGTTTGACAAACATCTGTTGTCAACTGTAGTATACACCTTTCTGCTACAAAAGTCATACAAAAATTTTACTTTCTTCATCAAAGAACCATCACAAAACAGGAAGTACCAGAATGGGAAAATTATGGGAGTTAGCTGGGAGGGATTACAACCAAGCCTGGCAATTTTAACTGGGCAATCTTAGATTTTGCTTGGAAAATACTTAATTAAGATTCAATGGATATTGTAACTCCAACTACTTTTTCCTAGGTAAAAATCAACCCTGTAATTGTTTAAAGCATTAAAATATTGCATCATTTAAAAGAGGAATTTTCACAAAAATTTGGAACTAAGAAGCCCAGATCTCTGTGTCAGATCTAACCAATCAGTGGCAACTGAAATAGAGGAGGTGGGGGAAAGAAAGAAACCATATATACTTGTGCCCAAATACACACCAAATTCACAGCAAGCAGGCAGCCACAGAGCCTCCAACTTTTAAAAGCCACTCCTTTAAATTGTGGAGGAAGAAATGAGTGTCTGCTGATAACGGACCTGAAACTCTTGAGAAGCTGGATGGATCTTACTTCTCAACACAGCGTGCATCATTTGAAGAATACACATCTCCATTTGTATTTAGAAATAAAATTCAAATTCCCACCATAAAGGGCTCCTCCTTATGCGCCAGTTTCTTGCTACATTTTGTAACCTAAACTTCCATATACAACTAAAATTATAAAAACAAAAACAATTTACACGCATATACGCAACTTTCCTAAAATTATTCAGATTGCAGACTGTTTCAAATTCTGGAATATTACAAAAAGGACTTTGTAGGTGAGGAAGGGAGAAATGAAGTATAAGTGACACTTAAAGTAACAACTGAGTATACATTCCATAGCTGGAGGAAGGTTGCATCCAAACAGAATGCCAAACCATGGTTTAATGCTATGAAAACCAACACATGCAAGTTTCTCTGCCTCCCAACTCTCTCAAGGAGATCTGAAGCTTCTGCTTCCATTTAACAATTGTTAAGTGTGTTCTCCAAAACCTGAACTGTGGATAATATTAATTATGTCTGTTGAAACAAGCCAGTCAGCCAGACTCGTAAAATATGCTTTAAAATTGATTTATTTCAATAAACCATCATTAAGACAAACCCCTGTTGGTCAAACATCACAACAAGCTATGGCTAATCTAATATTGAAAACTCCCCAAATCTTTCTTCCAACTGTGCCAGGGATGGAGGAGGAAGCACATGAGACCAAAGCTGACTGAAGCTTATTCTTGAACAGTTGAACAAAGCCAAAGTTTCTCAATCCTTTTTGGGAGTGGGGAATGTGTTTGAGACTTGAATCTGAAAAGATGTTACAATATATTTACTGCCATATTCCTTTGTACATTACAGGGTCTCTTCCGATGTATCATCTAAGTCTGCCAGTTGTCCATGGGGAGGCAATTCTATTTCCCCAGGGAGCCTCTTGACATCTGAAGGCAACCCTGTTTAGTGAAGTTTTTAATATTTGATGTTTTATTCGTTTTTTAATCTGTTGGGAGCCACCCAGAGTGGCTGGGGAAACCCAGCCGGATTGAGGGGGTTATATCATCATCATCATCATCATCATCTTCAAGTGAGTCATTTTTATCATGATCAAAGTCTGCCAAGCACCTCAAGACCATTTTTCTGTTGCTCGTAAATTTGGTTTCTTCCAGTTGTTTGCCCACATCTTATGGATCTTGAGGAGAGTGGAAGCGATGCATTGCATCTACTGTACTACTTTGATCTTCCTACTATTTCTTTCAGCACAAAATGAACTCAATTAACAAAGCCTTCTTTTTAACAGTGGTTACACTTTAAGGCTTAGATGCTTTCCCCCTTCACTAGGAATAATTTTACACAGCCTTAAATTGCATTGATTAGACCCCTGTGGGTCTAATCACTGCTAACGCATCAGAAAGAAGCACTGCAAATAAACTTCTTTTCCCAAAGTCTTATTGAAGCAGAATTGCTTTAAGCTTCGTGTATAAAAATATCCTTGGCATATTATTAGCAGAACTAACCATAAAACAATTACCCAATAAAATATTGCCTAGGTCTGGGGTTGCCAACATAGTTCCTGTGGGCATAGATGCCCCCACATACACCCTCCCTGGTGCCCACTTCTGAAATTAGGCTTGAAAGAAGCATCCGGCTGTAGCCGATAGTTGCCATGTGCGTTTAGTTGTAGCATGTGTGTGCAGTGCCCACAACAGTTTCTCCAAGTCTGTGTAAATATGCAGACGCAACCATAAGGGTTGGCGACCCTTGGCCTAGGTTAACTATTTCATATGGTTCAGCAAGTAAGCAGTACACAAATGCAGAGTATTCACTTCTACAATAAGTGAATGCTATGCCCTACAATTCCTGACTTGGTTGGACGTTCAGAAGCCATTCTGAGCACAGACAAAAGGTTGGTTCAGAATCAGATCTACAAATTATGCTCAACAGAGTGCAGAATGCGATGGGGGGTGGTGTGGATTCACAAGTGCCCTATGAGGTCTTTGCATGTGCAATCAGAAAGACAACACATATCTCCTACAAGACTGCACTTTTAATGATCTTGCATTTATTAATGTTCTGTCACTCAAGTTATATTAGGTGGAACTATTTCAGAATAAAGTATTACTGATGCAAATCACATCTACTTCCTCTGGTCCTTCCTGGAGAAAGTGATGAAAGGAGAGCAGTTTCAGGGTGCTATAAAGTATACCTTTAAGGTCTGTATATAAAATCACTGTGAGGGAAGTCACCTGGAGGTTTGGGTTGAAGTGCCATCAGTGAAGTGCCACCCAGTTCTACTTCTCTTTTCTATCTGCTAACCCCAGGGAGGCCCTGAGGCAGTTTTTGGGTGGATGAGAGGAAACAAGGTGAAGCTTAATCCAGGTAAGAAGACTGTGCTGTGGGTGGGAAAACCAACTCCAAATACTCTGAATGGAAGTTTGCAAATGCTCCCAGACTAGGTTGCCCTCCCCACGGAAAGGGGGTAGCCTTCTTTTTACTATGCTTTTACCGCTGGCTTCAGTGGTTGGTTTGTGGCTGCATTTTTAGTAAAGTCACATTAGCTCATTTTAGTACAGTTGTACCTCTGGATGCGAACGGGATCCGTTCTGGAGTCCCATTTGCACCATGAGCAGAACACAACCCGCATCTGCGCAGGTCGCCACATCTGCGCATGATGTCATTCTGAGTGTTTGCGCATGCACGAGCGGCGTAACCTGTTCCGTTACTTCCGGGTCGCCGCGGGACGCAACCTGAAAATGCTCAACCTGAAGCATCTTTAACCCGAGGTATGACTGTAATTCATTGCCCTGTTTTGAAATGTATGATTTAAAAACAGATTATGGTTTGAGCGTGTCAGTTTTTGTAAACCATTCGAAAGCACGTCAAAGTGCAAGTAGATAAATAGATACCGCTCCAGCGGGAAGGTAAACGGCGTTTCCGTGCGCTGCTCTGGTTCGCCAGAAGCGGCTTAGTCATGCTGGCCACATGACCCGGAAGTTGTACGCCGGCTCCTTCAGCCAATAAAGCGAGATGAGCGCCGCAACCCCAGAGTCGGTCACCACTGGACCTAATGGTCAGGGGTCCCTTTACCTTTTTTAAGGTAAAGTTAGTCATGGTGTCAGTTTCAGGACAAAGGAGGGTTCCTGCTTCGCCTTAATTTCCGCTTAGAGAGCTGTATATGAGGAAAGTTATAATGCCTTCCCTCTGGGTATGCGGCACAATATTCTAAATTTAGCAAGTATCCTTTGTACTCTGACCCTTCCCCCTTTGCAAAATCAACAGTAATGGAGGTGTTGCCAATCCTCTCTCATGAGCATCCTTTGCTCTGGTTAAGAGGTTGCCAGAATTCTACTGTCCCCTGCAAGATGAATGAAATCCTGCATATGATGCCCAGGGAACAACTACATTAGTCATTTTTGTCATCAAGTAGCTTCCAGTTTTACCACAGAGCCTACGACTTGCCGATCAGAAAGTCAGCGGTTCAAATCCCCGTGACAGGGTGAGCTCCCATTGCTTGGTTCCTGCTCCTGCCAACCTAGCAGTTCGAAAGCACGTCAAAGTACAAGTAGATAAATAGGTACCACTCCGGTGGGAAGGTAAACGGCGTTTCCGTGCGCTGCTCTGGTTCGCCGGAAGCGGCTTAGTCATGCTGGCCACATGACCCTGAAGCTGTATGCCGACTCCCTCGGCCAATAAAGTGAGATGAGCGCTGCAACCCCAGAGTCGGCCACGACTGGACCTAATGGTCAGGGGTCCCTTTACCTTTACCTTCCAGTTTTAATGGAGGGGGGAGCATAAACTGAGGAGCAAGAACAGATTGGTCAGATAACCAAAAACATGTAAAGATTTTGTTATAAAAATCAGGATACAACTATTGTGTAATCTGCAAAAATCAACAAGTGAGGTTTTTCAAGACGCAGAGGCAAATATAAGCATCAACTCATGTCTTTTGATCAAGTAGCTGTTAAAGTACAGCAGAAGAGGCCAGCAGAATACAAGAAATTGGCAACTCCGCAAACTTTGAAACCACAGAGATAAGAACAGATGTGGTAAACATCAAAAAATATATTCCAACACATTTTTAGCCTTCACTGCTTTTCATCAGTGGAACGTTACTGAAAGGGTTACTTTTACTCCCAAGCAAGTTGGTGACAATCCCTTGAAAGAGACCTCCTGAAAAATAATTGCAGTAGTACCTTATTTTGCCTATACTCCAGAAATATACTAGGACTTCTGAACAGTTTCTTGCTACTCTGCTGCTCCTGGATAATAATTCCGGTGTAACATACAATGTGGCCAAATTCTGCGGAGCAACAATTAAAATGTGACACATAATGACTAGCACCCAGGAGTAGTATATTGACAAATGATCATGAAGGGTTCCCTCTGATGGATAAATGACGAGCTGGAACTGCTTTTTTATGTATATGTAATTTTATTTATTTTAGTTTGTTCTAAGATTTTAAATTTTTTAATTGGTGATTTCATCCTAATGCTGGTCATTGACCATAATAAAACAACTTGACTTGAACTGCCGTAGTTGCTATTTAACTTTGCTTGAGTCCCAGAAACTCCAAGTGAACACACAACATGAGTAGGTGCCAAACAACAATTTTGCTCGCTTAATGAAGAGATGCACTTCTCTCTTTCCCTATCCACCCATCCTCTTTCCCAGTTTTAATATTTTGATATAAACCACTTTTTGTGAAATGCAGCGCGAGAACACACAGACACACCAGAACCAACAACACAAAACATCCCAAATGTTTCTATGTGGGTCCTGTTCTGTTCAGCTAGGTCAGCCATTCTATTCTGTTCTGTTCCTTTTCTTTCCAATAGGCTAGATATCACATTCACTGTTCACGCAAAGGACAAATTAATAGAGACTTCATATCCAACAGCAGCCGCCACCTGGGTTGCTGTGACACATGGAACAAGCAACTTGGCACTGCAATTCACCACTTTTTGTTAAATACGTCCAACAATTTGGAAATGAAGGGTTGCTTTAAAAAACAACAACCCCAAAAACCCCAGTAATGAAGAAATGCTCCTACTGCAAGCAGAAAATATTTTATAATGGTCATTTCAATACCAATGTTTTAAAAAGAAGCTGGCTGACTTGGTTTTGACAGAATATGTCAGGAGACCACTAGGAACTATGAGAACATTAATAATCATTACAAAAAGTGAACATTCACCTTTAACTTTTTACGCTGCCCCTTAAGCGAGATACGATGTGATGAGAATCTCCTGTACTTTTTCTACACTACGTAACAGTCATGGAGGAGATCAAGCTGGGAAAACTATAGGGGAGGGGACTGATCCCACAACACCTTCCACTTAAAAATTGCCTCCTCCTTCAAGGTTGATCTTTCCCCTTGGAAAAATTGCAGGTACCCATATAATTCTGCCCCCAAAAGGGGCAGGTGGAATTTTTAACCAAGAAATGAAACAGAGGTGTGGGTTAACCAAAGACTAGACCACCACCGACCCCTCTCGCTCTCCAAGCTTCAGCGAAAGCCTGCATTCGCCCCATAGGACGCACCCAGATTTCCCCTTCAATTTTGGAGGGGAAAAAGTGCGTCCTATAGGGCGAAAAATACAGTAATCAGTGCTTTTTTTCTTAATTTTTTTTAGGGGTACTCTCATTTTGACTCAAGAAAATCACCATTTTATAGTTCAGATCAGGAAAAATATAATACAGTAAATGGACAAAAGTACAAAGATTCCCAAAATGTTTAGGAGTATTCATATCCCTGTGTCCCCCCAGAAAAAAGCACTGCACATAATACTTGGAACACATTTGAAAGAAATCCATATTTTAGTGTGACAGCACACATTTTGTAATCATTTTGGTCATTTTGAAATCAGGCCAGCACATCCACTGCACTTTTTCTAGTGTCTGCTAAAAATGTTTTGTTTAGGCGTGACTATCTAGAGATGTAGAACGTTGGCCTGTGTTTTAATCTGATTTTTTGCTTATCACTGATTTTATTTTATTTTAAATGTTTTAAATAGTTGTTTTTAACTGGTTTTATTGAGAATCTTATTGTTTTATTATTTTTGTAAACTGCTTTGAATGTGTTTTTTTAAAAAAAAAAACCACACACACACAATCAAGCACTACATAAACTTTAATGAATAAATAAATATCTAGTTTGGCCTTCTGAGGCTAGCAACCCAAAGCTGTCATGTTCAAGGGCTTCTGCCCAACTCGGGAGAATGGTTTAAAGGCTGTTGTTGTTTGTTTTGAGCAGCATACACCTCCTGCCCCTATCACCAACCTTTCACATCTCCTCAGATTCAAAAGAGGCTTGCTTTGTGGCACCGGTAAAGGTTGACTGCGGTTCACAAAAAGTTGTCCTAAAGCATTACTGAATACAGACAGCAATCACCAAGTTCTTTGGAACACAGATATACCAGTATATGTGGATTTCAAAGTTATTTTTAAATATCTGATAACATAGGCTCCTTATATGCTAGGAAATACCACTACTTTGAAAGCATTAAACACCAGGGATACTGCAGGAGAACTTAATAGAGAGGCTGAAACAAAGGAACAGTACCAGAAATTGAACAGCATCTGACCAAGCCCCCCCCCCCCCCCGCCAACATGCAAGCTTTCTATCTTGGTAATGCTGGTAGCAGCAAAAAGCCCCATTGTATTCCATAGACACAGGGAGACGTTACAGGCAGCTTTTCCTCTGGCATTGCATCTTCTGTTTTAAGGAATCAGACCTGGTTTTAAAAGTTGATCAAGTTTTGTTTTCAGTTGAAAAGGGGAAATAAAACACAGCTTACTCAGATAAGCCTTCAGCTAAAACTGACAACTAACGCCTAAACAAGACAGGCAGAATCCCCCATCTAAAATCATGTTGTGGAAAACAGACATGTCAATAGACAAATAATTTACAACTCAAGTCAATAGACAAATAATTTACAACTCAAGCGTATTCCCCTCCCCTCATAGAAACAGCCTTTCCACTCCTTGGTCCTAACCTGAGACCTTTACGTTACAACACAAACTCCCTTCTGCTATAAAATGTAATATATACGTTTTGCAGTATAGAACAGCAGAAATTCCCAGCAACAACAGTCTTTAGGATTATGACAACTACAAACTCTTATTTTTCATTTTTTGGGTAGCATAACAGAAAGATGAGTGCTAAAATCACAGACAACAGAAGACTGGCTCAGTCTTCCTCAGTTCAGTCTCTTGGATGTGAACAATCAGAATTCAACTCTTTAACCCAGCTCAGTTTACTAATGTGTCGTCTGGAGGATTGCCACAGGCTTGCCTATACCATGCTTAGACACACGTAACTATTTTACAAATAAGAATCCACCTTAAAGGTAAAGGCTACACCTGAAATGTATTTTTTCTGTGGCACACAGTGCTGGATTTCAACAGTTTATATTATATTAGTTTCGTTTTTCAAAAGCATTAAATCCATTAACACTTTTATATATAGGTAAACCAGTAAAGCTGACAGGCCCCTTAAAGTGATTTTCATTTTTCCTGCAATCAAAGTTATTGTGCTACAACAGATCATTTTCCCAGCCTTAATCTTGCAAACCCATTTTTTAATATTGTGGCAAACAAAACATTTAAATACAAAACAGTCATTATTACACTATCTGTTCCCTATTTTTAATTAAATTAAGCGTGTGACTTTCAATTATTAACATAGCCAAAAGCACACAGCCATGTTTGTTTTTAAAAACTCAGCAGGTACACCTAATCCTCTACTAGAAATATTAAATTTAAGTTACAGACACTTCACCAAGTTAAGTCAGTCAAAATTACCTTGATCTAAGATGTTTGCAGAGTCCCAAAAGCTAGACAGTAAAAAGTAATCCAGCAGTTTTGTGCAGTTAAAATGGCTTCTGTAGATTGGGGAAGTGGTGTGTGTGCTTCAGCTTATGAGTCATACATGAAACTAAATGTTTCTCAGAGAGGCACGCCCAGGTTGCTGTGGGCCCAATTACTCCACCAGGTCAAACATGCAAATCTTCAGGTAAGAGGGGAAAGAGAGAACAACCTGAATCAGCCAGCCACACCTTAACTAGTTGGAGAGCAAAGGCCGACCAATTGCAGAAGCAAAGTGGAGCATACAGACGGCACGCTCAACAAGAGGACAAGGAAAGGCCACAGCAATTCGTGCAGCCCTATCAGATATTCCTCCCTGCGCTCTGTTTGCTAAAGAACCGAAGAATTTCACTGTTCAGAGAAGTTAATGATCAATCACCAAACCCTTTACACTGTAAATCAGCTAAACACAACTTTGCAGTATTGTTAAAACCACTTAATTCGAATATCATTTACTTCAATTAAATTGCAACAGAAGCCATTGTTTTTACCAGAGTAGTAATTATTCTGAACACTGCATAACCTTGCACTGGGGGAGCGGGGGCATCAGGGTGGTTTGCAATACTTCTGCCATGTAAGATAACTCTTCAGCATAGCTTTTTTGGTTTGAGTCAAAAAATAAGAACATAAAAAGGGAACTTGGAAAAACAATTACATACAGCAAGACCAATCTGACAAGGTGTAGCCATTCAGTAAAGGCAGGGCAAAATGAAACTGGAATCAGGAAGGACAGTCCTAGCACTAGCCAGGAAGTTGCAAAGGAATGCACTGATGATAGTCAGTTTGGATGGGGGCTTTTATCCATTTCCGCAGTCACACAATCCATCAATTAGTAGCTGAACTGGGTTCCACACAGTCACAAAAACAAATAAACCGAAAAAGCCACAAAAACGCAAAATAAATAGCAAAAACAAAAGTGCCAATCTTAATCCATTCCAGATGTCTGTTTGACTTTCAAAATATCAGAAAACCAAGGTGCAGCTTCTGATTGGTGCAGGTGCCCCGGAATCAATAGCCAACAACCGCATTGGACGTTTGGCTGACCAAAAAATGTTTGAAAACTGGAACACTTCCAGGTTTTCGGCGTTTGAGAACCAAGGTACTGCAGTCGGCAGCAGTGTCCAGGCAGAAATCGGGAAACTGTCCGGGAAAATGCAGACGTATGACAGCCCATGGCAGCAGTGCCCTTTTTGCCAGTTTTCCATACAAATAGCTCAAAAACAGCAATCTACCCCAAGGGTCATCTAGTCCAACCCCCTGAAATGCAGGAATGATTTTATAGAAAGCCACCCTGACAATTTTAATCACGATTCTAATAATATATTAAAAAACCATGTGCCAGAATTGTTACCCCATATTGCAGAGGGGTGGATGGGGCTTGCCTTAGACCACTTTGTGAGTTCACGAAAGAATCAGCAATTGAACCAGTTTGTAGTTTGGTCTCAGGTTCTACTCTGGCAATTTTGCTTATGTCAACTCAATTAGGCTATCTTTTAAGACAAAACCCTCACAAGACCTCTTACATGGAAAGTATATACAGAATTAAAACCAATAAACAATTTATTTATTCGTCTGTGACCACCATAAAACAAACATTCATGTGATAATGCCTAAATACAGACTTCTGGGATAAAAAGATGGCTGACTAGTTGTTTACTGTTGGTATTCCGTCAACAGAGATAATTATGCAGTGATTAATGACAGCCAAGACATAAATCTTGGTTGTCACATCCTCTCTTTGAATATGGGGGATCCAAGGGATCAACCTCTAATGCTCTGAAGAAAGCTACTCTTCACGCTGAAGACGGGGGCGTTTCTGATACAGTGAGTGACTGGGAGAGAGAAACCAACCACTACTGTGCCCAGACACCACAGAATAGCCCTGAAGGTTAGCCCTCGAGGCATTAGGTCAGCTAGATCTCCCTTCTTTAATTATCTTTGAGACTGTGATTAATTACAACTGAGGTGATCTGTCTACCAGTTAAACTATCACCTGGAATGTAAACTGACTGCTGGCGTAGGAAGAGGCATTAACAGACTGAAAGTAAAACAAAAAAACAAATTTTAATTGTTTGTGACTAGGAAAGATTATTAACAAATAAGGAAGCTCTGATTGTTAAGAATTTTCATTTTATATTGCTTTTATTTCTTTGTCCCTTATGTGGAGTCCTGGCTGCAAAAGGGAAACTAAATTTTTCAACCATCGGAAAGGAATGCACTTCTTTGTTAAAGAGACAGATGCAAGTTTTCAGATGCAAGGCAGAAACTGTTAGGTAGAGACTAACAGAAACCAGTATGGTAAAAATACTGTTGAACACCACTGGCTGTTGGTACCATGTGGCAATTATTGGATGACCAACTGAAAGAGCTCCATAAAATGGTGAATGAAAGATCAAACTAAATTCTACCTGGTCATCCTTCCATTACCATCCCATAGGAAAAATGAGTAGTGGCTCTAAGGGTCGGAGCTTCTCAACCACTCTCCATTTCCGCCTCCAAGTGGCCATTCCAAAAAGTAACCACAAAAAAGCTGATGAGGTTTCTATACCATCTGGATTACGTTTACTCCACTGAGTTCCCCAATATGTCTCAATAAATGCTTTCATAAAAACTAGGTTAATCTGGTTGCAATGTTATATGCTTACTGAGGAGTTAAGTAGTACTGAACACAATGAGAATTACTTTTGAGTAAACAAGCCTATGATCAAGTTACCAGTCTATCTACTGTGGTGCCCACCCATTCTTTCTGTTCTGGGGATACATGTCCGACTTGAAAATGTAGAGATACCCTTAGCATTATCAAACATATAATGCCAGAGTTGATAGCAAAAGCAATACGTTCCTTCAGCAAAAAAAAAAGGAAACAATTTTAAGAAGGAAAAAGCTTTCTCCTAAAGGCCTCCTTCTTGGCTGGGACATATGACTAAGGGTGAATGTACAGTGCTTTACAAAGAAAGAGAAGTAGGCTTGCAGAGCAGCTACTGCCCATGGATGCATAAGACTCTTCCACTCACCCCTCTCCCTCCATCTCCATGGAACCAGTTTTTCAGGTTTTCTAAGTTATACTCTGGAAAACCCAAAACAGGCCCTGAAGAGTGTGTCAACTCTGCTGAAATAGTGGCATTTATGTTCCGGTGGTACAACTGTTGCAGATGTATTGATTTCCAACCTTCAAGGTCTGTACATAGTCAAACATGTAAACGGCCTCTTGCCTAGCCATCTGTAGTAAGAACTGCATCCAGGGAATGAGACGCTCAAGAGGAGTCTGGATGAGGCATAATTAGCCCCTACCCACCCCCCAGTGGAGCGGGGGAGACGGACCACGCAGACAGAAATACAGTCACCCATGCATACAGAACCTGGCAGGCAAAGATACATCCACATGTAATTAACATAAAGCAGGCCAGCCCACAGGCCAGGCATAAGCACAGATAGGAGCAGACATAATTCTACCACATCCAATTCCCCATCAGTCACATCCACAATACAGTGGTACCTCGGGTTACATATGCTTCAGGTTACATATGCTTCAGGTTACAGACTCTGATAACCCAGAAATAGTGCTTCAGGTTAAGAACTTTGCTTCAGGATGAGAACAGAAATTGTGCTCCGGCGGCGCGGCAGCAGCAGGAGGCCCCATTAGCTAAAGTGGTGCTTCAGGTTAAGAACAGTTTCAGGTTAAGTACGGACCTCCAGAACAAATTAAGTACTTAACCCGAGGTACCACTGTACCATCTAGTGCAATCTGGCAGAAACACAGAGGATACAGAAACTGAATTTTCCAGGCTCCCCCACCTTTCCCAGGCCCGTAGTGACATGGGAATGCTCAGGATGTGGAACATCTCAACAGTCAACTGCCTCACAGTATCAGCAGAATATATAACCTACATGTATCAAGCTCAACTCAGATGACAATTCACCTGCCACAGGGCTATGCCTCACATGCCCTGCCTACATGGATTCTGATGTCACAAGGGATGGCTCAGGTGAAGGGCCACCATAGTGAAGGGGCATCCTGCCCTCACAGCTGGTGGGGAAAGCAGAACTTTGTTAACATTTTGGGAAGCAAGTCTGAGAACAGAGATGCTTTTGAGACAACAAGACCTGGCAGGTCAGTTGGGGAAAAGGGAGACATGTGTAGGTAACTGCTGAACAACCCAAGTGCCCCACCTCGTATAGATAATCAAAGGCAGTGGAAATGCCCCTGAGCAAATAGCTGCCCTTCCAGTCTTTCCAACACACGTGGACTACCAGGCCCCATCTCAGGTTGCAGATGCCAAGGTTCAGCGGTTCACCCCACACATATGCAATTATTTCCAGAAGCCTCAACAAAGAGGCCTGTGCAGCAGGTCCCAATCACCATTCTCGCTCTATCTCATTTATCCGTTCGCCAGGTCAGAGACACAATATGCATTTGTACCAGCAGGGGCCAGCTGTACAAAGACAATGGGGATGCAACCCCTTCCTGGTACCGCTGATGGCCTGCACAAATAGAACCTGAGTACAGTGGGCATGGCTTGCAGCACCTCATACAGAGCCAGGCTAATGGTCCATTTCAGGCAGGAATATCTCCTACCTCCACCAGGAGATGCCAGGGGTTGAACCTGGGACCTTCTGCATGCAAAGCAGGTGCTCTGCCACTGAGTTACGACTCATAGTCTTCCACAATGCTTGTTTTCCTTTTCCCAAGCGAGTCTCTCCCAGCCATCAAAGAATAGGAATGCAGTGGAATTTGCACAGGGAAATCACCAGCATATCCACTCCCTGGGAAATATTCTCACTTTGGCTTCCACAGCAAGTCCTCTTGGCATGTGATCAACACAGTTATATATATGCGCAGGCAGGTGACAAAGGGTGTGCATATTTATATAAATGTATGCAAATGCTGCATTCTGGATTAGTTGTACTTACGGGTCGGTCACCTTCAAAGGTAGTCCCACATAGAGCACATTGCAGTAGTCCAAGCGGGAGATAACTAGAGCATGCACCACTCTGCTGAGTCTGCGGGCAGATAAGGTCTCAGCCTGCATACCAGATGGAGCTGGGAGATAGCTGCTCTGGACACAGAATTGCCTTGAGCCTCCATGGACAGCTGTGAGTCAAAATTTACTCCCAGGCTGCGCACCTGGTCCTTCAGGGGCACAGTTACCCCATTCAGGACCAGGAAGTCCTCCACATCTGGCCTCCCCGTCCCCCCAAAACAGTACTTCTGTCTTGTCAGGATTCAGCCTGAATCTGTTAGCCACCATCCATCCTCCAACTGCCTCCAGACACTCACACAGGACCTTCACCGCCTTCACTGGTTCTGATTTAAAAGAGAGGTAGAGCTGGGTGTCATCTGCATATTGATGAACACCCAGCACAAACCCTCTGATGATCTCTCCTAGTGGCTTCATATAGATGTTAAAAAGCATGGGGGAGGACGTAACCTTGAGGCACCTCACAAGTGAGAGGCCAGGGGTCTGAACACTCATCCCCCAACACCACTTTCTGGACAAGGCCCAGGAAGGAGGAGAGGAACCACTGTATAACACTGCCTCCAGCTCCCAGCCCCTCTAGACAGTCCAGAAGGATGTCATGGTCGATAGTATCAAAGGCCGCAGAGAGATCCAGCAGAACTAGGAAACAGCTTTCACCTTTGTCCCTAGGCTGCCAGAGATCATCCACCAGTGCGACCAAGGCTACCATATTTTTCGCTCTATAAGACACACTTTTTCCCTCCTAAAAAGTAATGGGAAATGTGTGTGCATCTTATGGAGCGAATGCAGGCTGCGCAGCTATCCCAGAAGCCAGAACAGCAAGCGGGATCGCTGCGCAGCGAAAGCAGCGATCCCTCTTGCTGTTCTGACTTCTGGGATAGCTGCGTGAAGTTTCTTGAGGGCAACGGGAGGAACAGTCCCCCTGCCCTGAAGAGGCTTTGCGTTGCTTTCGCTGAAGCAGAACAGCAAGACGGATCGCTGCTTTCGCTATGCAGCAATCCCTCTTGCTGTTCTGACTTCACTTCACTGGAGAGGCGCAGCACAGCGCCTCTCCAGCAAAGCAGGAGGAGAAATAGAAGGGGCTCCGTTCCTCCTCCCGCTTCACTGGAGAGGCGCTGCGCAGAGATGGAGAGCTGCGCAGCGCCCCTTCTGCAAAACGGGAGTGGCAATAGCAATGGCAAAGAGGACCTTCTTCACCGCCTCTATTGCATCTGCATCGACATTGAGCTCTAACGGTGAGTTTTCCACCACTGGTGCTCTAGCCATCTCAATGATTGTTTCATCGCCCTCAGCTCCGGGGAAAACCACAGGGCTGTCCGGGCTCCATGCAACTGGAGAGGGCGCTTCGGAGCCAGACACTCGATAGCCCTTGTTAACTCTGAATAGTGGCTTGAAAAGTCTTCAGAACACAGTAAATCTGACAGCTTTTGATCAGTTCAAAATCAACCACTAAATACAAGGATACTTATACTCAAGGAATGCATGAGCTAAAACATGCAAGCAGATGTACACATCAACTGAGTTGGTTTCACTTTTTTTCTTCTTTCAAAATTAAAATGTGCTTCTCTATCCCCCCCCCCCCCGCCCAACCAAATAGTGGAACAGCAACATTGCTTCAGTCAAAGGGTTCTGGCTAAAGGTTGGAAGGTTTGGGGGGGGGGGGGTTGCATTATTTTTCCTGTAAATTATGGCGTTAAAATAGAAACATTGTAACACCAGCAGATGCTGAGTTACTTATAGGCTGGAACTAGACACATCAAAGAAGTGTTTCAGTTTAAAGCATTATGTACAGAGGCCATATGTTCCCAAAAGTCAGGAGCTGTTCCTCGGTTTCCAAATGTCTCACTGCCCGCTGCTAAGACTAGATTTATTCTGTAAGGCCAAGCTTAATAAGATGGGGGGGGGGGGACAGACACTCTGCATAGCCTAAGAAATTATTCTGATCCAGAAACAGTAATGCTGTTTGCACATGCAGTTCTCCTACAGCAAGAGTCCAAAAGCTGGTTTGGAGGATGTCTACAGCTAGCAACTGGATTCTGCCCAGATTTCCCCATCACATGCATTCTTCCTACTCAAGCAGGCTGCTGTCCATTTATCTACTCAGAGCACAAGCACAAAAGCAGCAAATCTTACAACTATTTATATCTGACTAAAAGAAATCTATCATACAGTGAAGGGTTTAGGAATAAAGTAATCAAATACTTCTACTGCTCAGTTAATAAGCAGTAAATGTTAGATGATAATGCACGTTAAGTGATGGTTTTGCCAAGCAGCAGATAAAAAGGAACTCAATGGGCCATACTGTCAGGGGAAGGGGAGCACTTCTATTCAAATTATTTGAAGCAAAGAGGAGAAAGAGGGAATATAAATTTTAAAAGGAATCATTAGATATTATGATTGTCACAGAGCCACAAACAGGCTGCCACTAGTGATCTTCTGGAATCCACACAATGGCAGAGCCACTTACTCTACCCTGCCCAGCAAGCGGAGATAAAAATAAATAATAATAATAATTTATTATTTATACCCTGCCCATCTGGCTGGGTTTCCCCACTCTGGGCGGCTTCCAACAAAATATTAAAAATACAACAAAATATCAAACAAGAAGGATGTGCTGCAACAACAGTCCTGGGTATCCTTCCAGAGAGGAACATCACTGGGCACAAGGCACATGAAGAGTTTATATTTGACCATCTTCCCACACAGCTGCCGTAACAGGACGGAAGTCTGAGCAGGAGGTCCAAGGTTACTAGCTTCTAGTGCACCAATACTGCTTCTGATGGCTACAATTACTGTCTACTGAGGGCAGAAGCATGGGCCATGAGCAATATGGAAATAAGAAAGCATGGACTTCTGGCAAGCATGGACTTCTGGCAATAAGAAAGCATGGACTTCTTGAAGATGGACTTCTGGCAAGCGATGGGCTGCACCTCACAACGGTTGGGAGAAATGTTTTTGCCAAAAATCTCAGAAACCTCATCAGGAGGGCTTTAAACTGACTAATGTGGGGGAGGGAGACAGTGCTCCTGAAGGTAGGAGTCTATCAATTGATGAAGATGATCATCCAAATGTCATAGACCAAATGGAGCAAACAGCACGCAGACCTAGTGGTGGGAGGAAAAAATCCTTAAATGAGAGACACGGGGGAATGATTAATGGACTTCAATGTCTGTACACTAATGCGCAAAGCATGGGAAATAAACAAGATGAGCTTGAGCTCTTGGTACAGCAAACTAAATATGACATAATAGGCATCACTGAAACCTGGTGGGATAAGTCCCACGATTGGAATGTAATAATGGGGGGATACAATCTATTTCAGAGAAACAGACCAGACAAGAAAGGAGGAGGAGTGGCGTTATATGTCAGGGATGTGTATACCTGTGAAGAGATCCAAGATTTAGAACCTCAAAGCCAAAGTGAGAGCATTTGGGTCAAAATTAAGGGAGAGAAGAATAACAGAGACCTCATTGTGGGAGTTTACTATAGATCCCCAAGCCAAACGGAGGACATAGATGATGCCTTCCTGGAACAGATGGCCAAGCATGCAAAAGGAAGGGAGATAGTAGTAATGGGGGACTTCAATTACCCGGATATTTGTTGGATGTCAAACTCAGCCAAGACCCAAATAATTACCGCCCAGTCAGTCTGACATCAATACCAGGAAAGATTCTGGAGCACATCATTAAGCAAACAGTCTGTGAGCACCTAGAAAGGAATGCTGTGATCACCAATAGTCAGCATGGATTTCTGAAAAATAAGTCATGTCAGACTAACCTGATCTCGTTTTTTGACAGAATTACAAGCCTGGTAGATGAAGGGAACGCAGTGGATGTAGCCTACCTTGATTTCAGCAAGGCATTTGACAAGGTGCCCCATGATATTCTTGTAAAGAAGCTGGTAAAATGCGGTCTTGACTATGCTACCACTCAGTGGATTTGTAACTGGCTGACTGACCGAACCCAAAGGGTGCTCATCAATGGTTCCTCTTCATCCTGGAGAAGAGTGACTAGTGGGGTGCCACAGGGTTCTGTCTTGGGCCCGGTCTTATTCAACATCTTGGATGATGGACTCAAGGGCATCCTGATCAAATTTGCAGATGACACCAAACTGGGAGGGGTGGCTAACACCCCAGAGGACAGGATCACACTTCAAAACGACCTTGACAGATTAGAGAACTGGGCCAAAACAAACAAGATGAATTTTAACAGGGAGAAATGTAAAGTATTGCACTTGGGCAAAAAAATGAGAGGCACAAATACAAGATGGGTGACACCTGGCTTGAGAGCAGTACATGTGAAAAGGATCTAGGAGTCTTGGTTGACCACAAACTTGACATGAGCCAACAGTGTGATGCGGCAGCTAAAAAAGCCAATGCAATTTTGGGCTGCATCAATAGGAGTATAGCATCTAGATCAAGGGAAGTAATAGTGCCACTGTATTCTGCTCTGGTCAGACCTCACCTGGAGTACTGTGTCCAGTTCTGGGCACCACAATTCAAGAAGGACACTGACAAACTGGAACGTGTCCAGAGCAGGGCAACCAAAATGGTCAAAGGCCTGGAAACGATGTCTTATGAGGAACGGCTAAGGGAGCTGGGCATGTTTAGCCTGGAGAAGAGGAGGTTAAGGGGTGATATGATAGCCATGTTCAAATATATAAAAGGATGTCACATAGAGGAGGGAGAAAGGTTGTTTTCTGCTGCTCCCGAGAAGCGGACATGGAGCAATGGATCCAAACTACAAGAAAGAGGATTCCACCTAAACATTAGGAAGAACTTCCTGACAGTAAGAGCTGTTCGACAGTGGAATTTGCTGCCAAGGAGTGTGGTGGAGTCTCCTACTTTGGAGGTCTTTAAGCAGAGGCTTGACAACCATATGTCAGGAGTGCTCTGATGGTGTTTCCTGCTTGGCAGGGGGTTGGACTCGATGGCCCTTGTGGTCTCTTCCAACTCTATGATTCTATGATTCTATGAAAGCAGAACATGTGCATATAGCTTGTCAAAAAGCAAGCATTAAGAGCTTCCCAAACGGGGCTGCCTTCAGGTGTCTACAAAAATTTATCTCTAGCACAGAAGTTATTTTCTGTGTGTTGTCTGTAGGGATTTTGGAGCAAAGTAAACAAAAGCCCCAGATATGAAGTTGTAATGAATGACTGGAAAGATCTCTTGTACATAAGCAGACTCAGGGAGGAGCTATGGCACAACAGAAACAAAAATCTACATACAGTGGTACCTCCGGTTACAAACTTAATCTGTTCTGGATGTCCGTTTGTAACCCGAAACCGCTCATAAAATGAGGTGCGCTTTCACTAATGGCACCTCCCACTGCTGACGTGCTTCTGGCACATGACTTCCGCTCGCATCCTGGGGCAAAGTTTGCAACAAGGGGACCTACTTCCAGGTTAGCGGAGCTCGTAACCCGCAGCGTTTGCAAGGGGGGTGGTACGTAAAACGAGGTTCCACTGTACAGCAAACAGAACTGTGGGGCCTGAATGACCCCAGCCCATCCTGATATATGGCTGCGCAGCCCTATGAAATGAGCAGCAGATGAAAACAAACCCTTTGCCCTGACAAATGCAATCAGAGTTAGTCTACTGTAGGGCAGAAAATAAACTTCAGAGAGCGATACCGTTGAACAGTCTTGCTTTACGGATCAGTGTTGAATATTTCTGTAGAACTGGGGAAGGATCAGGGGTGCTGCTTTTGCCATCTTTACTGTCCCACATGCATTTTTAAAGGGTTTTATCTTAAAGCTCAGATAGTGTCTCCAGTACATTGTTTATACAAAGTCTTCCAGTTTCTTTGTCCTATAGCACAGACAAAACCAGGTTTAAAAGAATATTTCCCTAGTCTTACGTAAGAGAAAGAAGTTGGGGCAGATGAATCTACAAACAAAAGTTGAATATTGACTCAGGCTCAACTTTGGTCACAGTGGCAGACCACACCTGAAGATGTGCTTAGACATGTTTACACTACCTTATCATTTACATGCTCATGATATTCAGAGATGAGACAGGGTGAAGTTCAGAGCTCAAGTTGTCTGAAGCAGCTTTCAGACTTAAGGACAAATGCATGTAACCGAAGCCTTGACAGATTTTTTTCACATGAAAAGCAGAGAATTGACAAGGTTGTGTAGGAACACAACAAGTGCCCCATGCCTCAATATATTATACCCAACTCCATGTGTTAACTGGTCTTAAACCTTGAGAGTGTAAACCACCATATGTTGATTGACAGTATTTTACTAATCTAAGGATTTTTTTTGAGGGCACTACTAATGTAGTTGTCTATCAAAGCTCATGCCACAGTAACTTACTGATCCTTCAAGGGGATACAACAATTTTTAAAAATTTTATATATATTCATGTAACATTCTCCATATACAGTTTTGATTACAGGTCATAATTTTATCTGCTAATATTGTTTTTAAAAATTCAAAATTCCAAGTTTTGAATAGTTTACCTCTCTATCTCTAGCAAAGCAAAATCTTTCCCTCTCAACTTAAAAAAAATGTAAAAAGAACATCCAAACTAACTTTTTATTGAATTTGATCCTCACAACAGAAGCATGTGTTGCATTCAGGTGCTGTCAAAGACTTATAACAGACATACACCTCAAGTTCATTCATTTCAAAAATCTTCAACTTGGAGCCCATTTTCAAATGCAAAATAAGGGATCTATTTTCTTTAAATTGAATTAAGCAATTTTATAAGCATCTAGGCTTCTACTGCATGTTCACTGCCAGCAGCAATGTACTCTGCTACAAGAAAATTTTCACTTCCTGCAGATGGTCTCAGCATCTGGTAGCCTTATTTATTTGATATACCAACTGCACATTAGATGCAACCTAAGTGCATAACTTTTTCATCCTTACTGCCCCTTCAATTGGCTGTTTCTATTGGAAACAAACATCAACAAAGATCAACATCAAAGTTATACCAGATCCTAACTCTGTTCAGCAGTAGGGCTGTTGCTACTGCTCTGTCTAAGACTGGCAGAGGGGAAACAAGCCTTTCAAATAGTATTTTGCACCACGTTGCCATGTCACATGACTGTGCCTAAGTCGCCCCTCCCCAGTCCCATCCCTGGAAACACCCCCTTTTGGGGACTACATCAGGCTCATCTCAGCCAGCTGGGCAAGGATGAGCAAGTGAAGCCCATCTGAGCCAGTGCTGAGGACTTTAATCCAGCTGAGCGGAAGATCTCCTGCATCCTAGGCTGCCTACCCCAGTGGAGCAACAGGACTGCCCCCCAACTCTACTAAGAGTACAGCGGTACCTTGGTTCTTGAATTTAATCCGTCTGGGAATCCATTCGACTCCTGTAACAGTTCAAAAACCAAGGCACGGCCTTCTTAACATATTTAGCAAAACCTCCAGAACCGAAATAAAAAGTAGTGGGGAAAGTGGGCGCCCTTGCCTGGTTCCTTTTTCAATTCTAATTTCTTCTGAGACCACATTAACTATAATTTTTGCTTTTTGTTCAAAATAGATCACATTAATACCATTTAGGAATTCTTGTCCAATCTCCATACTTTCTAAATTCTTTTTTATAAAATTCCAGGAAACATTGACAAAGGCCTTCTCAGCATCAATAAACATTAACATCGCTTTACAATTTTTTTTAGCTTCCAACCTTTCTAACACATCGATTACTGTATTTTTCGCACTATTGGACGCACTTTTTCCCCTCCAAAAATGAAGGGGAAATGTGTGTGCGTCCTATGGTGCGAATGCAGGCTTTTGCTGAAGCCTGGAGAGCGAGAGGGGTCCGTGCGCACCGACCCCTCTCGCTCTCCAGGCTTCAGGAAGCTATCCCAAGTCTTGCAAGCCCGGCGGGATGTCCCGCGGGCTCGCAAGGCTTGCGGGCAGCAGCCTGCACCCAAAAGCTGGGGACAGCGGGGAGGCGCAGAGCCACCACCCCGCTATTCCCCGACCTGATCTGGAGGATGGCGGGGGGAGAAGCAAGCCTGCTTCTCCCCCCCCCCCAGCCCCACAAGCTCGGGGGATAGGGGGATGGCAGCGCTCCGCCATCCCGCTATTCCCCGACCTGATCTGGAGGCTGGGGGTGGGAGAAGCAAGCCTGCTTCTCCCCCCCACCATCCCCACAACCTCCAGATCAGGTCGGGGAATAGCGGGATTTGTCTAGAAGGCTGGCGGGGGGAGAAGCCTGCTCCTCCCCGTCGCCAGCCCCGCAAACTCGGGGGACAGCGGGAGAGGCGCAGCGCGCCTTTGCCGCTGTCCCCCGACTTGTCTAGAAGGCTGGCGGGGGGAGAAGCCTGCTCCTCCCCGTCGCCAGCCCCGCAAACTCGGGGGACAGCGGGAGAGGCGCAGCGCGCCTTTGCCGCTGTCCCCCGACTTGTCTAGAAGGCTGGCGGGGGGAGAAGCCTGCTCCTCCCCGTCGCCAGCCCCGCAAACTCGGGAGACAGCGGCAGGGGCGCAGCGCGCCCTTCCCGCTGTCCCCCGACTTGGTTAGAAGGCTGGCCCAGCCCCGCAAACTCGGGGGACAGCGGGAGAGGCGCAGCGCGCCATCCCGCTGTCTCCCGACATGGTTTGGAGGCTGGCGGAAGGCTTCCTCCTCCCCCAGCCCCGCAAGCTCCCAGAGCGATGCCAAAGCTGCACGCAGCTTTGGCATGGCTCTGGGTCCCGTTCTGGGGGAGGGGGAAGCTCGGGCTTCCCCGCCCCAGCCCCGCGCCTGGCGGGGGGGGGGGATAATTTTTTTTTGCGTTTATTTCCCCCCCCCCCCAAATCTAGGTGCGTCCTATGGACCGGTGCGTCCAATAGTCCGAAAAATACGGTATATTCCTAATATTATCTTTCATGTGTCTTCCAGGCAGGAATCCTGCCTGGTCCTTATGAATATAATCTGTTAGTATCTTCTTCAGCCTATTGGTTAAAATGTTAGTAAAATTTTTGTAATCCACATTAAGTAATGAGAGCGGTCTGTAATTATTTACGTTGGATCTATCTTGATCTGGTTTTGGTATCATAGTTATAAAAGCTTCCTTCCAGTTTTCAGGTGCTTTGTCCCCTCTTAATATTTTATTGCACACCTTAACCAACGGCTGAATAAGCCAATCTTTCAAAGTCTTGTAATATTTTGCAGACAAACCATCTGGTCCTGGGGCTTTACCAAGCTGCATCTGATTTATGGCCTTCTCAACCTCTTTTCTTGTGATCAATCCATTTAGTAGGATCTTTTTATTTTCGGGAATTTTTTGAAGGAGGAAGAGGTCAAAGGTATAACAGTAGGATCCAAACAATATAAGTTAAAAGCCTTTGCCGACGATTTGGTGTTAGCTTTACAAGACCCAGACTCCAGTGCAGTGAAAGCACTGGAGCTGATTCAGGAGTTCGGGCAAGTAGCAGGATTTAACTTAAACAAGAGCAAAACCAAAGTGTTGGGGAAAAACTTAGATAATGAGGAGAGAAAAGTCCTTCCGGAAAAGACTGGCCTTGTCTTTGTGAAAAAAGTGAAATATTTGGGTGTGAATTTATCAGTGAAAATTTTGAATTTATATAAGGATAATTATGAAAAATTATGGAATGAAATTAAGAGAGATCTTGAGGTATGGTCAAATTTAAAACTGTCAATGATGGGCCGAATATCAGTGGTTAAGATGCATGTATTGCCAAAGATTTTGTTCTTATTTCAAGCTATCCCAATTATTGATAATGTAAAATGTTTTAAAGAATGGCAGAAAGCATTGTCTAAATTTATCTGGCAAGGGGAAAAAACCCAGAATTAAACATAAAATATTAACAGACTCAAAAGAAAGAGGGGGATTTTCCTTGCCAGACCTGAAGATATACTTTGAAGCTGCAGCTTTCTGCTGGATTAAGGAATGGATTCAACTAGAAAATGTTGATGTGCTAGATTTGGAGGGATTTGACAATGTATTTGGCTGGCATGCATACTTATGGTATGACAAGATATCAGCCCATAAAGGTTTTAAAACTCATGTAATCAGAAAATCTTTATATAATGTTTGGATAAGATATAAAGATCTCTTAGAAAGGAAAACATCCAGGTGGCTCTCACCAACGGAAACAAAGGCCCAGAAAAAGTTAAATATGGAGAGTAAATGGTTGAAATACGGTGATCTATTGTGGGAAGACAATGAAGGACTTAAATTAAGACCATTTGATCAAATTAAAGATAAATTAGATTGGCTACAATATTATCAGATCAACGAACTGTATAAGCTTGATAAGAAAAATGGTTTTGCAATGGAAAAATCCAAATTGGAAATGGAGTTGTTAGATACCAATGCTACAAATTATACTTTATGTTGGAAATGCAAAGAAAAAGAAGGTACATTTTATCATGTGTGGTGGATGTGTCCCAAGGACTTCTGGGAAAAGATTTATAATGAGTTGAAAAAAATGTTGAAAAATACATTTATTAAGAAACCAGAAGCCTTTCTACTTGGACTAATAGGATTGGAATTGTCCAAAAAGGATGTTAGATTGTTTTTGTATGCCACCACAGCGGCAAGACTATTACTAGCCAAAAATTGGAAATCTCAAAAAATACCAACAATAGAAGAATGGAAGATGAAGATGTTGGACTTTTTGGAGCTGGCTGACCTGACTGGAAGAATCTACAATCAGAAAGGAGACTCAAGAAGATTGGGAGAAATTTAAAGAATATCTAGCTAAATATTGTAATATAAGATAATTGGAAATCACTTAGAAGTTGGCTGAGGATTATAATAATAATGGGTCGTAAAATACTAAGGACTAGAATCAATAAAAGAGAAGCTAGTAATTAAATTAGGTATTGAAAGTAATAATTGTTTCTATGTTTTTCTTTGTAGTATTGTGTATTTTTCTGTTTTTTTATTATGTATTTTTTGTTATAAAACTGGAAAAGCAATAAAACTTTTTGAAAAAAGACAAAACCAAGGCACAGCTTCCGATTGGCTGCAGGAGCTTCCTGCACTCAACTGGAAGCCGCAGACAACAAGTCGGACGTACGGCTTCCGAAAAACATTCGCAAACCGGAACATTCACTTCTAGGTTTGAGGCATTCAGGAGCTGATTTGTTCGGGAGCCAACCAAGGTACCACTTTACTCATAAAAACCTAATCCTCCATTGTTGTATCTTCTTAAAAATATATATTGGCCTCAGCAAATAAAATGTATCACATGCCATGCCTTCTCTAATTTTAGGTGAAATTATAAAATAGTACAGCTTTATCAGTATTTGTGTCTTTCTGCTAGTACTGTATTTGCTGTTCCTCATATTATTGATGGTTCTGAAACTAAAGAGGAATCACAATAACAGCTGAACCTATCAGAAACCACATAAAGCAATACTATAGCAACAAAGTTTAGGTAACTTCCATTCATGGAAAGGAGAACTTGCTAGAGTTCACAACACTGGCAAGTAAATACAGTGGTGCCCCGCAAGACGAATGCCTCGCAAGACAAAAAACTCTCAAGACGAAAGGGTTTTTTGTTTTTTGAGCTGCTTCGCAAGACGATTTACCCTATGGGCTTGCTTCGCAAGACGGAAACGTCTTGCAAGTTTGTTTCCTTTTTCTTAACACCGTTAATACAGTTGCAACTTGACTTCGAGGAGCAACTCATAGAACGCGGTGTGGTAACCTTTTTTGAGGTTTTTAAAGACTTTGGTGATTTTTGAAGCTTTTCCAAAACTTTCCCAACACCATGCTTCGCAAGACGAAAAAAATCGCAAGACGACAAAACTCGCGGAACGAATTAATTTTGTCTTGCGAGGCACCACTGTAAGCAGGTCATTACTAATACAGAGGTATGCAGGAGTAACGAACAATTTTAATTAATGGTACACATTTCTTTACAAACTTTCCATCATCCATTTTAGTACTTCACTAACTCATAAGTGAACTAATCATTATGAATTGTCAGAACATTAATACAAACCACACTTGCTCATAATATCAAAAGTAACTGCAAATTGCATTAGAATATAAATATGTGAGGTATAATACACCTTTATATCCACTGGGTGGCACTCCTTCAACCACCAAATCAATATTTATACCCTAAGGACCAACCTTTTCATGTTAATAGTATTGCCCACAAATCCTCACTTCCTAGCTGAAGGTTACCTGATGGGGCTGCAGTTGTACCATGGTTTAGTATTGCAATAACAAGTCTTTGTGACCACTGGGTTCCTAGGATCGCCACCGTTTCCTCCAGTGTGGCCATGAAAAGAAGATACTAACTGCAGCTTAGTGTTCTGCCCAAACTCAGACAAACGGCAGTTAGTCTTTACTGAGGTTTCCTAAAACTTAAAATTATGCAAAGCACTCGTCAGGCCTCCCAGCACCACTCCTCCAGTCCAGGATTCAAGCGCTGCTACAGCAGTGCTTTAAAGTGGCGGGGGTGACCTGAAACTCTGGCGTGCCGGGTGGGCTTCTGCGGGGCCCACGGAGCCCGAGGTTCCTCTTCCCCCGTGGAAGTGTGGGGGGGGGGGGGGAGACTTCCTTCAGCAGCTACCCCAATGCGCTGCTCCGAGACTTACCTCTCCCGAGTCGCTCGCTCGGCCATCGCTCTCGCCTCCCAGCTCACTTCCAGCGCTGAAGAAGGAAAACAAGCGGCAAGAACGTAAGAGCGGAGGAAAGGGGCAGCCCCTCTCCCCGTCTTGCTGAAAACCAGACATTCCCCCCCCCCGTTTAGATGGTGCCTGTTGCCCCCCGTTGGCCCAAAGCCCCCGCGGGAGAGCGAGCGAGCGAGCCGGGCCCGTCGGGGCGGGGACCCTGCTGAGCATCCCCGGCATCGCCCCGCGGGGGAGAGGAAGGGAAGCCCCTCCGAGCCGCAGCTGCGCGGGGCCTTTTCTCCCGACCCGAAGGGGCGGCCCGGGTGTCTCACCCCCGACGGGGAGCGCGGGAGGGGGCAGGGCAGGAGGGGGAGCTCGGACTCGAGGAAGCCAACTGACCGGCCCGCCACGGCGTCTCCTTCTCGCGGACGGCGCCCCGTCGGGTTTCCGCGCCACGCGAAAGCGCCTCTTTCCCCGCCCGCTCTGAAGTGGCGGAGCCCGCCCGCGCGGGACTCGAACCCGCGGCCGCTCAGAGCCCGCGCGGGGGGGGTCTCGTGGGGGGGGCGTCGCGCGCAACTCGCCGCGGCTCTGGCGCGCCCCTCCCCTGCCCGCCCGCCCGACGGGAGGCTCCTCCTCCGCCTCTCCGAGGAAGCGGGCGGGCGAACGCGCGGCTCGGATTGAGCCTGTGCGGCTGCCGTCCGTCGCGTCGCCTCTGCGGGGGAGAGAAAGGCGCTGCTGCTCGGCTCCCTCCGCTCCTCAGGAAACAGACCCGGCGGCGGCGGCGCCTCGGCGAGAGAGATGTAAGCGCTCCCGGGAAGGGAGGAAAGCGGGAGGGGTGGGTGGGCCTGGCTCCTTCCCTCCCTCCCTCCCTCCGCCCCGCGAGGGAGCCTTTCACACGTCTCTCCGCCCCGCTCCCGGTTGCTCGTCAGGAGCCCGTCTCGCGGGGGGGGGGGCATCACGCGCGGGCCTACACGCGTCCCGGGAGCCCCCAGTATCGCACGCCCGTGTTTCGTTATCTGGCCAAAGGGGCGGGGAAACGGGTCAGAAAACTCCCATACAGGGATAAGGAGGAGAAGGATATTAATAATAATTAATAGGTCCTCTATATTCAAACCAATCAGAAATTACAAAGTGATGCACAAGTTTTTGACCTCATTTAAGAAGGAGAGGAGAAAAAAAAGATGTTCATAGTTTGTAAGACCAGAGATGAAATGGAGGAGAGATGGGTCATTCCGCATCAAATCAACGCAGAAAACAAGGGTTTCGCCGCCCTCTCAGATTTTGATGAAACTTGCTGTACACCCTTCCCTTATGGTTGAAAGAACTCTATCTCAAACAGTTTTAATTTTATAGCACTTCAAAGTTTCGTGAAATCTGTGTTTCAGTCCCTCAAGATCCTGGCCTTGTGTGCATTTTATTTCCCCCCCCCCTCCATAACCAATGATCAGATCTCTTTGAAATTTTACATAGCGATCAATAACATGATGAGGATTTCAGGAAAAAATACACCAGCACTCAAAAGATTTTATAAATGCCTAAAAAAATGTATAAATGTAGATTTTTGGTAGAAAAACTAGGTTTAGAAAAGCTGAATTTTCAGCATTAGGGCACAATGCAATCAATAGTTTTTGATGGTAAAAATTATTGCAGAGACATGCTCTTTCTCAACAAAGACTAAAATTTATGGGTCTCTTATGTCTTATGACAAAATTTTACATTTTTGGGACATCGTGGGGGGGGGAATGACTACTGGGTACAACTTTCCTACAATCAATAGCTGTAAAATAAATAAAAAAGAAACAAAGTTGTTCATCTTAAAATCTAAAATAATATTGGTTATTACAGGGTTGTTGTTTTCAAAAGTGCAGACATATTTTCTTTTTGGGGGTATTAAAACTATGAAAATTCGCTATATCGTGAAATCACCCTAAAAAAAATATATCTGTCAGAAACTTTAAATGCTGACAAAAGAAAGTCTCTCAAAAGTCCAAAGTTAAACTGTTACTAAATCTGCATAGCTGTGAATGCCACTCTACTTCCCATTCACAAAAAATCCCCTTGCAGAGCCTGTCCGCAGAAATCAGAAGTTGACTTCCTTTTTTGCTTCCGTTTCACCAAATCAGTTAATTTACGCCTAATTCCTTTTAAAAAAACTTTATTTGGCTTTTACCTCTAATTGGAAGATCCGCTGCTTGTGTTGGCGGTGTGTGGCTTCGGCAGTAGAGTGCGGTAGAGCCATGAGCGAACTCAAGCCTCTTTCCCCCGCGCAAAAATGGCAGCCTGGAGGCTCAGGAGGGTGAGTTCCCACACTCTGCTGGACCCCTAGGACCCCCACTCCTCCATGGGGTGGGGGTGGGGGGCACCTAGCCCTGGCGCTCACCCCCAAAGCTCTATCTGCCAGAACTGTGCCGTCCCTTAAGCGGACGACACGGAGCACGCTGCCATTACCTCCACAGCGAACCAGAAGTCCTATCCTGCCCAATTCTTAAGTTTCCTGTGTGGACTTGGGCCCATCACTGTTTTTCAGTCTCATAGTTATTGTGGGAATAAATTGCATCTTTTTAGATGTTATTTACATGTATAAAAGTACTACCGTAATACACATACTGTATTTTTCACTCCATAAGACGCACTAAAAAGTAAGGGGAAATGCCTGTGCATCTTATGGAGCGAATGTGTGGTCCCTGGAGCCAAATTGCCGGAATGCGGCATTCTCCTGGGCTGCTCTTTGGGAGTGAGCTTTTCTGCCCCTAAAGCCCAGGAAAGGTGTGGGAGCAGCAGGCAGGCTGTGCACCGTTGCCCCGCGCTCCTGGGTTGCTCTTTGGGGGGGGGGCAGCAAATTGCCGTCTCTCAGTGCCTCCTAATTGAACTGCAAAGGCTTGATTGCCTAACTGGATTCTGAGCTCCATTTGAAGTTTAAAAATATTAAGTTTGGGGATTTCTTCAAGTAGCAGTTTTGCGGAAATAGTCATCAATACATGCAAAGCATCTCCACAAACCAGTAATAGTGAGCTCAGCTAAAACCGAGCAGGCATCTGGCTCAGGAACAGTTTAAACTGCACAACTATAACCGGACATCCTGTGTGTTTGTGTGTGGACCATGTTCCTAGCAGCTAATCTTTATTGCTGAAAAGAGGCACTGATATTCCACTCCAAATCTATAATTCATTAAAAAAATTCTTACAAGCACAGTCCACCTATACCAAACCAAAAACATTGTGTTCTCTTGGTATTGAATGGAAGCTATTTATCTGCCCTCTTTTCCTCCTCTGTTCTTTGCTCAATCACTCCATTTCCCACTCTTTGAATCTTCCTTTCAAAACAACTATGCCTGTTTTGAGAAAACTTCACAGATTTAGGAACTGGAGCGCAATCATTTGATGTCTTTGCTGTTTCTCCATACTCCAAGCCCTTCTCATTTGCACAGCCCTGGTTTCTCTCCCTGACTATTACCATTCTTGATTAATAACAGTAAAATGCTCAAATTTTAGTTTATGTGACCGCTGCCAATACTGACTTCCCAGTGATAGCAGCTACATTGTAATGGAATGTCTATCCTTTTTCCATTAACTTCATTATGTATCGTGGCTCGCTTTAAAGCAGCAAAGCGGACAGGAGCCGCCCGCTTTGCTGTTTTCAATAGTTTAGTACAACGTTTGAGTCAGATTTTTTTTTTCTTGTTTTCCTGCTCTAAAAACTAGGTACGTCTTATGGCGCAAAAATATGGCACTTAGTATGTTCTAAGAGCCTTCATTGTTCTTCACTGAGATTCTCTGAAGCACTCCTGTGTTTCAGAAAACAAAGAAATGGTTGGTATCGCACATTAGGAAAAGTAGATTTTTGGCATTGGGACAAATAACTCAGTGAGAAGGTTGGGATTCAGTTTGAGTTGCTTACTCTTGCAAAATGGCTTTTAATTTCCACATTTTTCTTTTCTAGGGCCGATTACTGGAAATCTCAGCCCAAGAAATTCTGTGATTATTGCAAGTGCTGGATAGCGGACAACAAGCCTGTATGATGATCTACCTTCTGTACTCTTAAGTGAAACTGAAGTACAAAAAATGAATTATATATTAATTTTCAACAGGTCAATCTAGACTTGGAAGTTTGTATTATGAGGAGTGGTCACCTGAGTGCTGAGTCTGAGCGAACCCCAGGTATATCTGAGATCCAGATATACTGCTTCCTTAGAGGTTGTGCAACAGCTACTGATACTGTCCTGATCTTTATTGGGACCAGCTGTCATGAGTGCTCCAATAGCTGCAACAGTAGTTCTATTCAGGCATTGTTCCTGAATGAGAACAACCCACATGCGTAGGAGGCATGGGACCACCCCCCCCCCCGTTCTGTTCACTCAGTCCCTGACCTTCCCAGGTTAAATGTGGAAGGTATGAAAGGGGCTAGAAGCCTCTACATGATGGGGGAACCTGCTTTATCAGGGGGCTGGATCATGCAGAGCCTTCCACTCACATTTAAGTGAGCACAGGTAAAAACTCCTCAGACGTCCCCTGCTAATTACAGAAAGGTTGGCGACTGATTGGGTCAGCTGGGTATGCAGGGGACAATTTTGTCCCCATGCTTCCTACCTGTGTTCCTGAGCAGGGTTAATATTGATGGTAGTTGCATGTCATGTGAGCTGTGAAGTCTCAAGATCTCAGGTTGGTGGAGGGCACTCCTTGCAATATTTCTGTTTGTTACTACAATATTGATGAATTCTCTTTGATCATTCTTCTTATAAGTCCCTACACCCTTATTTTAACAAAGCAAATTCCTAGCTTTCGCGGCTTTAAAGATATACTTGAAAAAATGTGGACAATGGCTGGTGAAATCTTACAAGCAAGAATATAACTCTGCAAAATTTTGAACAGTCTGCTTACCTATTTCCATGGCTGACACAATCAGAATAAATTATGCAAATAAACCAATGCATACAAACTTAATTTTCATGGTATGTTTTGACTGACTTTGTGCAAAATCTGGATTACTTTGGCAGTTCTTTGTGGCACAAAGTATAAACTTACGGCAATAACAAAATCTTGTAAGCAAAAAGTGTCAGCTGCGTTCCTGTATGGCCTTCTGTCCCCCCCCCCCTTCAAAACATCATTGTAATCCTCTCTAAAGTTGTTCTTAAGCAACTTCTTGCATTTCTGTCTCAACAAAGGAAGACCAGCCTCTTTCTCTCCCTTAGCATGACTTTCTCCAAACCTATTCCTACTTCACAATCTGTAACCCTGTTACCTAAATTAGAAGCTTCAGTTTCTTCTTCTGCTACCCCTGCTTTTCCTGTGGCTAAACCCCACATCCCATTCCAAAGCTTACAAAGAACTGTGTGAACAAAGAAAAACATTTTAACTTGGTAAGATGTTCAGCTGCATCATTCTGGCAAGTGGTGAGAACTTTACCACACTTCAGCTGGTTGGAAATAAAATAAGTAGCAAAGCAATCCTAGGAGGAGAGGGTGCAGGGATTTTTTATTCATTCCCTTTGCTGTGCTCCAGAATTGGGCCCCTTGGAAGATGTGTGGCTACGGTGCCAGAAACACCCTCTTCTGAGACTTTCTGCTGATTGCTGGCAGTGAGAGCCCCCCCCCCATGAAGCCCCTTTCTATTGGTAGAGGCTGGCAGAGAAAAGCCTGCACACCATTCCAATAGTGCCCCTTGCAGGTCATCAACATTGGGGAAGTCAGTAGTGTTGTGCACTAAATTGCCAGTTGGTAAAATATGTACTGACCAATGTGACTATATTGTATTTCACAAGCACTACTGTCCTGTGTGCTCCATCTGTTCCCTTAGAGATTATGTGGGGTGGCAACAGTGCTTCAGGCTGGTATTCTTCATTGCTGCTGTTACTAAGTATTATAAGCCTGAAATATATTTAAAATAAATTAACATTTCAGGAATCCTTGTGATTGAAAGAAAAGGAAACTTGTTTTCATCCTTCCTATTGTGTGTTTCTTTTATATTTATCTTTGTAGCCTGAACTTCTGAGCATTTCACTGAGGCAAGCCTGTATTAGTATGCAGTATTATTATTTTGAGATTTCTTATTTATTTAAGATATTTTAGCCAGCTTCTGTTAACAAATAATTTAAACAAGAAAATGATAAAAACAGCAGATTGAAACAGAAGCAGAATAAAAAACAAGACATAGTAGCATAAAACTTCCTGAGCACTGCCACAAAATCCAGCTAAAATGCCTGAGAGGGAAAAGAAAAGGTGTCTGGAACTTAAAAGCAAAGGTACCAAGCAAGGCTTCCTGGCAGGTGCATCTGTCCTGCTAGGGCAAGCAGGCAACACATAGAGCTGTGCCTTTGATGAACTCTTGAACAGGTTCATATAGAGCACAGTGGTCACTAAGGTACCCCAGCCCCATGTCGTTAAACTTCTGGTTGGAACTCTAGGTTACTGGTAGGTTGGCTTCCTTTTGTTTTAATATGTCACCTGTGTTCAGTCTCATTTGTGCTCCTGCCAGTTCACATTTCTGTGTATTTTAATTCTGTCTCATTTCCTTTTAAAGAGTATTGACTTTCATGAACGAGGAAAAAACCATAAGGAAAATGTGGCTAAAAAGATTAGTGAGGTAATACAATATATTAAACCTTGTTTAAACTAATCACATTATATTAAATTCCATTGGAACTCATTATTTTTTTCAATTGCAGATTAAAAAGAAAAGTTTGGAAAAGGCAAAAGAAGAAGAAAAAATGTCAAAGGAATTTGCAGCCATGGAGGAAGCTGCAATGAAGGCTTATCAGGAGGATTTGAAAAGAATTGGTGCTACGACAGGTAGGGTCTGACGCTGCCAAAGAGATGAACAAGCTCCTGCTTAATATGTTCTGTCACTCACTTTTCCCATAGCTGTAGTTGCTTCCTCTTTCCCTCCTTAAAAAAACAGCAGATATAAATCCCAGCAATTCATTTCTACATCATGTCCAGGTGAGCTTCTCTTGTTATAATCCATATCAGAGAAGGTTACGCTCGGCCAGCTTCTGTTCAGTGAATTATCCGATAGAGGAGTCAGCAAGATGGATTCCCACTCCCTGTCACTCAAGCCCCTCTCCTTCACTGAACCTTTCGGCTCAGCAGGGAAGGGGAGCTGGCTTAACAAGTGTGTGAGTGATCTATATCCAGTCTCTTTAATCCAGGGGGATGATAGCGGGTGTAGCTCTCCCAAACCCCCAAAATATATCCTTGGTCTTCGCTCATGAAGGGAGCATCCACAGCAACCCAGAAGTCCCTGGAAGTTTTGATGTTTGTTTTTTAAAACTGGAACTTGATGTTTCAGAATCTTTAGGTCAGAGCTCAGCACCAAAAAAGCACGAGGAAAAGAAAGAAAAGAGAAAGAGAGCGAGAGAGACCACAGAAACATCATCAGATGAAACAAAGGAATGGGTGCGAGGATTTTCTCCAGAAGGCTATATGTATTACTACAACACTATATCAGGAGGTAAACCTGTAACAAGGAATGTGGATTTAAGCATCCACATATCTTGCAACGGCTCCTTTCCAATTACCTCACCACCCGCTTGTACCTATGACATCAGAACAAAATAACCTGCTCTCACCACGCATGGAAGTTCCTTGGCTAAAAAAACCACATTTGCTGCCAACTTCTTCCTTTCTGAAGCTTTTCTCCAGTCTGCCGTCTTCAGTCCTTCAGGAGCTGTCAGTGTGACCACGTGGAGCCACCCTCCTGAGATTGGCATCACTGCCGCTTACCGGGATGGGGATGAGGCCCAGCAAGGTGGAGGCTGCGTGGACACATTGGCAGAGCCAGCTCAGTGCTCCCCACGGTGCTCCCATCACTGTGGCCATGACCCAAGCTATCATTACTTCCCATACAGATTTACTTTATGTGTCACCATCGTTTTTTCAATGTACAGACAACTGAAACCTAATATCTCTTCTTTTATTATTATCATCCCCACCCTTAAGAATCGCAGTGGGAGAAACCTGAAGAATTTCAGGACAACCTTCAAGAACTCCAAAAGGTAAATGAAAGTTGTAAAAGCAAATCCTGCTTTTGTTTTATTGTTATGCAGGTTATCTGAGCTTGAACTGGTCATTAGAATTACCAGTAGCTAAGTCCCACACCAAAGGGGAAACACCAGCTGAAGCGATGTGTCCCTTATTGGACCTACTCCTTTGGCAAATGCTGCACACCATAGACTGAGTCTTGGCATGACTCACATTTTCAGAACGCTTCCTGCTAAAGTTAAGTTTTAAGTATGCAAAGTTAGATTTTATTTTTATTTTTTACTTTTGTTGTTTAGTCATGTCCGACTCCTCGTGACCCCCTGGACCAGAGCACGCCAGGCACTCCTGTCTTCCACTGCCTCCCGCAGTTTGGTCAAACTCATGCTGGTAGCTTCGAGAACACTGTCCAACCATCTCATCCTCAGTCGTCCCCTTCTCCTTGTGCCCTCAGTCTTTCCCAACATCAGGGTCTTTTCTGGGAGTCTTCTCTTCTCATGAGGTGGCCAAAGTACTGGAGCCTCAGCTTCAGGATCTGTCCTTCCAGTGAGCACCCAGGCTGATTTCCTTAAGAATGGATAGGTTTGATCTTCTTGCAGTCCATGGGACTCTCAAGAGTCTCCTCCAGCACCATAATTCAAAAGCATCAATTTTTCGGCGATTAGCCTTCTTTATGGTCCTGTTCTCATTTTTTATTAGAGGTCAAAATACAATTTGTAGAGGAAAGATGTGGCAATATCTTAAAATTTACCAAGCAAGCGAGGTTATACTTACACAAGAAATTCTATGGGCTTGGGGTCCTGGCACAAGATAGTTGCATTTTAAATCAACAGGAAAGATTGATATTATACATACAAAATATGTACACATGTTTTGTGTAGCATCTAGCATTATACGAGTGGATGAGAAGAGTCCCTTTTCTCTTATTCCCTTGTAGTCCGCATTACATGTCATCCTGTGCCTTTAATCAAGTTCCAGCTATTAAGTGCAAATCAATAGAACTATTCACATGAATTAATCCATTTTCTTTCATAGTAGTCTATAACCAGCAATTTGTCATATCATCAAGTTTAATTTTCCATCTCTCCTGTGCTTATGGGTAGTCTACTTCCCCACTCCTGTAATGTCTCAGATTTTTAATTGCTATTTAATTGGAGAATTGACTGCACTCAAGTGTAGAGCAAAAATTGGTTTAGCTACAATTATCATGTTGCATGGGTATTTAGGAACAAGTTTGTAATGTGGCTTAGGGTGTGTGAGGACAGGATCCAGGAGCAAGTCTTTGACATGTTTCTCTGGTATCTTTTCCCAGGACTCAAGTCCCGCCATATATAATTGGTGGGGAGGAAAATCAGATTTTCTAAGTGATACTCCTTATACCTACCATTGTTCAATTTCTTTTTTTAATGCAGTTTCCAAGGTGTTATACAACATCATTCATTTTGCTTAGTTCTCAGGTGACCATTATTATTTATACAGTACAATCAAGAATTATAAAGAAAAAGAACAGATCCCTGTCCTAAGAATATTGCTTTCTAAAAGCTGACAGTTTGGGGAGACGAGGGTGTGGGGAAATGGGGTTTCCAAGGTAACAGAGGACTTGTTTCACTTGTGAATGGAAACAAAAAAGTTTATTAAGTCAAAGGCTTCAAAGAAAAGGTGCAAAGATGTATTTCAGGTAACTTGGCTATCTAAGAGCCATTCTGTCTCTGTCCAAATTTTGTTAGAGTGTATGGAATGTCCCCCAGATGATTTTAATGAGTTAGATATAATTGCAATATTTTCATAAGTGGAGCCTGACCTTCCTTGCCTATATCCATATGGTACATCAGTGAGACTTGGATTAATCTGGTTTATTTTTCTCTGTTAGACAGCACAGTGGATGGAAGGAACAAGTGAAGATGGTTGCACCTATTACTACAACACAGAAACAGGAGGTAAGGAAGATAAAAAAGAGATAAAACATAGGAAGGTGCCTTATCCAGAGTTAGACCATTGGTCCACCTAGTTCAGTGTTGCCTACACAGACTGGCAGCAGCTTTCCCAGATTTTTGATATAGGTCTTTCCCAAAATTCCTTTGAAATGCTGGGATTGAACTTGGGTTTCTGCCCATGCAGAGTTTTGCCAGTGTGAGACAGCCCTACACTTCTGTGAAGTCAGTAGCACAAATGGAGAACTAAATCCCAGAGGGTGGGGAGTGGGGTGGAGTTGTTACCCTGATAAGGCCCTCAGGTCCTTTCTGTAGGAACTTGTGGGCCATAGAGAAGCTGCAGCACCATTCATAAGGTGAAACGGACTGAGTCTGCCCTCTTAATGTCATGACTATTTGAGCCAATCATGTCTGAAGTGCAGTGGATGATGAACTAGGTAGAGTGGTACCTTGAGTTCCAAACGCCTCAGGTTACAAACGCTTCAGGTTAAAAACTCCACTAACCTGGAAGAGTTACCTCGAGTTGAGAACTTTGCCCCAGGATGAGAACGGAAATTGTGTGCCGGCGGCGCAGAGGCAGCAAGATGCCCCATTAGCAAAAGCATGCTTCTAGTTAAGAACAGTTTCAGGCTAAGAACAAATTAAGTTCGTAACTAGAGGTAGCACTGTAGTTCTCAGTACTGGCACACCAATTGTGGAAAGCTCTCCCCAGTGAGGTTTGCCAGGTTGCCTACTTTGTTGTCATTTTGGCACTAGGCTGGGAGTAGCTGCCAGAATTCAAAATCAGTAATTTTCAGATTTATATCTAGCTTCCTGATGACACCAAATTGCATCATCTACCTCAGACCCATATTTGTTTCTGTATGTTGAGTGTACAACTGATGCGTTGCATTAACATTGTGAAACGCAAATAACAGTTGTTTGTTTGAGTGGGGTTAAGAATGGGAATTTAACATTGTGTGATGTTTTGATTTGTTAGCCACCTTGAGTTTATTTTGAAAATAGGCTGGATATAGATTCTTTTAATACAAACTATTGTTTAAAATACATTGCTGTCTGTGTTTTCCAGTATCAACCTGGGAGAAACCTGATAATTTTGTGTCTCCTTCAAAAGAGAGTCAAAAAGAAAACCATCCTGAAGACAGCCGAGAAATAGAGTCAAAGAAAGCTGAATCAGATGCAGGGAAAGCAGGCAGGAAAAGCGAACTGCAAAAGCCAAAAAGAAATCTCTGGGTAAGTCATTTTCCTAAGTCATTTTCAGAATAAACCCACATATTTTATCAAGTCATATTAATTATTGAAGTTTGAATAAAAAGTTCATTGCCATCCAGCAGAAATGCTTGCCACTGAGGAGACCAGGCCACAGAGCCGGGGTGGGGGGTGGGGAGGGTAATGAACAGTCTCCCTGCCCATGGCAGCAGTTTCTGGCATGCCAGTTGCCAAACGTCACTATATGGACAAGGGAGATAAAAGCCCTTTGGATGAGGCAGTTATGGGGACAGGGCTCTTCTTTCAGGTGGTTTTGGGATGTGGATTGTGGTTAGAGAGGAAGCCAAAGGCAATCTTCCCCAAGGGTGAGAGACTGGTTGAAAAGAAGGGATAGGACCCCCTGTCTCTGGGTCACAGCCTTATGACAATGGGGGATGCTTAGAGGGTTTTGAGTGGGAGTAGGGCTGGAGGAAGCGGGGTATTTGGGAAATAAGGAGGAGATACCAGGGATGAAGGACCCATAAAGACATCTTGCTCACTATGTTGCACTTGGATTGCTGATTTATTTATTATAGAACTTGTTTAGGCTGCTTTTATATAAATTGTGTTGAGGCTGATGTTGTATACGTTGGTCTCACTATCAAAACACCATGCGTTGTCAGGAAATAGGTGAGTGTTTGTGTAACGAGTCAGTCTTTTCTGTTGAGTCCTATGAGGAAATTTCGAATGCATTCCTGACCACCAAATTTTGACCCCAAAGTGATGGAAAAAACCAGGAAAATCTTCTGAAACCTTGCAAAATGAAAACAGGGAAGGAAAACATGCTCTCTAGTTTGTCAGATATCCCCGCCCCCACCCACATGGTTTCTGGCAAAATGGCTGTCACAGACCAGCAAAACACAAAAAGTAAGCTTTGTTGAAGGCTGCTTGTTCAGTTACAGCACTACATGCAGGTCCGGCTGTTTGGATATATGAATCTGTGGTGTGTAACGCACAGTTTGGGTGTTAATTCCTCATGTTTGGATAAGTGAATTTCTGTATAACCATTGTTTGGTGTGTGTGGACTCTCTCTTGGTTAAAGGAAGTTGTTGGTGTTGTATTGCTCAGTAGTTTGCTGTTGGCTTTTTTTGCTTTTAGAGGAAAACAGAAAGTGATGACGAAGTAGAGGAAAAGCCTCACAGACGCAAAAAGATCACCCCTTATGGGGAATGGCAAGAAGTGAAGCAGGAAAGCAGTGATATAGAGGATGTACCAGCCGTTCGGCAGGAAACCTCTCAGGCAGCATCTCAAAGAGTCAAACCTTACGGGGAATGGGAAGAAATCACGGAAGATAAAGATCCATAGTGAGTCCCAGATGCAGCGTGGAGACCATTGATTGTATACCATTTCTTGGGAGAGTGTTAAATTCCTCTGAATTCCTGTTATTGTGATATGAACTTCAAACCAGTTTCTGACAATGTTTTGATAACGTGTAACAGAGACTTGGTTGGATGAGGCAGATGGGCCTGTTCTTGCCGCTGCTTGCCTACCAGGTTTCTCTTAACACACAACAACCCAGGACATATGGGTGGGGTACAGTTATTAGCCTGCACCAGGCATCCTACTGGGAAGACCCAGTTTTCTGAGTGCATGTTGTGGAAGTTGGGCAATAGGGGCAGTACAGGATTCCTTTTGGTGTACCGACCTCCCCACTGCACCAAGGATTCGCTGCCTGAGCTGCTTCAGGTCATGGCGGATGTTCTCCTGGAGACACCTACTTTGATTGTCCTAGGGGATTTTAACGTCCATGCCAAAACAACCTTACAAGAAAGCATGGCCTCCATGGGGCTGTCCCTGAATAAGTTTGGCCCAACCCATAGTCACGGACATGCCTTAGACCTGGTATTCACGGACATGCCTTAGACCCTGGTTAGCACAACACCAATTACATGCTCTCTTAAACAATCCAGCAGTAAAATCAGTAGCAACTAGGCCCCTGACAACCTTCGAAAACCTCCTCCTAACAACAAAGGGACACGGTAAAGTGATGGTATCCGCAATGTGCAAAATGCTACTCCAAAATCCCACGAACCCCCTGGACACAATAAAAAAACAATGGGAGGATGACATAGGCTATGAGATTAACCCCACTCAATGGACCAGAATGTGGTCTAAACAACCCTTTAAATCCATATCAGCAAAAAGGAAAGAACTTACTCTGAAACTCACCTACAGGTGGTACCTAACACCAAGAAAACTAGCGCTAATATGCCCAGGAACCTCACCAAAATGCTGGAGAGGGTACACCTCCACAGGCACATACCTCCACATGTGGTGGGAGTGCCCCAAAACCCAACTATTCTGGACAACAGCCATACAAGAAATATGTAAAATAACTAAGCAAGTATTAGAAATCACCCCAGAACTGGCCCTACTAAACATCTTCGAAGACAATAATGCCCATTTACACCACAAAGAACTCATAACCCACCTACTTTCAGCAACCAGAAACATCATAACCAGATACTGGAGAGACCTGTCAGGAGTAAGCATGGACCAATGGCACCAAATAGTATGGGAAACAGCCTTACTAGAAAAAATTACCAATAAACTGAAACTGACACAGGGACAAATAGAAGAAGATGCCTTCACCCCGGTATGGCTCCCCTTTATCACATACACAGCCCAACAAGATGACGACAAAAATCCACCAACAGAGTACAAATCAATATGGCTAACCTGATCCAAAACACCCACCCACCCCACTCACACATGAAAACAAAGATCACCACAGCCAATCACAAACAAACAACCACACCCTACATCAACCCCAGCCTCTCTCACCGCCAAAGGAAGAGAAGTGAATAGCAGAGAACCTGCACAAGCGATGCTGACACAAAACCCCACATATATTAAGTAAAATAGAAACATTGGCACCCCACCCCACTCCCACTCACCTTTCCCCCCTCCACCTCTTTCCCCCTTTTCTTCCTAATGTCTCAACAAATGAAACTGATCTGTAAAAAAATGTTACTTGGGGGAAAAAGAGAGACATTGCACATACTTTTGTAAACCAAGAAAATCTTTAATAAATATACATTTAAAAATAAATTTACATTTAATAAAAATACATTAAAAAAAACCAAACCAGTCTTGAAAGATCTACATTGGCTCCCGGTACATTTCCAAGCACAATTCTTTTAGAAGATATCTGAAGGCAGCTCTGTTTAGGGAAGTTTATATATATATATATATTATATTTTATATATCTTTTAAAAAAGATATATATATCTTTATATATATCTTTATATATATCTTTATATCTATCTATCTATCTATCTATCTATATATATATATATATATATATATATATATATATATATCTTTTTGATTGAGTTTTACATTGCAGATTTAAATTCAAACATTAAACATCAACATCATCATTTAGGATCATTAGGATCCCCCCTGAATCCTTTGACTGCCCATCTCCCTTCCATGGTTACCATTTTCAATCTTTTTCAACTGCTCCACTTATTTTCTGTTTTTCTTAAATAATCCATTTTTACGTTTATTTTTAGTGCATTACAAGCATCACTCAAATCCTGCCAAAGTTTTTAGTTGTTTACAGTATTCTCTTAAGTACAGTGTAAAATTTTCCTACTCCTTCTTAAAGTTCTTCTCTTCCTGGTTTCTGATCTTCCCAGTCATTTTTGCCATTTTTGGCATCATCTTCATCAGCCATTCGTCTCTGGTCAGGCCTTTATCTTCTTTCCATCTCTGGGCCAGTAGTATCCTCGCTGCTGTCATCACATACATGAATAATCGTTTCTGCTACTTTGGTATCTCTGCACCTAAAATTCCTAATAAAAAAGCCTCTGGTTTTTCCCACAAACATTCTTTTAAACTCAACTCACTATAGATCATTTTCTAGAATGCGTTTGTTATCTTGCACGTCCACCACATGCGGTAGACCATGCCTTCCTTCTCCTAACATTTGCAACATACATTTGAAGCAATTCTATACATCTTTGCTAATTTTATAGGTGTTAAATACCACTGACACATCATTTTCATATAGTTCTCCTTCAGCACACAGCATGCTGTAAATTTTAACTTTTCCCAAAATGAAAATTGGATATTGTGCCCTGTAATGGTTCTAGGGGTTGCTCGTGCGTAAGCCGGTGCAAACACCTGGCTGGGTTGCCTGAGTGAACCTTTTCTGTCCGGACAGCCAATCTCCCGTGGCTGTCTCAATCGCTGGCAGAATCCGTCAGTGGGCGTTTCTTAAACTTCTTCCAGCAAAGAAGCTCTTTGACGCCTAGTCTCCTCCTACTCTCTCTGTGCGAAAGCCTTCTGCGCAAGGAGGGCGTAGGCAGCAGAGGACCTCTACTCTCCCCGCTGGTCCCCGGCAAGGAGTCATGGGACCGCCTCGTCGCTTCCCCCATCTGCCCCCCTTCTCCACTGGTGCTACGCTGATTGTCTTCCCCAGAAGATGGGCTGCCTCTCCCACTCCCGGGACGCACCGACCCCTCTCGCTCTCCAGGCTTCACCCCATAGGACGCACACACATTTCCCCTTCATTTTTGGAGGGGGGAAAATGCGTCCTATAGGGTGAAAAATACGGTACGTTTTCCATTTTACGTATGCAATTAACACTAGTCTGATTATATTGTTCTTTTATGTTGCCTATTTGATTCAAGGTTAAGCAGTATTTTTGCTTGATGAGTTTTTGTTGTCAGCTTTTGTGTTTGAATTCCCTTACCGATGTCACGTGATTTTGGTTTGATATATTAGTGGAACTTGCATTTGTTTAATGCTTCTTTTTGTTTTGTTTTGTTTTATCTTAGTGAAAAAGTAGACTTGGAGCTTCCCAACATGGAAAGTGACTCTCTGCCAGCCCCAGTTCTGGAAGCCCCAGAGGATGCCAAAGTGATATTTAAAGAAAAAACTGTCACTTCTCTTGGAGACACAACAGAGGGAATACCAGTTTTCAAAAAGCGAAAATTTGAAAATGGAAAATCTAGAAACATACGACAGAGACTGAATGATCACTAACAGACTAACTATACTGCAGTGGGGTGTGTTTTTTCGCGGAAGAGAGAAGAGGGGGAAGAAAACAAAATATTTTAAACTATTTCTTTGACGGAAATGGTTGGAAATTAGAAGCTTTTAATTCTTCCAAGTTTATTGGGTGTAAATTGTATTATACTACTTGTTTTTGAAATGGTACTAATTTTGTTTGCTAAACAAAGTTTTTTTCCCCTTTATGCAGTCATCTAAATATATTTTTTTACATACCTCATCATCTGAATTTGTGTTTCTTGTCTTACCATCAGTATGTGGTAATAATGAGTCATTTTCTAAGGGAAATGGGAGTTTAGCTGCTCCATTGCTTATGTTCTATTCCTTTGGTGGGTTATCATCAGTGAATAGCAGAGGGGATCCAATTTCATGGTGGTTGCTTTCCAAAATAGTATTGTAATTTATATGGTAGTTTGTCATAATATTAAGTATTGACGAACGGTGACAGAAGAGCACCTCCCCTTTGGTTTTTAAAGTTAAACAGTGAATATCTAACTACAGCTTTTAAATTTCTGGAGAGTTTTGAAATGTGATGCAGCAATTAGCATCAAACCTTTCTCTCATTTACCTTAACAGAAAGTAGTAGAATACACAACAATTTACCATTCAAAGCCTAGGTAAGATCTCAATGTGATATTTCAGCCCCATGTTATGGACAACAATCTTACCTTTTTTTTCCCTTCCAAATATTTCTGCTTTTCTTCTTGCTACTTTTTTGTGCTTTTGTGATGGTAGCTTGTATATTCCTCCATCTTTTTTACATTTTTATTGGGTTTTTTAACATACCATTTCCAACAATCATATAACATAACTTCTTATCTTATACAATATTTTAGACTGTCAACGCCTCTGATGATTTTTCGTTCTTTATCACTTATTCTGCATTTCTTAATTTCTCTATTACTCTTAATTATCATTAACTAACAATTCTTCTCATAGTCTTTCTTGCAATATTTCAAATAGTCCTCCTTGCAAAACTTCTTATAATCCTATTAGCGTGATCTGTTCATTACCATTACTTTTCAAATAGTTCATATATTTACTCCAGTCTTCTAAGAAACTCTGGTCCCGCAGGTTTCGAATCCTTCCTGTTAATTTATGTGATTCTGCATAGTCCATCAATTTTGTCTGCCATTCTTCTTTCATTGGTAATTCTTGCTCGCTTGTATATTCCTTAGATTTCATTGTTTTTCTTTGGCAGGCTTTGGATGAGGGAAAGGAATGTTTTATAGATAGGATAAATAAACAAGGGCAGGTCTCTTGCTGCGCTGCGGCGGAGTCCGCGGGACCTTGGTCTCTCCCTGTCTGGTCTGTGCAGTGGCAGAATGGTGGCCTGGGCTGCGTGTACTTGTGGCCCAAAAACCTGAGCCTGGGACACGAAGGTAACCTGAACTCTCTGGCCTGCATAGTTTTGCAAATTACGTAAACATATATTTGTTTTGCATGGTTGTTATTCTACAGCTTGTCATCAGGGGAGGCACAAACAGCTTTGCAGATTCTATTCCTGGGACTTCCCTGGACATTGTCTACTCTGCAGGCGATCTTCACTGCTTTGCTGGTTTTTGTTTTCTTTCTTCACTATAGATACAGTTACTAATGAAGGCTGAAGGGGACCAAATCTGCGAGAAACTTGAAAAGAGGGAACAGAAAAGCATTGGGTGTAATCCATGTTACGGTGCCAAATTACTTTTGCTTTTTGGGCCCCTCTTCTACTTGCTATGTTACCTGTAGAAGCTGGTTTTCACCAAAGAAGGGAGTATATGCACTTCTTTTAAACTTATTTCTTCCTTCCGTGTCTAAAATAATGAGTTACAGTGCAATCCTATGCCTATTTTTTTAAAAAAAATTAAATTTGCGTTAAAAAAAAGTTTTTAGCTGTTTCTATTTTAGTTGTAACTGATCTTGAGTCTTGTCAGGAAAAAGGCCAGATAGAAATAAATATAATGATGGTGATGTTTTGGCAGAACTTCCATTGAATTCAGTCAGGGCTATTCCAAAGGAACTATACATAGGACTGCCTTAGTTTCTCAGGTACTAAATAGCTTTATTTCAGACAAGTTTTAAAATGCATGCTTGAGATATGCTAAATACTGCAAAATAATGGTATTTTTAAAAAGTACACTGTACCATGGCATGAAGCATAGAAACTTATGGTAACATGTTTGTCTGCTTTAAGTGAGAAAAGGCTAACTAAATCTAATAAAAGTACCAGCATTTATTTTTGGACATGCCAAGTTAATTTGTTCTGTATGTGTTACTCCATTTGTTCTAATGGTTCCATTAACTGCCTTTTTCTGATTAGCCCAGGTAAACTTCACATCTTAAATTCAGATGTGTTTACATGTTGGAAAGCAAGCTATTTTTAAAATTTGCCTTGTAACTTACCTAATTTTATATATGAACTGTTTTGAACTATCCTGCTGTGATCAGAGGCTCAGGTTCAAACCATCTGTCAACTTCCTCTCTTGAGAGGCTTTTCTCTCCATTTTCTTTTTAATGCTAACCTCAGTTTACTGTGACCTTTGAAATCTGAAAACTGTGGTTGTAATCAGATACTATGGGTAACTGGTTCTGCTTTGAAGGTCACAGCTAATGTCATAGCAAGCTATGGTTAGCCCTAAATAGGAAACACGAGGGAGGCCATGCATATTTTAGAGCTCTGTATAACTTGAATTTCTTGCTCTCTCGGTATTGACTATGCAACCCTCCAGCTCTAATTACTGTGGTACAGAAAGAAGCAGTGGGGTGAAGTAATTGGGGCAGGAGAAAGGAGTTTTGTGTTCCACACTGTTGCTGGTAAAGGGTCACAAAGTAAATAATTGCACTCTTCTGACTTTTCTTTGTGCCACTTATCTGCCTTTTTCTGTTTTCTCTTCTCAGAGGTTGCTTACTGAGTCAGCTATTCATTTCCTGCTGTGTGTGTGTGTGTGTGTGTGTGTGTGTGTGCACGCGCGCTTGCTTGTGTTTACAAAAACCAAGGATTAATATGAAGCAGAAGAAAGGAAAAAGCTCTTGGATTATTAGGGCTCTTCAGTTTACTAATAATGAGTAATCATGCAAAAGTCTAGGATGGAAAATAATGCACTTCATGTGCATTATTCTGTTGTGTAAATATTTTTGTGTGTGAATTACTCTTCTAAAAGGGCATTATGTTGTTGGTGTATTTGCAAGCGGTGTGAATTACCAATAAAGAGAAGCAAAGAAGAGTCTGTGTCAGACGTGCTGCTTAAATGATGGTTGCTTTCGGATGGGTGCCACAAAGCAGGTCTTGCAGCTGCTTAGAGGTTGTATCCAGCGGTAGCACTCAGCTGGCAGTAACTTTGTGTCAGTGGGATGGGAGGGAAACAATTATAAGTGATGCCTCTCCCTCACCTTGCAGGCCTCCCCCCCCCCCCCGAAAAAAGCTGCTTGGAAGTTTAGGGACAGTACAGCAGATACGGGGGCTGCAGTGGGAGGGAAGTTCCTATAAATTGCTTCCCTCCCCATCTTGCTGAAGGAAACCTTAGCAACAACTCAGCAACATCTTTGGTTACAGCACTAGGTTTCAAAACCTTACCTTCCCCAAAACGGGGGAGAGATTTGTTCTATTCTGATTTGCAAAGAAATTTAAACCTTTAACTTTGAACTAGTGAGGCAATTGTATTTGCAATTATTCCATCTAAAATTCCTATGCTAATCTAAACTTAGAACTAGTTGAAGTCTTCCTAGCAAACTCACACTTTCACAAGGACTTGGATAATTTAGCTGTGTTAGATTCCCAAAGCTGAAAAGTCTTTCTAAGGGAATGGGGACAGATCTGCTTATGCCACTCCTTGATTTCTTTCTTCCGCCCCTTGCTCTCTGCAATCTTTGATTACTATTTTCTCACTCACCTACACCATAGAATCATATAGAGTTGGAAGAGACCACAAGGGCCATCGAGTCCAACCCCCTGCCAAGCAGGAAACACCATCAGAGCACTCCTGACATATGGTTGTCAAGCCTCTGCTTAAAGACCTCCAAAAAAGGAGACTCCACCACACTGCTTGGCAGCAAATTCCAGTGTCGAACAGCTCTTACTGTCAGGAAGTTCTTCCTAATGTTTAGGTGGAATCTTCTTTCTTGTAGTTTGGATCCATTGCTCCGTATCCGCTTCTCTGGAGCAGCAGAAAACAACCTTTCTCCCTCCTCTATGTGACATCCTTTTATATATTTGAACATGGCTATCATATCACCCCTTAACCTCCTCTTCTCCAGGCTAAACATGCCCAGCTCCCTTAGCCGTTCCTCATAAGGCATCGTTTCCAGGCCTTTGACCATTTTGGTTGCCCTCCTCTGGACACGTTCCAGTTTGTCAGTGTCCTTCTTGAACTGTGGTGCCCAGAACTGGACACAGTACTCCAGGTGAGGTCTGACCAGAGCAGAATACAGTGGCACTATTACTTCCCTTGATCTAGATGCTATACTCCTATTGATGCAGCCCAGAATTGCATTGGCTTTTTTAGCTGCCACGTCACACTGTTGGCTCATGTCAAGTTTGTGGTCAACCAAGACTCCTAGATCCTTTTCACATGTACTGCTCTCAAGCCAGGTGTCACCCATCTTGTATTTGTGCCTCTCATTTTTTTTGCCCAAGTGCAATACTTTACATTTCTCCCTGTTAAAATTTAAAATTTGTACGCTTCTGCGAAGATACTTAGGATGGATTGGAGGTCATCCTCTGAGCATGCACACGCTACGTTGTCATGAGCATACTGAAGCTCTGTGATGGAAGTTACAGTAACCTTACTCTTTGCTTTCAGCCTATTCAGATTAAAGAGCTTTCCATCTGTTCGATATATGATTTCTACTCCGGTGGGGAGTTTCCCTTTGACAAAGTGTAGGATCATGGCAATGAAAATAATGAATAGAGTTGGGGCAATAACGCTACCCTGTTTAACACCTGATCCCACTGTGAATGGTTCATTTTGAGAGCCATTGTAATCTGTGATTGTTGCTGTCATATTATTGTGGAGGAGCCGAAGAATGTTCACAAATTTATTTGGGCAGCCGATTTTCAGAAGGACAGTCCACAGGGCATTATGATTTGCAGTGTTGAAGGACTTAGGCCAGAGTTAGGGCATCATACCTGAGAGTGATATTTGATCCAGTACATTTTATACTGCCTGTGTTGCAATCATTTCCTCTGGTTTGAGGCACATGCCCCAGGCCCTCTGGGGGAGTCATAGCAAATGAGTGTTCCCGGTCTCCTAGCCCTTCTGCTCAGCAGCCATGGGACAGGCAGTGCAGCAAGGAGATGGCTTGTCCACACCCAAGCAGATGTGTATATACTCTTTATACAGCAAAGCTGCAAACATCAGTTCACCTGACTAGATGAGGGCATCGGTGGCAAATACCCAGAGCCCAGAGAGCCCAGCACCCCAAGCCCACAGATAAGAAGAACATCAAAGCAAGCCCAATCAGTGCTTCCTTATATCAAAGCAAGTGGGCAACACGGGGGCTTGGGGGAGTCGCAAAGGCACTGCACACCCCAAAAATCTCAAGGGGGGGACCCTTGAGGGACAGGCTACCCAGCAGCGGAGGAGCGGCTTCGCTATCTTTTCGGGGGGGGGGGTTGGAAGAACTCGAGGACAACGAGACTGCAAACGCAAGTGGGAAAGCACCGACCCTGTGTTGCGATGCCTCTAGCTTCCCCTGAGAAGCGCAATGAATCTCCAGAGACATAAGAACGAAATCCTTGGCGAAAGTGGAATATTTTCATCTTAAAGCTTGAAGAATATACCAAGTGAATTTCGGATGTTTAAAGACTGAAAGCAGGGAATTCATCCCGGTTGAGGGGGGGAAATGGCACAGGAAACAAAGTCGCAAGAATAAGAAAGGAAGTGACTTTTCGCCTAACTGAGTGAGTACAAAACAGAAAGTCCACGGCAACTTTTGCTGCGGCAGATAGACTCATTAAATACAAAATAACTAATAAGGAAGTGATTAGAGACTTTGAATACCTTTAGTGCTGGGAAGGCAAAAAGTTAGAAAGTAACCGCGTTCATTTGTTTCATGGAGGGAATTAAAGCAATCTACTCAAGTCAAAGAGCCAAACTGATTATCAATAATAATTTAACTGACTCATTTGTGATCTCGAAGGGCACGAGACAAGGTTGCCCCATGTCACCGCTTTTATTTATAATGGTATTAGAAGTAATTGCAAATAAGATAAGAAAAACACCAGAGATACGAGGAATTAAAATTGGGGTAAAAGAATACAAATTGAAAGGATACGCTGATGATTTGGTAATATCGTTGGAGGACCCAAAAAAAAGTGTTGATAAAGTTTTGGTACTACTAGAAGAATTTGGGAAAGTATTGAGTTTTAAGTTAAATAAAACCAAAACTAAAATGATGGTTAAGAATATGGGGGAAGACTTAAGGAGGCAGTTAGAATTTCAATCTGGAATCAAAGAAGCAAAAAAAGGTAAAATACCTGGGTGTCTGGTTAACTATGAAAAATATAAATTTAATGGCCAACAACTACATAAACACCTGGAAAGAGATTCAAAAGGAATTAGATACTTGGAATAGGATAAAACTCTCCTGGTCAGGTAGAATGGCAGCAATCAAGATGTGCAAACTGCCGAAACTATTATTTTTATTCCAAAATGTCCCGGTGATTAGAGGAAGTTCAATAATCAAAAATTGGCAAAAAATTCTTTCCAAATTTATCTGGCAAGGCAAAAGACCGAGAATTAGATTCAAATTGTTAACGGATAGAAAAGATAGAGGAGGATTTGCGGTCCCAAATTTGAGACTGTATGATGAAGCCTCGTGCCTTTGCTGGCTTAAAGAGTGGATTGTCTTAAAAAACACAGATCTGCTGGACTTAGAAGGCTTCGATATAAGATTTGGCTGGCACGCATATCTCTGGCAGAATAAGGAAAAGGTGCATAAAGGCTTCTCAAATCATATTATCAGAGGATCATTGTTAGAGGTGTGGGAAAAGAATAGAAAACTGTTGGGGAAAAATAACCCCTGGTGGCTATTGCCTATCGACATCTTAACCATTAAAAAAATAAATTTAGAAGGTGAGAGATGGACTTATGAAGATCTCCTGGAAAGAACAGAAAAAGGGTGGAAAATTAGACCATATGAAGAGTTAAAAAACAAATTAACAGGTTGGTTGCAGTTTCATCAAATCAATACCTTATGGAAAGAAGACAAAAAGACTGGGATGAATGAGAAAAAATCTAGATTCCAGGTAGAGATAATAGAAAGTAAAACCAAACTCCTATCCAAAATGTATAACCAGTTATTAGAATGGGACACTAAGGATGAGGAGGTCAAGGAAGTTATGGTAAAATCAGCGATAGACTTTGGATACAATTTGGACTATGACAGTTGGATGAGGCTGTGGAATAAAGGAATGAAATTCACAGCCTGCACTACTCTTAGAGAAAATATGGAAAAGATGATGTACCGTTGGTACATCAATTCCCTGTGAAATTGGAAAAAATGTATAAGACCTGAGATAAAAGGTGCTGGAAGTGCAAAACCAAAGAAGGAAGTTTCTACCATATGTGGTGGAAGTGTGAAGAAATAAAAAAAAATTGGGAATCCATATACAATGAATTGAAAAAAATATTTAAATACACCTTCGTTAAAAAAACCCGAAGCCTTCCTTCTGGGAATGATCGGAGATGAGATTAAGAAAGAAGACCACATAATGTTTCAATATGCAACTGTAGCTGCCAGGATTCTGATAGCACAAAATTGGAAAACCCCAAATATCCCGACCGTTAAAGAGTGGCAAATTAAATTACTGTATTTGAATACTTAGAATTGGCAAAAATGACGCAGAATATCAGACAGCAAAAAGGTACAGTTTATTGACGATTGGACGAAATTTATAAAATACATGGAAATAAATTCTAGAGATCTAAAAATCACAGTAGGTTTAACATAATCCTTGCGATGCGTAGATGTTATAAAATGAAAACTGCAGAATGGAATTATTATTGTACATAATCCAAAACCGAGATGGAGGGAAGTCAACTATTATTTGTTGTTAATTAATGTCTGTTTTTTGGTCTGTTTATGTTTTTCTGTTTTGGTCGTTGTTTTCTTTTTTCTTTGTTTTGTTTATTTGTTTTTTTCTGTATGGTGATTGAAAATTAATAAAAAGAATTTTTTTTAAAAAAAAAGCAAGTGAACATAAACACGCATGAGCTCATTGATACAACCTCTACCAATGAATTGTGGGGTTATCTTGGCTACCAAGATGGCGTTAGCAGAGCTTCCGGAACAAGTCACCTTGGGTCTGATGCAGCTCTGGGTTTCCCCTCTCTGGCTTTGCCCTTCTAGCTCAGCACCCACCCCTCACCCACCCACCACTTTTCCCCATACCAAGTCATCCTTTTGTTTGCCTGAGAGCTTCCTTCTCCTGTCGCCCTTGTAGAACTTCCCCAGGGAGGATGGGGAGAAAACTCACCTTGCTTGGCTCTGCCTGCCTTTGACTCTGGCTCCAACTGAACCGTTGGGCTTCCCACTTCCCACCCCAACAGCTGTAATGTCCACCGGCGGCAGCTGTGTTTTAAATGGGGAAAGCAATGGTGACCCTCAGTCTCTAATAAAACGATGTGTTCTTTGGAGCTGCACGACTCAAATTATTATGTGGTGGAGCAAAAAAGGCTATTCAAGAAGAGTTTTGAGGAAATAACTTCTTTGGATGTACAAACAGTAACAAACAGTTCTCAGTTAAGCATTTTAAAAATTAACTATTTTAACAGGAGTGCATGTTGCAGTCGCTGCCTAGCAACATGCAAGAGTATATTCAAAGAGTTCTCTTAACTTAAATCAGTTTTCATTAGATACTTCTTTTGCAAAGGTACCTCAGAAACGTAATATTTTAAGTAATATTTTAGCATACCAACTGCTCAAAATAGCACAGAAAATAGTATTTTAAAATATATGTATTTAACAAGAAGTTGTATAATAGGAAGAAGAGCAATTATTGAATAAAACACAGAAACAAGGTATGTCAGAAAGCAGCTTTGTTGACTCTGAAATGTACTTTCATAAGCAAGTAGAGTTTTAATGGCTATTGGGAGATTATGAATAATTGTTAACAATAATTTATTATGGGGTCTGTTTGCTACTGTTATTTAAAAACGTGTTTTAGCATATTCTGTTGTTATATCTTTTTAACTTTGTATGCTGCCTTGCATATACTCAGGCAAAAAAAATACAATATTTATAGTGTTATAATTCTCACAGCAATTCTGTCAGGTAATATATACTGGAGATATTTTTACTTAGGTTCCCAGGTTGTAATCCTTTGCACACTAACTAGAAGCTTGCAAATAATGAGGCTGAGTTCAGGGAAAACATGCTTTGGGCTGCCAAGAGTAGCTGGGAATTTGAGTTAAAGTACCAACAGCCAAAACAAAAATTATAATCTGTTCCCTCATACTGACTCCAATTGTAAAGAGTGAATAAATGCTCCACCAATCACTAAAGAGTTGATCCAATTATATTTTTCATATAAATATTATCAAATTATCAGTAGACTAAATTATAGAATAAATTATACAGGCTTGGGTCACAAGATTAATTACTCAAATGATAATGAAAATAGTGCAAAATTATTATTGAAAGTACTACTATTATTTAGTGGGGGGAAACATTTTCTACCATCCCAACAGATTTACTAAAAATAAAGGAGTTAACAAGTGTGAAACAGAATGCCAAATAAAGCCCAGGAGGTAAGCTGACCTTTTGACTTTTCTTCAGACTGCTTATTCTGAATCATACACAAGCACTTCTAGCTTCAGAAAGTGAGTTCAATACTTTGCATGCACAGTTCCTGATCACATGGTTGTTCACTTGTACCGGTACATCTTTTCCAGCAATCATAGGAGGCTTGTCTTTAAAAATCAGATTTCAAAGTGTGAGGTGGGACTTCGTAACCTGGTTTGTCATGCAACCCTGTCTTATATTTTGTGAATGAGTCAACGAAAGTCTTAACATGGACAGAATGTTGAATGATAACAGATGAGAAAAAGATAATGCTATTATCTGTGTTTCTGGTGCCTTTTTGCCTCCCACAAGCAACTTGCTTCAAGTACGACCAGAAGGGAAGCTGCAGCCCTGCTTTCCTTATGCTGTCAGGAAGGCAACCTACCAGTAACTTTCTATTAGGCATACAAACATTCCCTTGATTGGCATTTCCCACCAGCTTCAAACCTAAACACTGATGGTACAGTGAGAGGTCAAACAAATATTCAAAGAATGGTCAAATGATTGCCCAGCTATGAGCAGATATACCCACCTGTACCCACTGAAACAAGAGGCCCCACAAGTGTATTTGTCTAGGAACCAGTGGCGTAGCGTGGGTTCTCAGCACCCGGGGCAAGGCAAGTAATTTGCGCCCCCTAACCCGTGGATTTTAGCACTCGAGTCTCTTCCGCGCCCCCCCCCAGATGTTGCGCCAGGTGCAGCAGGCCCCCCTGCACCCCCCACGCTACGCCACTGCTCCCACCACAAGTCTTCAGGACAGCCATCCGAAGGCTGGCGCGGGGAGAAGGTCTCTCCGCCCCACCGCCAGGCTTCGGAGCATCCTTCCGAAGGCTGGCGCGGGGAGAAGGTCTCTCCGCCCCACCGCCAGGCTTCGGAGCATCCTTCCGAAGGCTGGCACGGGGAGAAGGTCTCTCCGCCCCACCGCCAGGCTTCGGAGCATCCTTCCGAAGGCTGGCGCGGGGAGAAGGTCTCTCCGCCCCACCGCCAGGCTTCGGAGCAGCCTTCCGAAGGCTGGCGGCGGGAGGAGGTTTCTCCGCCCCACCGCCAGCCTTCAGAGGAGGTCTGAGGACAGTGGGGTTCCTGCTTCCTCGAGGAGGGCCGGCCAAACGCGCCCCCCCAAATGTTGCGCCTGGTGCGGCCGGCACCCCTGGCACCCCCCACGCTACGCCACTGCTAGGAACCAAAAGAATTAAACTGCTCATTTGATGGTAAGTTTTGGTAATACATAAGTAATAATTTAAGATGCCACGGGACATCTTAAATGTTGCTCAACAGCCCTCTTTTTTTGTTAAAGGCATGCCTATTTTTTCTGTGAACATACCACTTGACCTGCATCATGAGTAAGGACACAAATTTGCATGCTTTCTTCACGTTTTGAAACACAGTTGCCTAATTGCAACCCTTTTCAAGACCTTGGGGGTTAATGTGATATGGCTGCTGGCAGCAAGACTTTTTCTGCATTAAAGAAATGGAAACTAAGGCAGCCGTTTCCAATTACCATTTGGTGTTGAGTGAAATATGGCTATGGTGTTGTGCTATCAAAAACTAATCTATTTGCATTCCTAGTTTCCTTGTACCTACGCAGAACAATATCCTGGGGGGAAAGCCCATGTAAAAGAGAAAGTAATTACAGTATACACCAGGCATAGGCAAACTTGGCCTTCCAGATGTTTTGAGACTACAATTCCCATCATCCCTGACCACTGGTCCTGTTAGCTAGGCATGATGAGAGTTGTAGTCCCAAAACATCTGGAGGGCCGAGTTTGCCTATGCCTGGTATACAGTATAGGCGAGAAAGAAGGAAAGTAGCAATATAAGTAGAATCTAGTGTAATCGCTCTAAGATGGTGATGATTAATAATATAGTCATTTGTTTGTGTAGCAAAATCTATGTAGATTGCACTGTACAAAACTGGTTTAACAGGTCCCTCAATATGTCCAGAAAAGAACGCCCTCTGAATTAATACACAAATATAAATTCAATAGGATGCTGTCATTAACCTCAAATCAGTGCAAGAACTGGGCAAGCAACTGGGTTTTGAATGGACCTTGGTAGCCTCTGAGCTGGGATTCAGTCGTGTGGAGATAAACCACTTTCGTGCAGCTACCACAAAAAAGACAGCTCAAGCCCAGAAAATGCTGGAGCATTGGTAAGTAGGTCAGAGCAGAAGGTACATATCCTTTATTTTAGTTTTGAGCATGATTTTTGCATTTCCTTCACAGAAACAATGGCACCTCAGAGATAATGGCTAAAAAGATAGAATTCACAACAGCAACATGTATGCTGCCATCTGACTGCGTTAAATAAATGCTGGTCACCGATGTAGCCTCTCTGCCACCTGGGTAGAGGAAGAGGCAAGCATGGATTGTAATTAATGTGATACACACAAAATATTCCACAGTTAATTATTCTCTTTTGCAAGTACTCTCTCTTTAAAAATGATCAAACCCTGCTGCTTAGAACAAGCACTGGTCTAAGATCAGCCCAAGGCAATGAGATGATGTTGATTCCACCTAGAGTTACTCATCCAGTTTTGCCTCAAGGACTCGAGGCACTCTTTTTAATTAGCTGAGGCCAATGCCCGGTTGGTGTCTTGCCACGCCACCGCAAGGGCTGGTCCTTCAGTAATTGCAGTGCCATGACTTGAACCTGGAAATGAACTGGCAACTAATGAAAGTCCCAACGCCTGCCCCAGTCAAGATCTTAGCAGCTGCATTTTGTACCAACCAAAGTAGTTTTCAAGGACAGACCCACAAGGAGAGCATTACAGTAGTCCTATCAAGATGCAGCTAATGCACGTATGCCTCTGGCCAGAGCTGACTATACAAGAAATGCACTTGTGCACCAGTCTATCTGCCATTAGCCTTAGGAAATGATATGTCAAAGTACAGATGAAATGCCAGAGCAATTGTTAATTGGGTTCAGCACTTTTGAAGACTATCCAAATGGCTTTGGAGCCTTTGGTAACCACTATGCACCCTCCTCTCCCCCCTTCACATGCAGGTACGAACAATCATGGCACAAACTTAACAAGACCAAACTGCTTCAGGATGCTCTAGAAAGGTCAGGAAGGAAAGACCTGGCAGACAAGCTTCGGTGTCTTCACTGGGGACACCAGAAACTGAGCAGGCGGGTGGAGTTACCATCTGCTTTTCCCTTTCTCGTTACTGTGTACAAGACTATTAACAACAAAGAAGGGTTTATGAAAATTAACGAGCTTAGTCGCAAATACACCTAGGAGTGTTCAGCTCCACGACGGCAGAGCTAGGCTGAACTGTGACTCCTGCTGAAGTCAACAGCACAACATCTCTAGGCTTTCACAAAATAAAGAATTTAGTACAGATTAGGTTTTAAGCAGCTTAGAAAATCTTAAAAAAATAAATCAGTTAATGTATTTACTTTTCTTTGGACTTTAACATATGAATCTAGAATATCTGTAATGATTTCATGCTGCTTCAGGACTGAGATTAGTTCTCCTAATTATATACTATTGTTGATGGTGTATTTGTGAGACTATCACTTTTTCCCACTTTTGAAATGTAAAATAATCATAATCATTTTGTGATTCTGAATCTTAAGACAATATAAATAAACCAGAAAAGGCCTAAAAGTTACAAGATGGAATAGATGTTAACTACTTTGGAAATGAGTTTTTGATCACCTGGATTTGACTTGTTTAAAAGACTCTTGGCACACAGACACGTGTGGTATGATGCAGACATTTTTTAAAAAATGTTTTCATTAAAAGATTTTCCATGACTTACAAAAGTACATTTAGTGTCTCTTGTTTTCAAGTCACAGAGTCCTTCATATGGGTCCATTAGAGACCTATTTGTTGTAAGCAATGTGGGGCTGAGTGGGAAAGAGAAGTGGGAAGATAACAGAGAGAGAGAAGGGGGGCAGTAAACTTTCATTCCTTATGAGGTATATGAGCGGTGCTTTTCTGTCAGCGTCACGTGGATGGGAGCCTTAGTTTTGTTGGCAAAGCAAGAATTCAGAGGGAATGCTTGGCTGCTGTTGATTGCTTGCAGTTGCAGTGCCACCAGCGGACTCTCAGTCACATAGTTTCTTAAAGTCCTCTCTCTCTGGGATGTAATTTCTTCATGGGAGGGGTCGGGTTGCTGTGTCTTGTGCTGGGGGGGGGGCATGTCAGGGAGAGTCTACCTGCCTCCACAGGGAAGCTGGAGAAGAAGCTTGTGCCAGGACCCGGAGAGGTTCCATTGCGTGGTGATCTCCCTGCTGCTTCCCTGGGGACGGTGTGGTTTTCTCTCCCTCTTTTTCATTCCAAGCGGCTGCTGCTCTGCGCTATCCTGCACATGGAGGGCCTGGGTTTTCTCAGGTGGTGCAGGAGTCTCCAGGAGAGCTCTCTTCAGCCCACCATGTTTCCTGGAAGTCATCAGTATGATGCCTACTTGACTGATTTCCCATTTTCTGCACACTACATGTTGCAGATTATATGGGCTAACATGCTAGCTCTTCCCTGGAAGCTGTGTCTCAACAGCTTGAAAACTGAGTTGCGTCTTCCATGGATAAGTGTGTGTGTTTGCCAGTCTGATTAGTCAAGCTGCACCCATCCCTTTAAAAATTTTATTTGTATGATTTGCAACTATGGAGCCTGAAATAAAGCACCAGACAAACCTTTGTCTTTGCATGAAGTTCTACATGCTTTTATATGCCATTTGTTTAGGTCACAGCCATAAAGTCAGCGACAGTGATAATGAAATATTAAAATGCAGAACAGCACTCATACTTCTGTGAGGTTTGTTAAATTTTGCAAGCCAATTAAAAGCATTTGCATCCATTACACTTTTCAAGTCAGGAGTCTGCTTGCAGAGATTTTAAATTGTTTTCCAAATGTTCCATCAGAGATTCCATCTCTGCAGCCTCTAAGAGTTTGCTGATTAGTTCATCCAGGAGTTTCTTCCCACTTAAGAATTCCTATTAAAAGATGGAGGGAAATAAAACACGTTACTGTGGACTGAAAGGATCAACATGAGTTTGGAATACATCAGTAAGCAGCTTATGGACATGTTCATGGTCTACTTGTGAAGTTGCTTTCGGCCACATTAATTATAACACCCCTTCTATGTCAGATTCAAGTTCTCCTTTGCCTACAAAGCTGTAGCCAAAAATGGCACCACTAACATACATGAGAGAAGTTACTAACAGATTTATGAGAACCTGAAATCTGCAGATTCTGAAAAATTCTTGTGAAAAAATCCCTGAGAGGAAACCACAAAAACCGCTCTGTAAGGACTTGGTGGCATGGGACACTGGCTGAAAGAGAAGAGGAAAAGCTGGCAACTGAGTGTGAGGGAGAATGGGATGGAGCAGCAGGAAGAGGAGGAAGGAAGAAGAACACAGACATAATAAGATAGAAATAAGCATCTCATTGTCTGTATAGTTCATTTCCTGGCTCACTATTTTAAAGCTATTTTAAAATGTACCCAGGGACAGGAGAGACCGCTGTCCACATACATCAATAGAATAAACAAAAGATTTTAGGCATAAGAAACATACTCCAAAGATCCCCAAATGAAGAAAAGCCAAAGCCACAGGCCCCTGAAGACAAAGCATGCTCAGCAGGCATGGAATTGCAGAATCATAGAACAGCAGAGTTTGAAGGGGTCCCAGGGTCCTCCAGTCCAGCCCCCTGACAGGGGGCCATCCCAGCTCTGCTTAAAAACCTCCAAGGAATGGTATCGGAAGAAATTAAAATTGAGAAAGGAATCAGGCAAGGGTGCCCACTTTCCCCTCTATCATTTATTGTGGTCCTGGAGGTTTTAGGATTAAAATTAGGCCTAGGATTAAAATGGAATTAAATTTATAAATAAGAAAATGTATGATAAGGAAAGCTATGTAATATGATTAGGACTGTGATATGGTTTTTTGAAATTCTGATATTGGAAACTGCTACATATAATTACTAAGAAATTCAGATGGAAGAGATTCAAGGAAGTCAAATACTATGTTTATGAAGATGGATGGTACTTAATTTTAATTAATTAAGTGGTAATATGTTGTATGAATCTTTTTTCTCCTTTTTTTGTTTGTTTTTATTATTGTTAATCTTTTCTTTTTTTACTATGTTTATCTACTGAAAATAATAAATATGATTTGGGGGAAAAAATTAAAAACCTCCAAGGAAGGGGCATTCACCACCCCATGAAGGAATGTAATGGCTGGAGCCACAAACAGAAGTGCCCCCCCCCACCGCAACGGACTGTTGCACAGCCTCTTCTGAGTGCCACTGTAAAGGGGAAGAGCTGAAGCTGAATGGTGCAACATGCAAAAGTCCCAGTGAAAAGAGTATTGGGCAACAGGGTTTCCATGCACTGCTGCAGGGTCTTGCATTACTGGAGAAGATGGAGGCTCCAGGCCAACATAGGAGAACCCTTTAAGAGACAAATACCTTGATGTCACGGATTTCATAGGTAACCCTGTGGTCAGTGACTCGGTCTTGGTGGAAGTTATATGTGCGAATTCTCTCTGACTGGGCTCTTGTCCCCAACTGCAAAATAACATTTTGTTTTGTTTCACAAATTAAAAAATGTAATAATTAAAACATTTTTGCTATAGTCTCAATAGCTCAGCATTTATTATTATTGGTCAGTGTCTACACATTTTTCAACACTTGAGAATTTATTATGTTTAATTCAATTTATTAGTCACTTGCTACAAAAGGAGACTCCAAGCACAACATAAAATCAGAAAAAGAACAATACATTACAATAAAAGCCATAAAATAACCTATAAAGCCTATTAAAATATAGTACTTATTTTGTATGCAAAGTGACAATTCAGAATGCAGGTCTTAAAATCTAATTTACTTTTGCATTGTAGCTTTACTGTTTTCAATCTAGGTGCTTTATAATAGATAATTTATTACAATAACCTTATGAGATGAGTTGTAATTATTGCAATTATACAAGTGCAAAATGCATTCAAAGTCGCTCAAAGGCCTTGATCCTTGGGCATCTGCAGCAAGAGGCAGCCACCCCCCCCAGGCCATAATCCCCCCAATCCTTGGTTTTCATTATTTTAAATAAAACTTTCTAGCGCTTGTAGAACCAAAGCTATAAGGCAAAATATGCAGGTATCTCATGTGTTTTGTGAGAAACTAATTTGGTCCTGCCTTCAGTCAATGTATGAAGTCATAGCAAGGACTGAAACTCAGGGAGAGAAATCCAGCTAATTAGACCCCAAAAAAGAAGGCTGCCGGGGGGGGGGCACCCATTGCCTAGATTACTGGTTTGCTCACATACTGCATGCCAACCTTTCCTGGTGAAGTGAATGCTGTCCCACAGAAATCAATTCATGTATCCTGGATTTTTATTTAAATGTGATTGTCACTGACGAGCTTCAGACCTGCTTTGTGGTGATGTCAGAGGCGGAATCCAAAACCTCCTGCCTAGAAACCCCCTGCTTACGGAGTGAGGCCAATTGCAGAGCTCCCCCCCCCCCTTTCCACACAGGGAGCACCTAAGGGAAGCAGTGGCCCATCTTCTCACCTGCAGTTTCCTGGCGCTCTGACTCTGCCTCAGCTCTCTCTCGATGGTCTGCTGGTACAGCTTGTCTCTCAAGGTCCGCAGAGCAGTTTCTCTATTCACTTGCTGAGATCGCTCTTCTTGGCACTCAGTGGTTAACCCTTTAGAATTTTTAGAAAGCTTTCATCAGATAATCCCTGCCTGCATAAGTTTTGGAAATAAGTGACCATGTCTTGCAAATTATTCATGCTAAGCTGACCAGGCAGGGCTACTCCTCCCATTTGGTAAAATGGAAAATCCTGTGCTCCAAGAAACAAAAATGTACACAGACACTATGAAGTTTAAGTTCCCATCTATAAACTTCTTATTTTATGTATTTTAAAACTATTTTTCTGGCATAATCACAAAAAATATTATCCATGAAAAATTATTTCCAGAAAAACAGAATCAAAGAATCACAGAATTGTAGAGTTGGACGGGACCCAATCCCTTCTAGCCCAACCCCCTGCAAGGCAGGAATCCCAGCTAAAGCTCCATGACAGGTGGCCACCTGACCTCCACTTAAAAACCTCCGAGGAAGGAGAGTCCACCACCTCCCGAGGGAGACTGTTCCACTGTCGAACAGCTCTTACTGTCAGAAAGTTCTTCCTGATGTTTAGTCAGAATCTCCTTTCTTGTAATTTACTATATATTTACATTATAACAAACAATACATCTAGACAGATCCTTATGCCTTGGTCAATTTTCTCAGGAAGAGAGTCTGAGGAAAGGAGGGAAATAGTGTTGAAGAATCTCCAGCTGGCAGCTTGTTCTGGGCCCTGGAGGTGTTCCACTTTGGCCTATGAGGTTGTTCCCCCCAAACCACAACACACCAGATGTCGTATGTGACATCATGCAAGGGCAGGTGGAGATGCGGCTGGTGGTCCACCGCCTTAAAGTGCGCCCCCAACTGTACCTGGGCAAGAGAGGCTTGGGCAGCGGCAACAAGGATAGGGATGATCCTTCAGACATTGTATAAGGAGATTTTCAAAAAAGCTTTTGATACAGTCCCTCCCTCAGCAAAAAAACTTAAAAGGATAAAGGAAAACTCACAGGATAAAGGAACAGGCCCTCTTATGGATCTGTAACTAGTTAAAGAACAGAAAGCAGAGAATACAAATAGATTATAAATAGATGGTGGTGATGATGATTTTATTTGTACCCTGCCCATCTGGCTAGTTGCCCCATCCACTCCTCTAAGGAGCACTGTCCCCCAGGAATCTGCATCAGTCCTCTTTTTTAGCATAGCCACAGAAGACAGCCTGCGTATCACAAATTGAATACTGGTTCCTATATATGTGATGTGCATGTTTCTGTGAAAAGGGGAGCAAAGATAAAACAAACTATACAAGGGTTACCTGTGGGAATGTGTACAATTCTAACAGCACTGTCTGTTGTATTGACATGCTGTCCTCCTGCCCCTTTGGCTCGAAATGTATCTATACGCAAATCTCTTGGATCTATTTTAACTGTCACCTTGAGAGAGAGAGAGAGAGAGAGAGAACATTTTACTATCTTACACGGAATTTTATGGGGAAAGCCTGCGTCCATCCCCCAAAGGTGTTTGTGTGTGTGTTTTTCCCCCTTAACCCTATTCAGAGAATCAGAAGACCTGCCAAAGAAGCCATGTTGGGGCTGCATGCATTTTTTTTTAAATCCCTTTTTTGTTTTTGTTTGGTATGGTTATGTTTGGTTGAGGAGAAGTACAGTGGTACCCCGCAAGACGAACGCCTCGCGAGACGAAAAACTCGCAAAACGAAAGGTTTTTTCGTTTTCGAGTTGCCTCGCAAGACGAATTTCCCTATGGGCTTGCTTCGCAAGACGAAGCTTGCCCCGGGGACAGCGGGTCTTCTCTTTTGAAGCAAGGGGCTGCAGGGAGATCGCTATCTCCCCGCAGCCCCTTGCTTCAAAAGAGGTCCAGGGGCAGCGGGAAGCTAAGCGCTTCTTTCCCGCTGCCCACCGACGTCTTTTGCAGCAAGGGGCTGCAGGGAGATCGCTATCTCCCCGCAGCCCCTTGCTTCAAAAGAGGTCCAGGGGCAGCGGGAAGCTAAGCGCTTCTTCCCTGCTGCCCCCCCGACGTCTTTTGCAGCAAGGGGCTGCAGGGAGATTGCTATCTCCCTGCAGCCCCTTGCTGCAAAAGACGTCCGGGGGAAGCGGGGAAGAAGCCGCTTCCCCCGGACGTCTTTTGTAGGGTTGCCGGCATGCCGAAGCCTGCGCGCGCTGACATCAGCGCTCCCAGGCTTCGCGGACCTCTCCACCAGCAGCGGCAGCGCTGCCGCTGCTGGCGGAGGGTTGCCGCCATGCCGAAGCCTGCGCGCGCTGACATCAGCGCTCCCAGGCTTCGCGGCACTGATGTCAGCGCGCGCAGGCTTCGGCATGGCGGCAACCCTCCGCCAGCAGCGGCAGCGCTGCCGCTGCTGGCGGAGAGGTCCGCGAAGCCTGGGAGCGCTGATGTCAGCGCGCGCAGGCTTCGGCATGGCGGCAACCCTCCGCCAGCAGCGGCAGCGCTGCCGCTGCTGGCGGAGAGGTCCGCGAAGCCTGGGAGCGCTGATGTCAGCGCGCGCAGGCTTCGGCATGCCGGCAACCCTCCGCCAGCAGCGGCAGCGCTGCTGCTGCTGGCGGAGAGGTCCGCGAAGCCTGGGAGCGCTGATGTCAGCGCGCGCAGGCTTCGGCATGCCGGCAACCCTCCGCCAGCAGCGGCAGCGCTGCCGCTGCTGGCGGAGAGGTCCGCGAAGCCTTGGCCGGACAGCTTTTGAAGGCAGGCGGGGGGGGGAGCAAAGACTTTCGCCCCCGCCAGCCTTCAGAAGAGGAAGGCTGGCGGGGGGCAAAAGTCTTTGTCCCCCCTGCCTGCCTTCCCAGGGGCTTTTAAATCGCCCCGGACAGCGGAGAAGTCCTCCGCTGTCCGGGGCGATTTTAAAATGCCGCCCGCCAGCATTTTAAGATCGCCCCGGACAGCGGAGAAGTCCTCCGCTGTCCCGGGGTTTTTTAAAATGCTGGGGGTGGGAAGAAAAGCCCTTGCCCCCCCCCCCAGCCTTCAGAAGAGGTCCGGGGACAGACTGTCCCCGGACCTGGTCTGAAGGCGGTTTCCCTAGGAACGCATTAATTGATTTTCAATGCATTCCTATGGGAAACCGTGCATCGCAAGACGAAAAAACCGCAAGACGAAGAGAATTGCGGAACGAATTAATTTCGTCTTGCGAGGCACCACTGTATCTTCTTCATCAGGGAGGGGAAGCTGTGGCTTGTGAGTTAAACCTGGCTGGCCAGACCTCTCCATTTTGCCTGCCAGGCCGTCTGGAGGAAGCCATGCCCACCCACCCTTTAAGGAGCTTAAAGGGATTGGCCAATTTTGTTCCTTCAATGGAGCAAGGCTTGAGTGCACCATTTTCCTTTGCTGGAGAAGAGAGGAGACTGCCCCCCACTCACCAGTGCTGCTCTTTAATGCAGCCGCCCCCCGACCCTATCAGCCTCCAAAATGGGAAGTTGGGAGAAGCCACACAGCAGTTGCAGAACTCAGCTGAGCCGCACGTCCCTCTTCCTTTCTGGGGACAGCACACAATGTCCAAGGAAGCAGCACCTCTCCTCCACCCCACAAGCATGGAGGTCCATGGCGAAGCTTTGACTTCTGGGTCACCCTCCCTAATGTTTGGGAAAGGGGATGCTAGCCTTGGCTGAGAGTGCTTTCAAAGTAGCACCTGGTGATAGGAGTCGTAGCGCACTCTGTGCTGCCCTTTGAAGCAGCCCCACAGTGCTCAGCCCTAGGCAGCACGGACCTCCTCCCGCATCAGCTAAGGGGAATTTCCTGCAGGAACTGAACTTGTTCAGTTGGGCTGGATTCCCAAATGCACGGCTAAAACGGAGATAAAAACCATTTTTAACCGCATGGTCCTGCCTGCATGGTGCTTCGAAGTCCTGGCTTCGGGATGCCACTTGATTGACAGGTGGGCCTTTGGGAGATCTTTTCAATCTCTTTTTAAATTAACTGCCCTGAACAATTTCGTATCATCAGCAAACTTGGTCACCTCACTGCTCGCTCCTAACTCCAGTTCAACCAGTGTGGCCAATGGCCAGGGACAATGGGAGCTGCAGTACCCCACACCCCTCTGGTTATCCCTTGTGCCTAAGAGAAATGGGAGTAAAGCAAGCTGGCCTGGCCCATGGAGACTGGTGGATAGAATAGAATAGAATAGAATAGAATCATAGAGTTGGAAGAGACCACAAGGGCCACCGAGTCCAACCCCCTGCCAAGCAGGAAACACCATCAAAGCACTCCTGACATATGGTTGTCAAGCTTCTGCTTAAAGACCTCCAATGAAGGAGACTCCACCACACTCCTTGGCAGCAAATTCCACTGTTGAACAGCTCTTACTGTCAGGAAGTTCTTGGTGGGATTGCACAGCTTGCCCGGAGCTCAGCTTTTCTTCCCTGTGCAGAGCTGAAGTAGCACCAGAAACCTACTAAAAAGACAGACACATGCACAACAGGCCCATCTCATGAGGCAGTTATGGGCACGGCTATTTCCCCCGGAACATCACGTAAGGTGGTGTTGTGGTTAAGTTAACAAACATTGTACTTAGAAACTAGCATTTATGGAGTTACACAGCAAGAGACACCGACTGAAATGAATACCTCATCTGGCTGAGGGAGGACAATCACGGACATGGTGCCAGTATGGATCCGCTGCATTCTGGAAGATAATCCTGTTTCAGGGATTCGCTGCACTCTGTGAGTCCCTCCTTCATATTTCAAATGCCTGTAGACGTCGTCTCCCAAAATACGAGCAGCAGCATGGTGTAGCCCACCTTTAAATACAGATTACAGGTTGGGGAAAGGGGTGAAGGCAATCTTTTAAGTTATCTATGCGACTAGTATAACAGGCTACAGCCATACCGTAATCCGCTGGAGTGTAGTTCACAGTCTCAAAGGTCCAGCATTTGTAATCAGCGTAATTCCGGTACATGTCAAATACCTCTTTGGTAAATTGCTGACAAATGTCACCTGAAATGCAAGAGTTTTCTCTGAATGCTACTGAAATGTCAATATGAGCAGTGCTGTGCAGAATGCTGTCACCACAAGGAGAGGAGCAGGCTGAGGGCCACCTAGCCCAGCAGCCTGGTCTCACAGGGGCCAACTTGTGGGAAAGCTGCAAGCAGGACTGGGACCCAAGAGCAGCCCTCTCCCCTCCTGTCATTTCCAGCAACAGGTATTCCGAAGCACTGCCTCTGACTGTGGATCACCACCACCACCAATAATAATTTAGCTTCGTTAAATCAATATCTAATATCTAACACAAAACAACTGACAAAAATGGAAAGCCCCATAACTAGGAGGAGGGTGGTTTTTATGTGGCGACTTTGCTGACCTCCAGTTGTCCTGCCAGATGTTACTTCTAACAATACACCACTGTCATCATATTTTTCTCTTGGTATCAAGATCTGGAAAATCTGAAAAATAAAATAGGTTTTTAATTCACAAGTACAAAGTGGAAAATATTATCAATGCTAATAATAGTCAGAAAACAAAGTGGGGGGGGTTGATATTCAGGAGCAAGTTCACGCTAATGTTTTATGTACAGGAACGCATAACCTACTTTTTCATTCACAGTATCATAATGTGAATCAGAAGTTTATGTGTAGGTATAGTTTCTCACAAGCTAGGAAGCTTTGTGAAAATATTCAGAACACAGGCTACCACAGTACTACACTGCAGATTTAAATGGTTTTTGCTTCTGATTCTGAAGAGTATCCAGTGTGAGAGGCCAACACCGCTCTGTATCCTACAGAGAACCTGGCTCCCCTTCTTTTTCTGCCCCCCTCAGAGGCTGGATGGCTCCAGCCCCAGCCCAGGCCATAGCTGCCCCTCCCCCTCCCCACCTCTCCCTCCCATAGTTAAGCCCAGCACCTGCACAATTGGAAATTGATCCTTGTGAGCACAGCACAGCAGCAGCAGCAGCCTGCTATGGAAGGGCTTGCGGGGGGCGGGGACAGTTTCAGCACCGTTTTTCCCTAGAGAAAAACTCCAGGCTGCTGGCCACATTGAGAGATAAATGGGAAGACACAACCTTGTTTTTCCTACACAAGAGTCTAGTGCACACTATTCTCCATACGTATCACCATTCAAACTGATTGCTGGATCAGGAAATCTATCCATGGTCCCCTGCTCACCTTTCGACACAGAGCGCTGATCTTCTGGTCAATAATCTCCTTTTCCTCTAGAGCAAGTTCTAGTAGTGGTTTCTCTTCTGAGCTGTTTAGCTCTAGGGATAAGTGGTTGAAGAAGTAAACATTCAGTAATCTTGTTAAAACAAACAGTTTGGGTGCATCTGCCTCATTTAATTTTATTTCACTTTTGTCCTTTGTTGTTCTGTGAACCATCTTGACACAGTTCCTGTAGACATGTGCTACATTCTTCCATCAAGGTCCAGCCTGGACAGATGGCAAATTTGCATCCATGCTCATCTAAAGACATTTGAGGCAGTGTGCTATGAAGGACACGGGGAAAACCTTGAAATGGAATTATGTAGCATATTTTTCGCTCTATAGGACACACTTTTTCCCTCCTAAAAAGCAAGGGAAAATGTGTGTGTGTCCTATGGAGCAAATGCAGGGGGGAGGCAGGCGGGAAAAGCCCCCAAGAGCTGTACACAAGCTCCGTGCGCTCTTGTGGGCTTTTCCCCAGGAGGGAGAAGGGACTGACTGGCTGCATCAGTCCCTTCTCCCACCCCGTAGAAAAGGCCACAGGAGCCATGCACCCTTTAAAGAGCGCGCGGCTTCTGCGAGAGGTGAGGGAATCCCCCCACCTCCCAGAAAAGCCAGGAGAAGCCGCACAGCCCCTTTAAAGAGCGCGCGGCTTCTGCGAGAGGTGAGGGAATCCCCCCACCTCCCAGAAAAGCCAGGAGAAGCCGCACAGCCCCTTTAAAGAGCGCACGGCTTCTGCGGGAAAAGCAGGGAGAAGGTCTGGGAGAAGCGCACAGGCTGCAGGCTTCTGTCCCCTTCTCCCCAAACTGTGGGCTTTTGCGGGAGGTGGGGAATTCCCTCACCTCCCGCAAAAGCAGGGAGAAGGTCTGGGAGAAGCGCACAGGCTGCAGGCTTCTGTCCCCTTCTCCCCAAACTGTGGGCTTTTGCGGGAGGTGGGGAATTCCCTCACCTCCCGCAAAAGCAGGGAGAAGGTCTGGGAGAAGCGCACAGGCTGCAGGCTTCTGTCCCCTTCTCCCCAAACTGTGGGCTTTTGCGGGAGGTGGGGAATTCCCTCACCTCCCGCAAAAGCAGGGAGAAGGTCTGGGAGAAGTGCACAGGCTGCCTGCAGCCTGTCCGCTGCTCCCAGAGCTGGGGGGGGGGGGGAAATCATATTTTTTTCCTTGATTTTCCCCTCTGAAAATTAGGTGTGCCCTATGGAGTGAAAAATACGGTAATATCAGAATCGTAAGAAAGCAGGGGTTTTGGCTTCTGCTAAAAATGAAATTGAAGGGGTGTGTAGGTCAACAGGAGAGAGGAGGAACTAAATGAAAACAATAGGCTCTTTCCTTCCCCATAAAAGAGGGTGGTGAAAGCAGACAATATTATTGCCCTAGTCAAATATTTTATCACAGTTTGCTGGGGAAAGGGACAGCAGCTTTTCTGGGCAAGCTACGTATCTTCATGTGGCTCTTTGAACTTTAGGATAGCATCCAGACTTTTTGGTCTCAATGAGCAGGGCAGGTAGTGGTAGCAGGAAGGAGAGAACAAACCTCCAGCCACCACCACTTCTCTACAACCTACTTCTGGGTTTGCAGCATTCGGGTTCCAAGTTGTTCGGGAACTAAGCTGTTCGAAAACCGAGGTACCACTGTACCATAGTTATGTTTGGATATCATCATGACAGATCCAAATAGTTACTAGATGGACAAGTAACTAAACAAGTGAGAAAAGTCAAACTATATTTTTTATTAGTTTACACAGATATGATGAGCCAGTCGGTAACTCTTTCCCTTCCGAGTTGCTTCCTTCCTTGCTCCGTGATTCTTCTTCCCTGCTTCTCTCTCTCTCCCTAAACCAGCCCTTTCTCTCTCTGAGGAGCCAGTCAGAGCACACCGGGCTTCTCTCTCTCAATCCAGCGACTGACTGGTCGATCGCAATCGATGTGTTGGACATGCCTGCTCTAGGGGATCCTTACTGAGAGATCTCTGTAAACACACTCAAAGAAGTACTTCCTACAGTACTTCCTCAGTGAATCCTGCAAATAGCTGCTGGTCCAAGCACACTGCTTTTAATGAACCCATGAATTTGAGAAGAAAGTGGGAGAGACTTGGAATGGCTTGTAAAGCCAACAGGTGAGGAGAAAGCTACAGAGAGTTGGTGGATGTCAGGGTACAATTGCTCTATTAGATGAAATTTAAGCAAAAGGTCTTGAAGATGGCAGGGGGAGGTGAGCTAAGCAAAACAAAACAGCTGCATAACTTACTTGAACAAAGTATCTCCAAATCTTGAAGTTCTTTTTCTGCCTCTTGAATTTCTTTAAATGTCACAGCAAGCGGGAACAGTTCAGCATGTCTCTTGCTCAGAGCTCTTCTTCTGTGTTCTTTTACTGAGCTATCACTGAGCAATTTCTCCATTCTTTGGTATTCTTGGCTTAAAGTCTGTAAATACGTTTGCAGTGCTTCAAGGTTCCAGAATGTTCCTGAGGTCTGGTGATATCTCCTTGGCCAGTTATTAAATGCTACAACAGGGGCAACTGTATTCCACAAATCCCAGCTGTGCTGAAAAGTATTCAGTTTTGTCCAACAAGTAGCTCTCTTAACAAGTAAAGGAAGATGACGCTGCTGGAGAGAGCAGTAACACTGAACACGCAATGTTCTAAAAAAAGGAATTGTTTGGTGTGGTTTCATCTCAGGGTTCTAATCTTTCTGGAATGGAAAAAAAAAAAAGAAAGAAAGAAAGAAAGAAAGAAAGAAAGAAAGAGACTAGTATTGCTTTCCACTGCTTCACTTATATCAGTTTAACTAAGTGTCTGAACAACACAGTGGTCAGGATCCACCTAACAAATGCCATCCACAGAAGCCCCGCACCAGGGCCGTCAGGTGTGCAGTGGCGCTTTCCTTGCCACTGAATTCAAGCCTATAACTCATACTATAATGCTGAATATCATTGACCACTATAGCAACCCCATGAGATAGGTTACTAATATTTCCATTACATAAATGTGGCATGTTGCCAAAACACAGCCTGAGAAAAAATGGTGGTTCAGTGAAAAGTGTAGCCACTTTAATCAAAATAAATTATTGTTGAGGAAAAAATGATTAGTTTTCCATGTTTCTGGTATCATATCCTGTTCTGAGCATGAGCCAACAGGTTGTCTTAACATTAAAAGGTAAAAAAAGTAAAGGACCCCTGGGTGGTTAAGTCCAGTCAAAGGCGACAATGGGGTGCGGCGCTCCGAGGGAGCCACCGTTTGTCCACAGACAGCTTTCCGGGTCATGTGGCCAGCAGGACTAAACTGCTTTTGGTGGGACGGGACACCGTGACGGAAACCAAAGCGCACGGAAATGCCGTTTACCTTCCTCTCGCAGCAGTACCTACCTACTTGCACTGGTGTGCTTTTGAACTGCTAGGTTGGCAGGAGCTGGGAACATGACATACATAAGCTCGTAGGAAACTGCTCTGACAGGCATGGTTAGCAAATTTTTTACATATAATTTTTTTACATAACATTTTACATATCTCATGCTGTTGAGCAAAACCTTTAAGATTTAAACACCGTTCAAAGGCTGAGCAATACTGCTCCCTACAGTTCTGAATGATCCTATAATTTCAGGGAATACCCAAATTTCCCAGTCAGTAATTTCACTAACTACTTCCAGCATGGTAGTTGCTTCTGCAAACCGTAAGACAGTCTCTTCTAAGTTTAATTATAAGAAGACAGCTGACCATTGGTACGGACACAAATAATATCCTGCAAGTCTTTTAGCAAAGCGTCTGGCTCTGGCCCAAGCTGGCCGGTCACAAGTGCTTAGCAGTAGTAGTAGTAAAGGTAAAGGGACCCCTGACCATTAGGTCCAGTCGTGGCCGACTCTGGGGCTGCAGCGCTCATCTCGCTTTATTGGCCGAGGGAGCCAGCATGACTTCTGGTGAACCAGAGCAGCGCATGGAAACGCCGTTTACCTTCCTGCCAGAACAGTACTTGCACTTTTGACATGCTTTTGAACTGCTAGGTTGGCAGGAGCAGGGACCAAGCAACGGGAGCTCGCCAACCTTCCAATTGGCAAGTCCTAGGCTCTGTGGTTTAACCCACAGCGCCACCCGCGTCCCGAGTAGTAGTAGTAGTAGTACTACTACTATACAAATACTGCTATTACTATTATATAGTAGTAGTAGTAGTAGTACAGTAGCCAGGGAATAGGACTGCAGGTCCGCCCTACCTAGAGCATCATCTTGTGCACAGGAGGCTCTGTAAATCTGAGCAGGGATTCTAAGGCAGAGCTGCAGCTTCGGCCCGGGGCTCCCACGTCCCAGCTGCAAGAGGGGCTGATGGGGAAATTAGGCGGCCATTTGTCAGGGGAAGAAGGAAGGGGGCAGAACGGCGCCTCCTCCCAGAAGGCCGGGGCGCCGCTTCCGGGGCACCTCTTACTTGCCTCCGCTTCCCCGGCTCTGAGGTGGTCGGAGGGGGCAGCGCGGACCCCCTCGCCCGTCCCCGAGGCCCCTCGCCTCCTGCCGGGGCGGCCCTTCCTTCGCCTCGCGGGCCCCACGCGCGCGCCCTTCCTCTCGGGCTCTTGGGGGGGGGGGGCGAGTGCAGGATGAGGCCTGAGAGAGGGACACCCCCCCCCTCGCGCGCGCCTTTCCGCTTCCGCGGCCTCCGCCCTCTCCTCAGTCTCGGCCGCTGCTCCTCCGCCGCTCGCAGGCCGCTTCGGAGGGGGGCGGGGTCGGGCTGGGGGCGGGAGGAGCGGGCCGGCGAGGGAGCTGAGGGCCGCCCCGCCCGCGGAGAGCAGCCTCTTCAAGGGGGCGCCTGGGGGGCAGCCCCCTCGCCGCCTTCCTCTCTCCCCCCCGCGCCCTGCGCCGCCAGGGGCCGATCATGGGGGCCTTTCGTTCCTGCTGCCCTTCCTGCCGAGGCCTCATCCTGCTCGCGCCCCTTTCGCCCCTCGCCAGAGATCCCCGTCGGGTCCCAGCGACAAGCTGGGGGCGGCCCTTCTGCTCCAGCCCCCCAGCTGAGCCCCCAGGGGATCCGAGCACGGCTGCCTCCCGACGAGAGGCCTCTCCGCCCTCCATGGGTCCAGCCCTCTTCGTAAGCCACCCGAGTTCTGGCCAACTCCGCAACCCCATGAACACCACGGGGTTCATTTTCTAGAAGTAGGCATAGGGTTCTGCTGTACGGCTGCAAGCCCAGTAAGATGCATTTTATTCAGCGGGGCTTGATGAATTGTTTATGTGTTTGCTTGTAAAAGGCTTCATAACGATGTAAAAAGTCATGTGTGTATCCTTTCAAAAAGTTCACCTTTCAGCTTTTTCCTAATAGTTCTGAAATCTTTCTCCTCTCCCCCTCCTAATTATTCTCCAGTGGATGCTTTGCTATGTAACTGATTTGAGTGTTTTATATTTAAGTTTATAGATTGGGCTATTAGATACAGTGGTGCCTCGCAAGACGAAAATAATCCGTTCTGTGATTCTCTTCGTCTAGCAGTTTTTTCGTCTTGCGAAGCAAGCCCATTGACGGATTAGCGCTATTAGCGGCTTTTAGGGGCTTATCAGTTTATCGGATCAGCTGATAAGCGGCTTAGTGGCTTAGAAAAAGGGGGGGAGGAAAAAAAACCCGCAGGAACTTGCAAGACATTTTCGTCTTGCGAAGCAAGCCCATAGGAGATTCGTTTTGCGAAGCACCTCCAAAACGGAAAACTCTTTCGTCTAGCGGGGCACCACTGTACTGTCTAACATACCTGTGGCCATCTAGGGATTGTTGGGACTCCCAGCTCCCTGCCAGCTGTCAGGGATAATGGGAATTCTAGTCCCACAACATCTGGTGGGTCATAGATATGTAATATATTAAATTTACAAAATTCTAAAGTGCAGGTTATTAGTCACAACACTAGATTTCTGGGTACTTACTGTAGGTCAGCACAAAACATATGTTTACTATGCCATTCTGTTTCTGCAGGGGTGGGGAATCCTTTTATTCTGGCAGGCTGGATCCTGTGGACTCCTGCCCTTGACAGGCCACTTGGACATCAACCTTATAGGTTAGGCTGAAAGAGCCACTGCCTGAGGTTACTCAGTGAGTTTCGTGGTGGCGTGGGAATTGGAACCCAGGTTTTCCCAGTGATACTCAGATACACAAGCCACTACATTACCTTGTCAACTCTAAAACTAAAGAGGTGTATTTCAATCCTTCAGTTACTGATAGTAATTTGCTCCTATAGCCAATGAATCTTCAGTCTGTGCAGAATTTATTTCTTTAGAGGTTTTTTTGTTTTTTTTAGCAGGGGTAGAAATCTCCAGCCTGTGAGCCTAGTTAGCCCTCCAAGCCTCAGAGGTTTGCTCCCTGGCTTTGCTTTCCTGGGCCTGATGTACCGTATTTTTCGCTCTATAAGACACACTTTTCCCCTCCTAAAAAGTAAGGGGAGATGTGTGTGCGTCTTATGGAGCGAATGCAGGCTGCACAGCTATCGTTGAAGCCAGGAGAGCAAGAGGGATCGGTGCGCACCGATCCCTCTTGCTCTCCTGGCTTCAGGGATAGCCGCAGAAACCTCCTAAGCGCAGCGGGAGCACTCCTCCCACTGTGCTCAGGAGGCTTCACATTGCTTTCGCTGGGGAGGTGCTGCGCAGCTTTCCCTCTCTGCGCAGCGCCCCTTCAGCAAAGCGGCAGGAGAAATGGAAGGGGCTCTGTTTCTGCTGCCGCTTCACTGAAGGGGCGCTGAGCAGAGAGGGAGAAAATATTTTTTTCTTGTTCTCCTCTAAAACAAGGTGCGTCTTATGGTCGGGTGCGTCTTATAGAGCGAAAAATACATGGCGCTGAGCACAGGAAAGTCCAAGCCTCAGATAAAGGAAAAATTCTGAGCACCCAGAAAGCATGCTTCTGATTCTTCCTTTGCAGGTGCTTCTTGAACTTTGAGTTACTTGATATTCTGTGATGTCAGGGGATGGAAAGGCGGTTGAGGCCACCCACCTGCCCACGTGGTCTGCGGAGCCTGGACCAGTTCTGGATCTGCCCATAGGGACTTCCCACCCCTGACCTACAGCCGACTTTTCAGGGTACAAAACTCAAAGGGACTCACGAACAACATCAATGCACATTAAAACATACCCAGATTACTAAACCAGGGGGGGTCCCTTCCCCACAGGGCCCTTGGCAGTCAGTAGCCCTGCAGCAGAGAACACCTTCCAGCTGGAGCAGCAGAAGCCATGCTCCTGGTGTCTCCTGGCCTGCTGGCCTGCTCTCCTGGCTTTCTGTTCACAGAGCAGTTGTCAAAAACTTCCTGCATATCATGCAGCTTATTGTAATCTGACATGCAACTGCTTCATCTTCTCAGCTGCTTAAAGGTAAAGGTACCGTACGGGCCAGTCGTGTCCGACTCTAGGGTTGTGCGCTCATCTCACTTATGAGGCCGGGAGCCAGCGCTGTCCGAGGACACTTCCGGGTCACGTGGCCAGTGTGACGCCTCATTGAATTTGAGTCATTCTGCAGAAAGGCAGGTAGCAAAAACAAAATAATTTTAAGGAAAATAATATATTTTGTCCTGTATGGCATGTTGTTGTCGTTTAGTCGTGTCCGACTCTTCGTGACCCCATGGACCAGAGCACGCCAGGCACTTCTGTCCTCCACTGCCTCCCGCAGTTTGATCAAACTCATGCTGGTAGCTTTGAGAACACTGTCCAACCATCTCGTCCTCTGTCGTCCCCTTCTCCATCTTTCCCAGCATCAGGGTCTTTCCCAGGGAGTCTTCTCTTCTCATGAGGTGGCCAAAGTATTGGAGCCTCACCTTCAGGATCTGTCCTTCCAGTGAGCACTCAGGGCTGATTTCCTTAAGAATGGATATGTTTGATCTTCTTGCAGTCCATGGGACTCTCAAGAGTCTCCTCCAGCACCAGAATTCAAAAGCATCAATTCTTCAGCGATCAGCCTTCCTTATGGTCCAGCTCTCATTTCCATACATCACTACTGGGAAAACCATAGCTTTTACTATACGGACCTTTGTTGGCAAGGTGATGTCTCTACTTTTTAAGATGCTGTCTAGGTTTGTCATTGCTTTTCTCCCAAGAAGCAGGCGTCTTTTAATTTTGTGACTGCTGTCACCATCTGCAGTGATCATGGAGCCCAAGAAAGTAAAATCTCTTACTGCCTCCATTTCTTCTCCTTCTATTTGCCAGGAGGTGATGGGACCAGTGGCCATGATCTTCGTTTTTTTGATGTTGAGCTTCAAACCATATTTTGCACTCTCCTCTTTCACCCTCAATAAAAGGTTCTTTAATTCCTCCTCACTTTCTGCCATCAAGGTTGTGTCATCTGCATATTTGAGGTTGTTGATATTTCTTCCGGCGATCTTAATTCCGGCATGGGATTCATCCAGCCCAGCCTTTCACATGATGAATTCTGCATATAAGTTAAATAAGCAGGGAGACAATATACAGCCTTGTCGTACTCCTTTCCCAATTTTGAACCAATCAGTTGTTCCATATCCAGTTCTAATTGTAGCTTCTTGTTTCTCAGAAACTGAAAGATTTCTCAGAAGACAGATGAGGTGATCAGGCACTCCCATTTCTTTAAGAACTTGCCATAGTTTGCTGTGGTCGACACAGTCACAGGCTTTTGCATAGTCAATGAAGCAGAAGTAGATGTCTTTCTGGAACTCTCTAGCTTTCTCCATAATCCAGCGCATGTTTGCAATTTGGTCTCTGGCTCCTCTGCCCCTTCGAAATCCAGCTTGCACTTCTGGGAGTTCTCGGTCCACATACTGCTTGAGCCTTCCTTGTAGAATTTTAAGCATAACCTTGCTAGCGTGTGAAATGAGTGCAATTGTGCGGTAGTTGGAGCATTCTTTGGCATTGCCTTTCTTTGGGATTGGGATGTAGACTGATCTTCTCCAATCCTCTGGTCACTGCTGAGTTTTCCAAACTTGCTGGCATATTGAGTGTAGCACCTTAACAGCATCATCTTTTACAATTTTAAATAGTTCAGCTGGAATACCATCACTTCCACTGGCCTTGTTATTTGCAATGCTTTCTAAGGCCCATTTGACTTCACTCTCCAGGATGTCTGGCTCAAGGTCAGCAACCACACTACCTGTATGGCATACATCACCTCTAAATAAGTTATAGGCTATTTTGTGAAAACGAAGCATACCTAATATCACATGATCACCTCCCTTGGCTAATCCGATGGCTTGTTGTTGTTTAGTTGTGTCCGACTCTTTGTGACCCCATGGACCAGAGCACGCCAGGCACTTCTGTCTTCCACTGCCTCCCGCAGTTTAGTCATATCCAATGGCTTAGTCATATACAAACTTGGCATGGGAGCATAACCCTTGAACTCCAGTTCATCTGGGCCTGTGTCTAGCAGTGTCAAGAAGAGTTAGATCACCACTGTATTATGGGAGATTCTTCATGAGGAATAAGCTCTTACCAGGGTTGGGAAATACTTCAGTTTTCTAGGTGCCAGGATGTCTTAGTTCGCAGACAACAGAGCACTTTGGAATTATTTAGCCAAAGTATCTTCTCCACAATTTTTTGTTGAAGTGCTACTCTACAATTCTATGATTTATAAGTTGCCTAATACAAAAATAGTCTGCACACGACTTACAGACAAAATAAAAACACCAGTAAAAACATGCCAGTCATCACTAATAAACAACTGCAATAACTGCATCCGCAACAGTGAAACATCAACAGTATAGGGGTCAGTATAGCTTGTCACAAGCAGTGAAATGCCTGGGAAAATAGGAAGGTTTTAACATGGTGTCATAAAGGTCTTAAGTTAGTGCCATATTAAGTTTGTGGGATATTTCATAGAATCACAGAATTGTAGAGTTGGAAGGAGCTGCAAGGGGCATCTGATCCAACCTTGCAATGCAGAAATCCTTGGCCCAATGTGGGGCTCGAACCACAAACCTGAGATTAAAAGCCTCATCCTTTACGACTGAGCTATCCCAGTTTCTATTTATTGTACTGTACAGACAATATCAAATTCCTTATAGCCACAGTTATGTCTTTTTACTTTGTCCTTTGTGAAATACCAGAAAAGCATTGTGAGTTGTCTGTAAAGCTGTCATTCTTGGTGGGTGGATCAAATTTGATCTCTATAGGTCTCTAATAATTTTGTTGTCAATTTGAAATAAGTCTGTTCTGTGAAAAATCTAAATTTAAATAGAAACCATTAAGCCACAGTATCATGAAGAATTGAGAAATGTGTTGTCAGGTAGCACACAAATTCAGTGCAAAGCTCTTATAATTTATGCTGTTGGATGGAATTATTTACTTCATAAATCTAATAAAAGCATTTTTTTCTACCTCTGGTATAATATGAACCTGGAACATTGTGGCATTTTTGGTACGTCAGTGAGGGATAACACTATCAAAATACTTTGTTTGGGGGGTTTATATACCTGGGTTCAAAATACAGTGTGTCCCCCTTTATAATGCATGGCAGCAGGGGACTTGTTTTCCCTCTTACTGCATCAGTGTTTTTAAAATTGGAAAGCCTTGTTTTAAGCATGTGTGCACACAGTATGAATAGTACAGTACAGATGGACTTTGATACCAGAGTAAAAAAATCTCCCAAGAAATTGCTGTGAATGTCAATAGTAGAGAGGATAATTGAGATCAACTTATTGCTTTGTCGTTTTTCAGGGCAAGAACTCTTTTAAATAACAGTCATTTTATTATCCAAGTTCTAATTCAACTATCCAGTGTCCCTTTATTAACCCAAAAAGAACTTTTGTGAAGTTAATCTTCCGGAGCAGATTAAATGTTAACTATTCTGTTATTTTCCAGATTCATCCTAATAAAATAGACAGTGAATTAATATTGTACCAGAATCAAGTTATGAGAGAGGCAGATCTGTTTCAAGAATCTCTGGAACATATAGAAACTTATGAGAGGCAAATATGTGACAAGCCGGAGAGTTGAGAATCAGGAGCCTTTTCTCAGTTTCGCAAGTAACCAATTTCAGCTGAGCGACACCGGAAATTAACCTGAGACTGGAGCACCTTCCCTGGGTGGGATGGCTAAAAGAAGTTGGGGCTTTCATAGTTTAGGGAAAGCTAGTGGTGTCCAAACTTTTTTCAAAAAGGGCCAGATTTGATGAAGTGAAGGGCCATGAGGGCCAACCAAAGTTGTTGAGCTTTTTATGATTTTACCCCAGGAAATAAACTGCCACAAGAGCCGGATTAAACTGACCGGCGGACCGGATTAAGCCCCCAAAAGTAGCTTTCTGACCACTAGATGGTGTCGTGGGCCAGAGGTGCTCACCTGACCCCTGGTCACTTGGGTCACTGATGCATCCCAGCCCACTCTACTCTCTGCGACAGTTGGCCACCACGGACAAAAAACTCCTCTCTCTCATCACAGTGGAAATTGAGGCATTCAGGACCAAGCACACATTTGTGTTTAGCACATACTTTACAAACAACAGCACAACCATCTTGTTGCACCTTAAATACTGAGGGGACAGTCGTATAGCAAGATTGGCCAGGCTGAGCATGTTGGGATGCAGTGGATCTCCAGCTGAACTGGAAGGCTCCTGGTGCAGCTGAGCTGAGTCCCCCAACCGAGCTCAGCCAAAAAGGTGCCCATGCCCTTTCCTCCATCCCAGCACAGTAGGGACCCAACTGGGGCAGCCAAGCCCAGTAGATTGCAAGCCAGTGAAAACTCTGAAAATAGAGTGTGGCAGGTATGGGTCAGGGATATATGCTGCACCCTAAGCCCGTTCAGCTCAGCCAGGAACTCAGTGGGAGGTGAATCAGCATAAAGGGTTCTCTAACTCAAATTGCATCATGGAAGTCATTGGGGAGAGCCTGATTCCCAGAAATTGATCACTCTGGAAGGAGAAGGGAGCCTCAGCTACACCCTCTTCCTAATGTGGAGGGCTGGTGGTTGGCACAAATATCCCTTGCACCCCCACATGGGTGCCCCAGGCCTCCACACTCCCAGAACATTGCTTGCTCCCAGGTCCCAACATGCAGATCCCTCCGGGGGGCAGGAAAACTCTGAGCAACCCCTGATAACAACACTGGCCAGCATGTCCCCCTCCCTGGGACTTTTGAATGGGCTCAGGATAGGTTTACGCACACCTCATTTGCACCAGCTTGCTCTGTACCACCTCCCTGTGCCTAGGATTGTCCTGTAAAGCATACTATAGTAAATCAGTCACAAGAGTCTCTGTTTCTGCTGCAACAAACCAACAGAGCTGTCACTGTTTCTTAGAAAAATCATGCAAACAGCAGCCACTGGTTGGGTAGGACTAAGGATCAAACCTGGCAAAGAGGAGCAATATATTCCTTTCCTCCCCTGCTGTGGTTCTAACAACAACAAAAGGCACATTCCTCCAAAATGGTTAATTTTCTTGGGTGCCAGTGGGAGCTTACCTCCCAATGCACACAGCGGCTTCAGAGGAGTTACCTTATGTTTGTCAGGATGGTGTCAAGGAAGGAAAGGGTTAACTCCCCCATTCCTACCTGCTATACATAATCCTAAAAATCCTTAGTGCCCCCTGTGGCTGCTATTGCTTTCTTTTCATTTTTAAAAGTGACGGTTGTTCTTGGTATGAGCTTTCGTGTGCATGCACACTTCTTCAGGTGCATGCACACGAAAGCTCATACCAAGAACTAACTTAGTTGGTCTTTAAGGTGCTACTGGAAGGAATTTTTTTATTTTGACTATGGCAGACCAACACGGCTACCTATCTGTAACTGGTTAAGAACAAAGTTTGGCCTTTGTTGAAGGTGATTAGCAGCAGGTACAGGACATATGGTTGGAAGTGAATATTTTACACATTTAATAACCTTATGGAGTTTACTGCCACAAGGTGTTCTGATTGATGGCCACTTGCTGTACAATGGAACACGACAGGTTCATCAAGAGCTATTGGTAGGCATCTATCATTTTTGGCAAAAATTGTAGTTTTAATCCTTTTCTTCTCAGGGCAAGCTCCCAGCCAAATGCGTTTCCCAAAGGATGAACAACTGAGGGAGCGTGCCAAGCTTGGCGGATGAAATGCCTCTGGTGAGCAACAGCCAATGCCCCCTTCCACAAGAAGGGACAGAAGGAGGGCTCTTGAAGTTGCCCATCAATAGTTAGCACCTTGACATAGATTAAGCAGGCACATAGCTCTTAAAGTCTTCCCTGCCATGGTTCAAGAGTGGCTGGGGATGCATGGGGTATAATTATTATTATTCAAATGTATTTGTATTTAAGTGACAGTATTTTTTTCTAAATCTCCATCTATATGTATAATTTTGCAGGGGCATTTCTTATGCAAATTCCTGTCATCTTTCATCCTCTGTTTTGATGCGTTTGTCCTCTCTTTTTTGCTATGCATAAACGACCACTTTATGGCAAGCGGGGAAGGAGTTAGAGAGCCAGCAGGTGGAAAAAAATGCCTTCCTTTATCAGGTGGCTTCCTCCAAGTCTGTGGACCACTGAATCTCGCCGGATGCTATTCGGCAGTTGAATGCGCCCCGAGATGCTGGCAGCCCACGCTCCCGGGCTCCCCGAGAAGGCCGGCTTCTCAGCACACGGGCTCCCGCAGCTTTGAGGCTCCTGACGCGGCTGCCTTCCGCCTTTGGGCAGGCCTCTTCCGCGTGCCGAGCCCAGCCGCTGCCTTGGCTGCCCGAAGCCGAAGCGAGCACTCTGCCCTCTCCTAGCTCTAGGCGCTCGGGGCGGGGCGGAGCAGGGCGCAGGCGCGCGGCCTCGGGGGCCTGAGGCGGTTGGCCCCGCCCCCTCGCGCCGCCTCACAAGTCGGGGCCTTGCGCGCGCGCGCCTGACAGGCCGCCGGAGCCGGCGAGCGAACGGGCGGGGGGAGGGAGGCGCCGGGGCGGATGGATGGATGGATCCCCGCGTGGCCTGGATCCAGCCCGAGCAGAAAGGCCCCGCCAATGCGCTCTGGATGCAGATCTGGGAAACCTCGCAGGGCCGCGGCGGAGGCGGCTCCGGCTCCTCCTCCTCCTCCTCGCCGCCTACGCCCTCGCCCCTCCCTCAGGCAGCCCAGGCCCGCCACTCCCTGTGCCGCTTGACGACGACGACGCCCGCCGCCAAGCCGCCGCTCCTGACCGAGAGGCCGCCGCCGCCGCCGCCGCCGCTGCTGCTGCACAAGCCTCCTCCGGGGCCTCCGCCCTCCTCCTCCTCCTCCGCGGAGTCCGGCGCTGACAGCCCCGGCGGGCCGCCTTCGTTCCCCTCGCCGCCGCCGCCGCCCTCGGGGTCTCGCCAGGCCTCGCCCGGGGGGAAGCCGGCCAAGCGGAGCGGGGAAGCGGCGGCGCAGAGCCCGAGGCCGGCGGACGCCTCGCCCCTGCCCGCCCGCCACCTCCACCAGCACCAGTACCACCCGAGCCGAAGGAAACGGGAGAACAAGGCCAGCACGTATGGGATGAACTACCTGCTCTCCGGAGGAGGCGGCGGCGGGCCTTGTCCCCAAGCCCAGCCCGCGCTCGGCCCCGCTCCGGGCACCCCGTGGAAAAGCAGGCCGCGCTACAGCCCCGGCATCCAAGGGTGAGCCGTTCTGGGCCCTTGCTGGCGGGGCCAAGACCCCTCGCCTGAAATTCCCCTCCCCAGTGATTGCTTTTAGACTGGGGGGGGGGGTCCTATTCATAGATACGTTGCAGCCGTGCTAAGTCTGGCCCCCTAAGAGGGGGTTTCTACTAAGGCTGCCTGGTGGCTGAATTTTGTAGGCTGAAAGTGCTTGGATGCTTTTAAGACAAGAAATGAATCCTAACAGTAAGGCATTCTCGATTGGCCTGACTGAGAAATCCAGTAAATTGGCTTAGGACCTCCATTTAGAATAATAGAATTGTAGAGTTGGGAGGGTCCACAAGGGTCATCTAGTCCAACCCCTTGCAGTGCAGGAATCTTGCCCAACATGGGGCTCAAACCCAGGATTAAGAGTCTTATGTTCTATTGGCTGAGCTATTAACGGAATGAGACAGAGAGGATGATTGTGTGATTTTTCAAGGTGACCTGTGTCTTAATGCAGGGTCGTCTTTGCAGAACACATGTGAAACTTTCCTTTCTATATACACTTAAATTGGGGTCTAAGTCACTTTGTGATCAGTGGTCATACTTCAGAGTAAAATGAGGTTGTGGCTGAAAGGTGTCCGCTTTCCGTGAAGCCTGTAGTTAGGAATGGCTGTCCTGCCCATGTGTTTTAGGTGTAACAGTTCAAAATTATTTTTCACCTGGTTTAGTATTATAGCTATGAGACTGAGCTTCGAAGGAGGAGCTCACTGTGAGCTTCTGAGGACAGTGGAACAAACCAATAGCAGCTCCTCTGACAATCTTGGCATCCCCAAAAGGACTGTTATATAGATTGCAGGCAAAGTTGCACGAATTTTGGCTGGCCTTGGTAGTGAGATAAAATAGTTGCCAGGACTACTCCTGTAGATGTAAGATGTTGTCCATAGTAAAGAAATCAGAGACCTATCCCCCACCACTTAAAGCTAAAAAGGTGAAGGGGTTTGTTCTGCTACTGCGCTCCTGAGGTTCTCCAAGTACAATAATACACAAGCAACAAATCTCCCCCTCACCTTTCTCTCTGCCTTGCAGCTGAAGAGGGGGAAACAATTGGAGGCAGTAAAATTCTGAATAATACCAGTTGCTAGAAATCACAGGAAGGGAGAGTGCTCTTGTGCGTTAAATCTGCTTGCTGGTTTCCTACAGTCAGAAGAGGATGCTGGTCTAGATGGGCAGGTGGCCTGGTCTAGCAGGCTTTCTCCAGCTGCTAGGTTGGGATGAAGGCGGGTTTGTCACACATGCCAGAGTGGAACCTCTTAACAAATTTTTGCATTGGATCTATAAACTTTGAGGTGTGCATCTGTTCAAGGCGTAGCCATCTATCAGCAGAAGCCTTAGGAGTTTGTGGAGGGGAGTTTTATGTGAAAGGGGTTGCACCCTTGTATATTTTTTCTAGTACTGAGGAACGCTCTCTTTTATTAGACAGCAACAGCATCTGTTTGTGTATACATGTGATCTCCATAATCTGGGCCAGCAGGAAATAGTTTGTTACCCATTGTAAGCATAAGGTTGTCAGAAGTGGTTGTCTCTCTATTTTTATCTTATGCCACACTCACATGGCAGCCATTTTGTGTTATGCCATGCCTTCTCCATGGCTGCTATGTTGCGACTGGTGCCCCCAGCACACTCTCAAAATTTGAAATGTGCTCACTAGTCCAAAAATGTTGGCAACTGCTTTATGCTATACAGTGATTGAGGGCACAGGGCCTGAACATATTACCACTTTATGTAATGAGGAGGGTCTGAAGAGTGGGAAAGGGAAATATGTCCTTTTTATTTTCCTTTTCCTGAAGCATCCCCTGTATTGCAAAGATCAGTCTTTTAACCTCATGACACACATTCATTCACACCCACACACCTCGTGGCCTGGTTCTAATCCTCAATATTCCAGGATACTGTAACATGTTAGTGGCTTGAGCAGACCTTCTCTCCTGAACTGTGCTAAACATTTTGTAAGCCCTGAAATCTTACAGGATGTTTTTTAAATTTCTTTTTTATTTTTGAAAAGATTTACAAACGTTATGTGTACATACAATACAACCTGCGTACCTAGAAGATGCCTAAGAATGTAGATTTTTGATCCTATTTTGGAATGGCCTTGATTTGCTGTCAAACTAATTATGTGAAGTGATGTTGCACACCCAAATGTGTATATTAGGAAAACTTGTATCACACCTAAAGCACTAATCAAGGAGCCATAATTAGCTGCAGCTGTCAGATATACACAATGGCAGAACTGGGATTGCTCTTCCATCTCATAATGTGGAATGACCCTAAGATGGAGCTTAGAAAGCTACAACTTCCCTTAAAGCTAGTTGTCCCAGTCTCTCTCATGTGCTCTATTATTAAGCATACTTTTGATACTTTGATGGGACTTGTGTAATATTAAAATTGTGGTTGTCCCACATGTTTTAATGTGTGTACATGTATCGGGAAGCCATTGTCATTCAGTTGTATGTGTGAGAGAGTTTATATTGGATTATTCCATGTAATGCAAACAGGGGACACAGAAAGGGCTGAACTCCTCAATGCCTTCTTTGCCTCAGTCTTCTCCGATAAAGAAAACAATGCCCGACCTGAAGAATTTGGAGCAAATGATTCAGCAAAGGAAACACAGCCCAGAATAACTAAGGAGATAGTACAAGAATACTTGGCTAGTTTAGATGTATTCAAGTCTCCAGGGCCAGGTGAACTGCATCCAAGAGTATTAAAAGAACTGGCAGATGTGATCTCAGAACAACTGGCAGTCATCTTTGAGAATTCCTTTTTTAATTTTTTTATGATAATTTTTTTATTAGTTTTTCACAGTTTATATAAACACAAACAATACACAAAACATACATACAAACACATAAACAAACATGTATAATTTCAAATCCTTTTTTCTTAAACCTTACTTCCCCGTACCTCCCCATACCTCCCCTTTCTGCATCCCAATTTCCAAATTTCTTTCAGCAAATCCTCCCCTTAATTTTATCCAATTGTTTCCTTTTCTTTTCTTTTACTTAATCTTTTTCAGCTGTAATCCCTTACTTTCTCAACCACAACATTTTAACACTCATTAATTTTACAATATTTCTTAAGATAAATTTTAAATTTCTTCCAATCTTCCTCCGCCGTCTCTTTCCCCTGGTCTCGGATTCTGCCAGTCATTTCGGCCAGTCCCATGTAGTCTATCACCTTCATCTGCCATTCTTCCAGAGTGGGTAGATCTTGTGTCTTCCAATACTTTGCGATGAGTATTCTTGCTGCTGTTGTAGCATACATAAAAAATGTTCTGTCTTTCTTTGGCACCGATTGGCCGACAATGCAAACAGTCTGTGAGCATCTAGAAAGGAATGCTGTGATCACCAATAGTCAGCATGGATTTCTGAAAAATAAGTCATGTCAGACTAACCTGATCTCGTTTTTTGACAGAATTACAAGCCTGGTAGATGAAGGGAACGCAGTGGATGTAGCCTACCTTGATTTCAGCAAGGCATTTGACAAGGTGTCCCATGATATTCTTGTAAAGAAGCTGGTAAAATGCGGTCTTGACTATGCTACCACTCAGTGGATTTGTAACTGGCTGACTGACCGAACCCAAAGGGTGCTCATCAATGGTTCCTCTTCATCCTGGAGAAGAGTGACTAGTGGGGTGCCACAGGGTTCTGTCTTGGGCCCGGTCTTATTCAACATCTTTATCAATGACTTGGATGATGGACTCAAGGGCATCCTGATCAAATTTGCAGATGACACCAAACTGGGAGGGGTGGCTAACACCCCAGAGGACAGGATCACCCTTCAAAACGACCTTGACAGATTAGCAAACGGCCAAAACAAACAAGATGAACTTTAACGGGGAAATCTAAAGTATTGCACTTGGGCAAAAAAAATGAGAGGCAAAATACAAGATGGGTGACACCTGGCTTGAGAGCAGTACATGTGAAAAGGATCTAGGAGTCTTGGCTGACCACAAACTTGACATGAGCCAACAGTGTGATGTGGCAGCTAAAAAGGCCAATGCAATTCTGGGCTGCATCAATAGGAGTATAGTATCTAGACCAAGGGAAGTAATAGTGCCACTGTATTCTGCTCTGGTCAGACCTCACCTGGAGTACTGTGTCCAGTTCTGGGCACCACAGTTCAAGAACGACACTGACAAACTGGAACGTGTCCAGAGGAGGACAACCAAAATGGTCAAAGGCCTGGAAACGATGCCTTATGAGGAACGGCTAAGGGAGCTGGGCATGTTTAGCCTGGAGAAGAGGAGGTTAAGGGGTGATATGATAGCCATGTTCAAATATAGAAAAGGATGTCACATAGAGGAGGGAGAAAGGTTGTTTTCTGCTGCTCCAGAGAAGCAGACACGGAGCAATGGATCCAAACTACAAGAAAGAAGATTCCACCTAAACATTAGGAAGAACTTCCTGACAGTAAGAGCTGTTCGACAGTGGAATTTGCTGCCAAGGAGTGTGGTGGAGTCTCCTACTTTGGAGGTCTTTAAGCAGAGGCTTGACAACCATATGTCAGGAGTGCTCTGATGGTGTTTCCTGCTTGGCAGGGGGTTGGACTCGATGGCCCTTATGGTCTCTTCCAACTCTATGATTCTATGAAGAGGTGCAGTTGCGACGGACCGTGCTTCGCAAGACGAAAAACATCGCAAGACGAAAAGACTCGCGGAACGAATTATTTTCGTCTTGCGAGGCACCACTGTATATAAAAGGATGTCATATAGAGGAGGGAGAAAGGTTGTTTTCTGCTGCTCCAGAGAAGCGGACACGGAGCAATGGATCCAAACTACAAGAAAGAAGATTCCACCTAAACATTAGGAGAACTTCCTGACAGTAAGAGCTGTTCGACAGTGGAATTTGCTGCCAAGGAGTGTGGTGGAGTCTCCTTCTTTGGAGGTCTTTAAGCAGAGGCTTGACAACCATATGTCAGGAGTGCTCTGATGGTGTTTCCTGCTTGGCAGGGGGTTGGACTCGATGGCCCTTGTGGTCTATTCCAACTCTATGATTCTATGATTTCTCTGTGGTTTGAACACTGTCCTACATGTCACATGAGAAAGACATAATGTATGGCCAAGGTTATGCCATGAAATAAAAATCCATTGACAGTTTACTGTGACCTGTGATCAGTTCCTTAACTCTAATCTCAATACCCAGAATCTATAATTTGTTTCCTGTAGTAGCTGTTGTGCCTATCATCCTTAAATATCTGATCCTCTGAGGCCTAGTTGATTAATGATTTCTACTGCAAATCAGTTCTGAGTGTTAATAATAATAATAATAATAATAATAATAATAATAATATTAATAATAATTTATTTATACCCCACCCATCTGACTGGGTTTCCACAGCCACTCTGGTTTGCTCCCAACAAAATATTAAAACACGATCAAACATCAAACATTAAAAACTTCCTTAAACAGAGCTGCGTTCAGATGTCTTATAAAAGTCAGATAGTGTTTATTTCCTTGACATCTGATGGGAGAGTGTTCCACAGGGCGGGCACCACTACTGAGAAGGCCCTCTGCCTGCTTCCCTGTAACCTCACTTCTTGCAGTGAGGGAACTGCCAGAAGGCCCTTGGCTGAACGAGGCCTAACAATGGGGGTGGAGACGTTCCTTCAGGTATACTGTTAGGATTCAGAACAGTACTCTGGTTTATGAATAAAACATATTCATATGTTTGCTGTCTCTGTACACACCAGAAACATACCCTTAGAGTATACAGACAACCCTAGTTGAAAAAACTTTCTAAATGTATTTAGTGCCAAGGCGTTAATATTTGTTAAATTATTCTTTACTCATAATTACAGCCGTACCTTGGTTGTCAAACTTAATCCGTTTGATTCCCGAAACAGTTCGAAAACCAAAGCGCAGCTTCCGATTGGCTGCAGAAACTTCCTGCACCCATTTGGAAGCTGCGTTGGACATTCGGCCTCCAAAAAACGTTCACAAACCGGAACATTCACTTCCGGGTTTGTGGCGTTCGGGAGCCAAAACATCCAAGTACCAAGGCATTCAACAACCAAGGTACAGCTGTACTGCAGTTCACCAAAACTATTTTGTCTTTTCAGGTTGCATATTTTGCTTCCTGCACACAAACTGCTTTCTAGGAATGGAATTTCCTCCAAATTACATAATAATCATTGGAAATTTTGCTATTTATAGAATATTCTAGTTCACACTGTTCTAAATTCAAATTTGTGTAGTTTTTCATACCAATGGATGAATTTTCAGACTACAGTGGTATACCTCGGGTTACAGACACTTCAGGTTACAGACTCCACTAACCCAGAAATAGAACCTCAGGTTAAGAACTTTGCTTCAGGATGGGAACAGAAATTGTGCTCCGGAGACGCAGCGGCAGCAGGAGGCCCCATTAGCTAAAGTGGTGCTTCAGGTTAAGAACAATTTCAGGTTAAGAACAGACCTCCAGAACGAATTAAGTTCTTAACCCGAGGTACCACTGTAATTTAATGTACTTTTTCATACTAATGGATGGAAGTTTCGCTTTAGAAACTGAGACTTGGATCTTAGGTATAAAAAATTAAAAACTATTTTTTTATTCTTCCCCATAGGCTTCATGAAGAAATAATTGACTTTTATGCCTTTATGTCCCCTCGTCCTGAAGAAGAAGTCATGAGAAGAGAAGTAGTGAAAAGAATAAAAATGGTCATCAAAGATCTTTGGCCTACAGCAGATGTGAGTACATCTCAGACTGGTATTTTAGGTCCCCAAGCTCTTCTCAACTCCATTCTCACCATAACGTGGGTGGACTGGGCACAACATAGGGTTGACTTCCTTATGTCTTCTGGCCCAAATCAAAAGCCTTGGGGTAAACAAGGTTTCTTTCTAAGCGCTGTGCCACGTTGATGGCTTCCATAGGATCCTTAATACCTTTTGTCTCTGTTTATTTAAAATGATGTATACAATGGCTAGCATTCAGTAGATCCAAAGTGTTGTGGAAACTTCCCTTATTATACTAAATTTACCCCCCCCCCATGAAAACACATCAGTAGGCTTTTTGTCATAAAAGCCATCCCAATAAAACTATTTATATTTATGACACTGGAGGGACAGCTGTGCACTGCTTCAGATATTGTGACTACATTCATGTCTCTTAGCCTTAAAGCTGGATATGGGGATAGGTGCAGAGAGACAGTAGTCAGTGTTCCACTGTGATTTGCCATCTATGAAAATGCTGCTTTGCACTGTCCCTTCCCAATCTGGGCACATTCTTATTAGGAAACATTGAAACCTTTATTGTGGTATGCCTCCTTTTCAGAATCTGTTTTGTTTTTGATCTTCGTTACTGATGAGATGCCTGCCAGAAAAATCACAGTCTTGGTAATAAATATTACAAAGCATAAATATTTGTCTTTCCTTGTTAATTCAGTTTTATAAATTGGTTTTGTTCAAGTAATAGGAATGTGTTGAGGGCTCCCTCATCCCCATGTAGGGTTTCTGACCACCTGGTTTTCTGTAACCTACAGTTTTCCATGACAACAGAATCAAACAAACTCTGGTTAGAGTAAACCAGTAAAGAAATAATTCACTTCTGATTACCAAATCATTTGATTAGCAATCGAGTAGCATGACCTTTTAAGCAAGCCAGTTAGTTTTTGAGTGGAAGAAGCAAATAACAGTAAAAGGAACTGTTTCTGAAGATAAAGGCATGTGGATTTCCGTGAGGGATTTTTCAGTTCAGCATTCAGAATTGTGAGATCTGCATTAACTTTGTCTTTCTTTTGCAGGTTCAGATATTTGGAAGTTTTAGTACAGGACTCTATCTGCCAACTAGGTAAGCCTTGACTAACATTTCCAGCTCTCAGTGTATTTTGTTAATAATGCTATCATACGAAAGGGATTTTTTGTTCTTCCCAGTCTTAAAATCAATACAGGGAAGACACCAAAGGAAGGGGAAGGAAATTGAATCAGGGATAAACATGCAATTATTTCCGTTAACATGAACTTAGGTTTAGTATGTACTATGTAAAACGTAGGTTTACATAGTATGGTATGTAATGGGAATATGTTAATATATCTTCATTATATCCGTCCTTGAATTTGGCATAACTTTTTAAGCTAAGTCTTATTTAGCAGAATTGTTTGTGTGATACTGACTTTTCACTGAGGTGTTTCATAGCATTCAACATAGCACATCACTATGTATGCTAGCATTTTAGACTTCTACTCTGTAATATTCTGGCAGATATAGAGTAATGATTATGAATAATAACTGACCTTAGCAATTGTTTTCCAGAGTTTAAATATTTCTATAAATGCAGAAAGGAAAGTATATACACATGTAGGCAGTAATCTGGACCTTTTAAAAATTTAACCAGATTGCCAACATTATGTGACAAAATACACAAAACACACAAACACTTATACCTGTGTGTGATGCTCTTGGTTGAGGCTGTAATGTAATAACTCCACAGTCTGTTATCCTGTATTCATTTTCCTACTTTTAGAAGCCCTCCTATTCTGTTTGAGGGGATTAGTAGTAAGGTTAGTCTACTGAAGACTGAATTTAACAATCTTCAAAGGAATATTAATGTGTAATCCTTTAATGAACCTTTATGTATGTTGTATTATCTATAGTGATATTGATTTAGTCGTTTTTGGGAAATGGGAGAGCCCCCCTCTGCAGCTTCTGGAACAAGCACTAAGGAAACACAATGTGGCTGAGCCATATTCAATTAAAGTACTTGACAAAGCTACGGTAAGTAACAGGAACAAGCTATATTCCATTTTAGAAAGTAAAGCTATTTAGTATGATTTTTTTTAAAAAATGCAGCTGTTTTTATGCTGTGTTGAACCTCAATACTTCTGCTTCTGAAGATGCAGGTTTCTGGCTCAACGGCTTTATCTGAGTTTGTAATAGTAGTATTTGAATCCTAAACTTATTTTTTATTTCACAAAATGTATATTCTGCTTGATCATAAAAACCTCAAAACTGTTTATAAAAGGAGTAAGTAGGATAATAAGATTATCTAAACTACTACTACTACAACAACAACAACAACAATTTATTATTTGTACCCCGCCCATCTGGGCGGCTTCCACAGAAACCAAAAATACAGTAAAATATCACACATTAAAAACCTCCCTGAACAGGGCTTCCTTAAGATTTCTTCTGAATGTCAGGTAGTTGTTTATCGCTTTGACATCTGATAGGAGGGCGTTCCACAGGACAGGCGCCACTACCGAGAAGGCCTTATGCCTGGTTCCCTGTAGCTTTGCTTCTCGCAATGAGGGAACCGCCAGAAGTCCCTCGGCGCTGGACCTCAGCGTCCGGGCAGAACGATGGGGGTGGAGATGCTCCTTCAGGTATACTGGGCTGAGGCCATTTGGGGCTTTAAAGGTCAACACCAGCACTTTGAATTCTGCTCGGAAACGTACTGGAAGCCAATGTAGGTATTTCAAGACCGGTGTTATGTGGTCTCGGCAGCCGTCACCAGTCTAGCCGCCGCATTCTGGATTAGCTGTAGTTTCCGGGTCACCTTCAAAGGTAGCCCCACATAGAGCGCATTGCAGTAGTCCAAGCGGGAGATAACTAGAGCATGCACCACTCGGGCGAGACAGTCCGCGGGCAGGTAGGGTCTCAGCCTGTATACCAGGTGGAGTTGGTAGACAGCTGCCCTGGATACAGAATTGACCTGCGCCTCCATGGACAGCTGTGAGTCCAAAATGACTCCCAGGCTGCGTACCTGGTCCTTCAGGGGCACAGTTACCCCATTCAGGACCAGGGAGTCCTCCACACCTGCCCGCCCCCTGTCCCTCAAAAACAGTACTTCTGTCTTGTCAGGATTCAACTTCAATCCATTAGCCGCCATCCATCCTCCAACCGCCTCCAGGCACTCACACAGGACGTTCACCGCTTTCACTGGTTCTGATTTGAAAGAGAGGTAGAGCTGGGTATAATCTGCATATTGATGGACACCCAGTCCAAACCCCCTGATGATCTCTCCCAGCGGCTTCATATAGATGTTAAAAAGCATGGGGGAGAGGACGGAACCCTGAGGCACCCCACAAGTGAGAGCCCAGGGGTCTGAACACTCATCCCCCAACACCACTTTCTGAACACGGCCCAGGAGGAAGGAGCGAAACCACTGTATAACAGTGCCCCCAGCTCCCAGCCCCTCTAGACGGTCCAGGAGGATGTTATGGTCGATTGTATCAAAGGCCACTGAGAGATCCAGCAGAACTAGGAAACAGCTCTCACCTTTGTACCTAGCTGGCTGGAGATCATCAACCACTGCGACCAAGGCAGTTTCAGTCCCATGATGAGCCCTGAATGCCGACTGGAAGGGATCCAAATGGTCCGCTTCTTCCAGGCGTGCCTGGAGTTGTTCAGCAACCACTCGCTCAATCACCTTGCCCAAGAATGGAAGATTTGAGACTGGGCGATAGTTGGCCATACTGGCCAGGTCTAAAGATGGTTTTTTAAGAAGCGGTTTAATGACCGCCTCTTTCAGCGGATCTGGGAATGTTCCCTCACAGAGGAAAGCATCACCACCCCGCAGAGCCCATCGCCCAGCCCTTCCTGGCTTGCTTTTATTAGCCAGGATGGGCAAGGATCAAGGATCCAGGTGGTTGGTTTCTCGCGTCTAAGCAGCCTGTCCACATCCTCTGGGGTAACGGATTGAAATTGATTCCATGCAGCTTTACCAGACAGGGCTCTAGCACTCTCCTGACCCAGCCCTGCTCCCACGGTGGTGTCTAGCTCCTTCTGAATATGAGTGATTTTATCTGCAAAAAAACTTTGCAAAATTGTTGCATGAGATCTTGGGGTCTTTACAAGGCCCCGGTGGTAAAGGTAGTTCCGTTAAATTGCGGATCACCTGAAAGAGTCTCCTGCTACTATTTTCTGCAGATGCAATAGAGGTGGTGAAGAAAGTCTTCTTCGCCGTCGCTATCGCCACTTGGTAGGCTTGACGTTGAGCTCTAACCTGTGTCCGGTCAGATTCGGAGTGAGTTTTCTGCCACTGACGCTCTAGCCGTCTCAGCGATTGTTTCATCGCCCTCAGCTCCGAAGAAAACCACAGGGCTGTCCGGGCTCCATGCAATCAGAGAGGGCGCTTCGGAGCCAGACAGTTGATAGCCCTGGTTAACTCCACATTCCAGTGGGCCACCAGGGAATCAGCTGAAAGGCCATCAACATGGGATAAAGCATCCCCTACCGCTCTCTGGAAACCATTTGGATCCATTAAGTGGCGGGGGCGGACCATCTGAATTGGTCCCACCTCCCTGCAGAGGGGAAGGGTCGCGGAGAAGTCCAGTTGCACCAGGAAGTAATCTGACCATGGCACTTCGTTTGTTTCACTTTTACTTAGTGTCAGATCACCCACGTCACTAGATGTGAATACCAGGTCTAAGGCATATCCATGACTATGAGTTGGGCCAAACTTATTCAGGGACAGCCCCATGGAGGCCATGCTTTCCACGAAGTCCCGAGTGGCCCCTTGTAAGGTCATGTCAGCATGGATGTTAAAATCCCCTAGGACAACCAAACTAGGTTTCTCCAGGAGAACATCCGTCATGACCTGAAGCAGCTTGGACAGGGAATCCTTGGTGCAGTGGGGAGGTTGGTACACCAAAAGGAATCCTGTACTGCCCCTATTGCCCAACTTCCAGAATATGCACTCAGAAAACTGGGTCTTCCCAGTAGGACGCCTGATGCAAGCTAATGACTTCCTAAAAATCACTGCAACCCCCCCTCCCCGCCCACATGACCTGGGTTGCTGTGCGTAAGAGAAACCTGGAGGGCAAGCAGCGGCAAGGACAGGCCCATCTGCTTCCTCCAACCACGTCTCTGTCACACATGCCAGGTCAAATCCATCCACAATCAGGTCGTGGATGGCAGTGGTTTTATTCATCATTGACCTGGCATTACACAGCAACACCTTCAGGTCATGTGGGTTTCCCCTGTTGATTCCAGTATCCATCCGGTCAAGGCCAAACCCGGAGGCAGGGATAGTCCTCAAACAACGACTAAACCTGCCTCCTCGGTAATGACATGGTCTGGTCTTAGCGTAACTCCTCCTCCTGCCCATGATCACCGAGATCGGATGTCCCAGTGCTTCCCCCCCTGTGGAACTTGTCCCAGCCATCGTGTTGGCTGGGGCCCCACTCCCAGGCAGCCCTGATCCTGCCCCTTAAAAACAAAACACAAACTATACAGAACCAATAAAACAACAAAAAACAAAAACAGAACAATTATTCTAAAATTAATCCCCAACCAAATATCCATCCCACCCACCCACCCCCAACAAAGGAAAAAAGGAAATAAAGAAATAAAAATTTAAATTGCCACCAACTGCTTGAGGACATTATAAAACACATTAACCCCTTGGAACAGGGAACGAATGGCAGAAAACTTCCCACATAAAAGCATGTCACATAGAGGAGGGAGAAAGGTTGTTTTCTGCTGCTCCAGAGAAGCGGACACGGAGCAATGGATCCAAACTACAAGAAAGAAGATTCCACCTAAACATTATTAAGAACTTCCTGACAGTAAGAGCTGTTTGACAGTGGAATTTGCTGCCAAGGAGTGTGGTGGAGTCTCCTACTTTGGAGGTCTTTAAGCAGAGGCTTGACAACCATATGTCAGGAGTGCTCTGATGGTGTTTCCTGCTTGGCAGGGGGTTGGACTCGATGGCCCTTGTGGTCTCTTCCAACTCTATGATTCTATGATTCACACTTCCCCAAAAGTTTGTTCCAAATAAGGGCCTGGGCCACACCCCCTGGGCCAGTTGGAAAAGGCCCTGGAAGGGAGCAGGCCCTGCAGTCCTCACCAGAGCCGATGGTTAAAACAGCTAATTGAAACATTCAAATCAGCCTTTTTATCTTTTGTAACTAGACATGCCTGAGGAGCACATAAAAACTATTTAACGTATTATTTGAATTATTTTTTAAATCTTAGGATTATTTTATGGTAATTTGGTTACTTATTTTATAATCCATTTTGCAATTATTGATGTGCAGAAAATTCCAGATGTAGAGTTAAGCTTGTTTTGGTTATCCTGCATCTTTTCTTTGAACATTGCATCAAGTAGACTTCCTTCCATTTACCCATCAATGACCTGAAACCTCTTGTAAATTTCTTCAGCAAAACTACTACTTCACATTCATTGTTCAAATATAGTTCTCATTGATTAGCAGCACTTCAAAACAAAACAAAACATTTTTCTTTTCCTTTCTTAGTTCAAAATAACTTGCAATTATATTTCATATTTCCTTAAAAATGCTTCCCTTTTGGAAACTTCCTTGTAGTTTTCTCTTTTATTGGACTTCCTATCAAATTCCCAGTATTGCAATTGATTCATGGCTATCACTGTTTATGACTGTCACTGTTCACGAATGTGTTCTCCACAAATTTAATAAATAACAACAACAACAACAACAACAATAATAATAATAATAAATAAAAATAAAAGTTGCTTGCAGTTTTCATTATCTTGATTAATTCTTCCAAATTAGCTCACCTCATTATATGTGGTCCAAATAACCCAAAACATAAGTGTTACATTTCTGTTATTATTCAGACTGATCGCTCAATAGTTAAGTTTGTTATAATCATTTGTTCATGTGATACAGATATACTCTACATGCCAACTTGAGAACCATTTCTGGGTCCTGATATAAAATCTTCAGTCCTACCAACGATAAACTTAGCCATTTGTTTGCCTTTGTCTTGTTTGACTTTTCGTCCATGAGTTAAGGTCCTGACAACTTCGCTGACAAATGGTGTTCAGTGTCTATATTGCTCCCAGCTTTGCTGATGCTGACACTGGAAGATTCCTCCTGGCACATGCTAGGCTGCCTTTAGCCTGTGAGTCATAGCTTCAGAGGATTTGCAATAGTTAGCACACTTCCCAGACACATCTAGTTTGTAGGCTGCCTTTGTTTTGATGGTGCCTTGGGGCTTTAGTCCTTATTGTCATACTGTGTCATTTTTTCTGAAGTTAAATGGTCAAATTATACATCTCCAAATTTGTTTTGAAATGCTGGTAATATTGGTAGGTCCAAGGGTTCAAAGGTTCAATCCATCACTTGAACTCTCAGTAAACAGATACAGATTCTGTATTTAGACTAGAGCATCACTGTAAATGAGCTGGTGTTTGATGCCGTAATAGTAAAGGTGCTTGGGAGTTAGATAGAGCCTGTGGTGTGAATGGACATGTACCCTGTTTTTTTTAAGATTTCTATGTCTAAGACACCAAATCTTGAGTTTTGGTGTAAGAAACTTGGTTGTACATGAAACTCTCTGCAGGTGATTCATCTCTGATCCTGTTTTATTTGGAGAGAGTGACTTTAAAAAGTGGTGGAACATTATCTTACCCAGGGGATTTCTTTTTTCAAAGACAGCATGGTGAATCTTCAAACTCTTTAAACTTACAGTGAGACGCACAGTGTAGTTGCTAACAACATAGACCCAGCTTGCATGCTGTGTTGAACTAATGGCTTAACATGAGTGAGCAAAAGTATGAGTTCTCAGAGTGAAGATTGCAGCTGCAGCACTCTTCCCCCGTTTGGTGTCATTCTATCCAGGGCTAAGCTGTGTTTGACTTAATGTTATGTCTGAACCAGCACTTGTGCTTTGCCTTGCTCTAGAGCGTGCGTCTGCAAAGTAAGGCCCGCGGGCCAGATCCGGCCCAATAGCCTTCTAAACCCAGCCTACGGCGTGGATCTGCTTGTTTGGCTGCGCCAGCGTGCGCATTCTTTCCCTCTCCCTCACACGGTGGCGGTGGCACCTCCTCCTCCCTCCTCCTGACTTCTCCCCGCCTTGTGGAGGAAAGGGGCTGGACTTTGATTGGTTCCAGCAGCATTGTTTCCCTCTCATTGGTGCCAGCGGCTTTCTTTCCTCCTCCTCCCTCCCTCCTTCTGGCTTCTCTGCACCACCATTACTAAGCCAAGATCACCAGGGAGGGAGGAGGAGGAGGAGGGATGGGGCCAGGCTGCCAAGAGGTGACAATGAGCTGCCGGAGCTGAGGGGAGTCCCCGGAATGGTGCCTTTGGGAGAATCAGAGACTGAGGTACGGAGGAAAGAACCGCTCCTCCTTTCCAGCTCCCACCCCACTCCCCACACACAACTACACCCAGCCCCATCAGCTGCCAGTTCCGAGGAGGACTGGGGCCACCACCAGCAGCAGAAGCAGCAGCAGGAACTGCTGAGTGGGTGAGAGAACTGGGAAGACCAGAGCTGCCTTTTCTCCTCCCTCCCTCCCTCCCTTCCTCGTCCAAGGAGTGGGGGGGGGGGGAATGGTTGGACGCCTCCTGTGCTTGCTTCCTAGCTTGCTCTGGTCCCTGACAGGTGATGATGGCCTGAGCCGGCGGGGAGGGTCGGAGGCTTCTCTACCAGGCTCTGGTGCTGGTGGTGCCGGCTGCCAGCTGGTCACGGATCCCCCAGAGAGGGAGGAGGATGAGGAAGGGGAGAGGAGATGGCAAGGAAAGGGGCAGCATACCATCTCTTTCCTTTTGCTGCCTGACCCCTCCCCTTCATGCTTTCTGTTTTTGTTTTTTTAAAAATAACCACAGGTCTTCTGTTCTTGCCTTTCTCTCCCACACCCCGCATCTCATTTCTGTTCTTCCTGGTCGTCTCTGCCCCCCCCCCCAATCTTGCCACAGCAAACTTTCCTCTCAGGCGCAAGTGGCCTCCTCTTTCCCCTACAACCTTCCCATAACTCCATAGGGTGGATAGCAGGACTTTTGGAAACGGCGGTAGGAGGCGGGCCTGTGTGGTGCTGGTTGCAATTCTTTCGTGTTCTTTCTTGCCTCTGTAAAAAACAACAACCCCACCCCAGGTTGTATTGTTTTTCTTGTTTTTTGTGCACTACTAATAAAATAGGTGCAGTGTGCATAGGAATTTGTTCATATTTTTTTCAAACTATAATCTGGCCCCCGACAGTGTCTGAGGGACACTGAATCGGCCCCCTGTTTAAAAAGTTTGAGGACTCCTGCTCTAGAGAGACCATAAACTGAAACCAACTTTGATTACTTCTTTTAGTTTGTTTGGGGGACACAACACAGAGCCAAGCCATGACTTAGCCTTGGACTAAAGCAGGAATGCAGCAAATGCAGTCTCCTTCCTGGTGACACGCCATATTTTGACTTAGCATTACATGCAAACTGGGCCAAATAACACAGTAGGGAATCAGCATCATATTTATTATTTGTTAAAGTTGTTCATCACTTTAAAAAAAGTAGCAAAGTGACTTGAAAGAAAAAATATACGAAAATAAATAACCTAAATAAAAATACAAGACTAAAGCATAATATTTAGCAGCAAGTTTCAGGGGCAAGCCAACCCATTTTCCTGCTAGAATAAAAACTTTTTGGTCTGACATTTGAAGACTATGTGGGAAACGACCAGTCTGATCACTCAGGTCAGGGTGACCCAGCAGAGATAGCTCTACCAAATACCTACCAACTGTATCTGGTGGTGGGACACAAAACAATGCCTCCCCAAAACTTTGAGTTAAATAGGCATATTCATACACTAAGTGATGGTTCTTAAAGCTTAGAGTTTTAAAAACAATAACCAGCACTTTGAATTGGGCTCGGAAATGAACTGGAAGCCAATACAAATGGAATTGTGCTGGTGTTCCATGGTTTACAAAACTGGGACTGATTTATTGAAAGTATTTTTATCCCTTTCTTCAGCAAAAAAAGGCTATGAGAACAGCATACAAATGTCAGTACTAAGGCAGTCCCTGCTCTCAGGCTTATGATCTAATTAAAAAGACTTAACACAAAAGGGGGAAAGGTTTGAGAGAGAGAAGGACAAAAGAAAATTATGGAACTCTGCTGCATTTCTTTGGCCAGCTGAAATTTCCAGTTACTTTTTTTAAGGCAGCCCCATGTTGCGCCTGTTAATCATGATCTTAATATGTGATCATGACTAGGTCTCCCTTCTCAAAGAATGGGCTCACCAGCCTAAACAGAGCAGAAACACTGTTCAAAACTGCATCCTCACAACTATTAAATAAATACAATTTAAATCTCCATCCCAAGGTGAGCACCTGAATCTGCACAAGTGTACTGTTCTGAAGGTAACACTTTGCAAAGGATGCTGAAGCTCCTTTAAAGTGCCATAAAGGCTGCATACGTTGGTGCCAGTTCAGTGTCAAAAGAAGAACTTGAGTTAGCAGGAGCATGTGTTGACAGTACGGGTGGTGCGGGTGGTGCTGTGGGTTAAACCACGGAGCCTAGGACTTGCCGATCAGAAGGTCGGCGGTTCGAATCCCCGATACGGGGTGAGCTCCCGTTGCTCGGTCCCTGCTCCTGCCCACCTAGCAGTTTGAAAGCACGTCAAAGTGCAAGTAGATAAATAGGTACCGCTCCGGCGGGAAGGTAAACGGCGTTTCCGTGCGCTGCTTTGGTTCGCCAGAAGCGGCTTAGTCATGCTGGCCATATGACCCGGAAGCTGTACGCCGACTCCCTCGGCCAATAAAGTGAGATGAGTGCCGCAACCCCAGAGTCGGTCACGACTGGACCTAATGGTCAGGGATCCCTTTACCTTTATGTTGACAGTAGCAACATTGGCATGGTAAAAGAAGCAGTGCTTATGGGTTGAACAGATATTGGGTAGCTACCTCTTTGCAAGACTTATCTAGATCATTGTGAAATTAATTTTATTCACTGCACATTATCTGCATTGATGCAAAGTTAAATTGTCCTTGTAAGTCATGCTTGGATATTTTAATTTAAAATAAAAACTGTTGGTCTACTTGTTGGAGTTGGTTGAATGACTGGTTTGAATATCTTTACAGGTACCAATAATAAAGCTTACTGACCAGGAAACAGAAGTGAAAGTTGACATTAGTTTTAATATGGAAACTGGTGTGAAGGCAGCTCAACTTATCCAAGACTACATGAAGGTACAGTCAATAGAAGATAAACAAATTTTTATATTCCCTGATATTTCTATTGCTTTTTGAAATGCAACAATTCATATGGTTACCAGCATTTTTTACCTATGTCATTCAAAGCAGAACAATCCAGCCAGGCTCAGAGTACACAATTAAACCATGTTACACCCTGCCTCCACGCATCATGGGCTCATTAAAGTTCACCTCTTGGTTGCACTTTTCCTCAACTCTGTGACTCCCATTATGGGCATGTGCTCCCTAGAAATAATGAAGCAGCATTGTGCAGAATGTACAATACTTCATTGCTTTCCCTCAAAGCAGTTGCTGCCAACTCCATCCTGACAAAAGCTTTTACATTGTAGGCATGGGCAGTCCTCTGAAGTTCCAAGCATCCTAGGGAACATCTAACACATGGAGAAAAATGACAAAGTTTATGGCAGGCTTCTATATGGATTGCCTGCTAATCTGTGGCAGAGCTATAGCCTCCGGTTGTTGTCTGCAGGAGCTTTTCATTCAAGCATTGGGACATAAAGACTGAGCTTTCCACCATGTCTTTTTATGGAGAGGGTGACAGCTCTTCATCAGACTTTGTTCAAGATGCCACGCCTATTGCGCTAGGAGTAAGGTGACTGCGGACATTCCAGGCCCTCTGAGATTCTATAACTGGATTGGTGGATGCTGGAAACAATTTATCACCTTCTCTTTCAAACTGAGTGTCATTACTAGGGGCAGGTTCCTCTTCTCTCCCTTGTCTGAAATCCAGACATACTGAATCTTGGTCAACATCAAGCACCTGCCATACCCATCAATCATAGAACCAGATTAGTTGTCCAAAATATTGTTTGGTATTTTCTCTTGTTTCATGGTGCAAAAATAAAATAACTTTTTTGCAACTACTTCTGGACCTCAAGTTGCGTGCTGAGGCACCTGAGCCACAAAGTTCCCAGGAGAACAATAAAACACACTGACAAAAAGTATTTTGGTTTATGGGTTCAAATAGGCCACAACTTTATTGGTTACAGATTACCTTGACTCCTGCCCATCTGCAGGGAGTCCCTTTAAGGATAAACCACTGATAGGAGGTTCGCTATGACTTACATCAAAGAGGGGCACCCCGAGGGGTCCCCGTAGAGGCTGTGACATGGCCTGAGCCCCCGTCCTGCTTTGGACAGGATTCACACCCTGGATCCCTTTAGCATACCTTTACTGAGGAGGGGTTGGCGAAGGCTACAACTGCAATGCCGCCCACCGGGAAAAAGGTGATTGGACTTCCTGAAAATCTCTGGTTAATAAAATGGATAATTTTGGACTGAAAAAATAGCCAAGTCCCTCACCCAGGTGATTTCTTGAGAGCAGTTGACCTCATTCAGGCCTAATTACACATCCCAATCCTCTTAGCCCACTAGTTCTTCCTGAGGCTTCCTTCCACAACTGGGCAATATCTGTATAGTGCCATCCCATTCAGTTCTGGTTTTTTCCCCTCCAAGAAGCTCTGGGCTTATACATAGAAGCATTCAGTTTTATTCTCTACTGCCCTGTGAAATAGATAGGCTAAACTGCAGTCATTTAACAAAGGCTTTCTGTGCACTTCAGGACAGAATAAATTTTGAACCTGCATCTTACATTTACTGCCGGAGGCATATTTCTTAACTATGTTCTAATGGGTTATCTTCAAGTGAACAGTTTTATCAGTGCCAGTTCATAAGTTGGAGGTAAGCGTATCAAGAGTTGGCACTACATATTCACTCAAACCTTGAGCCCCTGATACTGAGAACAATGAATGAACTATACAGTGTAAGTACTCTGTGAACTTTCTATTGCTGTTCTGAAAAAATGGCAAGTTCATACAGCATTTTTCTTTGGGATGAAACAAATTAGTAATCTGGTTTTGTAATGTAAAAAAAGAAAAAAGTTCTATCTATATCCTGCTGTTCTGTGGGGCTCCCAGTGGACCCTTGGGTTTCCCCTACTCTGGCTCAGGTGCCTTCAGATTACCCACTAGGCTCGGGAATATTGGCTGAATAAACTAGTACATATTTACAGAAGTTTGTTGCCCTTGAATGATTTTGTATGGATACAGTCAGGTGAATCACTTGTTCACTGCATGTACCATCACAAAGGTCTGTCTTGATTTTTCTGATTCCCTGTAAGATGGAATATTAATTTAAAAAAACACTAATCTCTGAATACTTTTTAAGGTTTGGTGGATGTGCTTAGTACAAATACATAGTTCAATTTTTTTATACATCCTTTCACATCCCTTAACAAGTGCAACTTTCTTGCTAACTGTGTCAAAGTTTGTATTTTTGGTGTTAACAGCAGTTCTTGATGCCTTACTGTGTGACACATATTTTTGTAGGTAATAAATATGAATTTAAGGAAAATACGTTAGCTCATTCACAAGAATGTATAAAGGCTTTTTACTCCCATTATTCTTTTGGGGGTTTTTTTGGTAGAAATCTTTTGTATTTTATAGTAAATAATGATAAACATATCACCTAGAACTTGTCTTACAGAAAATTAACTGTTCTTTTCATTTGCAGAAATACTCATTGCTGCCTTACTTGATTTTAGTATTAAAACAGTTCCTCCTTCAAAGGGATTTGAATGAAGTTTTTACTGGTGGAATTAGCTCTTACAGCCTAATTTTAATGGCAGTTAGCTTCTTACAGGTATGTGATTTGGTACTGTCAGTTTTGAAGAATTCTTTACAATTTTTGGTTAGCAATTAATGTTTATTTACCTTTATATGATTCTTTCACTTCAAAACCTTTTGTATTGGCTGTAGATTTTACTTTATTAGTGTATAATTCCTGCAAGAGTTCTGTCCAAAAAGCAACAAAAGGCTATGGGATAAAGACAGTAGAATCTTTGTGTAAAGTGGGCTGAGAAACATGATGCTGTTCCGCTGTAAACTTTCACTCCTCCACAGATTTTGTGTGTATGGTGCAAAGGTTGACTCACGTTAGCCCCAGCCAGAATGGCTAGTGGTCAGGGGTGATGGGAGCAGGAATCCAACAATAGCTGGAGGACGCTGTTTGGGCTATCCTGGGGTTAAGGATAGAGTTCATGTAGTTGTGTGATCATTTTTCAGTGCTGCCTCATACTGCATAACTTTTCAAACAGCGGTAATTGAATGGTTTGTATTTCACATGGCATGTTTCTTATGAATAAAAGATAAAGGGACCCCTGACCGTTAGGTCCAGTCGCGAATGACTCTAGGGTTGCAGTGCTCATCTCACTTAACTGGCTGAGGGAGCCAGGTACAGCTTCCGGTTCATGTGGCCAGCATGACTAAGCCGCTTCTGGCGAACCAGAGCAGCGTACAGAAACGCCGTCTACCTTCCCGCTGAAGCGGTACCTATTTATATACTTGCACTTTTATGTGCTTTCTAACTGCTAGGTTGGCAGGAGCAGGGACCGAGCAACAGGAGCTCACCCTGTTGCGGGGATTCGAACTGCCAACCTTCTGATCGGCAAGCCCTAGGCTCTGTGGTTTAGACCACAGTGCCACCTGCATCCCTTCTTATAAATAAATGGATGTAATTAATTTGAACTGGACTAGTTATGATACCTTCTTGTAGCATACAATTCTTTGAAAGTCTATCTCCTAAAATCTTAAAGTGAGATAAGACTATCTGATATTAAAGAAGTTGAGGTTATTTTTGGTTGTTGATAGTTAATGCTCATTTCCAACTTTAAATGGTTCACCATAAAGATGACAGAAGTATAAATGATCACATACACCAGCATAATAAAACTGCTATTTTTCTTCTTGCAGTTGCACCCAAGAATTGATGCTAGAAGACTGGAGGAAAATCTTGGAATGCTTCTAATAGAATTTTTTGAACTCTATGGAAGGAATTTTAATTACTTGAAAACTGGTATTAGAATAAAAAATGGAGGCGCCTATATTGCCAAAGAAGAAATCATGAAAGCCATGACCAATGGATATCGACCTTCCATGTTATGTATTGAAGATCCTCTTCTGCCTGGTGAGATAGCAAGCTGCTTCATATTTTTCCATTAAGAATGCAGATTTAACACAGAGTTTAAATGTTATCTGAGGAAATCCTTCAAATAGGTGCTCCTGTTACTTGTTTTAAATAATCATTCAGAAATAAGCCCTTAACCTTGCATTGTGATTTCTTTCCACCATCAATTTTGTGTGTGTTTTCTTACCCCACTGTTTTTACTATCATATAATAAATAGAGGTTAGTAGTAGAATGTAGTATATTTTTAATGTTTTAAATGGTGCTGCTTTTTTTTTAAGATGCCTGAGACCAGAATTTCCCTATTTTCTGTATCCATGGCTGCAAGAATTTCCATATAAGGGCTTAGTAAATCAGTTTTTATATCCTTTCCTTTTCATCCTGTTGCATTTGACTTTTCTGGGGCAAAATTATGGACCTAAACACTGCATACTAAGTTTTGTGAAGCATCCCACAATAATAGGGAAGGAGTTAGGGTCCTCAAGATTTGAAAATGCAATAATCCTCTGCTGAGCAAATTGAGTGTTCTCCTAATTTGACCACTTTCACCTTCAGTTGCTGCTAGGCATGAATGTAGCATGAGCCTTGTAAATGACACACACGTTTGATCTGCAGTGTAGACTATGACTGGAAGTTTCCTACCTTAACGTTCTTGCGTAACAATGCAATTTCCCTTACTGCTGGTTCCTTGTTGCTCTGCACCGCACTCTGGTGTCACATTTTAATAACACATTATTAACATTACAATCAAAACGTAATACAGTGGTACCTAGGGTTAAGAACTTAATTCATTCTGGAGGTCCATTCCTAACCTGAAACTGTTCTTAACCTGAGGTACCATGGAGCTAATAGAGCCTCCAGCTGCTGCTGCGCCACCGCTGCACGTTTTCTGTTCTCAGTCTGAAGCAAAGTTCTTAACCCGAGATACTATTTCCAGGTTAGCGTAGTCTGTAACCTGAAGGGTCTGTACAGTGGTACCTCGGGTTACATACGCTTCAGGTTACAGACTCCACTAACCCAGAAATATTACCTCGGGTTAAGAACTTTGCTTCAGGATGAAAACAGAAATCATGCAGCAGTTAGCTAAAGTGGTACTTCAGGTTAAGAACAGTTTCAGGTTAAGAACAGACCTCCAGAACGAATTAAGTTCTTGACCCGAGGTACTGCTGTATGTCTAAATATGTTACGATAACCGTTCCGTAACACTTCCTTAACGTTACAAACCATGAGTGTAGATCCGCCCTATCACTTTGTAACCCTGAGCTTCCAACTGAAAAGCGATGTGAATGGAATTTCTTATTGAGGCTGGAAAATGGACTGTTTTAAAATATATGGAAAATGCAATAATTTATAACAGTGTGTGTGCATTGGTCACCAGAACAGTCTGTCCGATAGCAGATCAGGTACCTAGGTGAAGTATGGATCACAATATGTGCAGAAAGTGGTTTGTGTATAAGGACTAAGAACCTCTTCAAGCAATCACTGCTTGTTTCAAGATTTTAAGGGGTAAATGTATGGGCATTCCAAGGACAACATGGAATCAGAAGTGTCCATTACTATCCAGCTTTAAAAATGATGAACAGGTCTTGTAGGTCAACATTATTTAAATTTTTAATTTAACCGTTATAGGCAACGATGTTGGAAGAAGTTGTTATGGTGCCATGCAAGTAAAGCAAGTTTTTGATTATGCCTACATTGTTCTAAGCCATGCAGTATCACCACTTGCGAGATCGTATCCCAACAGAGATTCGGAAAGGTAACCAATTTGAGTGTGTTAATTGCATGGCTTCTGAAAATCCAACTTTGCACTATTGGTCTTCTTAAATGGCTTCATAACTGGAGATGTCAGCATACAGTACTGTATCCTGAAATGCATGACTAGCTTAATGTAACTGTGAAACTTGTTTCTTTCTCCCTTCCCCCTTCCTCCTCTCGCTGTCTTGCCTCCATTCTGCATGACAAGCTGTTTAAAACTTTCTTTGTCAAAATGAAGCAAGATTGTGTGTATGCAAGCCTTTATCTACAAGGGCTCTTGATTGCAAACTTCTATCCGTAAATCAGTGTAGATTTCTTATGTAGGTCACTACATAGGTGCGATTCTCTCCCCGATGCTTTTTAACATCTTTATGCGCCCCCTCGCCCAGCTTGTCCGGAGTTTTGGGCTGGGTTGCCATCAGTATGCTGATGACACCCAACTCTATCTGTTGATGGATGGCCATCCTGACTCGGCCCCAGACACACTGACCAGATGTCTGGAAGCTGTGGCTGGATGGTTACGTGGGAGCCGGTTGAAGTTAAATCCTTCGAAGACAGAGGTCCTCTGGCTGGGGCGGGACGATATGGGATCGAGGGGGCAACTCCCATCTCTTGCGGGGGTGCAATTAGTGCCAGCACTGTCCGTTAAGAGTTTGGGTGTAATCTTCGATACCTCCCTCTCTATGGAGGCGCAGATTACAGCTATAACAAAGGCGGCATTTTTTCATCTCTGCCAAGCTAAGCAGTTGGCCCCTTATCTCTCTTGCCCTGACCTAGCCACTGTGATCCATGCGACGGTCACCTCCAGACTGGATTATTGTAACTCGCTCTACGTGGGGCTGCCCTTGAGACTGACCCAGAAACTCCAGCGGGTGCAGAATGCCGCGGCGAGACTCCTTATGGGGTCTTCGCTGCGAGATCACATTCATCCGGTACTATACCAGCTGCATTGGCTCCCGGTGGAGTACAGGATCAGGTTTAAGGTGCTGGTTTTAACCTTTAAAGCCCTATACGGCCTAGGACCCTCATACCTACGGGACCGCCTCTCCTGGTATGCCCCACAGAGAAACCTACGGTCTGCAGATAATAACATCCTCAAGGTCCCAGGCCTCAGAGAGGTTAGGCTGGCCTCAACTAGAGCCAGGGCCTTCTCGGCTGCGGCTCCAATCTGGTGGAATGCTCTGTCACAAGAGACTAGGGCCCTGTGGGACCTGACATCTTTCCGCAGGGCCTGCAAGACAGAGTTGTTCCGCCAGGCCTTTGGTCAGGGCGCAGCCTGACTCCCTCCTCTGGCAACCTGCACAGAATTTTGCTTAATTGGTTGCCATCAATTTGATTTAATTAATTTTTATAATGAAATATTTTTAGATGACTATTGACTGTTTGATTATTTGTGACTATTTGACTGTTTGATTATTTGATTGTTGTTGGCCGCCCTGAGCCCGGCTTCGGCTGGAGAGGGGGGGATATAAATAAAATTTATTATTATTATTATTATTATTATTATTATTATTATTATTTATTATTTATTATTTATTATTTATTATTTATTATTTATTATTTATTATTTATTTATTTCTTCCAGTACCTTAGGAAGAATCATCAAAGTGACACAGGAAGTGATTGACTACAGAGCTTGGATTAAGAAGAAATGGGGAAGCAAAGCTAATTTGTCCCCAGATCTTGGTGAGTAAAGGATTTGAAGTAAAAACTCACACCAAAATTTCAATTAATTTCAACCACATCTTGGTTTGATGTGATATCTGAAGTGAGCATGTGGGTCATGGCTAAACCCTGCAGTAAATCTGATAATTGCATAATATTGCTTGTTTACAGCAAGGGACTGTGAAAGGTGATTTATTTGCAAACAAAACTGATAAATGTGTATGCTTACAGGTATTCCAATGAAAGGGAGAGAACCAATATCTGCATGTAATGTAGTCCAGAATGGTGATGCTGAATCGGCATACAGCCAGCCTTTGGCTTTGTCATTTACTGGTACTCAGCAGCTGTCATCAGGCTCATCTGCCTCTTCCGTTTCTTCTCTTTCTGGCAGTGATATTGTAAGTCCCATTCCTCCCCCCTTGAAGCTGTTTTCTATTTGTTTCTTCCTTTTTTCTGACTGTAATTTGGTATATCTGTGTAAGATTGCAACAGGACTTCCGTAACTTTTGTTGAAACTAACTGAGCGTGAAACTTTTCCAGTTACCGTATTTTTTGCTCTATAAGACTCACTTTTTCCCTCCTAAAAAGTAAGGGGAAATGTGTGTGCGTCTTATGGAGCGAAGGCAGGCTGCGCACCTATCACAGAAGCCAGAACAGCAAGAGGGATTGCTGCTTTCACTGCATAGCGATCCCTCTTGCTGTTCTGGCTTCTGAGATTTTTTTTTCCTTCCTTGTTTTCCTCCTCCAAAAACTAGGTGCGTCTTGTGGTCTGGTGCGTCTTATAGAGCGAAAAATACGGGTACATTGCTGTTCTCTAAAACTTGATGATTTATCATGCTGTATTTTCAGAAAGATAAAATGCCTATGTCACCTTAACTGTCACAATGACATTTAATGTTAAATCAATCTTTTAATAAGAGAGAAAATAATTTGCAAAGTTTTTTAAAAAGAAAACCACACAGAAGCACTTAAATGAAAGAGCATTATAGCACCAATTAAAGTAATTAGTTCTTAAAAACCTTGCTTC